>NW_028318371.1:8012135-9229562 GCF_062004578.1 Staurois parvus
CAGCACCACTCTCTGATAACGCAGCACCCCTACCCAATAATAATACAGCACCACTCTCTGATATTGCAGCACCCCTACCCGATAATACAGCACCACTCTCTGACAGTACAGCACCTCTACCCAACAAGGTTGGATATAGCCAATCTGATCTGGGGGTGCAGTAAAAAAATGATGTCAATAGTGTGGCAAATGCAGGGAATTGGTATATCCTGTTCACTCGGCCCTCTTCTGTACCACTGAACCCAGACAACCAAGAAGTAACGTTTGACAGGTAGTGCAGAGGTGGTGCAGGAGTGAACACGGAATGCTGGTATGTATCAGGTTGACATTAGATTAAGATGATTGAAGAGAACCTGTGTGCCCTGGTGTCCCTATCAGAGTCCCTCGTTACATCAGGAATCCTCATCAGAGTTCCCCCTTACATCAATTTTTATACGGGTCCTTTCTTTTATATCAGTTGTCTCCATCATAGTGCCCCTTTACATCAACTAGAAGTTGGTCATCAAAGTTCCCCCCTACATCTAAATGCCCCTCCTGCGTGCCCCCTTACATTAACTGTGCCCATCAGAGTGCCTGCATCAAATGTCCCCATCCGTGTGCCCCTTACATCCTTTACCCCCATCAGTCCCCCCTTCGTCAGCTGTCCCAATAAAGTTTCATAGAATAATGGATGCACTCTAGGAGATCTGGGGGCGCACAACTAAAATCTGGGGGGGGGGGAGACAGCCTACCCCTGCACCCCCTAGATCCAGGCTTGCTACCCAATAACACAGCACTGCTCTCTGGTAATCCAGCACCTCTCTGATGACAAAACAATCAGCAGAAACGTCTCTAAATCAGTGTCCATGTATTATTCTCTATGGTTGTCTCCGCAAATCCTTGGATAACAAATACTTCTTAGAACCCCTCATGTGATTATACACTGCAAGCCGATGTGTGTACCCCTCCACCGGATGTGCTCTCACCTGGTGTATATGACCACACCTCCACCGGATGTGCTCTCACCTGGTGTATATGACCACACCTCCACCGGATGTGCTCTCACCTGGTGTATATGACCACACCTCCACCGGATGTGCTTTCACCTGGTGTATATGGCCACACCTCCACCGGATGTGCTCTCACCTGGTGTATATGACCACACCTCCACCGGATGTGCTCTCACCTGGTGTATATGACCACACCTCCACCGGATGTGCTCTCACCTGGTGTATATGGCCACACCTCCACCGGATGTGCTCTCACCTGGTGTATATGACCACACCTCCACCGGATGTGCTCTCACCTGGTGTATATGACCAAACCGCTAATCGAGGTCATATATAGCGTGTGTCCCTTATGTGGACTGATATGAGATGTCCAAGATGTCCACTAAGCATGAGTCTCCTCCACTATCCTAGCTGTCCTCTTCCATCAGATCAATGCCAAAAAGAGACGACTGAAACACAAAACATTTATTGATAAAACAATATCCAGCATTCCACTCACATGTATGATGTATAATATCGCTATTCCCCCTGATGAAGCCACGTGACCCTGTGGCGTAACACGTAGGGGAGGGGCTTTGACATCACGCCGCTTGTAGGAGAGGAGAAAGCGGTACAGCTGGCTGCAGATTAGTGGTTGGAGGATCCATACCGGTAGCAGCGTCTTTTTGGGAGTTACTTTGTAAAATGTGATATTATACATATACTGCACCGCTGTCTGGTAACGCCGAACTTCTCTCTCTGAGAACACTGCACCGTTCTCTGGTAACGCAGCACCTCTCTCTCTGAGAACACTGCACCACTCTCTGGTAACGCGGCACCTCTCTCTCTGAGAACACTGCACCACTCTCTGGTAACGCGGCAGCTCTCTCTCTCTCTGAGAACACTGCACCGCTCTCTGGTAATGCAGCACCTCTCTCTCTCTCTGAGAACACTGCACCGCTCTCTGGTAACGCGGCACCTCTCTCTCTCTCTGAGAACACTGCACCACTCTCTGGTAACACGGCACCTCTCTCTCTCTCTGAGAACACTGCACCACTCTCTGGTAACGCCAAACCTCTCTCTCTGAGAACACTGCACCACTCTTTGGTAACGTGGAACCTCTCTCTCTCTGAGAACACTGCACTGTTCTATGGTAACGCAGCACCTCTCTCTCTCTGAGAACACTGCACCGCTCTCTGGTAACGCCAAGCCTCTCTCTCTGAGAACACTGCACCGCTCTCTGGTAACACAGCACCTCTCTCTCTCTCTAAGAACACTGCACCGCTCTCTGGTAACGCAGCACCTCTCTCTCTGAGAACACTACACCGCTCTCTGGTAACACGGCACCTCTCTCTCTCTGAGAATACTGCACTGCTCTCTGGTAACGCTGCACCTCTCTCTCTCTGAGAACACTGCACCACTCTCTGGTAACGCCAAACCTCTCTCTCTGAGAACACTGCACCACTCTCTGGTAACGCCAAACCTCTCTCTCTGAGAACACTGCACCACTCTTTGGTAACGTGGAACCTCTCTCTCTCTGAGAACACTGCACTGTTCTATGGTAACGCAGCACCTCTCTCTCTCTGAGAACACTGCACCGCTCTCTGGTAACGCCAAGCCTCTCTCTCTGAGAACACTGCACCGCTCTCTGGTAACACAGCACCTCTCTCTCTCTCTAAGAACACTGCACCGCTCTCTGGTAACGCAGCACCTCTCTCTCTGAGAACACTACACCGCTCTCTGGTAACACGGCACCTCTCTCTCTCTGAGAATACTGCACTGCTCTCTGGTAACGCTGCACCTCTCTCTCTCTGAGAACACTGCACCACTCTCTGGTAACGCCAAACCTCTCTCTCTGAGAACACTGCACCACTCTCTGGTAACGTCAAACCTCTCTCTCTGAGAACACTGCACCACTCTCTGGTAACGTCAAACCTCTCTCTCTGAGAACACTGCACCACTCTCTGGTAACGTCAAACCTCTCTCTCTGAGAACACTGCACCACTCTCTGGTAACGCCAAACCTCTCTCTCTGATAACACTGCACTGCTCTCTGGTAACGCCAAACCTCTCTCTCTGATAACACTACACCGCTCTCTGGTAGTACAGAAGCTCTGAAGTAGCACAGTTCTCTGATAACACAGCACCCTAACCGATCAACGCAACACCCCTCCGTGGTAGCACGGAATTGTTCTCTGGTAATACAGCAACACTCTCTGGTAGCACAGCACCACTCTCTGGTAGCACAGCAACACTCTCTTGTAGCACAGCAACACTCTCTTGTAGCACAGCACCACTCTCTTGTAGCACAGCACCACTCTCTTGTAGCACAGCACCGATCTCTGGTAACACAGCACCACTCTCTGGTAGCACAGCGCCATTCACTGGTAGCACAACGCCAATCTCTGGTAGCACAGTACCGATCTCTGGTAGCACAGCACCTCTCTCTGATAACACAACACTCCTATGTGGTAACACAGCACTGCTCTCTGGTAGCACAGCACCAATCTCTGGTAGCACAGCACTGACCTCTGGTAGCACAGCACCGATTTCTGGTTGTACAGCACCGATCGATCTCTGGTAGCACAGCACCAATCTCTGGTAGCACAGCCACTCTCTGATGAGGTAGCACAGCCACTCTCTGATGAGGTAGCACAGCTCTCTGATAACACAGCACCCCTATCCAGCAACACAGCACTGCTCTGTGGAAGACAGCACCTCTCTCTGATAACAGAACACTCCTATGTGGTAACACAGCACTGCTCTCTGGTAGCACAGCACCAATCTCTGGTAGCACAGCATCACTCTCTGGTAGCACAGCAACACTCTCTGGTAGTAAAGCACCGATCTCTGGTAGCACAGCACCACTCTCTGGTAGCACAGCACCGATCTCTGGTTGCACAGCACCACTTGCTGGTAGCACATCACTGATCTCTAGTAGCACAGTACCAATGTCTGGTAGTACAGCACTGATCTCTGGTAGCACAGCACAAATCTCTGATAGCACAGTACCGATCTCTACAAAGTAGGGGGTGACCTCTGACCCCTGACACTCAAACTGACTTTTACAAGGATGGATGGAGCAGAAACGAAAACCTGACATTGCCAAAATAAATGCCGACGTATGTCTTTGTGTCTGGGGGCTCAGTAAAATGATTGCAAAAGGACGATTGGTGGGAAGAAATTTATTACACAACAAATATGTTTCACACTTAAAGTCAAATGTGTCTTCAGCTGAAAATCTGGAGGCTTCTGGCATGAAAGAAGCATCTATACGTCGATGGGCGGCTTCATTATTTATTAGATATTTACATCGTTAGAGAGACGCACCACCTGTCTGTGGACAGTGTTTGACGGATGGAACTGGTCCCACATCCCTCGTTTAGCAGATGCTATTATTATTTTAATTTTTTTTTTTTTTTGCTGTATATTTGATGCTTGCAATGAAACCAGAATACATTGAAGGATGTGTAATTATGGGGAAAATGCTAAAGAGGAGCGCCTGGATATTTTACATAGAGGATTATTAAGATGCAAAATCGCTGGAGCGTGTCGTACAGATTGGACAACGCTCACTCCTGGGTATAATTGCTGCCCTGCCTGTCCTGTCGAATGAGATTCCAAAAAGGGTGCTGGGATTTAAACTAAAGGCAAAACATTGTTTGTATGTGTGTGTGTGTGTATGTGTTTGAGGTTGTGTGTTTTTTTTTTCTTCTCCATTTTGGATAGCGAAAGGAAGGGTTACAACCCCTTTCAGGCTTTTTTTTGGCATCTCTGCCCCATTGGGCAGATTTCCCTTCACTTCCTGTCCCATAGCCAAAACAGAGAGGAAATCCCTCCAAGTCTTTGTCACTAGAACTGGTGTCCCCATTGGAAGATATTCCTGTTCCGGTGACAACCCAAAGTTTTGAATTTTCTTTCACACTTGGTACTAACGATAAGCAGGACAAGTGAAGAGGGTGAATCTCTCCTAAAGCCGCACCATGCAGTTCATTGGTTGTGGCAAGGCAGCTCACATAGGAACAGAGCTGCCCACCAATGGGTACCCAGAATGCCACCTAGAGCATGAATCAAAAAGAGAGCAGGCCAAAATCGGGAATTAGTCCACACAACTTTAATGGCCCACAAAAAAAAACTTCCAACACATTTTGGGGTGAACCTCCCCCTCAGGGGCGGACTGACAACTCATGGGGCCCCCGGGCAATAGGGGATCATGGGGCCCCTGTGTCCTTGCCCAAACTCAAAAAAGCCTATGAAAAAGGTACCAGGGGCATCTCATGGGGCCCCCTACTGACCCCGGGCCCTCGGGCAGTGCCCGAGTTTCCAAATGGTCAGTCCGCCCCTGCTCCCCCTTCATCAGGCCTTGTAACTGAACTTGAGGAAAGACTTTTTAATATTATTCTGGTACTCTAGCCTGGGGTTCCGTATTAAAAGAAGGTTTAATGAATGAACGCATTGGAAGATATCTCTTTAGGAAGTTTGAGCATGAGTCAAAATGAGGAGTGTCAGATCAAAATTGCGGCTAGTCAATATAGCTTTAATGGTCTACAAAAAAAAAACAGCCAATACTTTTCTGGGGTCAATCTTCCCCTTCATTAGGGCTTGAGACTGAGTAAGAAATGTAATTGGACTCAAGGAGAGTTTTTATGTTATCCTGGTACCCTAGCCTAAGGTTCTGTATTAAACGGAGGATTTATTTAGTGAACCTGTTGAAATATCTTTCTTTAGAAATTTAGAGCAAGAATAATAAGGGAAAGCCAGATCAAAATTGTGAAAGAGTCCACACAGCTTTAATGATCCCCAAGAAAAAAGAAAAAACATACCACCGTGTTTCAGTAGTCAACCTTCCCCTTCATCAGGGCCTGAAACAGAAAAAAATGTAATGGACTCAAAGAGCCTTTAAATTACTGTACTGTATATGAGCAACCTCTCCACCGGGGGCACCTGTATTACTGGCAGTAGTAACTGTGGTCAGTGATATAAGCGGATCTGCTTTGAACTTTTGCAAGCCCCCACAACCTATAAAGTCCATGTTTTATTTATTGGATGGAATCTCTGCTCCGCCTCCTCCAGCAGTCTCCTTGTCCTTTACTCCAGCAGCCTCTTCTCCTCGTCCTTTCCTCTAGCAGCCTCCTCCTCCTCCCCCAAGAATGACATGTCCTTTCCTCCAGCAGCCTCCTGGGATGTCTAAATCAGATATCCTAGTAGGCACCAGCAGATGGAGGAGGGCTTTCCTGTGGCAGAGGGAAGGCCACCCTGGCGGTGCATCATTGGGGGCCGACTGTGAGAACATGAAAGCGACCACCAACTTTCAATAATTTAGAAGAAAAGATGGCAGATCCCTGGCTGGCTGGCTGGTGTTTTTAAACAAACCATACAGAGATCCTCTGTGACACCATTGACCAAATATGAGGGGTATTCCTGGAGGTACTTGAGGTCCTAGGAGACTTGGTAAATCTTTCAGGTACTGGAAATTTTAAGAGACTTGGAAATCCTGGAGGTCCTTAGAGGCTTGGAAATCCTGGAGATTCTGGAGGTCCCAGGAGACCTGGAAATCCTAAAGGCCCCTGGAAATACTGAAGGTATTGAAAGGCATGGAAATTTTAGAGGTACTAGAAATCCTAAGAGACTTGGAAATCACGGAGGTCCTTGGAGACTTGGAAATCCTTGAGGCATTGGAAGTCCTAAGAGACCTGGAGGTACCAGGAGACTTGGAAATCCTGAAGGTCCCTGGAGACCTGGAAATCTTGGAGGTACTAGAGGTCTTGGTCCCTGGAGCCCTGGAAATTCTGGAGGTACTGGAAGTCCTAAGAGACTTGGAAATCACGGAGGTCCTTGGAGACTTGGAAATCCTTGAGGCATTGGAAGTCCTAAGAGACCTGGAGGTTCTAGGAGCCCTGGAAATTCTGAAGGTCCCTGGAGACCTGGAAATCTTGGAGGTACTGGAGGTCTTGGTCCCTGGAGACCTGGAAATTCTGGAGGTACTTGGAGACTTGGAAATCCTGGAGGATCTAGAGGTCCAAGGAGACTGGGAAATCCTAAAGGTCCCTCAAAATACTGGAGATTTTGAAAGGCATGGAAATTTTGGAGGTATTGAAAATCCTAAGAGACTTGGAAATCCCGGAGGTCCTTGGAGACGTGGAAATCCTTGAGGCATTGGAGTTCCTAAGAGACCTGGAGGTTCCAGGAGACCTGGGAATCACTGAAGGACCCTGGAGACGTGGAAATCTTGGAGGTAGTGGAGGTCTTGGAAGGCATGGAAATTCTAGAGGTACTGGAAGTCCTAAGAGACTTGGAAATCCTGGAGGTTCTAGAGGTCCCAGGAGACCTGGAAATCCTAAAGGTCACTCGAAATACTGGAAATCTTGAAAGCCATGGAAATTCTGCAGGTATTGGAAATCTTAAGAGACTTGGAAATCCCGGAGGTCCTTGGAGACATGGAAATCCTTGAGGTATTGGAGTTCCTAAGAGACCTGGAAATCTTGAAGGACCATGAAGACCTGGAAATCTTGGAGGTAGTGGAGGTCTCAAAAGGCATGGAAATCCTTGAGGCATTGAGGAAGTCTTAAAAGACCAGGAGGTACCAGAAGACCTGGAGGCACTGGAGGTCCTGGGAGACAATTGATGTTAAGTGCAAATATGTCCTAATTTCATAAAGTAATTTTATTTCAAACACACAGCTGCTTTAGGCTTGTTGGCCACCATCAGTGTAATGTATGGAAAGCATGGCTTCTACAAAGTAGGGTTTGGGGGACCCAATGAGACATTATAACCAGACAAAAAAACAGTAGCGTTAAGGACTGATTTGGTTGGAGATTTTTTTAGTCCCTGATCACCATAGTCCACATAATTACACTATCCCATTATACCTGCATCCAATTTCTGCTACCCTTCATAAAGGTTATCAGCTGCACCGATGGGTGTTGGAGGCAAGTTGGTTTCATTCAGTCAAACTTGTACCCAGCTGGATCTCACATAGACTCAGCTATTCCAGCAGATTTTGGAGAACCGGCATTTCCGAGAAGGAATTCAGGCCAAACTAACTTCCAGCAATCAGAGAAATGAATCTGGATTCTTCGGAGATGAGCGCTCCGCCTAAATAGAAACGCTAGCCTAAAAATAAAGAGGAGCCGAGGAAGTTATTTATTCACCACAATTACACGGCTCAGCTAATTGCCTGTAAAATCACCCGAAATAATAAAGCTACGAGGAGAAGACACGGAGGGGAGAATGGCAACATTGTTATGATTTGTTTCTCCTTTTTCCTGAACAAACACTGGAAATGAAAGCAGAACTCAGACTGGATGATGACAATTTTGAGAAAAAAAAAATATTTTTGACTTTTTGCTATTAAACATGTTCAGTAAAAAAAAATCAAAAAATCAAATTTTGTCATAAATTTAGGCCAAAATGTATTCTGCGATGTCTTTGTTAAAATAAATCTCAATACGTGTAAATAATTTGGTTTACGTGAACGTTATAGCGTTTACAAATGGCGGGATAGATACTGGAATTTTTTTTTTCATTTTAATTTTTACTAGTAATGGTGGCGATCAGTGTCCCTGGGGGGGAACTGACTTGGTGTCACTGACATTCCCAGTGACACCAATACAGTGATAAGTGCTAAAAAAAAAAAAGTACTGACACTGTACTAATGGCGCTGGGCAGGAAGGGGTTAATGTGAGGGGTGATCAAAGGGTTAACTGTGTGCTGTTTTACTTGTGTCTGTGATTCACTGTAATCACACTGCTTTGTATGGCTCTGCTGTGCACAGCCATCCAAAGCAGTGTGCACGAGCTGACAGGGAGGAGGACTGTATTGTTTACATACAGTTCTCCTCCACGTCGGAGATGCTCGGTAATCACCGGGTGCCGGTGAGTAATCATCAGCTGGGACCCGGTGATTGACAGCTGCGGCCATGAATGGTGGTGCGGGTAGGGCACGCGTGTGCCCCCTACCTGCAAATGCAAAATCATGTGTTCAAAATAATAGCAGAGTGTTGAAATAAGTGAATAAAGCTGAAAATCCTTCTAATAGCTTTTATTTCCATCCACACAAATGCATTGGGAACACGACACATTCTATTCCAAATCAAAACATGAAGAAAAATACATCAAATTTGTGTTGTTCCTCTAAAAAAATGGAAAAGTGAATATTAGACGGTTCAAAAAAACAGCAGTTTTTGTATTCTTCTTTACAAACTCAAACATTCACTATATAAACTGAGAAATGTTTGAAGATTTTGCTTTCCTTTGAATGACTTCATGAATATTTGGTTGTAGTCACACTGTTTCTGAGAACTGCTGTACATCTGTGTTGCATGGAGTCACCCAACTTCTGGCCCCTGTGATCAGGTATTCCAGCCCAGGATGATTGGACGACATTCCACAGTCCTTCTCTATTTCTTGGTTTTGCCTCAGAAACTGCATTTTTGATGTCACCCCACAAGTTTTCTATTGGATGAAGATCCGGGGATTGGGCTGGCCACTCCATAACGTCCATCTTGTTGGTCTGGAACCAAGATGTTGCACGTTTACTGGTGTGTTTGGGGTCGTTGTCTTGTTGGAACACCCATTTCAAGGGCATTTCCTCTTCAGCATAAGGCAGCATGACCTCTTCAAATATTCTGATGTATTCAAACTGATCCATGATCCCTGGTATGCGATAAATAGGCCCAACACCGTAGTATGAGAAACATCCCCATATCATGATGCTTGCACCACCATGCTTCACTGTCTTCACAGTGTACTGTGGCTTGAATTCAGTGTTTGGGGGTCGTCTGACAAACTGTCTCCGCCCACTAGACCCAAAAAGAACAATCTTACTTTCATCAGTCCACAAAATGTTGCGCCATTTCTCTTTAGGCCAGTCAATGTGCTCTTTGGCAGATTGTAACCTCTTCAGCACACGTCTTTTTTCCAACAGTGGGACTTTGCAGGGACTTCTTGCAGATAGCTTGGCTTCACATAGGGGTCTTCTAATTGTAACAGTCCTCACAGGGAACGTCACACCTTCTTTCATCTTCCTGGAGCTGATTGTTGGCTGAGTCCGCGCCATTTTGGCTATTCTTCTATCCATTCCAATGGTAGTTTTTCGCTTTCTTCCACGTCTTTCAGGTTTTGGTTGCCATTTTAAAGCATTTGCGATCATTTTAGCTGAGCAGCCGATCATTTTCTGCACTTCTTTATATGTTTTCCCCTCTCCAATCAACTTTTTAATCAAGGTACGCTGTTCTTCTGAACAATGTCTGGAACGACCCATTTTCCTCAGAATTTCAGAGAGAAATGCACTATAACCAGCATGTACAACATTTGCTGCCTTCCTTCCCTAAATAAGGGCAATAATTGCCACCTGTTTATCAAAGAATGAATGACCTCACTAATAGAACTCCACACTGCTATTATTTTGAACACGCCCCTTTCAATGAGTGATTCAATGACACAGAATCAGCAGCATGCATGTCATGACTGTTGGGTCTGTTGGATTTCTATTACTCTACTACACCTGCTAGGAAATTATTTGCCATGTAGAGATATCATTTCTATCAAAAACAGTGATCCGGTTAGTGATGTCTGACTGATATTTTGAACACAACTGTATACGTGATTTTGCACACCCGTGCTGCTTGTAGCAGTATTTATGCTATACGGCAAATGGTAAGCGGTTAAAATCAAATTTTTTTCCCACCCCCACTTTTTTTTTCCTCTTCTATTTTCCTGTTTCAGAGCTGATGATCTCCTCCAGCTGTCTTCAGCCATTTCCTGTCTACCTGCCTTCACTCCAGCACTGGCTGCACACCATTGTTCTGGACTGGCTTCCTGATGGTGGCAGAGGTGTACCATGTCTGTAACGTGCAGGGTGACAACGCAGGAGCACAACTGGGAAATGGGGACAGAACGTTGTCACCCTTTAACAGGAAGTGCCATAACAAAAATGTTCATGGTAGGATTGGCAAGTTATTTAAAGCTGAATCTTGGGTACAATCAAAAGTTACCCTTGCAGTGGGACTTACCTTTTCATTTGTGCTTCCCCCCCCCCACCATCCCTGGCAGTTGTCACTCTCCTCTTCCCTCTGATGCTTTGGGTATTGGGTGGCCCTCTATATTTTCACTTCCAATGCAGCACTGCCGGTCCAGCACTGTACAGGATGAGCTCAGAGGGCAACTCCTGGACAGAGTAGAGAGAAGTGGCTTTGGGGGGCACAGTCATGCGCAGCCGAGGAGGGGGGGGGGGGGGCGGTTCTGCAGTAGAGGGATAAGAAGTAAAACTTCTATTAATATTTTCTCTGGACAAATACGATTTTTTTAACTTTTTTGATTTGGTTTAGACTGGGATCACACCTGGCTGTGTTATCACAAAATGGGCTGAAGTACGCCGTGTTAGGGCGGCCCATTCATCTGAAGGAACTAAACACGCTCTTATGTGTTGTGAGGTGGGCACCACAATGCATGGCAGTGTTACTGCGCACAACAACTTCCCGCACCTAACCCCATCACCTCCCCTCACCACCCCATCATCTAACCCCATCACATCTCCTCACCTAACCCCATCACCACCCCATCATCTCACCCCATCACCTCCCCTCACCTAACCCCATCACCTCCCCTCACCACCCCATCATCTAACCCCATCACATCTCCTCACCTAACCCCATCACCACCCCATCATCTCACCCCAAAACCTCCCCTCACCTAACCCCATCACCTCCCCTCACCTAACCCCATCACCTCCCCTCACCTAACCCCATCACCTCCCCATCACCACCCCATCACCTCCCCTCACCTAACCCCATCACCTCCCCATCACCACCCCATCACCTCCCCTCACCTAACCCCATCACCTCTCCTCACCTAACCACATCACCTCCCCTCACTTAACCCCATCACCTCCCCTCAACTAACCCCATCACCTCCCCTCACCTAACCCCATCACCTCCCCTCAACTAACCCCATCACCTCCCCTCACCTAACCCCATCACCTCCCCTCACCTAACCCCATCACCTCCCCATCACCACCCCATCACCTCCCCTCACCTAACCCCATCACTTCCCCATCACCACCCCATCACCTCCCCTCACCTAACCCCATCACCTCTCCTCACCTAACCACATCACCTCCCCTCACTTAACCCCATCACCTCCCCTCAACTAACCCCATCACCTTCCCATCACCTCTCCTCAACTAACCCCATCACCTCCCCTCACCTAACCCCATCACCTCCCCTCACCTAACCCCATCACCTTCCCATCACCTCTCCTCAACTAAGCCCATCACCTCCCCTCACCTAAACCCTATCACCACCCCTCACCTAACCCCATCACCACCCCATCATCTCTCCTCACCTAACCCCATCACCTCCCCTCACCTAACCCCATCACCTCCCCTCACCTAACCCCATCACCACCCCTCACCTAACCCCATCACCTCCCCTCACTTAACCCCATCACCTCCCCTCACCTAACCCCATCACCTCCCCTCACCTAACCCCATCACCACCCCTCATCTAACCCCATCACCTCCCCTCACCTAACCCCATCACCTCCCCTCACCTAACCCCATCACCTCCCCTCACCTAACCCCATCACCTCTCCTCAACTAACCCCATCACCTCCCCTCACCTAACTCCATCACCTCCCCTCACCTAACCCCATCACCACCCCATCACCTCCCCTCACCTAACCCCATCACCTCCCCTCACCTAACCCCATCACCTTCCCATCACCTCTCCTCAACTAACCCTATCACCTTCCCATCACCTCTCCTCAACTAACCCCATCACCTCCCCTCAACTAACCCCATCACCACCCCTCACCTAACCCCATCACCACCCCATCACCTCCCCTCACCTAACCCCATCACCTCCCCTCACCTAACCCCATCACCACCCCTCACCTAACCCCATCACCTCCCCTCACCTAACCCCATCACCACCCCATCACCTAACCCCATCACCTCTCCTCAACTAACCCCATCACCTCCCCTCACCTAACTCCATCACCTCCCCTCACCTAACCCCATCACCACCCCATCACCTCCCCTCACCTAACCCCATCACCACCCCATCACCTCCCCTCACCTAACCCCATCACCTTCCCATCACCTCTCCTCAACTAACCCCATCACCTTCCCATCACCTCTCCTCAACTAACCCCATCACCTACCCTCACCTAACCCCATCACCTCCCCTCACCTAACCCCATCACCTCCCCTCACCTAACCCCATCACCTTCCCATCACCTCTCCTCAACTAACCCCATCACCTCCCCTCAACTAACCCCATCACCTCCCCTCACCTAAACCCATCACCACCCCATCACCTAACCCCATCACCTCCCCTCACCTAACCCCATCACCTTCCCATCACCTCTCCTCAACTAACCCCATCACCTCCCCTCACCTAACCCCATCACCCCCCCCCCCATTACCCCATCACCTCCCCTCACCTAACCCCCATTACTCCCTATAACCTCTCCATCACACCACCCCCCATTACCCAATCACCACCCCTTACCTAACCCCCATTGCTCCCCATAACCTCTCCATCACCCCCCCCCCCATTACCCCATCACCACCCCTCACCTAACCCTCATTACTCTGCATAACTGATCCGTCACCCCCTCCCCCCATCATAACCCCATCACCACCCCTCACCTAACCCCCATTACTCCCCATCACCCCATCACCACCCCTCACCTAATCCCCATTACTCCCCGTAACCTCTCCATCACCCCCCCCCCCATAACCCCATCACCGCCCCTCACCTAACCCCCATTACTTCCCATAACCTCTCCACCACCCCCCCCCCAATTACCCCATCATAACCTCATCACCACTCCTCACCTAACCCCCATTACTCCCCATAAACTCTCCATCATCGACCCCATTACCCCATCATAACTCCATCCCTACTCCTCACTTAACCCCCTTTACGCCCCACAACCTCTCTATCAACCCCCCCTTCCATTACTCCATTGTTACGCCATCACCTCTCTGTCAACACCCCCCAGTCATCCACCTATTATTCCTTATAACCTCTCCTTCGCTTCCATCTATGCACCCCCTCCCCCGTGACCTTTCCTAGCCCCCCCAATCACCTCTCCATCCATGCACCCCCCCCCCATAACCTTCCCTCTCAATTACCTCTTCATCCATGCACTTCTTCCCCATACGTTCCCCCCCCCCAATTACCTCTCCATCCATGCACCCCCCTCAATCACCCCTCCATCCATGCACCCCCCCAATCACCCCTCCATCCATGCACCCCCCCAATCACCTCTCCATCCATGCACCCCCACATCACCTCTCCATCCATTCACCCCCCAATCACCTCTTCATCCATGCATCCCCCCAGTCACCTCTCCATCCATGCCCCCCCCTAATCACCCCTCCATCCATGCACCCCCCAATCACCCCTTTATCCATGCACCCCCCCAATCACCCCTCCATCTATGCATCCCCCCAATCACCTCTCCAGTTATGCACCCCCCTAATCACCTCTCCATCCATGCACCCCCACCCCTCCCATCACCCCTCTATCCATGCACGCCCCCAATCACCTCTCCATCCATGCACCCCCCCAATCACCTCTCCATCTATGCACCCCCACCCCCCCATCACCTCTCCATCCATGCACCCCCTCAATCACCTCTCCATCCATGCACCCCCCCCAATCACCTCTCCATCCGTGCGCCCCCCCAATCACCTCTCCATCCCTGCGCCCCTCCAATCACCTCTCCATCCATGCACCCCCCAATCACCTCTCCATCCCTGCGCCCCCCCAATCACCTCTCCATCCATTCACCCCCCAATCACCTCTCCAACTGTGCGCCCCCCAATCACCTCTCCATCCGCGCGCCCCCCCCAATCACCTCTCCATCCGTGCACCCCCCCAATCACCTCTCCATCCGTACACCCCCCAATCACCTCTCTATCCATGCACCCCCCAATCACCTCTCCATCTGCGCCCCCCAATCACCTCTCCATCCGTGCGCCCCCCCAATCACCTCTCCATCCGTGCGCCCCCCAATCACCTCTCTATCCATGCACCCCCCAATCACCTCTCCATCCCTGCGCCCCCCCAATCACCTCTCCATCCATTCACCCCCCAATCACCTCTCCATCCGTGCGCCCCCCCAATCACCTCTCCATCTGTGCGCCCCCCCCAATCACCTCTCCATCCATGCACCCCCCAATCACCTCTCCATCCCTGTGCCCCCCCAATCACCTCTCCATCCATTCACCCCCCAATCACCTCTCCATCCGTGCGCCTCCCCAATCACCTCTCCATCCGTGCACCCCCCCAATCACCTCTCCATCCGTACACCCCCCAATCACCTCTCCATCCGTGCCCCCCCCCCAATCACCTCTCCATCCGTGCGCCCCCCCAATCACCTCTCCATCCGTGTGCCCCCCAATCACCTCTCCATCCGTACACCCCCCCAATCACCTCTCCATCCGTACACCCCCCAATCACCTCTCCATCCGTGCGCCCCCCCAATCACCTCTCCATCCGTGCGCCCCCCCAATCACCTCTCCATCCGTGCGCCCCCCAATCACCTCTCTATCCATGCACCCCCCAATCACCTCTCCATCCCTGCGCCCCCCCAATCACCTCTCCATCCATTCACCCCCCAATCACCTCTCCATCTGTGCGCCCCCCCAATCACCTCTCCATCCGTGCGCCCCCCCCCAATCACCTCTCCATCCATGCACCCCCCAATCACCTCTCCATCCCTGCGCCCCCCCAATCACCTCTCCATCCATTCACCCCCCAATCACCTCTCCATCCGTGCGCCCCCCCCCCAATCACCTCTCCATCCGTGCACCCCCCCAATCACCTCTCCATCCGTACACCCCCCAATCACCTCTCCATCCGTGCGCCCCCCCAATCACCTCTCCATCCGTGCGCCCCCCCAATCACCTCTCCATCCGTGCGCCCCCCAATCACCTCTTCATCCGTACACCCCCCAATCACCTCTCATCCGTGCACCCCCCCAATCACCTCTCCATCCGTGCGCCCCCCAATCACCTCTCCATCCGTGCGCCCCCCCCCAATCACCTATCCATCCGTGCACTCCCCAATCACCTCTCCATCCGTACACCCCCCAATCACCTCTCCATCCGTACACCCCCCCAATCACCTCTCCATCCGTGTGCCCCCCCAATCACCTCTCCATCCGTACACCCCCCAATCACCTCTCCATCCGTGCGCCCCCCCAATCACCTCTCCATCCGTGCACCCCCCCAATCACCTCTCCATCCGTGCACCCCCCAATCACCTCTCCAACCGTGCGCCCCCCCAATCACCTCTCCATCCGTGCACCCCCCCAATCACCTCTCCATCCGTGCGCCCCCCCAATCACCTCTCCATCCGTACACCACTCAATCACCTCTCCATCCACGCACCCCCCAATCACCTCTCCATCCGTACACCCCCCAATCACCTCTCCATCCGTGCGCCCCCCCAATCACCTCTCCATCCGTGCGCCCCCCCAATCACCTCTCCATCCGTGCGCCCCCCAATCACCTCTCCATCCGTACACCCCCCAATCACCTCTCATCCGTGCGCCCCCCCAATCACCTCTCCATCCGTGCGCCCCCCAATCACCTCTCCATCCGTGCGCCCCCCCCCAATCACCTCTCCATCCGTGCACCCCCCAATCACCTCTCCATCCGTGCGCCCCCCCAATCACCTCTCCATCCGTGCACCACCCAATCACCTCTCCATCCATTCACCCCCCAATCACCTCTCCATCCGTGCACCACCCAATCACCTCTCCATCCATGCACCCCCCAATCACCTCTCCCCCCCCCCCCCCCATTCCCTGTAGTACCCGGACACACAGCGCTCCGTCCCCTCCTATAGGGATGCAGGGATGCTCCGAGGCCCCGCCCCTCCTCCTCCTCCCTCCTGGACCGGCTGCTGCGGGCTCGCGCCCTGCGATCAGCAGGTGACAGACGGGGACGCGCGCGGGGACGCGCAGGCAGCTGACAGAGAATCGGCGGATCGTCTCTCCGGCCTCATCTTCTCCTCCTCATGGCATCGGCCGCCTACCGGGGACCCCGCCCGTCATCCTGATCCCCGGGACACCCAGGAGAGCCCGACATGGCGGAGAGGTAATGGGGGAATGGAGGGGGGAGCTTCTTCTGTATAGGGGGGGGGGGGGGGGCATTACTATACTGTGCCTGTTGCTGGGAAACGGTTAATGGGGGGGGGGGGGGTCATATCCTCATCCTCTGTGTACAGGGGGGGGGGTCACATCCTCATCCTCTGTGTACAGGGGGGTCACATCCTCAACCTCTGTGTACAGGGGGGGTCACATCTTCATCCTCTGTATACAGGGGGGGGGGGGGGGTGAGGTCCTCATCCTCTGTGTACAGGGGGGGGGGGGTGTCACATCCTCATCCTCTGTGTACAGGGGGGGGGTCACGTCCTCATCCTCTGTATACGGGGGGGATCACATCCTCATCCTCTGTGTACGGGGGGGGGGGGGTGCCACTTCCTCATCCTCTGTGTACAGGGGGGGTCACACTCTCATCCTCTGTGTACAGGGGGGGGGATCACATCCTCATCCTCTGTGTATGGGGGGTGTCACATCCTCATCCTCTGTGTAAAGGGGGGGTCACATCCTCATCCTCTGTGTATGGGGGGTGTCACATCCTCATCCTCTGTGTAAAGGGGGGGGTCACATCCTCATCCTCTGTGCACAGGGGGGTCACATCCTCATCCTCTTTGTACAGGGGGGGGGGTCACTTCCTCATCCTCTGTTTACAGGGGGGTGTCTGCATCCTCATCCTCTGTGTACAGGGGGGTTCACATCTTCATCCTCTGTGTACGGGGGGGGGGTCACATCCTCATCCCCTGTGTAGGGGGAGTCACATCCTCATCCTCTGTGTACAGGAGGGGTTACATCATCCTTATCCTCTGTGTACAGGGGGGTTACATCATCCTCATCCTCTGTGTACAGGGGGGGTCACATCCTCATCCTCTGTGTACAGGGGGGTTACATTGTCCTCATCCTCTGTGTACAGGGGGGTCACATCCTCATCCTCTGTGTACAGGGGGGGTCACATCCTCATCCTCTGTGTACAGGGGGGGTCACATCCTCATCCTCTGTGTACAAGGGGGGGTTACATCATCCTCATCCTCTGTGTATGGGGGGGGCACATCCTCATCCTCTGTGTACGGGGGAGGCACATCCTCATCCTCTGTGTACAAGGGGGGTTACATCATCCTCATCCTCTGTGTACGGGGGGGCACATCCTCATCCTCTGTGTACGGGGGGGGGCACATCCTGTGTACAGGGGGAGGAGAGGGTTAATTTGATGTGCTATCATCTTATGACTGGGAAGGGTTAATATCAGGTCACTGTGTGTAGAGGAAGGGGTTAATTGTGGCTCCCCTCCCCCATCCTGTCTGCTGTATTACTTACCTGTTGCTGGTAGAAGGTTCATATTCCTGTGTGTGGAGGGGAGGGGGTTAATGGGAGGAATCCATATTCCCTCCATGTGGCAAGGAAGGGGTCAATGCCAGGTCACATGTCCATATTCCCTCCATGTGGCAAGGAAGGGGTCAATGCCAGGTCACATGTCCATCCCATATCTATAGAGAGGTAAGGGTTAATTCATGGTTTTCCTCCTTTGTGGCTAGGAAAGGGTTAATGTCAGATGCTTATCTTATAGCTGTGGGCAGGAGAGGGTTAATTTGGACTGTCTCCTGTGTGCGGTCAGGAAGGGGTTACTATTGGGTCACATATTTGTACTGTGGAGTGGGAGGGGTTAATATTGGGTCACATGTTTGTACTGTGGAGTGGGAGGGGTTAATATTGGGTCACATGTTTACTGTGGAGTGGGAGGGGTTAATATTGGGTCACATGTTTGTACTGTGGAGTGGGAGGGGTTAATGTGAGGTCACATGGTTGTACTGTGGAGTGGGAGGGGTTAATGTGAGGTCACATGGTTGTACTGTGGAGTGGGAGGGGTTAATATTGGGTCACATGTTCATACTGTGAAGGGCGAGGGGTTAATATTGGGTCACATGTTTATACTGTGGAGTGGGAGGGGTTAATATTGGGTCACATGTTTATACTGTGGAGTGGGAGGGGTTAATATTGGGTCACATGTTTATACTGTGGAGTGGGAGGGGTTAATGTTGGGTCACGTGTTTATACTGTGGAGTGGGAGGGGTTAATATTGGGTCACATGGTTATACTGTGGAGTGGGAGGGGTTAATGTTGGGTCACATGTTTATACTGTGGAGTGGGAGGGGTTAATATTGGGTCACATGGTTATACTGTGGAGTGGGAGGGGTTAATATTGGGTCACATGTTTGTACTGTGGAGTGGGAGGGGTTAATATTGGGTCACATGTTTGTACTGTGGAGTGGGAGGGGTTAATATTGGGTCACATGTTTACTGTGGAGTGGGAGGGGTTAATATTGGGTCACATGTTTGTACTGTGGAGTGGGAGGGGTTAATGTGAGGTCACATGGTTGTACTGTGGAGTGGGAGGGGTTAATGTGAGGTCACATGGTTGTACTGTGGAGTGGGAGGGGTTAATATTGGGTCACATGTTCATACTGTGAAGGGCGAGGGGTTAATATTGGGTCACATGTTTATACTGTGGAGTGGGAGGGGTTAATATTGGGTCACATGTTTGTACTGTGGAGTGGGAGGGGTTAATATTGGGTCACATGTTTACTGTGGAGTGGGAGGGGTTAATATTGGGTCACATGGTTGTACTGTGGAGTGGGAGGGGTTAATGTGAGGTCACATGTTTATACTGTGGAGTGGGAGGGGTTAATATTGGGTCACATGTTTGTACTGTGGAGTGGGAGGGGTTAATATTGGGTCACATGTTTATACTGTGGAGTGGGAGGGGTTAATATTGGGTCACATGTTTGTACTGTGGAGTGGGAGGGGTTAATATTGGGTCACATGTTTACTGTGGAGTGGGAGGGGTTAATATTGGGTCACATGGTTGTACTGTGGAGTGGGAGGGGTTAATGTGAGGTCACATGTTTGTACTGTGGAGTGGGAGTGGTTAATATTGGATCACATGTTCATACTGTGAAGGGCGAGGGGTTAATATTGGGTCACATGTTTATACTGTGGAGTGGGAGGGGTTAATATTGGGTCACATGTTTATACTGTGGAGTGGGAGGGGTTAATATTGGGTCACATGTTTATACTATGGAGTGGGAGGGGTTAATATTGAGTCACATGTTTGTACTGTGGAGTGGGAGGGGTTAATATTTGGTCACATGTTTGTACTGTGGAGTGGGAGGGGTTAATATTGGGTCACATGTTTGTACTGTGGAGTGGGAGGGGTTAGTATTGAGTCACATGTTTGTACTGTGGAGTGGGAGGGGTTAATATTGGGACACATATTTGTACTGTGGAGTGGGAGGGGTTAATATTGGGTCACATGTTTATACTGTGGAGTGGGAGGGGTTAATGTGAGGTCACATGGTTGTACTGTGGAGTGGGAGGGGTTAATGTGAGGTCACATGGTTGTACTGTGGAGTGGGAGGGGTTAATATTGGGTCACATGTTTATACTGTGGAGTGGGAGGGGTTAATATTGGGTCACATGTTCATACTGTGGAGTGGGAGGGTTAATATTGGGTCACATGTTTATACTGTGGAGTGGGAGGGGTTAATATTGGGTTACATGTTTGTACTGTGGAGTGGGAGGGGTTAATATTGGGTCACATGTTTATACTGTGGAGTGGTAGGGGTTAATATTGGGTCACATGTTTATACTGTGGAGTGGGAGGGGTTAATATTGAGTCACATGTTTGTACTGTGGAGTGGGAGGGGTTAATATTGAGTCACATGTTTATACTATGGAGTGGGAGGGCTTAATATTGGGTCACATGTTTATACTGTGGAGTGGGAGGGGTTAATATTGGGTCACATGTTTATACTGTGGAGTGGGAGGGGTTAATATTGGGTCACATGTTCATACTGTGGAGTGGGAGGGTTAATATTGGGTCACATGTTTATACTGTGGAGTGGGAGGGGTTAATATTGGGTTACATGTTTGTACTGTGGAGTGGGAGGGGTTAATATTGGGTCACATGTTTATACTGTGGAGTGGGAGGGGTTAATATTGGGTCACATGTTTATACTGTGGAGTGGGAGGGGTTAATATTGAGTCACATGTTTGTACTGTGGAGTGGGAGGGGTTAATATTGAGTCACATGTTTGTACTGTGGAGTGGGAGGGGTTAATATTGAGTCACATGTTTGTACTGTGGAGTGGGAGGGGTTAATATTGGGTCACATGTTTATACTGTGGAGTGGGAGGGGTTAATATTGGGTCACATGTTGGGGCCCTTTGAGTGGATGTTGTTCAAGGTCTGGCCCTCTGATTCTGTCCCCATTGACCTGGAGGCGATAGAGTTGGATGTTCCTATCATTGGATCTCCTCTCCTGTAGCTGCAGTCAGTTGTCTCTCCGGCTGGATGATCGCTGAGATAAGATAATGACATGATAAGGCTCACAGATCCCTCCTGACTGCAGTGTGATGAGGAGGGAGGATGGGAATGGAGATCCTTATCCCGGGAGGATGGCCGGCAACTAGTGCTCCAGGCTTGGGGGTACCAAGCTCACTGATGGCCACACATGCAGACAGACACACAGACACAGAAACACACACAGAGACACAGAGACACACACAGAGACACAGAGACACACACAGAGACACAGAGACACACACAGAGACACACGTATACACAGAGACACACACGCAGACACACACGCACACACAGACACATACACGTATACAGACACACACACACACAGAGACACACGTATACACAGACACACACACACATACAGACAGACACACACGTATACACACACACAGACACACACACACATACAGACACACACACACATACAGACACACACACATACAGACACACACACACATACAGACACAGACACACACACACAGACACACACACACACACAGACACAGAGACACACACAGAGAGACACACGCAGACACACACAGAGACACACACGAATACACAGAGACACACACGTATACACAGAGACACACAGAGACACACATGTATACACAGAGACACACGCAGACACAGAGACACACACGTATACACAGAGACACACACGTATACACAGAGACACACACAGAGACACACACAGAGACACACACAGAGACACACACACAGAGACACAGAGACACACACGTATACACAGACACATACACACACATACAGACACACAGAGACACATACACACACATACAGACACAGAGACACACACGTATGCACAGACACAGAGACACACACAGAGACACACATATACACAGACACACACACAGACAGACACACACACAGAGCCACACGCACAGAGACACACGTATACACAGAGACACACACAGAGACACACACGTATACACAGAGACACACACACAGAGACACACGTATACACAGAGACACACACACAGAGACACACACATACAGACAGACACACACACAGAAACACACGTATACACAGAGACACACACACAGAGACACACGTATACACAGAGACACACACATACAGACAGACACACACACAGAAACACACGTATACACAGAGACACAGACAGACACACAGACGCAGAGACACACATACACACAGACATACAATTTATCGGTGACATGCAGCCCCTGTTGACCAGCCTTTGCTCACAGACATGGAATCTTTTACTGACAGAAAAGCCCGCCTGCTCTCTCCTATCCAATCACATCAGCTGTAGCAAAAGAACATTGTCCTGCGGAGTGGAGAGCAGCAGAGAGGAGTGGAGTAGAGAGGAAGGGAGAAGTTCAAGGTGGAGAGGAGCAGAGAGGTGCGGTGTGGAAAGGAGCAAAGGGGTATGGAATAGTGAAGGGAGGAGTGGAGTGCAGAGGAGCACAGAGGTGTAGTGCGGAAAAGTGCAGAGAGGAGAGGAGAAGAGAGGTGCGGAGAGGGGTGTGTTGGGAGTGCTGAGGAATGGAGAGGAGCACAGAGGTGTGGAGTAGAGGAGCAAGTAGAGAGATGTGGAGAGGAGCAGTGATGTGTGAGTAGAGAAGAGTGGAGTAGAGAGGAAACGTTTAAGGTGGAGAGGAGCAGAGAGATGTAGTGTGGAAAGGAGCAAAGCGGTGTGGAGTGGCAAGGTAAGGTGTAGGGAGGAGTGGAGTGTAGAGGAGCAGAGGTGTGTAGTGCGGAGTGCAAAGGAACAGATGTGTGGAGTGGTGCGAAGTGGAGAGGAGCACAGAGGCGTGGAGAGGTGCAGAGTAGAGAGGTGTGAAGTGGGGAGGTATGGAGTGGAGAGGAGCAGATAGGTGGGGAGATGCAGAGTAGAGAGGAGGGGAGAGGTATGGAATGGAGAGGAGCAGAGAGGGGAGGAGTGGAGAGGAGCACAGAGGTGTAGAGTGGAAAAGTGCAGAGAAGAGAGAAGGGGAGAGGAGAAGAGGGGTGTGGTGCAGAGTACTGAGGAATGGAGAGGAGCACAGAGGTGTGGAGTAGAGGAGCATTGAGAGGCAAGTAGAGAGATGTGGAGAGGAGAGAAGAGGTGCAGTGTGGAGAGGAACAGTGATGTGTGAGTAGAGAAGAGTGGAGTAGAGAGGAAGGGAGAAGTTCAAGGTGGAGAGGAGCATAGAGGTGCAGTGTGGAAAGGAGTAAAGAGGTGTGGAGTGGCAAGGTGAGGAGTAGAGTGGAGTGGAGAGGGGCATGTGATGGAGCAGAGTGTGGAGGAGCAGAGGGGTGTGGTGCAAAGTGCAGAGGAACAGATGTGTGGAGTGGTGCAAAGTGGGGAGGAGCACAGATGTGTGGAGAGGTGCAGAGTAGAGAGGAGCAGGGAGCTGTGGAGTGGGGAGATGCAGAGTATAGAGGAGGGGAGAGGTGTGGAATGGAGAGGAACAAAGAGGTGAGGTGCGGGGAGGTGGAGAGAAGCAGATGGGAGAGGTGCAGAGTGGAGAGGAGCGGGGAGGTGAGGAGAGGAGTGGGAAGGTGAGGAGAGGAGTGGGGAGGTGTGCAGTGCGGAGTTGGAGAGAAGCAGAGTGGAGAGGAGCGGGGAGGTGTGCAGCGCAGAGGAGGAGGAGAGAAGCAGAGTGGAGAGGAGCGGGGAGGTGTGCAGCGCAGAGGAGGAGGAGAGAAGCAGAGTGGAGAGGAGCGGGGAGGTGTGCAGCGCAGAGGAGGAGGAGAGAAGCAGATGGGAGAGGAGCGGGGAGGTGTGCAGTGCGGAGGAGGAGGAGGAGAGAAGCAGATGGGAGAGGAGCGGGGAGGTGTGCAGCGCGGAGGAGGAGGAGAGAAGCAGATGGGAGAGGAGTGGGGAGGTGTGCAGCGCGGAGGAGGAGGAGAGAAGCAGATGGGAGAGGAGCGGGGAGGTGTGCAGCGCGGAGGAGGAGAGAAGCAGATGGGAGAGGAGCGGGGAGGTGCAGAGTGGAGAGGAGCGGAGGGGAGAGGGTAGGTCTGCAGCGTGGAGATGGAGAGAAGCAGACAGGGGAGGTGCAGAGAGGTGTGGAGAGGGAAGGAGTGCAGCGTGGAGGTGGAGAGAAGCAGACGGGGGAGGTGCAGAGAGGAGTGGAGCGGAAAGGGGAGGAGTGCAACGCGGAGGAGGAGAGAAGCAGACGGGGGAGGTGCAGAGTGGAGAGGGGAGGTGTGCAGCGCGGAGGAGAGAAGCAGACGGGGGAGGTGCAGAGTCGAGAGGAGAGGAGAGGGGAGGTGTGCAGCACGGAGGGGGAGAGAAGCAGGCGGGGGAGGTGCAGAGTGGAGAGGAGCGGAGAAGAGTGCAGCACGGAGGAGGAGAGAATCAGACGGGGGAGGTGCAGAGTGGAGAGGAGAGGGGAGGTGTGCAGCACGGAGGAGGAGAGAAGCAGGCGGGGGAGGTGCAGAGTGGAGAGGAGCGGAGAGGAAAGGGGAGGTGTGCAGTGCGGAGGAGAGAAGCAGGCGGGGGAGGTGCAGAGTGGAGAGGAAAGGGGAGGTGTGCAGTGCGGAGGAGAGAAGCAGGCGGGGGAGGTGCAGAGCGTCATCCTCCTCCCCTGCAGTGCACAGAAATGAATAAAAGGTCACTTTGTGACATCTCGATAAAGTTAGTAAACCGGTGACCAGTGCCTTGCATTTTGAAGCCCCCCACCTCGATCTCCCCGCCCCCCGATCTCCCCGCCCCCCGATCTCCCCGCCCCCCCGCGCCCGTACACAAGGAGACTAGGGGAAATCCTGGACGAGATGCTGACACGACAAAGAACAATAAAGTTTCTTCTATAGCTGACGTCTTTGGCGTGAACGTCTGGCGGTAGATTCCTAGAAATCCGGTGACATTGCTGCGTTTATGGTCAGCGACTCGCCTGCGATCTGGGTTGGTGGTGAGTGTGCGTCTTGTGTGCTCGGGGGCCGGGCTGGGGGGTAGGGGAACAAGGCCGCTGTCTTGGGCCCTTCAGCAGGAGGGGGGAGCAAAAAGGGGCGGAGCTGCAACCTATAAGTAGTTGACAGCTCAGCTCACGGGGGGAAGGGACCTCGCTCTGGCGTTGGGTCTGCGATGTTGGACGCTCAGGTCTCTGTAGCGCTCTCCGGGTGTCAGGCCCGCAGAGTTACGGTGGAGGATTTCCGTGTTAATGGTGAGATCTGCGGTTGGGATTTGCGCTCAGCCTGATCCTCCGGCCGCGCTGTGACAGGCAGGATCAGGGGCATGCCGAGCTGATCTGTATTCCAGGCACACGTCTATCCGCAGTGCTGCCTCTGCCCGGGTGAACGGCGGGGAGCCTTTCCCGGGACATTCCATAAAATGCGGATCCTGGAGCGTTCCGGACTCTCTCTCCATGTTTTATTAATAGGCCAGGCGGGGGGCTCAGTACGCGGCATGAGAGCTGTCCGGGCTGTGGACGCTCGCTGCTGTGGGTGGAGCCGGAGACATCCGAGCGAACGGACGGCAATAGGAGTCAGATGAGACGGAACTCTGTGTAACGTTCTATCGGTGTCACCGCAATATCCTGCACTCCATTCCTCCCCCCACCCTCTGTGTACAGCAACATGTTGCAGCTGCTTAAAGGACAACTCCACCCCAAACTCATTTTTCTGTTGAACGTGATTGCTGGCAGGTTGAACCAAATTTGTCCGTTTCAACCACTTTCAATTTATCGGGAATCACAAATCCAATCGGACTGAGGCAGCCGACCACTGACAGGTTTTAGCGACTATAAGAATTCTGTTAGCTGGGAGGCGGAGTCTGAGCGATAAATGGACAAACTCGATACAATGGATTTCTAACTGAAATCGGATAATTGCAGCAGTGCTGTAAATGGGGATCGGATTCTTCCATTACTTTTTGTTCCGGTCTCCTTTGGGATCTATAGGCCCTCACCATCCACATACTGCATCATATACACTATATTGCCAATAGTATTGGTGGGCCGGCCAGCCTTTCCACACACATGACCTTTAATGGCCCCCAAGTTTTAGTCCGTAGGGTTCAATCTTGAGTTGGCCCCGCCCTTTCCACACACATGACCTTTAATGGCCCCCAAGTTTTAGTCCATAGGGTTCAATATTGAGTTGGCCCTGCCCTTTCCACACACATGACCCTTAATGGCCTCCCAGTCTTAGTCCGTAGGGTTCAATATTGAGTAGGCCCCGCCCTTTCCACACACATGACCTTTAATGGCCTCCCAGTCTTAGTCCGTAGGGTTCAATATTGAGTAGGCCCCGCCTTTTGCACACACATGACCTTTAATGGCCCCCACAGTCTTAGTCCGTAGGGTTCAATTTTGAGTTGGCCCCGCCCTTTCCACACACATGACCTTTAATGGCCCCCCCAGTCTTAGTCCGTAGGGTTCAATATTGAGTTGGCCCCGCTCTTTCCACGCACATGACCTTTAATAGTCCCCCCAGTCTTAGTCCATAGGGTTCAATATTGAGTTGGCCCCGCCCTTTCCACACACATGACCTCTAATGGCCCCCCAGTCTTATTCCGTAGGGTTCAATATTGAGTTGGCCCCGCCCTTTCCACACACATGACCTTTAATGGCCCCCCAGTCTTAGTCCGTAGGGTTCAATATTGAGTTGGCCCCGCCCTTTGCAGCTATAACAGCTTCAACACTGGGAAGGCCGTCCACAAGGTTTAGGAGGGTGTCTATGGGAAGGTTGGACCATTCTTCCAGAAGCACATTTGTCAGGTCAGGCACTGATGTCGGGGGAGGAGGCCTGGATCACAGTCTCTGCTCTAATTCATCCCAAAGGTGTTCTATGGGGTTGAGGTCAGGACTCTGTGCAGGACAGTCAAGTTCCTCCACCCCAAACTGGCTCCTCCATGTCTTTATGGACCTTGCTTTGTGCACTGGGGGGCAGTCATGTTGGAACAGGAAGGGGCCATCCCCAAACTCTTCCCACAAAGTTGGGAGCATGAAATTGTCCAAAATGTCTCCTTAAGAGTTCCCTTCACTGGAACTAGGAGGCCAAGTCCAACCCCTGAAAAACAACCCTACACCATAATCCCCCCCCACCAAACATTACACTTGGCACAATGCAGTCAGGCAAGTACTGTTCTCCTGGCAACCGCCAAACCCAGACACGTCCATCGGATTGCCAGACAGAGAAGTGTGATTCGTCACTCCAGAGAACACGTCTCCTCTGCTCTAGAGTCCAGTGGCGGCGTGCTTTACACCACAGCATCCGACACTTTGCATTGCACTCGGTGATGTAAGGCTTGGATGCAGCTGCTCGGCCATGGAAACCCATTCCATGAAGCTTTCTACACACTGTTGTTGGGCTCATCTGAAGGCCACACCAAGTTTGGAGGTGTTTAGCTATTGACTCTGCAGACAGTTGGCGACTTCTGCGCACTGTGCGCTTCAGCATGCGCTGACCCCGCCCTGTCATGTGACGTGGCCTACCACTTGGTGGCTGAGTGGCTGTTGTTTCCAGTTGCTTCCACTTTGTTATAATCCCACTAACAGTTGAGCGTGGAATATTTAGTATCCAGGAAATGTCACGGATGGACTTATTGCACAGGTGACAACCTATCATGGGACCACGCTTGGAGTCACTGAGCTCCTGAGAGCGACCCATTCTTTCACCAATGTTTGTAGAAGCAGTCTGCATGCCTAGGGGCTTGATTGTATACACCTGTGTCCATGGAGGGGATTGGAACACCTGAATCACATGATTGGGAGGGGATTGGAACACCTGAATCACATGATTTGGAGGGTGGGGACAATACTTCTGGCAATATATGGGGGGGGGCCTTTAAGGCTCACATGCCACATATGTGCATCCATGGAGATCCAAGTTTTCTGTGCTGAGAGCTCACTCACTGGCATTGATCAGGAGCCAATTGCTGCTGTCACAGGATTGGAAGTCTGTCCTTCCACATTGGGCGTAAAAACAAACTTCAGGGAGCGCCAGGGCTGGGTGAGGAATGGTTAACCACTTCAGATCCCGTCATTTCTGGCTTTTTTTGTTTACATTTTAAAATCAGTATTTTTTGTTAGAAAATGTTTTAGAACCCCCAAACATATTAAACAAATATAAATATACATATTATTTTTTAAATATTTTATTTTTTAAGCAGTGTCTCTAGGGAATAAATTGGTTTTTGCATTTTTTTTATGTCACACGGAATTTACACAGCAGTTTTTGAAACAATTTTTGGGAAAAAAATAAACTTTTTTTTTTAATTGCAAAGAAAACATAATACATAACCCATTTTTTTTGTAAAATATAAAAGATGTAATGCCGAGCAAATAGATACCAAACACATCACGCTGTTACTTTTAATTTTCACGCTTTTAATTTTACTATTCATAAGCGACACTTTAAGGGCCGGTTCACACTATAGAAACGCAGTCCAGATGTGTTCCGGATTTGTTTTTGCATGCGTGTTTTTTACATGACTTTTTTACATGACTTTGGTGTGTTCCTTTGCGTTTTTGATGTGTTCTGGGTTATTTTTTCCCCCTCTCTTTTTTTTTTAAATTTAAATAGGGACATGTGTGTTTTTTGTGCTTTTCAGTACATTTTTGATGCATTTTACCACGTTCCAGTACAGTTCTGTGCAGGAAAAATGCAGCCTGTTCTACTTTTTGTTCTGCATCCAGAACGCACTGGAACTGCAAGCACTGATGTGAACTATGACATTGACAACCATATCACCTACTTTCTGTGCGTTTTGGATACAGAAAAAAATCAACTGAAACGCACGGAGTGTGAACTGGTTCTAAAAGCCTTTAAAGGTTACCATTTTGGATTTACAGAGGAGAATTACTGCCCATGATCTGATGATCGCATGTGTGGAACGATCGCCATGTGCGTGCGGGATGCATGCATTCGCCTTTGTGCTCAAGCACGGGGGGGCACTTTATTTTTTATTTTTGCATTGTCCCTTTAATTTTTTTTTGTATGTCAACATCCCCTGTGACAGCACCAGACACGTGGCAGGTACTCTTTATGGAGGGATCTGGGGTCCCCATAACACCCCAAATCCCTCTTCTGCACTTGAAAGCATTCAAAACACCCGAGATCAGTGTGATTGAATGCGTTCAGATTTTGAAAAATTTCAAGTAAGTATGTGAGGTCATCGCTTCCGGTTTACAATAAAGGAGAGCCGATTCCGGCTTTGTTCGGCTGTCTGGCCAGCTGTCAGATGTGCCAGCTGGTCACTCAGGACTCTTGGTGGAACAGGAGATCCCGAGAGCGGCGGATGCCCCCCTCCCGCTGCTTTTACAAGCAGTTGAGCAGCTAGTTAGCAGCTCTGATTGCTTGTACAAGAGCCGACCGCCAGCTCTTGAAAAAAAAAAAAAGTGCCGGGGTGATGCCCGCAGCTGGTATAACCACCACAAGTCCAGTAATGTATGAGTACGTCCCTGGTTCGGGATTGGTTAACCTCTTCACGCCGGCCGCACGCCGGCGTCTGGGCCTTGACACCGAGCGGCCGCACATTTGCGTGCAATTAAGAAAAACATATGTGCTGAGAGCACGTGCCCTGGACGCTCCCAGCGCACGTGTCCGGTACTCACAGGCCCCAATCTCCTCTTTCGATCAGGACCTTTCCTGATCATGTGACCACCATGACGGCAATCAGGCCCTGCACGCTCCCAGCACACATGTCCGGTACTCATGGAAAGGCCCCAATCTCCTCTTTTGATCAGGACCTTTCCCGATCATGTGACCACTGTGACGGTGATCAGGCCCTGCCTGTTCCCAGCACACATGTCCGGTACTCATGGAAAGGCCCCAATCTCCTCTTTTGATCAGGACCTTTCCCGATCATGTGACCACCGTGACGGTGAATCACGGTGGTCACATGACCTACAGCCCCGCCTCCCAGCTTTTGAACCCCTTAAAGGCCCGGGAGGCGTCGGCACCAAGGGGTTAAGGTAAAAAACCTTGTGTGATCATCCCCCCCCTCCCCCCACCAAATACTTACCTGAGCCTGATCTTCATCCAGCACTGTGCATGAGAGCAGCAGCTCTCTCCGTTCTCCCTCCTGACTGGGCATGGAGGCAACAGCAGAAGCCATTGGCTCATGCTGACGTCAATCAAATCCTGAGAGGAGGGATGGAGGGGGTGGGGTTGAGCTGCGCTCTGTGTGGCAATAGTTGCATGCGGCCTGGCTTGAGAGCAGCTTGCGATGGTGGGCACTCGGAAGGGAGGAGCCAGGAGCGCCGGTGGGGGGACCCAAGAACAGGAGGATCGGGACAGCTCTGTGCAAAACCATTTTTCTGCATCCAAAACGCACAGAAAATAGGTGATAGGGTTGTCAGTGTCATAGTTCACATCAGTGTGTTCCGGTTGCAGAAAAAAAAGTAAAACAGGCTGCGTTTTTTCTGTACAGAACTGTACTGGAACGCATCAAAAACGTATCAGAACGCAGTATTTAAATTGAAGAAAAGGAGGGGGGAAAAAACGCACTGGAAGGCATCAAAAACGCATAAAAAATGCACCGGAAAATCCAAAAGGCGCATGCAAAAACGCACCTGGAACGCATCTGGACTGCGTTTCTACAGTGTGAACTGGCCCTCACTGTTTGCCGCTCACCCACAGTACATCTACTGCCAGGCTAGGTGGCGCACCCATACGTTGCCGCCTGGCTTGTGGGTTTTTTGGACGCGCATGCGCGCGCCCCCTGCTGACCCTTGCTGTGATTGGACACCGCACGAGTTTGTCAGCAGGTTTCAGCCACTGACTTTGTCTGAAACCTGCTGGTCAGCTGTGTCCAGTCGCAGCACAAAGTTCTGTGTTTACCACAACACAGAACTCTCTCCACAGATAGCGATCTGGCTGTTTCTTCTCCCTGAAATCAGCCTAGGGTCACATCTGTGCAGGTGGTGCCGCTGCGGATCCACACGGAAATCCATGCAGCCGCACCACCAGCAGAGAGAATTGCGGACCCATTAGTTCTAATGGCACGCCGCCCACACTGGAAATCGCAACCGTACTGGGAACCTCGGCTGCGTTTTCAGAAGAAGTGCAGGGACTTCTTTCCCTGCGTGTCACGGGCATGTGAGTACATTCGAGTACAACGCGCAAAACACGTCCCGCACGGCTGCATAGGGGGTCACTTCAGGGAGAAAAATCAGCCAGATCTGTTAGTAAACTATTATGACACATGGTTAACCCTTTCATTGCCCCTAGAAGTTAACCCCTTCAGTGTCATTAGTACAGTGTACAGGATCCGCACTGATTGTTGTATTTGTGTCACCAGGAACGTCCGTGTCGCTGTCCCTCCCAGCCTGTATCTATTAGCACCAGATTGCCCACCGCACTATCACAGTCCCACTAGAAGTCAATGATCACCGCCATTACCAGTACAGCATCTATAGCTGAGTGAATTCCAGTGTATCCATACCATAGTTTGTAGACGCCAGGGGCGGACTGACCATTGGGGAACTCAATGGGGAGAGCCCGGGGTCAGTAGGGGGCCCCATGACATGTCTTTGGTACCTTTAATAGGCTTTTTTGGGCGTGGTTTGAGTGTGGGTGAGGACACAGGGGCCCCATGATCCCCTATTGCCCGGGGGCCCCATGAGTTGTCAGTCCGCCCCTGAGAGATGCTATAACTTTCACACAAAGCAATTAATTTACACTTTTTGGGATTTGTTTTTTATACCAGAATCGATTTTGGCCTCATTTTATGAAGAAATTTTATTTACATTTATTTATTTTATTGGATGCGTTTTTATAACAGAAAGGAGAAAATCTTGTTTATTTTTTGATGTCGGGCACACTCGAGGCCGCCTATATCAAGAAAGTTACCCCTCCCCCTCTCCATAGTGGCAGTGTTGCCTCTGGAAACTGCTGGTGGATTGGTGAATGCTGTCAGCGACGGCCACTTTGTTCTCTATCAGCTCGGTCACTCGTTTCTTCTCCGCTGAGGACTAATCGTCCTATATTTAGTCTCCGCTCACACTCACCGTTCCGCCTTCTATTTATAAAGGTCGCAGTCGATGGCTCGCTGCTTTTTTTGCACGGAAGGATCGATCTGAACGGGCTTCCCTATTTATAAACCGTCAATATCTGGATCTGAAGTCTTTCACCACTATTGTTGATGGGGAAATATCGATCTCAGCCGTTCGGCCTGTTTACCGTACCGCCCCAGGCGCTCTCCCCTCTCATTGCCTCGTATTTCAGAAGGAAGGTGGAACTGTATGCACAGCAGGACATTTTTGTGTGTTGCAAAACGCAGACATTCTCAATGCAGAGAAACTGGGGATGGAACTAATGAAGTGGATTGTCCATAGGGCCCTCCTGCTGGAACCAGACCCCTGTAGCCGCTGGTGGGGGGGTGTGCCAGAATGGATATCGGGGGGGGGGGTGCCAGAATGGATATCGGGGGGGGGGGGTGCCAGAATGGATATCAAGGATAGGGAAGCCCAACAGACACCGAGGCAGCTCTTCATGGAGTTGGAGGCAAAGCTCGAGTGCAAACAGACATGGAAAGGGGGCGCCTCTAAGTGTAGTATTGCCAGTTTATTAACATACAAAGATAAAATTCCACTTACATCATAGTAAAGCGACCAATGTTCCTGATGGTATGGGGTCAAGGGCCGTCCGGCGTGACCCGTGGAACGCAGGGATGTCGAACTAAGATGGCTGTAGTCGCGGAACGCATACGTCAGAGGTGACGTAAGGTGGGGGGCGGTAATGCGATTTGGAGTGTGCGCAAAGGGCTCCTTCATCAGACCTCTAGTAAAGTGAACCTGTCATCTGATATATATATATAACTGTTGGCGCTTTATAAATACTGTATAATAGTAATAATATATATATATATATATACAGTGGATATAAAAAGTCTACACACCCCTGTTAAAATGTCAGGTTTCTGTGATGTAAAAAAATGAGACAAAGATAAATCATTTCAGAACTTTTTCCACCATTAATATGCCCTATAAATTGTACAACTCAATTGAAAAACAAACTGAAATCTTTTATAGGGGGAAGTAAGCATAAAAAAACTTTTAACAATGAGATCCCTGAGATGCTTTGGAAGCTCTCTGCGGACCATGGCTTTTGCTGTAGGATGCAACTAAGAAAATGTCAGGAAAGACCGACTAGAAGAGCCGAACTTTATCTGGGGTTAATCAGAGGCACTTTAAATGATGGCAGGTGTGTACTGACTCCTATGTAACATGATTTTGAATGTGATTGCTTAATTCTGAACACAGGTACATCCCCAGTTATAGGAGGGTGTGCACACTTATGCAACCACATCATTTTTTTTGCGCTTACTTTCCCCCCTAAAAGATTTCCATTTGTTTTTCAACTGAGTTGTACAGTTTATAGGTCACATTAAAGGCGGAAAACGTTCTGAACTGATTTATCTTTGTCTAATATTTTTACATCACAGAAACTTGACATTTTAGCAGGGGTGTGTAGACTTTTTATATCCACTGTATATATATATATATATATATATGAATGAAAAGGTGGCCACCCTTCTGGACCCCACTGTGCATGGCAGCCGTGATTCCCCATGCTCCTGGTGTATCGGTCCATACACAGCAGTGCACAGTGAGTATCCATCAAATGGCAAGAGCTCATTGGTCAGTGCGATCATGTGACTGCACTGAAAAATGAGAAGCATTCCTCTCCCCTGGTGCGCTTCGGATTGGTCACCAATAATTACTTGCCATTGCAAGCAGCATCGGGATGGGTTCATGCAGCACCTAATCAGAGGACGGAGCACTGAGCCCCCCTGCCGTAGAATGGGAGTACCACCCTACATCCATTCTCTGCCCCCCTTACTCTCGCTGCCCATGGTTGGCATGGAGTGTGCACGCCACACGTGTGGCCAGTTGCTTGATTTCTAACATCTAGAAGGTAATTGCGCACGCATGGTGTATTTTTTGTTACTTATGGTGGAAGGGGTGGAGATTGGGCATGTTGGAACACACCGTGAAAGCAGTAGCTGTCAAAGTAGATGGGAAGCTGCAGCCTGCTGATTGCTAGCCACTAATTTTGGAGCGTGCACCCTTTTGCCAAAGGCACCTGTTCCCCCTGCCCACCCCTTGTCCTAGCCCCCTTTGCTAGTATTATAATGGATACTCACTACTGGGCTGCAATGTTGGCACACAGCATCACAGGGGCCAGAGGGTGGCCAGGATATTTGGGGTTGGTTCACCTTTTTCTTTTTTTAATGAAAAGGTGAACTTGCCCTTTAAAGTGTTACTATACCCCGGACCCTGCATTCACTATATTCGCTCTCCCAGGACCCTGCATTCACTATATACGCTCTCCCTGGACCCTGCATTCACTATATCTGGTCTCCCCGGACCCCGCATTCACTATATCTGCTCTCCCCGGACCCCGCATTCACTATATCCGCTCTCCCCGGACCCTGCATTCACTATATCCGCTCTCCCCAGACCCCGCATTCATTATATCCGCTCTCCCCGGACCCTGCATTCACTATATCCGCTCTCCCCGGACCCTGCATTCACTATATCTGGTCTCCCCAGACCCTGCATTCACTATATCCGGTCTCCCAGGACCCTGCATTCACTATATCCGCTCTCCCCGGACCCTGCATTCACTATATCTGGTCTCCCCGGACCCTGCATTCACTATATCTGGTCTCCCCGGACTCTGCATTCACTATATCTGGTCTCCCCGGACCCCGCATTCACTATATCCGCTCTCCCTGGACCCTGCATTCTCTATATCTGGTCTCCCTGGACCTTGCATTCACTGTATCCGCTCTCCCCGGACCCCGCATTCATTATATCTGGTCTCCCCGGACCCTGCATTCACTATATCTGGTCTCCCCGGACTCTGCATTCACTATATCCGCTCTCCCTGGACCCTGCATTCTCTATATCTGGTCTCCCTGGACCCTGCATTCACTATATCCGCTCTCCCCGGACCCTGCATTCACTATATCCGCTCTCCCCGGACCCTGCATTCACTATATCCGCTCTCCCCGGACCCTGCATTCACTATATCCGCTCTCCCTGGACCCTGCATTCACTATATCCGCTCTCCCCGGACCCTGCATTCACTATATCCGCTCTCCCTGGACCCTGCATTCACTATATCCGCTCTCCCCGGACCCTGCATTCACTATATCCGCTCTCCCCAGACCCCGCATTCTCTATATCTAGTCTCCACGGACCCTGCATTCACTATATCCGCTCTCCCCGGACCCTGCATTCACTATATCCGCCCTCCCCGGACCCTGCATTCACTATATCCGCCCTCCCCGGACCCTGCATTCACTATATCCGCTCTCCCCGGAACAATCAGTGATGACATGATCGGGACCTCTCACACACGGTGCTGCGTGCACAGTCCAAAATGGCGGGTGTCGTTTATGAACGGCATCCCACCCCTGAACTGCCACTGTCAGGCCGTTTATATACATGGACCGGACGGGAAGTGGTTAAGAGAGGACACAGGCATTGTAGGTATTGGCTCTGAGGAAGAGGCAAGGCCTCGAAATGCGTCAGCCAGTTGAAGGTCTATTAATCCCATTACAGATATTATCCAGTGTGATTGGACCTTGCTGTACTTCATATGATGTCTCTGACATTTTATCCTTTGTGAGTATATTACCATTTTTTATACAATAAATTAATTCTTAAAGGTAATACACAAGACCGGTGCGCCCTCTGTGTTGTCTCCTTGTATGCAGTTCATTTGGATTCTCTGGTCCATTGAAGGCAGCAAGGCGTGCCTCTTCTAGCCTACAGGTGTCAAACTGGCTGTCCTCCAGCTGTTGCCAAACTACAAGTCCCATGAGGTATTGCAAGATTGACCGTTACAAGTATGACTCCCAAAGGCAGAGGCATGATGGGACTTGTAGTTTCGCAGCAGCCGGAGGGCCACCAGTTTGACACCCCTGGTCTAGGCATGTCATGTGTGGTTCTAGTTACGGTGGAGTCTATCGTCCAGAGCAGGAGTAGAAGCTATTGCTACTTTTGGTCAGACAAAGTATTAGTGGTGCATGTCCTACTTTGTCCCATGTTCCTAGGTGCTTTGTAAGCCTAGCTATGAGGTCGGACAGGATGACACCCCCACCCCCCCAACCCCGTGACCACTTGAGAACATGCTGCCTGATAACTGCCGCTGGTCTCAGCCCCAAGCATTTGCTTGAGACAAGTGGCAACGAGAGGAATGTCGAGGAAGCCCACGTGGAAGAAAACTATATTTGAAATATATTTTAAAAATATTCTTCCCAAATATATTGACATATATTTGAAATGCTACAATTTTGGCCGTATTCAATGTATTTCAATAAATATATATGTATTTTTAAAAATATTTTTTATATATTTTGTAATAAAAACGCATTTGAACATGCAGTGTGTGTATATATATATATATATATATATATATATATTGCATGTTGAAATGCGTTTTTATTACAAAATATATAAAAAATATTTTTAAAAATACATTTTAAATATACTGTATGTCTTTAAAAATACAAATCTACATTTTTGGAATGCATTTACGAATATATGTAAAAATATATGTTAAAATGACTTTTTTATATGTTAAAAAAAATCTGAAGAATATATTAAAAAAATATATATTTTTAAAAATATATTTTTTTTAAATATATTCTTCAAATTTATTTAACATATAAAAAAGTCATTTTAACATTTTAACATATGTTTGTTAAATGCATTCCAAAAATGTAGATTTGTATTTTTAAAGACATACAGCAGGGGTATCAAACAGGCAGCCCTCCAGCTGTTGCTAAACTTCAAGTCCCAGGAGGCATTGCAAGATTGACAGTTACAAGCATGGCTCCCAAAGGCAGAGGCATGATGGGACTTGGAGTTCCGTAACAGCTGGAGGGCTGCCAGTTTGACATCCCTGACATACAGTATATTTGAAATGTATTTTTAAAAATATTTTGCAATAAAAACGCATTTCAACGTGCAGTGTATATATATATATATATATATATATATATATATATATAAATATATTTTTTTTTATTTATTGAAATATATTTTGAAATATATTGAATATGTCCAAAATTGTAGCATTTCAAATATATGGCAATATATTTGGGAAGACTTTTTGTGAAATATATTTCAAATATATTTTTCTTCCATGTGGGAGGGAAGGGGAGGGTGGGAGCATCCCTTTATAGCTTTCATGCAGCTTAGACACTGCGTGTTTGTGGGTTCCAGGATGTCCTGGAGCTGTGTGCAGCCACCCACAGACATGATTGGGTGAAGGCGGCTGTATGTTGTATGTACAGCTATCTGCTTAGAGTGGTGCATGCGCCTAGGCGTGAAGCACTGACTGCAGCTAATGTGCTTTCGGGGCATTACTGCTGTTGCACAGCCTTCACCCATTCATGTCTATGGGCAGGTATACCCACATGGAAGAAAAATATATTTGAAATATATTTAAAAAATATTCTTCCCAAATATATTGACATATATTTGAAATACTACAATTTTGGCCGTATTCAATATATTTCAAAATATATTTCAATATATGTATATATATACTGCATGTTGAAATGTGTTTTTTATATATTATAAAATATATGAAAAATATTTTAAAAAATATCTTTTAAAAATATTTTTTAATATATTCTTCAGATTTTTTTTAACATATAAAAAAGTCACTAAAAAGTTAGTTACCAAAGAAATGTTCCAATAAATACAACACTTCTATTATACCAACGTCATTGCGCCAATATAATAGAGAGAGGAAATACACTCACTGGATGCTGCTATTATTAAAAAACTCAAAATAATAATAAAAATGTGAAAAATATACAAATCACAAATAATAGCGCAAACCAAATCACACAACTAAATATAACCACCACCAAATAAGTGCATATTAATAGTGCAAACAAAAAAATCAATAAATAGGGAATCTCAATATAGTCCATTCAGAATTTTTTGAATGGACTATATTGAGATTCCCTATTTATTGATTTTTTTGTTTGCACTATTAATATAAAAAGTCATTTTAACATATACTTTTACATATATTTGTAAAAGCATTCCAAAAATGTAGATTTGTATTTTTTAAAGACATACAGTATATTTGAAATGTATTTTTAAAACATATTTTTCATATATTTTGTAATAAAAACACGCATTGTATGTATGTCTGTTTGTATGTATATATATATATATATATATATATATTATTGAAATATATTAAATATGGCCAAGATTGTAGCATTTAAATATATGTCAATATATTTGGGAAGAATATTTTTAAAATATATTACAAATATATATTTCTTCCATGTGGGTACGCAGTGCCAGGCAATCCTGAGCACCGGAAATACAGTGTCTTTATGCTGCCCCTGTGCATGTAGCCTTAAACATTGTCCTATGTGTACAGTACTTGCTAATATCCTCATCCTAGTTCCTAGTAACCCGTACCCATAGCCCATGCAAATCCCACCCTCCTTCCAGATGGCCCTGCCCACTTTCTGGTTGGTTCTACCCAGACCAGGTCCATTTTCTGGGCCGTACCACCTTTAATTCCATGGGAACCACCCATCTGTGGATGCAAAGCCACTAGTGAACTTGTGGTGGAAAACAGAAAAAAACTTACCGAGGATCCAGCTGAAACTTTTCCTAAATTTCCAGAGAAGGCGACATCTTAGTCAGCAGGAGAAAATCAGCTGCCTGCACCATAACAACCAACGGCACTGCACAGCATCCTAGCAACCAATGATAAGATAGAGCGGACACATCTTTTTCTGCATTTTCAAGTGACGGTGCTTGTCCTGGGCAAGCACATGGAAGTAAAGACTAGCTCTGTCATTCAAGACTCATTCGTCGTCCCCTTGCTATGTGGTTGGACAGATGGGGGGGAGGGACCAGGCTAGTTGGGCTTGGAGACCACATAGACAGATGGGGCAAAGTGTAGCATGCATATTCCTCTCTCAATAACAGTTAGTGAGACTACCTTAAAGCCCAACTTTGGGAAACTTGGAAATTATCCATTGAACTGGAGATGTACTCCTACTGCAAGGATTAGTTACTTGAGAAGTCTTGGGGACTAGACCAGTCCCTGCAGTTGCGTCTCCTCTATGCTGCGGGGGTCTCAGGTCCTGACGTCAAGACCAATGCAAGGTCCACAGCCCCGAAGTGAGCAAGATAATGCCAGAGCCTCATCTGCCAGGGGAATGGAGAATCTGGTAAAAGAACGTCTCCTCCCCCCCAGAGTAAACAAGTAATCCACTCTTGCAGTGCAGCTCCACTCCAAGGGATCATTTTACAGTTTCCCAGAGTTGACCTTTAAGGCACGCCAATATCCACGTTGTATGTGCAAAAAAAACTGCTTTTGACACGATCAGAATTTGAACATTTTTCTAAGGCCTCGCTTAACCACTTCCAGTCCGGACACTTTCACCCCCCTTCCAGTCCGGACACTTTTACCCCCCTTCCAATCCGGACACTTTTACCCCCTTCCAGTCCGGACACTTTCACCCCCTTCCAGTCCGGACACTTTCACCCCCTTCCAGTCTGGACACTTTCACCCCCTTCCAGTCTGGACACTTTCACCCCCTTCCAGTCTGGACACTTTCACCCCCTTCCAGTCTGGACACTCTCACCCCCTTCCAGTCTGGACACTTTCACCCCCTTCCAGTCTGGACACTTTCACCCCCTTCCAGTCTGGACACTTTCACCCCCTTCCAGTCTGGACACTCTCACCCCCTTCCAGTCTGGACACTCTCACCCCCTTCCAGTCTGGACACTCTCACCCCCTTCCAGTCTGGACACTCTCACCCCCTTCCAGTCCGGACACTCTCACCCCCTTCCAGTCCGGACACTCTCACCCCCTTCCAGTCCGGACACTTTCACCCCCTTCCAGTCCGGACACTTTCACCCCCTTCCAGTCCGGACACTTTCACCCCCTTCCAGTCTGGACACTCTCACCCCCTTCCAGTCTGGACACTCTCACCCCCTTCCAGTCTGGACACTCTCACCCCCTTCCAGTCTGGACACTCTCACCCCCTTCCAGTCTGGACACTCTCACCCCCTTCCAGTCCGGACACTCTCACCCCCTTCCAGTCCGGACACTCTCACCCCCTTCCAGTCCGGACACTTTCACCCCCTTCCAGTCCGGACACTTTCACCCCCTTCCAGTCCGGACACTCTCCCCCCCTTCCAGTCCGGACACTCTCCCCCCCTTCCAGTCCGGACACTTTCACCCCCTTCCAGTCCAGGCCAATTTTCAGCTTTCAGCGCTATCACACTTTGAATGACAATTACGCGGTCATGCAACACTGTACCCATATGATTTTTTTAGCTTTTTTTTTGAGGCAGATAAAGCTTTATTTTGGTGGTATTTATTCACCACTGGGATTTTTTTATAGTTTTTTGCTATGTAAATGAAAATGTTCAAAAATTTTGAAAAAAAGTGTTTTTCTTATAAAATTTTGCAAATAAATAATCTTTCTTCATAAATCTTGGCCAAAATGTATTCAGATATCTTTTTAGTAAAAAAAAAATAACCCAAATTAGTTTATAACCAAAAATTAAAATTTTTAAAAAACTTTTTTTTACATTTTTATTTTTGTTTTTATATTATTATTATTTTTTTTTTTTACATACTGTCACCCTAGCAGTACAGTGTCACCATAGTGACACTGTACTACTTGTGGGGATTATGAAGATTTTTTTTTTTTTTAAACTGATTGCTTTTACACCCATAAAGGCTGTAAAAGCAATCATTTCTCCTTCTCTCTGGCTGTATTCTTGCAGCCATTGAGAAATACTGAGTGAGCTGTGATTGGTCACAGCTTGTCACATGGTACAAGACTGTTGTGAATAGCCTTGTACCATGTGACCTCTGTGATCATTCACAGATTTCACACGTAGTAAGCAATGATGTCAGAAGTGACATCTTGCTTACTACTCTTCATGTGATCACTGATTGGACAATCAGTGATCACATGATTGGGACCTCACACAGAGGTCCCGTACGACGATCGGTGTTTCACTGTGTCCGGAGGACATAGCGGGCACCAGATCGCGGTGCTGCGCTTTCCCAGGAAGCATGCACAAGCGGGGGGCCGGGAGGCCATTTATAAACGGCCACCCGCCCCGCACTGCCACTGTCTGGCCGTTTATATACAACGGCCGGACGGGAAGTGGTTAAGAGAGGACACAGGCATTGTAGGTATTGGCTCTGAGGAAGAGGCAAGGCCTCGAAACGCGTCAGCCAGTAGGAGGTCTATTAAATACAAATGGCTGGACGGGAAGTGGTTAAGTACGAGCAGTCACTGAGCTCTGCAGAGTGTACCTTCAGCTCCCCATTCCTTGCTTTCTGAAAGCTCAGACAAGCTGTCAAAAATTCTGCACTGTGAATGGATGTAGAGATAAGAGGGCTGCAAATAAACAGGTACAACTTATGTAGGAGGATTGTTTAATCTTTTTGTATCACCTGAGGCCGGTCACTTAACTGGATATGTGGAAGGGGTTCCAACCACTCTAATTGACCCCTGTGTGAATTGGGGCGAGCCTGACATGCTGTTCCTCTATCATCGATCGTTGATGTGAGATTTGGACCGTTTTCCTCTGTAGTGATCATCTCGATGTTTGGTTAGCACACATGCCTGTTCACCGTGAATCCATGAGAGTCTGACACAACGCTGAGACCTGAGCTGAGGATGTTTTCCGCTCCATTAAGTGGGATATTTTGTCTGCGTCTATATACTGTACAGAGTAACAGCACAATCCACTAATGAGGACGTGACAGACCAGCGAGGCATAAAATGCACAATAATAACAGCTCAATGTGTCAGAAGTAACACAAATTGCTGTAATGTTGGTGCTGTCGATCGAATATCGGGTGGGACTGTCTGATAGTTGGTTTCTCCGTGAGGGAACCTTGTAAAGTAAATGAAAAATATCACATATGAGTTCATATTTATCACTTGCAGCCAGCAGGTGGTGAGTTTTGTGAAAGTACAGCAGCATTGTGGAGGTTATACTAGCCACTGGAATGCTTAAAAATAGACTTGAATAGCAGGATTTGGATGACACGTTAATCATGCTGATCATGCTGTCATGTTGTTTCATTTTATACACCTTTTGATTTTATTAGCATTTATTTTCTCTTTCTATTTTCAGAACATTGTATGTCTCTACAAAGAATTAGTCTCTGCTGAATGAATTTTTTTCTGCTTTCGGTAGAGTCCTGCAGGTTGCAGTTTCCCATTGTGTTCCTTAGAGTGTCAGGGACCGGGACAAAAAATTCCCCCATTGCCATTCCCTGCAAACGTGGGTGTAATCAGGGCGGTGCAAGCAACCCAATCAGAGAATGACATTGGGATAAATGGGGAAAGTTGGGGACAAGGTTAGTGTGGTGTCTGAATGTTGGGGACAGGGTTAGTGAGGTGTCTGAATGTTGGGGACAGGGTTAGTGAGGTGTCTGAATGTTGGGGACAGGGTTAGTGTGGTGTCTGAATGTTGGGGACAGGGCTAGTGTGGTGTCTGAATGTTGGGGACAGGGTTAGTGTGGTGTCTGAATGTTGGGGACAAGGTTAATGTGGTGTCTGAATGTTGGGGACAGGGTTAGTGTGGTGTCTGAATGTTGGGGACAGGGCTAGTGTGGTGTCTGAATGTTGGGGACAGGGCTAGTGTGGTGTCTGAATGTTGGGGACAAGGTTAATGTGGTGTCTGAATGTTGGGGACAGGGTTAGTGTGGTGTCTGAATGTTGGGGACAGGGTTAGTGTGGTGTCTGAATGTTGGGGACAGGGTTAGCGTAGTGGCTGAATGTTGGGGACAGGGTTAGTGTGGTGTCTGAATGTTGGGGACAGGGTTAGTGTGGTGTCTGAATGTTGGGGACAAGGTTAATGTGGTGTCTGAATGTTGGGGACAGGGTTAGCGTAGTGGCTGAATGTTGGGGACAGGGCTAGTGTGGTGTCTGAATTTTGGGGACAGGGTTAGTGTGGTGTCTGAATGTTGGGGACAGGGTTAGTGTGGTGTCTGAATGTTGGGGACAGGGTTAGTGTGGTGTCTGAATGTTGGGGACAGGGCTAGTGTGGTGTCTGAATGTTGGGGACAGGGTTAGTGTGGTGTCTGAATGTTGGGGACAGGGTTAGTGTGGTGTCTGAATGTTGGGGACAGGGTTAGTGTGGTGTCTGAATGTTGGGGACAAGGTTAGTGTGGTGTCTGAATGTTGGGGACAGGGTTAGTGTGGTGTCTGAATGTTGGGGACAGGGTTAGTGAGGTGTCTGAATGTTGGGGACGGAGGTTGTGTGGTGGCTGAATGTTGGGGACGGAGGTCGTGTGGTGGCTGAATGTTAGGGACGGAGGTCGTGTGGTGTCTGAATGATGGGGAGAGGGATGGCATGGTGGCTGAATGTAGGGGAGAGGGTTAGCATAATGGCTGAATGTTGGAGACAGGGTTAGCGTACAGGGACAGGGTTAGTGTGGTGTCTGAATGTTGGGGACAGGATTTGCGTAGTGGCTGAATTTTGGGGAGAGGGATGGCATGGTGGCTGAATTTTGGGGAGAGGGATGGCATGGTGGCTGAATGTTGGGGACAGGGTTAGCATAGTGGCTGAATGTTGGGGACAGGGTTAGCGTAGTGGCTGAATTTTGGGGAGAGAGATGGCATGGTGGCTGAATGTTGGGGGCAGGGTTATCATGGTGGCTGAATGTTGGGGAGAGGTGATGGCGTGGTTGCTGAATGTTGGGGGCAGGCTTAGCGTAGTGGCTGAATGTTTTTGACAGTGTTATGGCAATGGTGGTTGGGGAAGGAGGTCGAGTGGTGGCTGAATGTTGGGGATGAAGGTAGTGTGGTGGCTGAATGTTGGAGACGAAGGCCGTGTGGTGGCTGAATGTTGGGGACGGTGGTCGTGTGGTGGATGAATGTTGTGGACGAAGGTTGTGTGGTGGCTGAACGTTAGGGATGGAGGTAGTGTGGTGGCTGAATGTTGGGGATGGAGGTAGTGTGGTGGCTGAACGTTGGGGATAGGGGTCATGTGGTGGCTGAATGTGGGGACGGAGGTAGTGTGGTGGCTGAATTTTTGGGAAGGAGGTCGTGTGGTGGCTGAATGTTGTGGATGAAGGTCGTGTGGTGGCTGAATGTTGGGGACGGAGGTCGTGTGGTGGCTGAATGTTGGGGATGGAGGTTGTGTGGTGGCTGAATGTTGGGGATGGAGGTCGTGTGGTGGCTGAATGTTGGGGATGGAGGTCATGTGGTGGCTGAATGTTGGGGGTGGAGGTCATGTGGTGGCTGAATGTTGGGGATGGAGGTCTTGTGGTGGCTGAATGTTGTGGATGAAGGTCGTTTGGTGGCTGAACGTTGGGGACGGAGGTAGTGTGGTGGCTGAATGTTGGGGATGGAGGTCATGTGGTGGCTGAATGTTGGAGGTGGAGGTCATGTGTTGGCTGAATGTTGGGGATGGAGGTCGTGTGGTGGCTGAACGTTGGGGACGGAGGTCATGTGTTGGCTGAATGTTGGGGATGGAGGTCGTGTGGTGGCTGAACGTTGGGGACGGAGGTAGTGTAGTGGCTGAATGTTGGGGATGGAGGTCATGTGATGGCTGAATGTTGGGGATGGAGTTCATGTGGTGGCTGAATGTTGGGGACGAAGGTTGTGTGGTGGCTGAATGTTGGGGATGGAGGTCATATGGTGGCTGAATGTTGGGGAAGGAGGTTGCGTGGTGGCTGAATGTTGGGGATGGAGGTCGTGTGGTGGCTGAATGTTGGGGATGGAGGTAGTGTGGTGGCTGAATGTTGGGGATGGAGGTCGTGTGGTGGCTGAATGTTGGGGACAAATTTAACAGTGCAGCAAAATGTTAGGTACAGAGCGTGTGCCTGGCCTTGTTCTCTATGCACTCCTATGAAAATACCTGCAGGAAGATGGTTGTGTAACATTACTGTTGCCGGCCGCCCTCTCCTAGATTATGTGTGCAGGAGGAGTGACAACTCTGCTTTGCTGAACACTGTCCAGCACCAAAACGTGGTCACAGAATTCTACGCAATAGGTAAACCTAATTCAGGGTCACTAATTGAGTGCCTTGTCTGGGTCGTTCAGCCCATCACAGAACCTCTGCTGACACTAAGCTCTGACAGATTGGCTCTAGTGTTTCCTCCTACATTCTTTCATCAGTGCAGGTCCCACAGTCCCAAAGCCATCCATTTGTAAATTCCAAGTTTGACAATACTTCCAGCCAGTTGTGTGTTCCAATGTATCGGTCAGCTGCCTCTTCCCGGAGTGCCCTGTGTGTACTGTATGATTTTTTATATAATTATAGAGATTTGGCTAAATAGATGAGAATAAAGGTATCAATCAGTTTGTATTTCTGTACTTGCAATGGAGGCAGCTGTACCTCCCGATTACATGTGCGGATTCTACTTCCTCCTAGTCTGGGCTTCACCTTCACTCTCTGTCAGTGGAAGTCTTCCATTCTGCACAGACAGGACACATCAGGATCTCTGTGGCGGACTGGTTTTCTCTCAGCGGCCATTTAGCAGGGCTGCTGACTGTAGAGCTTTATACACAGCAGTGGAAGGAGAATCTACAGATCTTTATGGAAAACAAAACAAATCATAAAAATTGTAAAAATCCTAAAAATGTGTTTGTTGTCCTCTCATGGTATTTCCCCTTTAAGCAGTCTCATTTCCTGGCATGGAGTGTGGCCTTTGCATCGGAGCGGCCCGGACTTTCCTACTGGCTGTATGTAGAAATTTGCCTGGCAATAGTGGATGAGATGCCGCCGGCTCTCCTCTGCCCTCCTCATTGGCTTTGCTCATCGCTCTTTCTGGCTGACTGATAACTCTCCTCGGATTGGCTCATTGAATTTTATTGACGTACATTTGTGCTGATGATTACTGTAGAGCTGGAAATGAGCTGCATCAATGCCTCTGCGATGGTTTAAAGATACAAAAGTGCCGGAGCCTCATCACACAGCTCGGCGTCTGTCCTCACCGCACAGCTCGGCGTCTGTCCTCATCGCACAGCTCGGCGTCTGTCCTCATCGCACAGCTCGGCGTCTGTCCTCATCGCACAGCTCGGCGTCTGTCCTCATCGCACAGCTCGGCGTCTGTCCTCATCGCACAGCTCAGCGTCTGTCCTCACCGCACAGCTCGGCGTCTGTCCTCATCGCACAGCTCCGGGTCTGTCCTCATCGCACAGCTCGGCGTCTGTCCTCATCGCACAGCTCGGCGTCTGTCCTCATCACACAGCTCAGCGTCTGTCCTCATCGCACAGCTCAGCGTCTGTCTTCATCGCACAGCTCGGCGCCTGTCCTCATCGCGCAGCTCGGCGTCTGTCCTCATCACACAGCTCAGGGTCTGTCATCATCGCGCAGCTCGGCGTCTGTCCTCATCGCTCAGCTCGGCGTCTGTCCTCATCGCACAGCTCGGCGTCTGTCCTCATCGCACAGCTCCGGGTCTGTCCTCATCGCACAGCTCGGCGTCTGTCCTCATCGCACAGCTCGGCGTCTGTCCTCATCGCACAGCTCGGCGTCTGTCCTCATCGCACAGCTCAGCGTCTGTCCTCATCGCACAGCTCAGCGTCTGTCCTCATCACACAGCTAGGCGTCTGTCCTCATCGCACAGCTCGGCGTCTGTCCTCATCGCACAGCTCGGCGTCTGTCCTCATCGCACAGCTCGGCGTCTGTCCTCATCGCACAGCTCGGCGTCTGTCCTCATCGCACAGCTCAGGGTCTGTCCTCATCGCACAGCTCGGCGTCTGTCCTCATCGCACAGCTCCGGGTCTGTCCTCATCGCACAGCTCAGCGTCTGTCCTCACCCCCAGTGCAGGCGCCGGGCTCACTGATCAGACACCAGCAGAGGATGGACATGGGAGGCAGTCATGTGAACTCTGAGGGCCTGCGTTGTGGGACTTTGGGCTTGTGCCAATGACGTCAGTTTGAGACTCTGAGATTGTTCATTGACGGGTGCAGCTGGCCTCGTTCTGACCTGCAGTTGACCTGCGTTTTGTGATCTCATCGACTTGTATGGGAATGCAGAACCCTTAGGACCCCCTTCACATGGCTGCAAGAGGGTCGTACGTACATTTGGGTGCACGGGTACATTTGGGTGCAGAGCGTACATTTGGGTGCACAGGGTACATTTGGGTGCACGGGTACATTTGGGTGCAGAGCGTACATTTGGGTGCACGGGTACATTTGGGTGCACGGGGTACATTTGGGTGCACGGGTACATTTGGGTGCAGAGCGTACATTTGGGTGCACGAGTACATTTGGGTGCACAGGTACATTTGGGTGCACGGGGTACATTTGGGTGCACGGGTACATTTGGGTGCAGAGCGTACATTTGGGTGCACGGGTACATTTGGGTGCACGGGGTACATTTGGGTGCAGAGCGTACATTTGGGTGCACGGGTACATTTGGGTACAGAGCGTACATTTGGGTGCACGGGTACATTTGGGTGCATGGGGTACATTTGGGTGCATTTCTCTGAATCAAACAGCCACATACAGCCAGGCCGTACAAATCAATGACAGGCTGGTTGGAGCTACGGCTGTATCAGTATCAGTATTGCTTACATGCGTAATGGGATGCACACTGCGGCTCTACATTCAGATAGTAAACCCATAATAATAATTTTTTTTTTATTTCATTAACAAACATGTCATACTTACCTGCTTTGTGCAATGCTTGTGCACAGAGCAGCCCCGATCCTCATCTTCTGGGGTCCCCCCACCAATGCTCCTGGCTCCTTCCTCTGCCGAGTGCCCGCCATGGCAAGTCACCTGCTATGGGGGGACTCATGCAGGCTTGCTCCTGAGTCAGACTAGGTGTGTCAAGACACACACACGCCCCTGCCTATTGCTCCCTCCTCATTGGCTGCGTCTCTGAGCCTATGAGGAGGGAGAGAGCAGAGAGAGCTGCTGCTCTCAGGCACAGCGCTGAATCGGGATCAGGGGAGGGGAGGCTGAGGGGGGAGCTGCACTCAAAAGGTTTTTTATGCCTTTAATGCAGAGAATGCATGAAGATAACAAAACCCTTCAGCCTTTGCAACCTCTCAAGGTTCTCTGTAATCCCGGTATGCATATTAACAATTGGATTTGCGGACCATATATACCAGTGTAGCCAGCCTGTCATCCACCCAAAAGGGAAAGTTCCACTTTAGTGAATGCTCCCCCGATCCCTGTTAAGGATTGGCACCTTTGGAGAGCAAAGGGGGGGGAGCGGGTACCCAAAATTAACAGATACACGCTCCTACTTCCACTGTGATCGCCTAGGCCAGGGGTGTCAAACTGGTGGCCCTTCAGCTGTGTTGAAACTACAAGTCCCATCATGCCTCTGCCTTTGGGAGTCATGCTTGTAACTGTCAATCTTGGAATGCCTCATGTTTGGCAACAGCTGGAGGGCAGCCAGTTTGACACCCGTGGCCTAGGTGATCGGAAGCAGAAGTTGTCCTCCTCCCACCCTCCCTGTAGTCTTCTGAGAAATGTGGCAGGACCCAGAAGACTACGGGACCATTCAGAAAACTCAGCACTACTTGCGCATGTGCAACGGGCACCCGGCGTTGAAGCCGCAAGCTGTCACAGCCCAGTGCCCACACTGAAGGTTCCATACAGCCAGTGAAACAGGCTGCGGGGGGAGCGTTTTGGAGCTTCGCGCTGAGGCGTGAATGGGGCCTACTGGCTGGGGGCCTAAGAAGGATCTGCTGCCGCAAGGCTGGTGCCGCTATCCTCCTTTGTTGCATATGGATGGGTAAGGGAGGGCTCTGCACCAGAGCTGCCTGATGGGTCGTGCTGTCACTTGTAAACACAGAAGCCAGCAGAGGAAGTAAGAAGTCCTCTACCGGCTTCTGTGTTTTTACAAGTGATAAGTGGGTGAGCACGTGGTCAGTGCCAGGGATGGTCGTGTTCTGGCTAAGAAACATCAATTCCCCTTTGATGGTTTGAGGGCTGGGTCACATCAGCCATTGCATTGCAACGCAGCAGTTGGTGTGCGGTACGGTGGGGCCAAGATCGGTACAGTGGGGCCAAGATCGGTACGGTGGGGCCAAGATCGGTACAGTGGAGCCAAGATCGGTACGGTGGGGCCAAGATCGGTACAGTGGAGCCAAGATCGGTACGGTGTGGCCAGGATCGGTACGGTGGGGCCAAGATCAGTACGGTGGGGCCAAGATCGGTACGGTGGGGCCAAGATCAGCACAGTGATCATGAGCTGAGTGCGGCGCATTGCTCTGTTTTTTTTTTTTTGGTACTTTAACTTTTATTGGGATTTCACCCAAACATCTTATGAAGTTCAGTTGCCGGCTGCGTGGTGCAAGGCAGTGGATACTTTTTCTCAGCGCACTGTACCTAGACATCCCTGGAAAGCAGTGGTGTGAACTGTGCACGGAGAAGACGGGCATGTTGTCTTGTCCATATGGTGGGACTGCACTGGAATAGCCTCCCAACGCAGTCCCACCGCATGTGATGTGAACCAGCCAAGAAAAGGCCAGAGGCTCTTCACACAACTCAGCATCTGTCCTCACAGCCAGTGCAGGCACAGGGTTCACCAGCAGAGGAGAAAGTGCTGGATGGACATGGAAGGATGTCTACTGAACGCCAAGGGCCTGTGTTGAAGGCATCAGTTTGAGATGCTTCTGAAATCCTTCACAATTCATTGACAGGTGCCATTGACCTTCAGGCTAGGTTCACATCTGTGCTGGTGGTGCAGCTGCGGATCCGCACGAAAATCCACCCGCACAGAGGAATGCGGACCCACGGGCAGGTGCTATTGGTTCTAATGGCACGCCACCCGCACTGGAAAACGCAGCCATACTGGGAACCAAGGTTCCCGTGTGGGCTGCGTTTTCAGAAGAAGTGCAGGGACTTCTTCCCTGTGTGTCAAATGAATGGGCTCTCGTGCCCACGCAAAACGCGGCCCACACAGCCAGCCGCATATATGTGAACCTAGGGTCAGTGGTCCTCTGTCTCACCCGTGTTTTACCTGCTTCAAGTGGGTTTTGCATTATGATGCTGATAGGAGAAGAGAGCAGAGCGACTGAGAGATGAGGTCTTCACTGTGCTGCTTCTCCTTTCACTGGACAGTCACAGGACACCCAGGGCTCAGAAGAAGTGGGTTGAATAATGCTGGACACCAGACTGTGGATATCTAGTGGCAGAAAAAGTACTATGGAGGGTGGGAAGGGGGGGGGGGGGTTGGATCTCTTAAAGGTGAATATTGCATCAAATCCTGATCTTCCTGTACATTTTAATGGGTTATTTACTTTTAGAAATTCCTCAGAATATGTCCCTTCCTGCGTGGCGGTGATAAAATGCGCGCCCTGGGCGAGGCTCGGAATGCGAAGGTTTATACAGCCTCTGGAGTGTGCGCCTCATAGCTTGGAAACAAGTGTTCAGATCATTGAAATCCAGGAGAAAATAACACACGGCAGCCTTGTTTAACGTGTGTGATTAACGTGGACTTAAAGACTATTAAAAGTTTTATTATTAATATTAGTGTCACGTTTAATGGTTCTCTGAGCCTAATAACGGCAGTTATGCGGCTAATCCCCCTCCTCCTTTCTGCTGATGACAGAAGAGGATTAGCAGAATAAGGGCAATTATTGAGTTTAGAGAATGATGAAACGGCCGCCTTCTGCTTTCCTCACGGCGGATATTTCTGGATCATCGCTGGAAGAACCGGCCCGGCGGTAATTCCTGACATAGCTTTACATAACGCCGGTGAGTGGGATTTGTAGAGCGACGCGTGGCTTGTTCAGTTCCCGACCAATTGTCAGCAGTGAGGTTGTACGAAACTGAGAATGGAGATCTGATTGGATGATAGGAGTTACTGAGATACGTTGGTGCGGTGTGACTGCACGGGGGGTAGATTTGCTGGGCATAGCCTCCTTTTTAGGGGGGGTGATTACAGGTATAAGGTGGTGTATGGAATCTGATGGTGCTTTTGTGGTTAGTGGAGCATGACCCCTTACATTGGTGGTAATTGGAAAAGGGTCCACTCACATTGGTTGTCAATGGAGTAGGTCTCTCTTACATTGGTGGTCAGTGGAGAAGGGCCCCCCCTACATTCATGACTAGTATGGAATGACTCCTTACATTGGTGGTCATTAGAAAAAGATCCCCTCCCATTGGTCAGCAATGGAGAAGGAGTCAATTACATTGGTGGTCAGTGGAGAAGGGCCCCCCTTTGTTCATGGCCAGTATGGAATGACTCCTTACATTGGTGGTCATTAGAAAAAGATCCCCTCACATTGGTCATCAATGGAGAAGGAGTCAATTACATTGGTGGTCAGTGGAGAAGGGCCCCCCTACGTTCATGGCCAGTATGGAATGACTCCTTACATTGGTGTTCATTGGAAAAAGATCCCCCTACATTGTTCGTCAACGGAGAAGGAGTCAATTACATTGGTGGTCAGTGGAGAAGGGCCCCCCTACATTCATGGCCAGTATGGAATGACTCCTTACATTGGTGGTCATTGGAAAAAGATCCCCTCACATTGGTCATCAACGAAGAAGGAGTCAATTACATTGGTGGTCAGTGGAGAAGGGCCCCCCTACGTTCATGGCCAGTATGGAATGACTCCTTACATTGGTGGTCATTGGAAAAAGATCCCATCACATTGGTCGTCAACAGAGAAGGAGTCAATTACATTGGTGTTCAGTGGAGAAGGGCCCCCGTACATTTATGGCCAGTATGGAATGACTCCTTACATTGGTGGTCATTAGAAAAAGATCCCCTCACATTGGTCGTCAACGGAGAAAGAGTCAATTACATTGGTCGTCAATGGAGAAGGAGTCCATTACATTGGTGGTTAGTGGAGACGGGTCCCCCTACGACATTGTTAGGCTGATATAAAGGGTCCTCTTACATTTGTAGGGGGGGAGATTACAGGTATAAGGTGGTGTATGGAATCTGCTTGTGCTTTTGTGGTTCGTGGAGAATGACCCCTTACATTGCTGGTAATTGGAGAAGGGTCCCCTAACATTGGTTGTCAATGGAGTAGGTCTTCCTAACATTGGTGGTCAGTGGAGAAGGGCCCCCCTAAATTCATGGCCAGTATGGAATGACTCCTTACATTGGTGGTCATTAGAAAAAGATCCCCTCACATTGGTCGTCAATGGAGAAGGAGTCCATTACATTGGTGGTCAGTGGAGAAGGGCCCCCCTACGTTCATGGCCAGTATGGAATAACTCCTTATATTGGTGGTCATTGGAAAAAGATCCCCTCACATTGGTCGTCAATGGAGAAGGAGTCCATTACATTGGTGGTTAGTGGAGACGGGTCCCCCTACTACATTGTTAGGCTGATATAAAGGGTCCTCTTACATTTGTAGGGGGGATGATTACAGGTATAAGGTGGTGTATGGAATCTGCTTGTGCTTTTGTGGTTAGTGGAGACTGACCCCTTACGTTGGTGGTAATTGGAAAGGGGTCCCCTCACATTGGTTGTCAATGGAGTAGGTCTCCCTAACATTGGTGGTCAGTGGAGAGGGCCCCCCTACATTCATGGCCAGTATGGAATGGCTCCTTACATTGGTGGTCATTAGAAAAAGATCCCCTCACATTGGTCGTCAATGGAGAAGGAGTCCATTACATTGGTGGTCAGTGGAGAAGAGCCCCCCTACGTTCATGGCCAGTATGGAATAACTCCTTATATTGGTGTTCATTGGAAAAAGATCCCCTCACATTGGTTGTCAATGGAGTAGGTCTCCCTAACATTGGTGGTCAGTGGAGAAGGGCCCCCCTACATTCATGGCCAGTATGGAATGACTCCTTACATTGGTGGTCATTAGAAAAAGATCCCCTCACGTTGGTTGTCAATGGAGAAGGACTCCATTACATTGGTGCTTAGTGGAGAAGGGCTCCCCTACATTCATGGCCAGTATGGAATGACTCCTTATATTGGTGGTCATTGGAAAAAGATCCCCTCACATTGGTTATCAACGGAGAAGGAGTCCATTACATTGGTGGTCAGTGGAGAGGCGCCCCCCTACAATCATGGCCAGTATGGAATGACTCCTTACATTGGTGGTCATTAGAAAAAGATCCCCTCACATTGGTTGTCAATGGAGAAGGAGTCAATTACATTGGTGGTCAGTGGAGAAGGGCCCCCCTACATTCATGTCCAGTATGGAATGACTCCTTACATTGGTGGTCATTGGAAAAAGATCCCCTCACATTGGTCGTCAATGGAGAAGGACTCCATTACATTGGTGATTACTGGAGATGGGTCCCCCTACGACATTGTTAGGCTGATATAAAGGGTCCTCTTACATTTGTAGGGGGGGTGATTACAGGTATAAGGTGGTGTATGGAATCTGCTTGTGCTTTTGTGGTTAGTGGAGAATGACCCCTTACATTGGTGGTAATTGGAAAAGGGTCCCCTCACATTGGTTGTCAATGGAGTAGGTCTCCCTAACATTGGTGGTCAGTGGAGAAGGGCCCCCCTACATTCATGGCCAGTATGGAATGACTCCTTACATTGGTGGTCATTGGAAAAAGATCCCCTCACATTGGTTATCAACGGAGAAGGAGTCCATTACATTGGTGGTCAGTGAAGACGGGTCACCCTACGACATTGTTAGGCTGATATAAAGGGTCCTCTTACATTAGTGGTTAATGGAGAAGGACTCCTTACATTGGTGGTCAGTGGAAAAGGGCCCCCCTACATTCATGTCTAGTATGGAATGACTCCTTACATTGGTGGTCATTGGAAAAAGATCCCCTCACATTGGTCGTCAATGGAGAAGGACTCCATTACATTGGTGATTACTGAAGACGGGTCCCCCTACGACATTGTTAGGCTGATATAAAGGGTCCTCTTACATTTGTAGGGGGGGTGATTACAGGTATAAGGTGGTGTATGGAATCTGATGGTGCTTTTGTGGTTAGTGGAGAATGACCCCTTACAGTGGTGGTAATTGGAAAAGGGTCCCCTCACATTGGTTGTCAATGGAGTAGGTCTCCCTTACATTGGTGGTCAGTGGAGAAGGGCCCCCCTACATTCATGACCAGTATGGAATGACTCCTTACATTGGTGGTCATTAGAAAAAGATCCCCTCACATTGGTCGTCAATGGAGAAGGAGTCCATTACATTGGTGGTCAGTGGAGAAGGGCCCCCCTTTGTTCATGGCCAGTATGGAATGGCTCCTTACATTGGTGGTCATTAGAAAAAGATCCCCTCACATTGGTCATCAATGGAGAAGGAGTCCATTACATTGGTGGTTAGTGGAGACGGGTCCCCCTACTACATTGTTAGGCTGATATAAAGGGTCCTCTTACATTAGTGGTTAATGGAGAAGGACTCCTTACATTGGTAGTCACTTGAATAAAGACTGCCCTTTACATTGGTGATCATTGGAGACGGCTCCACCCCAATTATGTTGATGGTTGGTAGAAAAGGGCTCCCTTTCATTGTTGAATAGTAGAGAAGGACCCCTTTACATTGGTGGTTCATTTGGAAAAGACCTCTTTTATTGCTGGTCAGCTGAAGAAAGGCTGCCCCTTTTATTGGTGGATAAAAGGGCCAGCATACATTGGTGGTCAATGGAGAAGGGTGCCCTTTCATTGTCGAAGAAGGTTCCACCCCACTACATCGGTGATCTGTGAAGAATGGCCCTCCTACAATGCTGGTCAGTGAAAAAGGACCACCTTTACATTGGTGGTCAGTTGAAGAAAGTCTGCCCCTTACAGTGGTAGTCAGAAGGGCCTGCTCGCATTGATGTTTAGTGGAGAAGGTTCCCCTTATATTGGTGGTCAGTGGAGAAGGGTCTCCTTACATTGGTGGTCAGTGGAGAAGACACCCCACTACATTGGTGGTCAGTGGAGAAGACACCTCTCTACATTGGTGGTCAGTTTAGAAGACACCCCTCTACATTGATGGTCAGTGGGGAACGACCCCTCTACTTTGGGGGTCAGTGGAGAAGGCCCCCTCTACTTTGGTCGTCAGTGAAGGACAACTCTATTTTGGTATTCAGTGGAGAAGACACCCTTTACCTTGGTGGTCAATGGAGAAGACACCCTTTACCTTGGTGGTCAATGGAGAAGACACCCCTTTACATTGGTGGTCAGTGGGGAAGGACCCCTCTGTCTTGAGAGGGTCAGAGAGCCTCGGGCGGTCTGGATAAGGGCGTGGAGGAATATCAGACCTGCCTTTGGTGAACTGTCCATCTCTGGGTGAGGGGCTCTTTCCTTATACTGTTCTTTTCACTCCCGTAGTTTTTGTCGATTAAGATCTTTTTTGAAGAAGGGCTGCATGCATAAGGGGGGCGGGGTGGTTTCTTGACCTCACAGGTTTGATGTCTGGTGTAGTGATGTGAGTGGTAGTACGATTTATTTCCCCAATTATGTCATGTTCATTTCTGAGGCGTTTGCTTTTGTCTGACAGCAGATTTTGCTATGTTTATTTTCGTTTTGCTGTAAATATATATAATTTTTTTATATTCTGTATAATATTTTATGTTTATTGATTGCGAGACTTTTAATAAAGAAAAATTGGGGAAGGACCCCTCTACTTTGGTGGTCAGTTATGAAGGACCTCTCTACTTTGGTGGTCAGTGGAGAAGGACCCCTCTACTTTAGTCGTCAGTGAAGGACCCCTCTACTTTGGTGGTCAGTGGAAAAGACACCCCTCTACATCGGTTGTCAGTGGAAAAGACACCCCTTTACATTGGTGGTCAGTGATGAAGGACCCCTCTACTTTGGTGGTCAGTGGAGAAGGACCCCTCTACTTTGGTTTTCAGTGAAGGACCCCTCTACTTTGGTGGTCAGTGGAAGAGACACCCCTCTACATCGGTTGTCAGTGGAAAAGACACCCCTTTACATTGGTGGTCAGTGATGAAGGACCCCTCTACTTTGGTGGTCAGTGGAGAAGGACCCCTCTACTTTGGTTTTCAGTGAAGGACCCCTCTACTTTGGTGGTCAGTGGAGAAGACACCCCTCTACATCGGTGGTCAGTGGAGAAGACACCCCTTTACATTGGTGGTCAGTGGGGAAGGACCCCTCTACTTTGGTGGTCAGTGATGAAGGACCCCTCTACTTTGGTGGAGGCCAAGGAGGGCCAGGACCCATTAGTGGATACTTTGATACCCCAATGGGCCAGTCCAACTCTGGATGTGCGAATCCCAAATCTCTGTAGACTTCCATCAGCCAATCATGTGCAAGCACAAATCATGTGTGTTTGTTTTTTTGTTTTTTTTTCCTTCCACCTGATTGGCTTTTATTTTCAAAGTGGATATTTACCGCATTCACTGCCACTGATCTCCGTGGTTTAATGATAAACAGCAAATGTTCAGCAGTTGGTGCCAGCGAATGTACGGCTCACCATATTGTACAGATGAGTAATGTTACTGCGAAGGGGATTTCCCACCAGAGTATGGAAATCTGGAAGAGGGATTCTGGATCGGCGGACGAGCCGACATGTTGTATAAAGGTAATAAATCTTCAGCGGGAACACAGCAGTGATGTCACAGGACGAAACGCAGGATCTACACAGGAAAAGTATCGTTGAGCTGAACAATGGCGATGTGCGGGAAATGTTCCGCTGCTTTCACACTGATCCGCTTTTCTTACGCTTTCACGTCTAAAAAAAAAAAAAAGGAGAAATGTGTGACCATGTATTCCTATTGAACTCTTCACACTGATCCGTTGCGTTTTTTAAAACCTTGCTTCCTGCATTTTTGGCGCAGTAAAAAAAAGCAACAAAAAAAAGCACCTCCCCATTGAAATCAATGTAAAATGCAGCAAAAACGCACCTCCCCATTGAAATCAATTCAAAATGCAGCAAAAACACACCTCCCCATTGAAATCAATGCAAAATGCAGAAAATCGCACCCGCAGTGTCACATTTCCTGGGAAAAAAGCGGTAAAAATGCATATGCGTCTTTGTGGGAGGCTTGTATCACAGCTCAGGGAACTCTGCAGAGTATTGCACAGGACTGACTGTGGGAGGCTTATATCACAGCTCAGGGAACTCCGCAGAGTATTGTACAGGACTGACTGGGAGGCTTATATCACAGCTCAGGGAGCTCTGCAGAGTATTGCACAGGACTGACTCTGGGAGGCTTATATCACAGCTCAGGGTGCTCCGCAGAGTATTGCACAGGACTGACTGGGAGGCTTGTATCACAGCTCAGGGTGCTCTGCAGAGTATTGCACAGGACTGACTGGGAGGCTTGTATCACAGCTCAGGGTGCTCCGCAGAGTATTGCACAGGACTGACTGTGGGAGGCTTATATCACAGCTCAGGGAACTCCGCAGAGTATTGCACAGGACTGACTGGGAGGCTTATATCACAGCTCAGGGAACTCCGCAGAGTATTGCACAGGACTGACTGTGGGAGGCTTGTATCACAGCTCAGGGAACTCTGCAGAGTATTGCACAGGACTGACTGTGGGAGGCTAGTATCACAGCTCAGGGAACTCCGCAGAGTATTGCACAGGGCTGACTGTGGGAGGCTTGTATCACAGCTCAGGGAACTCCGCAGAGTATTGCACAGGACTGACTTTGTGAGGCTTGTATCATAGATCAGAGAACTCTGCAGAGTATTGTACAGGACTGACTGTGGGAGGCTTGTATCACAGCTCAGAGAACTCTGCAGAGTATTGCACAGGACTGACTGTGGGAGACTAGTATCACAGCTCAGGGAACTCTGCAGAGTATTGCACAGGACTGACTCTGGGAGGCTTATATCAAAGCTCGGAACTCCGCAGAGTATTGCACAGGACAGACTATGGGAGGCTTGTATCACAGCTTGGAACTCCGCAGAGTATTGCACAGGACTGACTGTGGGAGGCTTGTATCACGGCTCGGAACTCTGCAGAGTATTGCACAGGACTGACTCGGGGGGGGTTCTCCACTGCTCAGGGAAATCTGCAGAGTATTGCATAAGGGTGACTGCGGCTCATGTCACTGTGCAGGTGACTGACTCGGGGTGGCTTTTTTCATTTCATTAGGGGGCTCTGCAGAGTATTGCACATATAACTTTTTATATGGGCTCATATCTTTGTTAATTTGGGAAGTCTGCAGAATATTACACAGATAACTACCCTTATGGTCTGCTATCAGTGACCCGAGGATATTGCCCCCTCCGGGCTCTGGGGGGATGGTATCATGTACACATATCTATGTATGTATTATACAGAGTCTCTACCCTTCTGTGGATCCCGGCATCCTGCAAGTCCCTCCTGTCCAGTCCCAGCCATCAGGTACCACGTAGGTTCAGGATGGGAACTACCTAATGCCCAATGCTCCCCCCCCCTTTCCAGCACGTTTCATGTATGGACACAGAGTACTCCATGTATACAGCATCATCCCAGCCAACAACACCAATACACACTCCAATCAGCCATTATATTATGACCACCCACCATAACCCGTCAAGGCTTACACTCCACTAGAGATCTGAAGGTATCTGTGGCATTGGGCACCAAGCCCTCAGTAGCAGATCCTTCAAGACCTGGAAGTTGCAGGGTGGGACCTCCATGGATTTGACTTGTTTTTCCAGCACATCCCACAGATACTCAATTGGATTGAGATCTGGGGAATTTGGAGGCCAAGTCAACACCACAACCTCATTGTTTTCCTTAACCACTTCAAGTCCGGACACTTTCACCCCCTTCCAGTACGGACACTTTCACCCCCTTCCAGTCCGGACACTTTTACCCCCTTCCAGTCCGGACACTTTCACCCCGTTCCAGTCCGGACACTTTCACCCCCTTCCAGTCCGGACACTTTCACCCCCTTCCAGTCCGGACACTTTCACCCCCTTCCAGTCCGGACACTTTCACCCCCTTCCAGTCCGGACACTTTTACCCCCTTCCAGTCCGGACACTTTCACCCCCTTCCAGTCCGGACACTTTCACCCCCTTCCAGTCCGGACACTTCCCCCCCCTTCCAGTCCGGACACTTCCCCCCTTCCAGTCCGGACACTTCCCCCCCCTTCCAGTCCGGACACTTTCCCCCTTTTCCCGTACGGACACTTTCACCCCCTTCCAGTCCAGGCCAATTTTCAGCTTTCAGCGCTATCACACTTTGAATAGCAATTGCGCGGTCATGCAACACTGTACCCATATGAATTTTTTTGCATTTTTTTGACACAGATAAAACTTTATTTTGGTGGTATTTATTCACCACTGGGATTTTTATTTTTTTGCTGTATAAATTAAAATGTCCAAACATTTTGAAAAAAAAGTGTTTATCTTATAAAAGTTTGCAAATAAATAATCTTTCTTCATAAATCTTGGCCAAAATGTATTCAGCTATCTTTTTAGTAAAAGAAAAAAATAACCCAAATTAGTTTATAATCAAAAATTATAATTTTTCAATTTTTTTTTTAATTTTAATTTTATTTGTTTATATTATTATTTATGGTTTTCTTTTTTTTTTTTTTAACATACTGTCACCCTAGCAGTACAGTGTCACCATAATGACACTGTACTACTTGTGGGGGGTGATGAAGATTTTTTTTTTCTTTTTTTACACTGATTGCTTTTACACCCATAAAGGCTGTAAAATGAATTATTACATTACATTACATTACATTACATTGAGTTTATATAGCGCCAAAGGGTTTGCTCAGCGCTGTACAATAGAGGGGGGGACAATACATGAAACATTACAGCAACTACAAACAGCACACGAGGGGTTATAGGGCCCTACTCTTTCGAGCTTACAATCTAGGAGGGAGGGGGTAGTGGTACAGGAGGAAGTGGCTGTGGGGGATGGAGTGGTAGGAGGAATGAAGGAGAGCAGCAGTTAGGTGAGGGTGGGGTAGGCTTCCCTGAAGAGGTGGGTTTTCAGGGAGCGCCTGAAGGTGAGGAGGGAAGGTGACAGTCTGATGGATTGGGGTAGTGAGTTCCAGAGGATGGGGGAGGACCTGGAGAAGTCTTGCAGACGTGCGTGTGAGGAGGAGACTAGGGAGCAAGATAGAAGGAGGTCCTGTGAAGAGTGAAGGGTAGGGTGGTACTTGGGAATCAGGTTGGTGAGGTAGTTAGGGGCAGTGTTGTGAATGGCTTTGTAGGTCAGAGTGAGTAGTTTGAATTTGATGCGTTGGGCGATAGGGAGCCAGTGGAGGGAGAGGCAGAGGGGGGTGGCAGAGGTGGAGCGGTTGGTGAGGTGGATGAGTCTAGCCGCTGAGTTGAGGATGGTCTGAAGCGGGGAGAGCCTGCACTGGGGTAGGCCGGTGAGGAGGGAGTTGCAGTAGTCAAGGCGTGAGATAATCAGGGAGTGCACAAGTAGTTTAGTGGTGTCTGGGGTAAGGAAGGAGCGTATTTTGGCGAAAATGAATAATTTATCCTTCTCTCTGAGAAATACTGAGTGAGCTGTGATTGGTCACAGCTTGTCACATGGTACAAGGCTGTTGTGAATAGTCCTGTACCATGTGATCTCTGTGATCATTCACAGATTTCACACGTAGTAAGCAATGATGTCAGCAAGTGACATCTTGCTTACTACTCTTCATGTGATCACTGATTGGCCAATCAGTGATCACATGAATTGGGACCTCACACAGAGGTCCCATACAGTAATCGGTGCACGCTTCCTGGGATCACGGTGCTGTGCGCTCCCGGGGAGCGCGCACAGGCAGTGAATGCGGAGGCCATTTATAATCGGCCACCTGCTCCTGCACTGCTGCTGTCCGGCCGTTTATGTACATGGACCGGACAGGAAGTGGTTAAACCATTGAGTTCATCAGACCAGGCCACCTTCTTCCATTGCTCCATGGTCCATTGTAGGCACTTTTGGCTGTGGACACGGGTCATCATGGGCACCCCGATTGGTCTGCGGCTACCGAGCCCCATACACAGCAAACGGCTGTGCTCTGCGTGTTCTGACATCTTTCTGTTGGAACCAGCAATTACTTTTTTTTCACAAATGTGAGCTCCAGTAGCTCTTCTATTGGATTGGACTACACAGGCCAGCCTTCACTCCCCACCTCCATCAGTGAGCCATGGCTGACCATGACCCTGGCTGACCATGACCCTGTTGCTGGTTGGCCGGTTTTCATTCCTTGGACCACTTTTGGTTGGTATGACCCCTGCAGACTGGGACCATCCCATAAAAGCTGCAGTTTTGGAGTAGCTCTGACCCAGCCACCTAGCATCTACAATTTGGCCCTTTTCAGTCGCTCATTCATACACTTGCCCATTTTTTCTGCTTTCAACACATCAGCTTCAGGGACAACATGTTCACTGGCTGCCTCATACATCTCCCTAACTTTCAGCTGCCATTGTAATGGGATAATCAATGTATTTCACTGTCAGTGGTTATGGCTGAACGGTGGGTGTAAACAGAAACAACACCTCCTGTGCTCAGGGACCCAGATCAAGGGTGGGTGGATGGATAGACCACTAAGGAAGTTCATCCACCAATGGATCAAAGGTTGTGCAGCTGTTAACCCCCCTGGCGGTATTTCCGAGTGTAGCTCGGGGTAAAGTTTCAGTACCAAAAGCGGTAACCCCGAGCTACACTCGGGAACACCCTGTGGCGTTGCTCCAGGATCCCTTCTTCGCTTACCTTGTCCTGCGCTCCCGCGATGTCCCCCCTGCAGTGTCCCCTGTAATGTCCTCCGGCCGAAGCCGGCATCTGTCTTCCGGGTTCCGTTCCCTGCGACGTCGGGATGTACGGGGGATGGAACTGGCGGGAAATTTGAACATTTTAAAAGTGACATTCACTAAATACACTAAAATCACATAGTATTCCATTCCTGTATCAACCCATTTCACATACATTGTGTCCCGAGTGCTTTGTCCGGCGCCCTGCCTGCATTTTTACTGTTCTTTCTGCCTGGAAACTGAGAAATGTCCATGGAGTCCAAAAAGCGTCCCTTTAGGTCAAAAGCGGTTTTAGACCGGCTAGAGAACAGCGATAGTAAATCAGAACCACTTGCAGAATTGAGTGATAATGATTGGTGGGGGAAATTCCTCATCAGACACTGAAAACGATTCTGCGACTTTGCTCAGCGATGTGCGAACTTGGCGCTATATTTCATATTTCAGTGTTTTTGGTTTGATTATATTATTGAATTACATTTATTATTATATTATTATTATTTATGATTATTTATTATATTATAATTTATGATTTCGTGTTTCAAGTTTTATTACACCCGGGATGTTTACTAGACTCTTGTTCGGACAGATTTCAGTGAGTTATTCCTAAAAATTACAGGCCGACAATAAAAAAACGACATATTTCCATGCAAAAAATGTACCACTTTGAGCACAGAAATATTGACATAATCAGACCGCTAGGGAGGTTAACAAGGCTGGGGAAGCCCGACCAGTACTGCAAAGTGAAAACAAAAAGAAAACGCACCAACCTTACGCATCACCTCAATAAAAAGCTGTGATTTTATTAAAATGAGATGTATACTCACAAACAAAGCAGTATAAAAGGCATGTAAAATCCTGAAAGGAACATTGAACTGCAGACCAGTGCGAGTCACATCAAGAGGGGAGACTCTGAGTTCAACTGACGTGTTTCGAAGGCGGGTCCCTTCTTCCTCAGAGCTAACCTAAGGAAGCAGGGATCCCCCTTCGAAACGCGTCAACTGAACTCTGAGAGTCTCCCCTCTTGATGTGGCTCGCACTGGTCTGCACTTCAATGGTCCTTTCAGGATTTTACATGCCTTTTATACTGCTTTGTGAGTATACATCTCATTTTAATAAAATCATATCTTTTTATTGAGGTGATGCGCAAGGTTGGTGCGCTTTCTTTTTGTGATCGGTGTGTGTGTGTGCGTGTGTGTGTGCATGCATGTGTGTGTTTGTACTGTATATCACACTATATATGAAGCACTATGTATACAGTGTATATATGTATATAAAGCAGTACAGGACTGGTCTGTCGTGTTTTTTGTTTTTTTTGCTGTGTCACAATTCTGTTTTCCAGATAGATGTGTGTAGGAAGCGGGCTGTGGAAGTGAAATGAAGTCCTTACGTAATTGTAGATCTCATTAATTTTTCCCCTCCGGGCAGCGGGAGCAAAACGGAGTTCTCTTGGTGACGTTCATAGCAATTATCGTCTCTCTGCATTCCTGCGAGCAGATGGGACATGCATGTGCTTAGTGGGACATCCAGTTCTATGGCAATGACATGTAGATCACGGGCCCGCATCCTGTGGATCTTACACTTCCTCTGCGATTCATCCTGAATCAAATCCAGAATCTGTTTACATGGATGACTCTGGATCGGTGCCATGTGTATGTCCATGGGTGGTCTGGTGGCCCCTGAGGTGTCACGCGTGCAATCAGCCTGGATATAGAGATAATGGCGGTCTCTGTTTGCTCAGTGCTTACTCTTGGAAGGGCGTGCTTTTTTCTATGCCCAGGTCCCAATGTACACTAGGTTCCAGAGCAACAGACATACAAAAGGACATACATACTGACCTGGCTCTGGGCATTGCACCAGCTGAAATCCTTCAAAATGAACTCAGATGAATGGGATGGATGGACACACTCATTCTCTGTCCCATAACTGGGCAATATACTGAGCCTCATAGCTCTTTAGATGTTAATGCTGGGTGCAAGTGACTTATCAAATTTTGAAACAAACCTTTGCTACAGATTTGAAATTAGGGAACACCGCTTGTCTACCACTAAATCAAGTCTCAGAGCCATGGGGGATGGCAGTTCATAAGACCCATGGAGGATGGCAGTTCATAAGAACCATGGGGGATGGCAGTTCATAAGACCCATGGAGGATGGCAGTTCATAAGAACCATGGGGGATGGCAGTTCATAGTCACAGAGCCATGGAGGATGGCAGTTCATAGTTTCAGAGCCATGGAAGATGGCAGTTCATAAGAGCCATGGAGGATGGCAATTCATAGTCTCAGAGCCCTGGAGGATGGCAGTTCATAATAGCCATGGAGGATGGCAGTTCATAGTTTCAGAGCCATGGAGGATGGCAGTTCATAAGACCCATGGAGGATGGCAGTTCATAGTCACAGAGCCATGGAGGATGGCAGTTCATAGTTTCAGAGTCATGGAGGATGGCAGTTCATAAGAGCCATGGGGGATGGCAGTTCATAGTTTCAGAGCCATGGAGAATGGCAGTTCATAGTTTCAGAGCCATGGAGGATGGCAGTTCATAAGAGCCATGGGGGAATGGCAGTTCATAGTTTCAGAGCCATGGAGGATGGCAGTTCATAGTTTCAGAGCCATGGAGAATGGCAGTTCATAGTTTCAGAGCCATGGAGGATGGCAGTTCATAAGAGCCATGGGGGAATGGCAGTTCATAGTTTCAGAGCCATGGAGGATGGCAGTTCATAGTTTCAGAGCCATGGAGAATGGCAGTTCATAGTTTCAGAGCCATGGAGGATGGCAGTTCATAAGAGCCATGGGGGAATGGCAGTTCATAGTTTCAGAGCCATGGAGGATGGCAGTTCATAGTTTCAGAGCCATGGAGGATGGCAATTCATAAGAGCCATGGGGGATGGCAGTTCATAGCCTCAGAAAAAGGAAGTGGAAGTTCATAAGAGCCCTGGAGGATGGCAGTTCATAAGAGCCATGGGGGATGGCAATTCATAGTCTCAGAGCCCCGGAGGATGGCAGTTCATAGTCTCAAAGCCCTGGAGGATGGCAGTTCATAAGAGCCATGGGGGATGGCAGTTCATAGTCTCAGAGCCATGAAGGATGGCAGTTCATAAGAGCCATGGAGGATGGCAGTTCATAGTCTCAGAGCCATGGAGGATGGCAGTTCATAGTCTCAGAGCCATGGAGGATGGCAGTTCATAGTCTCAGAGCCATGGAGGATGGCAGTTCATAAGAGCCATGGGGGATGGCAGTTCATAGTTTCAGAGCCCTGGAGAGTGGCAGTTCATAGTCTCAGATCCCTGGAGGATGGCAGTTCATAGTCTCAGATCCCAGGAGGATGGCAGTTCACAGTCTCAGATCCCTGGTGGCAGGGCAGAAATCCCAGGGCTAGAATCATTGTAAGGATCATACAGACCACTCATATGGAGGATTTATACATATCTCAGTCACTTTGCCATTATCTGGGAGGAACATGTGTGATTAATTGGAGAGGGTTGTGGGAAGCCGGCTGTCTCTGGGGGCTGATTAATGATTTCCTTGTATGGTGGATATTCTGTTTGAAATGTACAGTTATGTGCTCCCCCGGCACCCTGGGATTGACTCATATCTGTCTTCAAACACAGAAGGCTGATCCCTAAATCCTGTCCCCTCAGACTGTAAATTAGCCGTATCTGGGCTCTCCCAGCTGCCAGTCACTGGTATTTAATATGCATTGGCAGCGTTCTGTGTGCGCCGTGCCATGGCGCCATTCCGAGCCGGCAATCTGCTGGGCAGTGGTGGTGTGCACACTGCGACCGGTGCATCTACCCTGCGTACACGGCCTGCCTACGACATGAAGAAATGCTGCACAGCAGGCACATTGTATGATCGCGTTCAATTTTCCTCCGCAGCAGCCCCCCCCCCCCCTGGAAGATCCGGGTCAGCTCATTATGCTGCGTGATTTATTATTGTTCCTTATAACGACTTTCTCTTTGAATTCTTCAATTTACAGACATAAATATCACTTCGCTGAGCAATCATCACTCTTTAGGAGGAAATAGTTCTGTAACCGATGGCAGGCTTTATTTCCTGCGGGTCTTGTTTTAATTCATATCTTATTTTATCTCCATCACAAATCTTCCCATTTTCTGCTCTTTAATACAAATCCGTACTGTGAGAGATATGGAATCGGACTTCCTCCTGAAAATGCTGGTTTACTGGCCTTCCCTGGCCCATGTCTGATAGACAAGACTGGAAGTCGTAACGTCTGATCTCGGGTTCACATACATGCGGTGCGGAATATCGCATGTGACCGCATTCCTGTGCAGATTACATGTGATTTGTGTGCGGTGCGATCATAGCCGTACATTTTGTATGGCTCTAATCGCACCGCACCCGCACCAAAAACATGCAGGACCCTTTTTTGGGTCCGCACTAGAATCGGATTGCGTGGATATTTACACCTACAGTGGGGATCGAAAGTTTGGGCACCCCAGCTAAAAAGTTGTATTAATGTGCATAAAGAAGCCAAGGAAAGATGGAAAAATCCTAAAAGGCATCAAATTACAGATTAGACATTCTTATAATATGTCAACAAAAGTTAGATTTTATTTCCATCATTTACACTTTCAAAATAACAGAAAACAAAAAAATGGCGTCTGCAAAAGTTTTGGCACCCTGCAGAGTTAATATCTTGTACTGCCCCCTTTGGCAAGTATCACAGCTTGTAAACGCTTTTTGTAGCTAGCCAAGAGTCTTTCAATTCTTGTTTGAGGTATCTTTGCCCATTCTTCCTTACAAAAGTCTTCCAGTTCTTTGAGATTTCTGGGCTGTCTATCACGCACTGCTCTTTTAAGGTCTATCCATAGATTTTCAATGATGTTGAGGTCAGGAGATTGTGAAGGCCATGGCAAAACCTTCAGTTTACGCCTCTTGATGTAATCCCCCGTGGATTTTGAGGTGTGTTTAGGATCATTATCCATTTGTAGAAGCCATCCTCTCTTTAACTTCAGCTTTTTCACAGGTGGCATCAAGTTACCATCCTAAATTTGCTGAAATTTTATTGAATCCATTTTTCCTTCTACTTGTGAGATGTTCCCTGTGCCACTGGCTGCAACACAACCCCAAAGCATGATTGATCCAACCCCATGCTTAACAGTTGGACAGAGGTTCTTTTCATTAAATTCTGTGCCCCTTCTTCTCCAAACGTACCTTTGCTCATTCCGGCCAAAAAGTTCAATTATAACCTCATTGGTCCACAGAACTTGTTTCCAAAATGCATCAGGCTTGTCTATATGTTCATTTGCAAAGTTCAAACGATGATTTTTGTGGTGAGGACGTAGAAGAGGTTTTCTTCTAATGACTTTTCCATGAAGACCATATTTGTACAAGTATCTCTTTATAGTGGAATAGTGACCACAACTCCAGTGTCTGCCAGATCTTTCTGGAGGGATCGTGCAGTCAAACGTGGGTTTTGAATTGTTTTTCTCACAATCCTGCGAGCTGTTCTGTCTGATATTTTTCTTGGTCTTCCAGATCTTGCTTTAACTTCCACTGTTCCTGATGACTGCCATTTCTTAATTACATTCCGAACAGAGGATATTGACATCTGAAAACGCTTTGCTATCTTCTTATAGCCTTCTCCAGCTTTGTGAGCGTCAACTATTTTCAGTTTCAGTTTTCTAGACAACGGCTTAGAAGAACCCATGGTGCTGATTGTTGGGGCAAGGTCAGATGAGTCTGGGCATTTAAAACCTTTGAGATTGACATCACCTGGTCTTCCCAGACGATGATTGAGAACTATCCATGACAATGGCATGTCTCAGCTTGGCAAAGGGGGCAGTACAAGATATTAACTCTGCAGGGTGCCCAAACTTTTGCAGACGCCATATTTTTGTTTTCTGTTATTTTGAAAGTGTAAATGATGGAAATAAAATCTAACTTTTGTTGACATATTATAAGAATGTCTAATCTGTAATTTGATGCCTTTTGGAGATTTTTCCATCTTTCCTTGGCTTCTTTATGCACATTAATACAAATTTTTAGCTGGGGTGCCCAAACTTTCGATCCCCACTGTATGTGATCCGATTCTGCACATCGCACCGCGTTTTGCGGACTGCTTTCGGGGTGTTGTTAACTAAAATTCTGTCTTTAGACACATAATAATACTTTGAGGCTCATTTAGCCCGGTTTCACATATATGTGGTGCGATATATCGCATAGGAACCGCACCGCATTCCTGTGCAAATCACACGCGATTTGTGTGTTGCCATTGGAGCCATACATTTTGTATGGCTCTAATCGCACCGCACCCGCACCACAAACATGCAGGACTCTTTTTTGGGTCTGCACTAGAATTGGATTGCATAGGTATTCACACCTATGCGATCCGATTCTGCACATCGCACCGTGTTTTGCAGACCACTTTCGGGGTGTTGTTAACTAAAAATCGGGCTTTAGACACATAGTAATACTTTGGGGCTCAGCCCTAGTTCACATGGATGCGGTTTGGAATTCGCAGCGTTGTTAACATACACACCCGCAGCGGTTCGCATGAACGGGGTGCGATTCTGATGCGGTGCGGAATTCGCACAGAAAACATTGCAAGTTCCGCACCGCATCAGTGTGAACCAGGGCTGAGCCTCAGAGTATTACTATGTGTTTAAAGCCAGATTTTTAGTTAACAACACACTGAAAGCAGTGCAATGTGCAGAATCGGATCACATAGGTGTGAATACCCATGCCATCCAATTCTAGTGCGGACCCAAAAAAGGGTCCTGAATGTTTTTGGTGCGGGTGCGGTGCAATTAGAGCCATTAGAGCTCCGATCGCACCGCACACAGATCGCATGTGATTTGCACAGGAATGCGGTGCGGTTCCTGTGCGAATCACATGCGATATACCGCACCGCATGTATGTGAACACGGGCTAAATGAGTCTCAAATTATTACTATGTGTCTAAAGCCAGATTTTTAGTTAAGAACACCCCGAAAGCGGTCTGCAAAACGCTGAGCAGAATTAGATCACATAGGTGTGAATCCCCATGCAATCCGATTCTAGTGCGGACTCAAGAAAGGGTCCTGCACGTTTTTGGTACGGGTACGGGTGCGGTGCGATTAGATCCATACAAAATGTACGGCTCCAATCGCACCGCACGCAAATCGCATGTGATTTGTACAGGAACGCGGTGCGGTTCCTGTGCGAGTGACATGCGATGTACCGAAACGCATATATGTGAACCCAGGCTAAATGAGTCTCAAAGTATTACTATGTGTCTAAAGCCAGATTTTTTTTTTTGTTTGGGTGGACTGTGGAACAAATGGACCCCCTGTCAGGCTTTTACTGCTGCCTGTGTCTCTTCTGGGGAGGTTCCCCCCATTAGCCTTGGTGACCATTATGACTCTCAGTGGGGACACCCATTCCGGTGACAGCTATCCACAGCTAGGTTCACACTTTGTGCACGTTGGGAATGTAGGCAAAATTGTGTATTTTCGTGACTGTCACAGAAGTGCTGTCCTTTAGCAGACATGTGACGGTGTCATTAATTCTTAACGGCACCCCCATGCACCTGCTAACACGTGTGTTGTTGGTTCGGTGTGGTGGGATTTTGCAAGAGGGTCTGTGAATTTACATATTCCTCACATATAGGGCAGCCCATCAAAATGAATAGACTGCCATACGTGTCACCCGTGGCAACGTGTGCCAAATGTGCCTGTTGCACCTGCATGGTGTGATCAAGGCCTAAGGGCCAGTTCACACCACATGCAGTCCAGTCTGCACCAAAAACACATTGATAGTAGGTTACATGGTTTCCAGTGGCATATTTCACATCAGTGCGGTCAGTTCCAGAAAAAAAAAAGTAGAACATGCTGCATTTTTTCTATAGAAAAAATCTATAAGTGCAGAGCTAAATAACCTGAAAATGATTTGATCGTTCGTCCAGTATGCAAAATTAGCAATAAATTATCATAAATGAATAATGACAATATCTTAAAAATGAAGGTGACAGTCTGTGCAGATATAAAATCTCGGTAAAATCCAGTGGTGGTGCTCCGAAGAGTGTAGTAAAATTACGCACTCACCAGATGCGTAATGTAAGTACGCATTATATAAACCAGTAGAGGTCTCCTTTATGGGTCTGGTCTGGGGCAGAGATAATCCTCCCTCTGGGTAGGTGGTGTTGTCTGGAGCGCACAGGGAAGTATAAGGATCCAGCTGACCAGAGGTTCCTTTAAGGGATGGATGGGTGCAGATGCCTGTGTACAGGAACTCCCTTCTCTGGAATCTTAGGTGGCTGGATCAGGCAGGCTGTATGGATAAATAGCTCCTGAAGGGAGAGTATAATGAGTACCCATAGTTTAGTAATTAGGAGTATAAATTATTAAATTATTAAAAATGAATTTCCAAATTCCATAAAGTGGATTAAATGATGCAGAGTTAAAACCAAGCAGCGTTAGGTAATGCAGAGTTATAGCAGCGTCAGGTAATGGACTAACTGTCCAGTAAGCAAGATGGCCACCGGGCCAACACGTGGCTCCGGCGGCGTGACGTCACGGCGTCTTGGCCCCTTCTGACGCGTTTCGTGCGCATGCACTTCTTCAGAGGCGGTAACCAATGCATTTTTTCTACACTGAACTGTACTGGAACACAGTAAAATGCATCAGGAACGCACATGTTCTTATTTAATTTTGAAGAAAACAAACTAGAACACATCAAAAACGCACCAGGATGCGTCAAAAAGGGACGTATCCGGACTGCATTTTTATGGTGTGAACCGGCCCTCTATGGGGATTTCCTTCAATTTGGAAAGCCTTGCACTTTCTGTTGTGTCTGTAGGATAGGAAATGAAGGGAAATCTCTATGGGACACTGCCAGGGGTTTTAACAATTCCCTACTCCATCCAAATTTAAAATACCGTATTTTCCGGCGTATAAGACGACCCCCTACTTTTCCTGTTAAAATATAGGGTTTGGGCTATACTCGCCGTATAAGACTACCCCTCTTCCAACACACACCAAATAAAAATTAAAAAACATCAGATTTGATTTCAATATGGTATGGTATTTCAGTATGCTATTCCAATGATGGGGCACTATTCCTCCTACTGACACCAATGATGGGGCACGATTCCTCGCTCTGACACCAATGAGGGGGCACGATTCCTCGCTCTGACACCAGTGATGGGGCACTATTCCTCCCACTGACACCAATGATGGGACACTATTCCTCCCACTGACACCAATGATGGGGCACTATTTCTCCCACTGACACTGATGGAGTACTATTCCTCCCACTGACACCAATGATGGGACACTATTCCTCCCACTGACACCAATGATGGAGCCCCATCATTAGTGTCAGTGTGTGAGGAATAGTGTCCCATCATTAGTGTCAGTGGGATTCGAGGGCCCTGCTCTTTCGAGCTTACAATCTAGGAGGGAGGGGATAGTGGTACAGGAGGAAGTGGCTGTGGGGGATGGAGTGGTAGGAGGAGTGGAGGAGATCGGCTGTTAGGTGAGGGTGGGGTAGGCTTCCCTGAAGAGATGGGTTTTCAGGGTGCGCCTGAAGGTGAGGAGGGTATGTGACAGTCTGATGGATTGGGGTAGAGAGTTCCAGAAAATGGGGGAAGTCCTGGAGAAGTCCTGCAGTCGGGCGTGGAAGGTGGAGACCAGGGAGCTAGAAAGTAGGAGGTCTTGTGAGGAGCGAAGATTACGGGTTGGGTGGTATTTGGGTATCAGGTCGGTGAGGTAGTTTGGGGCAGCATTATGAATGGCTTTGTATGTCAATGTTAGTAGTTTGAATTTAATGCGTTGGGCAATCGGAAGCCAGTGGAGGGAATGACAGAGGGGGGAGGCGGATACGGAGCGGTTGGTAAGGTGGATGAGTCTGGCCGCTGAGTTCAGGATAGACTGAAGCGGGGATAGTCTGTGATGAGGTGGGCCGGTGAGAAGGGAGTTGCAGTAGTCCAGATGTGAGATAATGAGAGAGTGAACGAGTTGTTTAGTAGTGTCTGGGGTTAGGAACGCACGTATCTTGGAGATGTTGCGGAGGTGGAGCCTGCATGAATTTGCCAGCGATTGGACATGGGGTTGGAAGGACAGGTTTGAGTCCAGGGTGACACCTAGGACTTTGGCTTGCGGGGTGGGATTGATGGTGGCATTGTTGGTCATGATGGAGAGGATGGGGTGGGGGGGGGGGCGCGGGCTGGGAGGAAAACTGGGAGCTCGGTTTTGGAAAGGTTCAGTTTATGGAATGAAACGTGTTTTTGACATCTAGTAACCTCACAATAGGAGATAAAAACCTGTTTAAAAACGTCTGAGTTAGAGATCCTTAAGTCTGGGGGAGATGAGAAGAGGTTTTGGGGTGGATAAGAAGCAAAAGTGTGACTTTTCAGATAACGAATATGGTGGTTGAACGTGACTCTTCCTGTGGTGGGTGTGGCGCCGCGCACTATTTGACAGCTTCCAGAAAATGGGTTTATAAGGCGGAGGTCCAGGCGAGACCAGTAGAAGCCCCCCTTAGTGGCCACAGGACGCTCTGATGTTGGGATTTTTGCCAAGGCTATATGGGCTCATCGGCTGGTCGCGCCTATGGCTTCTCCGTGATCCCCGGGGCAGTTTGGTTCCGATGGGATTTGTTCCTCCCAGCTTCGGTAATGTATTAATTCTAGGCTGTGACGCTGTCAAGTGATGCATCTATTTCATGCTGTAATGCTCACATTATTAGTGTGTGTTATTATGCAGATTGTGATGACTATAAGATATATCCTCCTGTGTGTCCTGTGATAATAAAGAGTAATAAAGATTCTGACAGTGCAAGAATATTGCAGTTGGATTCTATTATTTCTTGGAGTGCCGGGTGAATGCTATGATGTACCAGGGCAGGTGTTCATTGGGTAGAGGGTCTTTCACATGCGTAGAATATGTAGTGGTTTAAATGCTCGGTTTCACACCGAACGTGAAGGGGGCTTTTTAGTGAACCTGTATTGTACATAATGACCGATACACTGTTAGGGCAGCCCGCTATTAAATATTTACCTTGCTTCCCATTCCAGCGATCCTCACTGTGTGTTCCAGCCCAGCCTCTGCACAGCATTTCTAACCAAGATGTCCCAGCTGGCTCGTCTTCATTGTGCACCATTCTTGAATGAGATGCCTTCAGGAATATGGAAGGCTAAATGGCAAAGTAACAGGTTCAGTTTATTACCCGTCTTTGGGGTTGATTTATTAAGGGCAAATAGACTGTGCACTCTGCAGGAGTAGTTGCTCCAGAGCTTAGTAAATGAGTTAAAGCTTCCCTTTGCCAAGAATACCCAATCACATGCAAGGAAAATAAAAAACTGCATTTTTGCTAGCACATGATTGGATGATGGAAGTCAGCAGAGCTTCTGCTCATTTACTAAGCTCTGGAGCAACTGCACTTTGCAAAATGCACAATTTAATTGCCTTTACTGTAGTAAATCAATCCCTTTGTATCCTTACATATGTTACAGTTTGACTGTCTGGGGGCTGAGCCCTGGGCCCGTTTGTAGTTCTTATAGTAATCACCGACGGCATGTTGGTAATTCCACAGAGTGGGAATCTCTGGAGCTGTGTGAGTAATAGCATACAGAATGACAGTAATGAATATTGCAGACAGGAGTCCATGGAATGCAGCGACAACCCACAGAGGTGTTTTTGCATGGCACAGGAGTCTGTTCATTGGGCCAAATGTTGGCACAGGATTTCGTTCATTGGGCTGAATGGCGGCACGTGACTCGTACACTGAGCTGAATGGCGGCACAGGACTCTACTTACTGAGCCGAAATGCAGCATGGGACTCCTTTTGTTGAGCCTAATGGAAACACAGGACTCCGTTCATTGAGCTGAATGTCTATACCAGCCTTTCTCAACCTTTTACCTGTGGGGAACCCTTGAAATAGCTTTCAGGTTTAGAGGAACCCCCTGCTAAACCTACAGCTCATGGTTTATTAGCATGAATACTGCTGCCAGGCTCATCCACCTTACCAACCGTTCAGTGTCTGCTACCCCTCTCTGCCAATCCCTCCACTGGCCTCCATTCAGTGTCCTTCACCCCTCTCTGCCAATCCCTCCACTGACCTCCACTCAGTGTCCTTCACCTCTCTCTGCCAATCCCTCCACTGGCCTCCATTCAGTGTCCTTCACCTCTCTCTGCCAATCCCTCCACTGGCCCCCACTCAGTGTCCTTCACCTCTCTCTGCCAATCCTTCCACTGGCCTCCATTCAGTGTCCTTCACCCCTCTCTGCCAATCCCTCCACTGGCCTCCATTCAGTGTCCTTCACCCCTCTCTGCCAATCCCTCCACTGGCCTCCACTCACTCAACAAATAAAATTCAAAATACTAACAACAACTTACAAAGCCATCCACAACTCTGCCCCCAGCGACATCACCAACCTGATCTCAAAATATCAACCAAACCGCTCTCTTCATTCCGCCCAAGACCTTCTGCTCTCTAGTTCCCGTGTCACCTCCCATGCTCGCCTCCAGGACTTCTCCCGAGCTTCTCCCATCCTATGGAACTCTCTACCCCAACCTGTCCGGCTGTTGCCTAATCTATCCACCTTTAGACGATCCCTGAAAACATTTCTCTTTAAAGAAGTCTATCCTGCTTCTACCTAGTAAACCGCCATTTATTTCCTCCATCAGCTCACCCCCCCCCCCCCCCACAGCTATTACCTTTTGTATCACTCAACCCTTCCTCCTAGACTCTTAAAACAACAGAGTGCAGCGCTTAGCAAGGTAAAAGAGTCAATAAGATAATAATCAAGTATCCACAATGATTCACTGTAGAAATACAAATTCCCACGGCCTCCACTCTGTCAAATAACAGAAATGCGCACTCACCGGAAACGCATGGGTTATGCGCATGTGTGATCATGCATCACAGGCAATGGATACATCAGAGGTTAGGCAGCCAGGCATCTCCCTCACGGTGGGTCATCACAGACTCTTTAGTCAGGTCCAGGGGTCCCCTTAAGGTCCTAGATTGTAAGCTCTATCGAGCAGGACCCTCTTTTTCCACTTATACCAAATTGTATTGTAACTGTAATGTCTACCTTCATTTTGTAAAGCTCTGCGCAAACTGTTGGCGCTATATAAATCCTGTATAATAATAATAATAATAATGTAGCCTATCCACTGTGTATGACCCTAAGGGCAGATCATTTTTTTTACCACCCCCTGCTGTATTCAATACCGTTGTCAGTAATAATCTTGAAATAACAAATTCTGGTGACCCTTTACCATAGTTGATTTGTGGAAAACTGGCCCCTTGCATTGATGTTTAGTGTAAGGGGGCAATCAGTTTGCCCTTGGCCATTGCTGATGGAATTCTTTGAGTTCCATTTAAACCCCTAGCAGCCTTAGGAGAAACCCTAGGTTCCTACAGAACCTCTAGCAATCTCAGGAGGAACTAGGGTCCCACAGAACCTCTGGAAACCTCAAGCAAACCTCTAGCAACCTCAGTTGGAACCCTAGGGTTCCATGGAACCTGGTGGAGCAAGGCTGGTCTACATGTTGATCTCAGAAGCACCATATGGATAATATCGCCCTAACAGTAGCAGTGACCTCTGCCTCTGAGACCTTTGAATGCAGGAATGTCCTCTGGGACCAATCTGTCCCACTAATCAGTGAATATCTGTAGGAACCAGGGAAGGACAGACTGCAGACAGATGGTGTTAACCAGCCAGTCCATTGTAAACCAATAATTGAATAATTAAAGGCCTTTAGAGAAAAATATTGCCTTCCGTAAACTATATGGAAATAATGCCTATAATACAATATTCTGAATATGAATTCCTTTTTTATTCCCTACCTTTATTCATATTCTAGGCCATTTATTCTAGGCCAACCTGTCCAGTAAAATGGCAAAATATAATCCGGTTCAATTTCAGCTTTAAAAATGTACTAATGAAGGTACACTGCATTAATAATCATCTTTTATATGTGTCTGGAGTTCAGTTTTATATTGTAGGATCTAAAATAGTCACTAGAGCCAATTTACGTAGAAACTGATTGGCTCCCCAGTACTAATATTTATTTCAGGTACTTATATAGTGCTGTCAATGTATGCAGCGCTTTACACCAGGGTGGATTTGATTTAAATCACTAGTCAGTAAGGCTTGATGTAAATCCTAGTTTTCTACATAAAGACTAATTCTTGCTGGTATAACTTTAATATACAAGTAGATGAAGATTTTTAGAATTACAACTTTTCATATTAGTTTTTTTATCCCCAGTTTAATAGGTTAATCATTCATATTTGGACAACTTTTCTGTTGTACTTAGGAAGGAGAAAAATAATCATTACCTTAATAATAACAATTTAAATAGATTTATTCAACTGAAACAATAACATTCCAGCAGATGTGATTTGCTTAAACATTCATGTTTGTTACCTAATTTGGCTAAACAAAATATATATATTTGAAGAAACTTAGACTGTCAGCCCCTCCCCCTCACACTTAGTTTCACTTTCTTCTTGTGCAGATCTATTCCACTGCAAACAATCAGAAAAATATTGTTTCTATTCTATTCACTGAACTTCTTGAAACTTGGCACTGAAGGGGTTGATTCTGTATTCATAGGTTTGTAGAAGTTAGGATGAAGGTCTTTTTCTTAACTCTGTTCATGTTATAACATTTTTGCTGTGAAGAAGAGGCATGTGATCTCCGCTGAGTCAAATTCAGTTTTGAGAACTGCAAAAGTAAACCAATCATCTGTGATAATATCTTGTAGGCAGAGAAACTGCCCAATAATCTTATAGAAACCTCTGGAAGAGCCTGACATTGTGAATGGATTCATGGAATTTATTTACCAAACAAATTAAACATATACAGCCTTATTCTACATAATTAAAAAACTAATCTTTATTTCATGATGGAATAACCTTTGGATGGTAATATATTTTCCTCAAAAAGCATTTTATTTAAAAAAATCCGATTTAAATAAAAAAAATCTGATTTAAATAAACAAAATCGATTTTTTTTGATTTTTTTTAAAAAAATCATTGATTTTTATCCACCCTGCTTTACACATATATATTGTACATTCACATCAGTCCCTAACCCTCAAGGGGCGTACAATCTTAGGTCCCTAACTCACATTCATACATACACATACTAGGGACAATTTAGACAGGAACCAATTCACCTACCAGCCTGTCTTTGGAGTGTGGGAGGAAACCGGAGCACCCGGAGGAAACCCACACAAGTACAGGGAGAACATGTAAACTCCATGCAGGAGGCGCCATGGTCGGGAATCTAACCCATGACCCATTTACTGCAAGCCAGACGTGCTAACCACTAAGTCACTGTGCCGCCCATACTATGAGAGTATAATCGCTTATTCCCTGTGCTGTCCTCACTGCCGACGTCGTAGATTCACAAAGTATTTCTTACCAGGTTTGTATCCTTATCTGGTGCGTCCGATATTTTGCAGGCAGCCAGCGGGCATTCCTAGAGTGTCAGAGGAACACTAAGAAATCTTTTCAGTTGACCTAAAGATGACTAAATACCCAGAATACTTGTAGAGGTGTCCACACATCAATCCAGAGCTCAATATTCCGATCTATAAAGTGCAGGATCTTGTGAGCTGCTATGCCGAATCAGTGATACAAAACATTTATAAAATGGTCATAAAAAATGATAAAAATAAAATTACTGTTCACATTCCCATACAAAATGTGTTCTATAACAAAAAACATCAGTCAAGTGCGGCGCTTCACTTCTGATTTAAACCAAAACAACCAACATAAACGTCTTTTAATAAGTGTCCATATACAGGTGTACCTCGGTTTACGAATTCAATGCGTTCTCCGGGACGTTTCGGAAGCTACTAAGCAACTTATTCCCTCCCTGGTTATCTCTCGCCTTGACTATTGTAACTCCCTCTTCATTGGCCGACCTCATCGCAGGCTATCCCCTCTTCAGTCTATCATGAATGCTGCTGCCAGACTCATCCACCTTACTAACCGTTCCATATCTGCCATCCCTCTATGCCAATCCATCCACTGGCCTCCATTAAATGTCCTCTATCCCTCTCTGCCAATCCCACCACTGGCCTCCGCTCAGTGTCCTCCATCCCTCTCTGCCAATCCCTCCACTGACCTCCATTCAGTGTCCTCCACCCCTCTCTGCCAATCCCTCCACTGACCTCCACTCAGTGTCCTCCACCCCTCTCTGCCAATCCCTTCACTGGCCTCCATCCCTCTCTGCCAATCCCTTCACTGGCCTCCATTCAGTATCCTTCACCCCTCTCTGCCAGTCCCTCTACTGACCTCTGCTCAGTGTCCTCCATCCCTCTCTGCCAATCCCTCCACTGGCTTCCCATTGCCCAAGGGATAAAACATTAACAATAACATATAAAGCCATTTATAACTCCGCCCCAAATTACATCACCAATCTTGTCTCCAAATATCACCCAAACCGTACTCTCAGCTCCTCCAACAACCTCCTGCTCTCTAGCTCTCTTGTCTCCTCCTCCCATGCTCATCTCCAGGATTTCTCCAGAGCTTCCCCCATCCTCTAGAACTCTCTACCCCAATTTATCAGACTATCGCCCACTCTGCTCACTTTTAGGCGATCTCTGAAAACCGATCTCTTCAGGGTAGCCTATCCTGCCTTCAGCTAATAACGGAACCTTCTACTCCTCCTACCAGTCCATCCCCCACAGTTACTACCCTTTGTACCACTAGCCCCTCCCTCTTAGATTGTAAGCTCCCAGGATCAGGCCCTCCTATCCCTCTTGTATTGAACTGTATTGTTGCTGTATCGTCTCCCGTTCTATTGTAAAGCGCTGTGCAAACTGTTGGCGCCATAAATCCTGTATAATAATAATTGCAATAAATTTGTAAACCGAAACGCGGTTTCCCATAGGAATACATTGAGAACCAATTAATCTGTTCTGGAGGTCAGAAAGAAGTAAAAAAAAAAGCTGCTGTCACTATAGGTCAGTGCCGGTTTTTAAATGTAATTTTTTTTCTTCTCTATAGCTCAGAGAATCAGCTGTCACTTTCCCCCCAGCTAAAAGAAACAATGTTTCCTTTTAGTTTCTTTCCCAAGATAAAAGAAACAAAAAAGTTTCCTTTAGCTTTGGGGAAAGTGACAGCTAATTCTGTGAGCTTTAGTGAAGAAAAAAAAAATGGCAATTGCATTTAAAATCGGCACCGACATACACTTCATATTGCGAAAACAATTTGTAAACCGAGGCATTATTTTCAGTGGATTTTCATAAATCCTGTATAATAATAATAATTGCAAAAATTACAAAACATTTATTGATAAAACAATATCCAATATTCCACTCACATGTATGATGTATAATATCGTGTCTTATAGAGCAGCTCCAAAAAGGCACTGTTACTGATATGGATCCTCAAACCGCTAATCTGCAGCCAGCTGTACGGCACTCTCCTATCCTACGTGCGTCATGACGTCAAAGCCCCTCCCCTTTGAGGATAGCTAGGACAGAGGAGGAGACTCATGCTCATCGGACATCATACATTAGTCCATATAAGGGACACACGCTATGTATGACCTCACTTAGCGGTTTGGTCATATACACCAGCTGAGAACATCCGGTGGAGGTGTACACACATTGGTTTGCAGTGTATAATCGCACGAGGGGTTTCAAGAAGGTATTTGTAATTCTAGCATCTGTGATAATTCTAGCATTCTATATCTGCATCATATAGAATATCAATATATGGGCACTTATGAGGCTAGGTTCACATCTGCGTGGGTGGTGCGGCTGTGGATCCACACGGAAACCCGTGCAGCCGCACCAACCGCACAGAGGAATGCGGACCCGCAGGCTGGTGCCATTAGTTCTAATGGCACGCCGCCCGCACTGGAAAACGCAGCCGTAGTGGGAACCAAGGTTCCTGTGCGCGCTGCGTTTTCCAAAGAAATGCAGGGACTTCTTTCCTGCGTGTCACGGTGCACGGGAGTCCATTCAAATGAATGAGCTCATGTGCCCGGAGGGCCGCATATATTTGAACCAGGGCTTGAAAGACGTTTATGTTGGTTGTTTTGATGTAAATCAGAAGTGAAGCGCGACACTTGATTAATGTTCAATATTCTGATTGTTCCTGTGAAGAATCCATCTGCCTATGCTCATCTAGCCACCTTCGATTAATTAGGTAAAGGCAACTGATACCTGTCATGGGCGTCTGGCAGCCCTCAGGACCTAACTCTCCATTCCCCACACGTCTCCCACCATATTGCTGTGACATTATGCTACCTCCTGGACTCTACCATAGCGCTACCTTGTGGACTGTTTCTTCTTCTGGACTGTTTCTTCTTCTTGTGTCATATCGCTACTTTGTGGACTGTTTCTTCTTGTGGACTGTTTCTTCTTGTGTCATATCGCTACCTTGTGGACTGTTTCTTCTTGTGGACTGTTTCTTCTTGCTGTGTCATATCGCTACCTTGTGGACTGTTTCTTCTTGTTGTGTCATATCGCTACCTTGTGGACTGTTTCTTCCTGTGGACTGTTTCTTCTTGTGGACTGTTTCTTCTTGTGGACTGTTTCTCCTTGTGGACTGTTTCTTCTTGTGGACTGTTTCTTCTTGTGGACTGTTTCTCCTTGTGGACTGTTTCTTCTTGTGGACTGTTTCTCCTTGTGGACTGTTTCTTCTTGTGGACTGTTTCTCCTTGTGGACTGTTTCTTCTTGTGGACTGTTTCTTCTTGTGGACTGTTTCTTCTTGTGGACTGTTTCTTCTTGTGGACTGTTTCTTCTTGTGGACTGTTTCTCCTTGTGGACTGTTTCTTCTTGTGGACTGTTTCTCCTTGTGGACTGTTTCTTCTTGTGGACTGTTTCTCCTTGTGGACTGTATCTTCTTGTGGACTGTTTCTTCTTGTTGTGTCATATTGCTACCTTGTGGACTGTTTCTTCTTGTGGACTGTTTATTCTTGTTGCCTCATATCGCTACCTTGTGGACTGTTTCTTCTTGCTGTGTCATATCGCTACCTTGTGGACTTTTTCTTCTTGTGTCATATCGCTACTTTGTGGACTGTTTCTTCTTGTGGACTGTTTCTTCTTGTGGACTGTTTCTCCTTGTGGACTGTTTCTTCTTGTGGACTGTTTCTTCTTGTGGACTGTTTCTTCTGGTGGACTGTTTCTCCTTGTGGACTGTTTCTTCTTGCTGTGTCATATCGCTACCTTGTGGACTGTTTCTTCTTGTTGTGTCATATCGCTACTTTGTGGACTGTTTCTTCTTGTGGACTGTTTCTTCTTGTGGACTGTTTCTTCTTGTGGACTGTTTCTCCTTGTGGACTGTTTCTTCTTGTGGACTGTTTCTTCTTGTGGACTGTTTCTTCTTGTGGACTGTTTCTCCTTGTGGACTGTTTCTCCTTGTGGACTGTTTCTTCTTGTGGACTGTTTCTCCTTGTGGACTATTTCTTCTTGTTGCCTCATATTGCTACCTTGTGGACTGTGTCAGGGATCTCCTCGATCCCCGCCGCGTTGGGCCCGGCGCAGGCGCACTGCTCCACCCAGTACACGGGCACTAGGTCCGGGCCGGCCGCGGCGTTCGAGTTCGCGCATGCGCAGTAGAAGCCGCGGCCGCCCGCTGGGCACCAATGGCAGCGCAGGGCGGGATATTTAAAGGTCCCTGAGCTGTCATTTCGTTGCCTTCTGGTCTTACCTGCTTCCTGTGTTCCTGTACCTGTGCCTAGTAAGTTATTGACCCGGATTACTCTTGACCTTGCTGATTTCTCCTGCCCAGACCCTTGCTTGCCTGACCTCTCTCCCTGGATGCCCCTTATTAGATCTGACCTCCTGTTGCTGACCTGGCGTGTGACCCGACGATTCCCTGCCTGCTCCCTTGTACCTTACCGTCCTCTACATTACCGACTCGGCCTGTCTGACTACGCACTTGCTCAGCCATCCATCCATCCATCCCATCGGGGTCACCCGACCTCCTCACATCTGGCTCTCCCTGGTTGGAACCCCTGGCGAACACCACTACCACTGACCGGTGTGCTCAGTAGAGGCGACCTGGTCTCGGGGTACTACAAGTCCATCCCCACCATCAGGGGCTCTGGTGAACAAGTACCCTGGGGCTTAGACTCCGCACTCTGGGCGCGCCTGACCAGTGGAGTGCCAGTGGTGCCGCTCGGCGGTCCCTCACAGACTGTTTCTTCTTGTTGTGTCATATTGCTACCTTGTGGACTGTTTCTTCTTGTGGACTGTTTCTTCTTGCTGTGTCATATCGCTACCTTGTGGACTGTTTCTTCTTGTGTCATATCGCTACCTTGTGGACTGTTTCTTCTTGTGTCATATCGCTACCTTGTGGACTGTTTCTTCTTGTGGACTATTTCTTCTTGTGGACTGTTTCTCCTTGTGGACTGTTTCCCCTTGTGGACTGTTTCTCCTTGTGGACTGTTTCTTCTTGTGGACTGTTTCTCCTTGTGGACTGTTTCTTCTTGTTGTGTCATATCGCTACCTTGTGGACTGTTTCTTCTTGTTGTTTCATATCGCTACTTTGTGGACTGTTTCTTCTTGTGGACTGTTTCTTCTTGTGGACTGTTTCTCCTTTTGGACTGTTTCTTCTTGTGGACTGTTTCTCCTTGAGGACTGTTTCTTCTTGTGGACTGTTTCTCCTTGTGGACTGTTTCTTCTTGCTGTGTCATATCACTACCATGTGGACTGTTTCTCCTTGTGGACTGTTTCTCCTTGTGGACTGTATCTTCTTGTGGAATGTTTCTTCTTGTGGACTGTTTCTTCTTTTTGCCTCATATCGCTACCTTGTGGACTGTTTCTCCTTGTTGACTGTTTCTTCTTGTTGTGTCATATTGCTACTTTGTGGACTGTTTCTTCTTGTGGACTGTTTCTTCTTGTGCCTCATATCGCTACCTTGTGGATTGTTTCTTCTTGTTGTGTCATATTGCTACCTTGTGGACTGTTTCTCCTTGTGGACTGTTTCTTCTTGTGGACTGTTTCTTCTTGTGGACTGTTTCTCCTTGTGGACTGTTTCTCCTTGTGGACTGTTTCTTCTGGTGGACTGTTTCTCCTTGTGGACTGTTTCTTCTTGCTGTGTCATATCGCTACCTTGTGGACTGTTTCTTCTTGTTGTGTCATATCGCTACCTTGTGGACTGTTTCTTCTTGTGGACTGTTTCTTCTTGCGGACTGTTTCTTCTTGTGGACTGTTTCTTCTTGTGGACTGTTTCTTCTTGTGGACTGTTTCTCCTTTTGGACTGTTTCTTCTTGCTGTGTCATATCACTACCATATGGACTGTTTCTTCTTGTGGACTGTTTCTCCTTGTGGACTGTATCTTCTTGTGGACTGTATCTTCTTGTGGACTGTATCTTCTTGTGGAATGTTTCTTCTTGTGGACTGTTTCTTCTTGTTGCCTCATATTGCTACCTTGTGGACTGTTTCTTCTTGTGGACTGTTTCTTCTTGTTGCCTCATATTGCTACCTGGTGGACTGTTTCTTCTTGTTGCCTCATATCGCTACCTTGTGGACTGTTTCTTCTTGTTGCCTCATATCGCTTCCTTGTGGACTGTTTCTCCTTGTTGACTGTTTCTTCTTGTTGTGTCATATTGCTACCTTGTGGACTGTTTCTTCTTGTGGACTGTTTCTTCTTGTGCCTCATATCGCTACCTTGTGGACTGTTTCTTCTTGTTGTGTCATATTGCTACCTTGTGGACTGTTTCTCCTTGTGGACTGTTTCTTCTTGTGGACTGTTTCTTCTTGTGGACTGTTTCTCCTTGTGGACTGTTTCTTCTTGCTGTGTCATATCGCTACCTTGTGGACTGTTTCTCCTTGTGGACTGTTTCTTCTTGCTGTGTCATATCGCTACCTTGTGGACTGTTTCTCCTTGTGGACTGTTTCTTATTGTTGTGTCATATCGCTACCTTGTGGACTGTTTCTTCTTGCGGACTGTTTCTTCTTGTGGACTGTTTCTCCTTGTGGACTGTTTCTCCTTGTGGACTGTTTCTTCTTGCTGTGTCATATCACTACCATATGGACTGTTTCTCCTTGTGGACTGTTTCTCCTTGTGGACTGTATCTTCTTGTGGAATGTTTCTTCTTGTGGACTGTTTCTTCTTGTTGCCTCATATTGCTACCTTGTGGACTGTTTCTTCTTGTTGTGTCATATTGCTACCTTGTGGACTGTTTCTTCTTGTGGACTGTTTCTTCTTGTTGCCTCATATTGCTACCTTGTGGACTGTTTCTTCTTGCTTTGTCATATTGCTACCTTGTGGACTCTTTCTTCTTGCGGTACCATAATGAAGCCCCGTGGATCATGGACTTACCTCTGCTGTCAGCATATTGTCTTGTATTCGCCCCCAACTGGGTTATACTGCTACACCATATGCTACCTCCTGGACTGTACCATATTGCTACCTTGTGGACTGTTTCTTCTTGTGTCATATTGCTACCTTGTGGACTGTTTCTTCTTGTGGACTGTTTCTTCTTGTGGACTGTTTCTCCTTGTGGACTGTTTCTTCTTGTGGACTGTTTCTTCTTGTGGACTGTTTCTTGTGGACTGTTTCTCCTTGTGGACTGTTTCTTCTTGTGGACTGTTTCTTCTTCTTGCGTCATATCGCTACCTTGTGGACTGTTTCTTCTTGTGGACTGTTTCTCCTTGTGGACTGTTTCTTTTTGCTGTGTCATATCGCTACCTTGTGGACTGTTTCTTCTTGTTGTGTCATATTGCTACCTTGTGGACTGTTTCTCCTTGTGGACTGTTTCTTCTTGTGGACTGTTTCTTCTTGTGGACTGTTTCTCCTTGTGGACTGTTTCTTCTGGTGGACTGTTTCTCCTTGTGGACTGTTTCTTCTTGCTGTGTCATATCGCTACCTTGTGGACTGTTTCTTCTTGTTGTGTCACATCGCTACCTTGTGGACTGTTTCTTCTTGTGGACTGTTTCTTCTTGTGGACTGTTTCTCCTTTTGGACTGTTTCTCCTTGTGGACTGTTTCTCCTTGTGGACTGTTTCTTCTTGCTGTGTCATATCACTACCATGTGGACTGTTTCTTCTTGTGGACTGTTTCTCCTTGTGGACTGTATCTTCTTGTGGACTGTATCTTCTTGTGGACTGTATCTTCTTGTGGAATGTTTCTTCTTGTGGACTGTTTCTTCTTGTTGCCTCATATTGCTACCTTGTGGTCTGTTTCTTCTTGTGGACTGTTTCTTCTTGTTGCCTCATATCGCTACCTTGTGGACTGTTTCTTCTTGTTGTGTCATATTGCTACCTTGTGGACTCTTTCTTCTTGCGGTACCATAATGAAGCCCCGTGGATCATGGACTTACCTCTGCTGGCAGCATGTTGTCTTGTATTCGCCCCCAACTGGGTTATACTGCTACACCATATCCCATGTTGGGCCTCCCTGGTCCCTTTGAACTTCTAATCATAGACAACCCTTGTTTCACCCCAACTGTATATAAAAGTCCCCAATATACACCCACAAGACGGGTTCTGTTTCATTTGCTTCTGTGTGTTCTCTCTCTCTGTGCTCCTAGTTTGTCACAATCCCAAAGTTATTAACTGTGGGCATGAGTTGATAGAGAAAGTAAAAGTTCAGTGTTAAGGTGGAGGCTGGATAGGCACACCTGAAGAGACGAGTTTTATGGGATCTCCTAAAGGTGGGGAGATTAGGAGATAGCCAGAAAAAATGGGGTAGGGAGTCCCAGAGGATGGGAGAGTCCCTGGAGAAGTCCTGGAAACAGTCATTGCAGGAGGTGACAATGGGGTTAGAGAGACGAAGACTTGGGAAGAGTATAGAGGACAGTTTGGGTGATATTTGTAGATGAGATTGGTGATGCAGCTGGGAGAAGAGTTGTTGGTGGCTTTGTATGTTATCGTTACTATTTTGATTTGTGTTTGTTGGGTGATCAGATGTCAGCAGAGAGGTGGTGGACACTGAGTGGTTGGTAAGGTGGTTGAGTCTGGCAGCAGCATTCATGATAGACTAAAGGGATAATAGTCTGTGTAGAGATCAGTCAACAAGGAGAAAGTTTCAATACTCGAGGTAAGAGATAACGAAGGAGAGAATCATTAGTTTGGTGGTTTCTTTGGTTAAGAAAAGGGATGAACTTGGAATTGGTCTGAACTTTGAACCCGAAGGAAGCTGGCATTGCCACCTACTGCCACCCAAGCAACTGCAGCTAAGGAATCCCCAAGGTCGGACCAATCCTGAGCTCATCCTCATTTAGGAATGGACAAGTTGTGGACATGTTACGGAGGTGAAGGCAGCAAGAATTGGACGGTGAGTGGATGTAACAACCAGAAGAGGCTGGTACAGTTGTATGTTTTTGGTTTGCTTTTGTTTTGTTTTTTTATTTTGAAGTGTTTTACCATGACCTATATTTTTCCGGATTCGATCTTTGTACAGTATGAAGAAGTAAACTGGAGGAACAACGGAAAACGATTGTAACTTTATTTGTACTTTGAATTAAATTGCGTCCCAAATATTAGGAAAACATTTTGATTGAATCTTAAAAACAAGCTACTGTGGGTTTGGCCATGTGACAGACCCAACCAGCAAAGGAGCTTTTGGAGGGGACTGCAGGCTAGCCTCTTGCCTACTGACCATGGCCCTTTTACTTGGGATTCAAGTCGATGTCTCCCCAAAACACACAGACTCAGAGGACCAATATATAGATTTGGGGTGTCTGTGCCCACTCAAACTAGCATTGACTGCTTCAGCCCCCTCCTTCACAGACTCAGAGACTCTTAAGAAGATATTGAGGTAATTAGCAAAACAACCTGAAGTGAGGACTCTTGCTCTAATGTGTTTATTAAGGTGTTATGTGTTTAGTATCTTCTCCCATTGTGTGCCTCCTAGGTGTGCATTCCCATTGTTACCTGAGTTACCTATTGTGGGTCTGTTGGCAGGTCCTCTTGGAGGCTCCTACATGATGAGATTAGCCATCAGCTTCACCTCGTTATCTAATCAGTGTGCGATGTAATATTTGCTTTATTGTTTATGTGGGGACTGCCCCTATTTCTGGAGTTTATAAAAACTGTATTTATGTTCAATAAAGAGTTCCAGTTTGGAATCTAAGCTAGTCTATTCTAGTCTTGGGTGGAATGCCCGGCTATCTTGGCCTTTTGGCTAAGATGAAGTGTAGTATCTGTTCTTATCAGTGTAGAGTAGGGGTGCTCCGCCATCATTCTTGCTTTTAGGCGAGGATGGTTGGCTGTCTAGTACCCCTGCTGGTATGATGGGGGCTCAGAAAGCTAGTACTGGCTGGAAGAGAAACCGTGGTGCACACAGGCTGTTGGCTCCGGGAATAATCCCCCTGGGAAAACTGGAGGGGCCCAGTTCCTCCTGATTTGAACGGATCTACCTTGTCTGGCCAGGAGCCGGGGAGGCAGAGAATCCGCGAAGCAGTGCCCCCTGTGCGGTCGCCTCAGGGGTGCTCTTAGTAGCACATGGGGGTGAGATCCCAAGTGTGAAAAGTGTGCATGGTCGCTGTTCCAAACACTTTTTCTGCACTGCGCCTTTTAGGGCTAGGCCTTTTGGCTAAGTCCAGGGCAATTTTTTTTTTGCTACGGGCCTCAGGCCTAGCCAGTGCCCAATTGCATGGCCACTTATTTATTTATTTATTTTTCTCCCACTGTTTTGTCACCTTTCACTTTTGTGTGTTTTATTTCTCACTAGGATGGAGGGTGTGTGTCCTCGGGCCTGCCCTGAAGTCTAGGGGGAGGATGTGTTGCCATTAGGTTCCTTCCTCCCCTGTTTCTTGGGGTCTCTCTTCGGCAGAGCCTCCTGACCTAGTACTTGGTGGTCGGCTTCGGCTAGCCACTGGGAAAGGAGTCCGCCAGGCCTTTTGGCTAGGTGGACCATGTGGAAACCTTTGACCCTGTCAGGAGCCTCGCACCCCAGGGGATCAGGGTAGAGGTCCTACCCTTCCTCGGGCCTGCCCTGAAGTCTAGGGGGAGGATGCGTTGCCATTAGTTTCCTTCCTCCCCTGTCCCTGGGGGGGGGGTCTCTCTTCGGGAGAGCCCTCTGTCCTAGTACTTGTTGGTCTGCTGTGGCTAGCCACTAGGAAAGGGGTCCGCCAGGCCTTTTGGCTAGGTGCACCATGTTGAAACCTTTGACCCTGTCAGGAGCCTCGCACCCCAGGGGATCAGGGTAGAGGTCCTACCCTTCCTCGGGCCTGCCCTGAAGTCTAGGGGGAGGATGTGTGGCCATTAGTTTCCTTCCTCCCCTGTCCCTGGGGGGGGGGGTCTCTCTTCGGGAGAGCCCTCCGTCCTAGTACTTGGTGGTCTGCTGTGGCTAGCCACTAGGAAAGGGGTCCACCAGGCCTTTTGGCTAGGTGGACTATGTGGAAACCTTTGTCCCTGTCAGGAGCCTTGCGCCCTGGGGATCAGGGTAGAGGTCCTACTCCTTCGGGGGTGAACTAAAGCACACCCCTAAGTGCACTTTTTTGTGTTTTGCACTTGCACACTTTTTGTTCACTTATGGGTTTTTGTTTTTCGCACCTCCATGGACTTTAAAAAAGCCTGGCTATAAAACCTTGGTCCTATGTCCCAGTGGCAAGGAAGCAGTTCTCTGATGGAATCACCCAATCTGGGTGACAGTCGTTCCGTCACAGGCCAACATAGCTCCCTCCCAAAGGACAAGAAAGCAGTTTAATGCATATTTTTTGAAGGACGGAGAGCTGAAAAAAATCTAAAAACATTTTATCAAACCTTCAGACTCTTATCAGTCTCTCATTAGCATGTTGCCCCCATTAGGGAATGAAGACACCTATTACAATCATTTATTAATGGCTGACAATTGGGGGACGCTGCACACTACGTCTGACTAAAGTCACACTAATGAGTGGCGGCTCCTGCAGACACTTCTCTGTCCCCCGCCATTAATTATCATCCATAAGTGACGCTCTCCTGAGACGTCGGCCTGACGCTGAACGTCCGATCTGAATGCCGTGAACTCCCATCCTTATAATGACACCCCTAATCTGCGGAGTGGATCCTCGCCATCACTCAGAGTGCTCATGAATTTTTTAACAGAGGTGATTCGGGAGAATGAAATGGAGCGCCAGCAGTGAACCTTCACCGCAAATCCTATTTCACAAATTGTAAACTAATAAAAGAGCAAAATCTCATAAATCTGAGAGCAATAAAATGTCTCCAATATCCAGATTGTTTGACTTCTGTCTGACAGCGCCGGTGAAGGAGACTCTGGAAGCGAAGTGTTCATTTACATTGGCTGAGTAGCTGTGTGTCCGAATGGCCAATCTAGGCAATATTAACCCGGAAAGTCTAAACCATTTTTTTTTAATTTTGTATAGAGAAGAGATTAGATAAAACCTTGTTGCTTTTTTTTTGTCATCTGTGTGTCATTGGAGACATTTCCGGTTAATAATTGTCCTGAAAACACGACAGGAAGTAATATAAAATCTCTTTGAAATAAAGGTTATATCCCCTCTTAAACAGATGTCACTGGATGGCATTGGCAGGAGTCCATATTCACAGGGAGAGACGCAGTCCAGTGGATGACAGGAGCGTGTCGGAGGCTACCTGGGGATACAGGTGAACTGGGCATACAGAGAATGACTGGATGGCACAGGGTCACTGGGCAAGGTTTTCAACTGTCAGTAAATTCACAGATAGTTTGTAAAATCGTTGTTTTTTACATTGTCCATGAATGTCTACTATGGATATGGAGTCTGCATGTCCGTAACAGACATTCACGGACATATGCAAAAATCACGGATTTTACAAATTGGCCATGAATTTACTGACAGCTGGCAACCCTCTCACTGGGTGACACAGGGTGCCCAGGGTACTCTGGAGTCACAGGGTGGCACAGGGTGCTCTGGAGTCAAAGGGGTCACATAGTGACACTGGATGCTCAGGGTGCTATGGTGTCACAGGTGTCGTGGGGTGACACAGAATGCTGTGGAGTTGCTGGTGTCATGGGGTGACACAGGATGCTCTGGAGTCACAAGGCTCAGGGGGTGACACAAGATGCTTTGGAGTTACTGGGGTTGTGGGGTGACACATAATGCTCTGAAGCTACTAGGATCATGGGGTGACACAGGATGCTTTGAAGTTACTGGTGTCATGGGGTGACTCAAAATGCTTTGGAGTCACAGGTCTCATGGGGTGATGTAGAATGCTTTTGGAGTCACAGGGCTCAAGGAGTTACTCAAGATCCTTTGGAGTCACAGGACTCATGGGGTGACATAGGAAGCTCTGGAGTTACCAGGGTCATGGGGTGACACGGCATGTTCTGAAGATACTGGTGTCATGGGGTGACACAAGATGCTTTGGAGTCACTGGGCTCATGGGGTGACATAGGAAGCTCTGGAGTTACTGGTGTCATGGGGTGACTCAAGATGCTTTGGAGTCACTGGGCTCAGGGGGTGACATAGGTTGCTCTGGAGTTACCAGGGCAATGGGGTGACACAGCATGTTCTGAAGGTACGGATGTCATGGGATGACTCAAAATGCTTTGGAGTCACAGGTCTCATGGGGGGACACAGAATGCTTTTGGAGTCACAGGGCTCAAGGAGTTACTCAAGATCATTTGGAGTCACAGGGCTCATGGGGTGACATAGGAAGCTCTGGAGTTACCAGGGTCATGGGGTGACACAGGATGCTCTGAAGTTACTGGTGTCATGGGATGACTCAAGATGCTCTGGAGTCACAGGTCTCATGAGGTGACACAGAATGCTTTTGTAGTCACAGGGCTCAAGGAGTTACTCAAGATGCTTTGGAGTCACAGGGCTCATGGGGTGACATAGAATACTCTGGAGTCACAGGACTGAGGGGGTGACACAGGATGCTCTGGAGTTATTGGGGTCAGGGGGTGACACAAGATACTTTGGAGTCACAGGGCTCAGAGGGTGATGCAGGACGCTCTGGAGTTACTGGTGTCATGGTGTGACACAGGATACTTTGGAGTCACAGGACTCAGGGGGTGGCATAGGACACTTTGGAGTTGCTGGGGTCATGGGGTGACACAGGATGCTTTAGAGTTATGGGGCTCAGGGGGTGGTATAGGATGCTCAGGAGTTATTGGGGTCATGGGGTGACACGGGATACTTTGGAGTCACAGGACTCGGGGTGGCATAGGACACTTTGGAGTTGCTGGGGTCATGGGGTGACACAGGATGCTTTAGAGTTACGGGGGTCAGGGCGTGGTATAGGATGCTCAGGAGTTATTGGGGTCATGGGGTGACACAGGATGCTTTAGAGTTACAGGGCTCAGTGGGTGGCATAGGACACTTTGGAGTTGCTGGGGTCATGGGGTGACACAGGATGCTTTAGAGTTACGGGGCTCAGGGGGTGGTATAGGATGCTCAGGAGTTATTGGGGTCATGGGGTGACTCAAAATGCTTTAGAGTCAAAGTCCAGCTACCAGAGCCCTGATGAAGGGGGGGCATTCTGAAACACATTGGGATTTTTATCCTGGATCATCTTGGTTATGATTTAGGACACTTTCCCAACTCCATCTAAAACTAAGGAAAATGTGTGGCTTTGGTCCCTTTCAGATGGTAGTGGAGAGCAGCACATATTGGATCTGGCCACCAATCCACACATGCGTCTGCACATTGAGTAAATGTTCATGCCAGATTGATAACTTTGCAGTCATTGGCTGGGAAAACCCATTTATCTCAAAAACGTCAACCAGCTTGGTGGTAACTTCTAACCACCATGTGCATGTGTGGAGAATTTAATTGTATGCCCACTCCTCCTGCCAGTTTTATGGAGGGAATTTGTGGTCTTTTCCCAGATTTGTCTGATATGGATGTGAATATGAAATAAGATTCGTACACCCATTTTGATGAGCAGGGTGGAATATGGGGATCCTCGGAGGCTGAGGATGTATAGACAGTAGATCACAAGACAGGTCTTGTCTTGGGTTAGGAAATTCGGAAAGGTTAGACACCACCATTCCCTCTAACACTGCTGAACGCATGAATGCTTGCCATCCCTCTAAATGATCAATAATCTTCCTAAGTGAAAATGGCTTTTCTCATAAAATCCCACCGCTCCACCCCTCCCCGCGCATGCTGCCGGTTTCTATAAATGACTTTTTTTTTCACCCTGGAGTGTGTGTGGTTGCCATGGCAACATACTGCAGCTCCATAGAAAAAAAAATTCATTGTATCCGTGCAGCGCGCTCAGTCTATATGGTGGCGCATATGTTAATGTGTGACGGCTGATAATTATTTGTTTGTGTTTGCTCCTAGTACGGAGCCGTACACGACTGTTGTGCACCTTACATGGTCTCCTGTGCCTGAGGTCCTTCTTGGTAATGAATAACTTGAGAGCTCAGTGTAGATGTATGGTCAGTGAGATAAAGGTAACCTTTTCTGCCTATTAACAGTCGGATTGGGGAATGATGTACACCCGTGCCCCTGTTTTGGAATGGGATGTTCAACAAGCGTATATAGGTGTGGTTATCCATCCTTTGCCCATATCGGCAAAGGATGGTAGATGCCTAACCATCACACCTATATCAGCTTGCTGGACCTACCTTTCCAGAACCATGCCCATTAATATGGAATTGGCCCCATTTGTGACTTTAACCTCCTCCCCTCTTCTAAGGAGGCTTTCCACAAGACTTTTGAGGGTGTCTTTTGGAACTTGTGCCCATTCATGAGGTCAGGTACTGATGTTGGATGAGAAGACCTAGCTCTCAATCCGCATTCCAATTCATCCCCAAGGTGTTCAGTAGGGTTGAGGTCAGGGCTGTGTACAGGACACTCAAGTTTCTCCACACCAAACTGGTCGAACCATGTCTTTATGGATATAAAATAACGGTGCTGTTCTAAATGCAGGATAGGTAAACAATGAATATAGCGAACAATGAAGCCTTGTCCATCATGTTAATGACAACAGTCCAATTAGATGGTGCAAATAAAAAGGAAAAGGAGGTAATCCTTTGAAAGTCCCCAATAGATGGATTCGGACAGATGGTGTTCAGGTGAGTAGGGACAACGGGGAACAGACCTCCACCTCCACACCAAATAAACTACCTCTTGCCAAACGGTAAACAATGAATATAGCGAACAATGAAGCCTTGTCCATCATATTAATGACAACTGTCCAATTAGATGGTGCAAAGGAAAAGGAAGTAATCCTTTGAAAGTCCCCAATAGATGGATTCGGACAGATGGTGTTCAGGTGAGTAGGGAAAACGGGGAACAGACCTTCACCGCCATACCAAATAAACTACCTCTTACCAAACGGTTTGATCGCCCATCAGGAAAAGTCAATATGCGCATTAGGACGTCTTGGCTGGACTTCCAACTTTGATTGCAATGGCACCACGCTACGTAGATGAATCGGCTCCAACCAGATAGATAGCACCAATCCAAAATGCATGAATCAAAGAAGAAAGGTCATCTCATAGTGTAGTTAATGCAGACATAATCCAAGAAATAAACCCACATTTAAAAGTGTGCAAAAAAGTACAACATAATTTCACAGTGCTATGTCCAACCAGTATCAAACCAACAGGATGGCCGCCACGTCCATGTGCGCGATGACGTCATACATCTTGTTGCTGCACTAACTTACTACACTATGAGATGGCCTTCCAGTTGGAGCTGTTTTCTCTACTCATGTGAACACCATCTGTCCGAATCCATCTATTGGGAATGTGATGGGAGTGACTTTGGGTGGGGGGCCCATGGAACACACCTCACTTTGGAGGGGTGGGGAGACCCCTGTCTTAGCTCCCCATATCCCTCTTATGTGTAAGTCATCCTGTGCCTGTTAGGGGTACAGGGTGAAATGTCCTGATATTGTGTAGACATGTATAGGAGATAGGTGGGGGTTGTGGATTGTTTGGTGTTATGTGATTGCATCCCATTGTTCTATTGTGTGTCTTGCTTGGGAGCAAACTATTAAGGGATGTATGTGTTTGTGTATTGGTTTGGTGGGGGGGGGGGGGTCTGCTGATGTGTTTCTTGTTTCTAGATTTGGTTTGCCCCGTCCTGTGTCCTTATGCAGGAAGGGGAGAATTGTTCCCTTGAATGTATATATCTTGTGTCTGTGTTAAAATAAAGTAGTCTATTTCCTGGTTTTACTTCGAGTGGATCTGTGTTCGAACTGGGAAGCGGGGGTCTAACGGAAATACCCTAGTGCAGTCGGGGTCCGGTTCCGTTACAGGGAACTTTCAGGGGATTACTAGCTTTTCCCTTTTATTTTCACCATCTAATTAGACCGTTGTCATTAAATTGGAGCTCCACCCAAAAGGGGAAGTTCTGCTTTAAGGATTTGTCCCCCACCCCCCGTTAAGGATTGGCACCTTTGGGGAGCGGGTACCCGAATTTGAGAGGTACCCGCTCCCACTTCCGGTTCACACACCTAAGGCGATTGGAAGCGTAAGTTGTCCTCCCCCTTCCCTCCCTGTAGTCTTTTGGGACACGTGACCGGTCCCCGAAGACTACGGAACCATTCAGAAAGCGCAGCGCTACTCGCACATGCGCAGTGGGTACCCGGTTTGGAAGCCGCAAGCTGTCACAGCCGGGTGCCCACACTGAAGATGGCGGCACCAGGGAGAGAAGACGGCTGGTGAAACCAGCCGTGCTGAGGACACCGCTGGATCGATGGACAGGTAAGAGTCTGTGTTTTAATAGTCAGCAGCTACAGTTTTTTGTAGCTGCTGGGTTTTAGTTATTTTTTTTATTCAACTGGAACTCCGCTTTGATATCTTAGACAAGGCTTTATTGTTTACCTAACCTGCATTTAGCGCTGCACTGTTATTTTATATTCTGATCATATTGTACCTGCGATATTGTGTCAGCGGCTTTCTTTCACTATTATTGGAGCTCTGGTGCGATTATTTTTAGTTTTATCATGTCTTTATGGAGCTGGCCTTGTACACGGGGACACAGTCATGGTGGAACAGAAAATGGCATTACCCTCAAAAATGTTCTAGAATGTTTTTGTATGCTGTAGATGTACATTTCTTGCATGTCCATTTGAGTTCCTCCACACCAGACTGGTCAACCCATATCTTTATGGAGCTGGCTTTGTACACGGGGGCACAGTCATGGTGGAACAGAAAATGGCATTACCCCCAACAATATTCTAGAATGTCTTTGTTTGCTATAGATGTACATTTCTTGCATGTCCATTTGAGTTCCTCCACACCAAACTGGTCAAACCATATCTCTATGGAGCTGACTTTGTACACGGGGGACACAGTCATGGTGGAACAAAAAATGGTGGAACAGAAAACCATATCTTTATGGAGCTGGCTTTGTACACAGGGACACAGTCATGGTGGAACAGAAAATGGTATTACCCCCAACAATGTTCTAGAATGTCTTTGTTTGCTGTAGATGTACATCTCTTGCATGTCCACTTGAGTTCCTCCACACCAGACTGGTCAACCCATATCTCTATGGAGCTGGCTTTGTGCATGAGGACATAGTCATGGTGGAACAGAAAATAGCTTTACCCCCAACAATATTCTAGAATGTCTTTGTATGCTGTAGATGTACATTTCTTGCATGTCCATTTGAGTTCCTCCACACCAGACTGGTCAAACCATATCTCAATGGAGCTGACTTTGTACACAGGGGGCACAGTCATGGTGGAACAGAAAATGGCATTACCCCCAAGAATGTTCTAGAATGTCTTTGTTTGCTGTAGATGTACATTTATTGCATGTTCACTTGAGTTCCTACACACCAAACTGGTCAAACCATATCTTTATGGAGCTGGCTTTGTACATGGGGACACAGTCATGGTGGAAGAGAAAATGGCATTACCCCCTAGAATGTTCTAGAATGTCTTTGTATGCTGTAGATGTACTTTTCTTGCATGTCCACCAGAGTTCCTCCACACCAAACTGGTCAAACCATATCTCTATGGAGCTGACTTTGTACATGGGGGACAGTCATGGTGGAACAGAAAATGGTGGAACAGTATACCATATCTTTATGGAGCTGGCTTTGTGCATGAGGACACAGTCATGGTGGAACAGAAAATGGCATTACCCCCAACAATGTTCTAGAATGTCTTTGTATGCTGTAGATGTACATCTCTTGCATGTCCACTTGAGTTCCTCCACACCAAACTGGTCAAACCATATCTCTATGGAGCTGACTTTGTACACGGGGGACAGTCATGGTGGAACAAAAAATGGTGGAACAGAAAATGGTGGAACAGACAATCATATCTCTATGGAGCTGACTTTGTGCATGAGGACACAGTCATAGTGGAACAGAAAATGGCATTACCCCCAACAATGTTCTAGAATGTCTTTGTTTGCTGTAGATGTACATCTCTTGCATGTCCACTTGAGTTCCTCCACACCAGACTGGTCAAACCATATCTCTATGGAGCTGACTTTGTACACGGGGGGCACAGTCATGGTGGAACAGGGTTGTCTGGCTTCAGGGGGTGACACAGGATGGTCTGGAGTCACAGGGGTCATAGGTGGACACAGGATCTCAGGGTGCTCACAGATCACAGAGGTCATTGGTTAATAGGTACGCAGGTTATTGCACTGTACTGGTATGGACAGGCCCAAAGGCAGAAGAATTTATCTATAAAGGTTCCACATCAGCAACTCAAAACGCTGAAGTAGCAGAGACATTCCTGCCCATACTATCTGTCCATCACCGTCCTCGGACTTCACTGATCAGGAATAAACCCGCAGAGCTCGGCCAGGTCAGAGCTGTGATTTCCATGTTGAGGTTGGATGGATTGCAGAGATTTATACCTAGTGTAGCTCGGTGAAGGTCTGTGCCCGGCTGGTGAATCGGCTTTTGTTTCGCGCAGCAGGAAATCTGAAGTGGGATCCGGGGGATGAAGGGGGATGAGGCTATTTGAAAGGTCACTTTTGTTTTGTAGACTAGAGAATATCTTCTTTTCTGCCCACCAGATCCTGGCACTTGAAATTCAGCTTTGTTCATTCAGATGGGCTCCACTTACAGATGAACGGACAGTCACATTCCTCAGAGTGGACTCTTCAGAATGGGCACAGCAGGTTTATAGAACTGGGAACTCAGAACAGGGATGGTGGGAACCCCTCATAATGGGCACAGCAGGTGTACAGACCCGGGAACTCAGCACAGGGATGGTGGGGACCCCTCATTAAGGGCACAACAGGTGTACAGACCCTGGAACTCAGCACAGGGATGGTGGGAATCCCTCATAATGGGCACAGCAGGTTTATAGAACTGGGAACTCAGAACAGTAATGGTGGGAACCCCTCATAATGGGCACAGCAGATGTACAGACCTGGAAACTCAGCACAGGGATAGTGGGGACCCCTCATAATGGGCACAGCGGGTGTACAGACCTGGGAACTCAGCACAGGGATGGTGGGGACCCCTCATAATGGGCACAGCGGGTGTACAGACCCGGGAACTCAGCACAGGGATGGTGGGGACCCCTCATAATGGGCACAGCAGGTGTACAGACCTGGAAACTCAGCACAGTAATGGTGGGAACTCCTCATAATGGGCACAGCAGGTGTACAGACCCAGGAACTCAGCACAGGGATGGTGGGAACCCCTTATATTGGACACAGCAGGTGTACAGACTTGAGAACTCAGCACAGGGATGGGGGGAACCCCTCATAATGGGCACAGCAGGTGTACAGACCCAGGAACTCAGCACAGGGATGATAGGAATCCCTCATAATGGGCACAGCAGGTGTACAGACGAGGGAACTCAGCACAGGAATGGTGGGAACACCTCATAATTAGCACAGCAGGTGTGCAGACCTGGGAACTCAGCACAGGGATGGTGGGAACCCCTCAGAATGGGCACAGTAGGTATACAGACTAGGGAACTCAGCACAGGGATGATGGGAATCCCTCATAATGGGCACAGCAGGTGTACAGACAAGGGAACTCAGCACAGGAATGGTGGGAACCCCTCAGAATGGGTACAGCAGGTATACAGACCCGGGAACTCAACACAGGGATGGTGGGAACTCCTCATAATGGGCACAGCAAGTGTACAGACCCAAGAACTCAATGTTGGGATGGTGGGAGCCCCTCATAATGGGCAGGTGTGCAAACCCAGGAACTTGTAGGGCTGGGGTAGGCGGGTGATGGTGAATCTTCCTCCATGTTCCCCATTAACTGGTTGGGCGCCATGTCTGGGTCACATATGAGGACTACTCATGGGGTGGGTTCTTCTGGGCTACACTAGGCACTTGCAACAGGATCACTTCCAATACACATGGTGTAGCTTTTTGCTCTGTGCCATTTTCACCAATACCCCAGGGGCAAGACTGAGGTTGCCATCAGGGAGAACCATAAAGCGGGCCTCTATTATTAGTGATGAATGTACGCTATGTACACCATAAATGTTCTCCAGTTAACTCTTGGGTCCCTGTATAAATGTACATCTTCCCACTGTAGACTTGCAGTTGGGAGGGACACGCTGAGCCTTGCCCACAACCATCTATCCAGCGCTTTCCACTACCATTCCCCAAGAGTGGAATAGTCCCCACCATGCACTCTGCGCGGGCTCCACGGGTACACCTAACTTTGCTCTTGAACTACCATACCTCTGTACAGGATGGAGACCTCTGTGATGCAGATTTACTCCCATTGCTGTGGTAGACAGACTGCTGGCCGAAGGAGTGCCGACAACATCTCCCTCGCTGCTAGAGGCTGGTCCACAGGTACACGATATGGAAAGGCTTCTTGTCAAACTTCCGTTACCCTTGATAACCATTGACTTGCACTTTTCTCTGTGTTACGTCTTTTCTTTATACCCCAATGTGACCTTAGATCATAGGAGCCGGTTACTTGCATTACAACCCATTGAGTAACTTTAGACCAGACGGGATCAAAGTTTCACAACTTTACTTGGAAAAGTGCAAAAAGTCCAACGTGCAAAACCGGATTATTCCTATGTTCCTACTCCTAGCTCAGGCTATGTGCTTGCCCCGGCATACCTGCAAAAGGTAGAGTCCATGTGCTAAAAGGTCCATCAGAGGCATTTCCCAGCTGCTGGTTTCTTTAGGGGATACAGAGGACCTTCTACGTTACGGAAGCAGCAGGTGACATTCTTGCCCTACTCCCGGGTGCAGCTTCCCAATCTTTCCTCTTCTCTGGGGCTCTCAGGCTCTTATTCCTATGTTCCTACTCCTAGCTCATGCTATGTGCTTGCCCCGGCATACCTGCAAAAGGTAGAGTCCATGTGCTAAAAGGTCCATCAGAGGCATTTTCCAGCTGCTGGTTTCTTTGGGGGGGTACAGAGGACCTTCTACGTTACGGAAGCAGCAGGTGACATTCTTGCCCTACTCCCGGGTGTGGCTTCCCAATCTTTCCTCTTCTCTGGGGCTCTCAGGCTCTTATTCCTATGTTCCTACTCCTAGGTCAGGCTATGTGCTTGCCCCGGAATACCTGCAAAAGGTAGAGTCCATGTGCTAAAAGGTCCATCAGAGGCATTTCCCAGCAGCTGGTTTCTTTGGGGGATACAGAGGACCTTCTACGTTACGGAAGCAGCAGGTGACATTCTTGCCCTACTCCCAGGTGCGGCTTCCCAATCTTTCCTCTTCTCTGGGGCCCTCAGGCTTGGGGCTCTGGTCTCTAGGCTCTCTCTCTTACATCTTGCTGGCTGCCCGAGTCCTGCTCCCATGCAGCAGGCTCCCTCTTATATCACAGGATCAGTGGATCTGATCCTACAGATAACCCGCCAAAACTAAAGAACCGGGAAAGACATTAACCCTTACCCTCCCATCCGGGGCAGCACCTAACTAGGACATACTTGACCCTTTCTACAAACTCAGTGCAGGTATTTCATGAATAGAGTCCAGAGAGATAGAAGACACCTTAATTATCCACCAAACACTAAAATATCTCTTTGGGTGAATTGAGCCTTCATGGAATAAATGCAATCCCATAACAGTATGATAATGATTCCAATGTGTGAGAATTATGGATTTGGTGATAATTGCATCAATATGAGGTGTGAGGGGCTGAGAACATTCATCAGCTGACACACATCAGAGCAGATCTCACACCCGAACTCAACTTGACGCCTTTCCCAATTGTCGCTGCCAGCAAGTTCCGAGTGACTGAAGCCATAGTTAGACTTTCGCAGACATTACAAAGTTTAGTTTTTAAGAGCTTTTCTGGAAAATGATTCTTCTTAAAGGATAAGTACACTTTAAAACAAAGTGCGCCTATCTTTTTTTTTTTCCCCCTTCCCGTCATTTACCCCAACCCATTTATCCTTTAAATAATCTGTTAGTTGATAAAAACACTAACACTGAGATTAATCAGATGTGGAGAAAGTCATTGTGTGCTGATTTGGTGTCACTTTCAATAAGGTGTCACTGCTGAAGAACAAACGTCATCTGCAGCACTTGTAGTGATGTCCTGAGGGGTGGCTATAAAGGGGTCACTTTTGTAGAACAGGCCTCAGCCGCAGCACTTGTAGAGATGTTCTGAGGGGTGGCTATAAAGGGGTCACTTTTGTAGAACAGGCCTCAGCCGCAGCACTTGTAGAGATGTTCTGAGGGGTCACTATAAAGGGGTCACTTGTAGAACAGGCCTCAGCCTCAGCACTTGTAGAGATGTTCTGAGGGGTGACTATAAAGGGGTCACTTTTGTAGAACAGACTTCAGCTGCAGCACTTGTAGAGATGTTCTGCAGAATGTCTATAAAGGGGTCACTTTTGTAGAAAAGGCCTCAGCCGCAGCACTTGTAGAGATGTTCTGAGGGGTCACTATAAAGGGGTCACTTTTGTAGAACAGGCCTCAGCCGCAGCACTTGTAGAGATGTTCTGAGGGGTCACTATAAAGGGGTCACTTGTAGAACAGGCCTCAGCCTCAGCACTTGTAGAGATGTTCTGAGGGGTGACTATAAAGGGGTCACTTTTGTAGAACAGACTTCAGCTGCAGCACTTGTAGAGATGTTCTGCAGAATGTCTATAAAGGGGTCACTTTTGTAGAAAAGGCCTCAGCCGCAGCACTTGTAGAGATGTTCTGAGGGGTCACTATAAAGGGGTCACTTTTGTAGAACAGGCCTCAGCCGCAGCACTTGTAGAGATGTTCTGTGGAATGACTATAAAGGGGTCACTTTTGTAGAACAGGCCTCAGCCCCAACACTTGTAGAGATGTTCTGAGGGGTAACTATAAAGGGGTCATTTGTAGAACAGGCCTCAGCCTCAGCACTTGTAGAGATGTTCTGAGGGGTGACTATAAAGGGGTCACTTTTGTAGAACGGGCCTCAGCCGCAGCACTTGTAGAGATGTTCTGTGGAATGACTATAAAGGGGTCACTTTTATAGAACAGGCCTCAGCCGCAGCACTTGTAGAGATGTTCTGAGGGGTGACTATAAAGGGGTCACTTTTGTAGAACAGGCCTCAGCTGCAACACTTGTAGAGATGTTCTGAGGGGTGACTATAAAGGGGTCACTTGTAGAACAGGCCTCAGCCGCAGCACTTGTAGAGATGTTCTGAGGGGTGACTATAAAGGGGTCACTTGTAGAACAGGCCTCAGCCGCAACACTTGTAGAGATGTTCTGAGGGGTGACTATAAAGGGGTCACTTGTAGAACAGGCCTCAGCTGCAGCACTTGTAGAGATGTTCTGAGGGGTGACTATAAAGGGGTCACTTGTAGAACAGGCCTCAGCCGCAACACTTGTAGAGATGTTCTGAGGGGTGACTATAAAGGGGTCACTTTTGTAGAACAGGCCTCAGCCGCAGCACTTGTAGAGATGTTCTGAGGGGTGACTATAAAGGGGTCACTTGTAGAACAGGCCTCAGCTGCAGCACTTGTAGAGATGTTCTGAGGGGTGACTATAAAGGGGTCACTTGTAGAACAGGCCTCAGCCGCAGCACTTGTAGAGATGTTCTGAGGGGTGACTATAAAGGGGTCACTTTTGTAGAACAGGCCTCAGCCGCAGCACTTGTAGAGATGTTCTGAGGGGTGACTATAAAGGGGTCACTATTGTAGAACAGGCCTCAGCACTTGTAGAGATGTTCTATGGAATGACTATAAAGGGGTCACTTTTGTAGAACAGGCCTCAGCCGCAGCACTTGTAGAGATGTTCTGAGGGGTCACTATAAAGGGGTCACTTGTAAAACAGGCCTCAGCCACAACATTTGTAGAGAAGTTCTGAGGGGGTGACTATAAAGGGGTCACTTTTGTAGAACAGGCCTCATCCGCAGCACTTATAGAGATGTCCTGAGGGGTGACTATAAAGGGGTCACTTGTAGAACAGGCCTCAGCCGCAGCACTTGTAGAGATGTCCTGAGGGGTGACTATAAAGGGGTCACTTGTAGAACAGGCCTCAGCCGCAGCACTTGTAGAGATGTTCTGAGGGGTGACTATAAAGGGGTCACTTTTGTAGAACAGGCCTCAGCCGCAGCACTTGTAGAGATATTCTGAGGGGTGACTATAAAGGGGTCACTTGTAGAACAGGCCTCAGCCGCAGCACTTGTAGAGATGTTCTGAGGGGTGACTATAAAGGGGTCACTTTTGTAGAACGGGCCTCAGCCGCAGCACTTGTAGAGATGTTCTGTGGAATGACTATAAAGGGGTCACTTTTGTAGAATAGGCCTCAGACGCAGCACATGTAGAGATGTTCTGAGGGGTCACTATAAAGGGGTCACTTTTGTAGAACAGGCCTCAGCCGCAGCACTTGTAGAGATGTTCTGTGGAATGACTATAAAGGTGTCACTTTTGTAGAACAGGCCTCAGCCGCAGCACTTGTAGAGATGTTCTAAGGGGTGACTATAAAGGGGTCACTTTTGTAGAACAGGCCTCAGCTGCAACACTTGTAGAGATGTTCTGATGGGTGACTATAAAGGGGTCACTTGTAGAACAGGCCTCAGCCGCAGCACTTGTAGAGATGTTCTGAGGGGTGACTATAAAGGGGTCACTTGTAGAACAGGCCTCAGCCGCAACACTTGTAGAGATGTTCTGAGGGGTGACTATAAAGGGGTCACTTGTAGAACAGGCCTCAGCCGCAACACTTGTAGAGATGTTCTGAGGGGTGACTATAAAGGGGTCACTTTTAGAACAGGCCTCAGCTGCAGCACTTGTAGAGATGTTCTGAGGGGTGACTATAAAGGGGTCACTTGTAGAACAGTCCTCAGCCGCAGCACTTGTAGAGATGTTCTGAGGGGTGACTAAAAAGGGGTCACTTGTAGAACAGGCCTCAGCCGCAGCACTTGTAGAGATGTTCTGAGGGGTGACTATAAAGGGGTCACTTTTGTAGAACAGGCCTCAGCCGCAGCACTTGTAGAGATGTTCTGAGGGGTGACTATAAAGGGGTCACTTGTAAAACAGGCCTCAGCACTTGTAGAGATGTTCTATGGAATGACTATAAAGGGGTCACTTTTGTAGAACAGGCCTCAGCCGCAGCACTTGTAGAGATGTTCTGAGGGGTCACTATAAAGGGGTCACTTGTAAAACAGGCCTCAGCCACAACATTTGTAGAGAAGTTCTGAGGGGGTGACTATAAAGGGGTCACTTTTGTAGAACAGGCCTCATCCGCAGCACTTGTAGAGATGTCCTGAGGGGTGACTATAAAGGGGTCACTTGTAGAACAGGCCTCAGCCGCAGCACTTGTAGAGATGTCCTGAGGGGTGACTATAAAGGGGTCAGTTGTAGAACAGGCCTCAGCACTTGTAGAGATGTTCTATGGAATGACTATAAAGGGGTCACTTGTAGAACAGGCCTCAGCCGCAGCACTTGTAGAGATGTTCTGAGGGGTGACTATAAAGGGGTCACTTTTGTAGAACAGGCCTCAGCCGCAGCACTTGTAGAGATGTTCTGAGGGGTGACTATAAAGGGGTCACTTTTGTAGAACAGGCCTCAGCCGCAGCCCTTGTAGAGATGTTCTGAGGGGTGACTATAAAGGGGTCACTTGTAGAACAGGCCTCAGCCGCAACACTTGTAGAGATGTTCTGAGGGGTGACTATAAAGGGGTCACTTGTAGAACAGGCCTCAGCCGCAACACTTGTAGAGATGTTCTGAGGGGTGACTATAAAGGGGTCACTTTTAGAACAGGCCTCAGCTGCAGCACTTGTAGAGATGTTCTGAGGGGTGACTATAAAGGGGTCACTTGTAGAACAGTCCTCAGCCGCAGCACTTGTAGAGATGTTCTGAGGGGTGACTAAAAAGGGGTCACTTGTAGAACAGGCCTCAGCCGCAGCACTTGTAGAGATGTTCTGAGGGGTGACTATAAAGGGGTCACTTTTGTAGAACAGGCCTCAGCCGCAGCACTTGTAGAGATGTTCTGAGGGGTCACTATAAAGGGGTCACTTGTAAAACAGGCCTCAGCACTTGTAGAGATGTTCTATGGAATGACTATAAAGGGGTCACTTTTGTAGAACAGGCCTCAGCCGCAGCACTTGTAGAGATGTTCTGAGGGGTCACTATAAAGGGGTCACTTGTAAAACAGGCCTCAGCCACAACATTTGTAGAGAAGTTCTGAGGGGGTGACTATAAAGGGGTCACTTTTGTAGAACAGGCCTCATCCGCGGCACTTGTAGAGATGTCCTGAGGGGTGACTATAAAGGGGTCACTTGTAGAACAGGCCTCAGCCGCAGCACTTGTAGAGATGTCCTGAGGGGTGACTATAAAGGGGTCACTTGTAGAACAGGCCTCAGCCGCAGCACTTGTAGAGATGTTCTGAGGGGTGACTATAAAGGGGTCACTTTTGTAGAACAGGCCTCAGCCGCAGCACTTGTAGAGATATTCTGAGGGGTGACTATAAAGGGGTCACTTGTAGAACAGGCCTCAGCCGCAGCACTTGTAGAGATGTTCTGAGGGGTGACTATAAAGGGGTCACTTTTGTAGAACGGGCCTCAGCCGCAGCACTTGTAGAGATGTTCTGTGGAATGACTATAAAGGGGTCACTTTTGTAGAATAGGCCTCAGACGCAGCACTTGTAGAGATGTTCTGAGGGGTCACTATAAAGGGGTCACTTTTGTAGAACAGGCCTCAGCCGCAGCACTTGTAGAGATGTTCTGTGGAATGACTATAAAGGTGTCACTTTTGTAGAACAGGCCTCAGCCGCAGCACTTGTAGAGATGTTCTAAGGGGTGACTATAAAGGGGTCACTTTTGTAGAACAGGCCTCAGCTGCAACACTTGTAGAAATGTTCTGAGGGGTGACTATAAAGGGGTCACTTGTAGAACAGGCCTCAGCCGCAACACTTGTAGAGATGTTCTGAGGGGTGACTATAAAGGGGTCACTTGTAGAACAGGCCTCAGCCGCAACACTTGTAGAGATGTTCTGAGGGGTGACTATAAAGGGGTCACTTTTAGAACAGGCCTCAGCTGCAGCACTTGTAGAGATGTTCTGAGGGGTGACTATAAAGGGGTCACTTGTAGAACAGTCCTCAGCCGCAGCACTTGTAGAGATGTTCTGAGGGGTGACTAAAAAGGGGTCACTTGTAGAACAGGCCTCAGCCGCAGCACTTGTAGAGATGTTCTGAGGGGTGACTATAAAGGGGTCACTTTTGTAGAACAGGCCTCAGCCGCAGCACTTGTAGAGATGTTCTGAGGGGTCACTATAAAGGGGTCACTTGTAAAACAGGCCTCAGCACTTGTAGAGATGTTCTATGGAATGACTATAAAGGGGTCACTTTTGTAGAACAGGCCTCAGCCGCAGCACTTGTAGAGATGTTCTGAGGGGTCACTATAAAGGGGTCACTTGTAAAACAGGCCTCAGCCACAACATTTGTAGAGAAGTTCTGAGGGGGTGACTATAAAGGGGTCACTTTTGTAGAACAGGCCTCATCCGCGGCACTTGTAGAGATGTCCTGAGGGGTGACTATAAAGGGGTCACTTGTAGAACAGGCCTCAGCCGCAGCACTTGTAGAGATGTCCTGAGGGGTGACTATAAAGGGGTCACTTGTAGAACAGGCCTCAGCCGCAGCACTTGTAGAGATGTTCTGAGGGGTGACTATAAAGGGGTCACTTTTGTAGAACAGGCCTCAGCCGCAGCACTTGTAGAGATATTCTGAGGGGTGACTATAAAGGGGTCACTTGTAGAACAGGCCTCAGCCGCAGCACTTGTAGAGATGTTCTGAGGGGTGACTATAAAGGGGTCACTTTTGTAGAACGGGCCTCAGCCGCAGCACTTGTAGAGATGTTCTGTGGAATGACTATAAAGGGGTCACTTTTGTAGAATAGGCCTCAGACGCAGCACTTGTAGAGATGTTCTGAGGGGTCACTATAAAGGGGTCACTTTTGTAGAACAGGCCTCAGCCGCAGCACTTGTAGAGATGTTCTGTGGAATGACTATAAAGGTGTCACTTTTGTAGAACAGGCCTCAGCCGCAGCACTTGTAGAGATGTTCTAAGGGGTGACTATAAAGGGGTCACTTTTGTAGAACAGGCCTCAGCTGCAACACTTGTAGAAATGTTCTGAGGGGTGACTATAAAGGGGTCACTTGTAGAACAGGCCTCAGCCGCAGCACTTGTAGAGATGTTCTGAGGGGTGACTAAAAAGGGGTCACTTGTAGAACAGGCCTCAGCCGCAGCACTTGTAGAGATGTTCTGAGGGGTGACTATAAAGGGGTCACTTTTGTAGAACAGTTAGCTTCAAAGAAAAATCCCATTTACAACTTCATGTCAGAAAAATAAAATTAAATATGGGGAAAAAACAAAATGTTTCTGATTTTCCCAGTACGGCTTATCAGTTCTAACTGTCGTATGGAAGAATTTCACAATTCGCAGTCGTGTGTTGCCACAAGTCAGACACCTTCTTCTGCCACAAATCAGTAGGACTTTTATCCTTGGCTTCAAGTGCTTTGTGATGATACAGTGATGGTGGGGCCGGGGCACGGTCCCTTCTTTCTGACACCCACTGGTCCCTGTCACTTTATCCATGAAGTCACAGTTCAGACCTGTGTGATTCGCCTCGCTTCAGCCTTTGCACAATGCCTAACAAGAGGAGTCCTATTATGATCAATAGGGCCCACTCACACCTACGCAACGTGCTTTGTGCAGCGTGGAAAAAGGTGCAAGCGTGTCTTTAGCGTGACTTAAGGTGTTTTTGGCTCCATAGATTTCAACGGGAATGCATGAAAAAAGTTGCAAATATGCAGACATGTGTGAACCTAGCCATAGGGAAAATCATTTTTTTTGTGTTTTTTTTTATGTCCACCCCCGACCCACTTTAACTCACCATTACAACTTTCCTTTTCCTCTTCTTCCTCCTTTGCTACTACAGCAAAATGGCTGTCAGAGCTCACAGGGATCAATGACATCACCTCCTCTGTCATGTGAAAGTATTTGGGCCCATCATGCTCATTAGGCCCAGGTGGTGGTCACATGCTCGGGGTTTTTTGCTTTGACAGAAGAAGGAGCGATAATGAATTGCTGTGAAGTTGAGTATTCAATTAAAAAGACCCTGTCACTTTGCCCACAAACCAGAATTTTTCTTTCACTCAGATGCACTGCAGGGGTGGGGATGTCATGCAGGGACTCTGCAGGGGAGGTGCTAGCTGGTACTGCCCCATAAGAGGTCACCTCCAGCCATAAGCTCATTGGTTGGCAATGATTTTACCCAGATTGTGATGACTGTGTAAATACACCCTCCTCCACCCCTGTACAGACTGGAATATGATATGAAGGATGGCATACATGGAGTATATACAGTTGTGTTCAAAATAATAGCAGTGTGTTGAAAAAAGTGAATAAAGCTGAAAATCCTTCTAATAGCTTTTATTTCCATCCACACAAATGCATTGGGAACACGACACATTCTATTCCAAATCACAACATGAAGAAAAATACATCAAATTTGTGTTGTTCCTCTAAAAAAATTGAAGAAAAGTGAATATTAGACGTTCAAAAAAATCGCAGTGTTTGTATTCTTCTTTACAAACTCCAACATTCACTATATAAACTGAGAAATGTTTGAAGATTTTGCTTTCCTTTGAATGACTTCATGAATATTTGGTTGTAGTCGCACTGTTTCTGAGAACTGCTGTACATCTGTGTTGCATGGAGTCACCCAACTTCTGGCCCCTGTGAACAGGTATTCCAGCCCAGGATGATTGGACCACATTCCACAGTTCTTCTCTATTTCTTGGTTTGGCCTCAGAAACGGCATTTTTGATGTCACCCCACAAGTTTTCTATTGGATTAAGATCCGGGGATTGGGCTGGCCACTCCATAACGTCCATCTTGTTGGTCTGGAACCAAGATGTTGCACGTTTACTGGTGTGTTTGGGGTCGTTGTCTTGTTGGAACACCCATTTCAAGGGCATTTCCTCTTCAGCATAAGGCAGCATGACCTCTTCAAGTATTCTGATGGATTCAAACTGATCCATGATCCCTGGTATGCGATAAATAGGCCCCACACCGTAGTATGAGAAACATCCCCATATCATGATGCTTGCACCACCATGCTTCACTGTCTTCACAGTGTACTGTGGCTTGAATTCAGTGTTTGGGGGCCGTCTGACAAACTGTCTCCGCCCACTAGACCCAAAAAGAACAATCTTACTGTCATCAGTCCACAAAATGTTGCGCCATTTCTCTTTAGGCCGGTCAATGTGCTCTTTGGCAGATTGTAACCTCTTCAGCACACGTCTTTTCTCCAACAGTGGGACTTTGCGGGGACTTCTTGCAGATAGCTTGGCTTCACATCGGCGTCTTCTAATTGTAACAGTCCTCACAGGGAACATCACACCTTCTTTCATCTTCCTGGAGCTGATTGTTGGCTGAGTCCGCGCCATTTTGGCTATTCTTCTATCCATTCCAATGGTAGTTTTTCGCTTTCTTCCACGTCTTTCAGGTTTTGGTTGCCATTTTAAAGCATTTGCCATCATTTTAGCTGAGCAGCCGATCATTTTCTGCACTTCTTTATATGTTTTCCGTTCTCCAATCAACTTTTTTAATCAAGGTACGCTGTTCTTCTGAACAATGTCTGGAACGACCCATTTTCCTCAGAATTTCAGAGAGAAATGCACTGTAACCAGCATGTACAACATTTGCTGCCTTCCTTCCTTAAATAAGGGCAATAATTGCCACCTGTTTTTCAAAGAATGAATGACCTCACTAATAGAACTCCACACTGCTATTATTTTGAACATGCCCCTTTCAATGAGTGATTCAATGACACAGAATCAGCAGCATGCATGTCATGACTGTCGGGTCTGTTGGATTTCTATTACTCTACTACACCTGCTAGGAAATTATTTGCCATGTAGAAATATCATTTCTACCAAAAACAGTGATTGATCCAGTTAGTGATGTCTGACGGCTATTATTTTGAACACAGCCGTACACTGCACATTTGTATTTATCCGCTGCACCAGAGATTAGAACTCGCTGATCCCACCAGACTGACAAAGCAGCGACGACAAGAGCAGTTTTCTGGTTCTGATGAACATAATGTGCAGCAGATTGTTCTCCATCTTCTGAATGTCATTGCCAGAGAGAAATCTACAAAGTACACTTTATAAGAAGGGCCAGAGAAGCATTGGAAGTCGGACAGGATCTTCCAGGCATTGGCAACCAATGCAGATTGTGGTGCAGAAGGAGTTACTGGCTTCTGGTAGTCACCTGGCAGTCAGTGTGTGGCAGGGCTGGGCACATTCATTTTGAATTTAGACATCCAAACTAGAAGCCAGCTGGGCTCCAGAAGAGGACCATTCGTTGTGGTTACATAAAGGCTGATTTCATATTATTATAATAGACTTGCTGGTGTCACGGTGAAGCACACATTGCCTGTGTAATGTATATTCTGGAGCTGATTTATGTTCATTCTCCACATATGTAAGACGTTCATTTACCTCCTTCGTTTCTAGCTGCACCCGCTGCCTCTGAGATCTCAAGTGACTTCACAGTCAGAGATCTGACCTTGGGAGGTGTTATGGTGCCCCCCAGAAGAAGACATGGGCTCACCCAAGGCACTGAGTCTTAAGTATCAGCTGGTCTTCACAAAGCTCATAACGGGGGAGGTGCGCTGGAAGCCCTAGGGGGTCCAAGTTTTCTTTGCTGAAAACTGGCAGCCCTCAGGATTGCCCCGCCAAGCGGTTGGGACAAAAGGGCTATGGTGTGGACACTGTTGACGATTCATGGCTGGCAGCAGGCAAGAGAGCATTCAGATCCAGGCAGGGGTCATGGCAGGCAGCAGATAAGGAAGTATGTTTAGGCTGAGGTCACGGCTGATGGCAGGCAAGAGAGTCGGCAGGTCCAGGCAGGGTTCATAGGAGGCAGCAGCAGGGCCGTGGATAAGGGGTACCACCAGTCTTCCTGTATGGGGCCCAGGCTAGGAGGGGGGCCCAGGCAGCTGAGTGAATCGGATGTAGGCAGTAAGGGTGATCAGCACAGCAGAGGGACAATTACTGGACTCAATCCCCTGTATGACTCTCTCTACAGCAGCTGAAAGCCGGCTTCTTCTCTCCCTCTAACTTTCAGCTACTGCAGAGAGAGCCATACATTTATAATACATAAGGGGGATATGATCTCCATGTATAATACATAAGGGGGGATATGATCTCCATGTATAATACATAAGGGGGGATATGATCTCCATGTATAATACATAAGGGGGATATGATCACCATGTATAATACATAAGGGGGGGATATGATCACCATGTATAATACATAAGGGGGGATATGATCTCCATGTATAATACATAAGGGGGGATATGATCTCCATGTATAATACATAAGGGGGGATATGATCTCCATGTATAATACATAAGGGGGATATGATCTCCATGTATAATACATAAGGGGGGATATGATCTCCATGTATAATACATAAGGGGGGATATGATCTCCATGTATAATACATAAGGGGGATATGATCTCCATGTATGATACATAAGGGGGGATATGATCACCATGTATAATACATAAGGGGGGGATATGATCTCCATGTATAAATACATAAGGGGGGATATGATCTCCATGTATAATACATAAGGGGGATATGATCTCCATGTATAATACATAAGGGGGGATATGATCACCATGTATAATACATAAGGGGGGATATGATCTCCATGTATAATACATAAGGGGGGGATATGATCTCCATGTATAATACATAAGGGGGGGATATGATCTCCATGTATAATACATAAGGGGGGTATGATCTCCATGTATAATACATAAGGGGGATATGATCTCCATGTATAATACATAAGGGGGATATGATCTCCATGTATAATACATAAGGGGGGTATGATCTCCATGTATAATACATCAGGGGGGATATGATCTCCATGTATAATACATAAGGGGGGATATGATCTCCATGTATAATACATAATGGGGGGGATATGATCTCCATGTATAATACATAAGGGGGGGATATGATCTCCATGTATAATACATAAGGGGGATATGAGCTCCATGTATAATACATAAGGGGGGATATGAGCTCCATGTATAATACATAAGGGGGGATATGATCTCCATGTATAATACATAAGGGGGGATATGAGCTCCATGTATAATACATAAGGGGGGGATATGATCTCCATGTATAATACATAAGGGGGGGGATATGATCTCCATGTATAAATACATCAGTGGTTCATATAGTGAACTCGGTGTAGAGCTATTCCCCCTGAGGCCATCACAGAGGACAAGGGGACGCTCTTTACGTCTGGAGGAAAAGAAATGTAATCTCCAAACACGGAAAGGTTTCTTCACAGTAAGAGCTGTGAAAATGTGGAATAGACTCCCTCAAGAGTTGGTTGTGGCCAGCTCAGTGGATTGCTGTAGGAAAGTCCTGGATTCTTTCTTGGATACACAGAATATAACTGGATATAACATTTATAGGGAAAGTTGATCCAGGGAATATCTGATTGCCTCTCGGGGGATCAGGAAGGATTTCTCCTCTGCAGGAGCAAATTGGATCACGCTTTGCTGGGTTTTTTGCCTTCCTCTGGATCAATTGTGGGTGTAGGATTATAACTTTTTTTTTTATTTTTTTTTTATGGTTGAACTGGATGGACTTTTGTCTTTTTTCAGCCAGACTAACTTAAGTAACATCAAGAGGAGCCGTCAGTGACATCATCTGTCCCATTAGCCCAGGCGGGGCCATTTGGCTCTGTGAGTGTCGGGAGGCTTGGTGATGAATCGCCATCCCTGGCAGCCTTTCCATCTTCTCTCGGTGAGCGTCTTACCACTGTTCCTGTGTATGGAAAGAGATGATGTCAGGAACCGATCGCACCTCCCAGATCATGTACAGCTTACCCAAGTCATTCTCCTGATCAGAATTTCCCACCTCTGGTCTGCGATATACTCCCGTCATTGGGAACAAAACTTCTCACATCCAACTTTTATCAGTGAAAAGGAAAGGAAGGCAGACGATCGTCCTAGTCCCATAGGCAGGGATTTAGTGCATTTTTATATCATATTTAAAGCTGAACTCTGGGCAGATATCAAAGATACACACGACTACAGCTCTGTACTCTCTCATTTACCATTACATGTATTTTATAAATACAAGAAGGGTAAGTCCCTAAATATTTCCTGGTATCCGCCTCCTACAGTCCCTGTACAGCAGGGCTGGAGTGTGAGAGGAAGAAGCAGCACAAGGAGCCAGTCAGTTCATGTGCTCACAGAAAGCATGCTGATAGGAGGAGAGAACAGAGAGATGAGCTCATCACTGTGCAGCTTCTCCTTTCACTGCCCAATCACAGGCTGGGAGTATCTGGGCTCAGCAGAAGTAGGTTGAATGATGGTGACCATCAGACTGAGGACACCTAGTGACAAAACAGAAGTACTGCAGGGGAAATCTTTGAATTGAAGGTGAATATTGCCCCAAAAGCTGTTTTTTGTTTTATCTTTTATCTGTTAATGGGCTATTCATTTGTATTTAACCACTTGCCCTCCACCCTAGGGCAGAAACGCTGCTACAGGGTGGCAGGGCTGCACAAAATCTTGTATATATATATATATATATATATATGTGAGTTGCACTTCCGGGTATGTGGTTAGAGATGTCAGTCTGTCAATCACCAGGTCCCGGCCAGCAATTCCCGGCCTGCACTCGGTGATCATTGGGGAAAGCTGACAGGGGAGAGACCTGTGTGTAAACAACATCGGTCTCTCTCCTGTCAACAAGGACATGCTGCTTTGTATCTCTCTGCACAGCATGTCTCCCTAGTAAAACAGCACACAGTTAACCCTTTGATCACCCCAGATGTTAACCCCTTCCTGCACAGTGTCATTAGTACAGTGTCAGTGCTTTTTTTTTAGCACTGATCATTGTATTGGTGTCACTGGGGATATCATTGGCAGTTAGTCAGGAATGCAAGTGTACAATCCAAATGCACACGTTCCTGCGTTAAAAATGGCGACCGTCGGCTGGAACCAAACAGAATCAGCAAGGGAAAATGTCACCAGCACCCCGGGGAACACCAATATGGGTCCAAAAGTTTTAAATGAATTATCACATAGTTACAGCAAGGCAACGTTTCGGAGTCTCGCAGGACCCCTTCATCAGGCATGTGACGATCACAAGGCAACATTTCGGAGTCTCGCAGGACCTGGTCACATGCCTGATGAAGGGATCCTGCGAGACTCCGAAACGTTGCCTTGTGACCGTCACATGCCTGATGAAGGGGTCCTGCGAGACTCCGAAACGTTGCCTTGTGACCGTCACATGCCTGATGAAGGGGTCCTGCGAGACTCCGAAACGTTGCCTTGTGACCGTCACATGCCCGATGAAGGGGTCCTGCGAGACTCTGAAACGTTGCCTCGTGATCGTCACATGCCTGATGAAGGGGTCCTGCGAGACTCCGAAACGTTGCCTTGTGATCGTCACATGCCTGATGAAGGGGTCCTGCGAGACTCCGAAACGTTGCCTCGTGATCGTCACATGCCTGATGAAGGGGTCCTGCGAGACTCCGAAACGTTGCCTCGTGATCGTCACATGCCTGATGAAGGGGTCCTGCGAGACTCCGAAACGTTGCCTTGCTGTAACTACGTGATCGTTCATTAAAACTTTTGGACCCATATTGGTGATCCTCGGTGTAATGGTGACATTTTCCCTGGCAGTTAGTTAGTCCCCCCCCCCCAGTGTCAGAATGCCTGCCGTAGTTCCGCTATAAGTCGCTGATCGCCGTCATCACTAGTATAATAAAAATACAAATCCCAGTATCTATACCGCCATTTGTAGACGCTATAACTTTCACGTAAACCAATTAATTTACCCGTATTGGGATTTTTTTTAGTAAAGACAGAGCAGAATACATTTTGGCCTAAATTTATGAAAAAAATTTAATAAAAATTATTATTTATTAGACATGTTTTATAGCAAAAAGTCCAAAATATAGTTTTTTTTCTCAAAATTGTCTGTCTTTTTTTTTTTGATAGTGCCAAAAATTTAAAATGCACCGGCGATCAAATACCACCGAAAGAAAGCTCTATTTGTGGGGAAAAAAGGACGTCAATTTCATTTGGGTGCAGCGCTGCATGACCGCGCAATTGTCAGTTAAAGTGACACAGGAGCGTTTTTGGCTGGGAAAAAAACCCAGGACTAGTGGGGGGTCTAGAAAATAATAAAAAAATAATGTTTTTTTCTCAAAATTGTCAGCCTTTTTTGCTTATAGCACAAAAAAAAAAACCGCACAGGCGATCAAATACCACCGAAAGAAACCCTATTTGTGGGGGAAAAAAGGATGTCAATTTCATTTGGGTGCAACGTTGCATGACCGCGCAATTGTCAGTTAAAGTGTTAAAGTAACGCAGCGCCGCATCGATAAAAATGGCCTGGTCAGGAAGGAGGGGGGGTGGTAATCCTCTGGGTTAATTAATTTGGCTGAAGGTACACTTTTTTTTTTTTTTTTAACATTTGGAGTTCCACTTTAACCATTTATGGCTGCCAATATTTTTTGTGGGGTAATAACAGTAAGAAGTCTTTATTGTGGGCAGCACAGTGGCTAAATGGTTAGCACTTCCACCTGGCAGTACTCGGGTCATTGGTTCAAATCCTGACCATGGCACCACCTGCCTGGAGTTTGCATGTTCTCCCTGTGCCTGCGTGGGTTTCCTCCCACACACCAAAGACATGCTGGTAGGTGAATTGGCTCCTGTCTAAATTGTCCCCAGTATGTGTATGTATGAATGTGAGTTAGGGACCTTAGATTGGACGCCCCTTGAGGGTTAGGGACTGATGTGAATGTACAATATATATGTAAAGTGCTGTGTAAATTGACGGCGATATAGAAGTACCTGAAATAAAATAGGTGTTTTTTTTTTTGTTTTTTTTTTTGTGGCTACAAAATGTTAGGGCATGTTAACATGGGTGCCTGGGGAGGTAAAAGCTTCATTGTTGGTGTCAGTGGCAAGAATTATTCCCCCATTGTTGGTGTCAGTGGCAAGAATTATTCCCCCATTGTTGGTCTCAGTAGGAGGAATAGTACCCCAAGGGCCAGATAAAAGCAAGCAAAGGGCCACATCCGGCCCCTGGGCCGTAGTTTGGAGGCCACCTGTTTATATATAAACCCACCAACCTTGACAGACACCTCGTGGCTGAGCCTGTAATGGGTGATGGGACTGTTGGCTGGGGTGGCATCTGAGGTCTGAAGGCGGTTTTAGCACCTAATGTGGTGCGGGAAATGTAGCGAATCCTGCGTGCGTTTCCCGCACCACATTGCAATTGTGCGGCATCCATGCGATCTGGTATGGAAGTCAATGTTAAAGTAACGACACCCCGAAACAGATTGCAAAGTGCAGTGCGATTACCAGAATTCCCATCCCGTGGGTATGAACACCCATGCGATGCGAATCAGGTGCGGGAAAGGCGCGGATGTGATTTGAGCCATACAAAATGTGCTTTGCGGTGTGGTTCCTGTGCGAATCACATGATGTGCCGCACTGCATCAGTGTGAACCCGGGATTAATCTTTTAAAGTGGACCTGTCAGTCACTTTTTCAGTACCTAGAGTTTACCTTCCACGTTATTACTTTTCACAAAATTCCAACGTTCATTGAAAAGCCTTCCTTGATCTCCAGTCCAGTGACTTTGCCTAGGCCGAGATGATGTCATCAGTCTGCTGCAATCAGGAGGAAGCATTTCCTCAGTCTCCCCGCCCACCGGTGATCAGACTGTACATTGTGGATTTATAGTAAGCGGCAAGGTGAGAGGCTGGAGGAGGGGCTGATCTGTGTCAGACATTTGTGAACACAGACAGGAATTGCACAGATAAATCCCTTTATGTTCACATCATCTCTGAGCCAGGAGGAGGCAAGCTGTTGTGTGGGTTCCAGTGTTGCGTCTGACCTCTGCCAGGTGTAGATGTACATACAGGTTATATGCCAAGTCCAGGGATACAGCTCTATATTTTCTGCTACGGCGGGGTTCTTCTTTAGACACAAACCTGACGTGCAGGTTTCATTTTTTTTGCATTCTGCGTCTCTTTAGTTTCTTACCCAACGCTGCTGACATCTGCTGGAGTTTTATAGTCGCACTAATAAAAAATGCATTTCCAAAACAACATTGATTAAAATGCCGGAGCGGAGTGACAGCTTAACTGGAAGCGTTCTCCAACTTCAATCCCGATAAATCTTTGAGGTGCAGATCAATACGTTCTGCCTGTAACTTATTGTGGCAGCTGGGCCGTCAACCAATCGTCCTCTTTATGATCGTAATGAAATGTGCTGGACTTGTATTGGTTATTGAAAGTTATACGAGGCATGGAGAGCACCAGAGGAGCTTACACTCTAATGTCCCCCCCCTCCCCCCCACAGTCACATCAGACTCTGTACCAGAGGAGCTTATACTCTAATGTCCCCTCCCCCACAGTCCTATCAGTCTCTGTACCAGAGGAGCTGACACTCTAATGTCCCCCCCCCCACAGTCCCATCAGTCTCTGTACCAGAGGAGCTTACACTCTAATGTCCCCTCCCCCCCACAGTCACATCAGACTCTGTACCAGAGGAGCTTATACTCTAATGTCCCCTCCCCCACAGTCCTATCAGTCTCTGTACCAGAGGAGCTGACACTCTAATGTCCCCCCCCCCCCCCCACAGTCCCATCAGTCTCTGTACCAGAGGAGCTGACACTCTAATGTCCCCCCCCCCCCCCACAGTCACATCAGTCTTTGTACCAGAGGAGCTTACACTCTAATGTCCCCTCCCCCACAGTCTCATCAGTCTCTGTACCAGAGGAGCTTACACTCTAATGCCCCCCCCCCCACAGTCACATCAGTCTCTGTACCAGAGGAGCTTACACTCTAATGTCCCCCCCCACATCAGTCTCTGTACCAGAGGAGCTTACACTCTAATGTCCCCCCCCCACAGTCACATCAGTCTCTGTACAGAGGAGCTTACACTCTAATGTCCCCTCCCCCACAGTCACATCAGTCTCTGTACCAGAGGAGCTTACACTCTAATGTCCCCCCCCCACAGTCACATCAGTCTCTGTACCAGAGGAGCTTACACTCTAATGTCCCCTCCCCCACAGTCACATCAGTCTCTGTACAGAGGAGCTTACACTCTAATGCCCCCCCCCCCCACAGTCACACACTCTGTATATTGTAGATCTGGGCGGGTCATATTCGGCGTTCTTTCCTCCCCTCGCCGCGTCGTTCTCTTGTTTCGCTGTCACTGTTTTTCATCAGAATTCCCATCAGACCCGGCGCCCTCTCTGTTTTCCTGCACGGCTCCCGCTTCCCCCGGATTCTATTGTAATCGTCTGAAATATCAGAAGTTTGTGAACTTGTCACCGGAGGGTAAAAAGTGAGCAAAAGAGAACCTCAGCCTCAATTCTATTACCGGGAACACCGACCATATCCCTGAACGTGGCGCCCCACTATAATCCCACGGCAGCTGCCACGGGGCGGGGGTCCTGTACTGACCACGTGGACCTCTCTTCAATGGAAGATCCATCCAGCCTCACAATCTATGGACAACAGTCATGGCTTCCATGAAGGAGACCCAAAACCCCAACCTCAGTGTCAGGCAGCTGCAAAGAGAGGTGCTGGCAGAGTTCAGGAGCCAGTCAGTCCTATCTAGGAGCCAACAGGAACTTCTAGGGAGAAGATGATACAGCTGACCTCCTGCCTTCCCTTCAGTCTTGCCCAGCTCCTCTCCTGGACTGAACCGGCTTTCTCTGATTGCACTGCACACTGTGAGCTTCTCACCATGTGCATGGGAAGCTGCAGCCAGTCAGACAGAGCTCCGCCTCATTTCCTGGGGGACGTCCAGCATCATCAAGCCCTATGTTTCTGAACTCTTTTTCAGTCGTGGCCCCCTTTACAACTCCCCAATCTGGAGGAACCCCAGTAGGTGAAAAATGTAAATGTTACTTATCAGTGAGAAACCTGAGACTAGGACAATGCATGGGACCACCTTAGTTATAATAGCTTCACATCAGAGGTCCCCCCATCACATCAGAAGTCCCCCCCATCACATCAGAAGTCCCCCCCATCACATCAGAGGTCCCCCCATCACATCAGAAGTCCCCCCATCACATCAGAGGTCCCCCCATCACACCAGAGGTTCCTCCATCACATCAGAAGTCCCCCCCATCACATCAGAGGTCCCCCCATCACATCAGAAGTCCCCCCATCACATCAGAGGTCCCCCCATCACACCAGAGGTTCCTCCATCACATCAGAAGTCCCCCCCATCACATCAGAGGTCCCCCCATCACATCAGAGGTCCCCCCATCACATCAGAGGTCCCCCCATCACATCAGAGATCCCTCCATCACATCAGAAGTCCCCCCATCACATCAGAGGTCCCCCCATCACATCAGAAGTCCCCCCATCACATCAGAGGTCCCCCCATCACATCAGAAGTCCCCCCATCACATCAGAGGTCCCCCCATCACATCAGAGGTCCCCACCATTACATCAGAAGTCCCCACCATCACATCAGAAGTCCCCCCATCACATCAGAGGTCCCCCCCATCACATCAGAAGTCCCCCCCATCACATCAGAGGTCCCCCCATCACATCAGAGGTCCCCCATCACACCAGAGGTTCCTCCATCACATCAGAAGTCCCCACCATCACATCAGAGGTCCCCCCATCACATCAGAGGTCCCCCCCATCACATCAGAGGTCCCCCCATCACATCAGAGGTCCCCCCATCACACCAGAGGTTCCTCCATCACATCAGAAGTCCCCACCATCACATCAGAAGTCCCCACCATCACATCAGAGGTCCCCCCATCACATCAGAGGTCCCCCCCATCACATCAGAGGTCCCCCCATCACATCAGAGATCCCTCCATCACATCAGAAGTCCCCCCATCACATCAGAGATCCCTCCATCACATCAGAGGTCCCCCCATCACATCAGAGGTCCCCCCCATCACATCAGAGGTCCCCCCATCACATCAGAAGTCCCCCCATCACATCAGAGGTCCCCACCATCACATCAGAGGTCCCCCCATCACATCAGAGGTCCCCCCATCACATCAGAAGTCCCCACCATCACATCAGAAGTCCCCACCATCACATCAGAAGTCCCCCCATCACATCAGAGGTCCCCCCATCACATCAGAGTTCCCCCCCCATTGCATCAGAAGTCCCTCCATCGCATCGGAGGTCCCCCCATCGCATCGGAGGTCCCCCTATTGCATCGGAGGTCCCCCCATCACATCAGTGATCCCTCCCATCACATCAGAGGTCCCCCCATCACATCAGAGTTCCCCCCCATTACATCAGAAGTCCCTCCATCGCATCAGAGGTCCCCCCATCACATCAGAGGCCCCCCAATCACATCAGAAGTCCCCCCATTACATCACCGTTCCCCCATATTACATCAGAGATCTCCCCCATCACATCAGAGTTCCCCCATCACATCAGAGGCCCCCCCCATCACATCAGAGGCCCCCCAATCACATCAGAAGTCCCCCCATCAAATAAGAGGTCCCCCCATCACATCAGAGGTTCCTCCATCACACCAGAGGTCCCCCCATCACATTAGAAGTCCCCCCATCGCATCAGAGATCCCCCCCATCACATCAGAGGTCCCCCCATCACATCAGAGGTCCCCCCATCGCATCAGAGGTCCCCCCCCATCGCATCAGAGATCCCCCCATCACATCAGAGGTCCCCCCATCACATCAGAAGTCCCCCCATCACATCAGAAGTCCCCCCCCCATTACATCAGAAGTCCCTCTATCACATCAGAGGTCCCCCCATCACATCAGAGTTCCCTCCCATTACATCAGAAGTCCCCCCATCACATCAGAGATCCCTCCCATCACACTAGAGGTCCCCCCATCACATCAGAGATCCCTCCCATCACATCAGAGATCCCTCCCATCACACTAGAGGTCCCCCATTGCATCAGAAGTCCCTCCATCACATCAGAGTTCCCCCCCCCCCATCACATCGGAGATCCCTCCCATCACACCAGAGTTCCCCCCCCCATTACATCAGAGGTCCCCCCATCAAATCAGAGGTTCCCCCATCACATCAGAGATCCCCCCATCAAATCAGAGGTCCCCCCATCACATCAGAGATCCCTCCCATCACATCAGAGTTCCCCCATTACATCAGAGGCCCCCCCATTACATCAGAGGTCCCCCCATTACATCAGAGGTCCCCCCATCACATCAGAGTTCCCCCATCACATCAGAGGTCCCCCCATCACATCAGAGTTCCCTCCCATCACATCAGGGGCCCCCCGATCACATTGGAGGCCCTTCTTTACATCACAGTCCCCTTCACATTGGGGCCCCCTTTCACATCAGGGGTCTCCATCACATCAGAGCCCCCCCTACATACCAAAGACCCCCATCGTATTAAAGATCCTCCATCACATCAGAACCCCCTTTACATCAGAGGTCACCCTTAACATCAGAAGACCACATCACATGGAATCTCCCCACTGAGAGTCCTTCATCACATCAGATTCGCCCCATCATATCAGAGTCACCCCATCATAGAGCCCCCCCAGTTTCACAGTCTCCCCATAACTGAGCCATGGGTTGTTGTGCTGGTGGCCAGGCTGCTTACACCATGGCAACTCATGAAGTTGATGAGTCCAATGCTCGCAACAGTCGGGGGTAAAACAGACGCACCCGGGTTCAAAAATGCTAATCTAGCTCTTTACTTCCTAGCTTCCTGGCCCGCCCTTTCAGTTCCTCCAATCATAGTTGCTCAGCATCACACATGGGCGTGACTCGGGGCGGTCTGCATGTACAACATAGTCTGCCTGGGCATTTCTGATATTTGCATAACTCCTCCCAAGAGCTGCTTGCATCAGGTCTGAAGGCTCGGGAGAGGAGTACTGAGGCAGGGGGCTGTGATATTCCCAGAATACTATGTACAGCACCCTGCAAGCCCCTCCCATCAGCCATGATCTGCCTGCATTGCTTAGACAAGCACAGAGACAGAAAACCATAAAACATCAATTACAATATATAATAGAAGTGAAACATTCAGACTTTTGATGGATTCTTCAATGTTTATATCCTCGGCTTTGCCGTGTTCTTCGTCAATTACTAAGTGTGATCGTCGTCTTCCTGTGTGTCCTGCAGTATGGGGAATTCTCTGTTTACCGCGCTGTCCAATCTATTCCCCCGATCTATTATTAATGTATGGATCCCACATTATCCAGTGCAGAGATCGCTCACACAGGGGGAGGTCAGCATAGGATCGGGCCCCTGGGTAAGCTGTGTCATTTTCATGGCGGGCCCTCCGGAAGAGAGACCCTTGTAATGGGATATGTGAGATGTTCCCGGGATTTGCACAATCCTGATGTGTGGCTCTGCCCTGCGTGGACTGCGCCCCCATCACACTAAGTGGAGAGATCGATCGAACACGCTGCCTTTAATGAGCGCTCCAAGTTTATTTCCTGCGTTTTAATCCCAGCAAAGAATTGATCAGCCGCTCATATTGAACCCGTCCGTGGCGGTCTAATAGTTAATCGAAGGAGCGCCAATCGTAATACCGGAAAATCCTCGACCTGAAGGGGAAGAACGTGTTTGTAATGTATTCCGGGACAGAAGGAGTTTGTATCAAGGTCACTACCCAGGCAGGGAGACGGTCTGTGGGGGTGCTATAGACGGAGGAATCGTATATCCAGAAGAGGAGAGCACATAGCTGGTAATATCCCTAATCCCCCCCCACAGTCACATCAGTCTCTGTACCAGAGGAGCTTACACTCTAATGTCCCCTCCCCCACAGTCACATCAGTCTCTGTACCAGAGGAGCTTACACTCTAATGTCCCCTCCCCCACAGTCACATCAGTCTCTGTACCAGAGGAGCTTACACTCTAATGTCCCCTCCCCCACAGTCACATCAGTCTCTGTACCAGAGGAGCTGACACTCTAATGTCCCCTCCCCCACAGTCACACACTATTATTATACATTATATAGCTCTGACATATACCGCAGTGCTGTACAGAGATCACTGAGCCAGTCCCATCAGTCTCTGTACCAGAGGAGCTGACACTCTAATGCCCCCCCACAGTCCCATCAGTCTCTGTACCAGAGGAGCTTACACTCTAATGCCCCCTCCCCCACAGTCACACACTATTATTATACATTATATAGCTCTGACATATACCGCAGTGCTGTACAGAGAACACTGAGCCAGTCCCATCAGTCTCTGTACCAGAGGAGCTGACACTCTAATGCCCCCCCACAGTCACATCAATCTCTGTACTAGAGGAGCTTACACTCTAATGCCCCCCCCCCACAGTCACATCAGTCTCTGTATCAGAGGAGCTTACACTCTAATGCCCCCTCCCCCACAGTCACATCAGTCTCTGTACCAGAGGAGCTTACACTCTAATGTCCCCCCCCCCCCACAGTCACATCAGTCTCTGTACCAGAGGAGCTTACACTCTAATGTCCCCTCCCCCACAGTCACATCAGTCTCTGTACCAGAGGAGCTGACACTCTAATGTCCCCTCCCCCACAGTCACATCAGTCTCTGTACCAGAGGAGCTGACACTCTAATGCCCCCCCACAGTCACATCAATCTCTGTACTAGAGGAGCTTACACTCTAATGCCCCCCCCCCCCCCCACAGTCACATCAGTCTCTGTATCAGAGGAGCTTACACTCTAATGCCCCCTCCCCCACAGTCACATCAGTCTCTGTACCAGAGGAGCTTACACTCTAATGCCCCCTCCCCCACAGTCACATCAGTCTCTGTACCAGAGGAGCTTACACTCTAATGTCCCCTCCCCCACAGTCACATCAGTCTCTGTACCAGAGGAGCTTACACTCTAATGTCCCCCCCCCCACAGTCACATCAGTCTCTGTACCAGAGGAGCTTACACTCTAATGTCCCCTCCCCCACAGTCACATCAGTCTCTGTACCAGAGGAGCTGACACTCTAATGTCCCCTCCCCCACAGTCACATCAGTCTCTGTACCAGAGGAGCTGACACTCTAATGCCCCCCCACAGTCACATCAATCTCTGTACTAGAGGAGCTTACACTCTAATGCCCCCCCCCCCCCCCACAGTCACATCAGTCTCTGTATCAGAGGAGCTTACACTCTAATGCCCCCTCCCCCACAGTCACATCAGTCTCTGTACCAGAGGAGCTTACACTCTAATGTCCCCCCCCCCCCCACAGTCACATCAGTCTCTGTACCAGAGGAGCTTACACTCTAATGTCCCCTCCCCCACAGTCACATCAGTCTCTGTACCAGAGGAGCTGACACTCTAATGTCCCCTCCCCCACAGTCACATCAGTCTCTGTACCAGAGGAGCTGACACTCTAATGCCCCCCCACAGTCACATCAATCTCTGTACTAGAGGAGCTTACACTCTAATGCCCCCCCCCCCCCCACAGTCACATCAGTCTCTGTATCAGAGGAGCTTACACTCTAATGCCCCCTCCCCCACAGTCACATCAGTCTCTGTACCAGAGGAGCTTACACTCTAATGCCCCCTCCCCCACAGTCACATCAGTCTCTGTACCAGAGGAGCTTACACTCTAATGTCCCCTCCCCCACAGTCACATCAGTCTCTGTACCAGAGGAGCTTACACTCTAATGTCCCCCCCCCCCCACAGTCACATCAGTCTCTGTACCAGAGGAGCTTACACTCTAATGTCCCCTCCCCCACAGTCACATCAGTCTCTGTACCAGAGGAGCTGACACTCTAATGTCCCCTCCCCCACAGTCACATCAGTCTCTGTACCAGAGGAGCTGACACTCTAATGCCCCCCCACAGTCACATCAATCTCTGTACTAGAGGAGCTTACACTCTAATGCCCCCCCCCCCCACAGTCACATCAGTCTCTGTATCAGAGGAGCTTACACTCTAATGCCCCCTCCCCCACAGTCACATCAGTCTCTGTACCAGAGGAGCTTACACTCTAATGCCCCCTCCCCCACAGTCACATCAGTCTCTGTACCAGAGGAGCTTACACTCTAATGTCCCCTCCCCCCACAGTCACATCAGTCTCTGTACCAGAGGAGCTGACACTCTAATGTCCCCTCCCCCACAGTCACATCAGTCTCTGTACCAGAGGAGCTGACACTCTAATGCCCCCTCCCCCCACAGTCACATCAGTCTCTGTACTAGAGGAGCCTACATTCTAATGCCCCCTCCCCCCACAGTCACATCAGTCTCTGTATCAGAGGAGCTTACACTCTAATGTCCACTCCCCCCAGTCACATCAGTCTCTGTACTAGAGGAGCTTACACTCTAATGCCCCCCCCCCCCCCCCACAGTCACATCAGTCTCTGTATCAGAGGAGCTTACACTCTAATGCCCCCTCCCCCACAGTCACATCAGTCTCTGTACCAGAGGAGCTTACACTCTAATGCCCCCTCCCCCACAGTCACATCAGTCTCTGTACCAGAGGAGCTTACACTCTAATGTCCCCCCCCCCCCCCCACAGTCACATCAGTCTCTGTACCAGAGGAGCTTACACTCTAATGTCCCCTCCCCCACAGTCACATCAGTCTCTGTACCAGAGGAGCTTACACTCTAATGTCCCCCCCCCCCCCCACAGTCACATCAGTCTCTGTACCAGAGGAGCTTACACTCTAATGTCCCCTCCCCCACAGTCACATCAGTCTCTGTACCAGAGGAGCTGACACTCTAATGTCCCCTCCCCCACAGTCACATCAGTCTCTGTACCAGAGGAGCTTACACTCTAATGTCCCCTCCCCCACAGTCACACACTATTATTATACATTATATAGCTCTGACATATACCGAAGTGCTGTACAGAAAACACTGAGCCAGTCCCATCAGTCGCTGTACCAGAGGAGCTTACACTCTAATGCCCCCTCCCCCCACAGTCACATCAGTCTCTGTACTAGAGGAGCTTACATTCTAATGCCCCCTCCCCCCACAGTCACATCAGTCTCTGTATCAGAGGAGCTTACACTCTAATGTCCCCTCCCCCACAGTCACATCAGTCTCTGTACCAGAGGAGCTTACACTCTAATGTCCACTCCCCCCAGTCACATCAGTCTCTGTACCAGAGGAGCTTACACTCTAATGCCCCCTCCCCCACAGTCACATCAGTCTTTGTACCAGGGGAGCTTACACTCTAATGTCCCCTCCCCCACAGTCACATCAGTCTCTGTATCAGAGGAGCTTACACTCTAATGCCCCCTCCCCCACAGTCACATCAGTCTCTGTACCAGAGGAGCTTACACTCTAATGCCCCCTCCCCCACAGTCCCATCAGTCTCTGTACCAGAGGAGCTTACACTCTAATGTTCCCCCCCCCACAGTCACATCAGTCTCTTTACCAGAGGAGCTTACACTCTAATGTCCCCTCCCCCCACAGTCACATCAGTCTCTGTACCAGAGGAGCTTACACTCTAATGTCCCCTCCCCCACAGTCACACACTATTATTATACATTATATAGCTCTGACATATACCGCAGTGCTGTACAGAGATCACTGAGCCAGTCCCATCAGTCTCTGTACCAGAGGAGCTTACACTCTAATGTCCCCTCCCCCCAGTCACATCAGTCTCTGTACCAGAGAAGCTTACACTCTAATGCCCCCCCCCCACAGTCACATCAGTCTCTGTACCAGAGGAGCTTACACTCTAATGTCCCCTCCCCCACAGTCACATCAGTCTCTGTACCAGAGGAGCTTACACTCTAATGTCCCCTCCCCCCAGTCACATCAGTCTCTTTACCAGAGGAGCTTACACTCTAATGTCCCCTCCCCCACAGTCACATCAGTCTCTTTACCAGAGGAGCTTACACTCTGATGTCCCCTCCCCCACAGTCACATCAGTCTCTTTACCAGAGGAGCTTACACTCTAATGTCCCCTCCCCCACAGTCACACACTATTATACATTTATATAGCTCTGACATATACTGCAGTGCTGTACAGAGACCTGGACTGAACCCAGGATCCCGGCGCTGGAAGTGTTATTGCTGACAACAGAGGCTCAGCAGTCCCGGCTCCGTCCAGCTTGGTTGTCATGTTTTGTTTCGTCAGTAATAAATAATATTGGTAAGCGCGGTCTTTGTCGGCGGACGCACTCTGTCCTTTTGCATCACGGTGGATTTTTGTCACTTCTTCCCTTCTCTGCCACATGTGATGCCACGTGAGAATATCCTGTCCTCACATAGATCCTGCCTCGCTCCAGCAGAGGCGGTTTTGGATGAAGACAGAAGACGATTGTTCCGCTCGGCGGATTCTGTGAGAACGCCTGTACAGGGATTGTCTCCAGATATACAAATTCACGACATCCAGCATCAGATTGCCAAAATTAGACGCCTCAATCAACTGCCACCGCTCACCATCACTCCTTACCCACGCAGCGCGTCAGTTCATCATTCAGATGGGATCCGTGTTATTTCTGATGATGAATTCCTCCCAGAATAAAAATGGGATTTTGGCCAGAGTGTGTGACACCCAAACTGAAACGAGGGACTTGGAGGGGCAGATCACTGCAGGCTGCAATTAAAGGAACACTCCAGCCAAAAATTGATGATTCCTAGAAGTGGATCTAAACCCAAGAACTAAAATGTTATATTCCCACATGGAAGAAAAATATATTTGAAATATATTTGAAAAATATTCTTCCCAAATATATTGACATATATTTGAAATGCTACAATTTTGGCCGTATTCAATTTTGTTTCAAAATATATTTCAATAAATACATATATACTGCATGTTGAAATGCGTTTTTATATATTACAAAATATCTGAAAAATATTTGTAAAAATATATATTTTTTTAAATATAGTCTTCAGATTTTTTTTTAACATATAAAAAGTCATTTTAACATATTTCAAAATATAATTTTATATATATATATATATATATATATATATACTGCATGTTAAAATGTGTTTTTATTACAAACTATATGAAAAATATTTTTTTAATACATTTCAAATATACTGTATGTCTTTAAAAATACAAATCTACATTTTTGGAATGCATTTACAAATATATATAAAACTATATGTTAAAATGACTTTTTATTTGTTAAAAAAAATCTGAAGACTTTTATATATATTTGTAAATGCATTCCAAAAATGTAGATTTGTATTTTTAAAGACATACAGTATATTTGAAATGTATTCAAAAAATATTTTTCATATAGTTTGTAATAAAAACACATTTTAACATGCAGTATATATATATATAATTATACTTTGAAATATGTTAAAATGACTTTTTATATGTTAAAAAAAAAATTTGAAGACTATATTTAAAAAATATATATTTTTAAAAATATTTTTCAGATATTTTGTAATTTATAAAAACGCATTTCAACATGCAGTATATATATATATTTATATATAATTATATTTTGAAATATGTTAAAATTACTTTTTATATGTAAACAAAAAAATCTGAAGACTATATTTAGAAAAAATATATTTTTAAAAATATTTTTCAGATATTTTGTAATATATAAAAATGCATTTGAACATGCAAAATATATATATATATATATATATATATATATATTTAATGAAATATATTTTGAAACAAAATTGAATGTGGCCAAAATTGTAGCATTTCAAATATCTGTTTCTTCCATGTGGGTATTGCAGGGTACAAGTCCTAAGTGTAGGTTCACGCCTGTCGCATCTGTTGCGTTTTGCAGAAACGTACAGCGGTCCATTTAACATGAGTTCCCATGGAGCAGGTTCACATCTCGGCGTTTTCACACGGTGCGCTTTTTGGAAAGGGTCAGGGACTTTTTTAAAAGCCAAATGTTGCGTTTTTGGTTCTATAGACTTCAATGGAGACGCTGCGGAAAAGCATGTAGTGTGTTTTTGATGCATTTTGTGTTTTAATCTGCCCAGCAACAAGTTGGAAAAAAACGGATCAATCACAAACTGCATAGATGTGAAACTAGCCTTAAATGGACTGTCAGCCCGGGTTCACACTGATGCGGTACGGAATTTGCAGCGGTTTCTGTGCGATTTCTGCACCGCATCATAATTGCACCCCGTTCATGCGAACCGCTGCGGGTGTGTATTTTAAGTTAACAACTCCCCCAAATTGGTTCGCAAAATGCGGTGTGATGTACAGAATCGAAGCGCATGGGAATGAATATCTGGTGCTGACAAAAGAAGGGTCCTGCGCTATTATGGTGTGGATATGGTGCGATTTGAGTCATACAAAAAGGTATGGCTCAAATTGTACCGCACAGAAATCACATGTGATTTGCACAGGAATGCGGTGTGGTTCCTGTGTGAATCACATGCGACGTGCCTCACCGCATCAGTGTGAACCCGGGCTTACACATTTAAAGTATAACTAAAGGCAAATCTTTTTTTTTTTTGTTTTTTTGGACAGAGTAGAGAGGGACTAGAACCCTTGTCGGGTTTTTATGCTGTTTGTGCCCCTGTTAACCACTTCCATACCGGGCAATTTTATCCCCTTCCTGCCCAGGACAATTTTCAGGTTTCAGCACTCTCACACTTTGAATGACAATTGCGCGGTCATACAACATTGTACTCAAACTAAAATGTTATCATTTTCTTCACACAACTAGAGCTTTCCTTTGGTGGTATTTAATCACCACCGGGGTTTTTATTTTTTGATAAATAAAAAAAAAAAGACCTAAAAGTTTGAAAAAAAAAACACGTTTCTTTGTTTCTGTTATAAAAGTTTGCAAATAAATAATTGTTCTTCATAAATTTAGGCCGAGATGTATTCTGCTACATGTCTTTGGTGAAAATTACCCAAATTAGTGTTTATTATTTAGTTTGTAGGAAAGTTATAGAGTTCACAAACTATGGGATAGATCTGAATATTGATCAATCCTGAAGTACTGACAGCCAATCTCATTTCTTGAGGTCCAATAATGTCAGAACAGTACAGATATCCTCCAAATGTCAGAACAGTACAGATATCCCCCCAAATGTCAGAACAGTACAGATATCCCCCAAATGTCAGGACAGTACAGATATCCCCCAAATGTCAGAACGGTACAGATATCTCCCAAATGTCAGGACAGTACAGATATCCCCCAAATGTCAGGACAGTACAGATACCCCCCAAATGTCAGAACAGTACAGATATCCCCCAAATGTCAGAACAGTACAGATATCCTACAAATGTCAGAACAGTACAGATATCCTATAAATGTCAGGACAGTACAGATATCCCTCAAATGTCAGAATAGTACAGATACCCCCCAAATGTCAGGACAGTACAGATATCCCCCAAATGTCAGGACAGTACAGATATCCCCCAAAAGTCAGAACAGTACAGATACCCCCCAAATGTCAGGACAGTACAGATATCCCCCAAATGTCAGGACAGTACAGATATCCCCCAAATGTCAGGACAGTACAGATATACCCCAAATGTCAGAACAGTACAGATCTCCCCCAAATGTCAGGACAGTACAGATATCCCCCAAATTTCAGAACAGTACAGATCTCCCCCAAATGTCAGGACAGGACAGATATCCCCCAAATGTCAGGACAGTACAGATATACCCCAAATGTCAGGACAGTACAGATATCCCCCAAATTTCAGAACAGTACAGATCTCCCCCAAATGTCAGGACAGCACAGATATCCTCCAAATGTCAGGACAGTACAGATATACCCCAAATTTCAGAACAGTACAGATCTCCCCCAAATGTCAGGACAGTACAGATATACCCCAAATGTCAGGACAGTACAGATATACCCCAAATGTCAGGACAGTACAGATATCCCCCAAATTTCAGAACAGTACAGATCTCCCCCAAATGTCAGAACAGTACAGATATCCCCCAAATGTCAGAACAGTACAGATACCCCCCAAATGTCAGGACAGTACAGATATCCCCCAAATGTCAGAAAGGTACAGATCTCCCCCAAATGTCAGAACAATACAGATATCCCCCAAATGTCAGGACAGTACAGATATCCCCCAAATGCCAGGACAGTACAGATACCCCCCAAATGTCAGGACAGTACAGATATCCCCCAAATGTCAGAAAGGTACAGATCTCCCCCAAATGTCAGAACAATACAGATATCCCCCAAATGCCAGGACAGTACAGATATCCCCCAAATGTCAGGACAGTACAGATATCCCCCAAATGTCAGGACAGTACAGATATCCCCCAAATGCCAGGACAGTACAGATATCCCCCAAATGTCAGGACAGTACAGATATCCCCCAAATTACCCCTTTTTGCATAGTAGACAGTCCGACGTATTTCATAGGAGGCATGGCGAGTTTTTTGAAGTTGTAATTTTTTTGTCATAATTTTTCAGAAAATGAAGAAATTGAAAAAATAATTTACACAGTTTTTTTTTTACATACTGTCACCAGTGCAGTACAGCGTCATCATATAACTGGTGTGGAGGTGATCAGGGACACTGACTGGTGACAGTACGAGAAAAAAAAAAAAATTTAAATTTATTTTTTTTTTTATTAAATTTTTTTTTTGGACTTGTGTCCATTCAGTGGAAACCATTGGTTCTTGTCTGTTTGGCACGGGAGGACTGCAGCTTTTACACCATACTAAGGTAGCATGTGTGGCGCCATCCCCAATATGGCTGCGCAGTGCAGAGTAAAATCAGGCCAAGCGAAGATTGCCACGCATGTGTGACTGGCTCCATTACTAACATGGCTTCTTGGCAGTGAACTCTACCACTGGAGACCTTGCTGGGGACATTTCATTAGCTGGGACAACCCTAAGCAAACAGGGACAGATGGCAAATATATTGTAAAGGGTTTGTTTGAAAAAGTGAGGGAAGTGCCCAATAAATGGTTGCAAAGTGTGTAATAAACGGAAAAATATGCACTGACTAGGATGGCATTGAGTGGGAAGGCCATGGAGAAGAGCCATGGAGTGACTGGGAGCTGCACAGTAAAGGATTCTTGTTCTATGAAGTTATATCATACAATCAATATTTAGTGGTGAATGTTGGATAATTCAGAGAATTATTATTGCATCTCTGGGTATGGTATGTGCTGCGTATGATGTGTGCTGCGTATGATGTGTGCTGCGTATGGTGTGTGCTGCGTATGATGTGTGCTGCGTATGATGTGTGCTGCGTATGATGTGTGCTGCGTATGATGTGTGCTGCGTATGATGTGTGCTGCGTATGATGTGTGCTGCGTATGATGTGTGCTGCGTATGGTGTGTGCTGCGTATGGTGTGTGCTGCGTATGATGTGTGCTGCGTATGATGTGTGCTGCGTATGATGTGTGCTGCGTATGATGTGTGCTGCGTATGATGTGTGCTGCGTATGATGTGTGCTGCGTATGATGTGTGCTGTGTATGATGTGTGCTGTGTATGGTATGTGCTGTGTATGATGTGTGCTGTGTATGATGTGTGCTGCGTATGATGTGTGCTGCGTATGATGTGTGCTGTGTATGATGTGTGCTGTGTATGATGTGTGCTGTGTATGGTATGTGCTGTGTATGATGTGTGCGGGGTGTAGTGTATCCTGTTTATAGTGTATGTTAGGAAATGTGTATGGTGTATGAAGGGGTGGACTGAGCATTTTGAAACTTGGGCACTGCCCGAGGGCCCGGGGTCAATAGGGGGCCCCATGAGATGCCCCTGGTACCTCTTTCATGGGCTTTTTTGAGTTTGGGCAAGGACACAGGGGCCCCATGATCCTCTATTGCCCGGGGGCCCCATGAGTTGTCAGTCCGCCCCTGGGTGTATGCCAGCTATATGGTGGTCTTCCATATGGTATACTGAGAGCTAGGGGGTTGTTGGTTAGAGAACAGTGCAAATGTAGACCTGTGCCTGCAACCCAACCCGTAAGCTGCCTTTACTATGACCATATTATGAGAAGCGAATGTCCCAATCTTATTTTCTACTCAGCATTTTTCATTTAACTAATAATGCAAATTTTTTTTTAACAATATGATTTGGGGTTCTCATTTCAGATGGTTGCAAAATGAGAAACTGTGAGAAAAGGGAATGGAATTGCATATATCACTAGAGGGATCACCGTCAGGAGGAAGGAGGTCCTGATTCCTCTATATAGATCTTTATATCACTAGAGGTGTCACCAGCAGGAGGAAGGAGGTCCTGATTCCTCTATATAGATATGTATATCACTAGAGGAGTCACCGGCAGGAGGAAGGAGGTCCTGATTCCTCTATATAGATCTTTATATCCATAGCGGGGTCACCGGCAGGAGGAAGGAGGTCCTGATCCCTCTATATAGATCTTTATATCACTAGAGGGGTCACCCGCAGGAGGAAGGAGGTCCTGATTCCTCTATATATATCTTTATATCACTAGAGGGGTCACTGGCAGGAGGAAGGAGGTCCCGATTCCTCTATATAGATCTTTATATCACTAGAGGGGTCACCAGCAGGAGGTCCTGATTCCCCTATATAGATCTTTATATCACTAGAGGGGTCACCGGCAGGAGGAAGGAGGTCCTGATTCCTCCATATAGATCTTTATATCACTAGAGGGGTCACCAGCAGGAAGAAGGAGGCCCTGATTCTTCTATATAGATCTTTATATCACTAGAGGGGTCACCCTCAGGAGGAAGGAGGTCCTGATTCCTCTATATAGATCATTATATCACTAGAGGGGTCACCGGCAGGAGGAAGGAGGTCCTGATTCCTCTATATAGATCTTTATATCACTAGAAGGGTCACCGGGGGGAGGAAGGAGGTCCTGATTCCCCAATAGAGATCCTTAGTTGGACCTCATTTCCAGTTCTGGAGATCTCACTTGCAAAAAGATTTTAGGACAAAAATTATTTTGTTTTTCTTTAGAATTGTTAATTGTATTTAATTCCAGTTTATAATACAGCATACTGTTGTTTATTTTCCAGGCTGGAATGGGTGGAAATCATCGAGCCTCGTACACGGGAGTGTATGTACGCCAATCTCATCACTGGGGAGTGCGTGTGGGACCCGCCGTCCGGAGTGCGGATTAAACGTACCAACGAGAACCAATGGTGGGAACTTTTTGACCCCAATACCTCGCGCTTCTATTATTACAATGCCAGTACTCAGAGGACTGTGTGGCACCGGCCACAAAACTGTGATATTATCCCGCTGGCCAAACTGCAGACCCTGAAACAGAACACGGAGTCCCCTCGAGCCTCCACTGAGAACAGCCCGGGGAGGGGCAGTAATGTCAGCCGAGAGGGCAGCACCAGCTCTTCTCTGGAGCAGGAACTGGACGCAGGAGAAAAGTGCTCTGACCAACTCAAATCAAATCGCCATTCGGCGCCGTACTTCGTGGTGAAGGAGGACTCAGACAGGTAATGCCACCAATATTCTCTATGGCTGGCTGTCATGTGGATATTTAGAGCCAATATATTGGAAGTATGATGACGTCTTGTGATCAGCCAATGTCAATGTAATGGAAGCTTTCAACATGATGACGTCATATGACCTAATGGGGGCCAATGCTTTCTAATCTTGCTGCATGATGTCATGTGATACTGCAGGTCATGTGATCAGCCAGGGCCAGTGCAGAGAAAGATGGCAGTATATTAGCCATGTGATCAGCCAGGGCCAGTGCAGAAAAAGATGGCAGTATTAGCCATGTGATTGGCCAGGGCCAGTGCAGAGAAAGATGGCAGTATATTAGCCATGTGATTGGCCAGGGCCAGTGCAGAGAAAGATGGCAGTATTAGCCATGTGATTGGCCAGGGCCAGTGCAGAGAAAGATGGCGGTATATTTGCCATGTGATCAGCCAGGGCCAGTGCAGAGAAAGATGGCGGTATATTTGCCATGTGATTGGCCAGGGCCAGTGCAGAGAAAGGTGGCAGTATATTAGCTATGTGATCAGCCAGGGCCAGTGCAGAAAAAGATGGCAGTATTAGCCATGTGATTGGCCAGGGCCAGTGCAGAGAAAGATGGCGGTATATTTGCCATGTGATCAGCCAGGGCCAGTGCAGAGAAAGATGGCAGTATTAGCCATGTGATTGGCCAGGGCCAGTGCAGAGAAAGATGGCAGTATATTAGCCATGTGATTGGCCAGGGCCAGTGCAGAGAAAGATGGCAGTATTAGCCATGTGATTGGCCAGGGCCAGTGCAGAGAAAGATGGCGGTATATTTGCCATGTGATTGGCCAATGTAATAAAAACTGTCAGTATGACAACATCTTGTTATAGGTCAGGACCAAGGTAATGAAAGCTGGCAGTACAATGATGTCATGATGATTCAGGGTCCGTGTTCATGTATTGCACGCTGGTAGAAGTCATGCAATCAGCCAGGGCAGTCTAGAGATTTCTGGCAATATGACGATGCCTCATGGTTGTTTAGGGTCAATGTGTAGGAAACTGGTAGTATGATAATGCCATGTGATCGCCCAGGACCAGTGTAGGGAATCATGGCAGTATGATGATGTCACATGATCTGCTGGAGTCATTATAGTGCAGATTGGCAGTATCATGATTAATCTGCTTCTATTTCGTCTTCCCTGGTCCCCCCACACCCCCATCTCTCATCAACATGGTAATGACATTTATAAACCTTTTCATTTTTATTACATACCTTATTCAGCACTCAGTGCTTCTCTAAGCAATGCAGGCAGATCATGGCTGGTGGGAGGGGCCAGCAGGGTACAGTACATAGCTTCCTGAAAAACATCACAGCCCCCTGCCTCAGTTCTCCTCTCAAGAACCCCCAGCTCTAATGCAAGCACTGGGAGCAGTTATGCAAACAGGGCTGCTGTTTGAAACCACGGGGACCCATACAGCAAATCTTTCCCCCCCCCCCCAAAAAAAAAACCCCAAAAAACACACCGGTGTGAAAATGCAGAGATGTGAACCTGTCCCATAGGAAATCATGTGAAAGGGACCGCTGTGTGTTTCTGCAAAATGCTGCAGAAAACGCTTCGGTGTGAACCTAGACTTAGTGTAACTATTGATGTCGGTGTCATTTAGTGTGCCTCCCATCCAGTGTCAGCTAGCGCCAGATTCCCCGCCACACCATCACAGTCCCCACTATAAGGCACCGGTCACACCGCTGCCATTTAAAATTGTGCAATTTGTGTGCGATTTCTAAAGACTTTATTGCGACTTGTAAAGATTTTTAACAATTTGCAGTATGATTTATTTATTTTATTTCAGGTCCTTATATAGCGCCGTCAGTTTACACAGCACTTTACATATATATTGTACATTCACATCAGTCCCTAACCCTCAAGGGGCGTACAATCTAAGGTCCCTAACTCACATCCATACATACACATACTAGGGACAATTTAGACAGGAGCCAATTCACCTACCAGCATGTCTTTGGAGTGTGGGAGGAAACTGGAGTACCCAGAGGAAACCCACGCAGGCACAGGGAGAACATGCAAACTCCAGGCAGGTGGTGCCATGGTTGGGATTTGAACCAATGACCCGAGTACTGCCAGGCGGAAGTGCTAACCATTTAGCCACTGTGCTGTACCTTATATTCCATGTATTGTATGTGAAATCGCAATAAACAGAAGAAAAAGTAATGCAAGAACTGCTGTAGAAATCCCTTAGCATCAAATCGCACACGTTAAGGCTCCGTTAACCCCACTGCTGCAATTTAAAATCGTGTGATCTGTGTGCGATTTCAGCGACATTTCAGGTGTGATTTCTGAACATTTTATTGCGACTTGTGAAGATTTTTAACCATTTTTGTTGCAATTTGCAGTGCGATTTCCATTCTATTCTATGTACTGTATGTGATATTACAATAAATTGAAGAAAAAGTAATGCAAGAACTACTGTAGAAATCGCATTGCAGCAAATCGCACACGTTAAGGCTCCAATAACCCCACTATAAGGCACCGGCCACACTGCTGCAATTTAAAATCGTGTGATTTGTGTGCGATTTCAGCGCGATTTTAGATGTGATTTCTGAAGATTTTATTGTGACTTGTGAAGATTTTTAAAGATTTCTTGCCATTTACAGTGCGATTTCCATTCTATTCTATGCATGTGAAATCGCAATAAACTGAAGAAAAAGTCATGCAAGAAATCACGCCGCAGCAAATTGCACGTTAAGACTCCGTTAACACCAATGCGTTTTTTAGTGCTTTTTTTAGAAACTACAGTCCATATGACATGGTTTCCTATGGAACACATTCATATCGATGCTTTTCTGAGCCGCTGCATTTTTGGAAAGGGTTTTTCTACAATAGAGTTCAATGGAGAAGCTGCTGAAATGCACGGTAGTGTTTTTGCCGTGATTTTGGCACATTTGGCATTTTTATTTTGCCCAGCGGAAAAAAAATTCTACTTAAAAAAAAAAAATTTGAAAAATTGCAGCAAAAACGCTTGTAGAAAAATGCAAAATGAACTGCGAAAAGCACTGCAAATGGGACAAAAAGCAAACTGCATAGGTGTGAACGGAGCCTTATGCAGGCCATAGACGGGTCGAACATCGGCCGATTTAAAAAACGAAAAATCAGTTGTCTGATCGACCGATGTTACCACCAACGTTAAAAAACCGTCCGATTTAGCTTAGCTGTAGCCCTTTTCCTAAACCTTACCCGAGCCCCAAATCTTCCACTCGTCATTTCAACAATTTCCCAGTTGCAAGATTCCAACCTTGGCCCTAACCCTAGCTGAAGCCCCAACCCTAGGCATAGTCCTATTCCTAACTCAAGCCCTAAACCTGGCACTGGCGATTTCAACAAATTGACATCTGCAAGATCCCTAACCCTAACCTTCACCGTAGGTTTAAGCCTAACCCTATCCCTAACCTAAAGTCTAACCCTAGCACTGAACCTGCTTCTGGTGATTTCACTAATATCCCAGCTGCCCTATTCTGACCCCAGCCCTAACCCTAGGCATAGCGCTACTCCGAACCCTATCTATAGCCCTACTACTAACCCTAGCCGCTGCCCTACTCCGATCCCCAGCCCTAACCCTAGCCGCTGCCCTACTCCGATCCCCAGCCCTAACCCTAGCCGCTGCCCTACTCCGATCCCCAGCCCTAACCCAAGCCGTAGACCTACTCCTAACTCTAACCATAGACCTACTCCTAACCCTAGCCATAGCCCTACTCCTAACCCAAGCCTCACTCCTAACTCTAGCCATAGCCCTACTCCTAACCCTAGCCATAGCCCTACTCCTAACCCAAGCCTCACTCCTAACTCTAGCCATAGCCCTACTCCTAACCCTAGCCATAGACCTACTCCTAACCCTATCCATAGCCCTACTACTAACCCAAGCCTCACTCCTAACTCTAGCCATAGCCCTACTCCTAACTCTAGCCATAGACCTACTCCTAACCCTAGCCATAGACCTACTCCTAACCCTAGCCATAGCCCTACTCCTAACCCTAGCCATAGCCCTACTCCTAACCCAAGCCTCACTCCTAACTCTAGCCATAGCCCTACTCCTAACCCTAGCCATAGACCTGCTCCTAACCCTATCCATAGACCTACTCCTAACCCTAGCCATAGCCCTACTCCTAACCCAGCCGTAGACCTACTCCTAACCCTATCCATAGCCCTACTACTAACCCTATCCGCAGCCCTACTCCGATCCCCAGCCCTAACCCTAGCCCTACTCCTAACCCTAGCCGTAGACCTACTCCTAACCCTAGCCATAGACCTACTCCTAACCCTAGCCGTAGACCTACTCCTAACCCTAGCCATAGCCCTACTCCTAACCCTATCCATAGCCCTACTACTAACCCTATCCATAGCCCTACTACTAACCCTAGCCGCAGCCCTACTCCGATCCCCAGCCCTAACCCTAGCCCTACTCCTAACCCTAGCCGTAGACCTTCTCCTAACCTTAGCCATAGACCTACTCCTAACCCTAGCCATAGCCCTACTCCTAACCCTATCCATAGCCCTACTCCTAACCCTAGCCATAGCCCTACTACTAACCCTAGCCATAGCCCTACTCCTAACCCTAGCCATAGCCCTACTACTAACCCTAGCCGCAGCCCTACTCCGATCCCCAGCCCTAACCCTAGCCCTACTCCTAACTCTAGCCATAGCCTCACCCCTAACCCCAGCCACAGCCTTATTCCTAACCCTAGCCATAGACCTACGCCTAACCCCAGCCCCAACCTTAGCCATCGCCCTATTCCTAACCCTAACTCAAGTGATGAGCTGTCATTTTTTTTTTTAGTGGCTCTCCTAGAAAACAAATAAAAACATTTTCCAACTATGACTAGTGTCCTCTTTAAAGGACAGTGACGTTCCATGTTTGCAGAGTGCCCATTGTCAGACCGCGTCCCCCTCCCAGTATGATGGAGTCTCATCTGGCCGTCTCCAGGTGTTTTATATTCCCATCACGTAAACTCTCCCCCAGGTGCTGCGTTCGTACAAAGCCATTACAATGCCGGTCACTGAATCTGCTGCTGACGCAAACACACTGCCATCCTTTATCTGACAACAACTGACCTACTTCTATCACATTTCATTTCTACGCCACTAAACAGGCGTCCCCGGGGCCTGACCCCTCCCTGGCCACTGGGCATGAAAGGTCGGGATCACGTTACTGGACTGGGGTGTTGCCAAGATGTCATAGTGATCCTCTGAGATTCCTATTTCCTATGACTTTCTTTTATTGGCTGGTGGAGGGAGAGTTTATACCGACTGAAAAACAGCTTCAAATTAAAGAGAACCGGTCACAAAAGAATCTGAGGAGCTCATATTAGAAGAACTGTTTGCTTATGAAGGACAGATTTGAACCCCTTTAGCTTTATTTCCAACTATAGGGAAACGTCTTGTGTTATACAATAGATGTTACATAGTTAGTCTGGCTGAAAAAAAGACAAAAGTCCATCCAGTTCAACCATTAAATAAATAAATTTGGCTAATGGGACAAATGATGTCACTGACAGCTCTTCTTGATGTTACATAGTTAGTCTGGCTGAAAAAAGACAAAAGTCCATCCAGTTCAACTATTAAAAAAAAAAAAAAAGTTATAATCCTATACCCACAGTTATTCCAGAGGAAAGCAAAAAACCCAGCAAAGCACAATCCAATCTGCTTCTGCAGGGAAAAAATTCCTTCCTGATCCCCCGAGAGGCAGTTGGATATTCCCTGGATCAACATTACCTATATATGTTCTTTCTTCCTATACAATATAAATGTGGATTTAAAACCTACGAAAGTCCCAAAAAATAAAACAAAGTAGACATGCACCCAATCTCAGCTAATCTCAACACATACTGCTCTCTCTGCTTCTGCTCTCTCTATTCCTCTCAAAATGTCTGAAATAGTTAATCTTTTACTGTTTTTCAGTGCATTCTGGGCATTTTGGAAGGTCTCCTGAGGTTATCTTTAAAAAATGCTTCTTAACCCCTTTAATACCGGGCAATTTTACCCCCTTCCTGCCCAGGCCAGTTTTCAGGTTTCAGCGCTCTCACACTTTGAATGACAATTGCGCGGTACTACTTTGGGGAAGTGATCAGTATTTTTTTTTTTTTTTTACACAGTTTGCTTATAGCAAAGAATTACTTTGCTATAAGCAATCATTTACCTGAATGACATCGATTCATTCAGGGTTTTTTTTTTTTTTGTGCTTAGCTGTGATTTGGCCGCAGCTAATCACATGACGTGCATGTGACCTGCTGTGACCATTCACAGCTAGACACTAGTATACAATGGATGGCATGAATGAAGCCATCCATTGTATACAACTGTCATGTGACCTGCTGTGATTGGTCATAGCAGGTCACATGGTACCGGCAACGGGGGCCGGTACTCAGATCTGTCATCGGCTGTGTCCGAGGTACACGGCCGGTGACAGATCGCGCCGCTGCGCGGCTCTGCAGGAGTGCAATCTGCGCATGTGCGGGAGGACGCCATATGGCGTCCACCCGGAACGCTGATGACATTTGGCAGCCGCCATTCGGCCATAGGCCGGGCGCCAAATGGTTAAACGGGGTATGCAAACGCAGCTAAACAGACGTTTTTTAACCTACGTTTTCCAGCAGTCAGTTTCCATCGTTCCGAAGTGTCCTCTGTACATGGGCTTTACACCGTGTTCCAAATTATTATGCAATTGATATTTTTCTCATTTCCCTCAATAATTGATGTAAATAACAGTCAGCAGAATTCTCATGTTACAACTATAAGACTACAATTCACATTTTATTGAACAAACCTCCTAATGATAACAGGATTTTTGTTCCAAATTATTCCGCACAGGAAGTTTCAAAACACTTTCTAGGTTGTAAAGAACTGAAAATTGTCATTTGTTGTGTTTGCAGAATATTTACTGAAATCAAAAGATATTTCAATCAAACTTTTAACAAAATTTTAACTTTTTAAACATTTGAACCGGTCACGTTACATTGTAACATAGGGCCCCTTATCTGATAGCAGCTTCACAAGTCTTGCATCCATTGAACTTGTGAGTTTTTGGACAGTTTCTGCTTGAATTTGTTTGCAAGATGTCAGAATAGCCTCCCAGAGCTGCTGTTTGGATGTAAACTGCCTCCCACCCTCATAGATCTTTTGCTTGAGGATGCTCCAAAGGTTCTCAATAGGATTGAGGTCAGGGGAGGATGGAGGCCACACCATGACTTTCTCTCCTTTTATCCCCATAGCAGCCATTGATGCAGAGGTATTCTTTGCAGCATGAGATGGTGCATTGTCATGCATGAAGATGATTTTATTACGGAAAGCAAAGTTCTTCCTTCTGTACCAGGGAAGAAAGTGGTCAGTCATAAACTCCACATACTTTGCAGAGGTCATCTTTACACCTTCGGGGACCCTAAAGGGGCCGACCAGCTCTGTTCCCATGATTCCGGCCCAAAACATGACTCCACCACCGCCTTGCTGATGTCGCAGCCTTGTTGGGACAGGGTGGCCGTCCACCAACCATCCACTACTCCATCCATCTGGACCATCCAGGGTTGCACAGCACTCATCAGTGAACAGGACTGTTTGAAAATTAGTCTTCATGTATTTTTCTGCCCAATGCAGCCATTTCTGCTTGTGAGCATTGGTTAGTGGTGGCCGAATAGAAGGTTTATAGACAGTTACAAGACTCTGGAGGACTCTACACCTTGATGTCCGTGGGACTCCAGAGGCACCAACAGCTTCAAATATCTGTTTGCTGCTATGTAATGGGATTTTAGCAGCTGCTCTCTTGATCCGATGCATGGAACTGGCAGAAATCTTCCTCAATGTGCCTTTATCTGCACCAACCCGTCTGTGCTCTGAATCAGCCACAAATCTCTTCATAGTGCGATGATCACGCTCAAGTGTTCGTGAAATATCGAATGTTTTCATCCCTCGTCCAAGGCATCGAACTATTTCACTCTTTTCGGCAGCAGAGAGATCCTTTTTCTTCCCCATATTGCTTGAAAATGGTGCTCTGCTTAGTAATGTGGAACGCCCTCCTTTAGTAGTTTTTCCTTATATTGGGCTCACCGGCCAATCTAATTATCACAGGTGTCCGAGATTGTTTTCAGTGATCAAAAGAGCCCTGACACACAATGCCATCCATGAGTTACACTGAAAAACAAAATATTTCATCTTTGTGACACTTAAATAGAATTTGCAGAATAATTTGGAACGCGGTGTAGGCCTCATGTACACAAGCTGTTTGGCTTCTCTCCTAGATGCCTTTCCTCCTGGAAGCAGCATTTTGTCAGAAAAAAAAACCATGTGACGCATGTAGACACCTCTAAGCGCGCATTAACTCTCGTTTTCAGCGCTTGAGCGTGAATTCATTTCGTTGACTGGAGTAATAATTTATTCTGGCCACTGAAATTAATTACCGCCCAAGCGCTTGATGCGCCTAAACACATTACACGGGTTTACAAACGCCAAAATTATGCTGCCAGCAGGAAAGGCATCTAGGAGAGCTGGGCAAACGGCCTGTGTGAATGAGGACTAAATCTGCAGCTTTCATTCCAAAAAAATCCCTGGTGACCCGGCCATGAGGATGTGGACATATTACTAGAGATGGTCAGAGACTGCAGACATGGTACAGGGGATGGTCAGAGACTGCAGACATGATACAGGGGATGGTCAGAGACTGCAGATATGATACAAGAGATGGTCAGAGACTGCAGACATGATACAGGGGATGGTCAGAGACTGCAGATATGATACAAGAGATGGTCAGAGACTATAGACATGATACAAGAGATGGTAAGAGACTGCAGATATAATACAGGAGATGGTCAGAGACTGCAGACATGATACAAGAGATGGTCAGAGACTGCAGACATGATACGGAAGATGGTCAGAGACTGCAGACATGACACAAGAGATGGTCAGAGACTGCAGACATGATACGGAAGATGGTCAGAGACTGCAGACATGACACAAGAGATGGTCAGAGACTGCAGACATGATACAAGAGATGGTCAGAGACTGCAGACATGATACAGGGGATGGTCAGAGACTGCAGATATGATACAAGAGATGGTCAGAGACTATAGACATGATACAAGAGATGGTAAGAGACTGCAGATATAATACAGGAGATGGTCAGAGACTGCAGACATGATACAAGAGATGGTCAGAGACTGCAGACATGATACGGAAGATGGTCAGAGACTGCAGACATGACACAAGAGATGGTCAGAGACTGCAGACATGATACGGAAGATGGTCAGAGACTGCAGACATGACACAAGAGATGGTCAGAGACTGCAGGCATGATACGGGAGATGGTCAGAGACTGCAGACATGACACAAGAGATGGTCAGAGACTGCAGACATGATACAGGGGATGGTCAGAGACTGCAGATATGATACAAGAGATGGTCAGAGACTGCAGACATGATACAGGGGATGGTCAGAGACTGCAGATATGATACAAGAGATGGTCAGAGACTATAGACATGATACAAGAGATGGTAAGAGACTGCAGATATAATACAGGAGATGGTCAGAGACTGCAGACATGATACAAGAGATGGTCAGAGACTGCAGACATGATACGGAAGATGGTCAGAGACTGCAGACATGACACAAGAGATGGTCAGAGACTGCAGACATGATACGGAAGATGGTCAGAGACTGCAGACATGACATAAGAGATGGTCAGAGACTGCAGGCATGATACGGGAGATGGTCAGAGACTGCAGACATGACACAAGAGATGGTCAGAGACTACAGATATGATACAAGAGATGGTCGGAGACTATTGATATGATACAAGAGATGGTCAGAGACTGCAGATATAATACAGGAGATGGTCAGAGACTGCAGATATAATACAGGAGATGGTCAGAGACTGCAGCCATACTACAGGAGATGGTCAGAGACTACAGATATGATACAAGAGATGGTCAGAGACTGCAGACATGATACAGTAGATGGTCAGAGATGTACTAGTGGAGATGCTGCATATAACAGAGGGAGTCTCAGGACTGGGAGTACCAACACTGAATGCCGACATTTCCTATCTCTTATGATATGAACGCTGGAAGCCAGCTGAGCACAAGGCACAGGATGGGGCGCCAACAACAAGAACACATGTAATTGTTTTATATAAACAGATCAGCATGTCTATTACCCAGAATACACCTTTCATCTCCCAGCCTATTATCCCACATGAAAGGGGTCCAGCAGTTAACGCGGAGAAGACGATCGTTTTATTACTGGCGATGGTGGACAGCGCAGTACGCACTTCTGATGCGATGGCTTCTGGGCCGCGGGAGACATCTCCCCGAATCCTGGCCCTCCACCACCTCCCTCACCCGCACAACACCCTCCCGCCGCCATGTCCTACCGCAACCTAGTATCTGTCCCCCTGCTCCCTAAAATCTCCCCCCCGTTTTCATGTGCACTCCTGAACGCCCGATCGGTGTGCAACAAGCTTACCGCCATCCACGACCTCTTTGTTTCCCGCTCCCTCAACCTCCTGGCGATCACGGAAACTTGGATCCAGCCCACTGACTCTACCTCCCCTGCTACACTCTCCTATGGAGGGCTCACCTGGACCCACTCACCCAGGCCTAACGGTCGTAAAGGTGGTGGGGTTGGTCTGCTCCTGTCACCGCAGAGCACCTTCCGAGTCTTCCCAAACCCCCCCTCCCTATCCTTCTCCTCCTTCGAGGCCCACTGCGTCCGACTATTCTCCCCAACCCCCCTGAAGATTGCTGTGATATACCGGCCTCCTGGATCCATACCCCGCTTCCTGGAAGACTTCTCCTCCTGGCTACCCTTCTTCCTCTCCTCTGAGCTACCCACCATCATTCTTGGGGATTTCAACATCCCTGTCAACCTTGACAACCCGGACACAGCCCGTCTCCTCCACTTAACCTCCTCCTTTGCACTTGCACAGTGCATACAATCCACCACCCACTCCGACGGTAATATCCTTGATCTTGTCTTCTCCAACCGCTGCGCTCCCCACAACCTCACTAACACCCCCTTCCCTCTCTCTGACCACAACCTGATCACCTTCTCTATCTCCTCGTCCTCCAACGCCTACCCCTCCAAATGTCACACTACTACCAGCCGTAACCTCCGCAACCTTAACCCTGCCCCCCTCCACTCTGCAGCTGATCAACTCCACGACCGCATCCTCCCCCTGTCCTGCCCCAACTTGGCTATGACTGCCTACAACAACGCGCTGTCAGCAGCCCTTGACTCACTAGCGCCTTTAACCACACGCAACATCAGACTCCGACCGCTCCAGCCCTGGCAGACTGATCACACCAAAACCCTCAAACGACGCAGTCGTGCCCTGGAGCGACTATGGCGCAAAACAAAATCCCAACAAGCTTTCACCTGCTACAAATCTGCCTTCCGCACCTACACCTCCTCCCTCCACGCAGCCAAACAAGCCTACTTCCTGACCCTCATCAAGGCCCTCTCCTCCAATCCTCGCCGACTCTTCTCCACCTTCAACTCTCTACTCTCTCCACCCCCACCTCCACCCAGCACCTCACTCACCGCCCTTGAGATTGCCAATCACTTCAAAAACAAGATTGACACAATTCGCAAGGACATTGCCGCAACTCACACGCCCTCTCAACCCGTCCCCTCTCACACAGCTACCCCCTCATCCCCCCTCCCCCTCGACATTACCCGCAGGGACTTCGTCACTGCTCAAACTCCCTCCGACCCCGTTCCCCCTCACTCAGCTACCCCCTCATCACCCCTCTCCCACGGCCCCACCACTGCTCTGACCTCCACTCCCACCCCACCCTACATTCCTCATACTGAAGCTCCCCCAACACTCCACACCTTTGACCTTACTACCATTGAGGAAGTCTCCAAGATCCTCTCTGATGCCCGCCTCACCACCTGCCCCCTCGACCCTATCCCTTCACAATTCCTACGACCTCCCTCCCCCTCCATCCTACGCTCCCTCACCCACATCTTTAATCTCTCCCTCTCCTCCGGCACTTTCCCCTCCCCACTGAAGCATGCACACATCACCCCCATACTTAAAAAGCCCTCCCTGGACCCCAATGACCCGAACAACCTCAGACCCATCTCCCTGCTCCCACTTACATCTAAACTCCTCGAGCGTCTCGTCTACACCCGCCTATGCTCTCACCTCAATGACAACAACCTCCTCGATCCCCTACAGTCTGGCTTCCGCCCCCTACACTCCACCGAAACCGCCTTACTCAAACTCTCCAACGACCTTCTAACCGCCAAAGCTAATGGCCACTATTCAGTGCTCCTACTCCTTGACCTCTCTGCGGCCTTCGACACAGTTGACCACCCCCTCCTCCTCAAAATACTACACTCCCTCGGCCTCAGAGATTCTGCTCTCTCCTGGCTCTCATCCTACCTGTCACAACGCTCTTTCAGCGTTACCTATAATGCTACCACCTCCCCCTCACTCCCCCTCTCTGTTGGGGTCCCTCAAGGCTCTGTCCTTGGGCCCCTTCTCTTCTCCATCTACACCTCCTCCCTTGGCCAACTCATACACTCGCACGGCTTCAACTACCACCTCTATGCCGACGACACACAAATCTATCTCTCAACCCCCCACCTCACCCCTTCGGTCTCTGCCCAAATCACACACCTACTGAGCGACATATCAGATTGGATGTCGCTCCACTTCCTTAAACTGAATCTCTCCAAAACCGAGCTCCTTGTCTTCCCCCCAGCCCGAACCCCACCCCCCATTGACTTCTACATCACATCCAACAACGCCAATATCAAACCCGCTCTGCAGGCCAGAGTACTTGGTGTCATTCTGGACTCCAACCTATCCTTCCAGCCCCAAGTCCAATCTTTAACAAACTCGTGCAGACTCCACCTCCGCAACATCGCCAAAATCCGCACGTTCCTAACCCCAGAAACTACTAAACAGCTCATCCACTCCCTCATCATATCACGACTCGACTACTGCAACTCCCTCCTCACTGGCCTGCCTCGCCGCTGGCTATCCCCGCTTCAGTCGATCCTGAATACGGCTGCCAGACTCATTCACCTTTCCAACCGCTCCATTTCCGCCACCCCCCTCTGCCAATCCCTCCACTGGCTTCCGATTGCGCAACGGATCAAATTTAAAATCCTAACACTGACGTACAAAGCTGTCCACCATACTGCCCCGAACTACATCACTGACCTAATATCCAAGTACCGCCCAGCACGCACACTCCGCTCCTCACAAGACCTCCTTCTCTCTAGTTCCCTGGTCTCCTCCTCCCATGCCCGCCTCCAGGACTTCTCCAGGGTGTCACCCATCCTCTGGAACTCCCTGCCCCAACCCATCAGATTATCACCTACTCTCCTCTCCTTTAGGCGCACCCTGAAAACCCATCTCTTCAGGGAAGCCTACCTCACCCCCTGCTAACTTGCTGACCTCCTCCACTCTTCCTACCACTCCATCCCCCACAGCTATCTCCTCCTGTACCACTATCCCATCCCTTCTAGATTGTAAGCTCGAAAGAGCAGGGCCCTCGATCCCCTCATGTTTTGCATTGTATTGGTATTGTTCTGTCACATGTTCTGTCCCCCTTTGTAATGTACAGCGCTGAGTGAACTATTGGCGCTTTATAAATACTGTATAATAATAATAACATTTTAATTGCACATTATAGTGTAAAATCCACAGAAAATTAGAATAATGCAGCTACTATGATGGGGGATGGGTGTAGGGAAAATATAACTCAGTTAGGGTTTCAGTCCTCATCTTTGTGACGGGACAACGAACTCTGTCCTGACCCAGATCAGGGCGACATTCGTAGCTCAGAGGTTGTTGGGTTAACTTGTCCTTTAAAACTGAAGTTTCATTGGCTTATATTTTGCTTTCCCCGGTTCCTCTCCTCCTCCTCTGAAATGTTTAACCCCTTTGCGCCGGCGCCTCCCGGCCCTTTAAGGGTTTCAGAAGCCGGGAGGCGGGGTTTAGGACCATGTGACCGCCGTGACATGCTTTCATGGCAGTCACATGATCGGGAAAGGTCCCAATCGGAAGAGGAGATCGGGACCTTTCCGTAGGTACCGGACATGTGTGCTGGAAGCATGCAGGGCACGCGCTCTCAGCACGTATGTTCTTTTTTAATAGAACGGAAATGTGCAACCGCTCGGCGTCTAGGCCCAGACGCCAGGAGGCTGCACATTTGCGTTCGGCCGGCATGAAGAGGTTAAGTAAAATCTTTTTAATTTTCATTAAATCCCCCCTAGACTCACCAATGCCATCACTGGGTCTCTGTGCTTCTTTATGCAATGCAGGCAGATCATGGCTGGTGGGAAGGGTCGTACATAGCTTCCTGAAAACCTCACAGCACCTGACCTCAGTACTAGGGTGGCCACCTCATCCCTTTTAACCCGAACACATATTGGTGACACCGGTTCCGAGGCTAATGAAAGTGGCTTATCTGCATTAAATCAGCCTTAGAACCTGTGTCATTACCCCTTGGCGCCGGCGCCTCCTGGCCCTTTAAGGGTTCCAGAAGCGGGGAGGAGTTTTAGGGTCATGTGACCGCCGTGATTCGCTGTAATGGCTGTCACATGATCGGGAAAGGTCCTGATCGAAAGGGGAGATCGGGACCTTTCCGTGAGCACCGAACGCGTGTGCTGGGAGTGCGCAGGGTTTACGCTCTCAGCACATATGTTTTTTGTAATAAAACGCAAATTTGCAGCCGCTCGGCGTCTAGGCCCAGATCCCGGGAGGCCGCACATTTGCGTTTGGCCGGTGCCAAGAGGTTAATGCGTGTTTGGGTTTAAAGGGATGAGGTGACAACCCTACGCAGCACTCCTTTCAAGAGTCCTCCTGTAACATAAATGTAAAGATTTGAGTAGCTGAGATGTGATCTGTAGGAAATATGACATTGTAGATTTAGCTCATTCCATGTTATTATGAGATGTGTTCAGAATTCAGTCAGAGACATATGGTCACCCATTAGCATCTGAAAGGGACAGAGCTTCCACTGGCAGGAGGCGACACCTGGATGACAATAAGATTTGTCACCTTATGAGAAATCTGGAAGGAAAAGGCTCAGACAGTTCAGCTTCATGACACAGCGGGAGACCAGAGGTGGTTCCCATGTGTCTGGGGAGCTTTAAAGTATATCAGCAGATCAAAGGAATTTATTTCATCTCTCATAAAAGCTAAAATATTAGTTGCAAAGAGATGAAAATAGTTCCTTCTGATTGGACATACTGTAGGCTACATCTGCATGTAAAACTGTATTTGTGGTCTATGTAGAATCCCAGAGAAATGCAGAAAATGGTTATATGGCACCAGATTGCGACACCTCCATTCTGATGCAAGTAGTGGACTGCGTTTTGGGAGGAGTTATGCAAATATCAAATTGCCTTGCTAGATGGATGTCATTCTGGAGGAGTGAGCGCTCTGGGCACACTGTACTTGCATAGAGACCACCCTGGGTAATGTCCACATGGGATCCTGAGACTCCACCGTTGAAAGAACTGATATCTAATGAAGGAAAGGGGTGGGACCAGGGACAGTTGGGCTGGGGAGGAAGGAGCTAGATGATGCTGGGTGTCTTCCAGGAGGTGGAGCTTTGACTTGCTGTAGCTTCTAATGCACATTGTGAGAAGCTCACAGTGTGCAATGAAATTGGAGTCAGGCTAGGGTCACACCCATGCAGTTTGCTTTGATCAATTTCTACAATGCGTTTTTGCACATGCATGTTTGATGCGCTTTGCGTTTTTTTCCAGTTTGTTGCTGGGCAGATTAAAATGCAATACGTATCAAAAACGCACTACATGCTCTTCTGCAGCGTCTCCATTGAAGTCTATAGAACAAAAAAGGCAATGTTTTGTGTTTAAAAAAAGTCCCTGAGCCTTTCCAAAAAAACGCAGCGGGTGAAAATGCAGAGATGTGAACCTGCCCCATAGGAAATCATGATAAATGGACTGCTGTGCGTTTGTGCAAAATGCGGCAGTAGAACGTAGACTAAGACTGGCCATACATTATACAATTTTCTTGAGAGTTTTGCTTTAGATTTACCAAAAACCATAAAATATGAGGTCAGACCTAAACAACACTTTCAATGTATCCAATCAGGCGGGCCCTTGTACTACATAGTTGAAGGGAAATCTAAAGGAAATTGAGCAGAAATTGGACAGAAAATTGTATAATGTATGGCCAGCCTAAGCCGTTTCAGTCCAGGAGAGGAACCGCTACAACTGGGCAAGACTGAAGGGGAGGCTGGAGGGAGGATTTAACCCCCATGATACAAAGTTACGTGAGTGGTAAGTCGCTGTAATCGCAACGAGAGGTAACACACATGTCCATGGTTCTTCCAGGTCCATGGCTCCATGGTTCTTCCAGGTCCATGGTTCTGCCAGGTCTATGGTTCTGCCAGGTTTATGGTTGCGCAGTTCCACCAGGTTTATGGTTCCGCCAGGTCCATGGTTCTTCCAGGTTCATGGTTCCATGGTTCTGCCAGGTCTATGGTTCCATATTTCTGCCAGGTCTATGGTTCCATATTTCTGCCAGGTCTATGGTTCCATGGTTCCGCCACGTCTATGGTTTATGGTTCCGCCAGGTCTATGGTTCCACCAGGTCCATGGTTATTCAAGGTCCATGGTTCCTCCAGGTCTATGGTTCCATGGTTCCTCCAGGTCTATGGTTCCATGGTTCTGCCAGGTCTATGGTTTCATGGTTCTGCCAGGTCTATGGTTCCATGGTTCCGCCAGGTCCATTGTTCTGCCAGGTCTATGGTTCCATGATTCTGCCAGGTCCATGGTTCCGCCAGGTCTATGGTTCTGTGGTTCTGCCCGGTCTATGGTTCCGTGGTTCCGTCAGGTCCATGGTTCTGCCAGGTCTATGGTTCCATGGTTCCGCCAGGTCTATGGATCCGCCAGGTCTATGGTTCCATGGTTCAGCCAGGTCTATGGTTCCATGGTTCTGCCAGGTCTAGGGTTCCATGGTTCTGCCAGGTCTAGGGTTCCATGGTTCTGCCCGGTCTATGGTTCCATGGTTCCGTCAGGTCCATGGTTCTGCCAGGTCTATGGTTCCATGGTTCCACCCGGTCTATGGTTCCGTGGTTCCGCCAGGTCCATGGTTCTGCCAGGTCTATGGTTCCATGGTTCCGCCAGGTCTATGGTTCCATGGTTCCGCCAGGTCTATGGTTCCGTTGTTCCACCCGGTCTATGGTTCCATGGTTCTTCCAGGTCCATGGTTCCACCATCAAGTGCTCCTCTCATTTTCTTCCTTCCATTTTGTAGCATTTTCCATCCTGGAATCCCCGTCTGTCATGATGAATCTCGTCTCCTGATAATATTCCTTCCCTCCCTCATTAATGTGATTCATTTCTGGTTTTCCTCTGGATAAATGCGGGGTGCTGGATCGCAGTTTCTGGAACATTCATTACACCAAGAAAATGACACCATCCAACATTTAGTTTTAGTTCAATAATCCGCGACGATCTAAACTGCGTTTTATAGAACTGGCAATTCATTGTTCTGTGCTGTCGGCTCTGTACACTGCAAGGATCCAGCGGAGGTTTCTGCGGGTGCTTCTGTTCTGTAGATACTGAGAGCTGTCGCTGCAGGGCGCTTGTGTGCAAATCCATGTGTGGAATCTGCTGAAATCCTTTAACCTGGCACTGTCACCCCCTCCCTCACTCCTGCCCAGGCCAATTTTCAGCTTTCAGCGCTGTCACACTTGGAATGACAATTGCGCGGTCATGCGACACTGTACCCATATGGCATTTTTATTATTTTTTTCACACAAATAGAGCTTTCTTTTGGTGGTATTTACTCGCCGCTGGGGTTTTATTTTTTATGCTATAAACAAAAAAGGAGCAAACAAATTGGAAAAAAAAGTTTCTTTGCTTCTATTATAAAATTTAGCAAAAATGGTAATTTTTCTACTTCACTGATGTGTGTTTATAAGGCTGCACTGATAGGCACTGATGAGGTGGCACGGATAGGTTGGACTGATGAGGTGGCACTGGTAGGCAGCAATGATGGTCACTGATAGGCTGCACTGATGAGCATTGATGAGGTGGCACGGATAGGCTGCACTGATGAGGTGGCACGGATAGGCTGCACTGATGAGGTGGCACGGATAGGCTGCACTGATGAGGTGGCACGGATAGGCTGCACTGATGAGGTGGCACTGGTAGGCAGCAATGATGGTCACTGATAGGCACTGATAGGCTGCACTGATGAGCACTGATGAGGTGGCACGGATAGGCTGCACTGATGAGGTGGCACGGATAGGCTGCACTGATGAGGTGGCACTGGTAGGCAGCAATGATGGTCACTGATAGGCTGCACTGATGAGCATTGATGAGGTGGCACGGATAGGCTGCACTGATAGGCAGCAATGATGGTCACTGATAGGTGGCACTGATGGGCACTGATAGGTGGCACTGATGGGCGACACTGACGGGTGGTGCAGACTGATGGGCACTGATGGGTGCAACTGCTTGTACAGCACTGATGGGCGGCACTGCTGGGCACTGATGGGTGGAACTGGTAGGAGGCATTGCTGGGCGGCACTGCAGGGCACCGATGATCAGTGCCGATATGTTCTGTCACATTTGCCGGTTATCGGCAGTACTTTCCTCATGCTGTGACAGTGCGAGGGAAGTGCAGCCGATAACCAGCGCCTGTATGTACTCCGTCATTGGACACAGCTGATCGCGTGGTAAATGTCCGCTATAATTGGCTTTTTACCTCACCATGTGATCAGCTGCGTCCGTAGGGTACAGCGATCACGGAGATCGCCGGGTGTGCTCCGCTGGGGGCACGTTCTGGGAGGACGTCATAGGACACCCTCCCAGGACTGGACAACCACGCTGTAGCCGTCATTCATAAGCAAGTGGTTGAAATGAGTCTTGAGTGGGGGATGTGACAAAGGCGGTGCCTGACTCCGCCCTTCTCACCAACTCATTACAAAGGACCGGACAATCTCTCACTGCGCTGTCACGTAACAATGCATTTCTCAGCTGCACCCTGCACAAAGATTTTCCAGCTTGCCGGACCACAATCTAGGTGCCGCAGCTTGAGAGCGATTGCCACTGATTCTAAAGGCTTATTTTTTTGTTTTTTTGTAAGAAAATATAACAAACATATACTATACTTACCTGCTGTGTGCAGTGGTTTTGAACAGAGCAGCCCAGATCCTCCTCTTCTCAGATCCCCCGCAGGCTCTCCTGGCCCCTCCATCCTATTGGGTGCCCCCACAGCAAGCAGCTTGCTATGGGGGCACCTGTTGCTCCATGTCCATTCACACATGAAGCCACGGCTTGGCCCTGCCCCCTCTCCCTTCTCATTAGCTCACTGGCTGTGGTTGACAAAACTGAGCATGTGCAGAATGGCTACGGGTTTAGTGTCTTATCAGGTGGATATTTGAACAAGAGGAGGGGCAGAGAAGACAGGATCAAACAGCCTTTTTACACAATGCAGAGGATTAACCCCTTAGGTTCCACAGTGGGTGTTTTAGGGCCCGTTGGGACTGTGTGTGCCCTTTCCACTTGATAGGCCGGGGAGATTCTTTGGTGATTCAGGAATTCAGGATTCAGGACTTGTTCGGGCAGGTCGACCACCTGCACATTGTTGTGCCACAGTCTGTTCTCCACGTCCTCAGAGCGTGACATCAGGAGGTTCACTTGGCGCTGGAGCTCAGATAGGGTTCTAGCATGATTAGATGTGTTTTCCTCCACTTCTGAGATGTGGGAGTCTGCAGACCCCAGGTGCCCCCAGATTTTATCTAGATCCTGCCAGATGAAGCCGCACTCCAGGGCCAGAGAGTCAATCTTAGCCATGAGGGAGGTTTTATTTGCCACCAATCCCCTGGTGAAGCCACTACGGATGGCATCTCACAGTCTTCTCCCGCTGTTGCAGCCACGGCGAGCTCGGGCTTCTCTGTCTGCACCGCTACAGGTGGTCTGGAGGTCGCGCATGCAGACAAGAGGGATGCGCCATTTGTAGTGGGCAGGGAACTCCGGGGCCCGCTGGAGACCCGCTACTGCCCGGAGGACTTCCTCGTCGGCATGGGAAGGCTGGGAGTAGGTCCCCCAGGTGGAAGAAGGGGTTTACTGAGCAAATTGGAGGTGGTGAGCTCCCCAAGAACAGGAGAAAAGTGCCGGATAACGGGAGCCTCTGCTGAACACGTCCGTGCTGTTTCACATCCTGGCCACACCCCTACATGCCTATTTATTAACCCCTACATGCCTATTTATTAACCCCTACATGCCTGCTTATTAACCACTTATCTACCATGACGTTTATAAACATACCATGGTAGACAAGAGGTTAATGTGAGTGTAATTCTTACTGAAATCATGGGTTTGACAAACAGTTGCACTAATATTGTGTGATATAAAAAGTTTCCACTGCCATCATTTTATTCTACAGGGTCTCTGCTTTCGGAAATAGATCTCGTTTTGGAGGAGCTTCAGTCAGGTTTTTAGGAATTAAGTCAGTAGCTACTAATCCTGTACAAATCCCGTAGCTGCTGACTTCTACTAAAAGGACACTTACCTGACACGGGACACTTTTGAATGACGGAAACGGACTGCTGGAAAACGTAGGTTAAAAAAACGTCTGTTTATGCGCATTTAGAAGCGTTTTTTAAAGATAAGCACAGGAGAACCTCCCAAATGCCCACAATGCACTGAAAAGTGGTACATTTTGAACTATTTCAGACTGTTTCAGAGAAATACAGAGAGTAGAAGCAGAGACAGTAGTGTGTGTTGAGATTAGCTTAGGTGTGAGTTGCTCATTAACATTTCTTTTGTTTCCAAGGGTGGGAAAGGTGTCTGGTGGAGGGAGTCATTAAGGTCACCTGCCAGGGGGTCTTCATGAGGAATTTAAGGTGTGAATGGTCATTAACATATCTTTTGTTTCCAAGGGTGGGAGAGGTCTGAGGTGTGAATGGTCATTAACATATCTTTTGTTTCCAAGGGTGGGAGAGGTCTGAGGTGTGAATGGTCATTAACATATCTTTTGTTTCCAAGGGTGAGAGAAGTCTGAGGTGTAAATGGTCATTAACATATCTTTTGTTTCCAAGGGTGGGAGAGGTCTGGGGTGTGAATGGTCATTAACATATATTTTGTTTCCAAGGGTGGGAGAGGTCTGAGGTGTGAATGGTCATTAACATATCTTTTGTTTCCAAGGGTGGGAGAGGTCTGAGGTGTGAATTGGTCATTACAATGTGTGACAAGCTTGGTAGGAACATCCTGTGTTCAGTGTTTTGTCCATCTGAGTACCTTGAAAACACTTTGCCTTCATTTTTCATGACGAAAAAAGGCTCTGGACAGCATAGGGAACTGGAAGAGTTAATAAAAAAAAATTCAAAAGCAAATGCTAATAAATGTGATTTGCCGCATTTAGCCACATTTACAAGCTTTTTGCGTTTGAAACGCTGATAAAATCGACTGCCGAACGCAAGTTTTCTGCATTAAAAAATAACTGTAAACTCAAATGCCTGTAAACGGCTGGAAACGACGACGTGTACACAGACACATAGGAGAACATTAGGGAGAGTTCAGGAGCTGCTGAAAAAAAAACGCAGAACAGCTCCTAAACGTCAGTTTATCAGCTGCAGTGTACATGAGCCATTACCGGCACTTTTTCTTCAACAGTTTTTGGGTCTCCAGCACCAGCATGTTTACTGCTGTAACTCCTTGTGGCTTCACAGCCGACTCCCCACTGCGCATGCGTGAACTGCTCTGCACCCTATGAATGGTCCTGAAGCCTCCTTGGACCTGTAACATGTCCCAGAAGGTTGCGGGCAAAGGAGAGGGGGGCCAACTTCTTCTACGATGACCCAGGTGGTCAAAACAAAGGTGGGAGCAGGTACCGTTCAAAGCAAAAAAAATATATATTACAAATATGCCAGAGGAGGAGGAAGAAAACTGGAACTTCCACTTTTGGGTGACGTTCTGCTTTAAAGCGGAGCTCCACCCAAAAGGGGAAGTTCCGCTTTAAGGACTGCTCTCCCGCTCCCCATTAAGGATTGGCACCTTTGGGGGGTGGGGGGAGCAGGTACCTGAATTTGTCAGGTACCCGCTCCCACTTCCGTCCAATCACCTAGGCCAGGGGTAGGCAACCTGCAGCTCTCTAGCTGTTGTGGAACTACATTTCCCATGAGGCATTGCAACATTACAAAACTGACAGTTACAGCTATGACTTGCAGAGGCATGATGGAACTTGTAGTCCTGCAACAGCTGGAGAGCCGCAGGTTGCCTACCTCTGGCCTAGGCGACCGGAAGATGTCCTCCCACCTCCCTCCCTGTAGTCTTTTGGGACATGTGACAGGTCCCAGAAGACTACAGGACCATTCATGGAGCGCAGCACTACTCGCGCATGCGCAGTGGGTACCCGGCTGTGAAGCCGCAAGCTGGGTGCCCATACTGAAGATGCTGGCCTCCTGGAATACAGGACGGCTGGTGAAACAGGCTGCGGGTGACACACCGAAGGACTGAGGGACAGGTAAGTGGCTGTTTTTTAAAAGTCAGCAGCTACAGTTTTTGTAGCTGCTGACTTTTATTTTTTGACAGGATGAGTGGAACTTCGCTTTAAGTAAGCATCAGGACTAAAATCTTCATTTAAAAGAAAAAAGCTCTGACAGTGAAAGGGCTGAAGCACGCATCGCCTTATACAAGAAAGATGAAGCACCCAGTGCACTGAATTTAAAATCTGTGAAGGCAAACTCTATAATTTGGGGAGCAAATTATTATCTGGACAGCACAGTGGCTAAATGGTTAGCACTTCCACCTGGCAGCACTCGGGTCGTTGGTTTGAATCCCAACCACGGCACCACCTGCTTGGAGTTTGCATGTTCTCCCTGTGCCTGTGTGGGTTTCCTCTATGTACTCCGGTTTCCTCTAGGTCAGTGGTTCTCAACCGGTGGGTCGCGACCCCTTTGGGGGTCGAACGACTCTTTCACAGGGGTCGCCTAAGACCATCGGAAAACACATATTTCCGATGTGTAAAGAGCAGCTACTGTGTTGAAAGCAGCTACTGTGCTGAAAGCAGCTACTGTGTTGAAAGCAGCTACTGTGTTGAAAGCAGCAGTATTGGAGGTAAAACGACACTCATGAATTATAATTACTGGGTAAATAATTTTATGGTTGGGGGTCACCACAACATGAGGAACTGTATTAAAGGGTCACGGCATTAGGAAGGTTGAGAACCACTGCCCTAGGTACTCCGGTTTCCTCCCACACTCCAAAGACATGCTGGTAGGTTGATTGGCTCCTGTCTAAATTAGCCCTAGTATGTTTGTTAGGGACCTTAGATTGTACGCCCCTTCAGGGTCAGGGACTGATGTGAATGTACAATATATATGTAAAGCGCGGTGTAAATTGACGGCGATATATAAGTACCTGAAATAAATAAAAATAATTTGATCTCCAGCAGTGAGCCATTTACAGGAGCAGGGGGATGAAGACTGTGTGAATACCTATGTACAAACCAAGCACTGCTTCCATGGTTGAATGTTTGGCAATCCTAGGAAGTCCTTGCTGGTGGAAGTGTCACTTGATGACCGATTGCACTGTAATGATTAGACTTTATTAAAGGATGTTGAGTTTCCTTCTGTAAACGTGCGCTGCAGCCGTGCAGGATGACCCCCGCGTGCGTTCTGTTAAGCATTAGCAGCTGCTGCATAATCCGGAAGTTAGTCTGGGGCTTTCCCATGCTGGGCGCATTGTGTGACTCCTTTTATTGTGCTGACTTTATGTACTATTAATGGTTTGATTAAAGGAGACTGCCATTTATCCGACATAAAAGGGTCGTGCCGAGTCTGGGGTTTGAAAAAAAAAAAAGGGATTCTTGAAATTGGCCGATTTAATGTGCCGGAAGAAGTCAGTTGAAGCATTCCCGTGCCATTGTCTCTTTATTGCAGCTCTTACATAAGTCAGCCAAATATACAACTGTCATTTGTGGTGCTAAAAGGGTTTTATAATACAGTTGCAACATTTTCCATTTTAGTACAGAGACATCTAGTAGCTACAGAAGAGAAAAAATGTTATTGCTACTCCTCTACATCCTATGAAAGCTTGTTTGGGAATCACCAGAGCTGAGTACAAAGCTCTTTTATGACTTCCCTGGCAAGTAATGTTGATTCGCCAAGAGTGCGGGGTCTAAGACACAGTTGGTTTTCACGAGAGCTCCAGAAAGTGGAGATGGGCTAGAAATCCTGGGGGACAGTTGGTCTTTACCAGAGCTCTGGAAGGAGAAGATGGATTAGAGATTCTAGGGGTCACAGTTGGTTTTCCACCAGAGCTCTAGAAGGTGGAGATGGATTAGAGATTCTAGGGGTCACAGTTTGTTTTCCACCAGAGCTCTAGAAGGTGGAGATAGATTAGAGATTCTAAGGGTCACAGTTTGTTTTCCACCAGAGCTCTAGAAGGTGGAGATGGGTTAGAGATCTTGGGAGATAGTTGGTCTTTACCAGAGCTCCGGAAGGAGAAGATGGATTCGAGATTCTAGGGGTCACAGTTGGTTTCCACCAGAGCTCTAGAAGGTGGAGATGGGTTAGAGATCTTGGGGGACAGTTGGTCTTTACCAGAGCTCTGGAAGGAGAAGATGGATTAGAGATTCTGGGGGTCACAGTTGGTTTTCCACCAGAGCTCTAGAAGGTGGAGATGGATTAGAGATTCTAGGGTCACAGTTTGTTTTCCACCAGAGCTCTAGAAGGTGGAGATGGGTTAGAGATCTTGGGAGACAGTTGGTCTGTACCAGAGCTCCGGAAGGTGGAGATGGATTAGAGATTCTGGGGGTCACAGTTGGTTTTCACCAGAGCTCTTGAAGGAGATGGGTTAGAGATCTTAGGAGACAGTTGCTCTTTACCAGAGCTCCAGATTAGAGATTCTAGGGTTCACAGTTGGTTTCCACCAGAGCTCTAGTGTCAAGGTCCTACCTTTCCTCAGAGCTTGTGTTGCTCCATGTGCTGGCATCCATCTTAGGTTTCTGCAAAGCATGGTGGGAGCCTTTATGCTTTCAGGCCTCTGCGGCTCCTCCTCCAGAAGGGTGTGGCTGATCACATTTAAGCCTGCTGTCTGCAATGGCTCTTTGCATTCGTGTCCTGTAGGTTCCCTTGCAGCAAGCTCTTGTTCTGTTCTCATTGCTCTCCTGGTAACCGACTCGGCTTGGACAAGACTTTTCTCTGCTTTAACCCTTTACCTGACCTTCCGTTGCTGAACCTGGCCCGTGACCTGAGTATTCTTTGCCTACCGTCTTGTACTGTCTGCTTCGTTGTTATAGACCCGGCCTGTCTGACCACGCTACACGTTGTCCCATCTAGCTCCATTGGCGGCAGTCGTTACCGCAGCTGGGGTTACTCGGGGGCCGCGACCTGGTCTCAGGATGCGTCAAGTCCATCCCCACCATCAGGGGCCCTGGTGAAGGGCAGCCTGGGGCTTAGACTCTGCGCCCTGAGGGACCCTGGTCTGTGGGTAGTGGCTGTCGTCAGTCGCTGCGTGCCCTTACCATAGGCCTGCCTGCCCATTCCATCGATCCTGCCCTGACATCTAGAAGGTGGCGATGGGTTAGAGATCTTGGGAGACAGTTGGTCTTTACTAGAGCTCCGGAAGGTGGAGATGGATAAGAGATTCTGGGGGTCACAGTTGGTTTTCCACCAGAGCTCTAGAAGGTGGAGATGGTTTCAAGATTCTGGGGGTCACAGTTGGTTTTCACCAGAGCTCTTGAAGGTGGAGATGGGTTAGAGATCTTAGGAGACAGTTGCTCTTTACCAGAGCTCCGGATTAGAGATTCTAGGGTTCACAGTTGGTTTCCAACCAGAGCTCTAGTGTCAAGGTCCTACCTTTCCTCAGAGCTTGTGTTGCTCCATGTGCTGGCATCCATCTTAGGTTTCTGCAAAGCATGGTGGGAGCCTTTATGCTTTCAGGCCTCTGCGGCTCCTCCTCCAGAAGGGTGTGGCTGATCACATTTAAGCCTGCTGTCTGCAATGGCTCTTTGCATTCGTGTCCTGTAGGTTCCCTTGCAGCAAGCTCTTGTTCTGTTCTCATTGCTCTCCTGGTAACCGACTCGGCTTGGACAAGACTTTTCTCTGCTTTAACCCTTTACCTGACCTTCCGTTGCTGAACCTGGCCCGTGACCTGAGTATTCTTTGCCTACTGTCTTGTACTGTCTGCTTCGTTGTTATAGACCCGGCCTGTCTGACCACGCTACACGTTGTCCCATCTAGCTCCATTGGCGGCAGTCGTTACCGCAGCTGGGGTTACTCGGGGGCCGCGACCTGGTCTCAGGATGCGTCAAGTCCATCCCCACCATCAGGGGCCCTGGTGAAGGGCAGCCTGGGGCTTAGACTCTGCGCCCTGAGGGACCCTGGTCTGTGGGTAGTGGCTGTCGTCAGTCGCTGTGTGCCTTACCATAGGCCTGTCTGCCCATTCCATCGATCCTGCCCTGACATCTAGAAGGTGGCGATGGGTTAGAGATCTTGGGAGACCGTTGGTCTTTACCAGAGCTCTGGAAGGTGGAGATGGATAAGAGATTCTGGGGGTCACAGTTGGTTTTCACCAGAGCTCTTGAAATTGTAGGTGGGTTAGAGACCTTGGAGGTCACAGTTGGTTTTCACCAGAGCTCCGGAAAGTTGAGATGGGTTTACAGAGCCAGGGGCTCACAGGTGGTTTTCACCAGAGTTCCAGAAGGTGGAGATGGGTTAGAGATAATGGGAGCCACAGTTGGTTTTTCATCAGAGCTCCTGAAAGTGGAGATTGTCCAGGGACCCAGGTGGTCCTGGTGTACTTTGCTGCAAACTGTCACCAGGTCATGGTTCTTGAGTTTGCCCCACCAAGGGTAAAGGAGGATGAAAAGGCTATGGTGTGGAGACTGTAAACGTGGCAGGCAGAAGAATAGTCAGGTCCGGGCAGGGGTTAAGGCAGGTAGTAAATAAGAATGTAGTCAGGTCCAGACAAAGGGTCTTAACAGAGAATAGTCAGATCTGATAGGGGTTTTGGTAGGCGAAAAACAAGAGAGTAGATAGATCAATCCAAAGTGTCAACGGTCAGGCAATCTTGCAGGCATGTTTTATAGCTCTTTGCAAAAGGATAATTGGCCTCAAAATACAGCACCAGCCACTTCAAATGCCAAAGGTTAAATACCCATTTGGTCAGAGGACTGCGCCATTTCAGAAAACTCTGCAAGTCCTGGCAGGGTTTCTGAGAGTACCAGTAAAAGTCCTGGCAAGGATTCTGTGAGTATCATTAAAAGTCCTAAAAGTGATTCTAAGAGTACCATTGGCAGCTCTGGCAGGGATAATGTGAGCACCATTTGAAGTCCTGCTGTGGATTTTTGTGAGTACCACTGGAAGTCCTGGCAGGAATTCTAAGATGAGTATTCCAGGAAAACTTTTCTTCATCAAGATGCGTAAAATAGAATCCAACGCGTTGCAGGGGCTCAAAACCCCTCCTTTATCAGGGCTGAGAAACAAATATGCAAAGCATAATATGAGCCGAGTATGTAAAAATGCAGACTTTGATCTGTAATGTAATAACAATGGCGTGTGTTCTAAATATTATAAAATGAATCTATATGCAATCACAATTATCAGCACAATATAGAAAACAGCCAATGTAATCAAACTATATATGTGGTTAGAATTACGGATGCACCAAAATTTCGGTGGCTGAAACGTTTCGTCCGAAAACACTCTTTTCGACCGTTGGCCGAAATGAAAAAAAAAAGCACCGACACAGGTGCAGAAAAACCCCCGCCCGTCGCCGCCTCCCGCCCGCTGCTGCCGCCACCAGCCACCGCTCGGTAGTTCTCAGCCTTACCTGAGAAACCATCAATCCCGGCGCTCGGCATAGAGATGAGTGAAGGAAAGATGGACTCCACTCATCTCTATGCCCTTGGAGGACCGGAGCCGATGTCACTTCCGGTTCCAGCCACTTACTTTTTTTTTTTTCCTTAAAGCACTAGATCAGGGGTCTGCAACCTTTAAGACATAAAGAGCCACTTGGACCCATTTCCGAGAGGGAAAAAAAGACTGGGAGCCGCAAAACCATTGCAACATTTAAAACAAATCCGACACTGCATATATTGCAAAAAACGCTCTGGTCATGAAGGGGGTTTAAGGGCCCAGTAAGCAAAGGGTTAATCAGGGCCACAGTGTATCGTCATAATCACAATCATAGCCTTAGGTCAGTGGTGGGCAACCTTTTTTTTCGACTGAGCCAAATCTCGCCAAAACCACGATTGAAATTTATTTTGAGAGAAACATTTTTAAAACTGAAAATACATCCCCCATATAGTAATTCATCCCCCATATAGTAATTCATCCCCCATAGTAATTCATCCCCCATAGTAATTCATCCCCCATATAGTAATTCATCCCTCATATAGTAATTCATCCCCCATAGTAATTCATCCCCCCTATAGTAATTCATCCCCCATATAGTAATTCATCCCCCATAGTAATTCATCCCCCCTATAGTAATTCATCCCCCATATAGTAATTCATCCCCCGTAGTAATTCATCCCCCATAGTAATTCATCCCCCCTATAGTAATTCATCCCCCATATAGTAATTCATCCCCCATATAGTAATTCATCCCCCCTATAGTAATTCATCCCCCATAGTAATTCATCCCCCATAGTAATTCATCCCATATAGTAATTCATCCCTCATATAGTAATTCATCCCCCCTATAGTAATTCATCCCCCCTATAGTAATTCATCCCCCCTATAGTAATTCATCCCCCATATAGTAATTCATCCCCCCTGTAGTAATTCATCCCCCGTAGTAATTCATCCCCCCTATAGTAATTCATCCCCCCTATAGTAATTCATCCCCCCTATAGTAATTCATCCCCCATATTGTGTGAATTCACTTACCTTTGCTCCGCGCGTTCCTCTCGCTGGGTTCCCGCGCCGTTCTGGTCTTCAGGGCGGACTGTGAGAGGAGAGGAGTTCGTCACGCTGCCCCGCCTACATCCGGGCTGCCCCGCCTACATCCTGACAGCCAATGTTTGCCAGCGGGCGCCCGGCACACAGAAGATCTACATTAAAAGAGCCGCGGCTTGCCGACCCTATTGCCTGTCACCTGGTGGGCAGTGTGCTCCGGAGCCGCAGGAAAGGTGAAAAAGAGCCGCATGCGGCTCCGGAGCCGCGGGTTGCCGACACCCGCACTAGATCAATGCTCTTTTTTTATCCAGTGCTTTGCATTGTAGAGGAGAGATGTGGGGTCTTATTGACCCCATGTCTCTCCTTAAAGAGGACCTGTCACTAATTATTTCTATCACAGGGGATGCAGGCATTTCTTGTGATAAGAATAAAAGTGATTACAAATTTTTTTAAAGGGACAGTGCAAAAAAACAAAACATTAAATAAATTAAAATAAAAAAGTTTAAAGTGCCCCCATCCCACCCATGCTCGCACGTAGTGGTGAACGCATACGTAGGCCGTGCCCACATTTGTAAATGGTGTTCAAACCACCCATGTGAGGTATTACCATGAACGTCAGAGCAAGAGCAATAATTCTCACACTGGACCTCCTCTGTAACTTTACACTGCTAACCTGTAGACATTTTTAAAGCATCACCCATGGAGATTTTTAACCATTAGCCGCACGGCCTATAGCCGAAATGTATTACCTTTCCGGGTGCACGCCATTTGGCGTCCTCCCGCACATGCGCAGTTCGCACGGTTGCAGAGCCGCGCAGCGGCGCGATCTGTCACCCGCCGTGTACCTCGGACATGGCCGATGACAGATCTGAGTACCGGCCCCCGCTGCCGGTGCCATGTGACCTGCTGTGACCAATCACAGCAGGTCACATGACAGTTGTATACAATGGATGGCTTCATTCATGCCATCCATTGTATACTAGTGCCTAGCTCTGAATGGTCACAGAGATCACATGCACATGTCATGTGATTAGCTGTGGCCAAATCACAGCTAAGCACAAAAAAAAAAAAACCCTGAATGAATCGATGTCATTCAGGTAAATGCTTGCTTATAGCAAAGTAATTCTTTGCTATAAGCAAATTGTGTAAAAAAAAAATCTTAAAAAAAAAATGTAATAAAAAATTAAAAATAATAAAAAATAAATAAATAAATATATTTTTTTTTTTTCATACTGTCACCAGTCAGTGTCCCTGATCACCGCCATGCCACTTATATGATGATTCTGTACTGCACTGGTGACAGTATGTAAAAAAAAAAAAGAAAAAAAAGAAAATAATTTTTTACATTTTTTCATTTTCCGAAAAATTATGACAAAAAAAATACAACTTCAAAAAACTCGCCATTCCTCTTATGAAGTACGTCGGACTGTCTACTCTGCAAAAAGGGGTCATTTGGGGGATATCTGTACTGTTCTGACATTTGGGGGATATCTGTACTGTCCTGACATTTGGGGGATATCTGTACTGTTCTGACATTTGGGGGATATCTGTACTGTTCTGACATTTGGTGGATATCTGTACTGTTCTGACATTTGGGGGATATCTGTACTGTTCTGACATTTGGGGGATATCTGTACTGTCCTGACATTTGGGGGATATCTGTACTGTCCTGACATTTGGAGGATATCTGTACCGTCCTGACATTTGGGGGATATCTGTACTGTCCTGACATTTGGAGGATATCTGTACTGTCCTGACATTTGGAGGATATCTGTACTGTCCTGACATTTGGGGGATATCTGTACTGTCCTGACATTTGGGGGGATATCTGTACTGTTCTGACATTTGGGGGGATATCTGTACCGTCCTGACATTTGGGGGATATCTGTACCGTTCTGACATTTGGGGGATATCTGTACTGTTCTGACATTTGGGGGATATCTGTACTGTCCTGACATTTGGGGGATATCTGTACCGTCCTGACATTCTTGGACCTCAAGAAATTAGATTGGCTGTCAGTACTTCAGGATTGATCAATATTCAGATATCTCCCATAGTTTGTGAACTCTATAACTTTCCTCCAAACTAAATAATACATCCTAATTTGGGTTATTTTCACCAAAGACATGTAGCAGAATACATCTCGGCCTAAATTTATGAAGAACAATTATTTATTTGTAAACTTTTATAACAGAAACAAAGAACAATTTTTTTTTCAAAATTTTTGGTCTTTTTTGTTAATTTAGCAAAAAATAAAAACCCCGACGGTGATTAAATACCACCAAAAGAAAGCTCTAGTTGTGTGAAGAAAATGATAAAATTTTAGTTTGGGTACAATGTTGTATGACCGCGCAATTGTCATTCAAAGTGTGAGAGCGCTGAAACGTGAAAAATGGCCTGGGCAGGAAGGTGTAAAATTGCCCGGTATTGAAGGGGTTAATATGAAACCAAGGTCAAGAACACGGGGACATGACCTCAAACTAACTGGAGGAAAGTTCCAGACTAATCTTAGAAAATATCACTGTACGGAAAAGGTAGTTGATACTTGGAATAGACTTCCAGAAACTTACAGTGTGTATGTGTGTGTGTGTGTATATAGATATATATATATATATATATATATATATATCTATATACACACACACACTGTATCTATACTCAGACGAAAAAGTTAAGGAAACAAAAAACTAAAACAAAAACAAAAAAACGATACAAAATATGAAGAAAAAAAAATGGCAGACTCAATGAACCACTTGGTCTTTTTTCTGCCATCACTTTTCTAAGTTTCTAGTGGTGGTTGCTGTATTACTTGCCTTTTACATTATAGTAAAGATAGATTTTCTTTTTTTTGGCGTGCAGCAGTCCACATTTTTGTGCATATACATGATGCGAATGTACAGTTTGTATAGCGCTGCATACATTAATTACATTTAAAATATGATTATAATATATTTAGATTAAATAATTACATTAATATTATTTAATTATGTATTGTAATTTATATTATTATTTTAACAGGTAATATATGCGTTAATATTATTATCTTTATATAATTTTTTTAATTAGTACATTTTTCATTTATAATAATTTCCTAATTTGATTCATTCTTATGATTTAGAATTATCATAATTTAACAAATAAAAATATTTTGTTAATTATGATTTATAATTGTGTTACTTTCTTATTTAATGATAATAAATTAATTGTTACAATTTAATTCAATAAATTAATGGCGCTATAGAAATGTCTGAAATTAATAAGGTATAACCTAACACGCTGATTTTGTAAATGTGTAAGGATTGTATTAGTTTCCAGTCAATGAGCTCCTTTTAATACAGAAGGGTTGATTTACTAAAGGCAAATATACTGTGCACTGCAAGTGTGCTTGCTCTAGAGCAGGGGTCTCAAAACTTTCTAAGCAAAGGGCCGGTTTACTGTCCTTCAGACTTTAGGAGGGCCGGAGTGGTCAGTGGGAGTAGTAAATCTCCCAGCGTCAGTAGGAGTAAAAAAAAAAAATGACATAGTGCTTGTAGTCAGTGGAAGGTGAGGAATAGTAGGAATAGTGTCCAGTCATTGGTGCCAGTGGGAGGAATAGTGTCCAGTCATTGGTGCCAGTGGGAGGAATAATGTCCAATCATTGGTGCCAGTGGAAGGAATAGTGCCCCATCATTGGTATCAGTGGGAGGAATAGTGCCCCATCATTGGTATCAGTGGGAGGAATAGTGCTCCATCATTGGTATCAGCGGGAGGAATAGTGCCCCATCATTGATATCAGTGGGAGGAATAGTGCCCCATCATTGGTGTCAGTGGGAGGAATAGTGCTCCATCATTGGTATCAGTGGGAGGAATAGTGCCCCATCATTGGTATCAGCGGGAGGAATAATGTCCAATCATTGGTGCCAGTGGGAGGAATAGTGCCCCATCATTGGTATCATTGGGAGGAATAGTGCCCCATCATTGGTATCAGTGGGAGGAATAGTGCCCCATCATTGGTGTCAGTGGGAGGAATAGTGCTCCATCATTGGTATCAGTGGGAGGAATAGTGCTCCATCATTGGTATCAGCGGGAGGAATAGTGCCCCATCATTGATATCAGTGGGAGGAATAGTGCCCCATCATTGGTATCAGTGGGAGGAATAGTGTCCCATCATTGGTATCAGTGGGAGGAATAGTGTCCCATCATTGGTATCAGTGGGAGGAATAGTGCCCCATCATTGGTATCAGTGGGAGGAATAGTGTCCCATCATTGGTATCAGTGGGAGGAATAGTGTCCCATCATTGGTATCAGTGGGAGGAATAGTGTCCCATCATTGGTGTCAGTGGGAGGAATAGTGCCTCATCATTGATATCAGTGGGAGGAATAGTGCCCCATCATTGGTATCAGTGGAGGAATAGTGCCCCATCATTGGTGTCAGTGGGAGGAATAGTGCCCCATCATTGGTGTCAGTGGGAGGAATAGAGTCCCATCATTGGTATCAGTGGGAGGAATAGTGCCCCATCATTGCGGTCAGTGGGAGGAATAGTGCCCCATCATTGGTGTCAGTGGGAGGAATAGTGTCCCATCATTGGTATCAGTGGGAGGGATAGAGTCCCATCATTGGTATCAGTGGGAGGAATAGTGCCCCATCATTGGTATCAGTGGGAGGAATAGTGCCCCATCATTGGTATCATTGGGAGGAATAGTGCCCCATCATTGGTATCAGTGGGAGGAATAGTGCCCCATCATTGGTGTCAGTGGGAGGAATAGTGCTCCATCATTGGTATCAGTGGGAGGAATAGTGCTCCATCATTGGTATCAGCGGGAGGAATAGTGCCCCATCATTGGTATCAGTGGGAGGAATAGTGTCCCATCATTGGTATCAGTGGGAGGAATAGTGCCCCATCATTGGTATCAGTGGGAGGAATAGTGTCCCATCATTGGTATCAGTGGGAGGAATAGTGTCCCATCATTGGTATCAGTGGGAGGAATAGTGTCCCATCATTGGTGTCAGTGGGAGGACTAGTGCCTCATCATTGATATCAGTGGGAGGAATAGTGCCCCATCATTGGTATCAGTGGAGGAATAGTGCCCCATCATTGGTGTCAGTGGGAGGAATAGTGCCCCATCATTGGTGTCAGTGGGAGGAATAGTGTCCCATCATTGGTATCAGTGGGAGGAATAGTGCCCCATCATTGCGGTCAGTGGGAGGAATAGTGCCCCATCATTGGTGTCAGTGGGAGGAATAGTGCCCCATCATTGGTATCAGTGGGAGGAATAGAGTCCCATCATTGGTATCAGTGGGAGGGATAGAGTCCCATCATTGGTATCAGTGGGAGGAATAGTGCCCCATCATTGGTGTCAGTGGAGGAATAGTGCCCCATCATTGGTATCAGTGGAGGAATAGTGCCCCATCATTGGTGTCAGTGGGAGGAATAGTGCCCCATCATTGGTATCAGTGGGAGGAATAGTGCCCCCCTCATTGGTGTCAGTGAGATGAATAGTGCCCCATCATTGGTATCAGTGGGAGGAATAGTGCCCCCCTCATTGGTGTCAGTGAGATGAATAGTGCACCATCATTGGTATCAGTGGGAGGAATAGTGCCCCCCTCATTGGTGTCAGTGAGATGAATAGTGCACCATCATTGGTATCAGTGGGATGAATAGTGCCCCATCTTTGGTGTCAGTGGGAGAAATAGTGCCCCCTCATTGGTGCCAGTGGGAGGAATAGTGCCCCATCATTGGTGTCAGTGAGATGAATAGTGCACCATCATTGGTATCAGTGGGAGGAATAGTGCCCCATCATTGGTATCAGCGGAAGGAATAGTGCCCCATCATTGGTATCAGTGGAGGAATAGTGCCCCATCATTGGTGTCAGTGGGAGGAATAGTGCCCCATCATTGGTGTCAGTGGGAGGAATAGAGTCCCATCATTGGTATCAGTGGGAGGAATAGTGCCCCATCATTGGGGTCAGTGGGAGGAATAGTGCCCCATCATTGGTGTCAGTGGGAGGAATAGTGCCCCATCATTGGTATCAGTGGGGGGAGGAATAGTGCCCCATCATTGGTATCAGTGGGAGGAATAGTGCCCCCCTCATTGGTGTCAGTGAGATGAATAGTGCCCCATCATTGGTATCAGTGGGAGGAATAGTGCCCCCCTCATTGGTGTCAGTGAGATGAATAGTGCACCATCATTGGTATCAGTGGGATGAATAGTGCCCCATCTTTGGTGTCAGTGGGAGGAATAGTGCCCCCTCATTGGTGCCAGTGGGAGGAAGTGCCCCATCATTGGTATCAGTGGGAGGAATAGTGCCCCATCTTTGGTGCCATTGGGAAGAATAGTGCCCCATCATTGGTGTCAGTGGGAGGAATAGTGCCCCATCTTTGGTGCCATTGGGAAGAATAGTGCCCCATCATTGGTGTCAGTGGGAGGTATAGTGCCCCATCATTGGTGTCAGTGGGAGGAATAGTGCCCCATCATTGGTATAAGTGGGAGGAATAGTGCCCCATCATTGGTATCAGTGGGAGGAATAGTGCCCCATCATTGGTGTCACTGGGAGGAATAGTGCCCCATCATTGGTATCAGTGGGAGGAATAGTGCCCCATCATTGGTATCAGTGGGAGGAATAGTGCCCCATCATTGGTATCAGTGGGAGGAATAGTGCACCATCATTGGTATCAGTGGGAGGAATAGTGTCCCATCATTGGTATCAGTGGGAGGAATAGTGTCCCATCATTGGTGTCAGTGGGAGGAATAGTGCCTCATCATTGATATCAGTGGGAGGAATAGTGCCCCATCATTGGTATCAGTGGAGGAATAGTGTCCCATCATTGGTGTCAGTGGGAGGAATAGTGCCCCATCATTGGTGTCAGTGGGAGGAATAGAGTCCCATCATTGGTATCAGTGGGAGGAATAGTGCCCCATCATTGGTGTCAGTGGGAGGAATAGAGTCCCATCATTGGTGTCAGTGGGAGGAATAGTGCCCCATCATTGGTATCAGTGGGAGGAATAGTGCCCCATCATTGGTGTCAGTGGGAGGAATAGAGTCCCATCATTGGTATCAGTGGGAGGAATAGTGCCCCATCATTGGTATCAGTGGGAGGAATAGTGCCCCATCATTGGTATCAGTGGGAGGAATAGTGTCCCATCATTGGTGTCAGTGGGAGGAATAGTGCCCCATCATTGGTATCAGCGGAAGGAATAGTGCCCCATCATTGGTATCAGTGGAGGAATAGTGCCCCATCATTGGTGTCAGTGGGAGGAATAGTGCCCCATCATTGGTATCAGTGGAGGAATAGTGCCCCCCTCATTGGTGTCAGTGAGATGAATAGTGCACCATCATTGGTATCAGTGGGATGAATAGTGCCCCATCTTTGGTGTCAGTGGGAGAAATAGTGCCCCCTCATTGGTGCCAGTGGGAGGAATAGTGCCCCATCACTGGTGTCAGTGAGATGAATAGTGCACCATCATTGGTATCAGTGGGAGGAATAGTGCCCCATCATTGGTATCAGCGGAAGGAATAGTGCCCCATCATTGGTATCAGTGGAGGAATAGTGCCCCATCATTGGTGTCAGTGGGAGGAATAGTGCCCCATCATTGGTGTCAGTGGGAGGAATAGAGTCCCATCATTGGTATCAGTGGGAGGAATAGTGCCCCATCATTGGGGTCAGTGGGAGGAATAGTGCCCCATCATTGGTGTCAGTGGGAGGAATAGTGCCCCATCATTGGTATCAGTGGGGGGAGGAATAGTGCCCCATCATTGGTATCAGTGGGAGGAATAGTGCCCCCCTCATTGGTGTCAGTGAGATGAATAGTGCCCCATCATTGGTGTCAGTGGGAGGAATAGTGCCCCCCTCATTGGTGTCAGTGAGATGAATAGTGCCTCATCATTGGTATCAGTGGGAGGAATAGTGCCCCATCATTGGTATCAGTGGGAGGAATAGTGCCCCATCTTTGGTGCCATTGGGAAGAATAGTGCCCCATCATTGGTGTCAGTGGGAGGAATAGTGCCCCATCTTTGGTGCCATTGGGAAGAATAGTGCCCCATCATTGGTGTCAGTGGGAGGAATAGTGCCCCATCATTGGTGTCAGTGGGAGGAATAGTGCCCCATCATTGGTATCAGTGGGAGGAATAGTGCCCCATCATTGGTATCAGTGGGAGGAATAGTGCCCCATCATTGGTGTCACTGGGAGGAATAGTGCCCCATCATTGGTATCAGTGGGAGGAATAGTGCCCCATCATTGGTATCAGTGGGAGGAATAGTGCCCCATCATTGGTGTCACTGGGAGGAATAGTGCCCATCATTGGTATCAGTGGGAGGAATAGTGCCCCATCATTGGTATCAGTGGGACGAATAGTGTCCCATCATTGGTGTCAGGGGGAGGAATAGTGCCCCATCATTGGTATTAGTGGGAGGAATAGTGCCCCATCATTGGTATCAGTGGGACGAATAGTGTCCCATCATTGGTGTCAGTGGGACGAACAGTACCCCAACATTGGTATTAGTTGGAGGAATACCTAATTGTTTATATAAGTGGGAGGAATTGTGCCCCATCATTGGTGTCAGTGGAAGGAAAGATTCCCCATTGTTGGTGCCAGTGGAAGAAATGGTGCCTCCTTGTTGGTGTCAGTGGGAGGAATAGTTCCCCAAGGGCCAGATAGAGGCAAGCAAAGGGCCGCAGTTTGGAGACCACGTCTCTAGAGCTTAGTAAATGAGGTAAAGCTTCACTTTACAAAGAATACCCAATCACATGCAAGTAAAATAAAAAAACATTTTTGCTTGCACATGATTGGATGATAGAAATCAGCAGAGCTTCCCCTCAGATCTAGAGCACTACACTGGTGGTGCACAGACTATTATTATTATTATACAGGATTTATATCGCGCCAACAGTTTGCGCAGCGCATTACAATATAAAGGGGTACAATACAGCCAGGGGCGTCCCTAGGGTTGGTGTCACCCGGTGCGATAACACTTGGTGACACCCCCTCCGACGATCCCCGCAGGATGGATGGGATCTGCGGATTGAGCATAATGGATTAGACTCCGATCCATTATGTTCCTCAATCCGCAGATCCGATCCATCCTGCGGGGATCGTCGGCTTTCTTTACAACTTACCTTTTCGTGGAGCGGGTCCGGTGTCACCCCGTATAGGTTGCATGCCGACGATCCCCGCAGCATGGATGGGATCTGCGGATTGGGGAGCATAATGGATCGGAGTCCGATCCACTATGCTCAATCCGCAGATCCCATCCATCCTGCGGGGATCGTCGGCTTACTTTACAACTTACCTTTTCGTGGAGCGGGTCCGGTGTCACCCCGTATAGGTTGCATGCCGACGATCCCCACGGGATGGATCGGATCTGCGGATTGAGCATAATGGATCGGAGTCCGATCCATTATACTCCCCAGTCCGCAGATCCGAACCATCCTGCGGGAACGTTGGCTTATTTTACAACTTACCTTTTCGTGGCGTGGGTTCGGTGTCACCCCGTGCAGTAGGTGTCACCCGATGCAGCGCGCTCCCCCGGCACCTGCCTCAGGACGTCATTATGATCCCCAATCCGCAGATCCAATCTATCCTGCGGGGATCATTGGCTTTCTTTACAACTTACCTTTTCGTGGAGCGGGTTCGGTGTCACCCCGTAAAGGTTGCATGCCGACGATCCCTGCAGGATGGTTCGGATCTGTGGATTGAGCATAATGGCTCCCCAGTCCGATCCATTATGCTCCCCAATCCACAGATCCCATCCATCCTGCGGGGATCGTTGGCATGCAACCTATACGGGGTGACACCGGATCGCTCCACGAAAAAGGTAAGTTGTAAAGAAGCCGACGATCCCCGCAGGATGGTTCGGATCTGCAGATTGAGCATAATGGATCGAAGTCCGATCCATTATGCTCCCCAATCCGCAGATCCGATCCATCTTGCAGGGAACGTCGGCTTGCTTTACAACTTACCTTTTTCGTGGAGCGATCCGGTGTCACCCCGTGCTGTAGGTGTCACCCAGTGCGGCGCGCACCCTTCGCACCCGCCTCGGGACGCCACTGAATACAGCAACCATACAGTTCAATACAAGAGGGTTAGGACGGCCCTGATCCTTGGAGCTTACAATCTAAGAATATTTGCCTTTAGTAAATCAACCCCATAGAATCCTGATCCAGACATATTCCTGATCCGGATGAGTATAATTTCCTGCTCACTGACTGACGCAGAGCGTGTTGTCTCTACACTCCAGGGGGTGACCTGTGAGATCACATGACCACACACGAGGGAATGCCAGTTCCCCCAGCAGCGTCCTTTACCAGCTTTGCAGGATCAGCTCCAAGGTGAATCCTGATTCCTGAATTCCCACCATCCTCATTCCCAGGCTCCTGTATTACCCTGCTGCCTTTTCTAGAATTCTGCACAAGACTTGAGCCATGTTGTTAGGACCATGGAGGACTCTACAACACTCACAGGCTGCTGGTGGTGTAACCGTTGTGCAGGGTTCCTCCTTACAATTGTATGGATATAGTAAAGTCAAACCTCTCAGTACTCATTATGAAAGACTTCCACCAACACATCCATCCATCCATACCTCCAGAATGGAAGCAGGTAAGGACCAGCAATAAAGTCTCCTTACCATGTACTCAGCTAACCTGAAGGGTATTTTTTTCTGCGGCGTCTTTGTTAGCAGCTTGTGTTTTCTAAGTGAGATAAGCAGAGACTGTAATACTTTTTATGATCTCCTGTACCACCTCCCCGTGGATTTGTCTCAAACTCGCTACCCTTGCAACCACCCAGCGCCAAAACTTATTTGCAATCTGTTTCTTTCAGCAGTTTCCATAGCAATATCGATTCCACAGTTTACATCCACAAGTGTTTCTACCCTGTGGATTGGATTGGAGCTCGTGCGACCTTGGGATAGGCAAGATGTTTAGCAGAGAGGCAAAGCGGCAAAGGAGATTCATTTAACAAGAAATAAAACGTGACCCCGGGTCTCTATGCGCCCGTACATAACGTCCCTCTCTTCTCATGCATGCCGTGCACGTCATACTGGAGCTATTTTTGGGCCGGACATGGCCGCGTACGGCCCTCATACTTCTGCAGCACTTATGGCTTTGGAATCTAAATTGAATGATAAACTCTTCTTTAGGTTTTGAGAGGCAGCCTTCTAAACATCATTTTACTGTTTCACCAGTCAGTCAGTGCTGATATTTTCCGGTACTAATTTTTCGGCTTTTTATTTTGTCTGTGGACTGTGGAGAAGTATTGTTGTCTATACACTATAAGGCCCAACACCTACAGTTGCAAGAAAAAGTATGTGAACCCCTTGGGATTACGTGGAGTTTTGCATGAATTGGGCATAAAATGTGCTCTGAACGTCATCTAAGTCACAATAGAAGAACACAGTCTGCTGAACATAATACTACACAAACATTAGATGTTGCCATGGTTTAATTGCACAGAACATGTAAACATTCACAGTGCAGGGAGGAAAAAGTATGTGAGGCCCTAGCTTAATGACTTCTCCCAGAGCTAATTGGAGCCAGGAGTGAGCCAACCTTGACTCCAATCAGTGTGATGATATTGGATGTGTTGCTGACAGCTGTCCTGCCCTTAAAAAACACACACCTGTTTTGGGTTTACTGGTTTCAAGAAGCACTGTCTGATGTGAACCATGCCTCGTAGAAAAGAGCTCTCAGAAGACCTACGATCAGGAATTGTTGACTTGCATGAAGCTGGAAAAGGTTACAAAAGTATCTCCAAAAGCCTTGATGTTCATGTGTCCACGGTAAGACAGACTGTCTACAAATGGAGAAAGTTTAGCACTGTTGCTACTCTCCCTAGGCGTGGTCGTCCTTTAAAAATGACTGCAAGAGCACAGCGCAGAATGCTGCATGAGGTAAAGAAGAATCCCAGAGTGTCAGCTAAAGATCTACAGAAATCTCTGGCACATGCTAACATTTTTGTTGACACATCTACAATAAGGAAAACATGAAACAAGAATGGAGTACATGGGAGGACACCACGGAGGAAGCCATTGCTGTCCAAAAAGAATATTGCAGCACGTTTAAAGTTTGCAAAAGAGCACCTGGATGTTCCACAGCACTACTGGCAAAATATACTGTGGACAGATGAAACCAAGATTGAGTTGTTTGGGAAGAACACACAACACTATGTGTGGAGAAAAAAAGGCACAGCACACCAACATCAAAACCTCATCCCCACTGTGAAACATGGCGGAGGGAGCATCATGGTTTGGGGCTGCTTTGCTGCCTCAGGGCCTGGACGGATTGTTGTCATTGATGGGAAAATGAATTCCAGAGTTTATCAAGACATTTTGTAGGAAAACATACGACCATCTGTCCGCCAACTGAAGCTCCGCAGAGGATGGGTGATGCAACAGGACAATGACCCAAAGCATACAAGTCATTCAACAAAACAATGGCTGCAACAGCACAGAATACGCCTTCTGGAGTGGCCCAGTCAGAGTCCTGACCTCGACCCGATTGAAATGCTGTGGCATGACCTTAAGAGAGCGATTCACACCAGACATCCCAAGAATATTGCTACACTGAAACAGTTTTGTGAAGAGGAGTGGTCCAAAATGACTCCAGATCGTTGTGCAGGTCTGATCTGCAACTACAGGAAACGTTTGGTTGAGGTTATTGCTGCCAAAGGAGGGTCAACTAGTTATTAAGTCCAAAGGTTCACATAGTTTTTCTTCCCTGTACTGTGAATGTATACATGTTATGTGCAATTAAACCATGGCAACATCTAATGTTTGTGTAGTATTATGTTCAGCAGACTGTGTTCTTCTATTGTTGTGACTTAGATGACGTTCAGAGCACATTTTATGCCCAATTCATGCAAAACTTCACATAATCCCAAGGGGTTCACATACTTTTTCTTGCAACTGTATATACACATTGTATGGACACCTGACCATCACATGTGTATGATTTTGTTGGGCATCCCAGTCAACCATGGTCATTAATATGGAGTTGGCCTCTCTTTGTGGCTATAACATCCTCCTCTCTTTTGGAGGGTGTCCATGGGAATTTGTGCCTGTTTGTGAGGTCAGGAACTGATGTTGCATGAAAAGGCCTGGATCACCATCAGCATTCCAATTCATCCCAATGGTGTTCAGGAGGGTTGAGGTCAGGGCTCTGTACAGAACACTCCAGTTCCTCCACACCAAACTGGTCAAACTATGACTTTATGGAGCTGGCTTTGTACACGGGGCACAGTCATACTGGAACAGAAAAGGATCTTCACCAAACTGCTACCACAAGGATAGAAGAGCACAATTGTCTACAATATCTTTGCTGTACTTTTAGGTTTTTAAGTAAAAAACATTTCGACTTTAAAACAGAACTAAACTGGTAGATTTAAAGTGGTTCTAAAGTGCCTGCAGGGAGGTGGCATTAAAAGTAGGGATACACCGAAATTTCGGTGGCCGAAACGCTTCGGCCGAAAACACCCCTATGATAAAAAGCACCAATACAGGTACCGAAAAAACCCCGCCGCTTGCCGCCTGCTGCCGCTCGGTAATTCTCAGCCTTACCTGAGAAGCCATCGAATGATCCTGGCACTGGGCATAGAGATGAGTGAAGGAAAGATGGCCTCCACTCATCTCTATGCCATTTTTTCCCCTTTTTTTTTAAAGCACTAGATCAATGCTTTTTTTGATCTAATGCTTTACATCGTAGAGGTGAGATGTGGGGTCTTATTGACCCCATATCTCTCCATAAAGAGGACCTGTCATTGCTTATATCTATCACAGGGGATGCATGCATTCCTTGTGATAAGAATAAAAGTGATTAAACATTTTTTTTAAAGGGACAGTGAAAAAAAAATTAAATACATTAAAAGAAAAAAAGTTTAAAGTGCCCACGTCGCCCCGTGCTCTTATGTAGTGGTGAACGTCTATGTAGGCCACGCCCACATGTGTAAATGGTGTTCAAACCAGACACATGAGGTATCGCCGCGGTCGTTGGAGCAAGAGCAATAATTCTCACACCAGACCTCCTCTGTAACTTTACACAGCTAACATGTAGACATTTTTAAAGCATCACCCATGGAGATTTTTAAGTACTGCAGTTTCACGCCATTCCACGAGCGTGCGCAATTTTAAAGCGTGACATGTTGGGTATCTATTTACTCGGCGTAACTTTCATATTTTACTAAAAAATTGGGGTATATATTGTTTTTTTTTTTTTAATCAAAGTGTATTTTTTTCCAAAAAATATATATTCATTTTTAAAAACTGCGCATTTCGGTTTCACTTTTCAGCCAAGTGCATTTTGAGTTTTCGGTTTCGGCACCAGAATTTTTATTTCGGTGCACCGCTGGTTAAAAGATCTAACCAAAGTGTTTTTAAAGCGGAGTTCCACTCACCCTGTCAAAAAATAAAAGTCAGCAGTTACAAAAACTGTAGCTGCTGACTTTTAAAAAACAGCCACTTACCTGTCCCTCGGTCCCGTGGTGTGTACCCCGCTGCCCGTTTCATCGGCTGTCCTTCCGGGTACCCACTGCGCATGTGCGAGTAACGCTGCACTTCATGAATGGTCCTGTAGTCTTCTGGGAACTCACGTGTCCCAAAAGACTACAGGGAGGGAGGACACCTTCCGTTTTCCGATCGCCTAGGTGATCGGACCGGAAGTGGGAGCGGGTACCTGTCAAATTCAGGTACCCGCTCCCCCCTGCCCCCCAAAGGTGCCAATCCTTAAAAGGGAGCGGGGAGCAGTCCTTAAATTGCAACTTCCCCTTTTGGGTGGAGCTCCGCTTTAAGCTGCGAGAAGGCAGGCTGTCTATTGCAGAAGAGACATATGCAGTGTTTCTTCTGCAGTAAAGTATACCTACCTGCCTACTCGCTGTCTTTCTTGATATGTGCACATGTAGCTATGAGATATGAGAACGGAAAATCAGTAAATGTGTCATTGTAAACATTACAGTCAAATTTCCTCACTGAAGAAGTCCTGTAAGGATGTAATAGGTAACGGTGAAGCCTGATGACATCATCACACCAATCGGTACCAACCACAGAGAGGTGCTAATGCTCCTGAGCAGATTATTAGGCTGAGTGTATCGCCGGTTCTTCTTTTTGCTGGATGAGCTAATGTTTCCATAATGCTGCATGTTGATCTTGTGAGTATCTCTTATATTGTGCTCTAGCGGTTTTAATAAATATCAGCAGTGAGCACTATTATGTGGTTTCTGTTCCCTTTTATGGATGTTGCCATCCCTGGAGCGAGCTCATATTAACCCTTTATTGCAGAGCTTTATCACAGCTAAGCCCAGCTGTAAATGTTTTAACCCTTAGGCCCCATGTACACGGGACACTTCTGAACGATGGAAACTGACTGCTGGAAAACGTAGGTTAAAAAAACGTCTGTTTAGCCGCGTTTGCATATCGCGTTTATGTGCGTGTGCGTTTAGAAGCCAAATGCCCAGAATGCACTGAAAAGTGGTAAATTATTAACTATTTCAGACTGTTTTAGAGAAATACAGAGAGTAGAAGCAGAGACAGCAGTATGTGTTGAGATTAGCTTAGGTGTGAGTTGCTCATTAACATTTCTTTTGTTTCCAAGGGTGGGAAAGGTGTCTGGTGGAGGGAGTCATTAAGGCCACCTGGCAGGGGGTCTTCATGAGGAATTTGAGGTGTGAATGGTCATTAACATATCTTTTGTTTCCAAGGATGGGAGAGGTCTGAGGTGTGAATTGGTCATTACAATGTGTGACAAGCTTGGTAGGAACATCCTGTGTTCAGTGTTTTGTCCATCTGAGTACCTTGAAAACGCTTTGCATGCATTTTCATGATGAAAAAAGGCTCTGGACAGCATCGGGAACTGGAAGAGTTAAAAAACATTTTCAGACGCAAACGCTTATAAACACGATTTGCCGCGTTTATAAGCGTTTTGCGTTTGAAACACTAATAAAATCAACTGCTGAATGCAAGTTTGGTGCGTTAAAAAAAATGACTGTAAACTCAAATGCCTGTAAAGGACGATGTGTACATGGACACACAGGCGAACATTAGGGAGAGTTCAGGGGCTGCTGAAAAACACGAAGAACAGTTCCTAAACGTGAGATTATCAGCTGCAGTGTACATGGGCCCTAACATTCATCAAGCACTAATAGACCTCCTATAATATAAGGGGTCCGTTCTTAAAGTGAGCAATTTGAGTGGCACCAGGAGGAGTTGGGAGAGCACTTTTTTTTTTTTTTGCACATGAAAAGATTATTAAGAAAAAGACTTGTGAAGATTTGAAGCACATGTAGGCAGGTGATTGGCTAAGTATGGAGAGTGCGAAAACCACTGGCTGCTGCTTCAGTCTGTAGCTGTTGCCTTGCGGTGTTGAACCGGTTACCAGCTATATCAGCAAGAGGAGGGAGCTGATGTGCAGGAAGAGTTCGATAGACTGAATCAGGCAGCACTGCATTGTGGGAACTGTAGTCCAGGGTAGAGAGACTCTACTGTAATCAAGCGCTTTTGAACTACATTCCCCAGAAGTGGCGTCTAGGAGGAGGGGAAAGAGCTGAATTTTCTCAGGCTGTAGAGGACATAGCTTCTTCTTGCTATGAGGATGACTGGAGAGTGCACATTGCTGTCAAGTGTGCACCAATACTAGCAGCATCTGGAGAGCTGAGTTCGGGATTTCTGACAGCCAGGGTTATTTGGATGCAGAGCAGAGAACAGACCAATCACTGTGACTGGAGGGTGAGCTAAAATATTGCTGGGACGGGTGAGCTGCTGCTGTGGGGATTTACTGTCTGCTGCTAGAGAGACTGAGACATGTAGGAACTGACTAGACAGCCATCTAGTAGTACTAGTGCTGCCTGCTGGTTTGACTGGGACTATTCTCATGTGCGCCAACAGTACAAATAGGCCCCAGCGCTAGCCGGCTGAGAAGTTGCAGCTAAAGATTACTCCTTTACAGCTACTGCACAAAGACCTTCACCTACTGCATATGTTAAGAGGTACCTCTCAGGGAGCATTGCATCATATTCTAGCCATTCTTCTACTCTAGACTAGTTATAGTATTATTGTTCACATTGCAGTTAATGTTTATATGCACTGTTTAGCACTGACTTTTCTCATTTTATGTGTTGATTCCAGTCTAGGAATATATAAATCTATTATAAGCTACTTTGGCATAAGGACTATACTGTCTAGTGGACTGAACCTACCGCTGTGTGTTCATTTATGCTCAACCCACTATTTAGACTCCATGCACACGGGGCGTTTTGATAAAGCTGGTAACGTAAGCTGTGTAAAGTCATATTAAAAATGTGAGGTTTTTCAGCATTTTTATCATTATAGCATTAGCATTTAGCTGCGTTTTTTAGCGTTTTTTTTTTCACCCAAAAAAATTTTTTTGGTCAGAATAACGTACACAACTGCCAGTTTGCAGCGTTTTATTGCATTTTTCAGCGTTAGAGCATTTTTACAGCTAACAAACTCCTCTAGAAACCTACTTGTCCTGTTTCTTTTTTCCAGCCAAAAAACATTGATTCCAGTCTATGTGTGTATGGACACATAGGATAACATGTTCGGGGGGTTACTGGCTGTAGAAAAAAATGTCAAAAGCCAAAAACAGCCGCTGTAAAAATGTCCAATGTGCATGAGGAACAGTCTAACCCAGTGGTTCTCAACCTTCCTAATGCCGTGACCCTTTAATACAGTTCCTCATGTTGTGGTGACCCCCAACCATAAAATTATTTACCCAGTAATTATAATTCATGAGTGTCGTTTTACCTCTAATACTGCTGCTTTCAACACAGTAGCTGCTTTCTACACAGTAGCTGCTCTTTACACATTGGAAATATGTGTTTTCTGATGGTCTTAGGGGACCCCTGTGAAAGGGTCGTTCAACCCCCAAAGGGGTCGCGACCCACAGGTTGAGAACCACTGATCTAACCCATTGAGTTCACACAGCAGTTTTTATTCAACCAGGTGTGCCAAAGGGGCTGAGGTTATTCACTGTGTCAAGGTATAGAACAGGGGACCCAAATTATCAAGTGGCTCATTCGGGAGTAGCGCTACACACCTTTGTATATTTTGGACATTGCACTTGATTTGCACTGGACTGTTGGATTGCATGAATGAATGAATGAATGGATTAAATGCACATACTGGTTCTTAAAGTGGAACTAAAGAGTGAATACTTACTTGTCCTGCAGTCCCTCCCAGGTGCCAACATTTGCTTCTGAGTGCTGATGTTTGGGCCAACAGGGCACGACATCAGCCCTGTGCACCATGACACTTACCCCTGGTTCACATATATGCGGCCGGCGGGCCGCGTTTTGCACGGGCATGAGAGCCCATTCATTTGAATGGACTCCCGTGCCCCGTGATACGCAGGAAGAAGTCCCTGCACTCCTTTGGAAAACGCAGCATCGGTTCCCAGTAGTGCTTGAGAAGTGTTTGAGATTCTGAGTGAACCAGCTTTAGTAAATGAACCCCTGTGTGTTTTTTCCGGGAGAAGGTACCTAGGTGAAAATTACATCAGCTTGTCCCAACCCCCCCCCCCCCCCTCCCTCCCCGTCTGCAACCTAGGAGACCAGTTTGGCAGCACCACGCTACCTCCTGCATGTGCAGTGGAAAGTCGGCTGTGAGACATCAGGTAGTCACTGCCAGTAAAGGCACCGCTGGACTCTTGGGCTGACTGGCAGTTTAACCATTTGCCGCCCGCCCTATGGCCGAATGGCGGGCGGCAAATGTCATCAGTGTTCCGGGTGACGCCATATGGCATCCTCCCGAACATGCGCAGATTGCGCTCCTGCGGCGCAGCAGCGTGATCTGTCACCGGCCGTGTACCTCGGACACGGCCGATGACAGATCTGAGTACTGGCGCCGTTGCCGGTACCATGTGACCTGCTATGACCAATCACAGCAGGTCACATGACAGTTGTATACAATGGATGGCTTCATTCATGCCATCCATTGTATACTACTGCCTAGCTGTGAATGGTCACAGCAGGTCACATGCACATGTCATGTGATTAGCTGTGGCCAAATCACAGCTAAGCACAAAAAAACAAAAAAAAAAACTCTGAATGAATCGATGTCATTCAGGTAAATGCTTGCTTATAGCAAAGTAATTCTTTGCTATAAGCAAATTGTGTAAAAAAAAAAAAAAATACTGATCACTTCCCCAAAGTAGTACAATGTTACTATGGTAACATTGTACTATTTTGGACATAGTGAAATATGAAAAACAAAATCTTAAAAGAAAAAAAATTTAATAAAAAAAAATATGTATTTTTTTTTTTTTCATACTGTCACCAATTAGTGTCCCTGATCACCGCCATGCCAGTTATATGATGACGCTGTACTGCACTGGTGACGGTATGTAAAAAAAAAAATACTGAAAATAATTTTTTTCATTTTTTAATTTTCCGAAAAATTATGACAAAAAAAATACAACTTCAAAAAACTCGCCATGCCTCTTATGAAGTACGTCGGACTGTCTACTCTGCAAAAAGGGGTCATTTGGGGATATCTGTATTGTTCTGACATTCTTGAACCTCAAGAAATTAGATTGGCCGTCAGTACTTCAGGATTGATCAATTTTCAGATCTATACCATAGTTTGTGAACTCTATAACTTTCCTACAAACTAAGAAATACATCCTAATTTGGGTTATTTTCACCAAAGACATGTAGCAGAATACATCTCGGCCTAAATTTATGAAGAACAATTATTTATTTGCAAACTTTTAACAGAAACAAAGAAAAACTTTTTTTTTCAAACTTTTTGGTCTTTTTTTGTTAATTTAGCAAAAAATAAAAACCCCAGCGGTGATTAAATACCACCAAAAGAAAGCTCTAGTTGTGTGAAGAAAATGATAAAATTTTAGTTTGGGTACAATGTTGTATGACCGCGCAATTGTCATTCAAAGTGTGAGAGCGCTGAAACCTGAAAACTGGCCTGGGCAGGAAGGGGGTAAAAGTGCCCGGTATGGAAATGGTTAAAGAATCATTTTTACCTAAAGGTTTCAATCATAGCTCCTTGGCCATATGGAAGACAAAAAGGCAGCAAGTATCTTCTCTTTGAAGATTGGACTTCTTTATAGCCTTGGTTAACTGCTGCCACCACCTCTTTTTGGTTTGAGAACTATACAATTGAGTGTTCTAATTGGACTGGCATTTCTGGCCCTTTTTTCACTCCTTAATCTGATATCTCACTATTAGACTTCACATCTGACAATATACAGTTGTGTTCAAAATAATAGCAGTCAGACATCACTAACCGGATCAATCACTGTTTTTGATAGAAATGATATTTCTACAATGCAAATAATTTCCTAGCAGGTGTAGTAGAGTAATAGAAATCCAACAGACCCAACAGTCATGACATGCATGCTGCTGATTCTGTGTCATTGAATCACTCATTGAAAGGGGCATGTTCAAAATAATAGCAGTGTGGAGTTCTATTAGTGAGGTCATTCATTCTTTGAAAAACAGGTGACAATTATTGCCCTTATTTAAGGAAGGAAGGCAGCAAGTGTTGTACATGCTGGTTACAGTGCATTTCTCTCTGAAATTCTGAGGAAAATGGGTCGTTCCAGACATTGTTCAGAAGAACAGCGTACCTTGATTAAAAAGTTGATTGGAGAGGGGAAAACATATAAAGAAGTGCAGAGAATGATCAGCTGCTCAGCTAAAATGATGGAAAATGCTTTAAAATGGCAACCAAAACCTGAAAGACGCGGAAGAAAGCGAAAAACTACCATTGGAATGGATAGAAGAATAGCCAAAATGGCACGGACTCAGCCAACAATCAGCTCCAGGAAGATGAAAGAAGGTGTGACGTTCCCTGTGAGGACTGTTACAATTAGAAGACGCCGATGTGAAGCCAAGCTATCTGCAAGAAGTCCCCGCAAAGTCCCACTGTTGGAAAAAAGACATGTGCTGAAGAGGTTACAATCTGCCAAAGAGCACATAGACTGGCCTAAAGAGAAATGGCGCAACATTTTGTGGACTGATGAAAGTAAGATTGTTCTTTCTGGGTCTAGTGGGCGGAGACAGTTTGTCAGACGACCCCCAAACACTGAATTCAAGCCACAGTACACTGTGAAGACAGTGAAGCATGGTGGTGCAAGCATCATGATATGGGGATGTTTCTCATACTACGGTGTTGGGCATATTTATCGCATACCAGGGATCATGGATCAGTTTGAATCCATCAGAATACTTGAAGAGGTCATGCTGCCTTATGCTGAAGAGGAAATGCCCTTGAAATGGGTGTTCCAACAAGACAACGACCCCAAACACACCAGTAAACGTGCAACATCTTGGTTCCAGACCAACAAGATGGACGTTATGGAGTGGCCAGCCCAATCCCCGGATCTTCATCCAATAGAAAACTTGTGGGGTGACATCAAAAATGCAGTTTCTGAGGCAAAACCAAGAAATAGAGAAGAACTGTGGAATGTGGTCCAATCATCCTGGGCTGGAATACCTGATCACAGGGGCCAGAAGTTGAGTGACTCCATGCAACACAGATGTACAGCAGTTCTCAGAAACAGTGCGACTACAACCAAATATTCATGAAGTCATTCAAAGGAAAGCAAAATCTTCAAACATTTCTCAGTTTATATAGTGAATGTTTGAGTTTGTAAAGAAGAATACAAACACTGCGATTTTTTTGAACCGTCTAATATTCACTTTTCTTCAATTTTTTTAGAGGAACAACACAAATTTGATGTATTTTTCTTCATGTTGTGATTTGGAATAGAATGTGTCGTGTTCCCAATGCATTTGTGTGGATGGAAATAAAAGCTATTAGAAGGATTTTCAGCTTTATTCACTTTTTTCAACACACTGCTATTATTTTGAACACAACTGTATGTGGACTTATTTTGCACTTTATGCACGAATCTTCACTTTGTTGAGTGATTGGTTATTTGATTTACTCTTATAAGTTTTACCTCATTTTACACCATTGGACTGATATATACTAGGTATTTTACTATATGATTCATATTGCTGGATTATTTCTCAATTTTAATGATATTTGCACAAGCGCTGCACCTTTATTTTATACTTTGATTTTGGGAGGTTGTTTGGGTACATTTGTGTCCCAGCTACTTTATAATATAGCATTCACTTCTTACTTTTATACATATTGGTTCCCAGTACGGTTGTGTTTCCTAGTGCCGGGGGCGTGCCATTAGAACTAATAGCACCCGCCCGCGGGTCCGCATTTCTCTGTGCAGGTGGTGCGGCTGCACAGATTTTCGCGCGGATCCGCAGCGGCACCACCCGCACAGATGTGAACCTAGGGTTAGAGACCGGCCCGGCACTGTATGCTGAGCTGCACATGCACAGCTCAATTTACAGTTCCGGAGAAGACAGCGAGCAGGTAGAAGCATTTTGTTGCAGAAGAGGCAATGCATGTCTCTTGTGCAATAAAGTCTTCCTGCTCACCTTTTCTTACAGCAGAAGTTCAGTTCCGCTTTTCTAGAATATGTATTTTCTAATTAGGAATTTTAAGACAAGATTTTATCAATCTTATTTGCTTGTACTTTTTATTATTCATATAATCTTAGATAGCACTGCACTTTTTGTTCTCTTTGTTTATATCTCAGGGCTCCATGTACACTGCAGCTGATAAGCTCACATTTAGGAGCTGTTCTGCGTTTTTTTCAGCAGCCTCTGAACTCTCCCTAATGTTCTCCTATGTGTCCATGTACACGTCGTCGTTTACAGGCATTTGAGGTTACTGTCATTTTTTGAACGCACCAAACTTGCGTTCAGCAGTCGATTTTCTCAGCGTTTCAAACGCAAAACGCGGCAAATTGTGTTTACAAGCGATTGCGTCTGAAATTTTTTTTAACTCTTCCAGTTCCCGATGCTGTCCAGAGCCTTTTTTCATCATGAAAAATGCATGTAAAGTGTTTTCAAGGTACTCAGATGGACAAAACACTGAACACAGGATGTTCCTACCAAGCTTGTCACACATTGTAATGATTCATTCCCACTTCAGACCTCTCCCACCCTTGGAAACAAAAGATATGTTAATGGTCAATTCACACCTCAGACCTCTCCCACCCTTGGAAACAAAAGATATGTTAATGACCATTCACACCTCTAATTCCTCATGAAGACCCCCTGCCAGGTGACCTTAATGACTCCCTCCCCCAGACACCTTTCCCACCCTTGGAAACAAAAGATATGTTAATGAATAGTCACACCTCAAATTCCTCATGAAGACCCCCTGCCAGGTGACCTTAATGACTTCCTCCACCAGACACCTTTCCCACCCTTGGAAACAAAAGATATGTTAATGAGCAACTCACACCTAAGCTAATCTCAACACATACTGCTGTCTCTGCTTCTACTCTCTGTATTTCTGTGAAACAGTCTGAAATAGTTAATAATTTACCACTTTTCAGTGCATTCTGGGCATTTGGGAGGTTCTCCTGTGCTTATCTTTTAAATGCAAACGCACATAAACGCGCATAACTGCATTTTGCAAACACGGCTAAACAGATGTTTTTTACCTATGTTTTCCAGCAGTCAGTTTCAGAAGTGTCCCGTGTACATGGGGCCTAAGTGCCCGTTGGCTGTTTATATGGGTTTTAGGTTTAGTTGCGCATACAGTTCTTTCGGTTGTTACCACCTTCTCTTACTGTTCTGTATAATGTTGGAGTTGCTGAAACTCCCATCCGATGGTTATTGACCTCATGGTAAAGATGGTAAATAGTTGAATGATGAAGGATTCAGCTTGGCCGAAGAGCGAAGGCTTTTCTGCAGACGGCTCCTCAGAAGAGCGAGGACCTGTCAGTTCAGGTGCTTTGTGATCATTGCTTAAAATAAACATGAGACCAAAGGCGGTGAATAATTCATGGTGTCTTTCTCGCACTTTTTCAGTTTGGACGAGGAGAACAAAATAGAACCGCTGGAGCGTGAAACATTTAAGATCTCCACTATGCCTTTAATTTAATGCTCTGAAATCAATAGGAAATTGTTCTGAGGTGCTGAGGGCTCTTCAAGGTTACGGAGACCTTCCCGGACTTCTCACAGCTATGTGATGCGAGTCCTCGAAGGCACCGCGCCAATGACAGATAATATGTTGTGTGCATAATGATCGTATCAGAGGAGGATTCGATGTGTGGAACTCACATCCTATGCCAAGTCTAGCTGCCAGTAAAATGGAATTTCTAAACAAGCCTAATGTGTGTCTGATGAGCATGGCAGCCTTCACCACCATCAATACAGAAATAGGCACCTAACTTCACATAGGTGTGGGATGTGCATTTATATTTTAGGACTTGCTGGGGTGCAGCTACTGGAGAACTTTCAGTAGGTTGGCCTAAAATATTAATTTACACACACTGGCATTTATGTAAATCTGTGGAATGGATGTTAGACAATAGTCTAGCAAGGATTATCTCACGCCTTGACTACTGCAACTCGCTCCTCACCGGCTGAACTCAGCGGCCAGACTCATCCACCTCACCAGCCGCTCCACCTCTGCCACCCCCCTCTGCCTCTCCCTCCACTGGCTCCCCATTGCCCAACGCATTAAATTCAAACTGCTCACTCTGACCTATAAGGCCATTCACAACACTGCCCCTAACTACCTCACCGACCTGATTCCCAGGTACCACCCTACCCGTACCCTTCGCTCTTCACAGGACCTCCTTCTATCTTGCTCCCTGGTGATGCATGAAGGGAAACCAGCTTAAAGCAGAGCTCCACCCAAAAGGGGAGGTTCCACTGTAAGGACTGGTCCTCCACTCCCTGTGAAGAATTGGCACCTTTGGTGAGCTGGAATTTGTCAAAATTGGATTGCCAAGGCAATCGGAAGTGGAAGTTGACCCTCCCTTCCTCCCTGCAGTCCTACTCGTGCAATGGGCACCCGGCTGTGAGGTTGCAAGCTGTCACAGCCAGGTGCCCACACATAAGATGCCAGCGCCTGGGACAGAGGACGGCCCGTGATCGCAGCTGGGGAGAGCGCAGTGCTGGATCCTGGGACAGATGAGTGTCTGTTCTTTAAAAGTCAGCAGTTACAGTTTTTTCTTCGGAGGAGACTGGAGGTTCCGCTTTAAAGTGTATGTCTAGGCAAAGTTTTTTTTTACGTTTTAGATGGAGTACGGAAGGGAGAGAGCTCCTGTCAGATTGGTAATACTGTCTGTGTCCCCTCCCCTATTTGTCCTGGTGGTCATTGTCACCAGTATTGAAAGTGATGGGAAATCTGCAATTTTACCGTCGTCACCAGAGCAAGAGGTGAAGGGATATCTTCCAATGGGGTACTAGTTCTGATGACATCTAGGAGAAATTTTATCTTGCTTCCTGTTGTGCCTCTTGGACGAAAAGTGAATGGAAATCTCTGCAATTGGTACAGCAAAAAAAACAAATCGAACCTTCCCCGCACTATCCAAACTAAAATCCAAAATCTGTCTATAGATACACTTGGCTACTCTATTCAAGACACTTAAGTTATATTCAGACAAAAGACAATTAGTGAGGTCAGGTATCTCTCCAACAAAACAACCCCCACTTAGCAAAGTTCTTCTGAGGGTTTAGGTTTTAAGCCAGACTTTGTGGGTGGCCAGAGAACCAAGTTTGGGAGACCTAGACTTGCATACTCCAGGAGTAAAGCAACAAAAGAGACTATGCAGACCCTTCCCTAGGCTTCTTGAACTAAGGCAGGTAAGTGGTCTTCCTTCCAATGACATCCTTGATGATATTATGAAGGGTTGGTCCACAGAGATTTTTACCCTTGAAGACCACACTGGTCAGGTTCTCCTTGGGCACAGGATCTACAAACCAACTGTCACGTACCTGACCGGAGGCTGGGGTAGAGAGAGGGCTCCCCTTGCGGCTGAGTGCAGTGCCCCCCTAGAGGTGGTAACAGGAGGTGCAGTGCCCAAAGAAGCACGGGTTGCCAGTGGTGTTACTGCTTGGTGATGCCTGATGAAATGGAACCCGTGGGGGTGCTTCAGATGCAGGAGGAGTTTCTCCAGAGGACTCGTGGATCCCAGAGGATGAGTAGAGTAGTCAGTAGCCAGAGCTGGGGTCAATACGGAACAGCAGACAGGAGCAAGGTCAGGATCAAGCCAGGGTCATACACAGGGCAGCAGACAGGAGCAAGGTCAAGATCAAGCCGGGGTCATACACAGAGCAGGAGACAGGAGCAAGGTCAGGATCAGGCCGGGGTCATACACAGAGCAGCAGACAAGAGCAAGGTCAAGATCAAGCAGGGGTCATACACAGAGCAGCAGACAAGAGCAAGGTTAAGATCAAGCAGGGGTCATACACAGAGCAGCAGACAGGAGCAAGGTCAGGATCAAGCCGGGGTCATACATATAGCAGCAGACAGGGACAATGTTAGGATCAAGCTGGGGTCATACACAGAGCAGCAGACAAGATCAAGGTCAGGATCAAGCCGGGGTCATACACAGAGCAGCAGACAAGAGCAAGGTCAAGATCAAGCCGGGGTCATACACATAGCAGCAGACAGGGACAAGGTCAGGATCAAGCTGGGGTCATACACAGAGCAGCAGACAGGAGCCAGGTCAAGATCAAGCCAGGGTCATACACACAGCAGCAGACATGAGCAAGGTCAGGATCAAGCCAGGGTCATACACAGAGCAGCAGACAGGATCAAGGTCAGGATCAAGCCGAGGTAGAGAGCCAAAGCAAGGCCAGAGTCAAGCCAGGTCGGTAATGGGTAATCAATAGTAAATGCAGGAACACAAGAACTGGGGGGCTGATGATAATCCAGAAATTATGGAGGAGAGTTGCAGTCCTTATAAAGGCCACTGATTGTTAGCAATTATCGCACCCTGTGTGTGCCGGTGCGCTTTTGCGCACAGGAATGTGCGCTTACATGTCGCCCGCCAATGCACATGCGCGAATTGGTGTTGCCATCTTGAGCATTGGCGCATTTGCCCGGGCTTCCTTGTCTTTTCTCCTGACACCAGCACTTTAATCCAACGCATGTATTGACAAAAGGCCCGTGCGGAACATGAGCGGAGATGCTTCTAGTAAGACATCACAGCTGAATTATAAAGCTCTGGCCATGTGCTTCATGGACTATAACAATGAAAGGGCCATTGTCGCAGTGGAGACATCTCTTTTCAGGGCTTTTGACTCCTTTTCTATGGACCTTTTTTGTCAGGGCCATTATTCCCTACCCTGATCATTTTATTTCTCACTATTTTATATATATTTCTTGTCCTTCTCTCAAGCGTCACCTGGTCCATATGGTGGAGACACCAGCAGATGTAAACTGTTGGGAAATTGTCAGACCAACCATTAGAGTCCTCCTTAAAGCTGAGCTGTGCTGTGTCTGAGCACTAATACCAAAATCACCATTTCATTCATTTTTAATATTCAAAGCAAACTCCCCCATCCATCCATGTCTCCAGGCTTTTTGCTGATAACTCACTTTGAAAAACACACTCTAGCATTTCTGGCCATGGCCATTGTAACGGAACAGGTACCCGACCGCACTTGGGTATATTCCGTGATCCCGCAGCTTCCCCTGTCCGAACACCATCCACGGACCACACCCTTGAAATCCCTCAGGAAATAGACAGCACCCAGCTCTTAGACAGAAAGCCAACTCTTTTTATTGTACACAAAACACAGAATATATACAGAGGGCGGGGAAAGACAACCAGGAACAGGAAATACATCATCAGCCCGCCCCATCCCACCAAGACACCGAACAATGGGATGAAACACATGGTAAAGGACATTGACCAACCCCCACACCAATACACAAACAGTACATCCCATAATAGTTGGCTGGACAGGAAGACATAGCACAATGGGGGGTAGCACATGGCAAACAGACAATGGACAGCCATGTGGCCGAGAACAAAGGAACACACACTATACACAAGACTCAGACATTCACATACACACCCTGTACCCCTTAACAGGCACAGGGTGCCTTAAACATAATGGGAATTTGGGAAGATGATACAGAGGTCCCCCTACCCCCAAAAGTCACTCCCGTCACAGCCATCTTGAATAAGGGCAGATGGTTCATGTAGCATTTACTTCCTTTCCTTGGCTCAGGCATGCATGCAGGAGGGGGTGCATAGCTGAGAAGACCCCTCTTCTCCCCCTGAAGTCTCCTGGGATGTATGACATCATTTGCCTAGGCCTGGAAACTAGGAATTAACTGAAGAAATGTAAAAAAAAAAAACATTTATAACATGTAAATCTCATATACTTTCCTATCTATTTAGTAATGCTAGCAGCATAAGGTTTAAAATAGTCAATGTTGATTGAGAGAGTGAAGGTCCTCTTTAACCACTTGCCGCCCAGCCTATGGTCAAATGACGCCCGGGTGAACCTCTCGTCCCTCCGGGAGGGTGTCATATGACGTCCTTCCCGGATCGTGCTATGCTTGTGCCTGCATGGCCGTGCTGTGGCGAGATCTGTCGCCGGCTGTGTACCTCGGACACAGCCGATGAGAGATCTGTGTATAGGTCCCGTTGCCAGTACCATGTGACCTGCTGTGACCAATCACAGCAGGTCACATGACAGTTGCATACAATGGATGGCTTCCTTTCATGCCATCCATTGTATACAAATGTGCCTAGCCTGTGAATGGTCACAGTGATCACATGCACAGTCTGGGCCATTTACAGTCCAACTGTGTCATATGATTAGCCGTGGCCAATCACAGCTAATCACAACAAAAAAACCTGAATTAATCATTCAGTTAAATGCTTGCTTATAGCAAATAAATGATTTGCTATAAGCAATCAAATTGTGTAAAAAAAAATAAAATACTGATCACTTCCCCAAAGTAGTACAATGTTACTATGGTAACATTATACTGCTTTAGTCACAGTGTAATATGAAAAAAAATTCTTAAAAAAAAAGAGAAAAAAATGTAATAAAAAATAATACAAAAATTTCAAAAAATGGAAAGAAAATTATCATTTTTTTTTGTACTGTCACCAGTCAGTGTCCCTGATCACCGCCACACCAGTTATATGATGGCGCTGTACTGCACTGGTGACAGTATGTAAAAAAAAAAAACATTGGGAAAATCATTTTTTTAATTTCTTCATTTTCCGAAAAATTATGACAAAAAAAATTACAACTTCAAAAAACTCACCATGCCTCTTATGAAATACGTCAGACTGTTTACTTTGTAAAAAAGGGGTCATTTGGGGGGTATCTGTACTATTCTGACATTTAGGGGATATCTGTACCGTCCTGACATTTGGGGGATATCTGTACTGTTCTGACATTTGGGGGATATCTGTACTGTTCTGACATTTGGGGGATATCTGTACCGTTCTGACATTTGGGGGATATCTGTACTGTTCTGACATTTGGGGGATATCTGTACCGTCCTGACATTTGGGGATATCTGTACTGTCCTGACATTTGGGGGTATCTGTACTGTCCTGACATTTGGGGGTATCTGTACTGTCCTGACATTTGGGGGATATCTGTACTGTTCTGACATTTGGGGGGTATCTGTACTGTCCTGACATTTGGGGGGTATCTGTACTGTCCTGACATTTGGGGGGTATCTGTACTGTCCTGACATTTGGGGGATATCTGTACTGTCCTGACATTTGGGGGGTATCTGTACTGTCCTGACATTTGGAGGATATCTGTACTGTTCTGACATTTGGGGGATATCTGTACCGTCCTGACATTTGGGGGATATCTGTACCGTCCTGACATTTGGGGGATATCTGTACTGTCCTGACATTTGGGGGATATCTGTACCGTCCTGACATTTGGGGGATATCTGTACCGTCCTGACATTTGGAGGATATCTGTACTGTCCTGACATTTGGGGGATATCTGTACTGTTCTGACATTTGGGGGATATCTGTACTGTCCGGACATTTGGGGGGATATCTGTACTGTACTGACATTTGGGGGATATCTGTACTGTTCTGACATTCTTGGACCTCAAGAAATTAGATTGGCTGTCAGTACTTCAGGATTGATCAATATTCAGATATCTCCCATAGTTTGTAAACTCTAGAACTTTCCTACAGACTAAATAATAAACACTGATTTGGGTTATTTTCACCAAAGACATGTAGCAGAATACATCTCGGCCTAAATTTATGAAGAACAATTATTTATTTGCAAATTTTTATAACAGAAACAAAGAAATGTGTTTCTTTTCAAAATTTTCTGTCTTTTTTTGTTAATTTAGCAAAAAATAAAAACCCCAGCGGTGATTAAATACCACCAAAGAAAGCTCTAGTTGTGTGAACAAAATGATAAAATTTTAGTTTAGGTACAATGTTCCATGACCGCGCAATTGTCATTCAAAGTGTGAGAGCGCTGAAACCTGAAAATCGTCCTGGGCAGGAAGGGGATAAAAGTGCCCGGTATGGAAGGGGTTAAGACCTTGCAGATTGTTACGGAATCCTTTACATGAACAATCACCAGAAGTTTAGTAGTTACCATTTGTAGATGAGACGGAGAAGAGCGCAATCGTTGGGTATGTCAGAAGCTCCTGGAGACAAGCCCGTACTCTGCTCCTAGGAGTGACGAAGACATTATAGCAGTTTCCGACTTCACCATCTGTAGCAATCCTTAATATTTATGAGACTCTCGTGTGATTTTTATGCGGATACTAAAGGCGCAATAAATCAGTCGGCCTCTGGATGTTGTTCTCTGAGCCGTATACAGCTAGGCCAAGAAACACAACCCCAAGACAGGCCGTAATAAAAGGACAAACTGCAAAGCATTTGGGAACGGGTGTTCAGGACTGATGCTGGACTAGTAGCATTCCGTGTCTCTGCTGTCAGATGTAGACGACCAGCCGCTAAATACACCCACGTTTTAATGTCCCCCCACCCCTCTCTTTTGCACACCCCCCCACTCTGTTTCCTGCGCCCATTGACAGACCCAGGACTATGCCAGTGGATGGCGCTGGGTAGAGGGGAGGGAAATTGGTGAACGTTTGTTCACTGATCTCCATTTCCTGCTGATGAATGAAAAACATCCCTTCCGGGTCCTGGTGTCACTTTTCCAGCCAGTGGATGGGCAAGAAGCTAACAGAGTGTGATCTGCACTCCATTAGCTTCATTGCTGGAGAACTGAGACATCAGGAGTCTTTTAGACCCCAGATGTCTCATTAACCACTTCCCGACCGGCTGTTGCATATAAACGGCCGGACGGTGGCACTGCAGGGTCGGGTGTCCGTTTATGAACGGCCTCCCCGCACCCTGCTTGTGCGCGCTCCCTGGGAGCGCGCAGCGCCGCGATCACAGTGAAACACCGATCGTCGGACGGGACCTCTGTACGAGGTCCCGATCATGTGATCACTGATTGGCCAATCAGTGATCACATGCAAAGTAGTAAGCAAGATGTCACTTGTGACATCATTGCTTACTACGTGTGAAATCTGTGAATGATCACAGAGGTCACATGGTACAAGGCTATTCACAACAGCCTTGTACCATGTGACAAGCTGTGATCAATCACAGCTCACTCAGTACTTCTCAATGACTGCAAGAATGCAGACAGAGAGAAAGAGAAATGATTGCTTTTACATCCTATATGGGTGCTAGGGTGACAGTATGTAAAAAAAAAAAAAAAAAAAAAAAATAATAATATAAAAAAATAAAATAAAAATGTAAAAAAAAATGTTTAAAAATTATAATTTTTGGTTATAAACTAATTTGTTTTTTTTTTTTTACTAAAAAGATAACGGAATACATTTTGGCAAAGATTTATGGTGAAATATTATTTATTTGCAAAATTTTATAAAAAAAACACTTTTGTTCAAAATTTTTGGACTTTTTCATTTACATAACAAAAAAAATAAAAATCCCAGCAGTGAATAAATACCACCAAAATAAAGCTTTATCTGTGTCAAAAAAATGGTAAAAAATTAATTTGGGTACAGTGTTGCATGACTGCGCAATTGTCATTCAAAGTGTGATAGCGCTGAAAGCTGAAAATTGCCCTGGACAGGAAGGGGGGGAAAGTGTCCGGACAGGAAGTGGTTAAAGAGAACATTTCACCAAAAAATGCTTCACGTAGAAGATTTTTTTTTTGTGACCTATGTGATAAGAAAAGGTTTAGTGTAATCAATTAGTTACACCCAAGCGCAACCACTTAAACCCCCCAAAAATTATTGAGCCCCACCCCTACATACACACGACTGTAAATGCACATTTTGGGAACGCCCACCCACAAAAAAAATGTTGATTGTTCTACGCATGTTGCAGTACTGGGGTCATTGGTTCAAACCCCAACCACAGCACCACCTGCCTGGAGTTTGCATGTTCTCCTTGTGCCTGCGTGGGTTTCCTTCGGTTACTCCGGTTTCCTCCCACACCCCAAAGATATGCTGGCAGGTTAATTGGCTCCTGTCTATATTGTCCCTAGTATGTGTATGTATGAATGTGAGTTAGGGACCTTAGATTGGACGCCCCTTGAGGGTTAGGGACTGATGTGAATGTACAATATATATGTAAAGTGCTGTGTAAATTGACAGCGATATATAAGTACCTGAAATAAATAAATAAATGTTGCATATTGCTTCGCACGCCGGAGTGAGATCAATAATTCTCAACCCATTATTCATGGTCAGCTTTAAACTGATGACCTGTAGGGGCTTTTAAAACGTCATCTCTGTAAAATATAGGGTACTGAATTTTTTGCCACTTCATGGGAGCAAGCAATTGTAAGCCTTGACACGTTGGGTATCTATGTCATCTTTAGTGTATTTTTTTTTATTTTGCTTTTGATAAACTGTGGCACTCAGGACTGTTAGAAATGACAGCCCCCCCCCCAAAAAAAATTAAAATGATATTTTCATTAAGAATACACTAAATTCAATATTAGCGGGCAGCAGGGGGAATCAGATCTTGGTTAGGGAAGGTGATCTGTGAGGCAGCAGCAGGGCAGTTGCAGGAACTGATCCCCCAGTGTGTCTATCCCTGCAGCAGCTGAAAGGTGATGGAAGGGTGGAAGGGAGAGCAGGAGAAGCCAGCTTCTAGCTGCTGTCGGGAGGGACATCCAGGGGATCAGTTCCTATAATCCCCCCCCCCCACACACACACACTTCACCCCCTCTCCTGCCAGTATCCTATACCCTTGCTGTCCAGCCCCCCCCCCCCCTGCTGGCCTGGGCCCCATTCAGAAGGACTGGTGCTACCACCATTTTATTCTCTAGGGCAGTGGTCTCCAAACTTTGGTCTTTTGCTGGCCCTTGGAGCACTGTTCCACTCACTGATATACTGCACTATTCCTTCAACTGATCTGAGGCATTATTCTTCCCACTTGTAGCAATGATGGGGCACTATTCCTCCCACTGATACCAATGATGGGGCACTATTCCTCCCACTGATACCAATGATGGGGCACTATTCCTCCCACTGATACCAATGATGGGGCACTATTCCTCCCACTGATACCAATGATGAGGCACTATTCCTCCCACTGATACCAATGATGGGACACTATTCCTCCCACTGATACCAATGATAGGACACTATTCCTCCCACTGACACCAATGATGGGACACTATTCCTCCCACTGATACCAATGATGGGGCACTATTCCTCCCACTGATACCAATGATAGGACACTATTCCTCCCACTGACACCAATGATGGGACACTATTCCTCCCACTGATACCAATGATGGGGCACTATTCCTCCCACTGATACCAATGATGGGACACTATTCCTCCCACTGATACCAATGATAGGACACTATTCCTCCCACTGACACCAATGATGGGGCACTATTCCTCCCACTGACACCAATGATGGGGCACTATTCCTCCCACTGATACCAATGATAGGACACTATTCCTCCCACTGACACCAATGATGGGGCACTATTCCTCCCACTGATACCAATGATGGGACACTATTCCTTCCACTGATACCAATGATGGGGCACTATTCCTCCCACTGATACCAATGATGGGACACTATTCCTCCCACTGAGACCAATGACTGGGCACTATTGCCCCCACTGACACCAATGATGGGGCACTATTCCTTCCACTGATACCAATGATGGGCATTATTCTTCCTACTGACACCAATGATGGGGCACTATTCCTCCCACTGACACAAATGATGGGGCACTATTCCTCCCACTGATACCAATGATGGGGCACTATTCCTCCCACTGACACCAGAGATGGGGCACTATTCCTCCCACTGATACCAATGATGGAGCACTATTCCTCCCACTGACACCAATGACGGGGCACTATTCCTCCCACTGACACCAATGACGGGGCACTATTCCTCCCACTGACACCAATGACGGGGCACTATTCCTCCCACTGACACCAATTACGGGGCACTATTCCTCCCACTGACACCAATGACGGGGCACTATTCCTCCCACTGATACCAATGATGGGGCACTATTCCTCCCACTGATACCAATGATGGGACACTATTCCTCCCACTGATACCAATGATAGGACACTATTCCTCCCACTGACACCAATGATGGGGCACTATTCCTTCCACTGATACCAATGATGGGCATTATTCTTCCTACTGACACCAATGATGGGGCACTATTCCTCCCACTGATACCAATGATGGGGCACTATTCCTCCCACTGACACCAGAGATGGGGCACTATTCCTCCCACTGATACCAATGATGGAGCACTATTCCTCCCACTGAGACCAATGACTGGGCACTATTGCCCCCACTGACACCAATGATGGGGCACTATTCCTTCCACTGATACCAATGATGGGCATTATTCTTCCTACTGACACCAATGATGGGGCACTATTCCTCCCACTGACACAAATGATGGGGCACTATTCCTCCCACTGATACCAATGATGGGGCACTATTCCTCCCACTGACACCAGAGATGGGGCACTATTCCTCCCACTGATACCAATGATGGAGCACTATTCCTCCCACTGACACCAATGACGGGGCACTATTCCTCCCACTGACACCAATGACGGGGCACTATTCCTCCCACTGACACCAATGACGGGGCACTATTCCTCCCACTGACACCAATGACGGGGCACTATTCCTCCCACTGACACCAATGACGGGGCACTATTCCTCCCACTGATACCAATGATGGGGCACTATTCCTCCCACTGATACCAATGATGGGACACTATTCCTCCCACTGATACCAATGATAGGACACTATTCCTCCCACTGACACCAATGATGGGGCACTTTTCCTTCCACTGATACCAATGATGGGCATTATTCTTCCTACTGACACCAATGATGGGGCACTATTCCTCCCACTGATACCAATGATGGGGCACTATTCCTCCCACTGACACCAGAGATGGGGCACTATTCCTCCCACTGATACCAATGATGGAGCACTATTCCTCCCACTGATACCAATGATGGGACACTATTCCTCCCACTGACACCAATGACGGGGCACTATTCCTCCCACTGACACCAATGATGGGGCACTATTCCTCCCACTGACACCAATGATGGGGCACTATTCCTCCCACTGATACCAATGATGGGGCACTATTCCTCCCACTGATACCAATGACGGGACACTATTCCTCCCACTGACACCAATGACGGGGCACTATTCCTCCCACTGACACCAATGACGGGGGACTATTCCTCCCACTGATACCAATGATGGGGCACTATTCCTCCCACTGACACCAATGATGGGGCACTATTCCTCCCACTGACATCAATGATGGGGCACTATTCCCCCCACTGACACTAATGATGGGGCACTATTCCTCCCGCTGATACCAATGATGGGGCACTATTCCTCCCACTGATACCAGTGATGGGACACTATTCCTCCCACTGACACCAATGATGGGACACTATTCCTCCCACTGATACCAGTGATGGGACACTATTCCTCCCACTGACACCAATGATGGGACACTATTCCTCCCACTGATACCAGTGATGGGACACTATTCCCCCCATGGCCCCCTGTTGCTTCATAAATAGTTATTAATTCCATTCCCCGTACCTACATTTATATATATATAATTATTTTATTATTATTATTCAGGATTTATATTTGCTCAGCGCTTTACATTATAGTGGGAGACAATACAGTAACAATACAGTTCAATACAAGAGGGAATTGAGGGCCCTGCTCCTTGGAGCTTACAATCTAGGAGGGAGGGGTGAATGGTACAATAGGTAAAAACTGTGGGGGATGGAGTGGTTGGAAGAGTGGAGGATTCCAGTGTTAGCAGAGGGCGGGATAGGCTTCCCTGAAGAGATGGGTTTTCAGTGATCGCCTAAAGGTAAGTAGAGTAGGTGATAGTCTGATAGATTGGGGTAGGGAGTTCCAGAGGATGGCTGACACCCTGGAGAAGTCTTGGAGACGAGCATGGGAGGAGGAGATAAGGGAGCTAGAGAGTAGGAGGTGTTGCGAGGAGCGGAGAGTACGGTTTGGGTGATATTTAGAGATAAGATTGGATATGTAAACTGCGGCAGTGTTGTGGATGGCTTTATATGTCAGTGTTAGTGTTTTGAATTTTAACTGTTGGGCAACTGGGAGCCAGTGGAGGGATTGGCAGAGAGGGGTGGAGGACACTGAATGGAGGCCATTGGAGGGATTGGCAGAGAGGGGTGGAGGACACTGAATGGAGGCCATTGGAGGGATTAGCAGAGAGGGGTGGAGGACACTGAGTGGAGGTCAGTGGAGGGATTGGCAGATAGGGATGGAGGACACTGAATGTAGGCCAGTGGAGGGATTGGCAGAGAGGGATGAGGAAACACTGAATGGAGGCCAGTGGAGGGATTGGCAGAGAGGGGTGGAGGACACTGGGTGGAGGCCAGTGGAGGGATTGGCAGAGAGGGGTGGCAGATACAGAACGATTACTGAGGTGGATGAGTCTGGCAGCAGCGTTCATGATAGACTGAAGAGGGGATAGCCTGTGATGAGGTCAGCCAATGAGGAGGGAGTTACAATAGTCAAGGCGAGATATAACCAGGGAGGGAATAAGTTGCTTAGATGGGTTAACTGTTGTCAATGGGTTGGAGTTGGGGACCTGAGATAGCCAATGATGGTCTTATTTATTCCAGAGTCCAAAAGCGGGTGATCAAAGAGCTGGTGGAAAGGTCAAACTGCCAATAAAGGGGGTTGTAGGGCCCAGGTAAATGGATAGACGAAGGAAGGGAAGTGACCGATCCCATATGTGAAGCGACTGTCACGTTAGATCTGTGGGTGACAAAGGGCCTTTACCCAAATGATTTTTTTTTAAAGTCTGCAAAAAAAATAAAAATACAAAAACTGCTTTGGCAGTGAAAGGGACAAACATGGATCTATATAAAAGGGGAGAAAAAAGTTGCAGGCTTGATGGAACACCAGTCAGTTTGTAAAGTGAATGTGTATTGCTTTGTAGCTTTGTCTGTATTGGCTGAATAGAGGCTCATTATTCGCAGGTCAGTCCTGAGTCTTTAACTCATCCCCGGGGAGCTGTTCCTCAGCAGGCAGGTTTGGTGAGAAGCTCACTAAAGGATTTGAGTTGCCCTCTGAATTGGGGAACTGCAGGGAATATAAATTGGGATGTTAGATTTTTGTAGTCTGAAAAGACATATCTGACAATGTGTGCCCAGCCTGAGCTTAATCTTGGTTGCATCTCTTATAAATCTGACGTTTATTCTGCTTATATTTTGTCTTCCCCAGCTCCTCCACCCCCCTTATCAATATGCAAAGAAGTGTTTAAATATAATGTTTCTATTCTGAATGCATAACTTTTATTTTGGCCCAGGGATATCATCACTGGGTCATCATTGGGTCTCTGTGCTTCTCTATGCAGACAGATGTGGTTGATGGGATCGTCGCACTTCTGTTTATCAAATCTTTCAGTAAAAAATACACCCATATTAATGCCATCATGTCCATTTTTTAATAAAATATAAAAAGTTGAGGATGTGGCATGTAAATAGATTCCAAAAATGTCAAGCCTCAAAATTGTGCATACCCATGAAATGGCGAACAACTGTAATACCCAAAATTGTCCATAGGAGGCGCTTTAAAACCCTTACAGCTCATCAGTTTAGAGTTAGGCTCCATGTACACGGGACACTTCTGAACAATTGAAACTGACTGCTGGAAAACGTAGGTTAAATAACGTCTGTTTAGCTGCGTTTGCATAACATGTTTATGCGCGTTTGTGTTTAGAAGTGTTTTTTAAAGATCAGCACAGGAGAACCTCCCAAATGCCCAGAATGCGCTGAAAAGTGGTAAATTATTAACTATTTCAGACTGTTTCAGAGAAATACAGAGAGTAGAAGCAGAGACAGCAGTATGTGTGGAGATTAGATTAGGTGTGAGTTGCTCATTAACATATCTTTTGTTTCCAAGGGTGGGAAAGGTGTCTGGTGGAGGGAGTCATTAAGGTCACCTGGCAGGGGGCCTTCATGAGGAATTTGAGATGTGAATTGGTCATTAACATATCTTTTGTTTCCAAGGGTGGGAGAGGTCTGAGGTGTGAATGGTCATTAACATATCTTTTGTTTCCAAGGGTGGGAGAGGTCTGAGGTGTGAATTGGTCATTACAATGTGTGACAAGCTTGGTAGGAACATCCTGTGTTCGGTGTTTTGTCCATCTGAGTACCTTGAAAACACTTTGCATGTATTTTTCATGATGAAAAAAGGCTCTGGACAGCATCGGGAACTGGAAGAGTTATAAACGTGATTTGCTGCGTTTAGCCGCGTTTTGCATTTGAAACGCTGATAAAATCGACTGCTGAACGCAAGTTTTCTGCATTCAAAAAAACGACTGTAAACTCAAATGCCTGTAATTGCCTGTAAACGACGATGTGTACATGGACACATAGGAGAACATTAGGGAGAGTTCAGGGGCTGCTGAAAAAAACGCAGAAAAGCTCCTAAACGTGAGCGGACAGGCAGGATTTTTAATGTGGAAGAGACACGCCTTGTCTCTCCTGCATTAAAGCAACGACCTGCCTGTCTGACCCTGTAGAGTGCAGATGCAGCTCACCGTACAAATTCGGCAATGCCGAATTTGATGGTACTCCATCCATCATCCCCGACCAGCCAATGACAGCGGCCAGCCAGTCGCCCAAAGATGTCAACGGCCAGGTGGGGAGCTCCGGGACAGCTCATTGTGATATCAGAGGTGAGTATAGTCTGCTTCAGCAGTGAATGATGACCCTTGAATTATCGCTCTCTCTCTGATGTGTGTGTGTGGCGATACGGAATATGTGTGGCGCAGTTGTCGTTTTTCTACACACATTGTTTTGTTTGAACATGTATATCCAGAACTCGTTTTTTGCATCTCTATGTATGGATCCGTGGGATCTTTTAACATTTTTTTGGAGGTTGTTTTTTTAATTTTATTGAACCTTTTTTTTTTACTTTTAACTAAACTTTACTAGTAGACAAGCCCCCTGTGTGATAGTATAAGGACGGGGGCATGTTTTCTTTAAGGGGACACCACTGACTATTAAACCCCCAATGTCACTCTGTTGTAGCTGATCAAGCACACAGTGCTCTCCATCACCTTCTTTCTTGGCCAGAGAGGCAAAGGTTTGACAGCTCTGAACTTGGAAGTGCTCAAAGCTGAACACTTCCAGGGTCATCCACCACATTGGGAGTTTTTCATTTGTGACATTTGTATAGCACTGACATCTTATGCATCGGGTGTGCTGATGGTCCTGGGCACACCTTAAGCACCCAGTGCGCAGTGTCATTATGGCATAGTTAACAACTGTCCCTGATTTGCTGGGACGGTCATGGTTTTTAATAAGCTATCCCGACATGTCCTTGTTCTGGGCTGTGTCCCGAAAATCAGAACTGCACGTGCACACCGAATTTTCGGTGGCCAAAAACACCCCTATTGGCCGTTGGCCGATATGAAAATAAGCACCGATGCAGGTGTCGAAAATAACCCCGCCCATCGTCACCGCCCGCCCGCTGCTGCTGCCACCCGCCACCGCTTGTTAGTTCTCAGCCTTACCTGAGAAACCACCGAATGATCCTGGTGCTGGGCATAGACATAAGTGAAGGAAAGATGGCCTCCGCTCATCTCTATGCTCTTGAAGGACCGAAGCGATGTCACTTCTGGTTCCGGCGCCTTTTTTTTTTTTTCAAAGCACTAGATCCATGCTTTTTTTGATCCAATGCTTTACATTGTAGAGTAAAGTGTATTTTTTTCCAAAAAATTATTAATTTTTAAAAAACGTCCATTTCGGTTTCGGTTGTCGGCCAAGTGCATCCTGAATTTTCAGTTTCGGCACCAGAATTTTCATTTCGGTGCACCACTATTATATATACAGTTGTGTTCAAAATAATAGCAGTCAGACATCACTAACCGGATCAATCACTGTTTTTGGTAGAAATGATATTTCTACATGGCAAATAATTTCCTAGCAGGTGTAGTAGAGTAATAGAAATCCAACAGACCCAACAGTCATGACATGCATGCTGCTGATTCTGTGTCATTGAATCACTCATTGAAAGGGGCGTGTTCAAAATAATAGCCGTGTGGAGTTCTATTAGTGAGGTCATTCATTCTTTGAAAAACAGGTGGCAATTATTGCCCTTATTTAAAGAAGGAAGGCAGCAAATGTTGTCCATGCTGGTTACAGTGCATTTCTCTCTGCAATTCTGAGGAAAATGGGTCGTTCCAGACATTGTTCAGAAGAACAGCGTACCTTGATTAAAAAGTTGATTGGAGAGGGGAAAACATATAAAGAAGTGCAGAAAATGATCGGCTGCTCAGCTAAAATGATGGCAAATGCTGTAAAATGGCGACCAAAACCTGAAAGACGCGGAAGAAAGCGAAAAACTACCATTGGAATGGATAGAAGAATAGCCAAAATGGCGCGGACTCAGCCAACAATCAGCTCCAGGAAGATGAAAGAAGGTGTGACGTTCCCTGTGAGGACTGTTACAATTAGAAGACGTCTATGTGAAGCCAAGCTATCTGCAAGAAGCCCCCGTAAAGTCCCACTGTTGGAAAAAAGACATGTGCTGAAGAGGTTACAATCTGCCAAAGAGCACATTGACTGGCCTAAAGAGAAATGGCGCAACATTTTGTGGACTGATGAAAGTAAGATTGTTCTTTTTGGGTCTAGTGGCCGGAGACAGTTTGTCAGACGACCCCCAAACACTGAATTCAAGCCACAGTACACTGTGAAGACAGTGAAGCATGGTGGTGCAAGCATCATGATATGGGGATGTTTCTCATACTACGGTGTTGGGCCTATTTATCGCATACCAGGGATCATGGATCAGTTTGAATACATCAGAATACTTGAAGAGGTCATGCTGCCTTATGCTGAAGAGGAAATGCCCTTGAAATGGGTGTTCCAACAAGACAACGACCCCAAACACACCAGTAAACGTGCAACATCTTGGTTCCAGACCAACAAGATTGACGTTATGGAGTGGCCAGCCCAATCCCCGGATCTTCATCCAATAGAAAACTTGTGGGGTGACATCAAAAATGCAGTTTCTGAGGCAAAACCAAGAAATAGAGAAGAACTGTGGAATGTGGTCCAATCATCCTGGGCTGGAATACCTGATCACAGGGGCCAGAAGTTGGGTGACTCCATGCAACACAGATGTACAGCAGTTCTCAGAAACAGTGCGACTACAACCAAATATTCATGAAGTCATTCAAAGGAAAGCAAAATCTTCAAACATTTCTCAGTTTATATAGTGAATGTTTGAGTTTGTAAAGAAGAATACAAACACTGCTATTTGTTTGAACCGTCTAATATTCACTTTTCTTCAATTTTTTTTTAGAGGAACAACACAAATTTGATGTATTTTTCTTCATGTTGTGATTTGGAATAGAATGTGTCGTGTTCCCAATGCATTTGTGTGGATGGAAATAAAAGCTATTAGAAGGATTTTCAGCTTTATTCACTTTTTTCAACACACTGCTATTATTTTGAACACAACTGTATATATTTATATATATATACATACACACACATACTCTCTCGCGTATTTGAGCTTTGGAGTGTACACCCTAATACAAAAATCTGTTCACACCTCTGGTTTTACATGTGTGTATACATTCACATTTGTCCCTGCCCTCATTGAGCATACTATCTAAGGTCCCTAACTCATATTCATACAGTACTTACACATACTAGGGCCAATGTAGACAGGAGCCAATAAACCTACCTCTACCTGGATATTGTTTGTGTAAATTCAAATTGGTGAGTTACCAACTTTATAAACAGTTGAAGCAGGAGTGCCTAGACTTTTTCAATATTATATATATATCAGTAGAGATGGGAAACGTGGAGATTTATTTTAAACATTCCATGAAAAACTCGGAGAGTACAAGACCTACAGTTGCAAGAAAAAGTATGTGAACCCCTTGGGATTACGTGGAGTTTTGCATGAATTGGGCATAAAATGTGCTCTGAATGTCATCTAAGTCACAACAATAGAAGAACACAGTCTGCTGAACATAATACTACACAAACATTAGATGTTGCCATGGTTTAAATTGCACATAACATGTAAACATTCACAGTGCAGGGAGGAAAAAGTATGTGAGGCCCTAGTTTAATGACTTCTCCCAGAGCTAATTGGAGCCAGGAGTGAGCCAACCTTGACTCCAATCAGTGTGATGATATTGGATGTGTTGCTGACAGCTGTCCTGCCCTTAAAAAACACACACCTGTTTTGGGTTTATTGGTTCAAGAAGCACTGTCTGATGTGAACCATGCCTCGCAGAAAAGAGCTCTCAGAAGACCTACGATCAAGAATTGTTGACTTGCATGAAGCTGGAAAGGGTTACAAAAGTATCTCCAAAAGCCTTGATGTTCATGTGTCCACGGTAAGACAGACTGTCTACAAATGGAGAAAGTTTAGCACTGTTGCTACTCTCCCTAGGCGTGGTCATCCTGTAAAAATGACTGCAAGAGCACAGCGCAGAATGCTGCATGAGGTAAAGAAGAATCCCAGAGTGTCAGCTAAAGACCTACAGAAATCTCTGGCACATGCTAACATTTTTGTTGACACATCTACAATAAGGAAAACATTAAACAAGAATGGAGTACATGGGAGGACACCACGGAGGAAGCCATTGCTGTCCAAAAAGAAGATTGCAGCACGTTTGAAGTTTGCAAAAGAGCACCTGGATGTTCCACAGCATTACTGGCAAAATATACTGTGGACAGATGAAACCAAGATTGAGTTGTTTGGGAAGAACACACAACACTATGTGTGGAGAAAAAAAGGCACAGCACACCAACATCAAAACCTCATCCCCACTGTAAAATATGGCAGAGGGAGCATCATGGTTTGGGGCTGCTTTGCTGCCTCAGGGCCTGGACGGATTGTTGTCATTGATGGGAAAATGAATTCCAGAGTTTATCAAGACATTTTGTAGGAAAACGTACGACCATCTGTCCGCCAACTGAAGCTCCGCAGAGGATGGGTGATGCAACAGGACAATGACCCAAAGCATACAAGTAATTCAACAAAACAATGACTGCAACAGCACAGAATACGCCTTCTGGAGTGGCCCAGTCAGAGTCCTGACCTCAACCCCATTGAAATGCTGTGGCATGACCTTAAGAGAGCGATTCACACCAGACATCCCAAGAATATTGCTACACTGAAACAGTTTTGTGAAGAGGAGTGGTCCAAAATGACTCCAGATCGTTGTGCAGGTCTGATCTGCAACTACAGGAAATGTTTGGTTGAGGTTATTGCTGCCAAAGGAGGGTAGACCAGTTATTAAGTCCAAAGGTTCACATACTTTTTCCTCCCTGCACTGTGAATGTTTACATGTTATGTGCAATTAAACCATGGCAACATCTAATTTTTGTGTAGTATTATGTTCAGGAGACCGTGTTCTTCTATTGTTGTGACTTAGATGACGTTCAGAGCACATTTTATGCCCAATTCATGCAAAACTCCACGTAATCCCAAGGGGTTCACATACTTTTTCTTGCAACTGTATATGCCTCTTGTTAGATCCTTCAGGATTTGGACATTGTTGTTATACAATAATTTCTCTACATGCCTAAAATCACTTCTGAAAGCCATCCTTGCAGATGCACAGATGCTGGACGTTGGTCCACATGATGAGGTGGGATTGGTGGCTTTTCAGTGGTGCCATGGCAGGTCTACAGGTGGTGTTGTGGCCCCAGTATTACATAGATTATTCCTTATCCTTAAGGCACTGTTGCCCAAGTGGAATGACCACAGATTGGTGGGCTCCATTCCGTTGGAGAATTCTAAACACCGTGCTCCCTCGCCCTAGAAGGTCTACAGGGAGTTGACTTGCAGTCTGGTCCGGTGGCTCTAAGGCACCAGTGGAGATTGAGCAGTCTACAGTCCAAGGACCATTACTAAAATTTAAAGGAGATTCTTGTACAAAAAGGTTACAGGAATTCAGAAAACAGTTTGATTAGCACTGGGCCTTCTGCTTTACACTCATTATATTGTATGGTGTGCCTGGAGTTCAGCTATAATAGTGTTGGGATTTCTCCCTCATTAGGCGTCCTCCTCCTCTCCACTCACATAATGATGTAGCTCCTCTCTGGGTCCATCCACAAGTGTCACCTGTCTGCCCGTTCATCATCGCTCATCAAACCCTGACACTCTGCGCCAAGGGAATCATAACCAGTCCTCAACGCATCCTCTATGAGCTGCAGATGGTGCCTTCAAGAATATGAGCTGTATGCATCTTCAGTCCTAATATGTTCACTCAGTGTCTATTATCTATATTAAAAAACAAACACACACACATATATATATATATACCCCCACATGGAAGAAAAATATATTTGAAACACTCCAATTTTGGCCATATTCTATATATATATATATATATATATATATATACACACACACTGTATGTTAAAATGTGTTTTTATTACAAAATATATAAAAAATATTTTTAAAAATACATTTCAAATATACTGTATGTCTTTAAAAATACAAATCTACATTTCTAGAATGCATTTACAAATATATCTAAAACTATATGATAAAATGACTTTTTTATATGCTATAAAAAATCTGAAGAATATATTTAGAAAAATGCTCAAAAAGACGAAGCTGGCTCACTTTTCCAACCGCAGCCCAATGCACCACAGAGATCCGAACGGCCGCGCTGAATACTGAGTGAGGTTCTGCTTTACTGTGATCACTTTATACTGTGAAGGTGTAAACAGTGCCTAAAACGTAAAGGTGTTAGGCTCGGTTCACATCTAGGCAGTTTGTGTTTGATGCGTTTCTGCCGTGCTTTTTGCGGTGCATTTTGATGCAGTTTTGCTGCGTTTTGCATTTGTTTCTTTTTCAACTTATTGCTGGGTAGAATAAAACACATCAAAAATGTGTCAAACGCATGAAAAACGCGCTACATGCTTTTCTGCAGCGTCTCCATTGAAGTCTATAGAACCAAAAACGCAATGTTTTGCGTTAAAACGTCCCTGTCCCTTTCCAACAAACGCACCGGGTGAAGACACGGAGACGTGAACCTGTCCCATAGGAAATCATGTTAAATGGACTGCTGTGCGTTTCTGCAAAACTCAGCGGAAAACGCTTAGGTGTGAATCTAGACTAATGCAGGCCATACATGGGTCGAATTCTGAACGATTTTTCTTCCGAAAATTTAAAATTTTGTTCACTCAGTAATCCTATGGTATTATTATTATTTTATTATTATACAGTATTTATATAGCGCCAAAGGGTAAGCTCAGCACTGTACATTATAGTGGGGGACAGAACATGAGACAAGACAGTAACAATACAATACACGAGGGGTTCGAGGGCCCTGCTCTTTCAAGCTTACAATCTAGGAGGAAGGGAAAGGTGGCACAGGAGGAGATGGCTGTGGGGGATGGAGTGGTGGGTGGAGTGGAGGAGGTTAGTTGTTAGGTGAGGTCGGGTGTTAGGTGAGGTTGGGGTAGGCTTCCCTGAAGAGGTGGGTTTTCAGGGTGCACCTGAAGGTGAGGAGGGTAGGTGACAGTCTGATGGATTGGGGTAGGGAGTTCCAGAGGATGGGGGAAGTCCTGGAGAAGTCCTGCAATCGGGCGTGGGAGGAGGAGACCAGGAAGCTAGAGAGCAGGAGGTCCTGTGAGGACCTCAATGATTTTGAAAATCGGCCCACCGAGTCATAAAGTTCACCGCATATAACAGGTGAAATTTCTGCGCCTTCCAGGTCACGGCTCATGCGCATATTCTTTTTGGAAAAAACGATCATACGATTTGACCATCGCTGAGTCGAACATTGGTTGTTTTTCATGAATTTTCCAACATGCCCGATCACCTAAAAGGGGAGGAACCACGAAAATCAGCCAGTGCCATTGACGCACTAATAGAGCGAAAATCGGACAATTATTCTTAGGTCGAAAATCGGGTGAATTTCGGCCCATGTATGGCCGGCCTAAGCCTGGGTTCAAACTTTTGCGGTTTGGTACATCGCATGTGATTCATACAGGAACCACACACCGTATTCCTGTGCAAATCGCATGCGAATTCTGTGTGGTGCAATTTGAGCCGTACATTTTGTATGGCTGAATTCGCACCGCATCCACACCAGAAAGGCGCAGGACCCTTTCTTTTGTCCGTACTATTATTATTTATTTTAGGTACTTATATAGCACCGTCAATTTACGCAGCGCTTTACATATACAGTAATACCTCGGTTTACGAATTTAATTCGTTCTGTGGGAATTTTCGTATTGCGGAAAATTCGTAAACCGAAACATCGTTTCCCATAGGAATGCATTGAAAACCAATTAATCCTTTCCGGAGGTCAGAAAAAAGGTCAAACACAAGTCTTTTATCTGTTCAAAACTCTTTATAAAGTGCACTTTTCAAAGGCATTAATACTGGACAGGCTCAGGATTACTCAAGCAAAAACATGTCAATAACATGTCAATAACATGTCAAACATCAGATTCAAATTTTAAAGCACACATCTTTTAAAACATGGCAAACTTTTCAAACAATTTCAACACTCTCTGGAGGAAGAGCAGAGCAACTGGGCAGCACTAACACAAGCAGGTTCTTCTTCATGTCTAGGCTGTTTTAGTAGGAACCTTTCCATTGTCTGCTTCCTCCGGCGCCTTTTCAGCGTCCCTCGGAAAGGGGACATGACGTCGTTGTCAAGGCTAGAGCCTTATCTGGGTGGTGCTGCTGTACAAAAGCTTGTAGGTTTAAGCACAGTTGGCATGCCTCCTTGAGATCCCTGGAAGAGAGCTGTTCCTCACTTGTTTCCTCCTCCTCAAATGAGACCCGCTCCTCCATCTCCTCCTTCTGCAGTTTCACCAGGTCCTCAGTGGTTAGCTCACGGTTGTGTCCCTCCTCCACCAGCTCTCAGACATCTTCCTCAGTCACCTCCAGCCCCATGGTCCTCCCCAAGGAAACAATCTTCTTCAACACTGTTGACTCTGGTGCAGGTGCAGAAGCATCGGAATCAGGTCTCACAACACAGTCTGGCCACAGGTTACGCCAAGCTGAATTTAGGATTCTATGGCTGACCCCGGCCCAGCAATGGAGATAATCTGCAGACCGCTCACGATGTCAAAATGGTCTCTCCAAAATTCATGGAGGGTGAGGCTTGATCGATCTGTCATCTCAAAGCATCGCTGGAAAAGCTCCCTTGGTTAGAGTTGTTTAAAACTGGAGATGACCTGCTGGTCCATTGGCTGGAGTAGTGGGGTGGTGTTAGGCGGAAGGAACACGACTGTGATGAAGTCCTCCAGCAAGTCTTCCTCGAGGCCTGGAGGATGAGCAGGAGCATTGTCCATGAGCAGCACGGCCTTGAGCGGCAGGTTATTGTCGACAAGGTGCTGCTTGACAGCAGGACCAAAAACAGGATTGACCCACTGCACAAACAAAATGCAGGTGACCCAAGCCTTTGGGTTGGACCGCCACAAAATGCTCAACTGCTCCTTCTTCACCCTGTATTTCTTGAAGGCCCGTGGGTTCTCTGAGTGATAGACGAGCAGGGGCTTGATCTTAAGGTCCCCACTGGCATTGGCGAAGAACAGGAGGGTGAGATGGTCCTTCATCGGCTTGTGGCCAGGCAATGAGGTCTCCTCTTCTGTGATAAAGGTATGCTTTGGCATCCTCTTCCAGAAGAGCCCAGTTGAAGACCTCCCGAGGAAGGTAGCCCTCTGAAATCATGACCTGCAGGAACTCTGTAGCAAATTCCTCAGCTGCAGCAACATCAGAACTTGTGGCCTGTCCATGCCTGACCACGCTGTGGATGCCAGATCTGATCTTGAACCTTTCGAACAAACCCCTGCTCGCCTTGAAGCCTTCTGCATCGGCTGACATTCCTGGCTGTTGGTCGAGGAGGTCAGTGTGCAAGGCCTTTGCTTTTTCGCAGATGATCGCCTCGGTCACTGTTTTCAATCCAGAGCAGGAGCAACTTTTCGACCTCCTCCAGAACAAGAGGCCGTTGCTTGGAGACCCTGGTGACTCCCTTGGCTGCATCTCTCCCAGTTATCTTCTCTTTCATCTTTAGGATGGTACCAATTGTGGATGCACTCTTTCCATACTCTTTGGCAAGGTCAGTCAATCGCATTCCTCCTTCATGCTTCCTGACGATTTCTTTCTTGACCTCAAGCAGAATCATCTCCTTCTTCCTCTTCCCAGCTTCTGTTGCTTTCATGGGTGCCATGACACCACAGTCACTAAGTGAGCAGAAAATAAAAAAAAATGCTTTACTGTACACCCACACCCAGTCCAAGAGCCCCAAGTCTATCCGTAGAAGGCATGCACAGCACATGAGCTGGCATGGAAACCACCCCACAATGCAGAACACACAGTAATAGACATGCAAACGACAAAGCTCACCTCCCTACCTTTCCATAGACTCCAGCATGCATGGTGCTAAACCTCCCAGGCACAACACAGACTCCAGCATGCATGGTGCTAAACCTCCCAGGCACAACACCGACTCCAGCATGCATGGTGCTAAACCTCCCAGGCACAACACAGACTCCAGCATGCATGGTGCTAAACCTCCCAGGCACAACACAGACTCCAGCATGCATGGTGCTAAACCTCCCAGGCACAACACCGACTCCAGCATGCATGGTGCTAAACCTCCCAGGCACAACATTGACTCCAGCATGCATGGTGCTAAACCTCCCAGGCACAACACCGACTCCAGCATGCATGGTGCTAAACCTCCCAGGCACAACACCGACTCCAGCATGCATGGTGCTAAACCTCCCAGGCACAACACAGACTCCAGCATGCATGGTGCTAAACCTCCCAGGCACAACATTGACTCCAGCATGCATGGTGCTAAACCTCCCAGGCACAACATTGACTCCAGCATGCATGGTGCTAAACCTCCCAGGCACAACACAGACTCCAGCATGCATGGTGCTAAACCTCCCAGGCACAACACAGACTCCAGCATGCATGGAGATATAAACCTCTCAGGCGCAATGCATCCTGGGAAAACTTGCTTCAGATAAAAGACTTGTGCTTGCATTATTATCAATGGATTTTCATTCGTAAACCGAAAGTTCCGTAAACCAAGGTATCACTGTATATTGTACATTCACATCAGTCCCCGCCCCCGAGGAGCATACTATCTAAGGTCCCTAACTCACATTCATACATACACATGCTAGGGCCAATTTAGACAGGAGCCAATTCACCTATGTCTTTGGAGTGTGGGAGGAAACCGGAGTCCGAGAAACCCACGCAGGCACAGGGAGAACATGCAAACTCCAGGCAGGTGGTGCCGTGGTTGGGATTCGAACCAACGACCCCAGTGCTGCCAGGTGGAAGTGCTAACCATTTAGCCTCTGTGCTGTCATGCGATCTGATTCTGCACATCACACTGCGTTTTGCAAACCGATTTTGGGGTGTCGTTAACCTCTTCATGCCGGCCGAATGCAAATGTGCGGCCTCCCAGCCTCTGGGCCTAGACACAGAGCGGCTGCACATTTGCGTTCTATTAAAAAAGGACATATGTGCTGAGAGCGCACACCCTGCACACTCCCAGCACACATGTCCGGTACTCACGGAAAGGTCCCGATCTCCTCTTTCGATCGGGACCTTTTCCGATCATGTGACGGCGTGTCACGGCGGCCACATGACCCTAAACCCCGCCTCCCAGCTTCTGAAACCCTTAAAGGGTTGGGAGGCACCAGCGTGAAGGGGTTAACTTAACATACACACCCGCAGCGGTTCGCATGAACGGGGTGCGATTGTGATGCGGTGCGGAATTCGCACCCCAACAGTGCACCTGGGCTAAAGGAGAATGTTGATTGGCGATGGCCATGAAGGGGTTATCTGCAGTCAGAAGATGGTGTGTCTGGTTCTGTAACGTGGAGCGTCTCCTGCCGATCTCCAGGCCTTCCCAATTATCGTGCCGTAGTCTTTTCCCAGCCTCCCGCCTGAAGCCGGGGCACCGATGCCTGGCCTTGGTGTGGGCGAAGTACTCAGCTACTCAGCCTGGATTCAGCCCCGTGGAGGAACCAATTAAATTCGGCTAGTCATGGATTTCTGCCTGCGTTCGGCACGAATTAGGAGCGAAGCACAATCTCGAGAGGCGCGCACGAGGCTCTTCCCGATTGGAGGTCGTCAGAATTCTCCTCTCAGCGCCTCCCGGCCTGTCTATTGATTATCTTTCTATTCAGCGCACAAGGCTGGAGAGGGGAGAGCTCTCTGCAACGGCGTGCAAAAGGCAGATGGTGGGACTCCGGGAGGACTGCTGGGTGTGCGAGGCTCTCACTTGTCATTTCTCTTCCAGCAATCTCCATCCTTCCTTCTGACAGTAAATCCAAAAGCCTCCAGCGTGGCCCTTTCATCTGCCTGTGCCGGGGGGCGCTTTTTATTTTTTGTGTTTGTGGGAACCGCGCCGAGCTTGTTATTGTGTGGTCGCCTGGGACCATTGCGCCTTCATTTATAACGAGGAGGCCTTTTGTCCAGATAGTCGGCCTTTCAGCGAGTGGTCATCCAATGCTGCTAGAGTGCATCGGCCTTCCGACATCAACTATGGATATCAGGCTCCATGCACGTTTTGCCGCGTTTAACATTTTTTCGCATTTGCGGTTTTTAGCGTTTATTTTTACCAAAAATAAAAAAAAATTTTGGGTGAAAAAAGTCCAAAAACACCAGTTTGCTGCGATTTACCACGTTTTTCAGCGTTTGAGCATTTTTACAGCTAAAGAAGTCTAGAGACGCACCAGTCCTGCTAGAGTGCATCGGCCCTCCGACATCAACTATGGATATCAGGCTCCATGCACGTTTTGCCGTGTTTAACATTTTTTCGCATTTGCGGTTTTTAGCGTTTATTTTTACCCAAAAAAATATTTTTTTTGGGTGAAAAAAGTCCAAAAACACCAGTTTGCTGCGATTTACCACGTTTTTCAGCGTTTGAGCATTTTTACAGCTAAAGAAGTCTAGAAACGCACCAATCCTGCTAGAGTGCATCGGCCCTCCAACATCAACTATGGATATCAGGCTCCATGCACACCGAAGGGGCGTTATAATAACGGCGGTAACATCAGCAGTGTAAAATCACGTTAAAAATGTGTATTTTTCAGCTTTTTTTTTCGTTTAGCGGCCTTTTTCTGCGTTTTTTCGCATTTGCAATTTTTAGAGGTTTTTTTTTTACCAAAAGGCACCATGCACAGGGGGTGTTATAATAACGCCAGTAACGTTAGCCTAAAGTCACGTGCGTTTTTCAGCGTTTTGCCGCATTTTTTCACGTTTGCATTTTTTAGCATTTATTTTTACCCAAAAAAATATTTTTTTGGTTAAAAGTGTCCAAAAACGCCGGTTTGCCTCGATTTACCACTTCATGCCGCGTTTTTTAAGCATTTTTACAGCTAAAAAACTCCTCGAAACCCACTAGTCCTGCTAGAGTGTATCGGCCCTCCAACATCAACTATAGATAAAAGGCTCCACGCACGCGGGGCGTTATAATAACGCCGGTAACATTAGCTGTGTAAAGTCACGTGCGTTTTTCAGCGTTTTGCTGCATTGTTTCACGTTTGCATTTTTTTGTATTTATTTTTACCAAAAAAAATTTTTTTTTTGGTTAAAAAAATATCCAAAAATGCCGGTTTGCCTCGATTTACCACGTTTTACAGCGTTTTACCACATTATCCACAGCTAAAAAACTCCTCTAGAAACCTACTAGTCCTGCTAGAGTGCATCAGCCCTCCGACATCAACTATAGATATAAGGCTCCACTCCACGCACGCGGGGCGTTATAATAACGCTGTAAAGTCATGCTAAAAACGTGTATTTTTCTGCGTTTTTTGCGTTTTTGTGTTAGCATTTAGCGGCCCTTTGCTGCGTTTTTCGCATTTGCAATTTTTAGAGGTTTTTTTTACCAAAAGGCTCCATGCACACAGGGTGTTGTAATAACTCTGGTAACATTAGCTGTGTAGTCACGTTAAAAACATGCGTTTTTCAGCTTTTTTAGCATTTTTGCATTAGCGTTTAGCGGAATTTGCCACCTTTTTCACATTTTTCGCGTTTGCATTTTTTAGCGTTTTAAGCAAAAAAATAATTTTTTTTGGTCAAAAAAAGTCCAAAAACGCCAGTTTGCAGCAACTAACCACGTTTCCAGCTTTTTTAGCATTTTTGCATTAGCTGCGTTTTGCCACGTTTTTCGCGTTTGTATTTTTTAGCATTTTTTTTAACCCCAAAAAATTTTTCCAGTCAAAGAAAGTCCAAAAACGCCAGTTTGCCGCGATTAACCACATTTTACCACATTTTTGTAGAGTGTTTTTTTTCACGTTTGCATTTTTTAGCGTTTTAAGCAAAAAAATTATTTTTTTTGGTCAAAAAAAAAAGTCCAAAAACGCCAGTTTGCAGCGACTAACCACGTTTTACCACATTTTTTAGAGCGTTTTTACAGCTAAAAAACTCCTCTAGAAACCCACTAGTCCTATTAGAGTGCATCGGCCCTCCGACATCAACTATAGATATGAGGCTCCACGCACGCGGGGCGTTAAAACAACGCTGGTAACGTTAGCGGTGTAAAGTCGCATTAAAAACGTGCGGTTTTCAGTGTTTTTTTCTTTTTTGTATTCGCATTTAGCAGCATTTTTTTCGCATTTGCATTTTTTTGAGTTTTTTTTTACCAAAAGGCTCCATGCACACGAGGCGTTTTAATAACGCTGATAACATTAGCTGTGTAAAGTCACATCAAAAATTTTTGTGGGTCAAAAAAACTTCCAAAAACGCCGGTTTGCCTCGATTTACCATGTTTTTCAGCGATTTGCCTCGTTTTTCACAGCTAAAAAACTCCTCTAGAAACGCACCAGTACTGCTAGAGTGCATCGGCCCTCCGACATCAACTATAGATATGAGGCTCCACGCACGCGGGGCGTTATAATAAGGCTGGGAACGTTAGCGGTGTAAAGTCACGTTAAAAAAGTGCGGTTTTTAGCATTTTGCCGCGTTTGTGTTTTTAGCGTTTATTTTTACCCTCCCAAATTTTTTTTTCTGGCTAAAAGAAGTCCAAAAACGCCGGTTTGCCTCGAATAACTGCATTTTGCTGCGTTTTTCAGTGTTTTTACAGCTAACAAAACTCTAGAAACCCACTAGTCCTGCTAGAGTGCATTGGCCCTCCGACATCAACTATAGCTATAAGGCCCCATGTACACGGGACACTTCTGAATGATGGAAACTGACTGCTGGAAAACGTAGGTTAAAAAACGTCTGTTTAGCCGCGTTTGTATAATGCGTTTATGTGCGTTTTCGTTTAGAAGCGGTTTTTTAATATAAGATAAGCACACCAGAACCTCCCAAACGCCCAGAATGCACTGAAAAGTGGTAAATTATTAACTATTTCAGACTGTTCCAGAGAAATACAGAGAGTAGAAGCAGAGACATCAGTATGTTTTGAGATTAGCTTAGGTGTGAGTTGCTCACAAGGGCGGAGTGACCATTCAGAAACTTGGGCACTGCCCGAGGGCCCGGGGTCAGTAAGGGGCCCCATGAGATGCCCTTGGTACCTTTCATAGGCTTTTTTGGGCGTGGTTGGAGTGTGGGTGAGGACACAGGGGCCCCATGATCCCCTATTGCCGGGGGCCCCATGAGTTGACAGTCCGCCCCTGGTTGCTCATTAACATTTCTTTTGTTTCCAAGGGTGGGAGAGGTCTGAGGTGTGAATGGTCATTAACATATCTTTTGTTACCAAGGGTGGGAGAGGTCTGAGGTGTGAATTGGTCATTAACATATCTTTTGTTTCCAAGGGTGGGAGAGGTCTGAGGTGTGAATTGGTCATTAACATATCTTTTGTTACCAAGGGTGGGAGAGGTCTGAGGTGTGAATTGGTCATTAACATATCTTTTGTTACCAAGGGTGGGAGAGGTCTGAGGTGTGAATTGGTCATTAACATATCTTTTGTTTCCAAGGGTGGGAGAGGTCTGAGGTGTGAATTGGTCATTCCAATGTGTGACAAGCTTGGTAGGAACATCCTGTGTTCAGTGTTTTGTCCATCTGAGTACCTTGAAAACACTTTGCATGCATTCTTCATGATGAAAAAGGCTCTGGACAGCATCGAGAACTGGAAGAGTTAAAAACATTTTTTAAACGTAAACGCTTATAAACGCGATTTGCCGCATTTACAAGTGTTTTGCGTTTGAAACGCTGATAAAATCAACTGCTGAATGCAAGTTTTTTGCGTTCAAAAAAACGACTGTAAACTTAAATGCCTGTAAATGACTGTAAAGGACGATGTGTACATGGACACATAGGAGAACATTAGGGAGAGTTCAGGGGCTGCTGAAAAAAAAACGCAGAACAGCTCCTGAACGTGAGTTTATCATCTGCAGTGCACATGAACCCTAAGGGTGAATTTCTACATAGTGATATTGGTCCTGCTTGGACCAACGTAGGAATGTATGTTCCATACCTGTGGGATCTCTCTAGAAGCTGGAAATGAATGTAGTAGGCACCGCTACTACTACACCGCTACTACAGCGATCTTCACTTGCATCTGGTTGAATGCAAAGCTTTCTGTGATTGGACAAGGTGGAGAGGCAGGGCAGCGATGCCACAATTTTCAACTGGTCCAGTCTGAGAATACTGTGCATTCCATGAGAAGTTGCAAAGTGTTCTCTGAACAGCGCCTTTGCCAAGCGGCTGACCTTCTGTGTTGATGGAGCAGAACAGCTGCTCTGCACGGGACCTGGAAGCAAGAGGTGCCTACTATACTGACTTCCAACTCTAACCTGGTTTACATATATGTGTCTGTGCAGGCCGTGTTTTGCTCAGGCACGAGAGCCCATTCATTTTAATGGACTCCCGTGTCCGTGACACGCAGGGAAAGAAGTCCCTGCACTACTTTGGAAAACGCAGCCGAGGTTCCCAGTACGGTTGTGTTTCCCAGTGCGGGCGGCGTGCTATGAATGAGCGGATTAAATGGCACATACTGGTTCTTAACCACCTTCCGCCCGCCCCATAGTACAATGATGGGCGCAAGGTGGTTCTCTGGTTCATATGACGTCCTATCATTCTCACTGCAAATGCGCGGCTCAGGGAGCGCACGGTGATCGCCGGTGCGCTGTGTCCCTCGGACACAGCGGATCACGGAAAGAGCCGAAGATGTCGGCTCGGTCATGTGATCAGCTGTGTCCAATCAGGACAGGCTGACAGAGGAGAGCCGGTAATCGGCTTTCTGCGGAGGGGACATGTACACTGATCATCAGGGCACTGATGATCAGTGTGCCCTGATGATCAGTGTGGCCCCAGAAGTGCCACCTGTCAGTGCTCATCAGTGCCACGTGCCAGTGCCCATCAGTGCCTCGTATCAGTGTCTCATCAATGCCACATATCACTGCCCATCTGAGCTGCCTTTCAATGTCACCCATCAGTGCCAGTTAGTGCCACCTATCAATGCCAATCAGTGCCACCTATCAGTGCTGCCAATCAGTGCCAGTCAGTGTTGCCTATCAGTGCGCATCAGTGCCAGTCAGTGCCGCCTATCAGTGCCAGTCAGTGCCACCTATCAATACCAATCAGTGCCACCTATCAGTGCTGCCAATCAGTGCCAGTCAGTGTTGCCTATCAGTGCGCATCAGTGCCAGTCAGTGCCGCCTATCAGTGCCAGTCAGTGCCACCTATCAGTGCCAGTCAGTGCCACCTATCAGTGCCAGTCAGTGCTGCCTATCAGTGCCACCTATCAGTGCCATATATCAGTGTCATGTATCAGTGCTGCCTTTCAGTGCCCATCAGTGATGCCTGTCAATGCCCATCAGTGCAACCTACCAGTGCCTCCTCATCAGCACCCATCAGTGCCACCTATCAGTGTCCATCAGTGCAGCCTATCAGTGCCCATCACTGCAGCCTCATTAGCGCACTTCAGTGAAGGAGAAAAATCACTTATTTACAAAATTGTATAACAAAAACTAAGAAAAAATTATTTTTTTTCAACATTTTCAGTGGTGTTTGGTTTGTTTAAGAAAAAATAAAAATCCCGAGGTGATTATATACCACCAAAAAATGATAAAAATGTCATATGGGTACAGTGTTGCATGACCGCACAATTGTCATTCAAAGTGTGATAGCGCTGAAAGCTGGAAATTGGCCTGGGCAGGAAGGGGGTAGAAGTGCCCGGTAGGCAGGAAGGGGGTAGAAGCGCCCGGTAGGCAGGAAGGGGGTAGAAGCGCCCTGTAGGCAGGAAGGGGGTAGAAGCGCCCTGTAGGCAGGAAGGGGGTAGAAGCGCCCTGTAGGCAGGAAGGGGGTAGAAGCGCCCTGTAGGCAGGAAGGGGGTAGAAGTGTCCTGTAGGCAGGAAGGGGGTAGAAGTGTCCTGTAGGCAGGAAGGGGGTACAAGTGCCCTGTAGGCAGGAAGGGGGTACAAGTGCCCTGTAGGCAGGAAGGGGGTACAAGTGCCCGGTAGGCAGGAAGGGGGTAGAAGTGTCCTGTAGGCAGGAAGGGGGTAGAAGTGTCCTGTAGGCAGGAAGGGGGTACAAGTGCCCTGTAGGCAGGAAGGGGGTACAAGTGCCCTGTAGGCAGGAAGGGGGTACAAGTGCCCGGTAGGCAGGAAGGGGGTATCAGTGCCCGGTAGGCAGGAAGGGGGTAGAAGTGCCCTGTAGGCAGGAAGGGGGTAGAAGTGCCCGGTAGGCAGGAAGGGGGTAGAAGTGTCCTGTAGGCAGGAAGGGGGTAGAAGTGCCCGGTAGGCAGGAAGGGGGTAGAAGTGCCCGGTAGGCAGGAAGGGGGTAGAAGTGCCCTGTAGGCGAGGGGTTAAAGCGGAACTAAAGAGTGAATACTTACCTGTCCTACAGTCCCTCGCAGGTGCCAACATCTGCTTCTGAGTGCTGGTCTTTGGGCCAACGGGGCACGACATCAGCCCTGTGCACCATGACACTTACCCCCGGTTCTCACCTATGCGGCCGATGGGCCGCGTTTTGCTCGGGCACGAGAGCCCATTCATTTGAATGGACTCCCGTGCCCGTGACAAGCAGGGAAAGAAGTCCCTGCACTTCTTTGGAAAACGCAGCCCGCACGGGAACCAAGGATCCTAGTACGGTTGCATTTCCCAGTGTGGGCTGCGTGCCATTAAAACTAATGGCACCCGCCCACGGGTCCGCATTTCTCTGTGCGGGTGGTGCGGCTGTATGGATTTTCGTGCAGATCCAAAGCGGCACCACCTGCACAGATATGAACCGGGGGTAATACAGGATCAGCGCATCGGAGGTGCAAATAAAGAAAATACTGCCCAGCAGCTGGCAACACTCTGCTCCCCCCGGGCAGACTAAATTTTTACATATTGACTTTCAGGGGGGGGATTCCATGGGTATGGCACATATTTACTTACCTTGATCCAAGCTGGACCAATATAACTGTGTAAAAAATGACACACCTAGAATTCAGCTTTATTGGCTACCTTACGTTATTTAAGATGAAAGCTTTTGGGACCCGAGAGGGTCTTCTTCATGACCTATAAAGCCTGAAGAAGGAACCTAACTGGTCCTGAAAGTTTATCTTTAACCACTTCCAGTCCGGACACTTTCCCCCCTTCCAGTCCGGACACTTTCACCCCCTTCCTGTCCGGACACTTTCACCCCCTTCCTGCCCAGGCCAATTTTCAGCTTTCAGCGCTATCACATTTTGAATGACAATTGCGCGGTCATGCAACACTGCACCCATAAGAATTTTTTAGCATTTTTTTGAGACAAATACAACTTTATTTTGGTGGTATTTATTCACCGCTGGGATTTTTATTTTTTTGCTATGTAAATGAAAATGTCCAAACATTAAAAAAAGTGTTTTTCTTATAAAATTTTGCAAATAAATCTTTCTTCATAAATCTTAGCCAACATTTATTCAGTTATCTTTTTAGTTAAAAAAACCCCAAAATTAGTTTAGAACCAAAAATTATAATTTTTCAAAAATGTTTTTTTACATTTTTATTTATTTTTTCATATTATTTATGATAATATGATTTATGATCATATTTTTTCTTTAACATACCATCACCCTAACAGTACAGTGTCACCATGGTGACACTGTACTACTTGTGGGGGGTGATGAAGATTTTTTTTTATTTTTTTTACACGGATTGCTTTTACAGCCATAAAGGCTGTAAAGCAATAATTTCTCCTTCTCTCTGTCTGCATTCTTGCAGCCATTGTGAAATACTGTGTGAGCTGTGATTGGTCACAGCTTGTCACATGGTACAAGGCTGTCATGAATAGCCCTGTACCATGTGACCTCTGTGATCATTCACAGATTTCACTAGTAGTAAGCAATGATCTCAGAAGTGACATCTTGCTTACTCCTATTCATGTGATCACTGATTGGCCAATCAGTGATCACATGATCAGGTCCTCGCACAGAGGTCCCGTACAGCGATCGGTGTTCTGCAGTGTCCGGAAGACACAGTGGGTACCGGATCGCGGTGCTGCGCGCTCCCAGGCAGCGCGCACAGTCCTAAATGGCGGTCGCCGTTTATGAACGGATAACCTAAGGTTGCCAATAAAGGTTATCACTTAAACTCCAGATTTTGAAACATTAGGCCTCATATGTCATATATTGATAGGACATGAAATGTTTGTTTTGTGGTCCTTTCATCGTGAATGTTAACACTTTGTTGTGTCTTTGCAGGACATCATCTCTCAGATGGAACACGGGCACCAAAGAACGAATGTTGATCAAGGTGACGGATCGGGAGCCGAGCTTCTTGATGCACCAGGGTAATGGTTACTCTACTGACAACGCCCAGGGCACCCGGTCCCGCCGGCCATCGGGCGGGCAGCCTTCCCCCATCATGCAAACATTCTCCGTAGACACGGACAATTCTGTGTTTTTCCCTGAAAGAAAATCATCCCCGTATATGAAAAGAGCGGAACATGTTGGCTCTTGCTCGCCACTCCTTGGTCGAGGCGAATCATTCTGCACGTTACAATCTCAACATAGAAAACACTCGAATGAGTCCCAACCTTCTTCTCCGCGCTATGCATATGAGCCCCCATTGTATGAAGAACCTCCCATGGAGTATCAAGCTCCCATCTATGATGAACCACCCATGGAAATGCAGTACGACAGCAGTGGCAATTATCGGGCAATGTCCCCACAAAAGTCACCTGTACGAAAACCACACAGCTACCTACAGTCACCCAAACAGGTTTCCAACTCTCCGTACCAACAGCTCGTGTTGACCAAACAGAAATGCTCTGACAGGTTCATGAGCTTGGACTACAGCCCGGCTGGCAAAGAGTACGTTAGGCAGTTGGTCTATGTAGAACAGTCGGGGTCCAGTCCAAAGATGAAAACGGGTATCAGGCATAAATACACACCCAATACAATTGGTGGATCTTACTCCCTGCAGCATAATCCACCCTATATGAGGGACCATCGTTTGGAGGTCAAGTCTGGAGATTACAGCAGCATGGAGAGTGCCGAACTGCGACACAACCAACAGCAGCAGCAGTTTTATTCTGAAGATTCCATGTCATGGTCCAGTCAGCAGGACACTATGTCCTCTACGGGCTACTCTCCCAACACAAGAAAACGGAAAAGCAGGAAACCGTCCTTGTCCCAGGAACCAAACTCGGCTCCGGCTGATGTCACCGCAGAGAAGGAGCAAATGAATGAGCATAATATGGTGGAAGAAAGGCCTTCATCAATGCCCAACAGGCCGCTGATGAGCCGGACGGAGAGCCGGTCATCTGAGTCCGATATGCACCGTGGCTCACCCGAAACGTTTCTGGCCCAGGCCCGTCTGGCATGGGAGGCCCAACAGGCCCATTTCCATATGAAGCAGAGGAGCAGCTGGGACTCTCAGAAAGATGGCTCTGGTTATGAGAGCGACGGGGCCGTGCCTCTACCAATGCCCGGCCCTGTGGTCAGAGCCTTCAGTGAGGATGAGGCGCTGGCACAGCATGACGGCAAGTACTGGAAGAGGAACAATTTCGATAAGCTTGGATTTCCACAAATACTACTGGAAAAAAGTGTGTCGGTTCAAACCAATCTGGCCTCACCGGAGCCATACTTACATCCATCTCAGGTAAACAGGGCATGCTGTTATAGTCGTATGATACATTTGTAGGGCAAGCTTTGGGTGCAATGCCAGTTGCTTGTGTGTGTGTTCTGTCATACCATGTGTCAATGTGACTACTGCGAACCTCAAAATCTGCCATTGATAATACCAATGGTTTACATGTTTACCAATCTGAGGACCCAGAAACAGGTTCTGGGAGGCCACATGGAGTCCAGACCAGAGCGAACATACCAACTGAGCACACTTTTGCTGGTACAAATGAAAAATGAGCCTCCACCTAATGAGAGGCTGAGAAGGAAAAACTCCACCCAATAATAATTTATAAAGGTATCCATGTTTTTATTTACATCTTCTATGTATTATTGTACGTTTACATATAAATTAACCACTTCCCGTCCGGCCCATGTACATAAACAACTGGACAGGAGCAGTGCAGGAGCTGGTTACCGTTCATAAACCGCGCCCATATTTTCAGCCTGTGCGCGCTCCCTGGGAGCGTGCTGCACCGCGATCCGGTGCCCGCTGTGTCCTCCACACCGATCGCTGTACGGGACCTCTGTGTGAGCAGTGCAGGGGCGGGTGGCCGTTTATAAACGTCCTCCCTGATTCCCTGCTCCCTGGGAGCACGCAGCACCGCGATCCGGTGCCCGCTGTGTCCTCCACACCGATTGCTGTACGGGACCTCTGTGTGAGGTCCCGTTCATGTGATCACTGATTGGCCAATCAGTGATCACATGAATAGTAGTAAGCAAGATGTCACGTCTGACATCATTGCTTACTACTTGTGAAATCTGTGAATGATCACAGAGATCACATGGTACAGGGATATTCACAACAGCCTTGTACCATGTGACAAGCTGTGATCAATCACAGCTCACATAGTATTTATCAATTGCTGCAGGAATGCAGACAAAGAGAAGGAGAAATTATTGATTTTACAGCCTTTATGGGTGTAAAAGCGATCAGTGTAAAAAAAAAAATAAAATCTTCATCACCCCCCACAAGTAGTACAGTGTCACTATGGTGACACTGTACTGCTAGGGTGACAGTATGTTAAAAAAACTAAATTATAATTTTTGGTTAGAAACTAATTTGGGTTATTTTTTTTTACTAAAAAGATAACTGAATACATTTTGGCCAAGATTTATGAAGAACGATAATTTATTTGCAAACTTTTATAAGAAAAACACTTTTTAATTTTTTTTTACTTATTCATTTATATAGCAAAAAAAAACTAAAAATCCCAGCGGTGAATAAATACCACCAAAATAAAGTTTTATCTGTCTCATAAAAAATTCATATGGGCACAGTGTTGCATGACCGCGCAATTGTCATTCAAAGTGTTATAGCGATGAAAGCTGAAAATTGGCCTGGAGAGGAAGGGGGTAAAAGTGTCCGGACTGGAAGTGATTAAATATTGGCATATTCTGCAAAGCTGTACAGAGAACACTGAGCCATTCCCGTTGGTGTTTGCAACAGAGGAGCTTACACTCTAATGTCCCACAACAGTTACACATTATTCTGCATTTCTATAGCTCTGACATACACTGCAGTGCTGTACAGAGAATACTGAGCCATTCACCTCAGTGTGCACCGGAGGACCTTATGCTGTAATGTCTTCCCGCAGTCGCACACAAATTATTATAAACTTGTATAGATCTGACAAATTCTGTACTGAGCCAGTCACATCAGTCTCTGCACCAGAAGAGCTTACACTCTAATGCAGGGGTAGGCAACTTTTGAGAGTTGGAGATCTACCTGAACAACTTAAAAGAAATCGAAGATCACTGGGGTTCGGCGCCTTTTTTTTTTTTTTTTAAAGAAATTTACTAGCAAGGCCTAACAAAATAGTAAAGAAAACATAGAAAAGTATAATAAAACAAATGTCACTGTAAAAATATAAACTTAGCCCACCGTAAAAGTGGATAGTAGCAGTCAGTAGAGCAGTGGATGGTGTGTCAGTGGGGCAGTGGATGGTGTGTCAGTGGGGCAGTGGATGGTGTGTCAGTGGGGCAGTGGATGGTGTGTCAGTGGGGCAGTGGATGGTGTGTCAGTAGGGCAGTGGATGGTGTGTCAGTAGGGCAGTGGATGGTGTGTCAGTGGGGCAGTGGATGGTGTCGGTATGACATTAGAAAGTGTCTATAAAGCAGTGAACATTTCAGTTGGGCAGTGGATGGTGTCAGTAGGACATTAGACAGTCATTAAAGCAGTGAACATGTCAGTTGGGCAGTGGATGGTGTCAGTAGGACATTAGACAGTCATTAAAGCAGTGACATTAGACAGTGTCTTTAAAGCAGTGAACATGTCAGTAGGGCAGTGGATGGTGTCAGTAGGACATTAGACAGTGTCATTAAAGCAGTGAATGTCAGTTGGGCAGTGGACGGTGTCAGTAGGACATTAGACAGCGTCATTAAAGCAGTGAACATGTCAGTTGGGCAGTGGATGGTGTCAGTAGGACATTAGACAGTGTCTATAAAGCAGTGAACATGTCAGTTGGGCAGTGGATGGTGACAGTAGGATATTAGACAGTGTCATTAAAGCAGTGAACATGTCAGTTGGGCAGTGGACGGTGTCAGTAGGACATTAGACAGCGTCATTAAAGCAGTGAACATGTCAGTTGGGCAGTGGACGGTGTCAGTAGGACATTAGACAGCGTCATTAAAGCAGTGAACATGTCAGTTGGGCAGTGGATGGTGTCAGTAGGACATTAGACAGCGTCATTAAAGCAGTGAACATGTCAGTTGGGCAGTGGATGGTGTCAGTAGGACATTAGACAGTGTCTATAAAGCAGTGAACATGTCAGTTGGGCAGTGGATGGTGACAGTAGGATATTACACAGTGTCATTAAAGCAGTGAACATGTCAGTTGGGCAGTGGATGGTGACAGTAGGATATTAGACAGTGTCATTAAAGCAGTGAACATGTCAGTTGGGCAGTGGATGGTGTCAGTAGGACATTAGACAGTGTCATTAAAGCAGTGAACATGTCAGTTGGGCAGTGGACGGTGTCAGTAGGACATTAGACAGCGTCATTAAAGCAGTGAACATGTCAGTTGGGCAGTGGACGGTGTCAGTAGGACATTAGACAGTGTCTTTAAAGCAGTGAACATGTCAGTTGGGCAGTGGATGGTGTCAGTAGGACATTAGACAGTGTCTTTAAAGCAGTGAACATGTCAGTTGGGCAGTGGACGGTGTCAGTAGGACATTAGACAGCGTCATTAAAGCAGTGAACATGTCAGTTGGGCAGTGGATGGTGACAGTAGGATATTAGACAGTGTCATTAAAGCAGTGAACATGTCAATTGGGCAGTGGATGGTGTGAGTAGGACATTAGACAGCGTCATTAAAGCAGTGAACATGTCAGTTGGGCAGTGGACGGTGTCAGTAGGACATTAGACAGCATCATTAAAGCAGTGAACATGTCAGTTGGGCAGTGGACGGTGTCAGTAGGACATTAGACAGTGTCTTTAAAGCAGTGAACATGTCAGTTGGGCAGTGGATGGTGTCAGTAGGACATTAGACAGTGTCTTTAAAGCAGTGAACATGTCAGTTGGGCAGTGGACGGTGTCAGTAGGACATTAGACAGCGTCATTAAAGCAGTGAACATGTCAGTTGGGCAGTGGACGGTGTCACTCAGTAGAACAGAGGATGGTGTCAGTAGAGCAGTGGGTGGTGTCGGGTGGTGGGGGAGGGATAGACAGTCTCAGTAGTTTTTTTTTTAATTTTTATTATTTTTTACTATTGTTTTAGCAGCCCTAAATAGACCCCTGATGTTTCACTCTTGAGACAGAGAAAGGAGATTAAATATTAAATGTCCTCAATCTCCAACTCTGCAGTCTCATCTGCACAGACTAAATGAACTGGAAGAGCTCTGCACAGTCTCTCTGTTCATTCACAAACTGAAGCATAGTAAACAAAGTTTACTATGCTTCAGTTATGAATGAGCACAGACTGATTGGTACCGATCACTGATGGAGTTCATTCAGAAAAGAAGGGGTCAGTAAATTACATATTTACTGGCCCCTTCCCTGGGTTTCAATCCTTACCACAACAGCTGACGAGAGATGAGGGAAAGACAGCAATGCTGGGCAGGCGGGGGGGGGGGGGGGGAGAGGTTCAACCAGGGGAGCACACGGGGGCCCAGGCAGCAGAAGGAAGGGGAACCTGGACAGGAGGGGTGGCGGCATTTACTGGAACTGATTTCCTATATTTTCCTCCAGCAGCAGCTGAAAGCCAGAGGAGAATACAGGAGATTGGTTCAAGTAAATGCCACCCCCGCTTCTGTGCAGGTTTCGGGGGTCCTCATGGAAGAGATGCAATCTACCTGTCACTTGCCTGCGATCGACAGGTTGCTAACTCCAACTCTAATGGAATCAGTTTGCTGTAATATATCTGCTGCACACTATTTATGCCCTTCAGAAGCTGATCCTACTGCTTCCATCACAGCCTAATCACACAGGCCTCCAGCTTCATGACAGAGTACCTTTAAAGATGAAGATGGCTTATAACCAAAGGTTAGTTAATTTCATGATGCTGCAGTCACAAATGACAGAAAAATGTCACAAGACCAATAAGTCACAGACAGTCCTGCATGCATTAAATTGGCCCCTAATCTACGCTTGAGATGTGTCTTATAAATGGTCTCCCATCCATCTGTGTAAGTGGAGCTGATAAGAAAACTGTGATGTCATTGACAGGAAGTGAACAATTTCAATGAACGAACTATTATTGATGGAGATCCCCATCTCCTGCTGGTCACACAATGGTCTAGAACTGATCTTTGTATGTCACTATCTTCAGCTATACGAGGGATCGGACAATGTCCTCTTTCTTACTTCTCTGATGCCACCATGTTAGAATGTTCTCTGTAATTACTTTGAGGCCCTCTGTCATCACACAAAGCCCTCAGTGTTGTCCTGCAGGATGAAGATGATGTCATTGTCATCCCTCTAACAGCATTGAATCACTCACTGATCTCCAATCTCATGGTATAAGTGGAGACCCCCAAAATTTCTATCTCTGCTCAATACAGAAAATGATCCCTAAGCAAAACGTGGGCAGGCATGTGTGTGTGTGTGTGTGCTGGGGGTGGGTTCTCCCTGGGAAAAAACAATTTGTGTGCTGGAGGTAGAATATTACTGGGAAAAGACCAACGTGGATGCTGGAGGTGGGATCTCACAAGGTTAAGACCAATGTGTATGCTGGAGGAGGGGTCTCATTGGGAAAATACAATGTGTATACTGGAGGTAGGATCTCTGGGGAAAGACCAATGTGTGTGCTGGAGGTGGGATCTCACAAGGGAAAGACCAATGTGTGAGTGTGCTGGAGGAGGGATCTCACAAGGGAAAGACCAATGTGTGTGCTGAAGGTGGGATCTCACTGTGGAAAGACCAATGTGTGTGCTGGAGGTGGGATCTCCCTGTGAGAAAACACCGATGTGTGTGCTGGAGGTGGGATCTCACTGGGGAAAGACCAATATGTGTGTGTGTGCTGAAGGTGGGATCTTACTGGAGAAAGACTAGTGTTTGTGCTTGGGGTGGGTTCTCCCTGGGAAAAACCAGTGTGTCCCCTGGAGGTAGAATCTCACTGGGAAAAGACCAGCATGTATGCTGGAGGTGGGATTTGAAGAAAGTTAAGACCAATGTGTGTACTGGAGGAGGGATCTCATTGGGAAAGACCAATGTGTGTGCTGGAGGTGGGATCTCACAAGGGAAAGACCAATGTGTGAGTGTGCTGGAGGTGGGATCTAATTGGGGAAAGACCAATGTGTATGTGAGGAAAGACCAATGTGTGTGCTGAAGGTGGGATTCCACTGGCGAAAGACCAATGTGTGTACTGGAGGTGGGGTCTCACTGGGGAAAGACCAATGTTTGTGCTGGAGGTGAGATCTCACTAGGGAAAGACCAATGTGTGCGCTGGAGGTGGGATCTCACTGTGGAAAGACCAATGTGTATGTGAGGAAAGACCAATGTGTGTGCTGGAGGTGGGATCTTACTGGGAAAGACGTGTGTGTGTGTTGATCTTACCGGGAAAAGACTAGTGTGTGTACTGGAGGTGGATCTTACTGGGGAAAGACTATTGTATGTGCTGGAGGTGGGAAATAACTCGGGAAAGACCAGTGTGTGTGATGGAGGGGGGATTCCTATTGGGAAAAACCAATGTGTGTGCTGGAAATGGGATTTTATTGAGAAAGGACTAATGTTTGTGCAGGGGCGGGGTCTCATTGGGAAAAACCAGTGTGTGTTCTGGAGGTAGAATCCCACTGGTAAAAGACCAACATGTGTGCTGGAGGTGGGATCTTGCAAAGTTAAGACCCATTTGTGTGCTGGAGGAGAGATCTCATTGGGAAAAACCAGTGTGTATGCTGGAGGTAGGATCTCACCGGGGAAAGACCAATGTGTATGCTGGAGGTGGGATCTCACAAGGGAAAGACCAATGTGTGAGTGTGCTGGAGGAGGGATCTAACTGGAGAAAGACCAATGCGTTTTCTGGAGGTGGGATTCCACTGGCGAAAAACCAATCTGTGTACTGGAGGTGGGGTCTTGCTGATGATAGACCAATGTTTGTGCTGGAGGTGGGATCTCACTAGGGAAAGACCAATTTGTGTCCTGGAGGTGGGATCTCACTGCGAAAAGACCAATCTGTGTGTTAGAAGTGGGATCTCACTGAGGAAAGACTAGTGTCTGCTGGATGTGGGATCTCACTGGGAAAAGACCAGTGTGTGTGCTGGACGTGGGATCTTACTGGGGAAAGACTAGTGTATATGTTGGAGGTGGGATTCTACTGATGAAAGACCAGTGTGTGTGCGGGAGGGGTGATCTTGCAAGGTTAAGACCAATGTGTGTGCTGGCGGAGGAATCTCATTGAGAAAAAAACAATATGTATGCTGTATGAGTTAGGATTTCACTGGGGAAAGACCAATGTGTGTGCTGGAGGTGGGATCTCACAAGGGAAAGACCAATATTTGAGTGTGTTGGAGGAGGGATCTAACTAGGGAAAGACCAATGTGTGTACTGGAGGTGGAATCTTACTAAGGAAAGACCAATGTGTGTGTTGGAGGTGGGATCTTACTAAGGAAAGACCAATGTGTGTGTTGGAGGTGGGATCTTACTAAGGAAAGACCAATGTGTGTGTTGGAGGTGGGATCTTACTAAGGAAAGACCAATGTGTGTGTTGGAGGTGGGATCTTACTAAGGAAAGACCAATGTGTGTGTTGGAGGTGGGATCTTACTAAGGAAAGACCAATGTGTGTGTTGGAGGTGGGATCTTACTAAGGAAAGACCAATGTGTGTGTTGGAGGTGGGATCTTACTAGGTAAAGACCAATGTGTGTGTTGGAGGTGGGATCTTACTAAGGAAAGACCAATGTGTGTTGGAGGTGGGATCTTACTAGGGAAAGACCAATGTGTGTGTTGGAGGTGGGATCTTACTAGGGAAAGACCAATGTGTGTGTTGGAGGTGGGATCTTACTAGGAAAAGACCAGTGTGTGTGTTGGAGGTGGGATCTTACTAGGGAAAGACCAATGTGTGTGTTGGAGGTGGAATCTTACTAGGAAAAGACCAGTGTGTCTGTTGGAGGTGGGATCTTACTAAGGAAAGACCAATGTGTGTGTTGGAGGTGGGATCTTACTAAGGAAAGACAAATGTGTGTGTTGGAGGTGGGATCTTACTAAGGAAAGACAAATGTGTGTGTTGGAGGTGGGATCTTACTAGGGAAAGACCAATGTGTGTGTTGGAGGTGGGATCTTACTAAGGAAAGACCAGTGTGTGTGTTGGAGGTGGGATCTTACTAAGGAAAGACCAGTGTGTGTGTTGGAGGCGGGATCTTACTAAGGAAAGACCAGTGTGTGTGTTGGAGGCGGGATCTTACTAAGGAAAGACCAGTGTGTGTGTTGGAGGCGGGAGTTTACTGGGGAAAGACCAACATTGGGAAAAACCAATGTGTGCGCTGTAGGTTGGATTCCACTGGAGAAAGATGAATGTGTGTTCTGGAGGTGGGATCTCACCGTGGAAAGACCAGTGTGTGTTTCTGGAGAGGGGATCTCATTGGGAAAGACTATTGTGTGTTCTGGAGCTGGGGTTATACTAGGAAAAACCAATGTGTGTGCCGGAGGTAGAATCTTACTGGATGAAGACCATTTTGCATGCTGGAGGGGGAATTGCACTGCTGGATCATGCTGTGTTCAACATTGCTGTGTGCCCAATTAAAAGGCTGCCTTAATGAAAGGCACGTTAGCGCACCAAATACCAGACATTAGCACGCATGCTGTACTGCACCACACTGGAATGAGCAGATGTGAAGCGGCTTAGCGCACACTTAGCCCGGGTTCACACTGATGCGGTGCAGAATTCTCAGCGTTTTCTGTGTGAATTCCGCACCATATCACAATCGCACCCCGTTCATGTGAACCACGGCGGGTTTGTATGTCAAGTTAACAACACCCCGAAAGTGGCACACAAAACGTGGTGTGATGTGCAGAATCAGATGGCATAGGTGTGAATACCCATGTGATCCGATTCTAGTGCGTACAAAAAAAAGGGTCCTGCGTGTTTTTGGTGCGGGTGCGAATAGAACCATACAAAATGTACGGCTCTGATCACACCGCACACAAATTGCATGTGATTTGCGCAGGAATGCGGTGTGGTTTCTGTGCGTATCACATGCGATATACTGCACAACATATATGTGAACCCGGGCTTAAAGCTGAACTCCAGATAAAAATTACACAAAGTGTTGCAGCTCTGCCCACCTGGATATACCATTAAATGTATTTTTTGAAAGAGCCCCTGTCACCAACCTTAAATACTTCACTCGCAATGTACCAATGAATTTGCTAGAAAGATTGCGTAGTCATTATGTCACAGCCCCCTCCTGCCTTGCACATCATAGCTCTCTCCTGTGAGTATATTATTACTCTCTGTGCTGGCCCAGCTCCTCCACCCATTCCCTCACCTCCCTGCATAACCTTTTATGTAGCAGCTGGGCAAGGAGTGAAGGGGAATACTATTGCATTTCAGTTGAGTGACAGCGCTGAGTCTGCTGGGGATTCAGACATCCCCAAGATAGGGCTTTTGAATCGGGCCGAGGCTGCTTTTACCGATCAGGATATCTTCTCTGCCTACAGATTGCATAGAGTCAGGATGGACTCTCTACCCAGCCTGCACCCGTAGCAGAATTCAATGGACATGGCTACAGACGCCTGAGCAGATCCCCCCAAACTCTATACAGCTACACAAGGTACATAACACACCTAAAATACACGAAATGCACATATCAGCTTATTAGAAGAGTTGTGTTGAAATGAATGGTCTGGTGACAGGGTCTCTTTAAGTGCAAGCTATGGAAGTACCTACAGGTGACTTGATATTGGCCTCTTGCAGACCTCATAAGCAGGGCTCTGACAGGCAGAGGTAGAAGCAGCACATGTAGGAAATCAAGTGCAAGGGGCATGCTGATAGGAGGAAAGAGCAGAGAGATGAGCTCATTGGTCTGCTGCTTCTCCTTTCAGTGTCCATTCACAGACTGGAGAAGAAACAATATTTCTGTCAACTGCAGCAAAGAAGAATCAGGTCTCCACAAATAGAAACGTTTGACACATCTTCTGTATGTGTTTCATCTGTATATTTTGTTGTTTGTCTGCTTATCATCCTTAAGTAATCTAAATGGATCAGAAGGTTTTATTGCTTCGAGCGCTTTAGTTGCCAACTATATGGAAGCTCGGGGTGCTATAAATCATAGAGTAGGTTGCATACATTTTTTTACTTGTATGGTAAAGCATCATTGCAGAGTACAGCTTGGTGTTATATCAGCCCTGCTCAACCAGGGTTCCTCCAGAGGCTCCTATGGGTTTCTTGAGCAGTGAGCAAATTCTGCTTCCCAAATAGGTAACCACTGACATTAATGATCATTTTAGCTATATCTGGGGTGGGGTTGGAAGGAAGGAAGGGGGTGATTTCCCCTAATATACTGGTGGTCAGCTAAAATAATGCTCGTTACAATGGCTAAGGCTCAATCTTCCCATTGACCACCAATGTAAGGAGCATTCTTCCCACTGATCACCAATGTAAGGGACATTCTTCCCACTGATCACCAATGTAAGGGACATTCTTCCCACTGATCCCCAATGTAAGGGACATTCTTCCCACTGACCACCAATGTAAGGAGCATTCTTCCCACTGATCACCAATGTAAGGAGCATTCTTCCCACTGATCCCCAATGTAAGGGACATTCTTCCCACTGATCCCCAATGTAAGGGACATTCTTCCCATTGACCACCAATGTAAGGAGCATTCTTCCCACTGATCACCAATGTAAGGAGCATTCTTCCCACTGATCACCAATGTAAGGGACATTCTTCTCACTGATCACCAATGTAAGGAGCATTCTTCCCACTGATCACCAATGTAAGGGACATTCTTCTCACTGATCACCAATGTAAGGGACATTCTTCCCACTGACCACCAATGTAAGGGACATTCTTCCCACTGACCACCAATGTAAGGGACATTCTTCCCACTGACCACCAATGTAAGGAGCATTCTTCCCACTGATCACCAATGTAAGGGACATTCTTCTCACTGATCACCAATGTAAGGGACATTCTTCCCACTGACCACCAATGTAAGGGACATTCTTCCCACTGACCACCAATGTAAGGGACATTCTTCCCACTGACCACCAATGTAAGGAGCATTCTTCCCACTGACCACCAACGTAAGGGACATTCTTCTCACTGATCACCAATGTAAGGGACATTCTTCCCACTGATCCCCAATGTAAGGGACATTCTTCCCATTGACCACCAATGTAAGGAGCATTCTTCCCACTGATCACCAATGTAAGGAGCATTCTTCCCACTGATCACCAATGTAAGGGACATTCTTCTCACTGATCACCAATGTAAGGGACATTCTTCCCACTGACCACCAATGTAAGGGACATTCTTCCCACTGACCACCAATGTAAGGGACATTCTTCCCACTGACCACCAATGTAAGGGACATTCTTCCCACTGACCACCAATGTAAGGAGCATTCTTCCCACTGACCACCAACGTAAGGGACATTCTTCTCACTGATCACCAATGTAAGGGGCATTCTTCCCATTGACCCCCAATGTAAGGAACATTCTTCCCACTGATCTCCAACGTAAGGGGCGTTCCTCCCACTGATCACCAACGTAAGGGGCGTTCCTCCCACTGATCACCAATGTAAGGAGCATTCTTCCCACTGATCACCAATGTAAGGGACATTCTTCCCACTGACCACCAACGTAAGGGACGTTCTTCCCACTGACCACCAACGTAAGGGACATTCTTCCCACTGATCACCAATGTAAGGGACATTCTTCCCACTGATCACCAACGTAAGGAACATTCTTCCCACTGATCACCAACGTAAGGGACATTCTTCCCACTGATCACCAATGTAAGGAGCATTCTTCCCACTGATCACCAATGTAAGGAACATTCTTCCCACTGATCACCAATGTAAGGAACATTCTTCCCACTGATCACCAATGTAAGGAACATTCTTCCCACTGACCACCAGCGTAAGGGACATTCTTCCCACTGATCACCAATGTAAGGAGCATTCTTCCCACTGATCACCAATGTAAGGAACATTCTTCCCACTGATCACCAATGTAAGGAACATTCTTCCCACTGATCACCAATGTAAGGGACATTCTTCCCACTGATCACCAATGTAAGGGACATTCTTCCCACTGACCTCCAATGTAAGGAGCATTCTTCCCACTGACCACCAATGTAAGGAGCATTCTTCCCACTGATCACCAATGTAATAAACATCCTTCTCACTGACCCCCAGAATAATGGATCCCTTCTCTCACAAACTACCAATATAAGGGGGCAATTCAATGGCCAGCAATGTAAGGGGGTCTTTTCCATTGATAACCAATGTAAAAGAATGTTACATTATCACCATGTGCCTTTCATTTGTGGTTATTATAATTTGATTCATGTTGTCATATAGAGCAGCCCTGGGTGTCAGATATACAAAGTACACCACATTCCTTATTCTTTTATTTATTTGTGTGTCTTAGCTGTTCATTAACATGCCCCAAGTTGCAGGTAGATAGAATAATAATCAGTAGGGGTTTCCTTAGACCTGAAAGAGATTTTAAGGTCTGCTCCATTAACTACTTGCCCTTCAGAGGATCCCCCCCCCCCTTTCCTAACCAGGCCAATTTTTGTGTAACGGCACTGCATTACTCTAAGTGACAATTGCGCGGTCATGCAACGCTGCACCCATATGAAATTTATGTCCTTTTTTTCCCACAAATAGAGCTTTCTTTCGGTGGTATGTGATTGCTTGTGTGTTTTTTATTTTTTGTGCTATAAACAAAAAAAAGACATGATTTTGAGAAAAAAAATATATTTTTGACTTTTTGCTATAAAACATGTCCAGTAAAAGAATTTTAAAAATCAAATTTTGTCATAAATTGAGGCCAAAATGTATTCTGCTGAAAAAAATATCCCAATACGTGTAAATTCATTACACTATGCAGAGCAATACAAAGCAGCATGCTGAAGCTGACAGGGGAGAGATCTGTATTGTTTACTTACAGACCTCTCCCACGTCAGTGATACTCAGCAATCGCCGGGTGCCGGCGGGAAATCACCAGCCGGGACCTGGTGATTGACAGCTGAAGCTGCCAACCTGCGTGCCCCCTACTCGGAAATGCAAAATCACATATCTATACGTGATTTTGCACAGCCCTTGCGCCCTGTAGCAGTATTTCTGCTATAGGGTGGCGAGCAAGCGGTTATAAAGGCTGTTATACATTTTTCCATTGCGTTTACATTCGATGTTAACCAATGGTTATGTTTGGTGATAATTTTTATGATAGAGCAATTCTTTAACCACTTGCTGGCTGTTGTACGTATATATATATATATATATATATACACACATATACATACATATACACACACACACACATATACATACAGTTGCAAGAAAAAGTATGTGAACCCCTTGGGATTACGTGGAGTTTTGCATGAATTGGGCATAAAATGTGCTCTGAACGTCATCTAAGTCACAACAATAGAAGAACACAGTCTGCTGAACATAATACTACACAAACATTAGATGTTGCCATGGTTTAATTGCACATAACATGTAAACATTCACAGTGCAGGGAGGAAAAAGTATGTGAACCTTTGGACTTAATAACTGGTTGACCCTCCTTTGGTAGCAATAACCTCAACCAAACGTTTCCTGTAGTTGCAGATCAGACCTGCACAACGATCTGGAGTAATTTTGGACCACTCCTCTTCCCAAAACTGTTTCAGTGTAGCAATATTCTTGGGATGTCTGTGTGAATCGCTCTCTTAAGGTCATGCCACAGCATTTCAATCTGGTTGAGGTCAGGACTCTGGCTGGGCCACTCCAGAAGGCATATTCTGTGCTGTTGCAGCCATTGTTTTGTTGAATTACTTGTATGCTTTGGGTCATCGTCCTGTTGCATCACCCATCCTCTGCGGAGCTTCAGTTGGCGGACAGATGGTCGTACATTTTCCTGCAAAATGTCTTGATAAACTCTGGAATTTATTTTCCCATCAATGACAGCAATCCGCCCAGGCCCTGAGGCAGCAAAGCAGCCCCAAACCATGATGCTCCCTCCGCCATGTTTTTCAGTGGGGATGAGGTTTTGATGTTGGTGTGCTGTGCCTTTTTTTCTCCACACGTAGTGTTGTGTGTTCTTCCCAAACAACTCAATCTTGGTTTCATCTGTCCACAGTATATTTTGCCAGTAGTGCTGTGGAACATCCAGGTGCTCTTTTGCAAACTTCAAACGTGCTGCAATATTCCTTTTGGACAGCAATGGCTTCCTCCGTGGTGTCCTCCCATGTACTCCATTCTTGTTTAATGTTTTCCTTATTGTAGATGTGTCAACAAAAATGTTAGCATGTGCCAGAGATTTCTGTAGGTCTTTAGCTGACACTCTGGGATTCTTCTTTACCTCATGCAGCATTCTGCACTGTGGTCTTGCAGTCATTTTTACAGGACGACCACGCCTAGGTAGAGTAGCAACAGTGCTAAACTTTCTCCATTTGTAGACAGTCTGTCTTACCGTGGACACATGAACATCAAGGCTTTTGGAGATACTTTTGTAACCCTTTCCAGCTTCATGCAAGTCAACAATTCTTGATCGTAGGTCTTCTGAGAGCTCTTTTCTGCGAGGCATGGTTCACATCAGACAGTGCTTCTTGAAACCAGTAAACCCAAAACAGGTGTGCGTTTTTTAAGGGCAGGACAGCTGTCAGCAACACATCCAATATCATCACACTGATTGGAGTCAAGGTTGGCTCACTCCTGGCTCCAATTAGCTCTGGGAGAAGTCATTAAGCTAGGGCTTCACATACTTTTTCCTCCCTGCTCTGTGAATGTTTACATGTTATGTGCAATTAAACCATGGCAACATCTAATGTTTGTGTAGTATTATGTTCAGCAGACTGTGTTCTTCTATTGTTGTTACTTAGATGACGTTCAGAGCACATTTTATGCCCAATTCATGCAAAACTCCACGTAATCCCAAGGGGTTCACATACTTTTTCTTGCAACTGTACATATACACACACAGCATGCCAGCAAGCGGTTATGCCAAGATCATGTCTGCAACTGCAGCCATGATCTTGGTGTCTTTTTTTTTTTTCAATAGGTTTTTATTGAAGTTTTAAGGTGTAACAGAAACGTTTAGAAATCTTTGTATATCACATGTACTGTAGTTTTGTACAAATTATGAAATGAGTTATCAACTCAAGAGAAAAAAAAAAAGGAATGTAAGAAAAAGGAAAAATACAATCGCTTCAGACGTTGTGAAAAGCAAATATGTTTACCTGTAACAATAATAACGTCTTTGGATATCCGTGCATTAATGATCATTTCAGCATGACAGGTATATTTGCAGATAATATCACGGTTAGTCATCTGGGATTGGTGTCATTTTTTACTTTTCCGCTGTTTTGCTCTACAGCCGCCCAGTCACTTTTATAGGACCATGAAGGTCATCCTCCCCCTCCCTCTGCCATGTATGGTGGTTCCCAGTCTCTCCCATTCTTCTAGGGAGTGCTGTAAACAGCTGTGATCTCTTCACACAGAGGAGATGGAGGAACATCTGTTCCTTCATCTCCTCTGTGACTGATGCCAGAAGTGACGATGACTTCTTACCTTGCGATTTTAGAGCCGTCATTCCCTGGGTGTTAATCAAGGAAAGCAGCTAATCAAGCTGAGCCGGAGACGATGCACACAACCACCTTAATGAAATTCACATCAAAATTCCCCTTTCATATCAAAGGTCCTCATCATATCAGAAGCTCACCATCACATCAGAACTCCCTTTCACACATGAAGCCCCCTTCAAATTCGAGGTTCCCCATCATGTCAGATGCCTCCTTCACATCAGAGGCCCCCATCATAGTTAATGTCCCCCCAGTCACACAGTCCCTTCATTACAGAGCCCCCAGTCACACAGTCCCTTCATTACAGAGCCCCCAGTCACACAGTCCCTTCATTACAGAGCCCCCAGTCACACAGTCCCTTCATTACAGAGCCCCCAGTCACACAGTCCCTTCATTACAGAGCCCCCAGTCACACAGTCCCTTCATTACAGAGCCCCCAGTCACACATCGCCTTCATCAGAGCCCCCAGTCACACATCGCCTTCATCAGAGCCCCCAGTCACACATCGCCTTCATCAGAGCCCCCAGTCACACAGTCCCTTCATCAGAGCCCCCAGTCACACAGTCCCTTCATCAGAGCCCCCAGTCACACATTGCCTTCCTCAGAGCCCCCAGTCACACATTGCCTTCCTCAGAGCCCCCAGTCACACATTGCCTTCCTCAGAGCCCCCAGTCACACATTGCCTTCCTCAGAGCCCCCAGTCACACATTGCCTTCCTCAGAGCCCCCAGTCACACATTGCCTTCCTCAGAGCCCCCAGTCACACAGTCCCTTCATTACAGAGCCCCCAGTCACACAGTCCCTTCATTACAGAGCCCCCAGTCACACAGTCCCTTCATTACAGAGCCCCCAGTCACACAGTCCCTTCATTACAGAGCCCCCAGTCACACAGTCCCTTCATTACAGAGCCCCCAGTCACACAGTCCCTTCATTACAGAGCCCCCAGTCACACAGTCCCTTCATTACAGAGCCCCCAGTCACACATCGCCTTCATCAGAGCCCCCAGTCACACATCGCCTTCATCAGAGCCCCCAGTCACACATCGCCTTCATCAGAGCCCCCAGTCACACATCGCCTTCATCAGAGCCCCCAGTCACACATCGCCTTCATCAGAGCCCCCAGTCACACATCGCCTTCATCAGAGCCCCCAGTCACACAGTCCCTTCATCAGAGCCCCCAGTCACACAGTCCCTTCATCAGAGCCCCCAGTCACACAGTCCCTTCATCAGAGCCCCCAGTCACACAGTCCCTTCATCAGAGCCCCCAGTCACACAGTCCCTTCATCAGAGCCCCCAGTCACACATTGCCTTCCTCAGAGCCCCCAGTCACACATTGCCTTCCTCAGAGCCCCCAGTCACACATTGCCTTCCTCAGAGCCCCCAGCCACACATTGCCTTCCTCAGAGCCCCCAGTCACACATTGCCTTCCTCAGAGCCCCCAGTCACACAGTCCCTTCATCAGAGCCCCCAGTCACACAGTCCCTTCATCAGAGCCCCCAGTCACACATTGCCTTCATCAGAGCCCCCAGTCACACAGTCCCTTCATCAGAGCCCCCAGTCACACAGTCCCTTCATCAGAGCCCCCAGTCACACATTGCCTTCATCAGAGCCCCCAGTCACACATTGCCTTCATCAGAGCCCCCAGTCACACAGTCCTCCCATCACAGAGACCCCTGAACACAGAGCCCCCTCCCCCTGCTCACACAGTCCCCCCATCACAGAGACCCCTCAACATAGAGCCCCCAACTCACACATTCCCCTTGTCGCAACGCAGGATAATTGTTAGGTTCCAGCAGCATGGCATAGGTGGGAGGTAGAAGGCACCTAGAGAAGGCAGACGTCTCATGAATTCTGGGGGAAGCTCTGCATGCCACCTACCCTGGATCAAAGCCATTCCGCCATCACTATAGTAGGGATTGACACCATGGGGTTGATTTACTGAAACTGGAGAGTGCAAAATCTGGTGCAGCTCTACATAGAAACCAATCAGCTTCCAGGTTTTTTTGGCATAGCTTAATTGAACAAGCTGTAGTTAACCCCTTCCAGTCCGGACACTTTTACCCCCTTCCTGTCCAGGCCAATTTTCAGCTTTCAGCGCTATCACAATTTGAATGACAATTGCGCGGTCATGCAACGTTGTACCCATATGAATTTTTTCTGTATTTTTTTGAGACAGATAAAACTTAATTTTGATGGAATTTATTCACCGCTGGGATTTTTATTTTTTTTTGCTATGTAAATGAAAAAATCCAAACATCTTGAAAAAAAGTGTTTTTTTTATAAAATTTTGCAAATAAATAATCTTTCTTCATAAATCTTGGCCAAATTGTATTCAGCTATCTTTTTAGAAAAAAAAATAACCCAAATTAGTTTATAACCAAAAATTAGAATTTTTCAAGAAATGTTTTTACATTTTTATTTTATTTTTTTATGTTATTATTTATGTTTTTTTTTACATACTGTCACCCTAGCAGTACAGTGTCACCATGGTAACACTGTACTACTTGTGAGGGGTGATTTTTTTTTTTTTTCTATAATGATTGCTTTTATACCCATAAAGGCTGTAAAAGCAATCATTTCTCCTCTCTGGCTGCATTCTCGCAGCCATTGGGAAATACCGTGAGAGCTGTGATTGATCACAGCTTGTCACATGGTACAAGGCTGTTGTGAATAGCCCTGTACCATGTGACCTCTGTGATCATTCACAGATTTCACACATAGTAAGCAATGATGTCAGAAGTGACATCTTGTTTACTACTCTTCATGTGATCACTGATTGGCCAATCAGTGATCACATGATCGAGACCTCACACAGAGGTCCCGTACAGCGATCTGTGTTCGGACACAGCGTGCACAGCGGTGCCGTGCGTTCCCAGGGAGTGCGCACAGGCAGGGAAGCAGGAGGACATTTATAAACGGCCACCCGCTCCTGCCCTGCTCCCGTACGCCCGTTTATATACATGGGCCGGACAGGAAGTGGTTAAAAGCTGATTGGCTACCATGCACAGCTGCACCAGATTTTGCACTTTCCAGTTTAGTAAATCAACCCCCATATGTCTTGTCCCTAGAGCATCATTGGTTGTTATGGTACTGGTGGCTGGCCCGGCATACCTTGGCAACTCATGATGCTGATCCAGAGCAAGCTGGACTCAGTGCTTGTGGTAACTTGTGGAAAGACAAATGGTACTACTATAGAGTTCTGCAAGAAGTCTTAAAGGGTTCTGCCACCATCCACCATTGCAGTGGATTTGAGGCTTCAATACCCTACTTGCCTGTATTACAGTGTGCCGAATGGATATCCACCAGTCAGTACCGTAAAAAGTCCGCCTGCTGAGGTTAGTGTGCATTCATAGGATGGGGGTCAGTCCACACAGCTCCTGGTTTTAGGTGAGTACTCAATGGCCTTCATACAGGAGACAAATGGAGACCAGGAAAGCCTGTTTTAGTTGTACATAACTGTCCACTGATGGCTAAGATGGATGATGTTGTAATATATGGTAAAATTACGTTTTTATATGTTAAAAAAAATCTGAAGAATATATTTTAAAAAATATATATTTTTAAAAAGATATTATTTAAAATATATTCTTAAAATTTTTTTAACATATAAAAAAGTAATTTTAACATATATTTGTAAATGCGTTCCAAAAATGTAGATTTGTATTTTTAAAGACATACAGTATATTTGAAATTTATTTTTTTAAATATATATATATATATATATATATATATATATATAAATATATATATATATGTATTGAAATATATATTGAAATATATTGAATATAACCAAAATTGTAGCATTTCAAATATACGGCAATATATTTGGGAAGAGTATTTTTAAAATATATTTAAAAAATATTTTTCTTCCATATGGGAAGGTCCACATCCAGTCCTTTGGCTGTCCCTATCTGGACCTCAATGTCTCCGCTGTCAGCGTGCCTCTCTGAGCCTGTCCGCTATCCCAATGAGGAAGGTGACCGGTCCAGAGAGGCACGCTGATAGATATCTGTGCGGAGAACTTGAAGAACTGGAGGGAGAGAACCTGAGGAGCTGATCTGTACAGCAGAGAGGCTCAGTTCTACTGGGAGAGCATTGCCTTGGAGACATCCCCACATTCTCCTGCCATTCTGCTACCCAGCCAAAGGAGCCGTGCACCTCAGTATCTTCAGAAGCCCCCTCTGTATTCATCTCAGGCTCTCTCCTTCCAGTGTCAGTGCTATTCCGGGGGTATTTGACCGACACCCCCTCACAGGGGGTATTCGACAGGCTCACCCTCACAGGGGGTATTCGACAGGCACCCCCTCACAGGGGGTATTCGACAGGCACCCCCTCACAGGGGGTATTCGACAGGCTCACCCTCACAGGGGGTATTCGACCGGCTCACCCTCACAGGGGGTATTCGACCGGCTCACCCTCACAGGGGGTATTCGACCGGCTCCCCCTCACAGGGGGTATTTGACCGGCACCCCCTCACAGGGGGTATTTGACCGGCACCCCCTCACAGGGGGTATTCGACAGGCACCCCCTCACAGGAGGTATTTGACCGGCACCCCCTCACAGGGGGTATTCGACAGGCACCCCCTCACAGGGGGTATTCGACAGGCACCCCCTCACAGGGGGTATTCGACAGGCACCCCCTCACAGGGGGTATTCGACCGGCTCACCCTCACAGGGGGTATTCGACAGGCACCCCCTCACAGGGGGTATTCGACAGGCACCCCCTCACAGGGGGTATTTGACCGGCACCCCCTCACAGGGGGTATTCGACCGGCACCCCCTCACAGGGGGTATTCAACAGGCACCCCCTCACAGGGGGTATTCAACAGGCACCCCCTCACAGGGGGTATTCCACCGGCTCACCATCACAGGGGGTATTCGACCGGCTCACCCTCACAGGGGGTATTCGACCGGCTCACCCTCACAGGGGGTATTCGACAGGCACCCCCTCACGGGGTATTCGACAGGCACCCCCTCACGGGGTATTCGACAGGCACCCCCTCACAGGGGGTATTCAACAGGCACCCCCTCACGGGGTATTCGACAGGCACCCCCTCACGGGGTATTCGACAGGCACCCCCTCACAGGGGGTATTCGACAGGCACCCCCTCACAGGGGGTATTCGACCGGCTCACCCTCACAGGGGGTATTCGACCGGCTCACCTTCACAGGGGGTATTCGACCGGCTCACCCTCACAGGGGGTATTCGACCGGCTCACCCTCACAGGGGGTATTCGACCGGCTCACCCTCACAGGGGGTATTCGACAGGCACCCCCTCACAGGGGGTATTCGACCGGCTCACCCTCACAGGGGGTATTCGACAGGCACCCCCTCACAGGGGGTATTCGACAGGCACCCCCTCACAGGGGGTATTCGACAGGCACCCCCTCACGGGGTATTCGACAGGCACCCCCTCACAGGGGGTATTCGACCGGCACACCCTCACCGCATGATTTAACTCTATAATGCTTCTCTACAGGGGGTGAGTTTGGTAAGTGGTGCTGCTCATCAAGCTTTGCACCCTGAGTAAAAAAATATTGCAGCATGTGAACAGCCCTGTATGGCTGTTATTTGACAGTTCCGGTGGGCATCTGAGGGGGAAGGTGGTAAAAACGCCAATTCAGAAGCCTGCTTTTACCACTTGCCAACCACCTGTCTGAAAGAGAACAATTTGGTGAGCAGTTGTGCCTATTGTTCCTACCTTCAGATGTTTGTTTATGTACTTGTTTACCTTCCCAGGTCCAAAATGAAAGTAGCCAAGCCCGATCTCGATCCAGCAATGTGCACTCCCTTCTCATTGGCTAAGAGACAATAGTGGGAGCCATTGGCTCCTGCTGTTGTCAATCGCATCCAATGAATAGGGAGCTGGAGTTGGGGCCGAGCTACACACTGTAGGTCTAAGGGAGGGAGTGAACACGCACAAGCTTGCTATGGGGGCAATCAGCAGGAGGGAGGGGCCAGGAGCGTCAGTGGGGGGGAGGGGGGACCCAAAAAGGAGGATGGGGGCTACTCTGTGCAGAACCAGTGCACACAGCAAGTAGATATAACATGTTTGTTAGTTTAAAAAATACATTTATATCACTTTAACCCCTTCCAGTCCGGACACTTTCACCCCCTTCCAGTCCGGACACTTTCACCCCCTTCCAGTCCGGACACTTCCCCCCCCCTTCCAGTCCAGGCCAATTTTCAGCTTTCAGTGCTATCACACTTTGAATGACAATTGCGCGGTCATGCAACACTGTACCCATATGAATTTTTTAGCATTTTTTTTAGACAGATAAAACTTTATTTTGGTGGTATTTATTCACCGCTGGGATTTAAATTTTTTTGCTATATAAATAAAAAAGTCCAAAAATTTTAAAAAAAAGTGTTTTTCTTATAAAACTTTGCAAATAAATAATCTTTCCTCATAAATTGTGGCCAAAATGTATTCAGTTATCTTTTTAGTAAAAAATAGTGACACTGTGCTACTTATGGGGGGTGATGAATATTTTTTATTTTTTTTTTACACTGATTGCTTTTACACCCATAAAAGCTGTAAAAGCAATAATTTCTCCTTCTCTCTGGCTGCATTCTTGCAGCCATTGAGAAATACTGTGATTGGTCACAGCTTGTCACATGGTACAAGGCTGTTGTGAATAGCCCTGTACCATGTGACCTCTGTGATCATTCACAGATTTCACACATAGTAAGCAATGATGTCAGAAGTGACATCTTGTTTACTACTCTTCATGTGATCACTGATTGGCCAATCAGTGATCACATGATCGAGACCTCACACAGAGGTCCCGTACAGCGATCTGTGTTCGGACACAGCGTGCACAGCGGTGCCGTGCGTTCCCAGGGAGTGCGCACAGGCAGGGAAGCAGGAGGACATTTATAAACGGCCACCCGCTCCTGCCCTGCTCCCGTACGCCCGTTTATATACATGGGCCGGACAGGAAGTGGTTAAAAGCTGATTGGCTACCATGCACAGCTGCACCAGATTTTGCACTTTCCAGTTTAGTAAATCAACCCCCATATGTCTTGTCCCTAGAGCATCATTGGTTGTTATGGTACTGGTGGCTGGCCCGGCATACCTTGGCAACTCATGATGCTGATCCAGAGCAAGCTGGACTCAGTACTTGTGGTACCTTGTGGAAAGACAAATGGTACTACTATAGAGTTCTGCAAGAAGTCCTAAAGGGTTCTGCCACCATCCACCATTGCAGTGGATTTGAGGCTTCAATACCCTACTTGCCTGTATTACAGTGTGCCGAATGGATATCCACCAGTCAATACCGTAAAAAGTCCGCCTGCTGAGGTTAGTGTGCATTCATAGGATGGGGGTCAGTCCACACAGCTCCTGGTTTTAGGTGAGTACTCAATGGCCTTCATACAGGAGACAAATGGAGACCAGGAAAGCCTGTTTTAGTTGTACATAACTGTCCACTGATGGCTGAGATGGATGATGTTGTAATATATGGTAAAATTACGTTTTTATATGTTAAAAAAAATCTGAAGAATATATTTTAAAAAATATATATTTTTAAAAAGATATTATTTAAAATATATTCTTAAAATTTTTTTAACATATAAAAAAGTAATTTTAACATATATTTGTAAATGCGTTCCAAAAATGTAGATTTGTATTTTTAAAGACATACAGTATATTTGAAATTTATTTTTTTAAATATATATATATATATATATATATAAATATATATATATGTATTGAAATATATTGAATATAACCAAAATTGTAGCATTTCAAATATACGGCAATATATTTGGGAAGAGTATTTTTAAAATATATTTAAAAAATATTTTTCTTCCATATGGGAAGGTCCACATCCAGTCCTTTGGCTGTCCCTATCTGGACCTCAATGTCTCCGCTGTCAGCGTGCCTCTCTGAGCCTGTCCGCTATCCCGGTGAGGAAGGTGACCGGTCCAGAGAGGCACGCTGATAGATATCTGTGCGGAGAACTTGAAGAACTGGAGGGAGAGAACCTGAGGAGCCGATCTGTACAGCAGAGAGGTTCGGTTCTACTGGGAGAGCATTGCCTTGGAGACATCCCCACATTCTCCTGCCATTCTGCTACCCAGCCAAAGGAGCCGTGCACCTCAGTATCTTCAGAAGCCCCCTCTGTATTCATCTCAGGCTCTCTCCTTCCAGTGTCAGTGCTATTCCGGGGGTATTTGACCGACACCCCCTCACAGGGGGTATTCGACAGGCACCCCCTCACAGGGGGTATTCGACCAGCTCACCCTCACAGGGGGTATTCGACAGGCACCCCCTCACAGGGGGTATTCGACCGGCTCCCCCTCACAGGGGGTATTCGACCGGCTCCCCCTCACAGGGGGTATTTGACCGGCACCCCCTCACAGGGGGTATTTGACCGGCACCCCCTCACAGGGGGTATTCGACAGGCACCCCCTCACAGGAGGTATTGGACCGGCACCCCCTCACAGGGGGTATTTGACAGGCACCCCCTCACAGGGGGTATTCGACCGGCACCCCCTCACAGGGGGTATTCGACAGGCACCCCCTCACAGGGGGTATTCGACCGGCTCACCCTCACAGGGGGTATTCGACCGGCTCACCCTCACAGGGGGTATTCGACAGGCACCCCCTCACAGGGGGTATTCGACAGGCACCCCCTCACAGGGGGTATTCGACAGGCACCCCCTCACAGGGGGTATTCGACCGGCACCCCCTCACAGGGGGTATTCGACAGGCTCACCCTCACAGGGGGTATTCGACAGGCGCCCCCTCACAGGGGGTATTCGACAGGCACCCCCTCACAGGGGGTATTCGACAGGCACCCCCTCACGGGGTATTCGACAGGCACCCCCTCACAGGGGGTATTCGACCGGCACCCCCTCACCGCCTGATTTAACTCTATAATGCTTCTCTACAGGGGGTGAGTTTGGTAAGTGGTGCTGCTCATCAAGCTTTGCACCCTGAGTAAAAAAATATTGCAGCATGTGAACAGCCCTGTCTGGCTGTTATTTGACAGTTCCGGTGGGCATCTGAGGGGGAAGGTGGTAAAAACACCAATTCAGAAGCCTGCTTTTACCACTTGCCAACCACCTGTCTGAAAGAGAACAATTTGGTGAGCAGTTGTGCCTATTGTTCCTACCTTCAGATGTTTGTTTATGTACTTGTTTACCTTCCCAGGTCCAAAATGAAAGTAGCCAAGCCCGATCTCGATCCAGCAATGTGCACTCCCTTCTCATTGGCTAAGAGACAATAGTGGGAGCCATTGGCTCCTGCTGTTGTCAATCGCATCCAATGAATAGGGAGCTGGAGTTGGGGCCGAGCTACACACTGTAGGTCTACGGGAGGGAGTGAACATGCACGAGCTTGCTATGGGGGCAATCAGCAGGAGGGAGGGGCCAGGAGCGTCAGTGGGGGGGAGGGGGGACCCAAAAAGGAGGATGGGGGCTACTCTGTGCAGAACCAGTGCACACAGCAAGTAGATATAACATGTTTGTTAGTTTAAAAAATACATTTATATCACTTTAACCCCTTCCAGTCCGGACACTTTCACCCCCTTCCAGTCCGGACACTTTCACCCCCTTCCAGTCCGGACACTTTCACCCCCTTCCAGTCCGGACACTTTCACCCCCTTCCAGTCCGGACACTTTCACCCCCTTCCAGTCCGGACACTTTCCCCCCCTTCCAGTCCAGGCCAATTTTCAGCTTTCAGTGCTATCACACTTTGAATGACAATTGCGCGGTCATGCAACACTGTACCCATATGAATTTTTTAGCATTTTTTTTAGACAGATAAAACTTTATTTTGGTGGTATTTATTCACCGCTGGGATTTAAATTTTTTTGCTATATAAATAAAAAAGTCCAAAAATTTAAAAAAAAAAGTGTTTTTCTTATAAAACTTTGCAAATAAATAATCTTTCTTCATAAATTGTGGCCAAAATGTATTCAGTTATCTTTTTAGTAAAAAAAAAAAAAAAAAAAAAAAACCAAATTAGTTTATAATTTTTCCAATTTTTTTTTACTTTTTTATTTTTTTTTTATATATATTATTATTTGTGTGGGTTTTTTTACATACTGTCACCCTAGTAGTACAGTGTCACCATAGGGGCGTTTGCGGAGCGGTAACACCACTCAAACTGCATTATAGGCGTTTGTGGGGCGTTATTAACGCTCGGCAAACGCCTAGCAACCGCCGCTAAACCGCGCATGCGGCGTTTGCGGAGCGTTTGCCGAGCGTTAAAAAATGCTCCGCAAACGCCGGACCAACGCTTGCCAAACGCTATAGGGGCGTTTGGCAAGCGTTGGTAAAACAGCCAAGTGTGAACGAGCCCTTAATGCCAAATTTGCACTTGGCTTAGTGCAGTGTTTCTCAACTCCAGTCCTCATGGACCCCCAACAGGTCATGTTTTCAGGATTTCCATTATTTTGCACAGGTGATTTGATCTGTTTCACTGCCTTAGTAATTACCACAGCTGTTTCATCTGAGGGAAATCCTGAAAACATGACCTGTTGGGGGTCCATGAGGACTGGAGTTGAGAAACACTGGCTTAGTGTATGAGGTGAAGCTGTGTTCACTAGGAATACTCAGTCATGTGCAAGGACCGCATTCCCTAAGCCAAGTTAAAATTCACTTTCCTGAGTGAAAAGCTCATACATTCTCATTTAGAAAGCCACAGTGTCTGAACATAGCCCCCCTATGGACGTGTACACTTACCAAGCCATGTTCCCTTGCCTCCTTCCTGCTGGTGTGAAGAACAGAAAACAAAAGCGCACCAAACTTGCGCGTTTCGAGGGGGGATCCCTTCTTCCTCAGAGCTCTGAGGAAGAGGACTTTTCCCAGAGCTCTGAGGAAGAAGGGATCCCCCTACGAAATGCGTCAGCTTTCCCCTCTCGATGGGATTTGCACGTTTCTCCTATTCCAGTACTTCAACTTTGGATTTTATGTGCCTTATATATGGACACTTTTGTGAGTATATTTCTTATTTCAATAAATTTACCATTTGCTTACTTGGTGCGCTTTTGTTTTTTGTTCTTCACTACAGTGTGTATCGGGTTTCCCCAGCCTCGTGTTAGACCTATGACCGGTTTTTGGACGAACTTTCAAATATTGTTCCATCGGCCCACTTCTGATGTGGGTCCCTGAGCGCAGGAGGAGTTGTATTTAGAGAGAGGAAGGGATATAATACACAAAGTAATATAATACACAACATCCCTAATGAATACGGGGGGGTCCTCTTTTTTGTTGGGACTTTAACGGCACAATTTACTTGTATGATAAATTTCAACAATTCAAAGGAGATTTTTTTATCAAAACAGTATGAAATTGTATTTCTATAATCTTCAAAAATAAACATAAAGCTACAATACATATTGCGGCGGTGTGATCAGAGATGGTATTGAAAATCTAATCATGGATCATGCATGGTTCGCACTCGACGCGTTTCGAGATCAACAAATAGTAGGTGCGCCTAGTTCTTAAACTTAAAATTTCTTGAGGGTTTATGATATCCAGTTGATATTAATATTGCTTTTTATTCACATTGCAGCACTGCCCTATCAGTACCAACCAGCAGGTAATCTTGTTGATGGTACATTTGGGCGGGGCCCCTTCAGGAGGCATTTGGGCGGCACTCTCCATCCACTGGTCTCAGTTTTTTCTTTATTAATTTTTGTTTCATCATTTTTGCCTGAGATCTATGAGAAATCCGTGGCTGTGTTCACATAACAATAACTAATGAACCACTTCCAGACCGGACACTTTCACCCCCTTCCTGTCCAGGGCGATTTTCAGCTTTCAGCGCTGTCACACTTTGAATGACAATTGCGCGGTCATGCAATACTGTACCCATATGAATTGTTTACCATTTTTTTGAGACAGATAAAACTTTATTTTGGTGGTATTTATTCACCGCTGGGATTTTTATTTTTTTTGCTATGTAAATGAAAAAGTCCAAAAAGTTTTAAAAAAAAGTGTTTTTTTTTAAATAAAATTTTGCAAATAAATCATATTTCATCATAAATCTTGGCCAAAATTTATTCTGTTATTTTTTAGTAAAAAAAAAATCCAAAATTAGTTTATAACCAAAAATTATAATTTTAAAAATTTTTTTTATATTTTTATTTTATTTTTTTATATTATTATTGTTTATTTATTTATTTATTTTTTACATACTGTCACCCTAGCAGTACAGTGTCACCATGGTGACACTGTACTACTTGTGGGGGGTGATGAAGATTTTTTTTTTTACACTGATTGCTTTTACACCCATATAGGATGTAAAAGCAATCATTTCTCTTTCTCTCTGTCTGCATTCTTGCAGTCATTGAGAAGTACTGAGTGAGCTGTGATTGGTCACAGCTTGTCACATGGTACAAGGCTGTTGTGAATAGCCCTGTACCGTGTGACCTCTGTGATCATTCACAGATTTCACATGTAGTAAGCAATGATGTCACAAGTGACATCTTGCTTACTACTTTGCATGTGATCACTGATTGGCCAATCAGTGATCACATGATCGGGACCTCGTACAGAGGTCCCGTCCGATGATCGGTGTTTCACTGCGTCCGAAGGACACAGCGGGCAACGGATCGCGGTGCTGCGCGCTCCCAGGGAGCGTGCACAGCTAGAAAAGGCGGGTGCCGTTTATGAACGGCAACCCGCCCCTGGACTGCCACCGCCCTGCCGTTTATAAACAGCAGGCGGACGGAAAGAGGTTAATATTTCCTGGCGGTTTTTACCTCACATGGAATCATGTAAGTGTATAACCATATTGTAAAGTATCAAATTGTTTGCAATAATTTTATTGCATCATGTATATTGATATATATGTGTTTGTTATAGACGTCATGCCTTCTTGAGCACGTCCGAAGAAGAGATTTTTGTTGATCTCGAAACGCGTCGAGTGCGACCCATGCATGATCCATGATTAGATTTGCAATACCATCTCCGATGACACCGCCGCAATATGTATTGTAGCTTTATGTTTATTTTTGAAGATTGTACAAATAAAATTTCATACTGTTTTTATAAAAAAAAATCTCTTTTGAATTGTTGAAATTTATCATACAAGTAAATTGAGCCGTTAAAGTCCCACCAAAAAAGAGGACTTTTCCCGCCCTTGAGGTGTTGTATTTATTTCCTTCCTGCTGGTGTCAGAGCGTAGACAGGGGTATGACATCCTGGCACCCCGCTCCCCATGTGACCGTGTCCGGGCCTGGTGATTGGCCTCTCAGGCTGAACACTGTCAGCTAAGGGAAGGTGACATTCTCCCCCATACCCAGAAGCCTTCTATGTTCTATTAGGGAGGGCCCCAGTGGTTTGGGGGAATTGGTGAGTGAGGGTGGCTGAGTATGTTGGAGGGAATGGGCAAAGGGTTGACACTGTCACCTGTAAGGAAACGTGTCCCTTCGTCATATCCAATTCTTTTAAATATTCCTAATTTAGTGTAGAAACATTAGTGCAAAAGATATATATATATCTATTCTCAATTAATATCAAAAAATATCAAAATTATGTGCAAAACTATTTTTCAGTGCATAAGTAATTTAAATAATTAAATTTGTGAATATAAAAATTGTCCAATTTTTAATTTCTTCAAATGTCCAAACAAATCCTTTTCAAATTCAGGTCCTCTCAAAGAAATTGTGCCAAAATCCACCACCAAAGTAAAGTTGGGTAACTCACCAGAGCTCCATGCTGATCAATCTCTAGATCAGCAAAAAACGCTTTTTGCTCTGGGAGCAGATGCAATAAATCAACTTCTCAGGTGTGATGATCAATAGCTACACAATCATCCATAAGGTAGGTATCCACCACTCAATATAACGGTTCCAGGAGCATTATATCACTCTCTCTTTTTACATCTCTCCACCGAGGTCATGTTTGGGAATGAAAGAGAAAATCATGGTGCAGCCATTTTTTTTATAAAAGTATCCAACAATTTAATAAAGATTTACACTCACAAAAAGGGTGTCTTCACTGACACCAGTATAACAGCATAAAACAGCAAATGGTACAACAGTCTCCTGCTCCCCGCACACTCACTACAGCGCTCGTGACTCAATCCTCTCCACAGACGTCAGCATCCAGCAAGCCCTACTAGTTTCGTCATGAATGACGTCTTCAAGGGGCGGCGCAGACACCGCAGTGTCAGTGAAGAAACCCTTTTTGTGAGTTTAAATCTTTATTAAATTGTTGGATACTTTTATAAAAAAACTGGCTGCACCATGATTTTTTTCTTTCATTCCCAAACATGACCTCGGTGGAGAGATATAAAAAGAGAGTGTGATATAAGGCTCCTGGAACCGTTATATTGAGTGGTGGATACCTACCTTATGGATGATTGTGTAGCTATTGATCATCACACCTGAGAAGTTGATTTATTTCATCTGCTCCCAGATCTAGAGATTGATCAGCATGGAGCTCTGGTGAGTTACCCAACTTTACTTTGGTGGTGGATTTTGGCACAATTTCTTTGAGAGCACCTGAATTTGAAAAGGATTTGTTTGGACATTTGAAGAAATTCAAAATTGGACAATTTTTATATTCACAAATTTAATTATTTAAATTACTTATGCACTAAAAAATAGTTTTGCACATCATTTTGATATTTTTTGATATTAATTGAGAATAGATATATATATCTTTTGCACTAATGTTTCTACACTAAATTAGGAATAGTTTGTGGTTTTAGCGCATTCCTTTATTTAAAAGAATTGGATATGACGAAGGGACAAGTTTACTTACAGGTGACAGTGTCAACCCTTTGCCCATTCCCTCCAACATACTCAGCCACCCTCACTCACCAATTCCCCCAAACCACTGGGGCCCTCCCTAATAGAACATAGAAGGCTTCTGGGTATGGGGGAGAATGTCACCTTCCCTTAGCTGACAGTGTTCGGCCTGAGAGGCCAATCACCAGGCCCGGACACGGTCACATGGAGAGCGGGGTGTCAGGATGTCATACCCCTGTCTACGCTCTGACACCAGCAGGAAGGAAATAAATACAACACCTCAAGGGCGGGAAAAGTCCTCTTTTTTGGTGGGACTTTAAAGGCTCAATTTACTTGTATGATAAATTTCAACAATTCAAAAGAGATTTTTTTTATAAAAACAGTATGAAATTTTATTTCTACAATCTTCAAAAATAAACATAAAGCTACAATACATATTGCGGCGGTGTCATCGGAGATGGTATTGCAAATCTAATCATGGATCATGCTTGGTTCGCACTCGACGCGTTTCGTGATCAACAAAAATCTCTTCTTCAGAAGTGCTCAAGAAGGCATGACGTCTATAACAAACATATATATATCAATATACATGATGCAATCAAATTATTGTAAACAATTTTATACTTTACAATATGGTTATACTATGGCATTCCTTTATTTAAATTATAGCACTAAGAAATTTATTTGGTTTCTTTGAGGTGGAATTGCTGCTTTAAAGTATTATGGGTGTGGCGCTTTTATTACACTTGTGATATATCCAATTCTACCAAAAATTTTTATTGCTCCAATTTGCACAGATGCTTGAGGCCGCCTTGTATTTGTCACATTGTTATTTTATTGGCATTTTTTTTTTATATTGCTAGAAATGTATCTACTGGTGTCACTCATTATGTCATCAATTTCCAGACCGTTAACAGTTAACCCGATTGTCTGGTAATGTTGTCATGTCACACGGTGGTGACGTCTTCCAGTCCCAACTTTCTGTGCATTATACACCACTAATCATATCAAACGGTGCCCATGTGGTAAAGAGAACCTGCACTGGACTTCATGCCACCGCTGACGTCCATGGCCTTATCACATTTACCCAAATACTTGACTTTTTTTCACAAAAGCAATTACCGAAATGAGATGCATGTGTTTTGAAGTAAGTCGAACAATTATCTGATACGCGGCAAGTAGCTAATCTGTGTTAAAATTAGATCCAACACAGGCTGACGGTGAAATGTCTCTCTCTGTCTGTTTCGTAGTCTGAGGACCTCGGTGCGTGCGCCCAGTTCGAGAACAGCCGTAACAGGAACATGATGCCCAGTTCTAGCTGCGTCTTTCCTACCTTCACCCTGAGAAAGCCTTCTTCCGAGACCGACATCGAGAACTGGGCCTCCAAGCACTTCAACAAGCACACGCAAGGCTTGTTCCGGCGGAAGGTCTCCATCGCCAATATGCTGGCCTGGAGCAGCGAGTCCATCAAGAAGCCCATGATTATGACCTCCGACCGCAATGTAAAGAAAGAGGCCTGCGACATCTTCAAGCTCATCCAGATGTACATGGGCGACCGGAAATCCAAGGCTGACCAGCTCAACATAGCTTTAGAGGTTGCCACCAAAGGATGGAGCATGCAGGGATTGAGGGATGAGCTGTACATCCAACTGTGCCGGCAGACCACCGAGAACTTCCGCTATGAGAGCCTGGCTCGGGGTTGGGAATTAATGACCATCTGTTTGGCTTTTTTTCCACCGACGCCTAAGTTTCACTCTTACTTGGAAGGATATATCTATCGGCACATGGACCCGGTGAATGATACTAAAGGTAAGATGAAAACCTTTACCTGCTCATATTCTGTAGCTGAAAAAAATGGTCATTGAAACTGAGCTATTGAGGTATGTCAACACATGAGGGTAAAGCAGCCCATTTATTATAAATTATGGATGGGCTGCTAACAATGGCAACGGCCCAACTATTGTACCTGATGCCTTTTTTTCCCCACAGTGCAGGACAATGCCTGGCGTGGGGTGGGCTGCAGTGTGAGTGTGTTGCCCTCTACTATAACAGTCACACAGAATCCATTGAGAGCCCCAAACGTCCGAGTGCCCAGGGTTGTATAATGATAACATTGATTCACAGCAGAATACAGCCAACGCGTTTCGGAGGACAAAACACACTCCTTTTTCATCAGGGCTTAAGAATTCTTTGCTGCATTCGCTAACACTGGTGTAACCTGCCCTCCTGGAAGTTTCTAGCCGTAATTCAGAGGGCAGGTTTATTTGGCATCTGCTCACCTGAGTCTATTTAACCACTTGCCGTCTGGCCGCTGTATATAAACGGACGGACGGTGGCAGTGCATGGGCGTTTTGCCGTTCATAAACAGTGCCTGCCATTTTGGATTGTGCGCACTCCCTGGGAGCACACTTCATGTCCAATTAAAATAAACAGTGTAGCGCTAACAATACTAAAAATACGTGAATAGGTGAGTAAAATACACAAACTAAATACCGTATTTTCCTGCGTATAAGACGACCCCCTACTTTTCCTGCTAAAATGTAGTGTTTGGGCTATACTCGCCGTATAAGACTACCCCTCTTCCAATGCACACCAGTGGGAGGAATAGTGTCCCATCATTGGTATTAGTGGGAGGAATAGTGCCCCATCATTGGTGTCAGTGGGAGGAATAGTGCCCCATCATTGGTGTCAGTGGGAGGAATAGTGCCCCATCATTGGTATTAGTGGGAGGAATAGTGCCCCATCATTGGTGTCAGTGGGAGGAATAGTGCCCCATCATTGGTGTCAGTGGGAGGAATAGTGCCCCATCATTGGTGTCAGTGGGAGGAATAGTGTCCCATCATTGGTATTAGTGGGAGGAATAGTGCCCCATCATTGGTGTCAGTGGGAGGAATAGTGTCCCATCATTGGTATTAGTGGGAGGAATAGTGCCCCATCATTGGTGTCAGTGGGAGGAATAGTGCCCCATCATTGGTGTCAGTGGGAGGAATAGTGCCCCATCATTGGTGTCAGTGGGAGGAATAGTGCCCCATCATTGGTGTCAGTGGGAGGAATAGTGCCCCATCATTGGTGTCAGTGGGAGGAATAGTGTCCCAACATTGGTGTCAGTGGGAGGAATAGTGTCCCATCATTGGTGTCAGTGGGGGGTGGAATAGTGCCCCATCATTGGTGTCAGTGGGTGGAATAGTGTCCCAACATTGGTGTCAGTGGGAGGAATAGTGTCCCATCATTGGTGTCAGTGGGGGGTGGAATAGTGCCCCATCATTGGTGTCAGTGGGTGGAATAGTGCCCCATCATTGGTGTCAGTGGGGGGGGGAGGAATAGTGCCCTATCGTTGGTGTCAGTGGGAGGAATAGTGCCCCATCATTAGTATCAGTGACACCAATGATGGGACACTATTCCTCCCACTGACACCAATCACAATTGCTGACCCCTGTTCTAGTATGGTGTTGCTGCAGCCAGCATATGTGGTTGCAGCAGCACCTCTACACGGCACACTTTCCAGCCGCTCCTTCACTCGACTTTCGCAGGGCCGCTCGGCTCCGCCTCCTCGACGGTGATTGGCCGCCTGTGTGCCTTTCCTGAGCTACAGTTCTGGCGGCCTATCACCGGTGAGGAGGCGGAGCCGAGCAGCCGCGCGAACATCCAGTGGCCGAAGTGAAGGAGCAGCCGCACTTCCTGGACCGGATCGTCGTGGGACCGGATCCAGGTAAGAAACAGCAGCCCCTGCCCACCCCTGTACTTAGTGTCCCTTCCGTTGGAAGGGGGGGGCGGCGGCAGCACCGCGCCGCCCCCCTAAAAAGTGTCAGTATGCCGTATACCGGCGTATAAGACGACCCCCGACTTTTGAGAGGATTTTCAAGGGGTAAAAAGTCGTCTTATACGCCGGAAAATACGGTACATATAAAACCATCCCCTTAATGTACACATCGGGGGAGATTTACAAAAATCAATCAATCAATGGTGTCATGAATTCCCTCTCATAGGGAATATCCAGTGCACAGGGTGAAATATACAACCCTAATTAAATAATGTGAAAAAAAAACAATAGTGCACATCAACTGTGAACGAATAATAAATTCCAAGATTTCAGAAAAACTTCAGTGGTCCTCCCACTTCACTCTTCATGCAAATATCGTGCTGTGTACGTGATACACACGTGCCAATCCTTCAATATCCGAAGTGCCCCCTCACCTCCTTACTTAGACCCCACAGGGCCAGCTCTCTTTAGGGATCAACCGATCCTGTAAGTACAGATTCCTCTCAGGACTTCCCCTCACCGATGGTAAGCGTCCCCAGCCTTCACCAGACTAGCAGCCAGCTCCTCCCAGGGTCATAATGAAATACAAGCAGAGACCCTCCATAGTGTAACCGGTTCATTAGATAAACATCCAAATTAAAAAGTATTGCACTCACATTAAAACGTCTTGTCCTCCAGCTTTCTACCACATGCTATGGGTGTACTGCATGGGTATCTGAACATGGTGATCCAATATGGCCCCCACGCCGGAAATGACGTCACCGCGTTACCGGAAGTTCCTCCCCACGTACCGTTTAACACGTGACTTCCTCAGGGTCATGTCCAGACACTTTTACCCCCTACCCGTCCAGGCCAATTTTCAGCTTTCAGTGCTGTCGCATTTTGAATGACAATTGGGCGGTCATGCAACACTGTACCCATATGAATTTTTTCAAATTTTTTGAGACAGATAAAACTTTATTTTGGTGGTATTTATTCACCACTGGGATTTTTATTTATTTTGCTATATAGTCCAAAAATTTTGAAAAAAAGAGTTTTTCTTATAATATTTTGCAAATAAATAATCTTTCTTCATAAATCTTGCACTTTTTTTCAGTTATCTATTAGTAAAAAGAAAATAACCCAAATTCGTTTATAACCAAAAAATATAATTTTTCCAAAAAAATTTTACATTTTTATTTTATTTTTTTATATTATTATTTATGGGTTTTTTTTAACATACTGTCACCCTAGCAGTACAGTGATAAAGATTTATTTATTTTTTTTACACTGATTGCTTTTACACCCATAGAGGCTGTAAAATCAATAATTTCTCCTTCTCTCTGGCTGCATTCTTGCAGTCATTGAGAAATACTGTGAGAGCTGTGATTGGTCACAGCTTGTCACATGGTACAAGGCTGTGTTGTGAATAGCCCTGTACCCAGTGGTGTATTTAGGATTCGTGCTGCCATAGGCAACACAAAAATTGGCTCCCCCTCCCCCCACATGGAGAGATACCCTGACACCAACAAACACCCCCCTCCCCCACGAAGAGTGCCTGACATTGACCAACAACACCCCACCTGAGAAGAGAGCCTTCCACTAGCACCGCCCCCCATACACTGGCAGCCCCCCTCCCCACCCTGGCAAGAGAGAAGACATTCACCTTCACAGCTCCAGGCATCCCCGGGAACAAGAGTCAAGCTCTGCATACACCACCAAGCAGCCTGCAGCCTCTCTCAGATCCCACCTGGTCCCCATGCTGTGTGTGTCTCTTCTTCCATTCCTTCTTTAGTTGGGCAGCGCTGCCCCTCTGAAAAATGCCGCTGCCCCCTGGAAGATGCCGCCCTAGGCAAATGCCTTGTTTGCCTTGTGGTAAATACACCCCTGCCTGTACCATGTGACCTCTGTGATCATTCACAGATTTCACACGTAGTAAGCAATGATGTCAGAATGCGACATCTTGCTTACACCTATTCATGTGATCACTGACCGGCCAATCAGTGATCAAATGATCGGGACCTCACACAGAGGTCCCGTACAGCGATCGGTGTTCCCAGGGAGCGAACACAAAACAAAATGGCGGGTGCCGTTTATGAACGGCAACCTGCCCCTGCACTGCCACCGTCCGGTCTTTTATATACAGCAGCCGGATGGGAAGTGGTTAAGCACAGTCAGATGAAGCCCTGATGAAGGGGGGAGTGTGTTTGGCCCCCGAAACATGTTGGCTCTATTCTGCTATTAATCAATTCTATCACTAAATGACATTGCACTTTTGGCCATTTGTTTGGCGCTCTCATTGGATTGTATGTGTGTGGATTCTCAACTCTGGGTCTGATCCCTTTATCCCGAGGGTGGTCCCGATCTTGTGGCATGCTGCCGAACTGGAGAGAGTGCCCGATGACAATTTCAGTGACCTGTAGAAAATCCAAATCCGATGCCCTGTTAGTTCTTGACCATGGTCTACTGTAACGGTGACTTGCAGTGCCATTTGAAATTAATGGCACCCCAACGCACCACACCATGCTTACCATATGTTACCCCAATGCATACATGGGAATGGGCCCTATGGGCCAAGCAACACTGCAACTTTGTAGCAGAGATTTCTCTCCAACTTCTGGCCTTCAGAATTGTTGGATCATACCAAGTTTTGTGTGGGGTAAATCATTGGAAAAGGTCTGACTGAAGATTTGTAGAAATTAGCACATTGCTCATAATAGGTTTTTGAGTTCTAAAAAGTGAAAACCTGTAATTGGATGTGCCATTGTAAGAGTAAATAATTTTCCATAAATATCGTGAGCCGATAACAGCCAGTGAAGAGGCTAATAAAAAAAGCTACTGCTTAATGGGGGCCATAGACGGGTCAAAAATCGGCCGATTTTCGCACCATTAGTGGGTTAATTGGTCGGCCGTTTTTCGGGCTTTTTGCATATTTTTTTTATCGGGCATGTTGAAAAATTTGCAGCCGATTTTGACGATTAGCTGATTTTCCCAGCAATGATGGGGAAATCGGTCGATCGTTTTACCGATAAAAAATCTGCGCATGAGCCGTGATCTGCAAGAAGAAGAAAAAGAAGAAGAAAAAGAAGAAGAATTCCAGTCCGCTATTATATTTTACATGAAAGTCTTGCGGTTGCAACAATGTATCCATTTGTATCTGAATAAAAACATCTGTATCCTAAATGGATACAAATGGATACATTGTTGCAACCGCAAGACTTTCATGTAAAATATAATAGCGGGGCTCTCTACAGGGACAGAAGTAATTATGGGGTTAAATGCCGGCCGTAGACGGGACATAATCGGACGATTTTTTTAGCGTTGGTGGTAACGTTGGCCGATCGAATGACCGATTTTTCATTTTTTTTTTTTTTAAACGTTCGTTTTTTGACCCGTCTATGGCCTGCATAAGTAAGCTCCAGACTCCAGCCAGCTATTAATTGCAGTAGGATTCCATCAACTCCCCCCCCCCGCCATCCACAAACCAGCCATGAGCTGCAAAATGCTCATCTGTAACCTTCAGTGCAGACACCCATAAAGAAGCTGAATATAGGACGGCATCATGTAAGTATTCTGGAGGCTTTTACCTTGATTGGTCTCCTTTTAACTTTCATTTGACTTGTTTATATGCTTTTTAGCTAATGATGTCTACTTCGCTTTGAAGGAGCCCTTCAGAAAGTATCTGTGTGCTTAGCCTCAGATTGCAGCTGTAGGTATCTGATTTTTCAAGCTCCAGGACAGTGAAGCTAAACCTATACAGCTTCACGGTGATAGATGTGGGTTGGAAATCTGAGATGAAAGCTACTTTCTGAGACTAAAGGTTGGATTACGCGATTAGAACATCAACCGATCGGTCATCCGACGACCGAGAGGCGTTCGTTCGTTGGTCGAAATTGTGGGCCACATTAACCAATCTAAAAAAATCAAACAGCGCAAATAAAATACAATAAATATTAAATAAAAGAAATAAACCAAAAAAACTTATATTGCTTAAAAATTCAAAATAGAGAAAACTTATATAAAATAATAAATATAAATTAAACCTTTCACGCTGGCGCCTCCCGGCCCTTTATGGGTTTCAGAAGCCGGGAGGCGGGGCGGGGTTTAGGGTCATGTGACCGCCGTGACACGCCGTCACGGCGGTCACATGATCGGGAAAGGTCCCGATCGAAAGAAGAAATAAACCAAAAAATCTTATATTGCTTAAAAATTCAAAATAGAGAAAAACTTATATAAAATAATAAATATAAATTAACCCTTTCACACCGGTGCCTCCTGGCCCTTTATGGGTTTCAGAAGCTGGGAGGCGGGGTGGGGTTTAGGGTCATGTGACCGCCTTGACACTCTGGCACGGCGGTCACATGATCGGGAAAGGTCCCGATCGAAAGAGGAGATTGGGACCTTTCCGTGAGTACCGGGCGTGCGCTCTCAGCACATATGTTCTTTTTTAATGGAATGCAAATGTGTGGCCGCTAGGCGTCTAGGCCCAGACGCTGGGAGGCCGCACATTTTTGTTCGGCCGGCGTGAAGAGGTTAAATAGAATAGTCCCGCTCCAAATTATTAAAAGGAATAAGGTGAATGAACTATAATTGAAAAGTCCTTCTCTAAAAAGCCTTTGACCCGTGTTAGTGCTCAGATAACATACCGCACTCACCAGATATTGGTGAAAAAAAACGCCTTTTTAGGTTTTTTTTGGGATCCTAGACCCAATCAATACAGCCTCCAATCACCGGGTTTAACATGGACTTCCCCCTTTATATATTTTTTTGGTGTTTACACTAATGAGCAGCAGCATTTACTTAGGAATTATTTCACGTTTTTTTGGCACTGGTGATTTTTTGTATAAATCTAAAAAAATTGATCATCGGGCAATACGTAGTGTTGACGTCTTCCGTACAAGTGGAAGTGACGCAGTGTGCGTGTGACCTTGTAGCCACGCCCAGAACAAGCGATATACGCAACAATTACCAGCAATGAGTATAATATAGTTTATTACATGACCTATATACATAAATAGTGATAGATAAAATATAATCTGCAGAATTCTGGTTTCATTATCTCATTGGGCCAATCTACTTTTAATATTTGGATTTTTCGTTCGTGTTTACAAAGATTCCTTGGACATAACACCCGGGTCTTCTTCTGTTTCCGCTCATGCGTGATAGCGCTTGATAGATTTTTTTCATACGACCGTCATACCACCGCATAGAAAATTGGTAATTCGTATTCAAAACGACAACATTTTTCACTGTTGTCGAACTGGATTTTTTCATTCACAATTTTTTTTTCGTGTTTACGAAGATTCCTTGGGCATAAACATCCGGGACATCTTCTGTTTCCGCTCATGCGTGATAGCGCTTGATAGATTTTTTTCGTACGACCGTCATACCACCACATAGAAAATTGGTCGTTCGTATGCGAAACGACAACATTTTTCACTGTTGTTCAAACGGATTTTTTCATTCACAATTTTTTGTTTGTGTTTACGAAGATTCCTTGGACATAAACATCCGGGTCATCTTCTGTTTCCACTCATGCGTGATAGCGCTTGATAGATTTTTTTCATACGACCGTCATACCACCGCATAAAAAATTGGTAATTCGTATTCAAAACGACAACATTTTTCACTGTTCTCCAACTGGATTTTTTCATTCACAATTTTTCATTCGTGTTTACGAAGATTCCTTGGACATAAACATCCGGGTCATCTTCTGTTTCTGCTCATGCGTGATAGCGCTTGATAGATTTTTCTTGTACGACCGTCATACCACCGCATAGAAAATTGGTAATTCGTATTCAAAACGACAACATTTTTCACTGTTGTCCAACTGGATTTTTTCATTCACAATTTTTCGTTCGTGTTGACGAAGATTCCATGGACATAAACATCCGGGTCATCTTCTGTTTCCGCTCATGCGTGATAGCGCTTGATAGATTTTTCTTGTACGACCGTCATACCACCGCATAGAAGATCGATCGTTCATATGCGAAACGTCAAAATTTTTCACTGTTGCTCAACTGGATTTTTTCGTTCACAATATCGTTATCGGTTAAAACATCCTGCTCATCAACGATCAGTGGTTCCGCTACATTTTTTGTATGATTTTCTTATCGTGTGTACGGGGCATTACCGTGTAAGTGCTGAGTCGCATTGTTCCATATTCTCTGGCGGACTTTCACTAGCTTGAGGAGTAACCGGTGAAGTGTGTACTCCAAAAAAGTGATCCACCTTCAGTCTGCCCTCTGGTCGGGTCTGGTACTGTCCTGGCTGCTTGTGTGTAAATGAGGGAAACATCAGAATTGGATTGGGCCCATGTCAGTCTGGGGTGGTGACATCACTGGCTACAGAACTGAAATCATTCACTGCCTCTTGGAACCAGCATGGAGGCAGCTGTCCCATAACCATCCATTTGTGTGCATGCCATGGTGAGAGCAATTCTACCCCCCCATCCTGGTGTAGTGGGTTATGTGTGCTAGAGGGTACTGGGAATCTGACAGGTTCTTTTTAATGTGATTGTAATGTGTCCACGAGATCTGCCAGCACAGTACTGACAGGGTTTATGTTGGTCAGCATAACTGCTCACCCCCTCCTCAACCTGTATATTCTGGCTGATTGCATATCGGTGGCTGTGCAGCGGTGGGCTTTAGCAGTGCGCTACCACATATATTTGTATGTGGGTGTGTGCCAGAGGCAGGTTGTGATTTTTTTGGGGGGGTGTGGTGGCTCAATAAACTACCCAATACGGGCATGCTGAGCATGTGCACAGTGTCCTGTACCTCTGAATGGCCTGCCGTAGGACGAGGACTGACCACACTAGCACAGTTTAGCTGCTCTGTTTTGTGTTGTCAATTTTCAAGAAAGGTAAATGGCAGGATCAGCCGGGTCCTACAGATGGAATAAGTACATGAAAACGATGGAGACTATGATTTATAAAATACAGATACATGAACACACACATAGAAAATAGCATTTAGGATAACATACACTTTAGAGGAGAAGTACAACCAAAGTTCTTTTGGCTGTACTTCTCCTGCGGGTCACAGAGGTGCACTTTGTTCTGCCCTCCAGTGACCCGTTTTCAGCCAACAATGGGTTAAGCCTGCTTGTTGTCTGACATCACTCAGCCGGTCCAATCTCTGGAGAGATCCTGACTTTAATGTTGGGATCCACCCAGATGCCTGAACCGGGATCTGGTTCAGCCTCTCAGCGAACCACTGAGAGCCTGAGCCAGCCGCTCCCGCCCTTTCCACAACCCGGTGCTCCAGTGAGCGCTGGAGCAGGGGCGGACTGACCATTTGGAAACTCGGGCACTGCCCGAGGGCCCGGGGTCAGTAGGGGGCCCCATGAGATACCCCTGGTACTTTTTTCATAGGCTTTTTTGAGTTTGGGCAAGGACACAGGGGCCCCATGATCCCCTATTGCCCGGGGGCCCCATGAGTTGTCAGTCCGCCCCTGCGCTGGAGGGTCAGAGTAAAGATTTGGTGACTGACAGTCACATGCTCTCTGCTCACTGAAGACAAGGAGCTGAGCGATCAAGGGTCCTTGATGTCTTACAGACAGCGGGGGATAGATGCAGCATTGGACCAATGCTGCATCCACCTAGGTGAGTATAAATGTTTCTTTGGTTTTTTATTCATACTTCTCTTTTAAAACCTCATTAAAGTAGAGCTATACTCTCCTCCACTCCAGTGATGTGGTATCCAGGTGCTCCCTCACCAATGGCAGACCTCATTTGCCGGTATTCTTCCAGGTTCTCATCTTCTGACATTTTTATTGGCTAGGCTAAAATGATGTCACTCCCATGCATGCACTGTAGTGCAAGAGATTTAATTTTTTTTTTTAATACAAGCAATGTACATACCTGTAATTGTCTTGGTATCAACCTCTTGCAGTCCATATACAGCAGAGTTTAGACTGGAGGCTGGAGAACCAGCACAAGGCGCCAGTCAGTTTGTGCGTTAACCAGGAGCATGCTCATAAGAGGAGAGAGCAGAGTGACAGATAACCCATCACTTTGCTGCTTCTCCTTTCACTGTCCATTTATGTGGTGTATGGCGGGCTTAGTCACATTGGGTGTGGTGATCTGGGACATGTTGTATATGGCGAGCTTAGTCACATGGGGTGTGGTGGTCTGGGACATGTTGTATATGGCGAGCTTAGTCACATGGGGTGTGGTGGTCTGGAACATGTTGTATAAGGCGAGCTTAGTCACATGGGGTGTGGTGGTCTGGAACATGTTGTATAAGGCGAGCTTAGTCACATGGGGTGTGGTGGGCTGGGATATGTGGTGTATGGTCGAGCTTAGTCACATGGGGTGTGGTGGGATGAGACGTGGTGTATGGCGGTTTGAGTTACATGGGATGTGGTGAGCTGGGATATGTGGCATATGGCAGGCTTAGTCACATGGGGTATGATGGGGTGAGAGGTGGTGTATAGCGGTTTGAGTTACACGGGATGTTGTGGGCTGGGACATGGGGTGTATGGCGGGCTTAGTCACATGGGGTGTGGTTGGCTGGGACATGTTGTATAGGGCGAGCTTAGTCACATGGGGTGTGGTAGGATGAGACATGTGGTGTATGCTGGGCTTAGGCACATGGGATGTGGTGGAGTGGGACATGTTGTATATGGCGAGCTTAGCCACATGGGGTGTGGTGGGCTGGGACATGTGGTGTATGGTGAGCTTAGTCATATGGGGTGTGGTGGGCTGTGACCTGTGGTGTATGGTGGGCTTAGCCACATGGGGTGTGGTGGGCTGGGACATGTTGTGTATGGCGAGCTTAGTCACATGGGGTGTAGTGGGCTGGGACATGTGGTATATGGTGGTCTTAGTCACATGGGGTGTGGTGGGCTGGGACATGTAACATTTAGTAACAAGAGATATACCAACAGACAGTCCCATCAGGAGGGAGGGCTGCTGGAGACACCCACCACTAAGCCAGTACACATAAACACATACATCCCATAATACTTTGCTACCAAGCCAGACACACAATAGAACAATGGGATGCAACCACATGACATTAAACAATCCACAACCCCCCCCCCCCCACCCAATATTAGGACAGATCACCCTGTACCCCTAACAGGCACAGGGTGACTTACACAGAAGAGGGATATGGGAAGCTGAGACAAGGGTCTCCCTACCTCTCCAAAGTGAGCTATGTTCCATGGGCCCCCCACCCGAAGTGACTCCCGTCGCAATCTCTAAAATGTACCTTGTATAATATGATTACGCAATTAGCCCACAGCTAATATTCCGTAACCCACCAACCACATAACATCAAATAATCAACAACCCCCACCCCAATATTAGGACAGATCACCCTGTACACCTAACAGGCACAGGGTGATTTACACATAAGAGGGATATGGGGAGCTGGGACAGGGGCTCCAGACCTCTCCAAAGTGAGCTTGGTTCCATGGGCCCCCCACCCAAAGTGACTCCCGTCACACTATATAAATCCTGTATAATAATAATAATAATAATAATCTGACCACTGTGATATCCAGTCACAGTGATCACATAATTGACAATCCTTCCCTCCCCCGGGGCATTCGGCACCTTTTAAATGGATGCCGGGGTGGGTGGGAAGGGTTAGGAAATTACACTTGAAGTGCCCCCAATCTGCATGGGTTAATGGCTTGTTTTCTTGGGTGAAATTAGCAAAAGTACAAATACCTACCTAATTCCTTTCTCCCCCGGAAGCCGGTTGTAACGGAACCGGACCCGTCTGTGCTTGGGTACTTCCGTTATAATACCGCTTCCCTGTCCGAACACCGACAACAGGCACCACCTCTGACCATACAAGACTAGACGACACCAGCCTTGAAGGAAAACCAGGAAATAGACTACTTTATTTTAACACAGATACAAGATATATACATTCAAGGGAACAAACCCCCCCCCCCCCCCACCCTGCATAATGGCACAGGGCGGGGCAATTTACCTTTAGTAACAAGAGACACACCAACAGACAGTCCCATCAGGGAGGGAGGGCTGCTGGGAACACCCCCCACCAAGCCAATACACAAACACATACATCCCGTAATAGTTTGCTCCCAAGCAAGACACACAATAGAACAATGGGATGCAACCACATGGCATTAAACAGTCAACAAACCCCCACCCCAATATTAGAACAGATCACCCTGTACCCCTAATAGGCACAGGGTGACTTACACATAAGAGGGATATGGGGAGCTGAGACAGGGGTCTCCCCACCTCTCCAAAATGAGCTGTGTTCCATGGGCCCCCCACCCAAAGTGACTCCTGTCACACCGGTACTCTCCAATGGCCAGATTTGCATTGCTACACTTAGGAAACGGAGACCAGACTAGATATATTTAAAGTAGGATTTATTTACAGTGAAACCGAAATCCATCCAAAAACCAGCAAACAGGAAACACTGCAAACATGAAGATATGAGTGAACCATACCCATATAATCCAAATGCCTAACTAGCAACCTAAGTAAAAGGAAGCCTAATTATTATTATTATTACATCGAGTTTATATAGCGCCAAAGGGTTTGCTCAGCGCTGTACAATAGAGGGGGGGACAATAGATGGCACAGTACAGCAACAACAAACAGCACACAAGGGGTTAGAGGGCCCTACTCTTTCGAGCTTACAATCTAGGAGCTAATAAACTATATACAATTATTATTATTATTATTATACAGTATTTATATAGCGCCAAAGGGTATGCTCAGCACTGTACAGTAGCAAGGGGACATAACATGAGACAAGACAGTAACAATACACTACACGAGGGGTTCGAGGGCCCAGCTCTTTCAAGCTTACAATCTAGGAGGGAGGGGAAGGTGATACAGGAGGAGATAGCTGTGGGGGATGGAGTGGTGGGAGGAGTGGAGGAGGTTAATTGTTAGGTGAGGTCAGGTGTTAGGTGAGGTTGGGGTAGGCTTCCCTGAAGAGGAGGGTTTTTAGGGTGCGCCTGAAGGTGAGGAGGGTAGGTGACAGTCTGATGGATTGGGGTAGGGAGTTCCAGAGGATGGGGGAAGTCCTAGAGAAGTCCTTCAATCGGGCCTGGTAGGAGGAGACCAGGGAGCTAGAGAGCAGGAGGTCCTGTGAGGAGCGGAGGGCACGGGTAGGGTAGTATCTGGGGCGGGGCATTGTGAGTGGCCTTGTAGGTCAGGGTTAGCAGCTTGAACTTGATGCGTTGGGCAATCGGGAGCCAATGAAGGGATTGGCAGAGGGGGGAGGCAGATGTGGAGCACTTGGTGAGGTGGATGAGTCTGGATGAGTCTGGCCGCAGAGTTTACAATACAATATGTCAAAAAATGGGGAACACGGAAATAGAGGGTAATGCTGGAAATGCAAGGAAGAGGGGGGAACTAGGACTGAGATCAGGAACAAGAGGAGCAGATATAAGGCAGCAGGGAACAGGATGCAGGGTAAGATAAGGAGCAGGATAAATGGCAAGCAGTATCTGGCTAGCTAAGCAAAACAGAGGAACGGGAGGCACTAGTAGAGGAGGAACTAAATACCCTCCCAGCAGCCAGCACCAAGCGGAGACTGATTACTGGGTTCTGCTGACTTCTGGGAGACACCCGCTGGTGGATATTGGAACCACAACTCTTTGCCCAGGAACAACCACATTGTTAGCAGCAGGTGATCCAGGTCCTGACACTGTCGCTGTCCTTGTGTATGTGTCATGGCTGGGCCGATGGTTCTCTGTTATACGTAATGATGTCAGAAGGCCTGTAAATGGTGGGGTGGTGAAAAGAAAGCAGCGTTGGGGGACCGGTCTTCTAGCTGGAATGAAGCTTGCGGGAACAGGGAATAAAGTATTACTGCTTATTCCTCTACTTCCTAGAATAAATTGGCATTTGACCCTTCACATAAGCAGATAAACGTGGTCTGGGCATCCTGGCTCTACTGAATAGATATTACCAATCGTTATCCCCTATACACTGGAAATGTGTTCACCCTAGACGCCAAAATGCCACTTTCACCCCGAAAGTTCAAACAAAAAAAGTCTCTCACAGCGTCTTTAAACAACCCCACAGTAATGAAATATTCCTTCTTCTTTATTCAAATTCCTTCTGTGCGCGGTTACTACTCCTTTATCTGCTTGTTACCCTAAAAAAAGATATAATATACATAGTGTATTATCCTCAATACACATAAAATTGTGACTCCGAATCATGCTTACAAAATTTGTGTAAAATGTGCTCCACACTCCACCACGGGTCCACGTCTAAATATCTGTAATCCTTGCTCTTACCCTCTATCTACTTGAAAATCGCCTTATAATACATTCCACCCGTAAAATTCTTTCGCAAAATAGACTTTTAGAAGTAGCGGACCCTCCGAAAAGATCAAAATACAATATGATGTCTTGATTCTTCAATATAGTGCTCTCTTGTGCTCCCTTCACTCATCAATATTGCCACCAGTGAAAAGTGAATCCACACTCCACCACGTCACGGACCATGCGCCTTACCGGACCAGGCTGAAGCATCAGGAAGGGACACCACTGGCTCCTCCTGGCCACTATTGCTCCAAATACCATATAGCAATCAGGCTACACCCATTCTCCAATTCTGATTGCTATATAGTAGTGGCCAGGAGGAGCCTGATTGCTATATGGTATTTGGAGCAATAGTGGCCAAGTGGCCAGGAGGAGCAGATGGTGTCCCTTGCTGATGCTTCAGCCTGGTCCGGTAAGGCGCATGGTCTGTGAGGTGGTGGAGTGTGGATTCACTTTTCACTGGTGGCAATATTGATAACCATGCCCCTTTCCGGACCAGGCTGAAGCATCAGCAAGGGACACCATCTGCTCTACCTGGCCACTACCATATAGCAATCAGAATTGAAGAATTATTGTAGCCCAGGGTTGGGCAACTGTGGCCCTCCAGCTGTTGATGAACTTCAAGTCCCATCATGCCTCTGCCTTTGGGAGTCAAGCTTGTAACTGTCAGTTCTGCAATGCCTCATGGGACTTGTAGTTCTACAACAGCTGGAGGGCCACAGTTGCCCACTCCTGGTGTAGCCTGATTGCTATATGGTATTTGGAGCAATAGTGGCCAGGAGGAGCCAGTGGTGTCCCTTCCTGATGCTTCAGCCTGGTCCGGTAAGGCGCATGGTCTGTCAGGTGGTGGAGTGTGGATTCACTTTTCACTGGTGGCAATATTGATAACCATGTGCCTTACCGGACCAGGCTGAAGCATCAGGAAGGGACACCACTGGCTCCTCCTGGCCACTATAGCAATCAGAATTGGAGAATGGGTGTAGCCTGATTGCTATATGGTATTTGGAGCAATAGTGGCCAGGAGGAGCCAGTGGTGTCCCTTGCTGATGCTTCAGCCTGGTCCGGTAAGGCACATGGTTATCCATATTGCCACCAGTGAAAAGTGAATCCACACTCCACCACCTCACAGACCATGCGCCTTACCGGACCAAGCTGAATCATCAGCAAGGGACACCATCTGCTCCTCCTGGCCACTACCATATAGCAATCAGAATTGGAGAATGGGTGTAGCCTGATTGCTATATGGTATTTGGAGCAATAGTGGCCAGGAGGAGCAGATGGTGTCCCTTGCTGATGATTCAGCCTGGTCCGGTAAGGCGCATGGTCTGTGAGGTGGTGGAGTGTGGATTCACTTTTCACTGGTGGCAATATTGATGAGTGAAGGGAGCACAAGAGAGCACTATATTGAAGAATCAAGACATCATATTGTATTTTGATCCCGGCTTTATTGACCTCTGGCCTTGAAAGAACCCTGAAACCCTCAGGTCAAAAATGAATCGTGGAGTTCAGCAGTGAGCGTGTGGTTGTAAAGAATGCTGCCATCTCTTGGTTCCACATTTGTTGCCAGTAAACAAATGTCTGTTATATCCAAAAATGTTATGAAGTCACATGGTGTACCTTCACCTGATCATTGGACCCATATTCCTTCTAGTGCTGTGACCGAAGGATCAATGAGGTGATTGTGTATACTTCTATACCCTCCTCATCATGAATCCAAACCGAGTCACTACGCCACTGGCTAGAGAGTCTCCGGAGTGCTTCTGTCTGCCATTTTGTTTTGGTTAGTCATTTTGGTTCTGTTTGCCATCGTACTTGTGTCAGCCATTTGATGTCCTGTTCCATCATGTTCCGTTGTGTTCATCACTGTCTTTGTTTCCCAGTGAACCACCACATTAAAGAGCTCCTGGAAAGGAAGAAGAAATCCAAAATCAGAAAGAAACCAAAGCCTTATATTGAAGATTATGATGGTAGGGTTGGGTTGTGACCCATCTCTGTAGCGGCTTTCCCCTCTAGAATAACCGTCTTCCTTCTCTCTACGTAACTCTTACCTCAGCCTTCTCGCCCAGTGCGGGACCCGCTACTAGGCCTAACGCAAGACCAGATGACGAAAATATCCCTCGGTCTGTAGAGGGTACGGAGGGAACAGCTGTCTATGGAACCACGGGGACAGGGGGCCACAGTGCTACTGCTTCGTCCCTGGTGTTTCTGATCCTCCCCCCGTTACTGATCCTCCCCCCCCCGTTACTGATCCTCCCCCCCGTTACTGATCTCTCCTCCCGGTCTTATCTACTGCTTCTCCATAGATGTTACTGCACGTCCCCCAGTGTTAATTCCTAGTGTTATGGCCCCCCGCCATTGTTACTTCTCCTCAGATGTTATGCCCTGGTGTTGCTTCTACCTCAGGGTTGCTGCTACTCCCTTCCCCTAATATTACTTCTCCCCAGGCTCTGCGTTACTGTTCCCCCCTTAGTATTACTTCTCTTCCCCCACTGATCACCCCCTCCAGTGTTACTCCACCTTCCCCCCGGTGTTATTTACTGTTTCTCCCTGGTGTTACTTCTCCTCCAATGTAACTGCTCCTTCCCCAGCGTTACTGCAAAGCCCCCAGTGTTACTTCCCAGTGTTAGTGCTCCTCTACCAGTGCTACTGCTTGTGCAGTGTTACTTCCTTGTGTTGCTGCTCCTCCCCCTGGTGTTACTGCCCCTCCCCCTGGTGTTACTGTTCCTCCCCCTGGTGTTACTGCTCCTCCCCCTGGTGTTACTGCTCCTCCCCCTGGTGTTACTGTTCCTCCCCCTGGTGTTACTGCTCTTTGCCTGTTGTGTTCCTCCTGCTGTGTTACAGCCTCTCCCCTGGTGTTACTGCTCCTCCTCCTGCATTAATGGTATTACCTCCTCCCCTTGGTGTTACTGCTCCTCCCCTTGGTGTTACTGCTCCTCCCCCTGGTGTTACTGCTCCTCCTTCTGTGTTGCAGCCTCTCCTCTGGTGGTACTATTCCTTCTGCATTAATGGTATTACCTCCTCCCCCTGGTGTTACTTCTCCTCCTCCTGTATTATTAGTATTACCTCCTCCCCCCTGGTGTTACTGCTCCTCCTCCTGCATTACCTCCTCCCCCCTGACGATACTTCTCCTCCTCCTGTGTTACTTCTTCTCCCCTGGTGTTACTTCTGTGGAACTTTCTCCCCCCCTGGTGTTACTGCTCCCCCTCCTGTGTTACCTCCTCCCCCCTGATGTTACTGCTCCTCCTCCTGTATTACCTCCTCCCCCCTGGTGTTACTGCTCCTCCTCCTGTGTTACCTCCTCCCCCTGATGTTACTGCTCCTCCTCCTGTATTACCTCCTCCCCCCTGGTTTTACTGCTCCTCCTCCTGTGGTACCTCCTCCCCCCTGGTGTTACTGCTCCCCCTCCTGTGTTACCACCTCCCCCCTGGTGTTACTACTCCTCCTGTGTTGCCTCCTCCCCCCTGATGTTACTGCTCCTCCTCCTATGTTACCTCCTCCCCCCTGATGTTACTGCTCCTCCTCCTGTGTTACCTCCTCCCCCCTGGTGTTACTGCTCCTCCTCCTGTGTTACCTCCTCCCCCCTGGTGTTACCACTCCTCCTCCTGTGTTACCTCCTCCCCCCTGGTGTTACTGCTCCTGGTGTTGTTGCTCTTCCACGGGTGTTACCGCTCCTCCTCCTGTGTTACCTCCTCCTCACTGGTGTTACTGCTCCTCCTCCTGTGTTACCTCCTCCTCACTGGTGTTACTGCTCCTCCTCCTGTGTTACCTCCTCCCCTTGGTGTTACTACACCTCCTCCTTCTGTGTTACCTCCTCCCTCCTGGTGTTACTACTCCTCCTCCTTCTGTGTTACCTCCTCCCTCCTGGTGTTACTGCTCCTGGTGTTGTTGCTCTACCCTGGGTGTTACTGCTCCTCCTCCTGTGTTACCTCCTCCCCCCTGATGTTACTGCTCCTCTTCCTGTTACCTCCTCCCCCCTGATGTTACTGCTCCTCCTCCTGTGTTACCTCCTCCCCCCTGATGTTACTGCTCCTCCTCCTCCTGTGTTACCTCCTCCCCCCTGGTGTTACTGCTCCTCCTCCTGTGTTACCTCCTCCCCCCTGGTGTTACTGCTCCTCCTCCTGTGTTACCTCCTCCCCCTTGGTGTTACTGCTCCTCCTCCTGTGTTACCTCCTCCCCCCTGGTGTTACTGCTCCTCCTCCTGTGTTGCCTCCTCCCCCCTGGTGTTACTGCTCCTTCTCCTGTGTTGCCTCCTCCCCCCTGATGTTACTGCTCCTCCTCCTGTGTTACCTCCTCCCCCCTGATGTTACTGCTCCTCCTCCTGTGTTACCTCCTCCCCCCTGATGTTACTGCTCCTCCTCCTGTATGACCTCCTCCCCCTGATGTTACTGCTCCTCCTCCTGTGTTACCTCCTCCCCCCTGATGTTACTGCTCCTCCTCCTGTGTTACCTCCTCCCCCCTGTTGTTACTGCTCCTCCTCCTGTGTTACCTCCTCCCCCCTGATGTTACTGCTCCTCCTCCTGTGTTACCTCGTCCCCCCTGATGTTACTGCTCCTCCTCCTGTGTTACCTCCTCCCCCCTGATGTTACTCCTCCTCCTCCTGTATTACCTCCTCCCCCCTGGTGTTACTGCTCCTCCTCCTGTGTTACCTCCTCCCCTTGGTGTTACTACACCTCCTCCTTCTGTGTTACCTCCTCCCTCCTGGTGTTACTACTCCTCCTCCTCCTGTGTTACCTCCTCCCCCCTGGTGTTACCACTCCTCCTCCTGTGTTACCTCCTCCCCCCTGGTGTTACTGCTCCTGGTGTTGTTGCTCTACCACGGGTGTTACTGCTCCTCCTCCTGTGTTACCTCCTCCCCCCTGATGTTACTGCTCCTCCTCCTGTTACCTCCTCCCCCCTGATGTTACTGCTCCTCCTCCTGTGTTACCTCCTCCCCCCTGATGTTACTGCTCCTCCTCCTCCTGTGTTACCTCCTCCCCCCTGGTGTTACTGCTCCTCCTCCTGTGTTACCTCCTCCCCCCTGGTGTTACTGCTCCTCCTCCTGTGTTGCCTCCTCCCCCTTGGTGTTACTGCTCCTCCTCCTGTGTTGCCTCCTCCCCCCTGGTGTTACTGCTCCTCCTCCTGTGTTGCCTCCTCCCCCCTGGTGTTACTGCTCCTCCTCCTGTGTTGCCTCCTCCCCCCTGGTGTTACTGCTCCTCCTCCTGTGTTGCCTCCTCCCCCTGATGTTACTGCTCCTCCTCCTGTGTTACCTCCTCCCCCCTGATGTTACTGCTCCTCCTCCTGTGTTACCTCCTCCCCCCTGATGTTACTGCTCCTCCTCCTGTATGACCTCCTCCCCCCTGATGTTACTGCTCCTCCTCCTGTGTTACCTCCTCCCCCCTGATGTTACTGCTCCTCCTCCTGTGTTACCTCCTCCGCCCTGTTGTTACTGCTCCTCCTCCTGTGTTACCTCCTCCCCCCTGATGTTACTGCTCCTCCTCCTGTGTTACCTCCTCCCCCCTGATGTTACTGCTCCTCCTCCTGTGTTACCTCCTCCCCCCTGATGTTACTGCTCCTCCTCCTGTGTTACCTCCTCCCCCCTGATGTTACTGCTCCTCCTCCTGTGTTACATCCTCCCCCCTGATGTTACTGCTCCTCCTCCTGTGTTACATCCTCCCCCCTGGTGTTACTGCTCCTCCTCCTGTGTTACCTCCTCCCCCCTGGTGTTACTGCTCCTCCTCCTGTGTTACCTCCTCCCCCCTGGTGTTACTGCTCCTCCTCCTGTGTTGCCTCCTCCCCCCTGGTGTTACTGCTCCTCCTCCTGTGTTGCCTCCTCCCCCCTGGTGTTACTGCTCCTCCTCCTGTGTTGCCTCCTCCCCCCCGATGTTACTGCTCCTCCTCCTGTGTTACCTCCTCCCCCCTGATGTTACTGCTCCTCCTCCTGTGTTACCTCCTCCCCCCTGATGTTACTGCTCCTCCTCCTGTATGACCTCCTCCCCCTGATGTTACTGCTCCTCCTCCTGTGTTACCTCCTCCCCCCTGATGTTACTGCTCCTCCTCCTGTGTTACCTCCTCCCCCCTGTTGTTACTGCTCCTCCTCCTGTGTTACCTCCTCCCCCCTGATGTTACTGCTCCTCCTCCTGTGTTACCTCCTCCCCCCTGATGTTACTGCTCCTCCTCCTGTGTTACCTCCTCCCCCCTGATGTTACTCCTCCTCCTCCTGTATTACCTCCTCCCCCCTGGTGTTACTGCTCCTCCTCCTGTGTTACCTCCTCCCCTTGGTGTTACTACACCTCCTCCTTCTGTGTTACCTCCTCCCTCCTGGTGTTACTACTCCTCCTCCTCCTGTGTTACCTCCTCCCCCCTGGTGTTACCACTCCTCCTCCTGTGTTACCTCCTCCCCCCTGGTGTTACTGCTCCTGGTGTTGTTGCTCTACCACGGGTGTTACTGCTCCTCCTCCTGTGTTACCTCCTCCCCCCTGATGTTACTGCTCCTCCTCCTGTTACCTCCTCCCCCCTGATGTTACTGCTCCTCCTCCTGTGTTACCTCCTCCCCCCTGATGTTACTGCTCCTCCTCCTCCTGTGTTACCTCCTCCCCCCTGGTGTTACTGCTCCTCCTCCTGTGTTACCTCCTCCCCCCTGGTGTTACTGCTCCTCCTCCTGTGTTGCCTCCTCCCCCTTGGTGTTACTGCTCCTCCTCCTGTGTTGCCTCCTCCCCCCTGGTGTTACTGCTCCTCCTCCTGTGTTGCCTCCTCCCCCCTGGTGTTACTGCTCCTCCTCCTGTGTTGCCTCCTCCCCCCTGGTGTTACTGCTCCTCCTCCTGTGTTGCCTCCTCCCCCTGATGTTACTGCTCCTCCTCCTGTGTTACCTCCTCCCCCCTGATGTTACTGCTCCTCCTCCTGTGTTACCTCCTCCCCCCTGATGTTACTGCTCCTCCTCCTGTATGACCTCCTCCCCCCTGATGTTACTGCTCCTCCTCCTTTGTTACCTCCTCCCCCCTGATGTTACTGCTCCTCCTCCTGTGTTACCTCCTCCGCCCTGTTGTTACTGCTCCTCCTCCTGTGTTACCTCCTCCCCCCTGATGTTACTGCTCCTCCTCCTGTGTTACCTCCTCCCCCCTGATGTTACTGCTCCTCCTCCTGTGTTACCTCCTCCCCCCTGATGTTACTGCTCCTCCTCCTGTGTTACCTCCTCCCCCCTGATGTTACTGCTCCTCCTCCTGTGTTACATCCTCCCCCCTGATGTTACTGCTCCTCCTCCTGTGTTACCTCATCCCCCCTGATGTTACTGCTCCTCCTCCTGTATGACCTCCTCCCCCCTGATGTTACTGCTCCTCCTCCTGTGTTACCTCCTCCCCCCTGATGTTACTGCTCCTCCTCCTGTGTTACCTCCTCCCCCCTGTTGTTATTGCTCCTCCTCCTGTGTTACCTCCTCCCCCCTGATGTTACTGCTCCTCCTCCTCCTGTGTTACCTCCTCCCCCCTGATGTTACTGCTCCTCCTCCTGTGTTACCTCCTCCCCCCTGATGTTACTGCTCCTCCTCCTGTGTTACCTCCTCCCCCCTGATGTTACTGCTCCTCCTCCTGTGTTACATCCTCCCCCCTGATGTTACTGCTCCTCCTCCTGTATTACCTCGTCCCCCCTGATGTTACTGCTCCTCCTCCTGTATGACCTCCTCCCCCCTGATGTTACTGCTCCTCCTCCTGTGTTACCTCCTCCCCCCTGATGTTACTGCTCCTCCTCCTGTGTTACCTCCTCCCCCCTGTTGTTACTGCTCCTCCTCCTGTGTTACCTCCTCCCCCCTGATGTTACTGCTCCTCCTCCTGTGTTACCTCCTCCCCCCTGATGTTACTGCTCCTCCTCCTGTTACCTCCTCCCCCCTGATGTTACTGCTCCTCCTCCTGTGTTACATCCTCCCCCCTGATGTTACTGCTCCTCCTCCTGTATTACCTCCTCCCCCCTGATGTTACTGCTCCTCCTCCTGTGTTACCTCCTCCCCCCTGATGTTACTGCTCCTCCTCCTGTGTTACCTCCTCCCCCCTGATGTTACTGCTCCTCCTGTGTTACATCCTCCCCCCTGATGTTACTGCTCCTCCTCCTGTATTACCTCGTCCCCCCTGATGTTACTGCTCCTCCTCCTGTATGACCTCCTCCCCCCTGATGTTACTGCTCCTCCTCCTGTATTACCTCGTCCCCCCTGATGTTACTGCTCCTCCTCCTGTGTTACCTCCTCCCCTCTGATGTTACTGCTCATCCTCCTGTTACCTCCTCCCCCCTGATGTTACTGCTCCTCCTCCTGTGTTACATCCTCCCCCCTGATGTTACTGCTCCTCCTCCTGTATTACCTCTTCCCCCCTGACGTTACTGCTCCTCCTCCTGTATTACCTCCTCCCCCCTGGTGTTACTGCTCCTCCTCCTGTGTTACCTCCTCCCCTTGGTGTTACTACACCTCCTCCTTCTGTGTTTCCTCCTCCTCCCTCCTGGTGTTACTACTCCTCCTTCTGTGTTACCTCCTCCCTCCTGGTGTTACTGCTCCTGGTGTTGTTGCTCTACCACGGGTGTTACTGCTCCTCCTCCCGTGTTACCTCCTCCCCCCTGATGTTACTGCTCCTCCTCCTGTTACCTCCTCCCCCCTGGTGTTACTGCTCCTCCTCCTGTGTTGCCTCCTCCCCCCTGGTGTTACTGCTCCTCCTCCTGTGTTGCCTCCTCCCCCCTGGTGTTACTGCTCCTCCTCCTGTATTACCTCGTCCCCCCTGATGTTACTGCTCCTCCTCCTGTGTTACCTCCTCCCCTCTGATGTTACTGCTCATCCTCCTGTTACCTCCTCCCCCCTGATGTTACTGCTCCTCCTCCTGTGTTACATCCTCCCCCCTGATGTTACTGCTCCTCCTCCTGTATTACCTCTTCCCCCCTGACGTTACTGCTCCTCCTCCTGTATTACCTCCTCCCCCCTGGTGTTACTGCTCCTCCTCCTGTGTTACCTCCTCCCCTTGGTGTTACTACACCTCCTCCTTCTGTGTTTCCTCCTCCTCCCTCCTGGTGTTACTACTCCTCCTTCTGTGTTACCTCCTCCCTCCTGGTGTTACTGCTCCTGGTGTTGTTGCTCTACCACGGGTGTTACTGCTCCTCCTCCCGTGTTACCTCCTCCCCCCTGATGTTACTGCTCCTCCTCCTGTTACCTCCTCCCCCCTGGTGTTACTGCTCCTCCTCCTGTGTTGCCTCCTCCCCCCTGGTGTTACTGCTCCTCCTCCTGTGTTGCCTCCTCCCCCCTGGTGTTACTGCTCCTCCTCCTGTGTTGCCTCCTCCCCCCTGGTGTTACTGCTCCTCCTCCTGTGTTGCCTCCTCCCCCCTGGTGTTACTGCTCCTCCTCCTGTGTTGCCTCCTCCCCCCTGATGTTACTGCTCCTCCTCCTGTGTTACCTCCTCCCCCCTGATGTTACTGCTCCTCCTCCTGTATGACCTCCTCCCCCCTGATGTTACTGCTCCTCCTCCTGTGTTACCTCCTCCCCCCTGATGTTACTGCTCCTCCTCCTGTGTTACCTCCTCCCCCCTGTTGTTACTGCTCCTCCTCCTGTGTTACTTCCTCCCCCCTGGTGTTACCGCTCCTCCTCCTGTATTACCTCCTCCCCCCTGATGTTACCGCTCCTCCTCCTGTGTGACCTCCTCCCCCCTGGTGTTACTGCTCCTCCTCCTGTGTGACCTCCTCCCCCCTGGTGTTACTGCTCCTCCTCCTGTGTTACCTCCTCCCCCCTGGTGTTACTGCTCCTCCTCCTGTGTTACCTCCTCCCCCCTGGTGTTACTGCTCCTCCTCCCGTATTACCTCCTCCCCCCTGGTGTTACTGCTCCTGGTGTTGTCGCTCTTCCCCGGGTGTTTAGTTTCCTGGTATTACACCTCAGTCTCGGTGTTGCTGCTCCCTCATTGGCTAGTGTAGCCTTTGGTTGGCTTATAAAATGGCCTTTATGAAGCTAACAGAATATCTGTAGCTTTTGATTTCTCTTTTTTGTAAGCATTTTTTTTATGAGGGGCCCGTTCTGCACTCTTATACGTATTTGCTATACTTTCGGTAAATACTACATTTTTTTTTTACTGGAAAAGAGAGATTTTTGTGTCGTCTGGTCAAAATTCTAATTTACCTACCAAATATCTTCTAATCTGTTCTATGTGTGTCTGCCCCTAGCGTCTGTCTCTAGATAAACCAAACCTAGCTCATCTATTAAAGGAAATGTATATTGTGTATGGACTAAACAAAACCTGCAAATGTTTGCCTTATTTTATTGTTTTTTAATCAGGTAAATATGAAATGATACCTATGAATATTTATTTGTACTTCTCTCCAAGCAGCTTAGGTTTAGTGTTAGAAAAGCAGCTTTTGATTTGGCCTGAAGAGCAGGAAGATCAGATTACACACATTGCAGGGTGAAAAGCAGGAAGATCAGATTACACACATTGCAGAGTGAAAAGCAGGAAGATCATATTACACACATTGCAGGGTGAAAAGCAGGAAGATCAGATTATACACATTGCAGAGTGAAAAGCAAGAAGATCAGATTACACACATTGCAGGGTGAAAAGCAGGAGGATCAGATTACACACATTGCAAAGTGAAAAGCAGGAATATCAGATTACACACATTGCAGAGTGAAAAGCAGAAAGATCAGATTACACACATTGCAGGGTGAAAAGCAGGAGGATCAGATTACACACATTGCAGAGTGAAAAGCAGGAAGATCAGATAACACACATTGCAGAGTGAAAAGCAGGAAGATCAGATAACACACATTACAGAGTGAAAAGCAGGAAGATCAGATTACACACATTGCAGGGTGAAAAGCAGGAAGATCAGATCACACATTGCAGGGTGAAAAGCAGGAAGATCAGATTACACACATTGCAGGGTGAAAAGCAGGAAGATCAGATTACACACATTGCAGGGCGAAAAGCAAGAAGATCAGATTACACATTGCAGGGTGAAAAGCAGGAAGATCAGATTACACACATTGCAGGGTGAAAAGCAGGAAGATCAGATTACACACATTGCAGGGTGAAAAGCAGGAAGATCAGATTACACACATTGCAGAGTGAAAAGCAGAAAGATCAGATTACACACATTGCAGAGTGAAAAGCAGGAAGATCAGATTACACACATTGCAGGGTAAAAAGCAGGAAGATCAGATTACACACATTGCAGAGTGAAAAGCAGGAAGATCATATTACACACATTGCAGGGTGAAAAGCAGGAAGATCAGATTATACACGTTGCAGAGTGAAAAGCAGGAAGATCAGATTATACACATTGCAGGGTGAAAAGCAGGAGGATCAGATTACACACATTGCAGAGTGAAAAGCAGGAAGATCAGATTACATACATTGCAGGGTGAAAAGCAGGAAGATCAGATCACACATTGCAGGGTGAAAAGCAGGAAGATCAGATTACACACATTGCAGAGTGAAAAGCAGGAAGATCAGATTACACACATTGCAGAGTGAAAAGCAGGAAGATCAGATTATACACATTGCAGGGTGAAAAGCAGGAGGATCAGATTACACACATTGCAGAGTGAAAAGCAGGAAGATCAGATTACACACATTGCAGGGTGAAAAGCAGGAGGATCCGATTACACACATTGCAGCGTGAAAAGCAGGAAGATCAGATCACACATTGCAGGGTGAAAAGCAGGAAGATCAGATCACACATTGCAGGGTGAAAAGCAGGAAGATCAGATTATACACATTGCAGGGTGAAAAGCAAGAAGATCAGATTACACACATTGCAGGGTGCCTCACATCAGGGGTCAGGCTAGACCAGTAGGCATAGTAGTAGACTCCCACCGACCAGCCCCATAAAGCTCCATGTACAGAGGACACTTCTGAACGATGGAAACTGACTGCTGGAAAACGTAGGTTAAAAAAGTCTGTTTAGCTGAGTTTGCATTCTGCGTTTATGTGCGTTTAGAAGCAATAGAAGAAGAAATAGAGAGAGCAGAAGCAGAGAGAGCAGTATGTGTTGACATGACCTGTCTTTTTTTTTGTGGTGTTTGGATGTTCCGGCTCATTTCTGTGCTGAAATTATTGCAGCCGTGTCTAACATGTTTTCATTCATGCCAAACCGCAAAGTATGGTGTACCGGGTCCATTTGAGTACCGGGAAAACGCTTTGCATGCGTTTTTCATGATGAAAAAAAAGGCTCTGGACAGCATCTGGAAATGGAAGAGTTAAAAAAAAAATTCAAATGCTTATAAACGCGTTTAGCCGCGTTTACAAGCGTTTTGCATTTGAAACGCTGATAAAATCTGCTGAACGCAAGTTTTCTGCGTTCAAAAAAACGACTGTAAACTCAGCTGCCTGTAAAGGACTGTAAAGGACGATGTGTACATGGAAACAGGAGAACACTAGGGAGAGTTCAGGGGCTGCTGAAGAAACGCTGAACAGCTCCTAAACGTGCGTTTATCAGCCGCAGTGTACATGAGGCCTAAGTACAGTAGCAGGTTATTATTATTATTATTATTATACAGTATTTATAAAGCGCTAATAGTTCGCTCAGCGCTGTACATTACAAAGGGGGACAGAACATGTGACAGAACAATACCAATACAATGCAAAACATGAGGGGATCGAGGGCCCTGCTCCTTGGAGCTTACAATCTAGGAGGGAGGGGATGGTGGCACAGGAGGAGATAGCTGTGGGGGATGGAGTGGTAGGAAGAGTGGAGGAGGTCGGCAAGTTAGCAGGGGGTGGGGTAGGCTTCCCTGAAGAGATGGGTTTTCAGGGTGCGCCTAAAGGAGAGGAGAGTAGGTGATAATCTGATGGGTTGGGGCAGGGAGTTCCAGAGGATGGGTGACACCCTGGAGAAGTCCTGGAGGCGGGCATGGGAGGAGGAGACCAGGGAACTAGAGAGAAGGATGTCTTGTGAGGAGCGGAGTGTGCGTGTTGGGCGGTACTTGGATATTAGGTCAGTGATGTAGTTCGGGGCAGTATGGTGGACAGCTTTGTACGTCAGCGTTAGGATTTTGAATTTGATCCGTTGCGCAATCAGAAGCCAGTGGAGGGATTGGCAGAGGGGGGTGGTGGAGACAGAGCGGTTGGTAAGGTGGATGAGTCTGGCAGCCGTATTCAGGATGGACTGAAGCGGGGATAGCCAGCGGCGAGGCAGGCCAGTGAGGAGGGAGTTGCAGTAGTCGAGTCGTGATATGATGAGGGAGTGGATGAGCTGTTTAGTGGTTTCTGGGGTTAGGAACGTGCGGATTTTGGCGATGTTGCGGAGGTGGAGTCTGCATGTTGCGGAGGTGGAGTCTGCATGTTGCGGAGGTGGAGTCTGCATGTTGCGGAGGTGGAGTCTGCATGTTGCGGAGGTGGAGTCTGCATGTTGCGAAGGTGGAGTCTGCACGAGTTTGTTAGTGATTGGACTTGGGGCTGCATCCTTGCAGATGATACAGGCTCACCCAAGGTGCGGGGTCCAAGCACCAACCAGAGCTCCTGATCAGGGGCGGACTGACAACTCATGGGGCCCCCGGGCAATAGGGGTCATGGGGCCCCTGTGTCCTTGCCCAAACTCAAAAAAGCCTATGAAAAGGTACCAGGGGCATCTCATGGGGCCCCCTACTGACCCCGGGCCCTCGGGCAGTACCCAAGTTTCCAAATGGTCAGTCCGCCCCTACTCCTGATGGTAGCGATGGGTTTTGCTGTATCAGCCATGACAGGAGGTGAGCAAGCCAGCGTCCAGTAGCCCAAAGGACCGGTTTTATGGAAGACCATTTTTCTACGGACCGGGGGGGGACGGGGGTTGGGCTTGAGGTGATATAGTCTGCCAGTAGATGCAGCTCCACCCCAGATCATCAGGCATTAGATTCTTATAAGGAGCGTACAGCCCGGATCCCTCACATGCGCAATGTACAGTCGGGTTCGCGCTCATATGACAATCTAACATCACTGTTGATATGACAGTAGGCGGAGCTTAGGTGGCAGTGGGAGTGGCTGTAGGGCTAATTCACACAGTGTGCAGTGATGGTCGTTTCTCACATTGTAAAATACCTGTCACCGCAAAGACACACAGGAAACAAGTGTTTCCTATGTGTCCCATTCACACTGGGCTGTGCTGCAATAAAGAGCAAAAGCATTTGCCAAATTGCATGGCAATGTACAGCAGCGCAGTGCAAAAAATAAAAGGATCTGCCTGATGCGCTGAATCACCCACCACACTGCACCCTACCACAGCCGGAAACGGAGAACTGCTGGAGTGCAAAGCAATTCAGCACCTCTCTAGTCCCATATGGATCCAGTGCGGGGGGGCCCGGTTCCTAAAAAGGCCAGGGACGTGGGGTTGGCCCACATGGAAGAAAAATATATTTGAAATATATTAATATATTTTAAAAAAATTCTTCCTAAATATATTGCTATATATTTGAAATGCTACAATTTTGGCCATACTCAATATATTTCCATATGTATGTATATATATATATATATATATATTTTTTTTTTTAAATTTATCTCAGGTACTTATATATCGCCGTCAATGTATGCAGCACTTTACATATATATTGTACATTCACATCAGTCCCTAACCCTCAAGGGGTGTACAATCTAAGGTCCCTAAATTACATTCATATACATACGAGGGACAATTTAGACAGGAGCCAATTAACCTACCAGCATGTCCTTGGAGTGTGGGAGGAAACTGGAGTACCCGGAGGAAACCCACACAGACACAGGGAGAACATGCAAACACCAGTCAGGAGGTGCCGTAGCTGGGATTTGAACCAATGACCCTAGTACTGCCAGGCGGAAGTGCTAACCATTTAGATATATATATACACATACTGTATGTTGAAATGTTTTTTTAATTACAAAACATATATGAAAAATATTTTTAAAAATACATTTCAAATATACTGTATGTCTTTAAAAATATAAATATACATTTTTGGAATGCATTTACAAATTTATGTAAAAATATATGTTAAATGACTTTTTTATATGCTAAAAAAAAATCTGAAGAATATATTTAAAAAATATATATTTTTAAAAATATTTTTCATATATTTTGTAATATATAAAAAACGCATTTCAACATACAGTGTGTGTGTGTGTGTGTATATATATACAGTTGCATTAAAAAGTATGTGAACCCCTTGTTCAATAAGAACAATAGAAGAACACAGTCTGCTGAACATAATACTACACAAACATTAGATGTTGCCATGGTTTAATTGCACATAACATGTAAACATTCACAGTGCAGGGAGGAAAAAGTATGTGAACCTTTGGACTTAATAACTGGTTGACCCTCCTTTGGCAGCAATAACCTCAACCAAACGTTTCCTGTAGTTGCAGATCAGACCTGCACAACGATCTGGAGTCATTTTGGACCACTCCTCTTCACAAAACTGTTTCAGTGTAGCAATATTCTTGGGATGTCTGGTGTGAATCGCTCTCTTAAGGTCATGCCACAGCATTTCAATCGGGTTGAGGTCAGGACTCTGACTGGGCCACTCCAGAAGGCGTATTCTGTGCTGTTGCAGCCATTGTTTTGTTGAATTACTTGTATGCTTTGGGTCATTGTCCTGTTGCATCATCCATCCTCTGCGGAGCTTCAGTTGGAGGACAGATGGTTGTACGTTTTCCTGCAAAATGTCTTGATAAACTCTGGAATTCATTTTCCCATCAATGACAACAATCCATCCAGGCCCTGTGGCAGCAAAGCAGCCCCAAACCATGATGCTCCCTCCGCCATGTTTCACAGTGGGGATGAGGTTTTGATGTTGGTGTGCTGTGCCTTTTTTTCTCCACACATAGTGTTGTGTGTTCTTCCCAAACAACTCAATCTTGCTTTCATCTGTCCACAGTATATTTTGCCAGTAGTGCTGTGGAACATCCAGGTGCTCTTTTGCAAACTTCAAACGTGCTGCAATATTCTTTTTGGACAGCAATGGCTTCCTCCGTGGTGTCCTCCCATGTACTCCATTCTTGTTTCATGTTTTCCTTATTGTAGATGTGTCAACAAATATGTTAGCATGTGCCAGAGATTTCTGTAGGTCTTTAGCTGACACTCTGGGATTCTTCTTTACCTCATGCAGCATTCTGCGCTGTGCTCTTGCAGTCATTTTTACAGGACGACCACGCCTAGGGAGAGTAGCAACAGTGCTAAACTTTCTCCATTTGTAGACAGTCTGTCTTACCGTGGACACATGAACATCAAGGCTTTTGGAGATACTTTTGTAACCCTTTCCAGCTTCATGCAAGTCAACAATTCTTGATCGTAGGTCTTCTGAGAGCTCTTTTCTGCGAGCCATGGTTCACATCACACAGTGCTTCTTAAAACCAGTAAACCCAAAACAGGTGTGTGTTTTTTAAGGGCAGGACAGCTGTCAGCAACACATCCAATATCATCACACTGATTGGAGTCAAGGTTGGCTCACTCCTGGCTCCAATTAGCTCTGGGAGAAGTCATTAAGCTAGGGCCTCACATACTTTTTCCTCCCTGCACTGTGAATGTTTACATGTTATGTGCAATTAAACCATGGCAACATCTAATGTTTGTGTAGTATTATGTTCAGCAGACTGTGTTCTTCTATTGTTGTGACTTAGATGACGTTCAGAGCACATTTTATGCCCAATTCATGCAAAACTCCACGTAATCCCAAGGGGTTCACATACTTTTTCTTGCAACTGTATATGTGTGTGTGTGTGTATATATATATATATATATATACACACACATATATTTATTTATTTATTTTTAAATATATTGAATACGGCATGAATTGTAGTGTTTCAAATATATGTCAATATATTTGGGAAGAATATTTTTAAAATATATTTCAAATATATTTTTCTTCCATGTGGGTGTGCATTAAGACTGCCCTGACTGCAAGACAAGGAGAGCGTGAGGAGCTCTATACTAAGTACAGGGACACTTGAGAAAAAAAGCTGTAAAAGTACCGATACAACCAGCTCAGATATCAAAGTGTATGTGATCATCCTCCCCGTAACACTAAGTACTAGGTGCTCGCAGACCCCGACTGACCCAACTGTGTGTCATGTGACCGGCCTGGCAGCGCACAGAGCAAGGGCAGAGTACAATGGATCTTCCACAATACAGAAAATTCTCCGTCTACGAGAACAGACAGCGGCCCTGTATTGCACCAGAACCTGAATACCAGGGAGAAGGTCAGAGGGAACGGAAGGCCTATTGTTCGCCGTATTCTGTAACAATTGGCAAAGTGCTCCAAATGGACAGGGAACATTGTGCAGTGCGATTGTGAAAGCGCAGGGCAGGTTGGCCTGCTGTGTAGACTTGTGGAGGAGAGACAATATCGCTATAGATAAAAATAAATAGCACAGTTTTGTAGCTGCACTACTAAATCTTAGCAAACAGGCCTCCATATTCAGCTAACTGCATTCTATCTAAAGGTAAAACTGTTCATTTTGGATGGAGTTGAATAAAACAGCCATTTTTTTTTTACTGACAGTAAAATTGAACTAAAAAAAAGTGAAGATTTGCTGTGTTATAGGACACATTCCCAAATGTTCACTGTGCTTTAGCAGTACGCTGAAAAGTGTACTTTTTGCCCTGACTTGTTTTTTGAAAAAGAGTATTTCGCTTCCTGTGCCGAGGCACCCCTGTTCTGTATCCTCATAGCTGTATATCCGCAGTGTGAGATCACCTAAAGAAGGGATGTCAAACTGGCGGCCCTCCAGCTGTTGCGAAACTACAAGTCCCATCATGCTTCTGCCTTTGGGAAGTCATGTTTGCAACTGTCAGCCTTGCAATGCCTCATGGGACTTGAAGTTTGGCAACAGCTGGAGGACCGCTACTTTGACACCCCTGCCCTAAACCATTGCTGTTTCTGATTTGCTGGTCTCACCAGATTTAGGGTGAGATTTGGTGATGTCATTACTGTGCAGCTCACTGTTCTTCTTGCTATAGAGAAAGCTGTACCTGAGGACCTGTAGTGCAAGAATCTCCCTGCTTCTTCTTCATCCATTCAGTGTATCTGTTCTTGCTCCTTCTCCATTACCCCACAAGTCATCTGATCATGTTATTACTGTACTGCTCATAGTTCTCCTTGCTGGAGAGGAAGTTGTACTTGAGGACGTGCAGTACAAGAATGCCTCTGCTTCGTTCATTCTGTGCCTCTGTGCTTTCTCTATCTTCTATCTTCATCATTACCCCACTAGTTATCAGACCAAGTTACTACTGGGCTGCTCACTTTTCTCTTTGCTGGAGAGGAAGCTGTTACTGAGGACCTGCAGTGCAAGAATCTCCCTGCTTCTTCTTCATCCATTCAGTGTATCTGTTCTTGCTCCATCTCCATCATTACCCCACAAGTCATCTGATCATGTTATTACTGTACTGCTCATAGTTCTCCTTGCTGGAGAGGAAGTTGTACCTGAGGACGTGCATTACAAGAATGCCCCTGCTTCATTCATTCTGTGCCTCTGTGCTTTCTCTATCTTCATCATTACCCCACTAGTTATCAAACCATGTTACTACTGGGCTGCTCACTTTTCTCTTTGCTGGAGAGGAAGCTGTTACTGAGGACCTGCAGTGCAAGAATCTCCCTGCTTCTTCTTCATCCATTCAGTGTATCTGTTCTTGCTCCATCTCCATCATTACCCCACAAATCATCTGATCATGTTACTACTGTGCTGCTCACTTTTCTCTTTGCTGGAGAGGAAGCTGTTACTGAGGACCTGCACTTCAAGGATCTCTCTGCTTCTCCTACATGTATTCTGTGGGTCTTTACTTCCTCCACCTACCATTACCCCACCAATCATCAGGTCACCAGTTATCAGGGAGGCAGCTCTGGTATGAGGAAGCATAGCCCTGCTTCTCTACTATGATGGCCAACTCCTTATAGAGAAACAAAGCAGAACAAGGTATGGTAATCAGTAATGGGGAAAAAAACAGCTGTAGGCAGACTACAGGCAACACTGGAGACTAGTCCTTTGTCTTCTGCCTGTCTTGTTTGGGAACTAATTCTGCATTCAGGTCATTTTTAACTTCCTGACCTTTAGCCACAACAGGGGAAATCTCCTTTTAAAAGAGAAGTATGACTTTTGTTTCCCATTATACTTGCCTAAGTGGATGCAGCTTCGGTCCGGCTCTACGGGTGAGAACTCAGCAAACACATGACAGCTGATTGCTGAGTTCTCGTCTGCTCTGTAAAGGCTGAGCCATGTACCTCTCCAGACTCTGGGGTGAATCCTGACTTTGAAGTCAGGATCTTTCCCTAGCATGGACCAGCTGAGTGACCTCAGCCCACTGTTGGTTGAAAATGGGTCACAGGAGTGCAGAATGAACTGCACTCCTCTGATCCACAGGAGAAGTACAGCCAAAGCTCTTTAAGGTTTGTTTACACTTGCCAGTTGGCAGGCGGCCGGAAGGTCTCACTGCCTGTTTGAACCTTGAAAAGCCCATACCACTATGCCACATCCATGTGCATTACATGCAGTTGTAGGGCAGTTAGGGAGTGCCCCCATTTACACGACTGGGTCCTGTTTGGCAACAACACTGAATCCCAAATTTCATATGGGGTAGAAATTTGCTTCCAAAGGAGAGCATCATAGCTGTAGCATATGTAACCCTCGCCACCATTGTAGCTTAAGGTGGGCAGTCAGAAAACAGTAAAAACATGGCTCATCTGCGTAATCTTGCCAAGTGTGAACAACGCCTTGGATAGTTGTCACCACTGGAGGATTTCCCCTCACCTACTGTCCTTTATGACAACTGCGACTTTTGCATTTCCCGTCTCTTTCAGTTCCAGTACAAATAGAGAGGGTGCGGGGACGCAGACTACAATAAAAACCTGACGGGTGTTAGCCCTACCCCACTTCACCAAAACTAAAATAAAAATGTACAATTTAAAGTGGAACCCTTTTGGGGAAAACTAGACAAAAATAGAGCTCCTGCGCTGGCACTATTCCACAACTCAAAAAAATAAATATAAACCTAGGAAACAAACCCCAGGATGAGCTTTTGGGGAAAATCCTCATTTCTGCATCTGCAATAAAACCATAAACAAGGGAAATGATACCCAACAGCACCACTCCAGACTGTTGCCTCTGTCTTTTTTTTTTTTTTTTCGAAAATCAGAAAATTTTTTGTTTTGTCCAAAAGAGTAAAAAGTACAATAAAAAAAAAAAAAATACAAAATCCAGATACAGGAAAATCCACCCTAGAAACGGGCCTTCGGCATAACAGAGAAAGAGGGAACTCTTCCTACGACCCTTCATGAAAACATTGGTAGATCGAAATAGGTGTCAGGCATCCGACCTAAAGAGAAATCGGTCACCTCCCCACATAGTCAGCTGTGTGGACGGCTCTACCAGGATCTCCCATTGGTTTGTTGCCTGTACCTTGCTGCGGATGCTCAAGGTGCTGGCCGAGGAGCCGTCCGCGCTCATAGTTAGGGAAACAGTATAACGTCGGTTGCTTACCGGTAACGTCACCGCTTTGTAAAATCTTTATTAAACCACAAGCGGCATGCAAAGTGTCCCCTCCCAAGGACCCCTTCTTCTTGACGCGTTTCACCCTAACGGGCTTATTCGATTAGGGTAAAATGCATCAAGGGAGGGCAGTCCCTGGGCGGGGACAATTAGTATGCTACTTGTGGTTTAATAAAGTGGCTGCTCCTATACTGTTTCCATAAGCTACGGGAGTTGTAGAACTTGGATCCTTGTGGGACAGGAAGTGAGGGGAAGTCTCCCCAATATGGGACAAAGACCGCAATAAAGACTTGACAAACGTCGTAACTCTTCCCCGACCATTCTAGCTTTGCGGGGATGGCTGTTGTATAGTACCCTTACTGGTATGATGGGGGTCTGGAAGGCTAGTACCGGGGGGACAGAAACCGGGGTGCCCACGAGTAGAAGCTGGGGCCCTGGGAGTAATTCCCCCGAGAAAACTGGAAGGACCCAGTACCTCCTGATTTGGACGGATCTACCTTGTCTGGCCAGGGGCTGGGAAGGCAGAGAGTCCGCAAACACAGTGGCCCCTGAGTAGTCGCCTCAGGGGTGTTCTGAGTAGCACTTGGGTGTGGGACCCCACGTTGCGAAAGAGCACATGGTCACTGGGTTTAAACACTTTTTGCACTGCGCCTCTAGGACTGGGCCTTCTGGCTAAGTTCTGGGCAATTTTTGCTACAGGCCTCAGGGCCTGGTCAGTGCACAATTTGGCACGGCCACTTTTTTATTTTTATAGATTTATTTAATTATTTAATTAATTTATTTTTTCACTCCCACGTTTGTCACTTTTTACTTATGTGTGTGTTTTCTTCACATGATGGAGGGTGTGGGTCCTTGGGCCTGCCCTGAAGTCTAGGGGGAGGATGTGTGGCCTTTTGGTTCCTGCCTCCCCTGTCCTTAGGGGGTTTTCTCTTCGGGAGAGCACCCTGACCAAGTACTGGGTGTCCGGCTTCGGCTGGACACAAGGAACGGTGGTCCACCAGGCCTTTTGGCCAGGAGGACCAAATGGGAACCTTGTCCCCGTCAGGAGCTTCGTGCCCCGGGGGATCAGGGTAGTGGTCCAACCCCTTAGGATAAAGGGGTAGGATAAAGCACACCCCTAAGTGCACTTTTTGTGTGGTGTTCGCACTTGCACTTTTTTGTGATCACTTACGGGTTTTTCGTTGTAGTTTGCATGTTTGCGGACTTAAAAAAAAAACAAAAAAAAAAAAACAAAAAAAAAAACGTCGTAACTCTTCCCCGTTTACTCTGTTCCAGGGGCGGACTGACCATTTGGAAACTCGGGCACTGCCCGAGGGCCCGGGGTCAGTAGGGGGGCCCATGAGTTGCCCCTGGTACCTTTTTCATAGGCTTTTTTGAGTTTGGGCAGCGGCCCCATGATCCCCTTTTGCCCGGGGGCCCCATGAGTTGTCAGTCCGCACCTGCTCTGTTCTAAGCTAAAAAGTGCCGGCTGATGTTCTGCTTTAAGTGGACTCCTACTGAGGTAACATCAGACATGTGTACGGTATCAAATCTTAATGCAGCCATTGTTACCTTAAATTCTCTGTTATCGGGCACAATGCGTACAAAATCTATCGATCGATCTCCTGAGCGCACAAAGGCCAACCTGGTCCAGTACCTTCAATCAATTCCGCCAGAAAAGTAGCAGAGCATTGTGTATGCAGAGCCTTCACGGTGCCTCTATAGAACATCCAATTCTGGAGCAAATCACGTCTTCAGCCAGCTCTTCATCCAGACAGTTCTCCATCCAAATGACCACCACTCCTGGAATGAGTTCTAATTAATTGCTCAAACTGACGAAGAGAAGAACGGCCACAGACATTTATTACATTAGGCGCAACAGACACCCCAGTTTACTACTTAAAGAAGCAAGGTAATTGAGCTGCAATCAATAAGACTCTTCAAGAGACTGTGAATCACCAGATGCAGACAGAAGATCGGGAACAGACACTGAGAGACTGGAATACAACCCCACTATATTACTCTAGGTGTTTGCTTGACAGGAATTCTAAACTCTCTTTCTTTATAGTGCCAACATACTCTGTGACCCTGTACAACCCTGCCATATTACCCTAGGTGTTACCTTGATGGAAATTCTGAAGTGTAATTCTTTATAGTCCCAACATACCCCATGGCCCTGCACAACCCTGCCATATTACCCTAGGGGTTTTCTTGATGGGAATTCTAAAATGTCATTCTTTATAGTCCCAACATACTCCATGGCCCCGCACAACCCTACCATATTACCCTAGGGGTTTTCTTGATGGGAATTTAAAATGTCATTCTTTATAGTCCCAACATACTCCATGGCCCTGCACAACCCTACCATATTACCCTAGGGGTTTCCTTGATGGGAATTTAAAATGTCATTCTTTATAGTCCCAACATACTCCATGGCCCCGCACAACCCTACCATATTACCCTAGGGGTTTCCTTGATGGGAATTTAAAATGTCATTCTTTATAGTCCCAACATACCCCATGGCCCCGCACAACCCTACCATATTACCCTAGGGGTTTCCTTGATGGGAATTTAAAATGTCATTCTTTATAGTCCCAACATACCCCATGGCCCCGCACAACCCTACCATATTACCCTAGGGGTTTCCTTGATGGGAATTTAAAATGTCATTCTTTATAGTCCCAACATACCCTATGGCCCCGCACAACCCTACCATATTACCCTAGGGGTTTCCTTGATGGGAATTCTAAAATGTCATTCTTTATAGTCCCAACATACCCCATGGCCCTGCACAACCCTACCATATTACCCTAAGTGTTTCCTTGATGGGAATTCTAAAGTGTCATTCTTTACACAGTTGTGCTCAAAGGTTTGCATACCCATGGAGAATTGGGAATATACAGTATGTACCATTTTTTAACCACTTCCCGTCCGGCCATTGTATATAAACGGCCGGACGGTGGCAGTGCAGGGGCGGGTTGCCATTCATAAATGGCGCCCGCCATTTTGGACTGTACGCGCTCCTCCGGACACAGCGGAACACCGATCGGCCAATCAGTGATCACATGAATAGGTGTAAGCAAGATGTCACTTCTTGTGTGTCTGTACCAAGGCCAAACATTCCAGGGGGTGGAGATTTCTGATCCAGGGGGCGGAGACTTCTGATCCAGGCCATTTGGATGAATTCTGTTATCATTATGATTTTAAAATGGAGCCAAACAACTATGTGCTAATAAATGGCTTCATATGATCAATATTCTTAAATAAAAGACAGTTTTAGGCATGATCAGTCATATTTTCAATATTCATGCCAAAATTTCACTATTTCTGGGGGGGGAGGGAAACTTTTAAGCACAACTGTATATATATATACTGCATGTGTATGTAAAAGCATAAAAGAATAAAACAGGGCGCACTCTCCTCGTGCATTACCGTGATATATAGGAAATTTATTTGTAAAATTACAAATCCATACTCACAAACCAAAAAGGTCATAAAAACAGAGACAAGGAGCCAAAAATGACAATCACGGAGGAAGGGAGTTCGACTCCTGAAACGTGTTGCCACTTTTTACCCGAGGACCTCTGCTGTCCGCGATCGTCATCTTTGGCTCCTTGTCTCTGTTTTTATGACCTTTTTGGTTTGTGAGTATGGATTTGTAATATTACAGGAAATTTCCTATATATCACGGTAATGCACGGGGAGAGTGCGCCCTGTTTTATTCTATTTCGTCAGTGTCAAGATTCCCCGACCTATCAAGGGCGGCACCTCAGCGAGTGCCAGATTCCGTGTTTTCTGTGTAGCATGAGGATTTGAGCGCTGGTTTGTGGTAACTGTTGTATGTGTATACCCACGGAGAATTGGGAATATACAGTATGTACCATTTTTTAACCACTTCCCGTCCGGGAATATAAATGGCTGGAAGGTGGCAGTGCAGGGGCGGGTGGCCATTCATAAATGGAGCCCGCCATTTTGGACTGTACACGCTCCTCCTGCCTGCTCATGTGTTCAAAGATATTTTCCTAACAGATAACAAAATCCTTCAATAATATCTCAATAAATGATCCTATGCTCTGCCGCCACATTGAAGGGTCAGTATGTGCACGGGGCCCTTTGTTTTGGGCCCCTCGGAGGCCCCATATGTTGCAGTAGCTGCCATCACGCACTTGTTGTAATGCATTAACAGGAACACATTGCAGCACATTCCACGCAAATCTCATTAATACATATTTCAATGGCGGTATTGTGAGTCTCTTCTGTTGTTTTATTCAGGTCTGCGTGGCTCTGTCCAGTGAATTTCACGGTTCCCCGAATCGCCCTCATAGTCTAAACCCCCCGAGGAGAATAAATCGGCTTGTTATTGTCACAGACGGCTAATCTCGTGTCTTGGTGGTAATCACCAAAAAGACAACATGGCAGCACTGCTGTTTCCCAGAATAGGCGTTTAATCTTCCAGCCTGTTATGTCGGAGAGATAAAGCCCCTCTAAGTATCCCCCCATCTGCCACCAAGGGAGCCGGGTGCAAGGGACACATCCATTAACAGAGCCTAAGCCCTCCCAATACTTCGCCGGCAGAGGGAGGATAATCACACGGGCCCCCGGAGTGCCGGAGACGCACTTCATACGGCAAATCACAGAGCAGGATACAACAGAGCGCAATGCAACCGTTCCAGAGACTAATAATCGCAACATATTTATCTTCCGAGCTTCTATTGTACACGTCCTCTTTTATTTACAGTGCTTTGGTTTGCTTGTGTTTAACACTTTCCTTCAAAGCTCCTCTCCAATGTGGACAAATATCAGTAGCACCATGTAGAACACACTGAAAAAAATCCCTCTGTCTGCTTTAACCTCTTCCAGTCCGGACACTTTCACCCCCTTCCAGTCCGGACACTTTCACCCCCTTCCAGTCCGGACACTTTCACCCCCTTCCTGTCCGGACACTTTCACCCCCTTCCAGTCCGGACACTTTCACCCCCTTCCAGTCCGGACACTTTCACCCCCTTCCAGTCCGGACACTTTCACCCCCTTCCTGTCCGGACACTTTCACCCCCTTCCTGTCCGGACACTTTCCCCCCCTTCCAGTCCGGACACTTTCCCCCCCTTCCAGTCCGGACACTTTCACCCCCTTCCAGTCCGGACACTTTCACCCCCTTCCAGTCTGGACACTTTCACCCCCTTCCAGTCCGGACACTTTCCCCCCCTTCCTGTCCGGACACTTTCACCCCCTTCCTGTCCGGACACTTTCACCCCCTTCCTGTCCGGACACTTTCACCCCCTTCCAGTCCGGACACTTTCACCCCCTTCCAGTCCGGACACTTTCACCCCCTTCCTGTCCGGACACTTTCACCCCCTTCCAGTCCGGACACTTTCACCCCCTTCCAGTCCGGACACTTTCACCCCCTTCCTGTCCGGACACTTTCACCCCCTTCCTGTCCGGACACTTTCCCCCCCTTCCAGTCCGGACACTTTCCCCCCCTTCCAGTCCGGACACTTTCCCCCCCTTCCAGTCCGGACACTTTCACCCCCTTCCAGTCTGGACACTTTCACCCCCTTCCAGTCCGGACACTTTCCCCCCCTTCCTGTCCGGACACTTTCACCCCCTTCCTGTCCGGACACTTTCACCCCCTTCCTGTCCGGACACTTTCACCCCCTTCCAGTCCGGACACTTTCACCCCCTTCCAGTCCGGACACTTTCACCCTCTTCCAGTCCGGACACTTTCACCCCCTTCCTGTCCGGACACTTTCACCCCCTTCCAGTCTGGACACTTTCACCCCCTTCCTGTCCAGACACTTTCACCCCCTTCCAGTCCGGACACTTTCACCCCCTTCCAGTCCGGACACTTTCACCCCCTTCCAGTCCGGACACTTTCACCCCCTTCCAGTCCGGACACTTTCCCCCCCCTTCCAGTCCAGACACTTTCACCCCCTTCCAGTCCGGACACTTTCACCCGCTTCAAGTCCGGACACTTTCACCCGCTTCCAGTCCGGACACTTTCACCTCCTTCCAGTCCGGACACTTTCACCCCCTTCCTGTCCGGACACTTTCACCCCCTTCCTGCCCAGGCCAATTTTCAGCTTTCCGCGCTGTCACACTTTGAATGACAATTGCGCGGTCATGCAACACTGTACCCATATGCATTTTTTTGAGACAGATAACACTTTATTTTGGTGGTATTTATTCACCACTGGGATTTTAATTTTTTTTTGCTATATAAATGAAAAAGTCCCAAAATTTTGCAAAAGAAGTGTTTTTATTGTATTTATTCAATTGGCCAAAATGTATTCAGTTATCTTTTTAGTAAAAAAAATAACCCAGATTAGTTTATAACCAAAAATTATAATTTTTCAAAAAATTATTTATTTTATTTTTTTTATATTTTTGTTTATGGTTTTTATTTGTTTATTTTTACATACCATCACCCTAGCAGTACAGTGTCACCATAGTGAAACTGTGTTACTTGTGGGGGGTGATGAAGATTTTGTTTTTTTACACTGATTGCTTTTATACTCATAAAGGTTGTAAAAGCAATCATTTCTCCTTCTCTCTGGCTGAATTCTTGCAGCCATTGAGAAATACTATGTGATCTGTGATTGGTCACAGCTTGTCACATGGTACAAGGCTGTTGTGAATATCCCTGTACCATGTGACCTCTGTGATCATTCAGATTTCACACGTAGTAAGCAATGATGTCAGGAAGTGACATCTTGCTTACTACTCTTCATGTGATCACTGATTGGCCAATCAGTGATCACATGATTGAGACCTCACACAGAGGTCCCGTACAGCGATCAGTGTTCCTCCAGACACAGCGGGCACCGGATCGCGGTGCTGCGTGCTCCCAGGGAGCGCATCCAAGCAGGGAATCAGGGAGGACGTTTATAAACGGCCACCAACCCCTGCGCTGCTCCCATCCGGCCGTTTATATACATGGGCCGGACGGGAAGTGGTTAACCAGCACTTCTGAATTTCCAACCCCTGCCTCCTGGGATTGCTATGTCACAAGTTACCAGGCCACGTGTGTTCAGTGGATTTGTGCGTGGACAAACAAATGGTGCTGGTGGTATAAAGTGGCAGTCTATCAGAACCTGGCAGAGTTTGTGCGCACGCATAAATCTTGCCACGCATGTGCATATGTGCCTCCGGCTCCTGCCTGGGCCTAGATGCCTGGAAGACACTGTTGGTACATATGCGAATGCACCAGAACTTTTCAAATGGCAGCGCAGAAGAGGGGTAAGGGGAGGCCATTCATTTAGTGCTTTAGTTCTGTTTTAGGATAAAGTATTATATATAGGATTTCTCCAGGACTTCTCTAGAGCTTCCCCCATCTTCTGGAACTCTCTACCCCAATTTATCAAACTATCGCCTACTCTGCTCACTTTTAGGCGATCTCTGAAAACCTATCTCTTCAGGGAAGCCTATCCTGCCTTCAGCTAATAAAGGCATCTTCTACTCCTCCTACCAGTCCATCCCCCACAGTTACTACCTTTTATACCACTAGCCCCTCCCTCTTAGATTGTAAGCTCCAAGGATCAGGCCCTCCAAACCCTCTTGTATTGAACTGTATTGTTGCTGTATTGTCTCCCGTTATATTGTAAAGCGCTGAGCAAACTGTTGGCGCGATATAAATCCTGTATAATAATAATATATAAATCCTGTATAATAATAATAATATATAAATCCTGTATAATAATAATAATAATATATAAATCCTGTATAATAATAATAATATATAAATCCTGTATAATAATAATAATATATAAATCCTGTATAATAATAATAGTATATAAATCCTGTATAATAATAATAATAATATAAATCCTGTATAATAATAATAATATATAAATCCTGTATAATAATAATAATATATAAATCCTGTATAATAATAATAATATATAAATCCTGTATAATAATAATATACTGTATATACACACCAGGGGTAGGCAGACTGTAACCCTCCAGCTGTTACAAAACTACAAGTCCCATCATGCCTATGCTTCTGGTAGTCCTGCTTGTGGCTATCAGAGTCTTGCAATGCCTCATGGGACATGTATATTGTTGTAAATCAGCAGCTTTTTTTTGTTTTTTATTGTTGTAAATCAGCAGCTTTAATTTAAATAAACCCCCGATAACCTGCCATGAAGGGCCTTTTTCAGTAAATTCCTATTATGAGTGACAACACTTTATCCCTGTCTCCCAGTTGTGCTCCTGCGGTGTCACCCTTCTAAAACCACAACATAAACCAAAAAAGTATTACAAAAATGCAACATATGTAATTCTTAATAATACAAAAAAAATCAATACAGCCCCATATGTGATTTAAAATACTATCTAACTTTAATGCTAGGTTCATCTGTGCGGGTGGTGCGGCTGCGGATCCGCAGGAAAAACCGTGCTGCCGCACCACCCGCACAGAGGAATGCGGACCCCGCGGGCGGGTGCCATCAGTTGTAATGGCACGCCGCCCGCACTAGTAAACACATCCGTACTGGGAATCGAGGTTCCCGTCCGGGCTGCATTTTCAGAAGAAGTGCAGGGACTTCTTCCCTGCGTGTCACGGGCATGGGAGTCCATTCAAATGAATGGGCTCTGGTGCCTGCACAAAATGCGGCCCCGGACGGACGCATAGATGTGAACCGGGGGGTAAAAGACCATTTCTGTTATCTGTAAGAACAGCTTCCTCGCCCTTTCCTGGTGTGTTCCCAAATTGTGAATCATCCACACTTGGTGTCCACCAGCCACCATAAAGGTGAACTCACCAGAAGGAATGGATCTCCAATGATACTATTCATAATGTATTCCATATACAGGAATAGTCTCCAAATGATCCCAGCCAAGATCCAATTCAGGTGATTCCATTCCCATAGCAGTAAAGACACATATAAATGTGAGGAGGCAAAGCTAACAGTGCATTTCCGCTTTATTAACAAAGATATACATTTATAACCATGCCTTGTGGTCACATTCAGAGGGTGCTCCAACCAGTGTCACCAAGTATCATCTAGTCTGGCCTATCACAGAGCTTGGGCTGCCTCCGCCACGGTACTGCAGGCTCCAGGCTACCCTCAGGGTCCGTCATACTGACCCTATCACATGCACCCCTTGGTGGAGACTCCAGTTTCACTAACACACGGCACAGCCATGCTCCACCATTGTCTCTTCAGCAAACTGGTCCAGAGCAATGCTGTGCCCAGGATACTGGAGCCAGTGCATGTAGGCAGGAAGGGTGGAGGAGACCATTTCTGTTCTGGCGGCATCTATCTTCATGGGGATTCCTCTAGCTCAGCCTTTCTCAACTAAGGTGCCCAGGCACCCTGGGGTGCATTGAGGTTTCTTCAGGGGTGCCTTGGAAAAACGTCAAAAAATTGCCCAAAACGTGTATTCAAGCCAGCGGGTGGAACAAGCCTGCCTTTAGTTACAACAAAGCCACAGGTTTTCATTGCGCACCATTACGACCATCTATCTGCTGGCGTCATGACAACCAATGGTATCATCAGTTGATACGGAGGATGTCAGTTGCCTGCACAGCATCCTAGTTTGACCCTCCCCCACCCCTCTCCATCAGTGCTGGGGGTCACATTAGCTCAGTGATGGAAAAAAACTGAGGGAGAAGAGAAACATTGGAATACTAGTCAGTACTTGTATACAAGCCAGAGGGTGGAACAAGCCTGCCTTTAGTTACAACAAAGCCACAGGTTTTCATCGTGCTCCATTACGACCATCTAGCCGCCGGCGTCCTGACAACCAATGACATCATCCGTTGATCAGGAGGATGACAGTTGCCCGCACAGCATCCTAGTTTGACCCTCCCCTGCTCCTCTACATCAGTGTTGGGGTCACATTAGCTCAGTGATGGAGAAAAACTGAGGGAGAAGAGAAACACTGGAATACTAGTCAGTACTTGTATACAAGCCAGTGGGTGAAACAAGTCTGCCTTTTAGTTACACAAGTCATAGATTTTCAATGTGCATCATTACGAACTTCTAGCCACCGGCGTCCTGACAACCAATGACATCATCCGTTGATAAGGAGGATGTCAGTTGCCTGCACAGCATCCTAGTTTAACCCTCCCCTGCCCCTCTCAATCAGTGCTGGGGTCACATTAGCTCAGTGATGGAGGAAAAACTGGGAAACATTGGGATACTAGTCAGTACCAGCGTGCAAAAGTGTATTTAAATCACCTCTAATGTTGGGTGTCCTCCATGTGAGGATGTTGCTGCGTTATATAAAACTATTAGAATAGCTTTTCACATTTTAGAATGGGGCGCCTCAAGACTGTCCAAAATTTTAAAGGGTGCCTAGACCGGAAAATGTTGAGAAACACTGCTCTAGCTCAATATGTCTACGAGATGGGAAGTGAAGACAAATATCCCCTGTGCCGGCCTTTTTCAGCCAGGGTGCCCTGGGGTGCCTTCAGGCATTTTTAGGGGTTTCTTGGCAAAATACCAAAAAACTGTCCATAAAAATCTAATACAAACCAGCGGTTGGATCAAGCCTGCCATTTAGTACACAAAGCCATAGGTTTTCATTGCGCACTTTTACAACCTGCCATCTGCCGGCATCCTAACAACCAATGACATCATTAGTTGATGAGGAGGACGTCGGGCGCCTTGTTTGCCCATTCCCGGCCCCTCTCCATCAGCACTGGGGTCACATCAGCTGAGTGAGGGAGAGAAACACTGGAATACTAGTCAGTACCAGTTTCACCTCTGATGGGTGTCCTACGCGCAGGGCTGCTGTTAGAACCCACGGGGCCCCATACAGACAACCTAACAGGGTCCCCTCAAATAAACACAGTTCACTATGCTTCAGTTATGAATGAACACAGTGAGCGATCCGTACCAATCACTCATTATGTTCATTCAGGAAAGGAAGAGGCTGGTAAATGTGACATACTTACCGGACCCTTCCCGCACTCTCCATCCTGAAAAATCCTATTGTGTGCTTGCAGATGCCGGTGGGAAGGAGGAGGAGGGAAGCTGGCTGTACTGCGGGGGTGGGGGCACACAGGGGCCCTGGGCAGTAGAGGGAAAGGTATGGTGCACAGGGAGGGCAATTGGTAAGGTCAGGGGGGCAATTACCCCCTGATCCCCTGTCTGGCACTCTCTGCAGCGGCCAAAAGCCAGCAGGAGAGAGAAGAATAAACCAGCTTTCAGCTGCTGCAGAGAGCCATACAGGGGATCGGTTCCAGCAATTGCCCCCCCCAGCCGTGCCGTTCACCCAGCTGCCTGGGGCCCCCTGCTGGCCTGGGCCCTGTACAAGAGGACCGGTGGTACCCCCTTATCCACAGCCCTGCCTATGACTGTGGATTTTGCCGCATTATGTAAAACTATTCGAATTACAAATGTAAAATGGGGTGCCTTGAGATTGTGCAGAATGGTAAAGGGTACCTTGACTGAAAAAAGGAAAAACACGGCCCTATGAGACACAAGGGAAAAATAGATATTTTACTACAAAAAGTTACAAAACAGCCATTGGGGCCCAAAATTACCAGCGGGGGGTCTAACATTTGCTCCATGTGTCAGGCCCTGTTCACACCGGAGCGATTAGAATCATGATTTGTAGCTTCAGCCCAGGATCCATACTAATGCGGTGCTGCACATCACATGTGATTCATACAAGAACCGCGCCGCATTTCTGTGCAAATCACATGCGACGTCTGTGCGGTACAATTTGAGCCATACGCTTTGGCTCAAATCGCATCATATCCGCACCAAAAAGGTACAGCACCCTTTTTTTTTTTCCTGCACCTGATTGGCATCACATGTGTGTTCACACCCATGGAATGCGAATTCTGGTAACCGCACTGCATTTGGAGATCTGTTTCAGGTTGTCGTTAATTGAACATTGACCCCCATTGCAGATCGTATGGACGCCGTGCGATTGCAATGTGGTGCGGGAAACCCACAGGATTTGCTGAGTTTCCCGCACCGCATTAGTGTGAACCAGCTGGACACCAGGATTTCCATTATATTCAATGCTGCCCATTCACACCTGAGCGTAGTGTCACTTGAAGCATGTTGCTCAGAAAAGTACATGAGCTTCTTTTAGGGCCCTTTCACACCAGAAACTGCACATTTACTGCACACAAAAAATGAAAGCTTGCTGGACTTTTTTCACCGCACTGCACTAGTGTGAACTATGCCCATAGGATAAGCTGGATTTGGACTCTCTATGCCAGGGGTAGGCAACCTGTGGCTCTCTAGCTGTTGAGGAACTACATTTCCCATGAGGCATTGCAAAGATTACAAAACTGTCAGTTACAGCTATGACTTGCTGAGGCATGATGGAACTTGTAGTCCTGCAGCTCTCAGGTTGCCTACCCCTGGACTCTATGCGGTTGGAGTGCAGTCAGAAATGCGCCTGGTATGAATGGGCCCTTATGGCAGAGTTGTGCGTTTTGGCTCCAATAGACTGCGCCTGAAAAATTATCAGATTGTTTTTTTTTTTTCTTACTTAGCAGGGATGTTCAATTTATATCGCTCGTAGCCCAACGGGGACCAGCAGGGTTCACCTGTCAGGTGGAGCATTCGGGTGGCTGTGCTGCTTCAACACAGCCCACTATAGTGCCAGCCTCCACCCCCCTGCCCGCTATGTCTCCCAGGATCCAACTGCCCATCTGCGGGCCCGGGACCTGTTCAATGGGTGCTGTCCCAGAAGGTTTCGGAGGAAAGTAGGAGGGGCCGAAAGATCGCGATCTTACCTGCAAGTGGGAGCGGGTACCTGTCAAACCTAGGTACCCGCTCCCCCCAAAAAAGTGCCAAATGTGACTGTTGGTGGGGGTGGTAGATGCAGACAAGCAGACATTTTTGGGTGAATTTCCACTTTAATTTACATCAAAGAATCTAAATGGTTGCCATTACAGGAAACTTTTTTACAAACATTTCCCCTTACCAGAGGCAATCATTTTGTTGCCATTTGTGCCAATGGAGATCTTCACAGCCAGTGGTTGCCAGAGGAGAATCAGCAGCAAGTTGGAGGTCTGTGTCTCCATTATTCCAGTGTGGGGGGGCTCTCCTTGTGGCTGATGTACTATAATGTCTGCGAGTACCTGAGCGGAGTGTAAACTAGGTGGACGCCGATGGCGGAGCCATGATAACAGTCATTCATCTTATAGATGAGCTGCCTACTGAGCTGTGAAATCATCAGGAGTCTCCATGACCTCCAGAGCTCTGAGCCACCGGACTGCTAGAGAACATGCAGGATCTTCACATTTCTCTGCTATATCCCAAAATCCACAATATACTGACAGCTCAATTAGCATCAAGGTGGCCAGGATTTGTGAGATGGTGGTGTGGACATTAGAGTGTAAGCTCCTCTGGTACAGAGACTGATGGGACTGGGGGGAGGGGACATTAGAGTGTAAGCTCCTCTGGTACAGAGACTGATGGGACTGGGGGGAGGGGACATTAGAGTGTAAGCTCCTCTGGTACAGAGACTGATGGGACTGGGGGGAGGGGACATTAGAGTGTAAGCTCCTCTGGTACAGAGACTGATGTGACTGTGGGGGAGGAGACATTAGAGTGTAAGCTCCTCTGGTACAGAGACTGATGTGACTGTGGGGGAGGGGACATTAGAGTGTAAGCTCCTCTGGTACAGAGACTGATGGGACTGTGGGGGAGGGGACATTAGAGTGTAAGCTCCTCTGGTACAGAGACTGATGGGACTGGCTCAGTGTTCTCTGTACAGCACTGTGGTATATGTCAGAGCTATATAAATGTATAATAATAGTGTGTGACCGTGGGGGAGGGGACATTAGAGTGTAAGCTCCTCTGGTACAGAGACTGATGGGACTGGGGGGAGGGGACATTAGAGTGTAAGCTCCTCTGGTACAGAGACTGATGTGATTGTGGGGGAGGGGACATTACAGTGTAAGCTCCTCTGGTACAGAGACTGATGTGACTGTGGGGGAGGGGACATTAGAGTGTAAGCTCCTCTGGTACAGAGACTGATGTCACTGTGGGGGAGGGGACATTAGAGTGTAAGCTCCTCTGGTACAGAGACTGATGTGACTGGCTCAGTGTTCTCTGTACAGCACTGTGGTATGTGTCAGAGCTTTAGAAATATACACTGCTCAAAAAAATTAAAGGAAGACTTTGAAAACACAGCAGATCTCAATGGGGAGGAATCTCCTGCTGGATCTCTATACTGACATGGACGGGGTCATGTGTGAGGAACGTAAGGACGCCCCATCGTTTGATAGAAATGAAAATGATCGACCTACAGAGGACTGAATTCAAAGACACCCCGAGAATCAAAGTGAAGAAATGATGCAGCAGGCGAGTCCATTTTGCTGAAATGTCATTGCAGCAACGCAGAATGGCCCTCAGTAGTTTGTATGGCCCCCACGTGCTTGTATAAATGCCTGACAACGTCGGGGGAGGATCCTAATGAGACCACGGATGGTGTCCTGGGGGATTTCCTCCCAGATCTGGAACAGGGCATCACTGAGCTCCTGGACAGTCTGAGGTGCAACCTGGCGGCGTTGGATGGACCGAAATATGAAATACCAGATTGGATTTAGGTCAGGCGAGCGTGGGGGCCATTCAATGGTATAAATTCCTTTATCCCCCAGGAACTGCCTGCATACTCTCCCCACATGAGGCCGGGCATTGTTGTGCACCAGGAGGAACCCAGGACCCCCTGCACCAGGAGGAACCCAGGACCCCCTGCACCAGGAGGAACCCAGGACCCACTGCACTAGCGTAGGGTCTGACAATGGGTCCAAGGATTTCATCCCGATACCTAATGGCAGTCAGGGTGCCATTGTCTAGCCTGTAGAGGTCTGTGTGTCCCTCCCTGGATATGCCTCCCCAGACCATCACTGACCCACCAACAAAACGGTCATGCTGAACGATGTTACAGGCAGCATAACATTCTCCACGGCTTCTCCAGAGCCTTTCACGTCTGTCACATGTGCTCAGGGTGAACCTGCTCTCATCTGTGAAAAGCACAGGGGGCCAGTGGTGGACCTGCCAATTCTGGGGTTCAATGGCAAATGCCAATCCAGCTCTATGGTGCCGGGCAGTGAGCACAGAGCCCACTAGAGGACGTCGGGCCCTCAGGCCACCCTCATGAAGTCTGTTTCTGATTGTTTGGTCAGAGACATTCACCCCAGTGGCCTGCTGGAGGTCATTCTGTAGGGCTCTGGCAGGGCTCATCCTGTTCCTCCTTGCACAAAGGAGCAGATACAGGTCCTGCTGATGGGTTAAGGACCTTCTATGGCCCTGTCCAGCTCTCCTAGAGTAACTGCCTGTCTCCTGGAATCTCCTCCATGCTCTTGAGACTGTGCTGGGAGACACAGCAAACCTTCTGGCAATGGGATGTATTGATGTGCCATCCTGGAGGAGTTGGACTGCCTGTGCAACCTCTGTAGGGTCCAGGTATGGCCTCATGCTACCAGTAGTGACACTGACCCTAGCCAAATGCAAAACTAGTGAAAAACAGTCAGAAATGATGAGTAGGGAAAAAAATGTCAGTGGCCTCCACCTGTAAAGCCATTCCTGTTTTGGGGGTACTCTTATTGTTGCCCATCTAGTGCACCTATTGTTAATGTCATTAACCCCAAAGCAGCTGAAACTGATTACCACCCCCCTCTGCTACTTACCTGACCAGATCAATATCCCAGGAGTTTCATTGACTTGATGCTAGACTCTGATTATGAAGTCTTCCTTTCATTTTTTTGAGCCGTGTATAATAATAATAGTGTGTAACTGTGGGGGGACATTAGAGTGTAAGCTCCTGTGGTGCAGAGACTGATGACTCATTGTTCTCTGTACAGCACTATGGTATATGTCAGAGCTATATAACTATATAAAACCAGTATATATCACAATCACAAGGCTTGTCCCTCTGGAATTGCCATGTATTGCTGGGTTTTTAGTATATAAACCATATCTCAGGTCTGTGTAGTAAACTGGCACTGCAAGGGGTGAATGATGAAGTAGAGGGCACACCTACAGTCTGTCATTCGGGATCTGATGGATGAGGCCAGTACGGTGCAATAAGGACTGTCTGTGTTGGTGATATGATGGGGATTAATGATGAGGGTTTCATTATAGAACACGTGTCATCTGCTCCCCTCTCATATCACTCTGGTAGGTCATGTCAGGACCAGGGACAGGTAGGTGATGGATGGACACATATTGGATGAGCTGATCTTGTCTCCTCCTGGCCAGGACCCCGAGCTGCAGAGTTCACAATTGGTGTATTCAGCTCTGCTTTCCAGTAATCCTGGCCTGCTCATACCACTAACACCCTCCCTGCTTTTTCCTCTTCTAGGATAATCGGGTGATTGGCAGATTGGGGGGTAATAAAGGGGCATCACCTCCACTGTATTCACAACGACTCACCATCTTTTCTGTCTTCCAATTGCAGGGGTGGCAATCAGCACGTATGCCAAATACTGCTACAGGAAACTCCAAAAGGCGGCCTTGTTGGGAGCAAAAAAGGTGCGTAACCCCCACACCCCTCTGTCTGTACTCACTTCATCGGTCACTGTCCTCTCCATCCTTCTGCCTTTCCCCCCTCTTCCTCTAAACCTTCCTCTATACCTCTCCCTCTATACCCCCCCCCCCATCCCATACCTCTCCCCCCTTTTCCTCTATATAACCTCCCCCATCTCCCTCTATACCTCTCCCCCCTTTTCCTCTATACCTTCCTCCCCCATCTCCCTCTATACCCCATACCTCTCTCCCCTTTTCCTCTATACCTTCCTCCTCCTCCCTCTATACCTCTCCCCCCTTTTCCTCTATATAACCTCCCCCATCTCCCTCTATACCTCATACCTCTCCCCCCTTTTCCTCTATATAACCTCCCACATCTCCCTCTATACTCCATACCTCTCCCCCCTTTTCCTCTATACCTCTCCCTCTATACCCCCCCCCCCATCCCATGCCTCCCCCCCCCTTTTCCTCTATATAACCTCCCCCATCTCCCTCTATAACCCATACCTCCCCCCCCTTTTCCTCTATACCTTCCTCCTCCTCCCTCTATACCTCTCCCCCCTTTTCCTCTATATAACCTCCCCCATCTCCCTCTTACCCATACCTCCCCCCCCTTTTCCTCTATACCTTCCTCCTCCTCCCTCTATACCTCTCCCTCCTTTTCCTCTACATAACCTCCCCCATCTCCCTCTATACCCCATACCTCTCCCCCCTTTTCCTCTATACCTCTCCCTCTATACCCCCCCCCCATCCCATGCCTCTCCCCCCTTTTCCTCTATATAACCTCCCCCATCTCCCTCTATATACCATACCTCTCCTCCCTCTTCCTCTATACCTTCCTCCCCCTCCCTCTATACCTCTCCCTCTATACCCCCCCCCCATACCTCTCCCCCTTTTCCTCTATACCTTCCTCCCCCTCCCTCTATACCTCTCCCTCTTTACCACCCCCCATACCTCTACCCCCTCTTCATCTATACCTTCTTCCCCTTCCCTCTGTACCACTCCCCATACTTGTCCCCCCTCTTCCTCTATACCTTCCTCCCCCTCCCTCTATACCTCTCCCTCTATACCACCCCCCCATACCTCTCCCCCCTCTTCCTCTTTACCTTCCTCCCCCTCCCTCTATACCTCTCCCTCTTTACCACCCCGTACCTCTCCCCCCTCTTCCTCTATACCTTCCTCCCCCTCCCTCTATACCTCTTTCTCTATACCCCCCCCCATACTTCTCCCCCCTCTCTCTCTATACCTTCCACCCTCTGCCACTCCTCTTCTATACCTCTCCCCTGCTTTCCCTCTATACCCCCCCCCCCCCACACTGCTCTCCTCTCTCAATCCCCCCCCAACCCTCTAAACCTCTCCCCCCTCTTCCTCTATACCTTTTTCTTCAACTGTCTGTCTATATCACCCCCCATACCTTTCCCCCTATACCTTTTCTCCCCTCTCCTCCCATACCTCTCTCTCTATACCTTTCTCCCACCTCTTCCTTTATATCACCCCCCCATACCTCTCCCTCTATACCTTCTGCCCCCTCCCAATAGCTCTCCCTCTTTACCTTTCCCCCACCTCTCCCTCTATATGCCCTCCCCCCCATGTCTCTTCATCCCTCTATAGCCCTTCTCTACTCAGTCCCCTAAATCTTCCCCCATACCTTTCCCACCTCTTCCTCTATACCTCTCTCTTGAATGCATGTTAGCATTGCGAAAGTGGTGATCGAGGAGTTCATATTGGTTGGATAGGGAGCAGGGGGGGGATATTTCCTTTGGGTAGGTCTGAGTAGGTGACAGGACCCCAAACTTCACTGCCATAGTGAAGGATTGGGTTTGATGATTAGTGGTGGTTTTGGGTGGTCCAGCTGTCTCATGATGGCCTAGTAGGCTTGCCATGGCTTTGTCTTTTAATGCCCTGTACACTCGGGCCGAATATTGGCTGGTTCAATAGAAACCGTCCGACATTTGGCCCGTGTGTACACCAGTCAGCTTCTGGAGAATGGGCATGCTGGAAAACCAGGATCCAATCAGTGCTGGCAGCCAATGGCTGGGAGTGCAAGCCAGAGTGCTCTGGGAGGGAGTCCCCCTGTCAAAACACAATAGCTCAGCTAGTAGATCAATGTACTTATATCAGATAGTTAGTACAGCGAGCTCCTCCCGAGCTCTTCAGTTTTTTTTTTTCATTCAACCGTTCGTTCAATACCAGAGAAATACAAAGTAGCATGTCTCCGTTGTAAAACAGCACACAGCACATAATGTGAAACACACACAGCACACAGTTAACCCTTTGATCGCCCGAAATGTTAAGACCTTCCTGCCCTGTGCCATTTTTTTTAGCATTGATCACTGTATTAGTGTCAGCATGCCCGCCGCAGTCTCGCTGATCGCCGACATTACTAGTATAACAAAAATACAATACATGTATTGTTCTGACATTTGGGAGATATCTGTACCGTTCTGACATTTGGGAGATATCTGTACTGTCCTGACATTTGGGGATATCTGTCCTGTTCTGACATTTGGGGATATCTGTACTGTTCTGACATTTGGGGGATATCTGTACTGTTCTGACATTTGGGGGATATCTGTACTGTTCTGACATTTGGGGATATCTGTACTGTCCTGACATTTGGAGGGATATCTGTACTGTTCTGACATTTGGGGGGATATCTGTACTGTCCTGACATTTGGGGGATATCTGTACTGTCCTGACATTTGGGGATATCTGTACTGTTCTGACATTTGGGGGATATCTGTACTGTCCTGACATTTGGGGATATCTGTACTGTTCTGACATTTGGGGGATATCTGTACTGTCCTGACATTTGGAGGGATATCTGTACTGTTCTGACATTTGGGGGGATATCTGTACTGTTCTGACATTTGGGGGGATATCTGTACTGTCCTGACATTTGGGGGATATCTGTACCGTTCTGACATTTGGGGGATATCTGTACCGTCCTGACATTTGGGGGATATCTGTCCTGTCCTGACATTTGGGGGATATCTGTACTATCCTGACATTTGGGGGATATCTGTACTGTTCTGACATTTGGGGGATATCTGTACTATCCTGACATTTGGGGGATATCTGTACCGTCCTGACATTTGGGGGATATCTGTACTGTTCTGACATTCTTGGACCTCAAGAAATTAGATTTGCCATCAGTACTTCAGGATTGATCAATTTTCAGATCTATACCATAGTTTGTGAACTCTATAACTTTCCTACAAATTATAAAATACATCCTAATTTGGGTTATTTTCACCAAAGACATGTAGCAGAATACATCTCGGCCTAAATTTATGAAGAACAATTATTTATTTTCAAACTTTTATAACAGAAACAAAGAAAAACGTGTTTTTTTTTCAAAATGTTCTTTTTTTTGTTAATTTAGCAAAAATAAAAACCCCGGCGGTGATTAAATACCACCAAAAGAAAGCTCTAGTTGTGTGAAGAAAATGATAAAATTTTAGTCTGGATACAATGTTGTATTACTGCGCAATTGTCATTCAAAGTGTGAGAGCGATGAAACCTGAAAAATGGCCTGGGCAGGAAGGGGGAAGATTGCCCGGTATGGAAGGGGTTAAACTAATCCTTTGTTGAAGCCCCTTTTGATGTGATTCTATACAATTTCGTTGAACAACAAACTGAAATCTTTTAGGTGGAGGGAAGTAAAAATAAAAAACTAAAATAATATGGTTGCATAAGTGTGCACACCCTTATACTAATCCTTTGTTGAAGCCCCTTTTGATGTGATTCCAGCATTCAGTCTTTTTGGGGAGGAGTCTATCAGCATGGCACATCCTGACTTGGCAATATTTGCCCGCTCTTCCTTGCAAAAACACTCCAAATCTGTCAGATTGCATGTCATCTCCTGTGCACAGCCCTCTTCAGACCACCCCACAGATTTTCCATCGGATTCAGGTCTGGGCCATTCCAAAACTTTAATCCTCTTCTGGTGAAGCCGTTTGTTGGTTGATTTGGATGGATGCTTTGGGTCGTTGTCGTGCTGAAAGATAAAGTTCCTCTTCATGTTCAGCTTTCTAGCAGAAGCCTAAAGGTTTTGTGCCAAGATTGACTTGTACCTGGAACTGTTCATAATCCCCTCTACCTTGACTAAGGCCTCAGTTCCAGCTGAAGAAAAACAGCCCCAAAGCATTATGCTGCCACCACCATGTTTCACAGTGGGTATGGTGTTCTTTTGGTGATGTGCAGTGTTGTTTTTGCACTGAACATAATTTTGTAATTATGGCCAAAAAGTTCAGGCTTGGTTTCATCAGACCAGAACACATTTTCCCACATGCTTTTGGGAGACTTCAGATGTGTTTTTCTTCATAAGAAAAAGCTTCCATCTTACCACTCTACCCCATAGCCCAGACATATGAAGAATACAGGAGATTGTTGTCACATGGACCACACAGCCAGGACTTGCCAGATATTCTTGCAGATCCTTTAATGTTGCTGTAGGCCTCTCGGCCGCCTCCCAGACCAGTTATCTTCTTGCCTTTTCATCCATTTTGGAGGAATGTCCAGTTCTTGGTAATGTCACTGTTGCGCCATATTTTCGCCACTTGATGACTGTCTTCACTGTGTTCCATGGTATATCTAATGTTTTGGAACTTCTTTTGTCCTCTTCTACTGACTGATCCCTTTTAACAATGAGATCCCAGAGATGCTTTGGAAGCTCTCTGCGGACCATGGCTTTTGCTGTAGGATGCGACTAAGAAAATGTCAGGAAAGACCTACTAGAACAGCTGAACTTTATCTGAGGTTAATCGGAGGCACTTTAAATGATGGCAGGTGTGTACTGACTCCTATTTAACACGATTTTGAATGTGATTGCTTAATTCTGAACACAGCTACATCCCCAGTTATAAGAGGGTGTACACACTTATGCAACTACATTATTTTAGTTTTTTATGTTTACTCCCCCCCTAAATGATTTCAGTTTGTTGTTCAACTGAGTTGTACAGTTTATAGGTCACATAAAAGGTGGAAAAAGTTCAGAAATTATTTATCTTTGTCTCATTTTTTTACATCACAGAAACCTGACATTTTAACAGGGGTCACATCAGCATTAGGTTGCCTTCAAATGACTGTATCTGTAAAACTATGTATGCAAAGTTCAGGAGTACCGCTATGCACAGAGTGCAGGGCTTAGGGGTGTGCTACGTACAGAATGCAGGGCTTAGGGGTGTGCTACGTACAGAGTGCAGGGCTTAGGGGTGTGCTACGTACAGAATGCAGGGCTTAGGGGTGTACTACGTACAGAGTGCAGGGCTTAGGGGTGTGCTACGTACAGAGTGCAGGGCTTAGGGGTGTGCTACGTACAGAATGCAGGGCTTAGGGGTGTACTACGTACAGAGTGCAGGGCTTAGGGGTGTGCTGCGTACAGAGTGCAGGGCTTAGGGGTGTGCTATGCACAGATTGCAGGGCTTAGGGGTGTGCTACGTACAGAGTGCAGGGCTTAGGGGTGTGCTATGCAGGGTTCAGCTCTCTTTCAAGGACTGTCCACTAATCTTTTCCACCTCTCCTTCTTAGCTTTGACCTCTGCACCATTCTGCCACTTCCTGGCTAAAAAAAGTCCTGGGTGTGAGGGCCACATGAAATGACCTGGCGGGCCAGATTCAGCCCCCGGGCCTTGTTATTAGCACATATGCCCTAAGCAGTCTCTTATTATGTGGCTACACTTCTCAGCAGTCTCTTGTAATGTGACCACACTCCTCAGTCAGCAGTTTGTTGTGGTGTGCTAACAATCCTCAACCAAATCTTGTTACGTGGCTACACTCCTCAGCACATTCTTGTTACGTGGCTACACTCCTCAGCACATTCTTGTTACGTGGCTACACTCCTCAGCACATTCTTGTTACGTGGCTACACTCCTCAGCACATTCTTGTTACGTGGCTACACTCCTCAGCACATTCTTGCTACGTGGCTACACTCCTCAGCACATTCTTGTTACGTGGCTACACTCCTCAGCACATTCTTGTTACGTGGCTACACTCCTCAGCACATTCTTGTTACGTGGCTACACTCCTCAGCACATTCTTGTTATGTGGCTACACTCCTCAGCACATTCTTGTTACGTGGCTACACTCCTCAGCACATTCTTGTTACGTGGCCACACTCCTCAGCACATTCTTGTTATGTGTCTATACTCCTCAGCACATTCTTGTTACGTGGCTACACTCCTCAGCACATTCTTGTTATGTGGCTACACTCCTCAGCACATTCTTGTTACGTGGCTACACTCCTCAGCACATTCTTGTTACGTGGCCACACTCCTCAGCACATTCTTGTTATGTGTCTATACTCCTCAGCACATTCTTGTTACGTGGCTACACTCCTCAGCACATTCTTGTTACGTGGCCACACTCCTCAGCACATTCTTGTTATGTGTCTATACTCCTCAGCACATTCTTGTTACGTGGCCACACTCCTCAGCACATTCTAGTTATGTGGCCACACTCCTCAGCACATTCTAGTTATGTGGCCACACTCCTCAGCTGACTCTTGTTATATGGCTTCAGTCCTTAGTAGTCTTGTGTTGTGACTTTTGATTGACAACAAAGCCAAAAAACACACCATGGGGTTCAGTGCGGGGCCCGCATTCAGTGCGTCAGTCACGGCTGACCTTTCCAGAGCGCTGTGTACACTGCGTCTGTTAGATTGTCATTTGGCCGTCAGCAATGTCCCCAGAGAATTTTTTTAATTAACAGGCAATTAATTAAACTTTCTTTATGTATCACTGAGCAGAGTATTTCCCGGAGAAGATGGCCTGGCGGTGACCCAGGAGGAGAGGGCAATGGGGCACCGTCTGTCTATGCTGCACCGGGAAGCGTCTATATCGCTGTACTCTGTATTCAGGACAGATCTGCTCTGACCGGGGACCACACCATGTCACAGAGAAAATGTCATGTCTACACTGCACCTGTGCTCCATATGGCCTCCCATAGCACCCCTCTGTTCGGTGGTCCTCTCCATGCTCCATATTGTCCCCATAGTGTCCCTGCATGCTCAGTACTGCTGCTTAGTATGCTTCCTATGCTATATATTGCTCATAAAGTGTCCTAATGCTCAGTGATGCTTCTCTTGGTATCCATATGCCCAGAGGTGCCCCCCGTTCACAGTAATAATCCTCAAACTGCCCCCTTAGATCAGTAGTTCCCCATGTGCTTAACTGTACCCATCTTAGTGCCCACCATGAAACCCCATTATACTGCCCTTGTGCCTGTTAGTGTTCTTTATTTTGCCCTCCATGCCCAATTGTGCCCTTTCATGCCCATTAGCGCACGCCATGCACATTAGAACTCCTTATTGTATCCCCCCATGCTCAGTAGTGCCCCCCCACAATACCCTCTTGCTCAGTATTGCCTTTCATGGTGCTCCCATGTCCAGAATTTGCCCATAGTGCCCCTCTATCTTGTTTTGCCTCTCATAATCTCCCCATGACCGGTTTTGCACAGCAATACACCTAATACTGTCCCCTGTGCTCAGTACTGCTCCCCATGCTCAGTAGTGCCCCCAACAATACCCTCTTGCTCAGTATTTTCCTTCATGGTGCTCCCATGTCGAGAATTTGCCCATAGTGCCCCTCTATCTTGTATTGTCTCTCTTAGTCTCCCCATGACCAGTTTTGCACAGCAATACACCTCATACTGTCCCCTGTGCTCAGTACTGCTCCCCATGCTTAGTTGTACCCTGTGCCTATCATAAAACCCCATGCCCATCATACTGCTCTTGTGCCCATTAGTGTCCCTCATACTGACCCCATACTTCGTTGTGCCCCTTCATACCCAATATTGTGCCCCACATGCTTAGTAGTGCTCCTCATGGTTCCCCCCATGCACAATACAACTCCTTATTGAGCCCTCATGTTCAACAGTGCTCCCCAGGGTACCCCTGTGCTTAGTATTGCCCCTCATGCTGCTCCCATGTCCTGAATTGTCCACAATATTGTACAGTTATACTCCTTATACTGTCCCTTATGTTCAGTAGTGCCCCTATGCTTAGTTGTACCCATCATAGTGACCCCATGCCAACTAGTGCAAATTATGGAGCCCCATGCCCATAAGACTGCCTTTGTGCTCCTTAAGGTCCCTCATACTACCCCCATGCTCATTTGTCCCCCTTTATATATAAAACTGCGTCCTTATGCCTCCTTCACTAGTGCTCTCATGGTTTTCCTAAGCATATTAGAACTCCTTATTGGGCCCTCCATTGTGGTCCCATTTCCAGGTTTGCCCATGGTGCCCTATATTCAGTATTGCCTCTCGTAGGCCCCCATGCCCAGTATTGCACAGTAATACCCCTCATACTGCCCCCTATGCTCAGTAGTTCCCTTCAATGCATAGTTGTTACCCATCATAGTGCCCCCACTAATGCCTGTTATAGAGTTCCATGTCCAATAGTGCCCACCATAATGTTCCCATTAGTGTCCCACATGCTTCCCTCCATGCTCTGTTTCCCTCTTGCCTAATGGTGCCTCCACATAATGCACAGTAGAACTCCTTATTGTGCTGCCATGCCCACACAGATTGCCCCCATGCTCAGTATTGCCCCTCAAGGTGCCCACATGCTCAGTATTACCACTTATGGTGCCCACATGCTCAGTATTGCCACTCATGGTGCCCCAGGTTGATGATTTCCCTTGGTTCTATCATACTAAGTATTGCTTTTCATGGTCCCCCCTTGCACAGCATTGCCCCTCATGATACCCTTATGCCCAGTATTGACCCTATTGGTGCCCCCATACTCGGTAGTGCCCCTCAAGTTTCTAATCATCAGTTCAGTAGTGCCCCTCACTGATTGTCCAATGCTCAGTAGTGTCACTAACCTCTATTCTCCTAGATCCTATGCAAAGCGGTACAGTTGTGTTCAAAATAATAGCAGTCAGACATCACTAACCGGATCAATCACTGTTTTTGGTAGAAATGATATTTCTACATGGCAAATAATTTCCTAGCAGGTGTAGTAGAGTAATAGAAATCCAACAGACCCAACAGTCATGACATGCATGCTGCTGATTCTGTGTCATTGAATCACTCATTGAAAGGGGCATGTTCAAAATAATAGCCGTGTGGAGTTCTATTAGTGAGGTCATTCATTCTTTGAAAAACAGGTGGCAATTATTGCCCTTATTTAAGGAAGGAAGGCAGCAAATGTTGGACATGCTGGTTACAGTGCATTTCTCTCTGAAATTCTGAGGAAAATGGGTCGTTCCAGACATTGTTCAGAAGAACAGCGTACCTTGATTAAAAAGTTGATTGGAGAACGGAAAACATATAAAGAAGTGCAGAAAATGATCGGCTGCTCAACTAAAATGATCACAAATGCTTTAAAATGGCAACCAAAACCTGAAAGACGTGGAAGAAAGCGAAAAACTACCATTGGAATGGATAGAAGAATAACCAAAATGGCGCGGACTCAGCCAACAATCAGCTCCAGGAAGATGAAAGAAGGTGTGACGTTCCCTGTGAGGACTGTTACAATTAGAAGACGCCGATGTGAAGCCAAGCTATCTGCAAGAAGTCCCCGCAAAGTCCCACTGTTGAAAAAAAGACGTGTGCTGAAGAGGTTACAATTTGCCAAAGAGCACATTGACTGGCCTAAAGAGAAATGGGGCAACATTTTGTGGACTGATGAAAGTAAGATTGTTCTTTTTGGGTCTAGTGGGCGGAGACAGTTTGTCAGACGACCCCCAAACACTGAATTCAAGCCACAGTACACTGTGAAGACAGTGAAGCATGGTGGTGCAAGCATCATGATATGGGGATGTTTCTCATACTACGGTGTTGGGCCTATTTATCACATACCAGGGATCATGGATCAGTTTGAATCCATCAGAATACTTGAAGAGGTCATGCTGCCTTATGCTGAAGAGGAAATGCCCTTGAAATGGGTGTTCCAACAAGACAACGACCCCAAACACACCAGTAAACGTACAACATCTTGGTTCCAGACCAACAAGATGGACGTTATGGAGTGGCCAGCCCAATCCCCAGATCTTAATCCAATAGAAAACTTGTGGGGTGACATCAAAAATGCCGTTTCTGAGGCAAAACCAAGAAATAGAGAAGAACTGTGGAATGTGGTCCAATCATCCTGGGCTGGAATACCTGATCACAGGGGCCAGAAGTTGGGTGACTCCATGCAACACAGATGTACAGCAGTTCTCAGAAACAGTGCGACTACAACCAAATATTCATGAAGTCATTCAAAGGAAAGCAAAATCTTCAAACATTTCTCAGTTTATATAGTGAATGTTTGAGTTTGTAAAGAAGAATACAAACACTGCGATTTTTTTGAACCGTCTAATATTCACATTTCTTCAATTTTTTTAGAGGAACAACACAAATTTGATGTATTTTTCTTCATGTTTTGATTTGGAATAGAATGTGTCGTGTTCCCAATGCATTTGTGTGGATGGAAATAAAAGCTATATTCACTTTTTTCAACACACTGCTATTATTTTGAACACAACTGTACATATTCCAGCTACCAAACGCAACTGACCACAGCTCAACTCCTCCTTGTACAAACCTGGCTTGGCATAAGGTGGAGTCACTGTGCCAATTTCTGATTGGCTGGACATGTTCTCCATCTGACACGGTTTCTACCAGTTCATCTCCAGCTGCCTGATTGGCAGATAAGCTGTGCTGACAGATTGGAGGGCCAAATACACGAGAAGATTGCCAGATCTTGAGAAATCCACCCATCACATCTTAGAGGTCAGTAGGCCTTTTGAATTGGACCGGATCAGATCACACAAATAAAGATAACCAACTATTGCCTCGGCCTGCATCCCCTGTGTGGATTGTATTTTGGAGCTGCCATATTGGACAGTCCTAACATGTTTGCTGCTCTTTCACCACCTCAGCCGTACATACCACTCATATTATACTGCTTTATATTCAAGGCTTACCACCCAAGGAAAAACCTCATAAACGTCTAATTGGGGGGGGGGATTCTCCTTTCCATGTAATGATCTCTATACATCACTGCGGTATGACGGGTGGAAGGATCACATCTCCGGAGACAGATCATTTCATATGTGTGTAGCAGAAGGAGCGGCTTTTCAATATAGAAAATGTATATTAAAGATTGTAGAGAGGAGCGGGCTCAGATGTCATCCCTCAACATTACACCGCGCGCCTTGTTCCCCGTCATAGGAGAATCATCACACTAACTGGGTTATTCAATAAAAGTCATTGGATGAATTGCCGTGTGTAGTAGTGCTGGAAATGGCTCTATGCCAACCATGCGGCCACCTGAGTCCATTCAAAATGACATTTTCACCAGTAGTGCCTTTTCCAATGTCGACGTTAAAGCAGAACTTCCCTTCAGTCTTGCACAGTTGTACCGGCTCCTCCTGCACTGAGGCTCGGTGCACTTCTGTGTGGGTGGTGCCGCTGCGGATCTGCAGGAAAATCCGTGCAGCTGCACCACCCGCACAGGGAAACGCGGACGCGAACGAGTGCCATTACTTCTAATGGCACGCCGCTCACACTGGAAAACACAACCATACTGGAAACCGAGGTTCCCGTGCGGGCTGCGTTTTCAGTAGAAGTGCAGGGACTTCTTCCCTGCGTGTCACGGGGCAAATGAATGGGCTCTCGTGCCTGTGCAAAACCGCCCGCAGGGCCGCATATATGTGAACCGGGGGTGAATCAGCTTACTCTGATTTCACTGCACACTGTGAGCTCCTCAGAATGTATTAGAGAATACAGGAAATCAAATAGAGCCCGCCTCTTTTCTTGACTGGAGGATGCCCAGCATCTTCTAGCCCTTTCCTCCCCGGCCTGACTGTCCGTGGCCCTGCCCCTTTCATTCATTGATTTCAGTTCTTTGAATCATAGGGGCTACCAAACAAGCTGATTAAGCCTTTGCTACCATTGTAGGCAGTGGCGTCCCTAGGCGGGTGCAGGGGGGTGTGCGCCGCACGGGGTGACACCGGACCCTCTCCACGAGCTCCACGTACAGGAAAGTTTTAAAGAAAGCCGACGATCCCCGCAGGATGGATCGGATCTGCGGATTGAGCTTAATGGCTCGGCGTCCGATCCATCATGCTCCCCAATCCGCAGATCTGATCCACCTTGTAGGGATCGTTGGCATGCAACCTATACGGGGTTAACTGATCTAGGTAAGGCTGTGCAAGATTCGGGACTTGTCTGTAACCAGAAAATGCAGCCGATAGCAGGAACCTCCTCCATCTGACATCACTTCTTGAGCATGTGCAGACCGGACCGGTGTAGAAAGATCAGTTAACCCCCTATAGGTTGCAAGCCAATGATCCCCGCAGGATGGATCGGATCTGCAGATTGGGGAGCATAATGGATCGGACTCTGATCCATTATGCTCAATCCACAGATCCGATCCATCCTGCGGGGATCGTCGGAGTCAGTGGCGTCCCTAGGCTGGTGCGGGGGGTGCGCGCCGCACTGGGTGACACCTATCGCACGGGGTGACACCAGACCCTCTCCACGAGCTCCAGGAACAGGAAGGTTTTAAAGCAAGCTGAGGATCCCCGCAAGATGGATCGGATCTGCGGATTGAGCATAATGGATCAGAGTCTGATCCATCATGCTCCCCAATCCGCAAATCCGATCCATCTTGCGGGGATCGTTGGCTTGCAACCTATACGGGGTTAACTGATCTCTCCACAGAAAGGAAAGTTTTAAAGCAAGCTGATGATCCCCGCAAGATGGATCGGATCTGTGGATTGAGCATAATGGATCGGAGTCCGATCCATCATGCTCCCCAATCCGCAGATCTGATCCATCCTGCGGGGATCATCGGCTTGCAACCTATACGGGGTTAACTGATCTAGGTAAGGCTCTGCAAGATCCGGGACTTGTCTGTGACCAGGTAATGCGGCCATGATAGCAGGAACCTCCTCCATCTGACATCACTTCTCGAGCATGTGCAGACCGGACCGGTGCTGAAAGATCAGTTAACCGACCCGTATAGGTTGCAAGCCAACAATCCCCGCAAGATGGATGGGATCTGCGGATTGGGGAGCATAATGGATCGGACTCTGATCCATTATGCTCAATCTCGCAGATCCGATCCATTCTGTGGGGATCGTCGGAGGGGGTGTCACCAAGTGTTATCGCACCGGGTGACACCAACCCTAGGGACACCCTTGATTGTAGGTCCAGTTCACTCCTGGGCTGTTCACTTTATTGCCAGTCTAGCCCTGATGAAGGGGCACTTGGATCCCCGAAACGCATCGGATGCTTCTCAACTTATACCCCTGACCTTTAATGGAATAAAGTTGTATCTACACCTCTTATCAGTGGTGTGGTGCTTCAATTTTACCTTTTCTTACAATACTTTCAATCATAGGGGCTTAGCATCACACCTGGGTGCTACCCATGCAAATACAGCCTGCCCAGGAATGCCCCCCTCCTCCAGACAGACACCCACCCATCGAGGTGTTTTGATATTTGCCTAACTCCTCACAAGAGCCAGCCCACTAATTACCTCAGGGCCAAAGGCTCTTGAAAGAAGTACTGATTCCGGGTGCTTTGTGTTTTCAGGAAGCTATGTACAGCACCCTGTCAGCCCCTCTCACCAGCCATAGTCTGCCTGCATTGCATAGAGAAACTCAGAGATCCTAAAGTATAAAATGGAAATATAAAGTTTTTTTTTATTTTATTATCATGGGAGGAACCAGGGAAGGCAAAATATTTAACCACCTCACACCTGACCTATTGTAAAATGACAGCCGGGCAGGAGCTTCGTTATTCTGAGTGGATGTCATATGATGTCCTCTCAGTCGCACACCTCATGCTCACCCTAGGGGCTGCGCAGTGGAGCGATCTGTCAGATTGTTGTACCGGGTCGGTCCCGGTACCATGGGATCACCGTGACCAGATGTACACAATGGCTCTCATTCATAACCACTCTATTAGTCATGGTGGGCTACTGTGATCTCTGTGATTGGGCACAGTGATCTCATGGTACAGACAAGGCCATTCGCAGCGGACCTGTACCATGTGTACACAATGGCACGTGAATAGATGCCATTCAAAAAATGATTGCTTATAACAGTGATCATCACTGAAATAAGCAACCATACTGTAAAGAAAAAAAAAACTCTGATTACCTCCCCAAAGCAGTAAAGTGTTACTATGGGGACACTACTGCTTTTGGTCACAGTATATGTAAAAAAAAGTTAAAACATTTGAAAAATAATTATACTTTCTTTTATTTATTTGTTTTTTTATTTATTTTTACATACTCTCACCAGTCAGTGTTCCTGATCAGTGCCACACCAGTCATTTGATGACACTGACCATGTATAAAAAAAAACAAAATTGAGAAAAAAAATTTGTTAAAAATTGGGACAAAAAAATTACAACTTAAAAAAACTGACTGTGCCTCTGACTAAACACCTTGAAGTGTCTGATTTCCAAAAAGGGGTAATTGGGGGGGGGGGGGGGGGTATTTGGGTATTTGTACTGTCCTGCCATTTTAGGGTCTAAAGAAATGAGATAGGTACATCAGGATTGATCAATTTTCAGATTTATACCATAGTTTGTAGACTTTATAACTTTCCTACAGACACTGATTTGGGCTATTTTTCCCCAAAAAAATATATTGTGGCCTAAATTTAGGAAAAAAGAACAGAAACTAAGAAAAACATGTTTTTTTTTCAAAATTTTACGTATGTTTTTGTTTATTTAGCAAATGATAAAAAAAAACCCTGTGGCGATTAAATACCACCAAAAAAAGGTCCATCTCAAAGAATGATAAAAATGTCATTTGGGTACAATGTTGCATGACTGAGTAATTGTCATTCAAAGTGTGACCGCGCTGAAAGTTTAAAACGCAGCTAATCGTGGCAAAACGTCGCTAAATGCAAAAACGCTGAAAAACTCCGGTTTCTATGTAGAAGTGAGCCTGATTTTGCACTTTCCAGCTTTAGTAAATAAACCCCACAGTGTCTCTATAAAAAGAACCTGTCAACTGCCCAATGCTACATGGGGGGCTTGTTAACCAGAAGGCATGGAAACCGGGAGATAAATGAAGAAATGTAAAAAAAAAAAAAATGGTTTATATAGTGAACTCGGTGTGGCGCTATTCACCCTGAGGTCATCACAGAGGACAAGGGGGCGCTCTTTACGTCTGGAGGAAAAGAGATTTAACCACTTTAGCGCCAGAGGATTTACCCCCCTTCCTGACCAGGCCTCTTTTTGCTACTCGGCGCTGCACTAATTCAACTGATAATTGCGCGGTCATGCAATGCTGCACCCAAACAAAATTTACGTCCTTTTTTCACACAAATAGAGCTTTCTTTCGGTGTAATTTGATCACCTCTGCGCTTTTTATTTTTCACGCTATAAACAAAAAAAGGCCAAAAATGTTGAAGAAAAACAATATTTTTTATTTTCAGCTATAAAAAATAAATAGTAAACTCAAAGTTGGTTATAAATTTAGGCCAAAATGTATTCTGCTCCATGTTTTTGGTAAAAAAAATCCCAATAAGTGTATATTGATTGCTTTGTGTGGAAGTTATAGCGTCTACAAACTATGGGATATATACTGCAATTTACGCCATTTTTTTGCTATACAGCACTGCGCTAGTTTAACGGACAATTGCGCGGTCATGCAATACGGTACATAAACTAAATTTACATCCTTTTTTTCCCCCACAAGTTGAGCTTTCTTTCAGTGGTATTTGATTGCCTGTGCGGTTTTTATTTTTTGCGCTATAAAAAAAAAAGGCTGACAATTTTGAGGAAAAAAAACAATATTTTGGACTTTTTGCTATAAAACATGTAAAGTAAAAAAAAATGCAAAAATCTAATTTAGTCATAAATTTCTGCCAAAATGCATTCTGCGACATCTCTTTGCTAAAAAAAAACCCAATACGTGTAAATTAATTGGTTTATGTGAAAGTTATAGTGTTTACAAATGGCGGGAAAGATACTGGGATTTTTAGGTTTTTTTTTATACTAATAATGGTGGCGATCAGGGACTTATGGCAGCGACCAGCGACTTATGGCGGGACTGCGGCGGACATTCAGACATTGGGGGTACTGACTTGGGGTCACTGACATCCCCAAAAACACTAATACAGTGATCAGTGCAAAAAAAAAAAAAAACTGACACTGTACTAATGGCAATGGGGAGGAAGGGGTTAACTTTATTTTGTAGGGAAGAGTTATAGGAGTGAGGGGAGTGTTTTACTAGGGGGCGGGGGGTGTACTGGGCGGGACAAGGCTGATCGAGAAAGAGAAACTCCTCTTTCTCGATCAGCTCATCCTCGAGCTGAGAAGGAAGTGACAGACAGAACAGCTACTGCAGCTGTGCTCTCTGTCACTGATTGCCGCCGATCACCGGGACATAGCCGTTAAGGAGCGGCTGTGACCTGGCGACTGACATCTGCGGCGGTGATCCACAGGACAAATAGGGCGGCGGCGCGCCTCGCACGCGCTCCCTATTTGTTTACAAAACACACGTCTTAAAACGTGGTTTTGCCTGTGAGTGCCGCCCTGCCGCCGTATATGTACAGTGGCTGGGCGGCATGCGGTTAATCTCCAAACACAGAAAGGTTTCTTCACAGTAAGAGCTGTGAGAATGTGGAATAGACTCCCTCAAGAGTTGGTTGTGGCCAGCTCAGTGGATTGCTGTAGGAAAGTCCTGGATTCTTTCTTGGATACACAGAATATAACTGGATATAACATTTATAGGTGACGTTGATCCAGGGAATATCCGATTGCCTCTCGGGGGGATCAGGAAGGATTTTTTCCCCTGCAGGAGCAAATTGGATCATGCTTTGCTGGGTTTTTATGCCTTCCTCTGGATCAACTGTGGGTGTAGGATTATAACTTTTTTTATTTTTTTTTTAATGGTTGAACTGGATGGACTTTTGTCTTTTTTCAGCCAGACTAACTATGTAAAACAATTAAATATGATATCATTTCCTATCTATTTACTAATGCTGGCAGCATAAGGATTAAAAATCACCAATGTTGATTGAGAGAGTGAAGTTCCGCTTTCAGGAAAAATGCAGATTTCAAAAGATTGCAAATTACTTTTAAAATGATGCGAACATTTTGTTTATATAGGATTTTAGTGATTCAGAACGCGCAGTGTTCCTTTATTGCCGTGTTCCATGGTTGGTGGGTGCGGTGCATAGTTCTAGGTGCATGATGTCGTGTCTCATGGTGGAGGCCATGCAGCATTGCCGGTGAGGAGGGTGTGGGCCCTTGCTGCATTGACCGTGCATATTATTGCAGCGAGGTCTGCGGAGAAGTGGCGATATTAATAAGGATTCCGGAGAGCGGACTGCAGTGACGACCTGTTACCATGGCAACCCTCGGCGCTGCTCCCTTCCCGCTACACTAATGCACTTCCACAGATTCGCGCAGCATTTTAATTAGGCCCTCCGTTCATCGGCATTAACACGTGGACATTTCCCTTTAATGTGTCTGTCTGCTGGAGGAAGAATACTACGATGGATTAGGACAGACTTAATCTCTTATCCCGGGGATTTAGCATCTGTAGCCTGCCGGTCCGCAGGGACCTCGGCAATCCTGTAAAGGGATAATACAGGTTTGAATGTCGCCACCACGGTGTATAAAGAAACTTCCCTGGCAATAACATGATCATTCTAATGCCGTTATTGTAAATGCTGCTTTTCCAGGGGGCTGAGTAGTAGTGAGATGTCATATCCATCATATGTGGTCAGATATCTCTGTGTACCCTCTACTTGTCTGTGATCTGCAAGATAACACGCCTCTTCCAGCTAAAATGGAACATTGTTTACTGCTTTCTCTATACAGCATATAGTACAGAATGAACAGGATGCATGTCAAGTGATCAGAGAGCAGCTCAATGCTGCCCTCTGCAGGCCATGTCCCTCCATAGACCAGCCTTTCTCAACTTTTTTTTTTCTAACATGGAGGAACCAATATATTAACTTTCAGGCCTCAGGAAACCCTCACCCTAAATAAAGGAATAAGGAATGTGACATTTCTACTATATTTAACACCGGGGGGGGGGCTACTCCATAGAAAAACATTTTCAATAATAATGTAAAATGAAACAATGGAAATATGTATAATATATGCAACAATAACCATTAAAGAAAAGCAGAGAGAGAAAGAGAAAATTGTAGTGTTCCCTTACATTGGTGATCAGTGGGATGAATGTCCCTTACATTGGTGATCAGTGGGAAGAATGTCCCTTACATTGGTGATCAGTGGGAAGAATGCTCCTTACATTGGTGATCAGTGGGAAGAATGCCCCTTACATTGGTGATCAGTGGGAAGAATGTCCCTTACATTGGTGATCAGTGGGAAGTATGTCCCTTACATTGGTGATCAGTGGGAAGAATGCCCCTTACATTGGTGATCAGTGGGAAGAATGTCCCTTACATTGGTGATCAGTGGGAAGAATGCCCCTTACATTGGTGATCAGTGGGAAGAATGCTCCTTACATTGGGGGTCAGTGGGAAGAATGTCCCTTACATTGGAGGTCAGTGGGAAGAATGTCCCTTGCATTGGTGGTCAGTGGGAAGAATGTCCCTTACATTGGTGATCAGTGGGAAGAATGTCCCTTACATTGGTGGTCAGTGGGAAGAATGTCCCTTACATTGGTGGTCAGTGGGAAGAATGTCCCTTACATTGGGGGTCAGTGGGAAGAATGTTCCTTACATTGGGGGTCAGTGGGAAGAATGTCCCTTACATTAATGGTCAGTGGGAAGAATGTCCCTTACATTGGGGGTCAGTGGGAAGAATGTCCCTTACATTAATGGTCAGTGGGAAGAATGTCCCTTACATTGGTGATCAGTGGGAAGAATGTCCCTTACATTAATGGTCAGTGGGAAGAATGTCCCTTACATTGGAGGTCAGTGGGAAGAATGTCCCTTGCATTGGTGGTCAGTGGGAAGAATGTCCCTTACATTGGTGATCAGTGGGAAGAATGTCCCTTACATTGGTGGTCAGTGGGAAGAATGTCCCTTACATTGGTGGTCAGTGGGAAGAATGTCCCTTACATTGGGGGTCAGTGGGAAGAATGTTCCTTACATTGGGGGTCAGTGGGAAGAATGTCCCTTACATTAATGGTGAGTGGGAAGAATGTCCCTTACATTGGGGGTCAGTGGGAAGAATGTCCCTTACATTAATGGTCAGTGGGAAGAATGTCCCTTACATTGGTGATCAGTGGGAAGAATGTCCCTTACATTAATGGTCAGTGGGAAGAATGTCCCTTACATTGGTGATCAGTGGGAAGAATGTCCCTTACATTGGGGGTCAGTGGGAAGAATGTCCCTTACATTGGTGGTCAGTGGGAAGAATGTCCCTTACATTGGTGGTCAGTGGGAAGAATGTCCCTTACATTGGTGATCAGTGGGAAGAATATCCCTTACATTGGTGATCAGTGGGAAGAATGTCCCTTACATTGGGGGTCAGTGGGAAGAATGTCCCTTACATTGGTGATCAGTGGGAAGAATGTCCCTTACATTGGGGGTCAGTGGGAAGAATGTCCCTTACATTGGTGATCAGTGGGAAGAATGTCCCTTACATTGGTGGTCAGTGGGAAGAATGCTCCTTACATTGGTGATCAGTGGGAAGAATGTCCCTTACATTGGTGATCAGTGGGAAGAATGCCCCTTACATTGGTGATCAGTGGGAAGAATGTCCCTTACATTGGTGATCAGTGGGAAGAATGTCCCTTACATTGGTGATCAGTGGGAAGAATGTCCCTTACATTGGTGGTCAGTGGGAGAAGGAGGAGGACACACTGAAGGAGCTCTCCCTGAGAACCAGCATTTTCAAGCCTGGGCCTTGCCTGCTAGCTTGGCCCAGGAACCATGCCTGATCCAGGGGGAGGCCCTGGGAGGGATTCCCCTGATGAGACCGGGCCTAGTGAAGAGGAGGAGGTGGAGGACCTGACTGTGGGTCCCAGCCCTGGTGAGGATGTCGATGTCTTCAGACAGAAGATTGTTGATAGATTTGTGACTATTGGAAGAGCTGAGGAGAAACTCAATGTTTTGAAATCTGAACACAAAACCTTCAGAGCCAAATACTGCCAGGCCTGGAGCAAGAACAGATTGGGCATGAAGCCAGCGCTCCAGCACATGGAGGATAAAGTAAAGAAACAATCTTTATTATTAGAAAAGTTGAAAGCCAGAAGTGGAGCGTTTAAAGAAAAATTTGAACATGAGAGGAGATTTGCCAGCCAGACATCAGTGAGCTCTGTGGATCAGCAGCCTCAGGTAATGGATGACCCAGTTCCATCTACATCAGCGTCTCTCCCCCCATGTCAGGCTGTGGAATCACCAGTGGCAACCAGCCAGGGGGTTGAGGGTGAATATGGAACCCTGAAGTTCATTCAGCACATGGAGTCACCCCTGAGAGCAGACAAGTTCGCCTTCACTGATGACCCTGCAGAAGTCCCTGAAGATGGACAGAGGAGATACAGAGCAGCAAAGCCAAGACTGGTGGAGAGATCCCAATACACCAAGATGGCTGCTCCCAGCATGTCTGCCCCACCTGCTGTGGTGACTACTGCTGATGAGGAGCTCTGCAAGCAGCCTGCTGTGGAGGAATCCTCATCCAACCTGGAGGGAAAATCCCTGGCAGAGAGGTCTCCATACCATCAGGGGAATGTGGATGAACCTGCACCAAGCACCTCACAGATGGAAATTGCTGTTCCTGCTGAGACCAGTAGTCCCTCTACAGGCAAGATGGCTGCCACCTGCAGAGAGACTGTTTCACCTGAGCTCCCAGGTGCTCCAGACCTGATTGATGCTGGTGGGGGAGGGGAGCAGCACACTGCACCATGTGGAGAGAAAACAGCAAGTATGGATGTCTCACTTGTTGCTGTGTCTGAGAATCCAATCCAGTCCTGGGCTGAGTCTCCTTCCTTGGAAGGAGAGATGATTGATGGAGCTTCTATGGTTGCAGCAGTGAGTGTGGACATTGCTGTGAAGTCTATGACTGTTGAGACTGGTAAAGCAATGGAGGTGTTGGTGGTGGGTGGAGGTGAAGGGGTTAACATTGCTGACAGAGGTAAAAATGACATTTCTCCCCCTGCTGAGCAGAAAGAGGATACACCATCCAATCCCGGATCTGTGCAATCGGTATCTGCCAGAGTTGCACCAGATGATCCCAGACACACAAATGTTTCTGCTGCTGGGAGGATTGGGGGGAGCTATGCCTCTGTTTTGGGGAGTCGCACCAAGGGGGGTGGGGGGAGTGTTGGGAATGCTAATGGTCACAATATGGGGTGGTTTGGTGGTGGGATGGTTGGTGGGGTCAGGAGAAGGAATGTGGTACAGTTGAAGTGGGAGGGGGAAGGGAACCCACCAGTAAGGGGGAGGGTGGCGGAGTTGATTCTAGAGATGGGGTTTAAAGCCTGTGATGTGTTTGCATTGATCTGCCCAGTAGGCAGCTATGAATACGATTTGTCATTTGTAAAACCTGAAGGCCTGGACCTGTTTTGGGAGAGATATTGGAGGTGCAGGAGCCTTCAGCAGTGGAGAGGTTTGGTGGCAAAGGTTGTTTCCAGACAGCCTTTGATAAAATCGGTGACAATCCTGGTCCGGAATGAATCCATACCAGAGGCTGATTTAGTAGTTTGGCTACGCCGACATGGTGAGGTCCTCACCCCACTGCGGAAGGTCCTGGATGAGCATAGGATATGGACAGGGGCCTGGACGGTGTCAGTGCAATTGAGGGTGCTGGGCAATGTGGTTCAGCATCTTCCCTGCTCAGCCTTTCTGGGGAGGGATAGGCTGACCATTTTCTATCAAGGTCAGCCTAAAGTTTGTAACAAATGCGGAGAGAAAGGCCATTTTGCATCGTCCTGCACCATCAAGAAGTGCTCACTGTGCCAGGATTTTGGCCATTTGGCCAAAGAATGCACCGAGATTCGGTGTAATTTGTGCCAGCAGATGGGTCATCCATACAGTCTGTGCCCAGAGGCACTACACAACCTGCCAGGACTGGAGGCTGAGCTGCAGAGGCTGGATAAAGAGGATGAGGCAGCTGATGCCGGGGAGGAAACTGTAGTTGTACCTCCTGTGTCTGTTGTGTCCTCTGTTGTGTCAGATTGTGTTTCCCCCAGTAATGTCACCCCTGAGTCTGTCCCTCCTGTCCCTAATCCTACAGTACGTAGATCCTCCAGACTGGCGGAAGCTGCTGGGGGGGCGGGTTTAGCTGATCTTCCCTCTCGGCCTACTCCACCTCCGGTACCTGTCCCCCGACAGCGCAAACGTGGTCAGGAGGTTGTGGGGGTGCCGGATGGGGGTGGAGCCGATGGGGCTCAGGGAGGGGTATCCATGTCCCATGTCTCACCTCCTGCTGGGGGGGATTCGGCTGATGAGGGGTGGGAGAGGGTGAAGGAGAAGAGGAAGAAGAAGAAGAGGAGGATGAGAAGAGCTGTCCTCTCTTCCTCAGAATCAGATCCAGGAGGGGTCCCTCTTGGCAATACTTTTTCAGTTTTGTCAGGTGATGAGATGGTATCGGATATATCCATTTCTCTATCATCTATGGATGAGGGGGAGTCACGTACTCTGAAGAGAGCTGTTTCGGGTGATGAGAGTGTGGTAGAGGTTAGGAAACGACTACCCCAATCATCCTGATGGCAGTTCCCACTCTGTTAAAGGTGGTGACCATTAATGTCGCCAGCATTAAATCTGCAAGAGCTCGTGATACGGCCTTATTTTTGCTCAGCGAGTTTGATGCTGAGATTTTATTTTTGCAAGAGACCTGGCTCAATACATTGGCCGATGTCTATCTAGCAAAAAGGGAGTGGAGATGTGGTCCCTCCTTTTGGTCTCTTGCGGCTGAACCTTGCAGCGGAGTTGCGGTCCTTTTTAAAACCGATATGGTAACGTGCCGGCAGGTGATTGAGGTAGAAATGGGGAGATGCATGGTCTTAGACGTCTCTGTTAGGGGGCAGGACCTGCGCCTGATCAATATCTATGGACCACAGTCAAAATGGGGCAGGAAATGCCTCCTCACAAAGATCAAGCCCTTCCTTTTTACGTCCCAGCAGGTTGTCTTTGGAGGTGACTTTAACACCATAATTAGGCCTGAAGACAGGAGAGGCTCCATAGACAGGCTGGGTTATGATAGCGTTTTTCTCAGAGATTTGGTTAGACAGGCAGGCCTGGTAGATGTGCACATTAAGCACTGCCCTGGCAGCACGGGGTTCACATTTCAGAGAGGGAATAGTCAGAGCAGGATAGACAGGTTTTTTTTAAAGGAGAACTCTGCTTTCTCAGCTCCTGAGTTGAAGGCGGTGGAGTTCTCTGACCACTGTATGCTGTCTGTGACTCTGAATGCCTCGGACACTCCACCCAGGGGAAGGGGTGTCTGGAAACTGAATTCGGCTCTCCTGGAAGATGTAGAGGTAAGACAATCCTTTGAGGATTTTTTTCAGGCACAGGTTTCTATTCTGGACTTTTGCAGCAGTAAGTCAGAGTGGTGGGAGCTTGTGAAACAAAGGGCGATTGGACTTTTCAAGGCCATAAGTAAGAAGAAGCAGCTTGGTATGTATATTGCCTACCAGCATTTGCGGAGGAAGCTTGATCGTCTTGTCTCGTATGGAGGAGATCCAGGGGAGATCTCTGAAGTGAAGCTTCTTCTTAGGAAGTGTCAATACGACCGGCATGCCTCCTTGGTTCTGGAGAGGGATTATGGGAAATATCACTCACCTGATCCTTACCAGAACTGTAAGCAAGGCATAGCAGTTAAGACGGTCATTGGCCTGAAAGACAGTACGGGTTCCCTGATAAAGTCCAGATCAGGGATCTTGGAGATCTTTGGGTCGTATTATGCAGACCTCCTGGGAAGAAAGGACCTTAGCCGGGACAGGATGGAAAGCTTTCTGGATTCTACTCCAGGATTGGGAAATGGTGCATTGCTTTTGATGAATTTGACAGAACCAATTTCAGCGGATGAGGTAGTTCAGGCTATAGACAAGCTGGCTACCAAAAAATCGCCTGGGCCAGATGGATTGACAGCTGAATTTTACAAGTGTTTTAAGTCCATTCTGGCTCCCTTTTTAGCGGAGGTTTTTAACAGCTGTCTAGAAGAGGGTTCGCTCCCTCCCTCCATGAGGCAATCCGCTGTGATTCTTCTGTCAAAAGGTAAAGACCCCTCAATGATTGAGAACTGGCGCCCCATCAGTCTTCTCAATGTTGATAGAAAGATCTTGGCAAAGATTCTATTTTGGCGCTTGTCGTCAGTAGCAGGCGATTTGTTGTCCAGCCATCAGCACTGTTCGGTCCAAGGTAGAAGTACCTTTTCAGCAGTTTTGGCTATCCGGGAGGCTTTGGAACGATGAGGGCTGCTGGATGGAGAAAGTACTTGCTGGCATTGGATCAGGCGAAAGCTTTTGATCGAGTGAATCATGAATATCTGTGGTTGCTGCTTGGTAGATACGGCCTGCAGGGGAGGTTTATAGATTGGCTGAAGACATTATATAAAGGGGCTGAGAGCTTCCCACTTGTTAATGGTTGGGTTGGGCGGCCTTTTGAGGTCGGCTCTGGTGTGCGCCAGGGATGTCCTTTGAGCCCCCTGCTATATGCTTTCGCAATCGACCCCTTTGTAAGAAGGCTAGAGGGCGCATCGTTGTGCGGGGTGCCTCTGGGCATTGCTGGCGTGCCGCCTTTGAAGGTCGTTGCCTATGCTGATGATGTGTCTGTTATTATCTCTGGGACTGAGGAGGCGCAGGAGGTGGTCTCTGTGATAGAGCAGTACACGGAGGCTTCTGGCTCTAAAGTCAACCATGAAAAGAGTGAAGTTTTCTGGATGGGCGAGGAGGGTGAAAGCTTCGAACTTCCGGATGCCTTCCCAGAGCCCCAGCAGGAAATTAAAATTTTGGGCATCAAATTTGGTCCTGGTGACTATGGTCATCGAAACTGGGAAAGCAGGTTGGTAGTTGCCAATGCCAAAGTAGCAAGCTGGAAAAGATGGAGGCTTTCCTTGAGAGAGAGGGTTGACTTGATCAAAACTTACCTGATCCCGATCTTTTTATATGTCAGCTTCGTCTGTATCTTGCCGGTATCTCTCTATGCAAGGGTCTACAGCTGTTTTTTCCAACTGTTATGGGGAAATAGGCTGAACCTGATCAAACGCAATGTAACTTACCTGTCCAGGCGGGAGGGTGGCCTAGGAATGGTCAACCCGATAGTTTTCTTTTCTTTGCTCTTTTTAAAGTACAATCTTGGTAATATGTTAGCAGAGACCCCGCCGGGATGGGTGGGTATTTTTCAGTCTTGGTTTAGGCCTTTTCTGCATTGCTGGGAAGATGGCGGCCCAGTGAAAAGTCTGAGAGTCCGACATGGCAAGCTCCCGGCTTATGTTGCCCCGTGTCTGAAAATACTTCGGCAGTGGCAGGTGACAGTGGAGGATATCAGGTCCCTTCCCAGGAAGCTTCTGGGGGAGAGGATTTTGGCTTCTGCTTTCAGTGTGTCACTGGCCTTAAAGGATTGCCCAGGCTCCGTAATGAGGGAGGGATTGCGTTTAATTAACTTGGAGAGAATCCCTTTGAAGTTTAGGGATCAAGCCTGGCTCGCTTTCCATGGAAGGCTCTATGTGAGAGGGAACCTGAAGCACCGCCCTGTGGATGATCGGGATTGTCCTAGAGCAGAGTGTGTTGGTAAAGTGGAGTCTATGGACCACTTTCTGCTCCTGTGTCCCTTTAACATAGAGGTGTATAAAAGGGTGGGGAGGGTTCTGGGCATCCCCTTTCTCTATCACATGAGTTATGCAGAGTGGGTGTACGGGGCATTCCCAGCTCGCTGGGACTTTGATTTGGATACACTTTTTCTAGTTAGTATAGTTGTCCGTTACTTCACGTGGAACGCACGGTGTCAGATTACCATCCGGAAGAAAGTCCTTCCTGTAGAGGTGGTGGTGCACGATATTCTGGGTGAGGTTGGGAAGATTCGGGGTCTTGAGAAGGGCAGGGAGCCTCGGGCGGTCTGGATAAGGGCGTGGAGGAATATCAGACCTGCCTTTGGTGAACTGTCCATCTCTGGGTGAGGGGCTCTTTCCTTATACTGTTCTTTTCACTCCCGTAGTTTTTGTTGATTAAGATCTTTTTTGAAGAAGGGCTGCATGCATAAGGGGGGCGGGGTGGTTTCTTGACCTCACAGGTTTGATGTCTGGTGTAGTGATGTGAGTGGTAGTACGATTTATTTCCCCAATTATGTCATGTTCATTTCTGAGACGTTTGCTTTTGTCTGACAGCAGATTTTGCTATGTTTATTTTCGTTTTGCTGTAAATATATATAATTTTTTTATATTCTGTATAATATTTTATGTTTATTGATTGCAAGACTTTTAATAAAGAAAAATTGGGAAGAATGTCCCTTACATTAATGGTCAGTGGGAAGAATGTCCCTTACATTGGAGGTCAGTGGGAAGAATGCTCCTTACATTGGTGATCAGTGGGAAGAATGGTCCTTACATTGGAGGTCAGTGGGAAGAATGTCCCTTACATTGGTGATCAGTGGGAAGAATGTCCCTTACATTGGGGGTCAGTGGGAAGAATGTCCCTTACATTGGGGGTCAGTGGGAAGAATGTCCCTTACATTAATGGTCAGTGGGAAGAATGTCCCTTACATTAATGGTCAGTGGGAAGAATGCCCCTTACATTGGTGATCAGTGGGAAGAATGTCCCTTACATTGGTGATCAGTGGGAAGAATGTCCCTTACATTGGTGATCAGTGGGAAGAATGTCCCTTACATTGGTGATCAGTGGGAAGAATGTCCCTTACATTGGTGGTCAGTGGGAAGAATGTTCCTTACATTGGTGATCAGTGGGAAGAATGCTCCTTACATTGGTGGTCAGTGGGAAGAATGTCCCTTACATTGGTGATCAGTGAGAAGAATGCTCCTTACATTGGTGGTCAGTGAGAAGAATGTCCCTTACATTGGTGATCAGTGGGAAGAATGCTCCTTACATTGGTGATCAGTGGGAAGATTGTTCCTAGCATTGTTCGGCAAACAAAGGAATGGTTCTTACACTGTTGGTAAATAAGAAGAATGCCCCATTCCAGACAGACAGTACGATAATTGCTCTTTGTTTGAGGAACTCTTGTTGAGAAAGGCCCCCATAAACAGCAGTGTCCTCCTGCAGCCTCCCCCCGTCCTCTCACCTCTACTCCTTACACCATACTGACCATGGCAGGTAGTAGGATGGGATAGATAAGTGTGTGTAAGCTGTACAAAACTGTGCTGATGAGTAAAACAAACATTTCTCCCATATTATTGGTCTCGGGCTTCAAGTATAGCCAAACAGGTTTGAGTATTTGTTATCTCAAATGGCATGCATTCCTTCATCAACAAAACAGTGGCGGGTCCTAGCCTTCCAAGCATGGTGCACCCATCATGGTGCCCCCTATTTTCAGGGAGAGATCTGAATGCCAGATGTGTGACAGTGACAGTGAGGCCTTACCTGTCGCCTTGTGGTATATCCTAGATCCCACGTAACTTCTTGCCTCTTCATTGTGTTCCAGGGACTGAAGAAACCGAACATTGAAGAGATCAAACACGCCCGCAATGCCGTCTTCAGCCCTTCCATGTTTGCCAGCTCCTTACAGGAGATTATGAATATGCAGAAGGAGAAGTACCCAGAGAGGCAGCTTCCCTGGGTGCAGACCCGGCTGTCCGAGGAGGTGCTGGCACTGAACGGAGATCAGACCGAGGGCATCTTCAGGTACGGTCCAGCATTGACTTTATCTCCAGATATTGACAGAAATATGGGAATGATGGTGGATAAGTGGTCAGAACTGTGGCCTTACGGCACTGGGGCTCTGTAGTTAATTTCCACCCATAAACATGGAGTTTGCATGTTCTTCCGATGCTTATGTTGGTCTCCTCTGGATTCACATCTCTTTCCTCTAAGGGGAGGGGGGGGGGGGGGGGGAGTCAATTACCTTCTAACTACAAGCAGAACCCAAAGGGTGTGTCTTTCTGTGAGTATGGGATAGATTAGCGTGTAAGCTCCTCTGGTACTGTGACTGTGGGGGAGGGAACATTAGAGTGTAAGCTCCTCTGGTACAGAGACTGATGTGACTGTGGGGGAGGGGACATTAGAGTGTAAGCTCCTCTGGTACAGAGACTGATGTGACTGTGGGGGAGGGGGGACATTAGAGTGTAAGCTCCTCTGGTACAGAGACTGATGTGACTGGGGGGGAGGGGGCATTAGAGTGTAAGCTCCTCTGGTACAGAGACTGATGGGACCGGCTCAGTGTTCTCTGTACAGCTCTGCGGTATATGTCAGAGCTATATAAATGTATAATAATAATAGTGTGTGACTGCGGGGGAGGGGACATTATAGTGCAAATATTTGTTTATTTCAAATCTTGCAAACATACATATTGTTAATAAAAAATATTTACATATATACAAAAACTAAAATAAAATGTATATACTATCTATATCTGTCTGTCTGTCTATTAAAAACAAACAAGCTTACATCGGCAAATATCATAAATGAAAATATTTTTTTTTCCAAAAATAACATAAATAGAACTATATACAAAGAAACATCATTTTATTATCCGTAAACTACCAAATTCTGCAAAACACGACCCTACCTCCACCTGCACACACGCTCAGGCTAAGAAACGATTAAACATTGAACCCATGCATGCAGCTTTTTTCCAAAAATATGATCTTATAAAAATCTAGGGGACGTGAAAGGACAGAAAGAAAAACCACACAACCAGAGACTGACATTAGAGTGTAAGCTCCTCTGGTGCAAACTCTACTTCAAAGGTTTTAAAGATTTGTATGATGTCAGCATTGAAAAAAATTGTGAAAGATATTATTGTTGTACCTTCTCCATACAGAATTAGAAAACGGTAAGATCTGGCTGCCTTGCACACGCCAGTCTTTGCACTGTATGTAGGTAATCCTGTCGTTATGTTTACCTCCAGAAAATACCTGAAGTAGATCACGCTGGTGTCATTCATATATCTCTGTGATATCATGATGGATTTTCGGCTTTGTAACAAGTGAATCCACTGAGCCAGCGCCATGACATGATGATGTGTTTGTCCTCGCAGGGTCCCTGGTGACATTGATGAAGTGAACGCACTGAAGCTGCAGGTTGATCAATGGAAGATCCCCACGGGACTGGAAGACCCACACGTTCCAGGTAAGAGTGAGAAGCAAACGCTGGCAATGGTGGCAATTGCAGTTCAGAGATGCACAATAGGGTTTTATGTGGACCCCTCACCGTCACACCTACACTACACTGCTACAAGTATGTGGACCCCTCACCGTCACACCTACACTACACTGCTACAAGATGTGGACCCCTCACCGTCACACCTACACTACACTGCTACAAGTATGTGGACCCCTCACCGTCACACCTATACTACACTGCTACAAGTATGTGGACCCCTCACCGTCACACCTACACTACACTGCTACAAGATGTGGACCCCTCACCATCACACCTACACTACACTGCTACAAGATGTGGACCCCTCACCGTCACACCTATACTACACTGCTACAAGTATGTGGACCCCTCACCGTCACACCTACACTACACTGCTACAAGTATGTGGACCCCTCACCGTCACACCTATACTACACTGCTACAAGTATGTGGACCCCTCACCGTCACACCAACACTACACTGCTACAAGTATGTGGACCCCTCACCGTCACACCTACACTACACTGCTACAAGTATGTGGACCCCTCACCGTCACACCTACACTACACTGCTACAAGATGTGGACCCCTCACCGTCACACCTACACTACACTGCTACAAGTATGTGGACCCCTCACCGTCACACCTATACTACACTGCTACAAGATGTGGACCCCTCACCATCACACCTACACTACACTGCTACAAGATGTGGACCCCTCACCGTCACACCTATACTACACTGCTACAAGTATGTGGACCCCTCACCGTCACACCTACACTACACTGCTACAAGTATGTGGACCCCTCACCGTCACACCTATACTACACTGCTACAAGTATGTGGACCCCTCACCGTCACACCAACACTACACTGCTACAAGTATGTGGACCCCTCACCGTCACACCTATACTACACTGCTACAAGTATGTGGACCCCTCACCGTCACACATACACTACACTGCTACAAGTATGTGGACCCCTCACCGTCACACCTACACTACACTGCTACAAGTATGTGGACCCCTCACCGTCACACCTACACTACACTGCTACAAGTATGTGGACCCCTCACCGTCACACCTACACTACACTGCTACAAGATGTGGACCCCTCACCGTCACACCTACACTACACTGCTACAAGTATGTGGACCCCTCACCGTCACACCAACACTACACTGCTACAAGTATGTGGACCCCTCACCATCACACCTACACTACACTGCTACAAGTATGTGGACCCCTCACCGTCACACCTACACTACACTGCTACAAGTATGTGGACCCCTCACCGTCACACCTACACTACAGTGCTACAAGTATGTGGACCCCTCACCGTCACACCTACACTACACTGCTACAAGTATGTGGACCCCTCACCGTCACACCTACACTACACTGCTACAAGTATGTGGACCCCTCACCGTCACACCTACACTACACTGCTACAAGTATGTGGACCCCTCACCGTCACACCTACACTACACTGCTACAAGTATGTGGACCCCTCACCGTCACACCTACACTACACTGCTACAAGTATGTGGACCCCTCACCGTCACACCTACACTACACTGCTACAAGTATGTGGACCCCTCACCTTCACACCTACACTACACTGCTACAAGTATGTGGACCCCTCACCGTCACACCTACACTACTACAAGTATGTGGACCCCTCACCGTCACACCTACACTACACTGCTACAAGACGTGGACCCCTCACCGTCACACCTACACTACACTGCTACAAGTATGTGGACCTCTCACTGTCACACCTACACTACACTGCTACAAGTATGTGGACCCCTCACCGTCACACCTACACTACACTGCTACAAGTATGTGGACCCCTCACCGTCACACCTACACTACACTGCTACAAGTATGTGGACCCCTCACCGTCACACCTACACTACTACAAGTATGTGGACCCCTCACCGTCACACCTACACTACACTGCTACAAGTATGTGGACCCCTCACCGTCACACCTACACTACTACAAGTATGTGGACCCCTCACCGTTACACCAACACTACACTGCTACAAGTATGTGGACCCCTCACCGTCACACCTATACTACACTGCTACAAGTATGTGGACCCCTCACCGTCACACCTACACTACACTGCTACAAGTATGTGGACCCCTCACCGTCACACCTACACTACACTGCTACAAGTATGTGGACCCCTCACCGTCACACCTACACTACACTGCTACAAGTATGTGGACCCCTCACCGTCACACCTACACTACACTGCTACAAGTATGTGGACCCCTCACCGTCACACCTACACTACACTGCTACAAGTATGTGGACCCCTCACCGTCACACCAACACTACACTGCTACAAGTATGTGGACCCCTCACCGTCACACCTACACTACACTGCTACAAGTATGTGGACCCCTCACCGTCACACCTACACTACACTGCTACAAGTATGTGGACCCCTCACCGTCACACCTACACTACAGTGCTACAAGTATGTGGACCCCTCACCGTCACACCTACACTACAGTGCTACAAGTATGTGGACCCCTCACCGTCACACCTACACTACACTGCTACAAGTATGTGGACCCCTCACCGTCACACCTACACTACACTGCTACAAGTATGTGGACCCCTCACCGTCACACCTACACTACACTGCTACAAGTATGTGGACCCCTCACCGTCACACCTACACTACACTGCTACAAGTATGTGGACCCCTCACCGTCACACCTACACTACACTGCTACAAGTATGTGGACCCCTCACCGTCACACCTACACTACACTGCTACAAGTATGTGCACCCCTCACCGTCACACCTACAGTACACTGCTACAAGTATGTGGACCCCTCACCATCACACCTACACTACACTGCTACAAGTATGTGGACCCCTCACCTTCACACCTACACTACACTGCTACAAGTATGTGGACCCCTCACCGTCACACCTACACTACTACAAGTATGTGGACCCCTCACCGTCACACCTACACTACACTGCTACAAGACGTGGACCCCTCACCGTCACACCTACACTACACTGCTACAAGTATGTGGACCCCTCACCGTCACACCTACACTACACTGCTACAAGTATGTGGACCCCTCACCGTCACACCTACACTACACTGCTACAAGTATGTGGACCCCTCACCGTCACACCTACACTACTACAAGTATGTGGACCCCTCACCGTCACACCTACACTACACTGCTACAAGTATGTGGACCCCTCACCGTCACACCTACACTACACTGCTACAAGTATGTGGACCCCTCACCGTCACACCTACACTACTACAAGTATGTGGACCCCTCACCGTCACACCTACACTACACTGCTACAAGTATGTGGACCCCTCACCGTCACACCTACACTACTACAAGTATGTGGACCCCTCACCGTCACACCTACACTACACTGCTACAAGTATGTGGACCCCTCACCGTCACACCTACACTGCTACAAGTATGTGGACCCCTCACCGTCACACCTATACTACACTGCTACAAGTATGTGGACCCCTCACCGTCACACCTACACTACACTGCTACAAGTATGTGGACCCCTCACCGTCACACCTACACTACACTGCTACAAGTATGTGGACCCCTCACCGTCACACCTACACTACACTGCTACAAGTATGTGGACCCCTCACCGTCACACCTATACTACACTGCTACAAGTATGTGGACCCCTCACCGTCACACCTACACTACACTGCTACAAGTATGTGGACCCCTCACCGTCACACCTACACTACACTGCTACAAGTATGTGGACCCCTCACCGTCACACCTACACTACACTGCTACAAGTATGTGGACCCCTCACCTTCACACCTACACTACACTGCTACAAGTATGTGGACCCCTCACTGTCACACCTATACTACACTGCTACAAGTATGTGGACCCCTCACCGTCACACCTACACTACACTGCTACAAGTATGTGGACCCCTCACCGTCACACCTACACTACACTGCTACAAGTATGTGGACCCCTCACCGTCACACCAACACTACACTGCAACAAGTATGTGGACCCCTCACCGTCACACCAACACTACACTGCAACAAGTATGTGGACCCCTCACCATCACACCTACACTACACTGCTACAAGTATGTGGACCCCTCACCGTCACACCTACACTACACTGCTACAAGTATGTGGACCCCTCACCGTCACACCAACACTACACTGCTACAAGTATGTGGACCCCTCACCATCACACCTACACTACACTGCTACAAGTATGTGGACCCCTCACCGTCACACCTACACTACACTGCTACAAGTATGTGGACCCCTCACCATCACACCTACACTACACTGCTACAAGTATGTGGACCCCTCACCGTCACACCAACACTACACTGCAACAAGTATGTGGACCCCTCACCATCACACCTACACTACACTGCTACAAGTATGTGGACCCCTCACCGTCACACCTACACTACACTGCTACAAGTATGTGGACCCCTCACCGTCACACCAACACTACACTGCTACAAGTATGTGGACCCCTCACCATCACACCTACACTACACTGCTACAAGTATGTGGACCCCTCACCGTCACACCTACACTACACTGCTACAAGTATGTGGACCCCTCACCATCACACCTACACTACACTGCTACAAGTATGTGGACCCCTCACCATCACACCTACACTACACTGCTACAAGATGTGGACCCATCACTGTCACACCTGGTCTGTGGAAAATGTATTTTAGTCCATGGGATTCCAAAAGTCAGGGTTTGAATGAACAGTAAACACAAGCCACTAATAACGCAGCTATAGATTCATTATACAGGTGTTCCTCGGTTTACGAACGCCTCGGATAACGTCATTTTCGGTTTACAAATGAAAATCCATTGAAAATAATGCCTCGGTTTACAAATTTTTTTCGCAATATGAATGGATTAATTGGTTTTCAATGCATGTACATATTTTTTTTAATCATGTCCCTGTACAGTATTTGTGCCTTTAAAGTGCACTTTATAAAGTGTTTTGAACAGATAAAAGACTTTTTTTTTACTTTTTTCTGACCTCCGGAACAGATTAATTGGGTTTTCAATGCTTTTACAAATTGTTTTTTAATCATGTCCCTGTACAGTACTATGCCTTTTTATAAAAAGTTTTGAACAGATAAGACTTTTTTTTTTACTTTTTTTCTGACCTCCGGAACGGATTAATTGGTTTTCAATGCATTTACAAATTAATTTTTAATCATGTCCCTGTACAGTATTTATGCTTTTAAAGTGCACTTTATAAAGAGTTTTGAACAGATAAAAGACTTTTTTTTTACTTTTTTCTGACCTCTCATTTGGTTTTCAATGGATTCTTATGGGAAACTGCGTTTCGGTTTACGAATTTTTCGCAATATGAAAAGTCCTGCAGAATGAATTCAATTCGTAAGCCGAGGTACGCCTGTAAATGAATATAATGTTTTTTTAAATGCAAGCTGTATAAGCAGAGCCGGTTCGAGGAGTAGGCGGCAGAAGTGACCACCTTGGACCCTTCAGCAGGAAGGGGCACGGGATGGGCAGGTCCTGCAACTTGTACTGCTGAACTAATTTACAGCTGATAGGGAAGGGGGTAGACATTGGCTTTTTTCACCCTGGGGTGATAAAGGACCTCGTCCCAGCACTGAGTGTAAGTTCCCTGTCATGTTCACAGGAGGAGAGGACAGACAGGTGATGAAGGGATGCTCTCTCACTGTCCATTCATAAGCCGAGGGTGGAGTGATGACCTTCCTTTATTGCATACAAAACAGGCCATCAGCCTGGCTGTGCTGTGTGACTGAGCTGTGTAAATCACAGGACTGGATAGACAGAAATTCAAATCCTTTGGTAGGTAAAAACAAGTTAAAAGTCCACATAGGCTTGGACACAAGAGGAAGCTGTAACTACATTGGGAATGAGCAATAGAAACAAGGCTTATAAAATATTAAGACACGCTGACAGGTCATTTACATGGAGCTGAGACGATTGTATGATAAATATCTGTCAGACGAAGGCTGTCAGTGGAGGAAAGTTCTCCTGATTTATGGCGATATACCTCCGCGCTGAATAATATCATTAAACAGATTTCACCGATAATGACTCCTCGCCTGTCGCTCCTCCTCATGAAGTGACACACAAGTGTTCAGTCCCTTTCTGCTCACAACAGATTTGGGCATTTAAAGGGAACCTGTCATGTTAGAGGCAGTATTCGTTGTATTACCTAACTGCAGTAAAGAGAAGTGAGGCCTACAGGCTGGCTCTGCTATGTGGCAAAGCTGTGTAAGTCTCAGGGCTTGATGGACATACAAATCCTTTGGTAGGTAAAATAGCACCAGTATATGGATTTCTGGGCGGCACAGTGGCTTACTGGTTAGCACTTCTGCCTTGCAGTAATTGGGTCATGGGTTTGATTCCTGACCATGGCACCTCCTGCATGGAGTTCACATGTTATCTCTGTGTTCGTGTGGGTTTCCTCTGGGTACTCCGGTTTCCTCCCACACTCCAAAGACATGCTGGTAGGTTAATTGGCTTCTGTATAAATTGTCCTAGTTTCATCTCTGGCCATGCGGGATCTCCTGCATGGTGGGGGTTGGGGAAAGAAGTGTCAGCCTACCCTGTAAAATAACTTTTAAGAGAATCCATGGAAGAAGTTACTTGTGAGTGACGGTCTATGCAAGGGTCGGATACAACTGAATTGATAGATATATATTTCATCTGTGTATTTTGCTGATTGCCTGGAGATCAAATTATTATTATACAGGATTTATATCGCGCCAACAGTTTGCTCAGCGCTTTACAATATAACGGGAGACAATACAGTAACAATACAGTTCAGTACAAGAGGGATAGGAGGGCCCTGATCCTGGGAGCTTACAATCTAAGAGGGAGGGGCTGGTGGTACAAAAGGTAATAACTGTGGGGGATGGAGTGGTAGGAGGAGTAGAAGATTCCGTTATTAGCTGAGGGCGGGATAGGCTTCCCTGAAGAGAGAGGTTTTCAGAGATCGCCTAAAAGTGAGCAGAGTAGGCGATAGTCTGATAGATTGGGGTAGAGAGTTCCAGAGGATAGAGGAAGCTCTGGAGAAGTCCTGGAGATGAGCATGGGAGGAGGAGACAAGGGAGCTTGAGAGCAGGAGGTTGTGGGAGGAGCGGAGAGTACGGTTTGGGTGATATTGGAGACAAGATAGTATGAAGCTTCTTAGTGCCGCATCCTGAAAATGTAAAGAAAATGCCAGACAGAAAATGTACAGCCAAACTAGCGGATTTGTTTAGGCACAGTGAGAGCACACTATCATATAAAAATATTTGTAAACATAAAATGATCACAAAAATGATTTTTTAGAACAAGAAATACAGAGCCCCCTAACACAATGGGGGGGGGGGATATAATACATCTCATATCTCTTTGCATATAACGTATTACATGTCTCCTATAACATGAATTTTGATTCCAAAGGAGTAAGATTGAGAATAAGAAACCGTCAACGCTTTTCGCCTGGCTTCTTCAGGGCCGTGACTTCTGTGTAAGGGAGAGCAGTGCTAATAGGAGAACGGTAGCCGGTGATCTCCTAGATTGTAAGCTCCCAGGATCAGGGCCCTCTGTTTCCTCTTGTACCAAATTGTATTGTAACTGTAATGTTTACCTTCATTTTGTAAAGCGCAGAGCAAACTGTTGGCACGATATAAATCCTGTATAATAATAATATCCAGTCTGGGGGGCGGACACAGGAGACCCGAGTGCGGAACACAGGCAACAGACCTGGGAACTAAATAGTATATATCTGAGTCAATGATCATAGATTGTGCCCACATATAGCTAGAACAGGGAAGGCTCAAAATGTAGAGGCTGGTGGCAACCTGAAATAAATATCAAAAGGGCGTTGAGAGCGACCCATTCTTTCACCAATGATTGTAGAAGCTTCAGCATGCGCTGACCCCGCCCTGTCATGTGACGTGGCCTACCACTTGGTGGCTGAGTTGCTGTTGTTCCCAGTTGCTTCCACTTTGTTATAATCCCACTAACAGTTGAGCGTGGAATATTTAGTAGCCAGGAAATGTCACGGATGGACTTATTGCACAGGTGACAACCTATCACGGGACCACGCTTGGAGTCACTGAGCTCCTGAGAGCGACCCATTCTTTCACCAATGTTTGTAGAAGCAGTCTGCATGCCTAGGGGCTTGATTGTATACACCTGTGTCCATGGAGGGGATTGGAACACCTGAGTCACATGATTTGGAGGGCGGGGCCAATACTTTTAGCAATAAAGTGTATGTAATGCTGGAGAGGACTGTCAGAAACTGCAGACCTAATAAAGGAAGTGAGGGTTACCCCCAGTTCACATATATGCGGCCGTGCGGGCCACGTTTTGCACGGGCACGAGAGCCCATTCACTTGATCGGACTCCCGTGCCACGGGACACACAGGTAAGAAGTCCCTGCACTTCTTCCAAAAACGCAGCCCGCACGGGAACCTCGGTTCCTAGTATGGTTGCGTTTTCCATTAGAAGTAATGACACCCGCCCAAGGGTGGACTGACAACTCATGGGGCCCCCGGGCAATAGGGGATCATGGGACCCCTGTGTCCTTGCCCACACTCAAAAAAAACAATAAAAAAGGTACCAGGGGCATTTCATGGGGCCCCCTATGACCCCATGATTACTGACCCCGGGCCCTCGGGCAGTGCCATAGTGCTCGAATGGTCAGTCCGCCCCTGCACCCGCCCCCGGGTCCGCATTTCTCTGTGCGGGTGGTGCGGCTGCACGGATTTTCGTGCGAATCCGCAGCGGCACCACCCGCACAGATGTGAACCAAGCCTACGGCTGGCCATACATTATATCATTTTTTTGAGAATTTTGCTTTAGATTTACCAAAAACCATATAATATGAGGTCCGACCTAAACAACACTTTCAGGTGTATCCATTTAGGCGGGCTCCTGCACTACATAGTTGAAGGTAAATCTAAAGGAAATTGGGCAGAAATTGGACAGAAAATTGCATAGTGTATGGCCAGCTTCAGAGCGTGTGGACAGGATACATTGCTGGCTGGGAATACGCTGCAGAAGACAATACAAATCTGGGAAGAGGTTACGTGAGGCTGGTAGAGATCATTACTATTACCCTAATCAATGTTCTCACTACAGACTGCTGAGGTCTGACGGCTGCACATCATTTATCAAAGGGCCACAGGTCGGGCATCAGATCTATAAACAGACCCCCATATATTGATTGTAGAGGACTGAGACAGGTCCATTGTGTTTGTACGCTGAGCCTCCACCGTCCGGTGTGTGATCTCCCTGTGATGTCCCCTCAAACTCCGCCGTCTTGCTGCACTCTGTCAATTTGGCCCCCCCTGAGGTACCTTGTTACCATGGCAGCCAGTGTGAAGGGCCCCTCATATGCTGCAGTCCTCTGTCACCTTATTTAAACTGTGCAGAATCCTATTATTGCACTCGATGATATGCCGGAGTGATGAATGTGCCGAGATAATGAGACGTATTATGCAGCAATTAGGTGCCATGTTCACCTTCCGTCCTGTTTTGTTTCGTCATTCGATGATTGCAATGCCTGTCCATGTTCAGGATCAGTTAGAAGAATGAAGAACTGCGCGCATTCTGTCAAAAAAAATTCTCGTTTGTCGTACATAGGAGCCTAGTACATAGGAGCCTAGTGCATAGGAGACTAGTACATAGGAGCTTAGTACATAGGAGCCTAGTGCATAGGAGACTAGTACATAGGAGACTAGTACATAGGAGCTTAGTACATAGGAGCTTAGTGCATAGGAGCCTAGTGCATAGGAGCTTAGTACATAGGAGCTTAGTACATAGGAGCTTAGTGCATAGGAGCCTAGTACATGGGAGCCTAGTGCATGGGAGCCTAGTGCATGGGAGCCTAGTGCATGGGAGCCTAGTGCATGGGAGCCTAGTGCATGGGAGACTAGTGCATGGGAGACTAGTGCATGGGAGCCTAGTGCATGGGAGACTAGTGCATGGGAGCCTAGTGCATGGGAGCCTAGTGCATGGGAGCCTAGTGCATGGGAGCCTAGTGCATGGGAGCCTAGTGCATGGGAGCCTAGTGCATGGGAGCCTAGTGCATGGGAGCCTAGTGCATGGGAGCCTAGAACATGGGAGCCTAGTACATGGGAGCCTAGTACATGGGAGCCTAGTACATGGGAGCCTAGTACATGGGAGCCTAGTACATGGGAGCCTAGTACATGGGAGCCTAGTACATAGGAGCCTAGTACATGGGAGCCTAGAACATAGGAGCCTAGAACATAGGAGCCTAGAACATAGGAGCCTAGTACATAGGAGCCTAGTACATAGGAGCCTAGTACATAGGAGCCTAGCACATAGGAGACTAGTACATAGCACACTAGTACATAGGAGCCTAGTGCATAGGAGCCTAGAGCATAGGAGCCTAGTGCATAGGAGCCTAGTGCATGGGAGCCTAGTGCATGGGAGCCTAGAACATAGGAGCCTAGTGCATAGGAGCCTAGTGCATGGGAGCCTAGTGCATGGGAGCCTAGTGCATGGGAGCCTAGTGCATGGGAGCCTAGTGCATGGGAGCCTAGTACATAGGAGCCTAGTACATAGGAGCCTAGTACATAGGAGCCTAGTACATAGGAGCCTAGTACATAGGAGCCTAGTACATAGGAGCCTAGCACATAGGAGACTAGCACATAGGAGACTAGCACATAGCACACTAGTGCATAGGAGCCTAGAGCATAGGAGCCTAGAGCATAGGAGCCTAGAGCATAGGAGCCTAGAGCATAGGAGCCTAGAGCATAGGAGCCTAGAGCATAGGAGCCTAGAGCATAGGAGCCTAGTACATAGCAGACTAGTGCATAGGAGCCTAGAGCATAGGAGCCTAGAGCATAGGAGCCTAGAGCATAGGAGCCTAGAGCATAGGAGCCTAGAGCATAGGAGCCTAGAGCATAGGAGCCTAGAGCATAGGAGCCTAGTACATAGCAGACTAGTGCATAGGAGCCTAGTGCATGGGAGCCTAGTGCATGGGAGCCTAGTGCATGGGAGCCTAGTGCATGGGAGCCTAGTGCATGGGAGCCTAGTGCATGGGAGCCTAGTGCATGGGAGCCTAGTGCATGGGAGCCTAGTGCATGGGAGCCTAGAACATAGGAGCCTAGAACATAGGAGCCTAGCACATAGGAGACTAGTACATAGCACACTAGTACATAGGAGCCTAGCACATAGGAGACTAGTACATAGCACACTAGTACATAGGAGCCTAGAGCATAGGAGCCTAGTGCATAGGAGCCTAGAGCATAGGAGCCTAGAGCATAGGAGCCTAGTACATAGCAGACTAGTACATAGGAGCCTAGTGCATAGGAGCCTAGAGCATAGGAGCCTAGAGCATAGGAGCCTAGTGCATAGGAGCCTAGTGCATGGGAGCCTAGAGCATAGGAGCCTAGTACATGGGAGCCTAGTGCATGGGAGCCTAGTACATAGGAGCCTACTACATAGGAGCCTAAAATGTATTTTAGAGGTGTTCAATGCCGCGGTTGAAATGTGAGTTGAATCTTGAAGATTGCCATTTTCAATAGCTTTTCATCTGTCGAAATCTTCTAGATCAATGGTTGTCAACATGAGCTATAGAGGGCCTCAGATGTGGCCCCGGACATCAATGACATCAAATTAAAAAAACTAAGCTGTGTGTGTCAGTATTCAGTGATTATAATAAAACAAACTATCTGAGTATCAATGGTGATGTGTGGACAGCAGTGGAGGAATATTCCGTACAGAGGGGGGTCTTCTGTTAGGGTCATTCTGGGGGGGTTGTCTCCTCATCCTGTGTGTGTGATTCTGTACAGTGACCCCCCGCTGGGCGAATCTATGACTTCAGACCATGGCACTTGAGGGAGGGAACACACTGCGAGGGAAGAATTCATTCTGGGAGATGAGTCACCGTTCAGAGCGATTTCTGTGCTTTGCCTGACGGTCATTTTTAGGTGTTTTATAAAATGGAGCACATGGATTGCTTAGAAACACTGGCAAATAAGTAGTTTGTAACACTTGCATTTGTACAGGGCCACAGAATATGCTGGTGCTATATAAGGGCTCTTCATCCCTGGCCATGTGGGATCTCCTGCATGGTGGGGGTTGGAGAAAGACCTGGCAACCTACCCTGTAAAATAACTGCTAAGAGAATTCATGGAAAAAGTCGCTTACGAGTGACGGTCCATGCAATCGCCAAGGGTTGGATACAACTGGATAGATAGACAGACAGACAGACGATAGACAGACAGACGATAGACAGACAGACGATAGACAGACAGACGATAGACAGACAGACGATAGACAGACAGACGATAGACAGACAGACAGACGATAGACAGACAGACAGACGATAGACAGACAGACAGACAGACGACAGACAGACAGACGACAGACAGACAGACAGACGATAGACAGACAGACAGACAGACGACAGACAGACAGACGACAGACAGACAGACAGACGACAGACAGACAGACAGACGACAGACAGACAGACAGACGACAGACAGACAGACAGACAGACAGACAGACGACAGACAGACAGACGACAGACAGACAGACGACAGACAGACAGACGACAGACAGACAGACGACAGACAGACAGACGACAGACAGACAGACGACAGACAGACAGACGACAGACAGACAGACGACAGACAGACAGACGTCTGTCTGTCTGTCGTCTGTCTGTCGTCTGTCTGTCTGTCGTCTGTCTGTCGTCTGTCTGTCTGTCGTCTGTCTGTCGTCTGTCTGTCTGTCGTCTGTCTGTCTGTCTGTCGACAGACAGACGACAGACAGACGACAGACAGACAGACGACAGACAGACAGACAGACGACAGACAGACAGACAGACAGACAGACAGACGACAGACAGACAGACAGACGACAGACAGACAGACAGACAGACAGACAGACGACAGACAGACAGACAGACAGACGACAGACAGACAGACAGACAGACAGACAGACAGACAGACAGACGACAGACAGACAGACGACAGACAGACAGACAGACGACAGACAGACAGACAGACAGACGACAGACAGACAGACAGACAGACAGACAGACAGACGACAGACAGACAGACGACAGACAGACAGACGACAGACAGACAGACGACAGACAGACAGACGACAGACAGACAGACGACAGACAGACAGACGACAGACAGACAGACGACAGACAGACAGACGACAGACAGACAGACGACAGACAGACAGACGACAGACAGACAGACGACAGACAGACAGACGACAGACAGACAGACAGACGACAGACAGACAGACAGACAGACAGACAGACAGACGACAGACAGACAGACAGACAGACAGACAGACAGACGACAGACAGATAGATGATAGACAGACAGACAGATAGATGATAGACAGACAGACAGATAGATGATAGACAGACAGACAGATAGATGATAGACAGACAGATAGATAGATGATAGACAGACAGATAGATAGATGATAGACAGACAGACAGATAGATAGATGATAGACAGACAGATAGATAGATGATAGACAGACAGATAGATAGATGATAGACAGACAGATAGATAGATGATAGACAGACAGATAGATAGATGATAGACAGACAGATAGATAGATGATAGACAGACAGATAGATAGATGATAGACAGACAGATAGATAGATGATAGACAGACAGATAGATAGATGATAGACAGACAGATAGATAGATGATAGACAGACAGATAGATAGATGATAGACAGACAGATAGATAGATGATAGACAGACAGATAGATAGATGATAGACAGACAGATAGATAGATGATAGACAGACAGATAGATAGATGATAGACAGACAGATAGATAGATGATAGACAGACAGATAGATGATAGACAGACAGATAGATAGATGATAGACAGACAGATAGATAGATGATAGACAGACAGATAGATAGATGATAGACAGACAGATAGATAGATGATAGACAGACAGATAGATAGATGATAGACAGACAGATAGATAGATGATAGATAGACAGACAGATAGACGACAGATAGACGACAGATAGACAGACAGATAGACAGACAGATAGATAGATAGATAGACAGATGATAGATAGACAGATAGATAGATAGATAGATAATTGATAGATGATAGACAGATAGATAGATATGAGATAGATAGATAGATAGATATAAGGGCTCAGTCACACGACTACAATGTGTTGTGTCAATGATACTTCTGACATGAGCTGCAGTGATTAATATTCTCATTCCATAGGCTTGACAAGGTCCAGGCTGTGCAATGTAGCACAATACAATAAGTCAACATTGTGATCAGGCAGTGGGGAAAGTAAACAGAATTCTCAGGGTTAACAGCAGGAGGAAGGAGGTCCTGATTCCTCTATATAGATCTTTATATCACTAGAGGGATCACCAGCAGGAGGAAGGAGGTCCTGATTCCTCTATATAGATCTTTATATCACTAGAGGGGTCACCAGCAGGAGGAAGGAGGTCCTGATTACTCTATATAGATCTTTCTATCACTAGAGGGGTCACTATCAGGAGGAAGGAGGTCCTGATTCCTCTATATAGATCTTTATATCACTAGAGGGATCACCAGCAGGAGGAAGGAGGTCCTGATTCCTCTATAATATAGATCTTTATATTACTAGAGGGGTCACCAGTTAAGCCTCATACACACGATGAGAATATCGGGCTGAATTATCTTTTTTGGGGGGGTTTTTTTTGCATGCAAGTCTCCATATTGAAAATGAAGAGGTTACTAAAGTTATAAAAATTCTCGAACGGTAGAGGTGGTGATCTGGTATTGTATGAGAAAAATATTTGTGCTTGTCCTTTCAAATAATTTTGTGTACTAATGATCAGAATATTGTATGATGGCTTCAACAACGGTATTTTTCGTACAATTTTCTGATCGTGCGTACTAAGTGGTTTTAGACCTCATTTAGAATGCTGTGTCCAGTTCTTGAGATCTCGCTTACAAAAAGATATTGCAAAGACAGAACAAGTCCAGAGATGGGAAACAAAAGTGGTGAAAGGTTTACGGGATAAAACACATCAGGAGAGACTTTAGAAACTCAATATGCCCAGTCTGCAGAAGAGAAGGGAAAGGATGGACATGACTGAAACCTTTAAACCCATGAAGGGTGTGATTACGGTTCAGGAGGACTGTATGTTCTGCATGAAGCTAAGATGAAGAACATGAGGACATGACCTCAGACTATCAGGAGGAAAGGTCTGTACTAACCTTGGAACATATTATTTTACAGGAAAGAGTTGTTGATGCACAGAAAGTGAAATTAAACATATTTGGGCCAGATCTATACTCAGACAAGGTTAAAAAACGAAAAAAAGGCAGAACCGACGGATAACTTGGTCTTTTCCTTCCGCCACTCTCACTGCGTGAGGACTGTACAGGGCCATTACTGGACACTCGATGACAGAGGACAGGAAGACAGCTTTGTGACCTGCAGGTGGCTTCCAATTAGAGGCTGGACATCTGTGCTTTGTACCGGTGCCAGACGTGGAGAATGTGCTCCTGCAGATATGGATTAATGCGAGCAGATGATGGTCAGTGAGAGTGGAGCTCAGACCAGAGGATTGTGTCTGCGGCTCTGTCAAACTTTAATTGAATTGTGACCTTTCTAGATTAGAGCATAGTCTAGAGCAGTGCTCTCTCAACCTTTTTTCAGTCAAGGCACCCTTTAAAATTGTAGGCAGCCCTGAGGCACCTTTTAAAATTATGGACAGTCCTGAGGCACCCTTTAAAATTATGGTTAGCCCTGAGGCACCCTTTAAAATTATGGACAGTCCTGAGGCACCCTTTAAAATTATGGACAGTCCTGAGGCACCCTTTAAAATTATGGACAGTCCTGAGGCACCCTTTAAAATTATGGTTAGCCCTGAGGCACCCTTTAAAATTATGGACAGTCCTGAGGCACCCTTTAAAATTATGGACAGTCCTGAGGCACCCTTTAAAATTATGGACAGTCCTGAGGCACCCTTTAAAATTATGGACAGTCCTGAGGCACCCTTTAAAATTATGGACAGTCCTGAGGCACCCTTTAAAATTATGGACAGTCCTGAGGCACCCTTTAAAATTATGGACAGCCCCGAGGCACCCTTTAAAATTATGGACAGCCCCGAGGCACCCTTTAAAATTATGGACAGTCCTGAGGCACCCTTTAAAATTATGGACAATCCTGAGGCACCCTTTAAAATTATGGACAGTCCTGAGGCACCCTTTAAAATTATGGACAGCCCCGAGGCACCCTTTAAAATTATGGACAGCCCCGAGGCACCCTTTAAAATTATGGACAGTCCTGAGGCACCCTTTAAAATTATGGACAATCCTGAGGCACCCTTTAAAATTATGGACAGTCCTGAGGCACCCTTTAAAATTATGGACAATCCTGAGGCACCTTTTAAAATTATGGACAGCCCTGAGGCACCCTTTAAAATTATGGACAGTCCTGAGGCACCCTTTAAAATTATGGACAATCCTGAGGCACCCTTTAAAATTATGGACAGCCCTGAGGCACCTTTTAAAATTATGGACAGCCCTGAGGCACCTTTTAAAATTATGGACAGTCCTGAGGCACCCTTTAAAATTATGGACAGCCCTGAGGCACCCTTTAAAATTATGGACAGCCCTGAGGCACCCTTTAAAATTATGGACAGCCCTGAGGCACCCTTTAAAATTATGGACAGTCCTGAGGCACCCTTTAAAATTATGGACAGTCTTGAGGCACCCCATTCTAAAATGGGGTGCCTCAAGACTGTCCATCATTTTAAAAGAACACCCCATTCTAAAATGTGAAAAACTTTTCTAATAGTTTTATATAACGCAGCAACATCCACACACATAGGACACCCAATATTAGAGGTGATTAATTCTTCCAAAGCAAATATACTTTTGCACGCTGGTACTGGCTAGTATTCCACTGTTTCTCTTCTCCCTCAGTTTCTCCTCCATCACTGAGCTAATGTAACCCCAGCATTGATGGAGAGGGGCAGGGGAGGGTCAAACTAGAATGCTGTGCAGGCAACTGACATCCTCCTTATCAGCTGATGGTGTAATTGGTTGTCAGGACGCCGGCGGCTAGAAGGTCGTAATGATGCACAATGAAAACCTGTGGCTTTGTGTAACTAGAAGGCAGGCTTGATCCACCCGCTGGCTTGTATACATGTGTCAGGCTCCGCCCAACGGGATCTCTAGTGGTCCACGGCACGGGGTTTCCCAGGACGCGGAGTCTAAGTCCCAGTCTGCCTTTTCACCAGGGCCCCTGATGGTGGGGATGGACTTGGTGCAAGACTGAAACCAGGTCGCGTCCCTGGGCACCCCCGGCGGTGGCAGAGGGGTCCCGCTGAGGGTATATGCCCGGGTTGAGCCTGCTGTGAAGGGGATGACAGATCCCGATCCGAACTGGATGGATGGGATGACCGATCCCGATCCGAGCTGGATGGATGGGATGACAGATCCCGATCCGAGCGGGATGGATGGGCAACTATCAGGAGTAGGCGAGGTCAGACTAGCCGGGTCGGTATTGTGCGGGCAGCGTGGTACAGGGGGAGTAAGCGGAGAATGGTCGGGGTCACAAGCCAGGTTCAGCAGGTAGCGGGCAACGCGGTACAGAGGGTCAGGCAGAAGGATGGTCAGGGACGAGCCGGGGTCAGAGCAGGAGAGGGTCAGCATAAACAGAACAGGCAGAGTTTGGCAACAAGGAAGCGTACTTGCAGGACAGGAACAAGACCTTGCGGCAACCTGGAGATGCACAGGGCAGCTTTAAATAGAGCGCCCTGTTCTCCCATTGGTGCGGCCGCGATCGCTACTGCGCATGCGCGGCCGCCGCCGCGATCGCCGGCTGGGTCGGATCGGCCGTCTGCGCATGCGCGCGCCGCCGAGGACCCGGGATCCCTGACATTGCCCCCCCCCTACGGGCAACCTCCGGATGCCCAACCGACCCCTACCGAACGGCTGGTTCTGAAAAAATTCCCGCACAAGTCTCGGGGCGTGCACATTTTGGGCCGGCTCCCATGAATTTTCCTCCTCCCCATATCCTTTCCATTTAACCAGAAACTGAGTTCGGCCTCCCCTCTTCCTACAGTCTAAGATAGCTTCAACTTCAAACTCCTCCTCCCCATCCACGTCTATTGCCTCCGGTGGTTTAGACCTTCGATCTGGGAAGGGATCTGGAGTTGCTGGTTTCAACAGGGACACGTGGAAGACCGGATGAACCTTCATAGACTCGGGCAGTGCAAGCTCGTATGCCACCTCGTTGATCCTACGTTTTACACGAAAGGGCCCCAAGAATTTGGGAGCCAGTTTCTTTGAAGGGCAGGGCATTTTCAAATTTGCGGTGGACAACCAAACCTGGTCCTCTGGCTGCAAACTCAATTCCCCCCTTCTCTTCTTATCAAATGCCCTCTTATTGTCACCCTGGGCCTTTGCCATTGCTTCCTGCAATACCTTGCTATTGGTTGACAAAAAGTTCAACATATCCTGCGTGGCCGGGACTGCGACCTCCGGGATCAGATCGGGCAGGAATACAGGGTGGAACCCATAGTTTGCGAAAAACGGGGACTGTCTAGTAGCAGAGTGACTTGCATTATTATATGCGAATTCCGCAAGCGGCAGGAGAGTAACCCAGTCATTTTGAAGGAAGGTGGTATAGCACCTGAGGTACTGCTCTAGGGTCTGGTTTGTACGCTCCGTCTGGCCATTGGTCTGTGGGTGATAAGCTGAAGAGAACGATAACTTAATCCCCAGGGTTTCACATAGAGCTTTCCAGAACCTGGATGTAAACTGAACCCCTCTATCAGATACAATGTCCCTGGGAATTCCGTGGAGTCTTACCACTTCCTTAATAAACACACGTGCTGTCTCAAGGGCCGTAGGTGTGTCCTTTAGAGGTACAAAATGGGCCATCTTGGACAGGCGGTCTACAATCACGAAGATTGCTGTGTGGTCCTGAGAGGGTGGAAGTTCCACGATAAAGTCAATGGAAATCATGGTCCATGGCCTGTCGGGTATGGGTAATGGGCGCAAGAGACCCCAAGCTTTATTCCTAGTGGGTTTGTTTCTCTGACAAACGGGACAGGTCTTTATGTAGGTTTCGCACTCCCTGGCCATATTAGGCCACCAGAAAGTACGCTACAGCAGCTCCAAGGTCTTACGTACCCCAAAGTGCCCAGCCAGTGGGTGATCGTGGCAGTATCCTAATACCAATGTACGGGCCTCCTCAGGGACCACAATCCGATCCTCCTTCCAAAAAAGTCCTTCCCTATTTAGTAAGGGGACACCGGGTGGACCTTGCATTCCTACGGACGCGGTCTGCAGTTGAGAATGGAGCTCCGATTGGAGAACTAAGAAATTTCCTGGGGACAGGATAGTGTCTGGCTTGGGATTCTCTTCGGGATCCCCAAACATGCGGGAGAGCGCATCTGGTTTTGTGTTCTTAGACCCTGGTCTATAGGTTATATGGAAAAAGAACCGTGAAAAGAACAGCGCCCACCTGGCTTGACGTGGCCTCAGACGTTTAGCTGTCCTGAGATATTCTAGGTTCTTATGATCCGTAAAAATCAATATTGGGTGTACCGCCCCTTCTAACAAGTATCTCCATTCCTCTAGTGCCACCTTAATCGCCAAGAGCTCCCGATCCCCGATATCATAATTCCTTTCCGCAGGAGTTAGTTTCCTGGAGAAGAAAGCCACTGGGTGCATGAGTTCTTTGATGCCCTTCCTCTGGGACAGGATCGCCCCGACCGCATTCTCGGATGCGTCCACCTCCAAGATATATGGCAAGGACGAATCAGGGTGGCTCAGAATAGGAGCTGCCGTAAACAATTCTTTTAAGGCTTCAAAAGCCCTCTGTGCCTCAGGTGTCCATTGGAAGCGAACCCCCTGCCTGGTCAGCTGGGTGATAGGGGACACTAGGCCCGAAAAGTTCTTAATGAACTTTCTGTAGAAGTTCGCAAAGCCGATGAAGCGTTGGACCGCTTTCTTATCGGTGGGGGCCGGCCAATCTAAAATGGCCGAAACCTTTTGGGGATCCATGGCTATTCCCGTGGGAGAGATGGTTAGACCCAAAAACGAAATGCTACTCTGTTCAAAGCAGCACTTGTCTGCCTTGGCATATAAGCTGTGTTGGCGGAGCCGTTCTAACACGCGCCTCACGTGACCTCTATGGTCCTCCAAGGTTGGGGAAAAGACAAGGATATCGTCCAGGTATACAATGACGAAGATATCTAGGTAGTCCCTGAACACATCGTTTATGAAATGTTGGAAGGTGGCAGGGGCGTTGCATAGGCCGAAGGGCATAACCAAATATTCAAAGTGTCCGAATCTGGTACGGAATGCTGTCTTCCACTCGTCCCCCTCTCTGATACGAACTAAATTATAGGCACCTCTCAAGTCTAGTTTAGTGAAGACAGATGCTGACTTCAGCCTCTGAAACAGCTCGGGGACTAGTGGTAGCGGGTAACGGTTCTTTACTGTGACCTTATTCAAGTCCCGGTAATCTACGCAGGGCCGGAGGGACTTGTCCTTTTTCTCCACAAAGAAAATGCCCGCCCCGGCTGGTGACGTGGAGGGTCTAATAAACCCCTTATGGAGGTTTTCATCTATATATTCTTTTAGTACCCCTAACTCCCACTCGGATAAGGGGAATATCCGCCCAAATGGGATTTCCGACCCTGGGAGGAGATCAATTGGGCAGTCATAAGCTCGGTGCGGGGGGAGAGTGTCCGCCCCCCGCTTGCTAAATACATCTAGAAAACTATGGTACACTGACGGAATGACTTGCGCCAGCTCCGCATCTGTCTCTAGACACAACAAAGTCGGTGGATTCGGGGAGAACTTAGGGAGGCAATGCTGCTGGCAGTATGGGGAGAGAAACTGCATAGAACCCGCCTTCCAGTCTACCTGGGGATTATGGGCTCGCAACCACGGGAGCCCCAAAATAATTGGAAATAGTGGGGATGCTATGGCGTCCAACCGAAGGAGTTCTTCATGATGGGTTGATACGGTAGTACGGATAGGTGGGGTCTCGTGGTCCACCACCCCTGACTTAATACGTGATCCATCTGCTAGAAAAATATTCAATCCCACCTCCTTGGTTTGTAGGGGAATTTGTTGCTGAACTGCAAAGTCTAAATCTATGAAGCAACTACACGCCCCAGAATCCACAATAGCCGTGGTCACCACTGTTCTCCCCGGCAGCTGAAGTGACACAGGTACCGCTAGATAACTAGTGTTGCCCACGCTGTTAGAAGTGACTGTAGAGAAAACAGCGGAACACTTACCCCCCTTGGCTGGACAGGTACGTACCACATGGCCTGCTCCCCCACAGTAGAGGCAGAGATGGTTGGTAAGACGCCTCTGGCGTTCCTCAGGCGTAAGTGTCGGCCGGGTCCTTCCCGATGGCCCGGTCTCGGGTGTATCCATGGCATCCTGGTTCTGGCTTGCCGGCTGTAACTGGGTTGAGGCCTGAGGGGGTGTTCCAGTTGATCCTTGTCCTTGGTTGCATCTTTCCTGCCTGCGCACCCGCAACCGGCGGTCAATTCGAATAGTCAAAGCCATCAAGGCCTCCAAAGTGCTAGGTATGTCTATTCGGGCCAATTCGTCCTTCAGGGATTCAGCTAACCCTACGCGGAACTGGTGGTGCAGAGCCACCTCGTTCCATTGGCAGTCACTATGCCAACGCCTGAATTCGGCGGCATAGTCCTCCACTGTCCGGTGACCCTGCCTGAGTGTATATAGGGCCCTCTCGGCCGTTGCGGTGCGCAGCGGGTCGTCATACAAGAGGGCCATAGCCTCAAAAAATACCGTCACTGACTGCAACAGTGGGTCTCGCTTCTCTCGGAGCCGGTGGGCCCAGTCTTGGGGTCCCCCCTGTAGTAGGGAAATAATGAACCCTACCCTCACCGATTCGGAGGAAAAGGTCTGAGGCTGGAGGTCAAAGTATAGCTGACAGGAGTTACGAAAGGCCCTGAATCTATTTCGGTCTCCGGAAAAACGTTCCGGTGTGGGGACACGGGGTTCTGGTGCGGGTAACAACCCCGGAGTCTCCCTAATGGGTTCCCCAGACCCCCTGGTAGAGGTAGCTAAGGTCTGCATGCGTCTGTCCAATACCGTATAACCTTCCTGTAGGCCCCTAATTCCCAGTGTAAGGGTCTCCATCTGTTGGCAGATGTCGTCCAGAGGGGAAGTTCCCCTTCCAGGCTCAGTCATGGCCGCAAGGTACTGTCAGGCTCCGCCCAACGGGATCTCTAGTGGTCCACGGCACGGGGTTTCCCAGGACGCGGAGTCTAAGTCCCAGTCTGCCTTTTCACCAGGGCCCCTGATGGTGGGGATGGATTTGGTGCAAGACTGAAACCAGGTCGCGTCCCTGGGCACCCCCGGCAGTGGCAGAGGGGTCCCGCTGAGGGTATATGCCCGGGTTGAGCCTGCTGTGAAGGGGATGACAGATCCCGATCCGAACTGGATGGATGGGATGACAGATCCCGATCCGAGCTGGATGGATGGGATGACAGATCCCGATCCGAGCGGGATGGATGGGCAACTATCAGGAGTAGGCGAGGTCAGACTAGCCGGGTCGGTATTGTGCGGGCAGCGTGGTACAGGGGGAGTAAGCGGAGAATGGTCGGGGTCACAAGCCAGGTTCAGCAGGTAGCGGGCAACGCGGTACAGAGGGTCAGGCAGAAGGATGGTCAGGGACGAGCCGGGGTCAGAGCAGGAGAGGGTCAGCATAAACAGAACAGGCAGAGTTTGGCAACAAGGAAGCGTACTTACAGGACAGGAACAAGACCTTGCGGCAACCTGGAGATGCACAGGGCAGCTTTAAATAGAGCGTCCTGTTCTCCCATTGGTGCGGCCGCGATCGCTACTGCGCATGCGCGGCCGCCGCCGCGATCGCCGGCTGGGTCGGATCGGCCGTCTGCGCATGCGCGCGCCGCCGAGGACCCGGGATCCCTGACAACATGTTTTGGGCAATTTTTAGACATTTTGCCAAGGCACCCCTGAAAAAACCTCAAGGCACCCTGATTGAGAATGGCTGTTCTTCAACTTTAGTGAGACCAGGGCCTGGTAAATACTTTCAACACCTTCAGAGCCCCGATATTAAAAAAAAAACAGTAAAAAGTGTAGGAATCTAAAATATGCATTGAAATGCTGCAAGGCTGTAGGTGTCACTGGTGGGGGGGGGGTTCTTAGTAGCTCTGTGGGAAATGAGGTTTTGGGAGGGAGCTGGGGCAACTGTGAGCAATGAGGTCTCTTCAGGAGGCTGAGGCTTTGCAGGGACACTGGGGGAGACTGTAGGGCCCAGTGGGGATTGGAGAACACTGTTAGAATTTGGGAACACTAAGAGGGAACTGGAGACCCTGCAGCAAGCTAGGGGCCACTGCAAGGAACTGGGTGGCTCTGTGGGAGGTTAGGGGGTACTGTAGATACTAAGGGCTCTAGGAGCCACTGTGGGAGTTGGTGGGCATTGCGGACCACTATTAGAGCTTGCTGGGCACTATGGGAGCTGAAAGGCACTATGGGAGGTTAAGGGATCTGCAGCTGACTAGAGGCCTGGAAGGAGGGAGGCCACAGCCTGGTGTTCTAGAGAATGCCACAAGTCTGTACCTCTGATGAAGTCACGTGGTCGTGACGTAACGCGTAAGGGCATGGTTGTGGGCAGACGTGTATCGCAACTAACTCTTCTTGGAAATGCAGCTTGGATCTGGTGATGTTTTATTTTATATACACCATTTTTACTTGTTTTCACATGTGAGTGCAATACTTTTTTAACCAATAAATATACATATGCTAGTACATTCTGCACCATGGGAGTGTCCTTTTGTCTCCTCCACTAAGGGCTATAATCTCCAACCCCCTTAAAGGGACTGGTCCCCATTTCTGGCTTGATGGTGTATTAAAAGCATAAAAGGTGTCTGACCGTTTCTATATGGTTGATGATCAGGAGAGTAAAGGATTCTTTACCTATCTGGTAGTACAAAGCGCAATTTAATTGCTTTGAGGTACTGCAGGAGAATATTTATATTTAAATAAATAAAATTTGATCATTGTATAGATGGCCTCTATTATGTAAATGGATTCATTTTGCTGGCAAGCATGAATCCCCAGATGAAAATAGAAGAAAGAAAGCAAAAAAAAAAAAAAAGAAAACTTATACAGTCATCACATATAGATCCTTGATATACGATCGTCTATGGTTAGTCATGGCATGGCCCCAATCAGCTCTCTACTGACATGTGGAGCTTTTTTACTGAATCACTATGCGTGGTTGACCTATAATAGTATATAGGTCCATTTCAGGAGCTGAGCCGCCATCCATATCCATAGGTGGTGGTGCACTTATTGTGGCGGTGGAGCTCTGTCGTTTTGGAGCCATTTGGTGCATGTTTTTCTTCAAGCACAATATTGGATTTGAACTTTCGCACTATAAAGACTCTGTTTTTCTTATTTATCATTTTATTGACTTTAATGTGTTATGAGTTAGCACAACTATCATTTTTTATTTTGTTGTATTGAGTGTGGGATCACTTATAAGTGTATTGCAGCAGCTTATTTAATGTTCAAAGTTTTTATTTTATGACAGCGCACATTGAGTTTTCTTTTAATTTTAGCCGTGATAGGTTGTCACCTGTGCAATAAGTCCATCCGTGACATTTCCTGGCTACTAAATATTCCACGCTCAACTGTTAGTGGGATTATAACAAAGTGGAAGCAACTGGAAACAACAGCCACTCAGCCACCAAGTGGTAGGCCACGTCACATGACAGGGCGGGGTCAGCGCATGCTGAAGCGCACAGTGCGCAGAAGTCACCAACTGTCTGCAGAGTCAATAGCTAAAGACCTCCAAAGTTGGTGTGGCCTTCAGATTAGCACAACAACAGTGCGTAGAGAGCTTCATGGAATGGGTTTCCATGGCCGAGCAGCTGCATCCAAGCCTTACATCACCAAGTGCAATGCAAATTGTCGGATGCTGTGGTGTAAAGCACGTCGCCACTGGACTCTAGAGCAGTGGAGATGTGTTCTTTGGAGTGACCAATCACACTTTTCTGTCTGGCAATCCGATAAACGTGTCTGGGTTTGGCGGTGGCCAGGAGAACGGTACTTGCCTGACTGCATTGTGCCAGGTGTAAAGTTTGGTGAAGGGGGGATTATGGTGTGGGGTTGTTTTTCAGAGGTTGGGCTTGGCCTCCTAGTTCCAGTGACGGGAACTCTTAAGGCGTCAGCATACCAAGACATTTTGGACAATTTCATGCTCCCAACTTTGTGGGAAGAGTTTGGGGATGGCCCCTTCCTGTTCCAACATGACTGCACACCAGTGCACAAAGCAAGCTCCATAAAGACATGGAGGAGCCAGTTTGGGGTGGAGGAACTTGACTATCCTGCACAGAGTCCTGACCTCAACCCCATAGAACACCTTTGGGATGAATTAGAGCAGAGACTGCGAGCCAGGCCTCCTCCCCCGACATCAGTGCCTGACCTGACAAATGTGCTTCTGGAAGAATGGTCCAACCTTCCCATAGACACCCTCCTAAACCTTGTGGACGGCCTTCCCAGAAGAGTTGAAGCTGCTATAGCTGCAAAGGGCGGGGCCAACTCAATATTGAACCCTACGGACTAAGACTGGGGGGCCATTAAAGGTCATGTGCGTGGAAAGGGCGGGGCCAACTCAATATTGAACCCTACGGACTAAGACTGGGGGACCATTAAAGGTCATGTGTGTGTGTATGTATATTTGTAATTATATACAGTAAAAAAGTACAGTAAGATAAAAAATAAATATATGTTCTTCTTTATTATTATTATTGTTATTATTATACAGGATTTATATAGCGCCAACAGTTTGCTCAGCGCTGTACATTATAATGGGAGACAATACATGAGACAGTACAATAATAATACAATGCAAAACACGGGGGGACTGAGGGCCCTGCTCCTTGGAGCTTACAATCTAGGAGGGAGGGGATAGTGGTACAGGAGGAAATAGCTGTGGGGGATGGAGTGGTAGGAAGAGTGGAGGAGATCGGTAATTAGCAGGGGGTGGGGTAGGCTTCCCTGAAGAGGTAGGTTTTCAGGGTGCGCCTAAAGGTGAGGAGAGTAGGTGATAGTCTGATGGATTGGGGTAGGGAGTTCCAGAGAATGGGGGAAGCCCTGGAGAAGTCCTGGAGACGGGCATGGGAGGAGGAGACCAGGGAACAAGAGAGCAGGAGGTCTTGTGAGGAGCGGAGAGTACATTTTGGGTGGTATTTGGATACCAGATCAGTGATGTAGTTTGGGGCAGAGTTATATGTATTCTTACATGTGTTCAATCAGTTGACTGATGGGTATTGGTAAACATCAGGTCTGATTGGGATCCGCTGCTTTTATTCCTAATAATAGACTACATACAGTAACATGTTGTATGTAAAACAGTATACATTATAGAAAAGCTGAAATGTACTTTTTTCCCCAGATTGTAAGCTCCCAGGATCAGGCCCTCCTTTCCCTCTTGTATTGAACTATATTGTTGCTGTATTGTCTCCCGTTATATTGTAAAGTGCTGAGCAAACTGTTGGTGCCATATAAATCCTGTATAATAATAATATATAAATCCTGTATTATAATAATAATATATAAATCCTGAATAATAATAATAATAATATATAAATCCTGTATAATAATAATAATAATAATAATAATATATAAATCCTGTATAATAATAATAATATAAATCCTGTATAATAATAATAATAATATATAAATCCTGTATAATAATAATATATAAATCCTGTATAATAATAATAATATTTAAATCCTTTATAATAATGATATATAAATCCTGTATAATAATAATAATATATAAATCCTGTATAATAATAATATATAAATCCTGAATAATAATAATAATATTTAAATCCTTTATAATAATGATATATAAATCCTGTATAATAATAATAATAATAATAATAATAATATAAATCCTGTATAATAATATATAAATCCTGTATAATAATATATAAATCCTGTATAATAATAATAATATAAATCCTGTATAATAATAATATATAAATAATGTATAATAATAATATATAAATCCTGTATTTAAATCCTGTAAATAATAATAATATATAAATCCTGTATTTAAATCCTGTAAATAATAATAATATATAAATCCTGTATAATAAAATGACAAATGATTGCCAGGCAGATGAGTATGTGGGAATCCGGCACTGACTGATCAGCAGTAGTCAGGGGCAGGCAGGGGGGATGTGTGATGGAACACTGCCATCCGGAGGCCAATCCTGGTATGTGCTCTGCACTCTGCTGGAAGGGGTGAAGTCAGTGGGGTACGCAGGGCCAGAAGTGGTTTTAGTGCATACAGACAATCTATACACCGCAATATAATACCAGATATCAGTATGCAGTATTTCATGTTTACATGCATCAAAAAATCTTTTTTCCTTTGTCCTCATTAGAACAAATAAAGGAAAAAATACATGTACAACTGCTACATATTAAGGACACGATTTCCTGGCTGGAGGACATCCAGTATCATCTTCCCACCTCTTATTGGCTGCTACTCTCATTCATTGGATTTCAGATCTGTCAATCTTGGATGCTCAGCATGACATGTGGGCAGCACCTATGCAGACACAGCCTGCCTAAGAACTCCCACTTCTCCAGACTGACATCCTCCCAGGAGTCAGGCAGCCGTCTGCTTGCATCAGGACTGAGGGCCCTTGAGAGGAGTAAAGCTTTCTATGTACCCCCCCCCAGGGGTTGTCAGTCACATTGCAGTAACAGTGTGTGATAGGATGATATTTCTGTATGTGGAGTGACCTCTCTCCTTCCCCCCCGCAGCCTCCCTATTGAAGCTTTGGTACCGGGAGCTGGAGGAGCCGCTCATCCCGCATGAATTCTATGAACAATGCATCACTCACTACGAGAACCCCGAGGCGGCCATAGATGTCGTCCATTCACTTCCTAAACTGAACAAGATGGTGCTGTGCTACCTCATCCGCTTCCTACAGGTACGTGTTATATGTTATGTCTTCCCTGCTGCACTCGGTGCCTCGCACCTCATTCATTTCCTACAGGTACACGTTAGGCCTCATTCACAGGGACATACTACAGCGTACACCCATACCAAGGCCGTGTTTGCCTGCACAGGGATGGACAGGTGTTCCATTCATCCCTATGCAGGCAATCCCATGTACAGTGCCTTGAAAAATTATTCGTACCACTTGAAATTTTCCAAATATTGCCATGTTACAACCGAAAAAAAAAATACTCTTCCCATTTTCAGATGATGGATTGAACAGTGCTCTGTGAGATGTTCAAAGCTTGGAATATTTTTTTCTAACCTGGTCCTGCTTTAAAATTCTCCACAACTTTATCCCTGACCTAGCTGGTGTGTTCCTTGGCCTTCATGATGCTGTTTGCTCACTAATGTTCTCTAAGGCTAGGTTCACATCTGTGCGGGTGGTGCCACTGCAGATCTGCACAAAAGTCTGTGCAGCCGCACCACCTGCACAGAGGAATGCAGACCTACGGGCGGGTGCCAGTAATTCTAATGGCACGCCACCCGCACTGGAAATCGCAACTGTACTGGGAACCGAGGTTCCCATGCAGTCTGCGTTTTCAGAAGAAGTTCTTCCCTGCATGTCCCGGGGCACGGGATTTCATTCAAATAAATGGGCTCTCATGCCCGCACAAAACGTGGACTGCAGGAATGCGGATATGTGAACCAGGAGTGACAAACCTCTGAGGGCTTCACAGAACAGCTGTATTTGTACTGAGATTGAATTACACACAGGTGGACTCTGTTTACTAATTAGGTGACTTCTGAAGGCAATTGGTTCCACTAGATTTTAGTTAGGGGTATCAGAGTAAAGGGGGCTGAATACAAATGCACACCACACTTTTCAGATAGTTATTTGTAAAAACAAATGTTGAAACCCATTTCATATTTTCCTTCCACTTCACAATGATGTGCCACTTTGTGTCGGTCTATTACATCAAATCCCAATAAAATACATTTACGTTTTTGGTTGTAACATGACAAAATATGGAAAATGTCAAGGGGTGTGAAGACTTTTTCAAGGCACGGTATGTTATTATGGATGCAGTGCCGGAACAGACACAGCCGCTGTTCCCAGTCTGACATTCCATGCAAGCACATGGCTCCGAATGCACACTGAGGGAGATTTACTAAAATTGGAGCACACAGAATCTGTGCATCAGTTTTAGTAATTCCGCCCCCCATTGTCTGCATTTGGGGCTGTGCTCCTGCACCCACATGGATGTCAGATCAGGAGGAGCAGTCCTTCCTGCTGCTAAGTCCCAATTAGCATGAATGGGACTACCAGAACAGTCATCACACGGGTGTACGCTGCAGTACGTTCATGTGATCAAGGTCCTATATATTATGTCTTCCCTGCTACACTCAGTGCCCCGTGCCTCATCCCCTTTCTACAGGTACATGTTATATGTTATACCTTCCCCACTACACTCGTGCTTCACCTACTTTCTATAGGTATGTGTTATATGTTAAATCTTCCCTGCTATGCTTAGTGACTCCCTCGCTGTACCCTGTCTGAGATAATGCTAGGCCTTGGGCTTAGGGTTGACACCTCATTCCTTTTAGACCCTTTCACACGGGCATTCCATATGTCCGTTTTTCATCTGTCCATTTACGAATGAAAAAACGGACACCCATGTATTTCTATGGACTAGCGGATGTAAACGGATAATCATCTGTTTGCATCTGTTAATGTGTACACCCTTTTTTTTTGAACAGAAGAAAATCCTATTTTTCTTCCGTTAAAAAGAACGTAATGGAGGAGAAAGGATGGAAACAGACAACAAACGGATGTAAAAATGAATATACACTGATGAAAAACGGATGTAAACTGCTGAAAAAGTGATGTGAACTGATCCATTTTTACTTGCAAATACGTGACTGAACTGATGAAAAAAATGGATGTAAACGGACAAAAGAAGGATGAAACCGGATGAAAAACTAATGTACACTGATGAAAAACGGATGTAAACTGATGTGAATTGATCCATTTTTTCTTGCAAAAAATGTGACTGAACTGAGGAAAAAAACAGATGTAAACGGACAAAAGAAGGATGAAAAAGGATGTAAACGGACAAAAAACAGATGAAAATGGATGAAAAATGAATGTACACTGATGAAAAACGGATGTAAACTGATGTGAACTGATCCATTTTTTTCTTGCAAAAAATGTGACTGAACTGATGAAAAAAACAGATGTAAACGGACAAAAGAAGGATGAAAAAGGATGTAAACGGACAAAAAACAGATGAAAAATGAATGTACACTGATTAAAAACAGATGTGAACTGATCCATTTCACAATTCTGTGCCACTTTGTGTCGGTCTATCACATCAAATCCCAATAAAATACATTGACGTTTTTGGTTGTAACATGACAAAATGTGGAAAATTTCAAGGGGTGTGAAGACTTTCAAGGCACTGTATGTGCACACTGGGGGAGATTTACTAAAATTGGAGCACACAGAATCTGGTGCAGCTGTGCAAACTTCAGCTTGTTCTAGTTAGCTTTGACAATGAAAACCTGGAAGTGGATTGGTTACTATGCAGAGCTGTACCAGATTTTGTGTGCATCAGTTTTAGTAATTCCACCCCCAACTGTTTGCATTTGGGGCTGTTCTCCCACACCCACATGGATGTCAGATCAGGAGTACACTGATTAAAAACAGATGTGAACTGATCCATTTTTTTCTTGCAAAAAAACGTTACTGAGCTGATGAAAAAAACGTATGTAAATGAGCAAAAGGAGGATTAAAACGGATGTAAACGGACAAAAAAACAGATGAAAATGGATGAAAAACGAATGTACACTGATGAAAAACGGATGTAAACTGATGTCAACTGATCCATTTTTTTCTTGCAAAAAACGTGACTGAACTGATGAAAAAAACAGATGTAAACAGACAAAAGACGGATGAAAAAGGATGTAAACGAACAAAAAAATGGATGAAAAACAAATGTACACTGATGAAAAACGGATGTAAACTCATGAAAAACGGATGTCAACTGATCCATTCTTTCTTGTAAAAAACATGATTGAACTGATGAAAAAAACGGAACGCCCGTGTGAAAGGGGCCTTAAACCGAACACATATTAATGACACAGGTTCTGTGACTAATTAAGGTGCTTGTTACACTCACTTAGTGCCTTATCTGTGTTAAATTAGCCGCAGAACCCGTGTCATTAATGTGTTTGGTTTTAAAGGGATGAGTTGGCAACTGGGGATGCATCGATACCGTTTTTTTTATCGGCGAATACAAGTACCGATATTTATGGTCAAGTACTAGCCGATACCAATTACCGATACTTTGCAGTGCGACTTGCATTAATGAACGCAATTTGCACCGCAAAGAATAGCATGCGATTTGAACAGGAATGTGATTTCCCCACTGCTCCTCTATAGGGTGGCCACCTCTTCCCTGTAAACCCGAACACATATCAGTGCAGGATTCCGACTTGTCTGCCTGGCTAACGTAATTCAGATAAAGCACGAAGTGAGTTTAATGACCACCTTAATCAGCCACAGAACCCGTGTCATTAATATGTGTTGGGGTTTAAAAGGATGAGGTGGCCACCCGTCTCCTCTATGAGCCCAGGCTTTTCATAGCCCGAGTTTGCACAGAAGCGGTGCAGGAAACCTCCCTGCAGACATCCCATACTGGGTGTCAATAGTAGGAGAGAAAGTGGTGGGGATTTGAAATCCACTCCACTTTTCTTCTTCTCCTTGCAGTGATGACAGTTCGAGCATCTTATTGGTCAGCACCATCCATGTGATGGTGCTGACCAATGAAAAGTCCTTTAGCCCGAACTGTCATCACTGCAAGGAGAGGAAAGTAAGCGGAGGGGATTTCAAATAGTCTGAATAGAGGCAGTGTCTACAGAGGCTACAGTTGTCTATGTAGAGGCAGGCCAACCAGGAGAGAGTTGCAACAGTAGTGGTGTGAGGTAACAAGGGAGTGAATTAGAAGGTTGGTGGTGTCTTTGGTTAAGAAGGTGCAAATTGTGGAGGTGAAGGCAGCAAGATTTGGACTGTGACTGGATGTGGGATCGGTAGTCAGAATCCAGGATTACATCTAGCACCCTGGCATTAGTGATGGGACTTTACATACAGATATGTCAATTAGTAAACCAGTGGTGTGGGAGGAGACTGATAGGGTGAAGAGAGGTAGAGAGAGAGATTGGGTGTTCTTCACAAGAAATTGTATTGGAAGCCATAGGTGATCCAGTCAGGGGGTGCAGATAAAGAATAAAAGGGTTCAGAGGACCGAACCATGGAAGACCCCTATGTGAAGAGTAAGAGGAGAGAAGGAGATAGAGTTGTAGGTGACCCTGAAGGTGTGGCAATGGGTAGGAGGAGAACTAGATAAAGGCAGAGTCCATGGAAGTGGAATTTTTTGAGGAGGTGTGGTAGGTCAACTGTGTCAAAGGCAAAAAAAGCTCTACGTATGAGGATGGAGTAGTTAGCCATCGGTTTTAGCAGTTAGTAAGTTTGAGGAGGGCAATTTCTGTAATGTGTTGTGGGTGAAAGCCAGACTGTAAGGGTTCAAGAAAATTTTTATCAGTGTTATCAATGCCAACCTGCTTGTGAAAATCTGACTGGCCCTGGTTTCATCTGACTGGCCCTGGTTTCATCTGACTGGCCCTGGTTTCATCTGACTGGCCCTGGTTTCATCTGACTGGCCCTGGTTTCATCTGACTGGCCCTGGTTTCATCTGACTAGCCCTGGCTTCAGTATGGATACACAAACCCGGAACAAGCAAGCAAATTCACAAAATCAAAGTGAAGTCAGGTTCAATTTTCATACCTGTTCCAAGTCGGTGATATAGAAAGTATTGGAGCCGTCAGATTAGAATGTCATCCTAGTATTTTCAGAAGGCTAAAGTCAGCCAAAGCAGCCTTATTTATTGGGTTCCTTTAGATGACTGTTACATAAGAAAAGAAAATACTCTAAACAAAACAGCCTATTAAAGAAGACTCCTTGTGGGTTCTCTAGTGCAGCCTTTTCAACCAGGGTTCAAAATGGCTAAAAATTGGCCATAAATATGCAAATTAGCCTGCCTTTTAGTTACACAAAGCCACAGGTTTTCACTGTGCACCATTATGACCTTCTAGCTGTCGGCATCCTGATGTAATTGGTTGATAAGCAGGATGTTGGGCACCTACATAGCATCCTTGTTTGCCCCTCCCCTGCCCCCTCCGCCAGGGTCACATTAGCTGAGTCAGGGAGAGAAACTGAGGGAGAAAAGAAACATTGGAATACTAGTCAGTACCAGTGCTCAAACGTTTATTTGCTTTGAAAGAATACATCACCTCTAATGTTGGGTGTCCTACAGTATATGTGTGGATGTTGCTGCAATATGTAAAACAATTATTTTAGTTTTTTAGATTTTAGAATGGGGTGACTTGAGATTGTGCAGCATTTTAAAGGGTGCCTTGACTAAAAAAAAGGTTAAAGCCGAGCTCCACCCAAAAGCAGAAGTTTCGCTTTAAGCCTTTGTCCCCCCGCTCCCCATTAAGGATCGGCACCTTTGGGAGCGGATACCTGAATTTGACACGTACCTGCTCCCACTTCCGCTGTGCACGCCTAGGCGATCGGAAGCGGATGTTGTCCTCCCCCCTCCCTCCCCGTAGTTTTCTGGGACACATGACAGGTCCCAGAAGACTACGAGGCCATTCACAAAGCGCAGCGCTAATCGCGCATGCACAGTGGGCACCCGGCTGTGAGGCCGCAAACTGTCACAGCCAGGTGCCCACACTGACAATGGCGGTGCCAGGGAAAGAAGACGCCCGGTGAAACCAGCCATGGTGAGGACACCGCTGGACCGAGGGACAGGTAAGTGGCTGGATTTTAAAAGTCAGCAGCTACAGTTTTTGTAGCTGCTGACTTTTATTTTTGTTTTTCCAGGTGGAACTCCGCTTTAAGACACACTGCTCTAGTGGGTGAGGAGTCTTCATTTCAATCTCTTCAAGAGCTAAGGCCTCCAGCAAAATCTTCACATCTGATATACAACAAGTAAAATAAGTATTGAACACGTTACCATTTTTCTTGGTAAATATATTTCTAAAGGTGCTATTGACATGAAATTTTCACCCCATGTCGGTAACAGCCCATGCAATCCATATATACAAAGAAACCAAAACAAATAAGTTCAGAAATTAAGTCATATTTACTAAAATGGAATGACACAGGGAAAAAGTATTGAACACATTAATCAAGATTTATTTAATACTTCTTGCAAAATTCTTTGTTGGTAATGACAGCTCCAAGACGCCTCCTATATGGAGAAACTAGTGGCACACATTGCTTAGGTGTGATTCTGGCCCATTCTTCCACACACACAGTGTTCAAATCTTGAAGGTTCCATGGGCCTCCTCTATGAACTCTGATCTTTAGTTCTTTTCATACATTTTCTATTGGATTCAAGTCAGGTGATTGGCTGGGCCATTCTAGCAGCTTTATTCTCTTTCTTTGAAACCAGTTGAGAGTTTCCTTGGCTTTGTGTTTGGGATCATTGTCTTGCTGAAATATCCGCCCTCGTTTCATCGTCATCATCCTGGTAGATGGCAGCAGATTTTTATCAAAAATGTCTTGCTACATTTTTCCATTCATCTTTCCTTCAATGCCATGAAGTTTTCCAGTACCATATGCTGAAAAACAGCCCCACACCATGATGTTCCCACCGCCATGCTTCACTGTTGGGATGGTGTTTTTAGGATGATGTGCAGTGCCATGTGACCTCCAAACATGGTGTGTATTATGGCATCCAAAGTTCAATTTTGGTCTCATCTGACCAGACTATATCCTCTCAGTGTTTCACAGGCTTGTCTAAATGTTGTGCAGTAAACTTTAAACGAGCTTCAACATGCGTTTTCTTCAGCAATGGAGTCTTGTATTGGTGACGTGCATACAGGCCATGGGGGTGAGTGCATTACTTATTGTATTCTTTGAAACAATTGTACCTGCTACTTCCAGGTCCTTCTAAAGCTCTCCACTAGTGGTCCTTGGCTCTTGGACCACAATTTCATAATTGTGTTCAATCAATTTTTGTCAGAAATCTTGCGAGGAGCAGCTGGTCGTGGCCAGGTTATGGTGAAATGATGTTCTTTCCACTTCCGGATTATGTCCCCAACAGTGCTCACTGGAACATTCAGAAGTTTAGAAATCCTTCTGTAACCAATGCCATCAGTATGCTTTGCAACAATAAGGTTGCGAAGGTCTTGAAAGAGCTTTTTGCTTTTGCCCATCATGAGATGTTTCTTGTGTGACACCTTGGTAATGACACGCCTTTTTATAGGCCATCAGTTGAGACTGAACCAGCTGATATTAATTTGCACCGACAAGGAGAAGGATTGCTAATTACTGATAGATTTCAGCTGGTTTCTTGGCTTTCCATGTTTTTTTGCACCTCCCTTTCTTCATGTGTTCAATACTTTTTCCCTGTGTCATTCCATTTAATTACACATAACTTAATTTCTGAACTTATTTGTTTTGGTTTCTTTGTATGTATGGATTGCATGGATTGTTACCAACATCATGTCAATAGCACCTTTAGAAATATATTTACTCAGAAAAATATTGACGTGTTTAATACTGTACCTCTGGGTGGGGGATCTGATGTCAACATCTCCTAAGGTGTTTTGTGGTTCCATCTGCTGATACGTGAGAAGTGAGACCTAAGGATCATTGGAAGGAGCAATAGCACCCATTGGAGGCCAGGCATCATCTGGATGTGTGTCTGATGTGAATATTCTGCTGGAGGCCATAGCTGTTAAAGAGAGCAAACAACAGGCTTTCCAACAGCTGGAAAGGAGGCTCCTTCTTTTTAGATCTAGAATCGACACAAAGATAAATGAGGCCCCAACCAGATCAGATAGTCACCATTTCCCTGCCCTGGTGAGCTGAAACTATTGAAGGAGGAACTGTTCAGTTCTGCATGGAGCAAGTATGTCCAAGCAAACACATGCTTAGCTTATCCTCTGTACCTCAAAAGGTAAAATGTATGTGAGCGCACTAAAAGTAGCAGCTATGCATGGTAGGTAACCAAATAAAACCTGTAAATCAGAATACAACAACGCAGTACAGCTCTAAAAAGAATAAATCTAATAAATTGCCTTTATGATTAATAGAATAAAGTTCATGGATATATGATCATAAAATCGAAATGTTCCAAAAGTGACAATAGTGCTCTGAAGGTGCCTGCTTCAAAGATATTCCGGCGCTCGTGCAGATGGAAATAATAAAATTGCGCACTCACCAGATGCACAATTTTAATGCGCATATATATATATATATATATATATATATATATATATAGGTGTAGATGTCCTCTCAATGGGATCAGGGTAAAACAGATGATAGGTGATCCTCCCTCTGAAGGGTAGATGACACAACGGGCGATTCCAGGGCTTAATGTTGATCCAAGACAGCCAGAGGTCCCCTACAGGGTTTGGTGGATGCAGTATCCTGGGTAGACAGGAGATCCCCTCTCTGGGTGCTTGCGATGGACTTTAAATGGGCTTCTGCAAATGAATTCACTCCACCAGGGAGTTAAACAAGAGGGTGCCCATAGTGTAGTATGTAAAAGGAATTTATTGCGGGATAACAACTCTCAAAATGAATATAAAAAATGATGCATCAATCAGCAGTAGTATACAGCAAACAAGGACTGACCGTCCAGAATCCAAGATGGCCGTCGGAGGGAGGATGTTAGGGATCCGGGTATGACCAGAAATGTGTGGACTGACACAGGAAAGTAGCAGCCTTCAGGAACACAGGCGTAGTCAGGCTGGAGAGGTGGAATGGTCAGGCAGGCCGTAAGGTACTGTCAGGTGCCACCTGGCAGTGTCTCTAGCAGCCCACAGCACGGATTTCCTCAGGGCGCGGGGTCTAAGTCCCAGCCTGCTATTCACCAGGGCCCCTGATGGTGGGGATGGACTTGGTGCAGACTGGAACCAGGTCGTGACCCCTGAGTGCGTCCGGCTGTGGTAGAGAGTACTGGCAGGGGAGTGCAGGATTGGAGTCTGATGGGAAGAGGCAGGCAGACGTACTAAAGGTGATCCGTGCAGGATGGATGGATCGTCGGGTGAAGTAAGCGTAGTCAGACAGGCCGGGTCGGTATCGTGCGGGCAGCGTGGTACAGGAGGAGCAAGCAGAGAATGGTCGGGGTCACAAGCCAGGTTCAGCAGGTAGCGGGCAGCGCGGTACCGAGGATCAGGCAGAAGGATGGTCAGGCAAGCCAGGGGTTCAACAGGAGACGGTCAGCAGAGGTCAGGATCAAAGCAGGGTCAGCAACGAGGCAGGAACACAGGATACCAGGTACAGGGGCTCATGGGAAACATACACCAAGGCCCTGATCACAGGCCTGGTCCTACTTAAATACACCTCCTGCAATCAGCCCAGGTGTTGGCTGACTACAGGAGTGAGCTTCTGGGTGCTGAGAGCACCCGCTGGTCAGCCCTGGTACTGCAGCCCACACGGCAGGTGAGTCCCACCACCAGTGCTGAGTCCATTCCTGACAGAGAATCACCTATCATCTGTTCTACCCTGATCCCATTGAGAGGAAATCTATACCTATATATATCTATATATATATATATATATATATATATATATATATATATATATATATATATGTGCATTAAAATTGTGCATCTGGTGAGTGTGCAATGTTATTGTTTCCATCTGCACGAGCACCGGAATATCTTTGAAGCAGGCACCTTCAGAGCACTATTGTCACTTTTGGAACATTTAGATTTTACGATTATATATCCATGAACTTTATTCTATTTATCATAAAGGCAATTTATTAGATTTATTCTTTTTAGCGCTGCACTGCGTTGTTTTACTACAAAGAGCCTGACTGAGACCATGACCCTGGGAAACTATGGGAGATTACATGCTATATGGAGGGACCAGGAGAGGGATGTCAAATGTGGATAAAAAAATAGTGAGTTGGCCATGGCCACGACAGCTAATCAGAAGTTGACTCTTACTGATCTGGGTATTGGTTGTTAAGGCTTAGTCCAGGCTGACCACCATACTACTTCCTGGCTTTGTCATGTGAGTGACTATTTTTTTTAACTGTCCTCCACCCTTCCAGGTATTTGTACAGCCAGCCAACGTGGCCGTCACAAAGATGGACGTCAGTAACCTAGCCATGGTCATGGCACCCAACTGTCTGCGCTGCGAGTCGGACGACCCCCGTATCATCTTTGAGAACACCAGAAAGGAAATGTCCTTTATCCGGGTCTTAATCCAACACCTGGACACCAGCTTCATGGAGGCAATCCTATAGCAGATGAAAACAGGAAAATAGCATTGACTGTCACATCTCATTATAAGAGGAGAGGTCTTCACCCACCGCCCTGCCTTCTCATCCTTACACGCCCCCGCGGAGCCAATCCCACTCATCTCCTATGGCAATAAGGACCTGAAACACCTCCACCTTGGACCAAAGTGCAGCATAGGAACTGCAAGGCATGATGGGAGTGCTGGACACTGTGGCCCCAGGGTTTCTCGTATTTATGTACATTCCCGATAATGGTGACTATTTAACACTGTGGTGCATACTATGTGTCTGCTCTCCAGGGAGGCATATTCCGTAGTGCAGATCTTGTCCCTGTTGGTGTGAACTTATGAAATAAGCGGTCACATCCCTTTGGGTTGGTATATCATACGTCATGGCATGGATTGGCCCACACATGTCTCTAGTGGTGAGCAATGGCCCAATAAAATGTAGGCAAGCTGCAAATTGTGAGCATCTTCAGGCTGCCTCTGTTCATGCCAACACATGGGGCATGCCTGTTAGGGGTCCTCAAAAAAATGTTGCATGAAGGTTGGGAAGTGGTTGGATGTTGGATGATACGTCCATCTTGATTTTTGCAAATAATTGCAATATTGATTTATATCTCTGTGGATTTTGGTGCAAGGTATTACTGAAAATCTGTGGAATAACAATGAAATGCATGGCATTGACTGATCTTTGGGGGTAAAGCGATTGACAACGAGGACCTGTCATGTGCAACATCTGACCTGCAACGTTCTTTGCCCTTTGCATTTTATTTCTTTTCTACGGCTTCTCTGAATTTGTATTTATTTATTTATAACCAGCTCTGTACATGTAGGTAGGACATCCACGTGAAGGGAGGTCAGAGACAGGATCTGGTCTGCAGACAGGCACTGCGCTACTACTTTGTATAGTGTTCAAGGAACTGAGATAGACAACCCGGCCGTAGATCGATATTAGTTCTCATTATCTGGCATAGCTGAGGGCGGCTCCCAGCACATATGATGGAGAAGTCCTTCTAACCATCACTCATGTCTCCGTTGATGTCAGTGCTTTCCCTAACGTGTTTGGAACTGTTGCAGTTCTAGAGTAGAACCTTCAGTTATAAAAATGCTGCTAAATTTGTAATGTTTTACCTCCAAGTTTTAACAGTTAGACGAGGAAAACTATGATATTGCACTGTAGGCTAAAAAGTAGACGGAATGCCCAACAAGGCAAAATGTGAAGAAAACTAAAAACGTTACGCATCATTGTGGGGAAAGCTTTATCTTTTCCCTTCCTGGACAATGTCGAATTTTGGCTGGATGAGGGTGGAGTCAGTTATCTACAGCAAATAAAAGCATGTAACCAGAGAGTTCATGGGGCCCCCGGGCAATAGGGGATCATGGAGCCCCTGTGTCTTTGCCCAAACTCAAAAAAGCCTATGAAAAAGGTTCCAGGGGCATCTCATGGGGCCCCCTACTTACCTCGGGCAGTGCCCGAGTTTCCAAATGGTCAGTCCGCCCCTGGTTCTTATTATGGCAGTCCCCCAATGGATTGTCCCTATACTCCCTTCACCAGACTGTGGAAGTCATTACTCATACTATTGGGTACCAGTATGACTTATGGGAAATGGCTAGGAACAGCTGAAAGAAAATCAAAAGAATTTTATTATATTTTTTTTAAATAGCAAATCTAAATATACAAGCTAGCTCCAAGGGGATTTTTTTTTGCTGCAGTTTTTATGCAATCAGAGCATGCAATGGAGATCTAGCTACTCACATGTCATCTCATACATCAAGCTTGTTTTTCTACTTTGATTTCAGAGCAGTGATGCAGGGAATCATGGTTTGTTTGTTTTTTCCAGTCCCAAACCTCCATCACTTGGTTCCCATGCCCCCATCATTGGGTTCCCATAACCACATCATTTGGTTCCCATACCCCTATCATTTGGTCTCCATACCCCCATCATTTGCGTCCCATACCCCCATCATTTGGTTGACATAAACCTATCATTTTGTTCCACACCCCAATAACTGTGCTCCATACACCCATATTTGGGTTCCCATATCCCCATCATTTGGTTCCCATATCCTAATGATTTGGTTCTCATGCCCCGATTCCTTTGGTTCCCTTACCCTCATAATTTTGTTCACATATTCCCATTATTTGTTCCCCATGCTCCCTAAATTTTGGTTCTCATACCCCCATCAATTGGTTCTCCTTGCCCTCACCAGTTGATTCCCAAAGCCTTCTCAATGTTTTTTTTCCCTTGCCCCCATGATTTGGTTACTATGCCCTCATCATTTGATTCTCTCTCCCCATATCATTTAGTTACCACACTCCCATCATTTGGTTCCCATACCCCCTTCATGTGTTTCACATACCCTAATCATTTGTTCCCCATAATTTGATTTCCACTCCCCCATCAACTGGTTCTCTTACCCCTTTCATTTGATTCCTACACCCCCATCATTTGGTTCCCACACCCCTATCAACTACTTCCCATATCCCAATCATTTACTTCTCGTAACCCTATAGATTTGTCCCCACACCCCTATCATTTTGTTCTCATACCCCTAGAATTTGGTTCCCAACCCTCATCATTTTGTCTCCATAACCCATCATTTGGTTTCTATACCAAAACACTCAGTTCCCATACTATGATTTTTTGTTTCGATACCTCTTGGTTGGTTTCCAAACACCATCATTTGTTTCCCCTACCCCAATCATTTGATTCCTGTACCCTAACCATTTGGCTTCCAAGCCCCTATCTTTTGGTTCCTATACCTCCATCATTTTGATCTTCATACCTCCATCATTTGGCTCTTCGCTTGGTGCCATGCCCCCATTAAGAACCTTCATGCACTTTGTTAGTGAACAGTAATAACATAAAGATTACTTGGAAAAGCATTTCGCCTATCACATGTGAAAAAAGTGAGGTTTCTGGGGCTGTTCTGTACACAGTGTAACGTTGTTGCAATGATGAATACAAGGATAAAACGCTAAAAATTTTTGGCCTTTTTGGAAAATCCTAGCTGGTTGGATATTAAAATGAAAAAGTGATTTTTTTTTCATAGTATTACATTTTAAAAAGGCTTGTCTGACAGTAATATATCATTTGTTTAAGAAATTGGAGTGTCCCTTTAGTGTTTCAGAGACATCCGGTCATTTTTACCTTCCTAACGTTCTCTGTGAGTTAGGAAGAATTATAGAAGCACCTGAATATCTTTCTAAATGCCTTTCTGCTCTGTGAACCCTTTGGACACTGCATTGGGCAAGTGTTAGAGCCGGAATACAAGCCCGGTGAGTTCAGAGGTAGGTGTATTGTCATCACATAGCAGAGTGACTGATAGGTGACACTTGGCTGTCACTTCTTTGCTGCTGAAGGTTTGCCCCACAGTGCCAGTGGTTTGTTGAGGTTTTTTTGTATTTTCTGGAATTTTACAGCAATAGGAGTTCAAAGTGATATTTTCGAGGAGCAAAGTCTGAAATCTGCCAAGCTGAACTTTATACTATAGTGAAGTCACCTCGACAAGGTGTGATATTTAGAACAAAAGAATTGAAGCTTCTGATTTCTCTTCCTTTAGTCATTCCTTGAGGAATACAGATGTTGTGCTCTGTGTTCTCTACTCTGGTTTGGTTTATCGGCAGAAGGCTTAGGTGGTGTTTTCTTCTACTAGCAATGTTGCTTTCAAATTTGTTCCTGAAATATGGCTACAAAAACCAAACCCATTCCTCGCATACCACCATCATTTGATTTCAATGCCTACATCATTTGATTCTCATAACCCAATAAATGAGTTCCTATTCCCTTATTACTTTTTCCCTATACCCAAACATTTGGCTCTAATACCTCCAATAACCCTATCATTTAGTTTCCATGTCTGTATTATTTGGTTCCTATACCCCTGTTATTTGGTGTCCATACCTCCATTATTTTGTTTATTGTGCCCCATCATTTGGATCCCATGCTCCTATTTTTTTGGTTCCTATACCCCCCCACCATTTGGTTTCCATAACCCTATTATTTGGTTCCCATGCCTCATCATTTGGTTTCTATAACCCATTTATCTGAGTCCCATATTCCTATCATTTGGTTTATATACCCTCATCATTTGGTTTCCGTACCTCCATCAATTGGTTCCCGTACCCCCATCATTTGGTTCCTATGCCCCCATCATTTGGTTTCCAGTATACCTATCATTTGGTTTCTATACCCTCATCATTTGGTAACCATACCCCCATCACTTGGTTCCTATACCCCCATCATTCTGTTTCTATACCCCCATCATTTGGTTCCCATCTCTCATCATTTGGTTTCCAATATACCTATCATTTGGTTTCTATATCCTCATCATTTGTTTTCCGTACCTCCATCAATTGGTTCCCGTACCCCCACAATTTGGTTCCCCAAACCCTATCATTTGGTTTCTATACCCCTATCATTTGGTTTCTATACCCCTATCATTTGGTTCCTATACCCCCATCATTTGGTTTCCAATATACCTATCATTTGGTTTCTATACCCTCATCATTTGGTTACCATACCCCCTATCACTTGGTGCCTATACCCCCATCATTCGGTTCCTATACCCCCATCATTCGGTTTATATACCCCTACCAATTGATTCCAATGCCCCCATCATTTGGTTTCTATACCCCAATTATTTGAGTCCAATATACCTATGATTTCGTTTCAATACTCTCATCACTTGGTTCCCATACCCCCATCATTGGGTTCCCATAACCACATCATTTGGTTCCTATACCCCTATCATTTGGTTCCCATGCCTCATCATTTGGTTTCTATAACCCATTTATCTGAGTCCCATATTCCTATCATTTGGTTTATATACCCTCATCATTTGGTTCCCGTACCTCCATCAATTGGTTCCCGTACCCCCATCATTTGGTTCCTATGCCCCATCATTTGGTTTCCAGTATACCTATCATTTGGTTTCTATACCCTAATCATTTGGTAACCATACCCCCATCATTCTGTTTCTATACCCCCATCATTTGGTTCCCATGTCTCATCATTTGGTTTCCAATATACCTATCATTTGGTTTCTATATCCTCATCATTTGTTTTCCGTACCTCCATCAATTGGTTCCCGTACCCCCACAATTTGGTTCCCCAAACCCTATCATTTGGTTTCTATACCCCTATCATTTGGTTTCTATACCCCTATCATTTGGTTCCTATACCCCCATCATTTGGTTTCCAATATACCTATCATTTGGTTTCTATACCCTCATCATTTGGTTACCATACCCCCTATCACTTGGTGCCTATACCCCCATCATTCGGTTCCTATACCCCCATCATTCGGTTTATATACCCCTACCAATTGATTCCAATGCCCCCATCATTTGGTTTCTATACCCCAATTATTTGAGTCCAATATACCTATGATTTCGTTTCAATACTCTCATCACTTGGTTCCCATACCCCCATCATTGGGTTCCCATAACCACATCATTTGGTTCCTATACCCCTATCATTTGGTTCCCATGCCTCATCATTTGGTTTCTATAACCCATTTATCTGAGTCCCATATTCCTATCATTTGGTTCCCGTACCTCCATCAATTGGTTCCCGTACCCCCATCATTTGGTTCCTATGCCCCATCATTTGGTTTCCAGTATACCTATCATTTGGTTTCTATACCCTAATCATTTGGTAACCATACCCCCATCATTCTGTTTCTATACCCCCATCATTTGGTTCCCATGTCTCATCATTTGGTTTCCAATATACCTATCATTTGGTTTCTATATCCTCATCATTTGTTTTCCGTACCTCCATCAATTGGTTCCCGTACCCCCACAATTTGGTTCCCCAAACCCTATCATTTGGTTTCTATACCCCTATCATTTGGTTTCTATACCCCTATCATTTGGTTCCTATGCCCCCATCATTTGGTTTCCAATATACCTATCATTTGGTTTCTATACCCTCATCATTTGGTTACCATACCCCCTATCACTTGGTACCTATACCCCCATCATTCGGTTTCTATACCCCTATCATTTGGTTCCCATGCCTCATCATTTGGTTTCTATATCCCATTTATTTGAGTGCCATATCCCTATCATTTGGTTTCTATATCCTCATCATTTGTTTTCCGTACCTTCATCAATTGGTTCCCGTACCCCCACAATTTGGTTCCCAAAACCCTATCATTTGGTTTCTATACCCCTATCATTTGGTTTCTATACCTCTATGATTTGGTTCTTATGCCCCTATCATTTGGTTTCCAATATACATATCATTTGATTTCTATACCCTCATCATTTGGTTACCATACCCCCATCACTTGGTTCCTATACCCCATCATTCGGTTTCTATACCCCTATCATTTGGTTCCCATGCCTCATCATTTGGTTTCTATACCCCATTTATTTGAGTCCCATATCCCTATCATTTTGTTTCTATACCCTCATTTGGTTTCCGTACCTCCATCAATTGGTTCCCGTACCCCCACAATTTGGTTCCCAAAACCCTATCATTTGGTTTCTATACATCCATCATTTGGTTTCTATACATCCATCATTTGGTTTCTATACATCCATCATTTGGTTTCTATACGCCTATCATTTGGTTTCCATACCCCCATCATTTGGTTCTTGTACCCTCATAGTTTGGTTCCCATGTCCCCATCATATGGTTTCTATATCCCCATCATTCACTTTCCATACCCCATCATTTGACTCCTATGCCTCCATCAATTGGCCCCATACCCCAATTGTTTGGTTGCCACACCCCAGAGAGTATAGATACTTCCTGTAGAGAACTTCCATGCACTTTGTTAGTGGACCATGAGGTTTCAGTAGCGGATGGATGGTAGTAAATTTGAAGTATGAGGCTTTTATATGTCAGGGAGACAGTCTATCTCTCTACATTTCGGTGTTGCAGTTTCTATATCTTTACCAAAAGAATCTGTTTACTAATCAAGGCAGATTCACAAAGTCCCCTCAATGTTTTTCTATTTCTACACTTTAGAATTATTGACCATTTAGAGGTTTTTAGTATACCGCAAAAACATTTTCCAGCGGGACGGACAATCTTGTCACACCGCAGGCTTTGGGGCCCCATGGCCAGTCGCTGGTATTAATCCAAGAGATGTAATAATGTATTATGTATGTATATAGAGATACAGAGACTGACCAGTCTCATATTGATACATATTTATTTATTTTCTGGATAATTCTAATCCATTATGTACATTTCAGGTAGGGGACACTGTGCTTGCTGGAAGGGATTGTATATTTTAGCTGTGTAATTAATATGTCACATGGGACCCCCATAGATGTGAGTCTCCCTGTTGGCTGTGAGATGGCGGCACGATGTCGCACTGCCACGGCATAGGCAGGCGCCATGACTTATTGTATTACGGATAATTGCATGTTGTGTTTATACCTGGTTTATGTCTGTAGATATGTTATTTATAAATGACAGACGGCAGACCTGGGGGGTCATAAATCACTAAGAACGGACCAGATCCTTTGGGCATAGTGGGGACATTGGGAAGAATCAGAAATGACATCAGTGGGGAGAGATTAGAGGAAGAGCGCAATGCACTGTCACTGTACCCCTTGTGGGGGCTAAGTTGACTTTTTACTCTTTCTCCCTGTAGTGGCATGTAGATGAAGATGTCATGAAAATATTGAATTTATTGGAAAATAATTCCTCGGCTCTCAACCCTGCTAGCCAGGATCTATTACACTTTAAGGCTGCTATAGGAACAAGAGGGTGACTGGACATGTACGCACAATCGGCTGGCATTAGGCCAAGATACAGCCATTAGTGATTAGGCCATAAAGACAGGTAGGGGGAGGAGAGTGAAGGTAAAACAAGTTTTGGGGTAAAACAAGAGTCATCAGACAAGGTTCCAGCCAGACTGGGAGACTTCTGAGGTCCGTATATGTAGGGTCAGAGAAGGCCAAATCTAATCATAATGGAGAGAATTGAAGGACGATGGAAACATTTTCTCAAACAACTGAAATTCTAACCGTGAGAATGTTTTCATTTGGGGAAAACCGTACTCCTTGTAATGCTCGTGTGTATCCTGGAATTGAACATAGAATGCCAAACATTGGCATGGCAATCAAAATTTGTCAAGGTTTTCATTTGTAATTTGGCAAGTCCATGAGGATGCAATCGAACGCTCTGACCAACAATTTTCTAAATTTCCGTACAAACATATGAACTAAATTATTGTTATTATACAGTATTTATAAAGCGCCAATAGTTTGCTCAGCGCTGTACATTACGATGGGAGACAATACATGAGACAGTACCATAACAATACAATGCGATACACGAGGGGTTCGAGGGCCCTGCTCCTTGGAGCTTACAATCTAGGATTCTACGGGTGCATGACCTGTTTTAAGATATATTTACATTTTGCCCATAGGAAAACACAATGGGGTTGATTTACTAAAATTGGAGAGTGCAAAATCTGGTGCAGCTGTACATGGTAGCCAATCAGCTTCTAGCGTTAGCTTGTTTAATGAAGCTTTGACAATAAAACCTGAAAGCTGATTGGTTTCTATGCAGAGCTGCACCTGATATTGCACACTTCAGTAAATCAACCCCAATGCGCTTCAATGCCACGTAAATAGGATTTTTATCCTTTCTCTGTAATAACTGAATAGCAACAACATTTAAGGGGACTGTTTATAAACTTTTAATACATAATATTAGGAACTGCACCTATTGGTTAAGCTGCTCTAAATCATTTCTCTCTTTTTTATTCCCTGCTTTGCCAATAATGGATATAATCCAGCAAATTGTCTTCTGTGGTAGTTTGCCAAATTAAAAAAATTTCCTTTTGCTTTTCCCCCCTCAAAATTTTTTTACTTCTTTCCTAGACTCATAGTACTCCTTTTTGTTCTTTCTTTTTTTTTTATTTTAGTCAAGAGAAGGCAGACAAGGAATCTTCATTAAATAAGCGCATTTGGTCTATTTAATTTAAACTTTTAAAAAGTTTAGAAATTTAAAAACTAATGTTTACATATTTTTATTGAAATAAAACCAATTACTGTAAGGCAATCCTGTCTCTGCTATTGGGGGATGTGTACATTAGCGACCCTAGAGAGCCCCCGTAGAAAGGACCCCTTTTCCTGAAAAATGGTAAATATAAAATATTAATTTGTAATAGTTCAAACGATTGTTTAACTTATTGACATAGAACATAACTAAGAACATACACTATATGGCCTAAAGCCTGCAGATGCCTGAACGCACCTATATGAGTTTATTGGACATCTCATTCTAAAACCATGGCTCTTTACCGGTATTCGGAGTTGAGCTCCTTTTGCGGCTTCACTCTTCTCCTCCACAAGTTTTTTGGAGTGTCTGAAGGAATTTCTGCCTATTTGGGAGGACAGAAATGTTGGAGGAGAAGATCTGGTTCGCATTGGGTGTTGCAATTCATCCCACAACTGGCCTGTATGGTTGAGGTCAGGGCACTCAAGTTCCTCCACATCAAACTAGTCCAACTACATTATGGAACTGGCTTTCTCCACAGGGGCACAGTTATGTTGAAACAGAAAAGTATTCCCAAACTGTTAACGCATGGCTGAGCTTTTGGATAGCCTATTGCAAAACCATGGTCATTAATATGGAGTTGCCCAACATTGCAAAACCATGGCCATTAGTATGGCATTGCCCCCTTCCCTTTCCAAAACCATGGTCATTAATATGGAGTTGCCAAACATTCCAAAACCATGGCCATTAGTATGGCATTGCTCCCTTCCCATACCAAAACTATGGTTATTAATATGTAGTTGCCCCACATTCCAAAACCATGGCCATTAGTATGGCATTGCTCCCTTCCCATTCCAAAACCATGGTTATTAATATGGAGTTGCCCAACATTCCAAAACCATGGCCATTAGTATGGCATTGCCCCCTTCCCATTCCAAAACCGTGGTTATTAATATGGAGTTGCCCCATTTTCCAAAACCATGGCCATTAGTATGGCATTACCCCCTTCCCATTCCAAAACCATGGTTATTAATATGGAGTTGCCCAACATTCCAAAACCAATGCCATTAGTATGGCATTGCCCCCTTCCCTTTCCAAAACCATGGTCATTAATATGGAGTTGCCCCACATTCCAGAACCATGGCCATTAGTATGGCATTGCTCCCTTCCCATTCAAAAACCATGGTTATTAATATGGAGTTGCCCAACATTCCAAAACCATGGCCATTAGTGTGGCATTGCCCCCTTCCCATTCCAAAACCGTGGTTATTAATATGGAGTTGCCCCATTTTCCAAAACCATGGCCATTAGTATGGCATTACCCCCTTCCCATTCCAAAACCATGGTCATTAATATGGAGTTGCCAAACATTCCAAAACCATGGCCATTAGTATGGCATTGCTCCCTTCCCATACCAAAACCATGGTTATTAATATGTAGTTGCCCCACATTCCAAAACCATGGCCATTAGTATGGCATTGCTCCCTTCCCATTCCAAAACCGTGGTTTTTAATATGAGGTGCCCCACATTCCAAAACCATGGCCATTAGTATGGCATTGCCCCCTTCCCATACCAAAACCATGGTTATTAATATGGCGTTGCCCCTCCTTTGTGCTTATAACATCCTTCACTCTTCTGGAAAGTCTTTCCAAAAGATTTTGGAGTGTTTGTGGGAATTCCTACCTATTTATGATTTCATGTGCTTGATTGGAAGACCGGGCTCACAATGGATGTTCAAATTCACACCAGAGGTGTTCAATAGGGTTGAGGTCAGAGATCTGTGCAGGACACTCAAGTTCCTCCAAACCAAACTGGCCAAGCCATGTCTTTATGAAGCTGCCTTCATAAACAGGAACACAGTCATGCTGGAACAGGAAGGGTCTTCACCAAATTGTTACCAGAAGGTTGCAAGTGTACAATTGTCAAAAATGTCTTTGTATGATCTTGCATTTACAGTACCGGTAAACACCATGAACACCATCATTGGAGGAAGGGGTCCACTTACTTTTGGCCATAAAGTGCATAGACATTTCCTTTAAGGAGGCTTATTATCTTTTTCCCTTTTTTGATATTTTTCACTTTTGACCTTGACCTATATCCCCATTCCGTATTCCTCTGATTTATAATGGACTGAAATGGTAGAGTGCAGTGAACCAAAATGCAGTTATTTTGTAGATCTTTATAAATAGACCCCTTAAATGTGGAAGATATTAGCTCACCTAACTTTTGTAAGTAAGTGATGTGAACAAGGCCATGAAAATTGCACCGTGATTGTCACCCATGTGCCGCAGATATCTAATACAACCTTTCTCACCAAGGTTTCATGAAACTCTAGGGTCCCTCCAGGGGTTGCTATGGGATCCTTGAGCAATGAGCAACTTCTTCCTCTGAGATGAGTAACTACTAACCCCAATGATCTTTTTAACTATCTGTAATTAGGGGATTCTTCCCAATGACCACCAAGGCAAGAAGCGTTCTTCCCAGTGACCAGCACACTAGTCCTGTACGCTATAGATGTGGTACTTTTTAGCTGGAGTTCCCTGAGCTCAATAAGTCATCGAAAGGTTCCTTTACGTTAATGAACATCTATTGGAGATAATGCATTGCAACTAGTAGGCCTTTCCAAAACAGCCCTCTGAGGGACCTCATTTTTGACTCTCGAAATCACCTTCCGCTTGTTTCCCAAGCTATCATGATGCCTACATCTCCTTTCCAACAACCAACCATCTGGCCGCTTCTGGATCTCTCCACGTCATCCCAACACAGAGCGCTCACCGCCCACCGTCTTGTGCTGTCGGAAATCTCAAACCATCCGCCATGTTTTTTATGCTTCATCTTAGGTGATCTATGAAATAAACTATAATAAATATGTTAATTGTAAAAGAAACGATACAAGAAACCATCACATTCAACAGGCATTGCTGTAAAGGTTGGGGAAGGACAAAGGTCATTAGCCGGCCCAGCAATGTAAGTTGCCCATACATCCATACAGTGTACAGATAACAGGATGACATGAAATCATGCATGGATGGAAACTGCTATATTAATATTTATAACTGTTTTTTAATACCCTTTATTGACGCTCCAACGCGCTGCCATAAAACTGCATCTGTATAACCAAACTGGAATCGGGGTACGTGTGTATATTTACACCTGGTACTTGTACACACGCACATACACACGCACGCACGCACACCGACCTGCCGCCCCCCTTCCCCCGCTCCATCTTCAGCTTTCTGGCTCTAGAACCACAAAGGAACTTGGAAATTCGTGTACACAGACTTTTTCTTTTTTCTTTTTTTAAGCAAGAAACAAGGCGAACGTTGTACATGAATAGAGCTTTGCTTTGTAGCCCTTCTATACGTGTTGTTTTTATTTCCACTGTTTTTACAGATCTATTTAATTTTATTTTTACAATTGTTTTATTTATTAAAAAATGAAGAATAACTGTAAAAAAAAAAAAAAAAAAAAATTTAAAAAGTTTTGAACTTTGTGTCCGAACGAGACCAGTCCGAGTCCTCCTGTTGTTTCACTTCTTGGTAACGCGATGGTTCTAACAGAGTAGATGCAGATGTCACAGTATGTCCACAACAATAAAAACGGATTTCAGCATCTAACAAAATGGACTTGTTTTTGTGTCACTCCTTGTCTACCTTGCTATATCTGGTGTCCCCGGACCCTGCATTCACTATATCTGGTCTCCCCGGACCCTGCATTCACTATATCTGGTCTCCCCGGACCCTGCATTCACTATATCTGGTCTCCCCGGACCTTGCATTCACTATATCTGCTCTCCCCGGACCCTGCATTCACTATATCTGGTCTCCCGGACCATGCATTCACTATATCTGCTCTCCCCGGACCCTGCATTCACTATATCTGGTCTCCCCGGACCCTGCATTCCCTATATCCGCTCTCCCCGGACCCTGCATTCACTATATCCGATCTCCCCAGGACCCTGCATTCACTATATCCGGTCTCCCCAGGACCCTGCATTCACTATATCTGCTCTCCCCGGACCCTGCATTCACTATATCTGGTCTCCCCAGGACCCTGCATTCACTATATCTGCTCTCCCCGGACCCTGCATTCACTATATCCGCTCTCCTCGGACCCTGCATTTACTATATCCGGTCTCCCCGGACCCTGCATTCACTATATCCGCTCTCCCTGGACCCTGCATTCACTATATCCGCTCTCCCCGGACCCTGCATTCACTATATCCGCTCTCCCCGGACCCTGCATTCACTATATCCGTTCTCCCCAGACCCTGCATTCACTATATCTGGTCTCCCATTGTAATGGAACCAGACCCCGACTGCACTAGGGTATTTCCGTTAGACTCCCGCTTCCCTGTCCGAACATTATCCCTGGACACCATCGCTGACCATACAAGACGAGACAGCACCAGGCTTCTTAAGACAGGAAGTGAACTGCTTTACTTTAACACAGACACAAGATATATACACAGGGTGGGGAAATACATTCAGTAACAGGAAATACATCAGCAGGCCGTCCCACCAGGGTAAAGGACTGCCGGAAACACCCCCCACCAAGCCAGTACAAACACAAGCAAGACACACAATAGAACAATCGGATACACAACCTGGCAGTAGACAATACACACACAATTGAACAATGAACAACCCCCTACCCCACCTATACATGTCTATACAATATCAAGAAATTTCACCCTGTACCCCTAACAGGCACAGGGTGACTTACACATAAGAGGGATTTGGGGAGCTGAGACAGGGGTCTCCCCACCTCTCCAAAGGGGGCTGTGTTCCATGGGCCCCCCACCCAAAGTCACTCCCGTCATACCCATGATCCTGCATTCACTATATCTGGTCACCCCGGACCTTGCATTCACTATATCCGGACTCTGCATTCACTATATCTGCTCTCCCCGGACCCTGCATTCACTATATCTGGTCTCCCCAGACCCTGCATTCACTATATCCGCTCCCCCCGGACCCTGCATTCACTATATCTGCTCTCCCCGGACCCTGCATTCACTATATCCAGTCTCCCCGGACCCTGCATTCACTATATCCGCTCTCCCTGGACCCTGCATACACTATATCCGGTCTCCCCAGACCCTGCATTCACTATATCCAGTCTCCCCGGACCCTTCATTCACTATATCTGGTCTCCCCGGACTCTGCATTCACTATATCCGGTCTCCCAGGACCCTGCATTTACTATATCCGGTCCCCCCGGACCCTGCATTCACTATATCCGCTCTCCCAGGACCCTGCATTCACTATATCTGCTCTCCCTGGACCCTGCATTCACTATATCCGCTCTCCCCGGACCCTGCATTCACTATATCTGCTCTCCCCGGACCCTGCATTCACTATATCCGGTCTCCCACAGTACACACAACATGGAAATGCAATTATTTAGTAAATATAAACTGATAAATACCTTTTCTCATCAACAGTTAGATCAGTCTTGTGACTTCAGCAGAGCACTGGTTAAAGCTTGCAGGAATTTTCTTTCTGCTCTAGGAGAATGCAGAACCCCTGACCCTCTGTCTGGACAGTGCTGATGGGCCCTGTGCTGATCACATGCACTCTCCCAAGGAAAAAAAAAAAACCTCTCTAGCAATACACACTAAACTGAGCATGTAACTACAGATTCAGTCTGTATCAGGTGGTCATTTCAACAAGAGGAGGGGCACAGAAGACAGGATCAAACAGCCTTTTTACACAATGCAGAGGATTAACCCCTTTGGTTCCACAGTGAGTATAACAAGCATGCTTTACTGCATCTACAGACTGATTGTACTGTGGGGGGTTTAGTAACACTTTAAGGATGAACGCCAGGATCAACTATTGTCCAGATTCATTCATCATGTGTATTCTTCTTGAATCTTGGTGAGCTTTGTGTATTTCTTCCTGAATCTGTGCAGTAATCCAGTGTGAAACTTTACCTCTGTGCAGGAGCTTCCTGTAATAAAGACCGCTCACTGCTGCCCTCTCTCCTTGTGCAGTGGGACTGGTCTTGTCTCCACCCCTTCCTGTAGTTTTCTGCAGGCAGCCTGTAGTGGGTGGGACCTACTGGGCCCCTCCCACAGCTCTGTTCTCAACACAGACTATGTACAGCACAGTAATGATGTCACTGCTACTTATACAAGGTAATATCTGGGCTTGTAAAGGCATTGCATTCATAAATATGGGTTATCTTTTGTGGCCATTGAGGAATATATTTATATTAAAGGTTTTAAAGCGGTTGAGCTACTGAACTCTGGAAACACCAGATGGGGAAGTTATAATACATCAGAGGAGCAAATGGAATAGAAACAAAATATGTCAAAATGAACCAATAGCACCACCTGGTGGCTAAATATGAGAACACAAAATGTTGCAGACATGTTATTTTGTGTGTGTGTGTGTATATATATATATACAGTATATATATATATATATACAGTGCTCAGCATGAGTACACCCCAACAGATTTGCCAGAAAAACCTTTACTTTCCTTTTCAGAATCCACATTTTCTATGGGACGGTATAGTACAAAATCCTCCCACAACTGCCGGCCATTGCACGCAAAAAAGGATTTTCCAAACAAATTCATTCAAGACCATGTTGCAAAAATGAACACACCCCAATGAAATTCTTAGAAGCAAAGCTAAACTTTAGACAACAAAATCCTAATTAACAAGAATTCAATTCCAGGTGAGTCTAATTATTCATTAAACAGGTGTCCAGCAGACAGGTGATAATAAAAGGGTGTTACCTAACAAAGAAAACCCCACCCATTTCATGCTGTCGGCAATGGCACCACATGGAAGAGAAATGTCACAAGGCCTGAGAAAGAAAATAATTTCTTTACACAAGAAAGGTGAAGACTACAAGAAGATCAGCAAAACTTTACTTATCAGTCAGAACACTGGAGCAAAGTTGATACAAAAATGTAACAAAGATGGAACTGCAACCATCTCACAGAGATGTCCAGGCCGTTCACGGAAGTTAACACCTCGACAGGAGAGTCTTCTGATGAGAAGGGTTGAAGAAAATTGCCATGCAAGTTCACTGCAGTTAGCTAAAGAAGTGGAAAAACCAAACTGGGGTGATTGTTTCTCGTGACACAATACGGCAGACACTGCAGAGGAATGGCATGTATGGGTGTCATCAACAAAGGAAAAGCCCATGCACAAAAAATACTGAGTAGAATTTTCCAGGGCCCATGCTGAAAAAGAAGAAGACTACTGGGACTCTGTACTCTGGAGTGATGAGACCAAGATACATTTTTTTGGGAACTGATGGCATCAAAACTGTATGGCTTCGCAAAGGTGAGGAGTACAAATTAAAATGCATGGTGCCTACTGTGAAACATGGTGGTGGCAGTGTCCTTCTGTGGGGCTGCATGAGTGTTGCTGGTGTCAGGGAGCTGCATTTCATTGATGGTGTCATGAATTCACAGATGTACTGCTCTATATTGAAAGAGAAGATGCTACCATCACTCCATGCCCTTGGTTGTCGTGCACTTTTCCAGCATGACGATCCAAAACACACATCTAAGGCCACTGTTGTATTTCTGAAGAAGAACAGAGTGAAAGTGATTCAGTGGCCAAGTATGTCTCCTGATCTGAACCCAATCGATCACCTATGGGGAATTCTGAAGAAACAAGTTGAACATCACTCTCCATCCAGCATTCAGGCTCTAAAAGAGGTCGGTCTTGAAGAACGGAAAAAGATCGATGTTGCAATATGTCACCAACTTGTTCATTCTATTCCTGGAAGACTTGGTGCTGTCCTTACAAATCATGGAGGTCGTATAAAATACTAGATGGAGGAGTTCTTGTTGTGGGGTGGATTCATTTTTTACATCAACTCATCTGAGTAAAACTGAAGATTTTGTCATCTAAGTTATATTATGAACCTTATTTTCATGTCATGAGCCGAACAAATGTTCTATAAAACTCAATTTTGTCACAATTTTGGAAATTGTTCTTGTGTTGAGATATTGATTAACATCTTACTTTTCAAGAGGCAGGCACTCACTTATGCTGAGCTCTGTGTGTGTGTATATATATATATATGTGTGTGTGTGTGCGTGTATATATATATATATATATATATATATATATACAGGTGTACATTAGTTTAACCTCTTGCTGTCCGCCTGCTGTTTATAAACGGCAGGGCGGTGGCACTCCAGGGGCGGGTTGCCGTTCATAAACAGCACCTGCTATTTCTAGTCGTGCGCGCTCCCTGGGAGTGCGCAGCACCGCGATCCGGTGCCCGCTGTGTCCTCCGGACACAGTGAAACACCGATCGTCGGACGGGACCTCTGTACGAGGTCCTGATCATGGGATCACTGATTGGCCAATCAGTGATCACATGCAAAGTAGTAAGCAAGATGTCACTTGTGACATCATTGCTTACTACGTGTGAAATCTGTGAATGATCACAGAGGTCACATGGTACAAGGCTATTCACAACAGCATTGTACCATGTGACAAGCTCTGACCAATCACAGCTCACTCAGTATTTCTCAATGGCTGCAAGAATGCAGACAGAAAGAAAGAGAAATTATTGCTTTTACATCCTATATGGGTATAAAAGCAATCACTGTGAAAAAAAAAAAAAATCTTCATCACCCCCCACAAGTAGTACAGTGTCACCATGGTGACACTGTACTGCTAGGGTGACAGTATGTTAAAAAAAAAAAAACAACATAAATAATATAAAAAAATAAAATAAAAATGTAAAAAAAATGTTTAAAAAGTATAATTTTTGGTTATAAACTAATTTGGCGTATTTTTTTTTTTTTACTAAAAAGATAACGGAAAACATTTTGGCCAAGATTTATGATGAAATATTATTTATTTGCAAAATTGTATAAGAAAAACACTTTTTTCAAAATTTTTGGAATTTTCCATTTACATAGCAAAAAAAATAAAAATCCCAGTGGTGAATAATACCACCAAAATAAAGCTTTATCTGTCGCAAAAAAATGGTAAAAAATTCATTTGGGTACAGTGTTGCATGACCGTGCAATTGTCATTCAAAGTGTGATAGCGCTGAAAGCTGAAAATTGCCCTGGACAGGAAGGGGGTAAAAGTGTCCGGACTGGAAGTGGTTAAGAATGCCTAGGTTAATGTAATCTTTGGTTTACGAATGAAAATCCATTGAAAATAATACCTCGGTTTACAAGTTTTTTACAAATTTGTTTCGCAATATGAAGTGTATGCCGGTGCCGATTTTAAATGCAATTGCCAGCTTTTTTTTCTTCACTATAGCTCACAGAATTAGCTGTCACTTTCCCCGAGCTAAAGGATACTTTGTTTCTTTTATCTCAGGAAACAAACTGAAAGGAAACATTGTATCTTTTAACTCAGGGGAAATAAACTAAAAGGAAACATTCTTTCTTTTAGCTGGGGGGGAAAGTGACAGCTGATTCTCTGAGCTATAGTGAAGAAAAAAAAAAAGCATAATTGCATTTACAAACCGGCAATGACCTATAGTGACAGCGACTTTTTTTAAAAACTTTTTTTACCTCTGGAACGGAATAATTGGTTTTCAATGCATTCCTATGGGAAACCGTGTTTTGGTTTACAATTTTTTCGCAATACGAAACGTCCCGGAGAACGCATTAAATTCATAAAACTGAGGTACACCTATCTATATATATATATATACACGCACGCGCTTTAAAGCAGAACTACACTGCATCTGAGCACCACAAAGCAAAAATTCTATTGAATTCATTTTGAATGAATTAGGAATAGAAAAGAAAGGAAATAGTGGGTACACATGTCTGCAAAATGCTGCAGAAATATACTTCCCAAACATATTTCCCAACATACATAACTGTATGTTGAAATGCAATTTTTATATATTACAAAATACACGAAAAAATATTTTTAAAAATATATTTTTTTAAAATGTATTCTTCAGATTTTTTTAACATATAAAAAAGTCATTATAACATTTTTACATATATTTGGAAATCCAAAAATGTAGATTTGTATTTTTAAAGACATACAGTATATTTGAAAATTTATTTTTATAAATATTTTTCATATATTTTGTGATAAAAACGCATTTCAACATACAGTATATATATATATACAGTTGTGTTTAAAATAATAGCAGTCAGACATCACTAACCAGATCAATCCCTGTTTTTGGTAGGAATGATATCTCTACATGGCAAATAATTTCCTAGCAGGTGTAGTAGAGTAATAGAAATCCAACAGACCCAACAGTCATGACATGCATGCTGCTGATTCTGTGTCATTGAATCACTCATTGAAAGGGGCGTGTTCAATATAATAGCAGTGTGGAGTTCTATTAGTGAGGTCATTCATTCTTTGAAAAACAGGTGGCAATTATTGCCCTTATTTAAGGAAGGAAGGCAGCAAATGTTGGACATGCTGGTTACAGTGCATTTCTCTCTGAAATTCTGAGGAAAATGGGTCGTTCCAGACATTGTTCAGAAGAACAGCGTACCTTGATTAAAAAGTTGATTGGAGAGGGGAAAACATATAAAGAAGTGCAGAAAATGATCGGCTGCTCAGCTAAAATGATCGCAAATGCTTTAAAATGGCAACCAAAACCTGAAAGACGTGGAAGAAAGAGAAAAACTACCATTGGAATGGATAGAAGAATAGCCAAAATGGGGCGGACTCAGCCAACAATCAGCTCCAGGAAGATGAAAGAAGGTGTGACGTTCCCTGTGAGGACTGTTACAATTAGAAGACCCCTATGTGAAGCCAAGCTATCTGCAAGAAGTCCCCGCAAAGTCCCACTGTTGGAAAAAAGACATGTGCTGAAGAGGTTACAATTTGCCAAAGAGCACATTGACCGGCCTAAAGAGAAATGGCGCAACATTTTGTGGACTGATGAAAGTAAGATTGTTCTTTCTGGGTCTAGTGGGCGGAGACAGTTTGTCAGACGACCCCCAAACACTGAATTCAAGCCACAGTACACTGTGAAGACCGTGAAGCATGGTGGTGCAAGCATCATGATATGGGGATGTTTCTCATACTACGGTGTTGGGCCTATTTATCGCATATCAGGGATCATGGATCAGTTTGAATACATCAGAATACTTGAAGAGGTCATGCTGCCTTATGCTGAAGAGGAAATGCCCTTGAAATGGGTGTTCCAACAAGACAACGACCCCAAACACACCAGTAAACGTGCAACATCTTGGTTCCAGACCAACAAGAATGACGTTATGGAGTGGCCAGCCCAATCCCCAGATCTTCATCCAATAGAAAACTTGTGGGGTGACATCAAAAATGCAGTTTCTGAGGCAAAACCAAGAAATAGAGAAGAACTGTGGAATGTGGTCCAATCATCCTGGGCTGGAATACCTGATCACAGGGGCCAGAAGTTGGGTGACTCCATGCAACACAGATGTACAGCAGTTCTCAGAAACAGTGCGACTACAACCAAATATTCATGAAGTCATTCAAAGGAAAGCAAAATCTTCAAACATTTCTCAGTTTATATAGTGAATGTTTGAGTTTGTAAAGAAGAATACAAACACTGCGATTTTTTTGAACCGTCTAATATTCACTTTTCTTCCATTTTTTTAGAGGAACAACACAAATTTGATGTAATTTTCTTCATGTTGTGATTTGGAATAGAATGTGTCGTGTTCCCAATGCATTTGTGTGGATGGAAATAAAAGGTATTAGAAGGATTTTCAGCTTTATTCACTTTTTTCAACACACCGCTATTATTCTGAACACAACTGTATGTACATATATAGTTATTGAAATATATTTTGAAATATATTGAATATGGCCAAAATTGTAGTATTTTAAATATACATCAATATATTTGGGAAAAATATTTTTAAAATTTGTTTCAAATATATTATTCTTCCATATGGGACCCCAATTACATCATATCATATTACCCCCTACCCCCCTTGGTCAGGGACTTTTTTGAAAGCAAAATATTGTGACTGCAATGGGAACCCTGCAGAAAAGCATGTATTGCCTTTTTGTTGCGTTTTGCGTTTAAAATCTGCCTAGCAACAAGAAAAAAAAAGCAAAAAGCTGCAAAAACTCAATGCAGAAACGCATGAAACGCAACCTGCATAGGTGTGAAGCTAGACTTATGAAGATTGGAAGCACCCTGGTTGGGTTTTTGCTCCTCCAAAATGTTTTTTAGAGCTACGCCCACCTAGTGAGGACTTTTTAACAAAGTAGTTCATCCCTGCTGTGTTGTTACAAAGTGCTGGCTGTCCTGGTCCAGGATGTCCCTTCATTTAAAGGCCCCACGATAAGTGATTGGAAGTTCATCGGTCCTCACACACACGGGATGTTTTTACAACGCTGGTAACGTTAGCTGTGTAATGTCACATTAAAAAACTGAGTTTTTCAGCTTTTTTTTTGTGTTTTTGCATTAGCGTTCAGTGGTGTTTAGCAGCTTTTTCCTGCGTTTGCGGTTTTTTGCATTTTGCTTTCCAAAAAAAAATTTTTTTTTGGTCAGCAAAAATCAAAAAATGCCGGTTTGCTGCATTTTCCTGTTTTACCGCATTTTCCTGCATTTGCGGGTTTTTTTTACATTTGTTTTGTTTATAGCGCAAAACATAAGAACCGCACAGGCAATCAAATACCACCGACAGAAAGCTCTATTTGTGGGGGAAAAAGAACATAAATTTCATTTGGGTGTGGCGTTGCATGACCGCGCAATTGTCAAAGTAAAGCAGCGACATAACACAAAAAATGGCCTGGTCAGGAAGGGGGGAAATCCTCTGGAGGGGGAGGGGTAAAATACAACCAAACGAAAGCTCTAGTTGTGCTATAAAAAATGATAATAACATTTGTATGGGTGCAGTGTCGCATGACCGCTCAATTGTCAAACGTGTGAAAGCACTGAAAGCCATAAATTGGCCAGGTCGTGTAGCCGTGTGTGTAATCTGAGCTTCCTACAGCGGTGTGTGTAATCTGAGCTTGGTGCAGCCGTGTGTGTAATCTGAGCTTCCTACAGCCGTGTGTGTAATCTGAGCTTGGTGCAGCCGTGTGTATAATCTGAGCTTCATGCAGCCGTGTGTGTAATCTGAGCTTCATGCAGCTGTGTGTGTAATCTGAGCTTCCTACAGCGGTGTGTGTAATCTGAGTTTCCTACAGCCGTGTGTGTAATCTGAGTTTCCTGCAGCCGTGTGTGTAATCTGAGCTTCCTGCAGCCGTGTGTGTAATCTGAGTTTCCTACAGCCGTGTGTGTAATCTGAGTTTCCTGCAGCCGTGTGTGTAATCTGAGTTTTTTACAGCCGTGTGTGTAATCTGAGTTTTTTACAGCCGTGTGTGTAATCTGAGTTTTTTACAGCCGTGTGTGTAATCTGAGTTTTTTACAGCCGTGTGTGTAATCTGAGTTTCCTGCAGCCGTGTGTGTAATCTGAGCTTTTTACAGCCGTGTGTGTAATCTGAGCTTCCTGTAGCCGTGTGTGTAATCTGAGCTTCATAGAGCCGTGTGTGTAATCTGAGCTTCGTGCAGCCATGTGTGTAATCTGAGCTTCCTGTAGCCGTGTGTGTAATCTGAGCTTCATAGAGCCGTGTGTGTAATCTGAGCTTCATAGAGCCGTGTGTGTAATCTGAGCTTCGTGCAGCCATGTGTGTAATCTGAGCTACCAGTAGCCGTGTGTGTAATCTGAGCTTCCTGCAGCCGTGTGTGTAATCTGAGCTTCTTGTAGCCGTGTGTGTAATCTGAGCTTCTTGCAGCCGTCTGTGTAATCTGAGCTTCCTGCAGCCGTGTGTGTAATCTGAGCTTCATAGAGCCGTGTGTGTAATCTGAGCTTCCTACAGCCGTGTGTGTAATCTGAGCTTCGTACAGCCGTGTGTGTAATCTGAGCTTCGTACAGCCGTGTGTGTAATCTGAGCTTCGTACAGCCGTGTGTGTAATCTGAGCTTCATCTACTGAGTTCTGTATACAATAGTCTTTTCGCAGCAGAGCAGCTAAGCACAGCTGGGAACACATTGTAGAGGATTATAGACTGACTCTGGGGCCCCTTGTGGCCCTTTAATTAAATAGCCGGCTGTGTCATTATTATTATTGTCCTCAGGGTGTCAGTAATGAGGGAACTCACTGACATACTGACAGAGCTCAGCTACGTCTCCTCTCCCTTCCACACTGCAGGCAGGCGGAACCAACTTCTCTAGTCATAGCTCCCGGACGGAGAAAGTACGAGTGGGAACAGGCAGGTGAGGGGCGGAGCAGAGAGGCGTCAGCAGAGGGGTCTGCAGAATGGAGCTCTATTTTCGACAGGAAACATGTGACCTCCACTCCCTTTTTTGTTCAGAACTTTAATATAACAAACAAGCAGAGACTGCAGAGTAGAGCTCCACTCAACAGGAAGCATATGACCTCCACTTTTTTAATTTAATGAACTTTATTGTAACAAATACCTTATGGACACAACTCAAGAAAGTGGAGGTCACGTTTCCTTTGTCTACTTTTGGAGGGGGTGTGGCTGCAGTCTGGAGCTCCACTTTGGACAGGAAACGTGACCTTCACTTCAACTGTGTTTTAGTGAACCTTACAATAGAGCCTGGCTGCAGAATGGAGCTCCATTTTCGCCACGAAACATGTGACCTCCACTTTCTTGAGTGTCTATTGATAGTTACAATAAAGTTAATTAAATAAAAAGGTGGAGCTGTGGTCACATGCTTCTTCTGGAGTGGAGCTCCACTCTGCTGCCTATGCTTGTGTGGAGGTCACATGTTTCCTGTCAAAAATGGAGCTCCATTCTGCTGACAGAATTTATTGAAGAGGAGGGGCGGTCTCCATGGTGACGGTGCGGCCTGTCCTAGCGATGTCCTGTGGGCTTGTACTGAGAGCTCTCCACCTGTCCCGGCTCTCCGCCTCTCGTGGCCCCCGCTGGCTGAGCTATGTCCAGGGACAGAGCCCGGGGCCACGACTGAGGGAATATTTCTATTACATCGACCACCAGGGCCAGGTGAGAGCCCAGACAGGCCTGAGATTAGCGGAGGGGGAGGGGCTGGGGGCCCATCTGTGATTGGAGGAATTCCGGGGTTCTTCTGTCATTGGAGGAGCTCAGGGCCCCTCTGTGATTGGAGGAGCTCAGGGGGCCTTCTGTGATTGGAGGAGCTCAGGGGGCCCTCTGTGATTGGGGGAACTCAGGGGGCCCTCTGTGATTGGAGGAGCTCAGGGGCCCCTCTGTGATTGGAGGAGCTCAGGGGCCCCTCTGTGATTGGAGGAGCTCAGGGGGCCCTCTGTGATTGGGGGAACTCTCGGGCCCCTCTGTGATTGGAGGAGCTCAGGGGGCCCTCTGTGATTGGAGGAGCTCAGGGGCTTCTCTGTCATTGGGTGGGGCCCTTTTCTGTCTTATTTTTGAAGTTTACCCAGGACTGAGGACTCTCCGGCCTTGTGACAATTTTGGGTGTGAGAGTGGCCAATCACCAGCACTGTGACATGGGAGGAGCAGGAGTCATATGACCTCTGTACCTGGAAGTACCAGCCAGGAGGTGGACCACTGTGATTGGCTGGGACCATAAATGGCAACTGGGAGCTTTTAGCAGCGCACAATCTCAGAGCCCCATGGACATAAATGGCAGCCCGGCGTTATGTCCCACCCACCACGTTGCTGCATATACACACTATATTGCCAAAAGTATTGGCCCCTCCCAATCATGTGATTCAGGTGTTCCAATCCCCTCCATGGACACAGGTGTATACAGTCATCCCCTAGGCATGCAGACTGCTTCTACAAACATTTGTGAAAGAATGGGTCGCTCTCAGGAGCTCAGTGACTCCAAGCGTGGTCCGTGATAGGTGGTCACCTGTGCAATAAGTCCATCCGTGACATTTCCTGGCTACTAAATATTCCACGCTCAACTGTTAGTGGGATTATAACAAAGTGGAAGCAACTGGGAACAACAGCAACTCAGCCACCAAGTGGTAGGCCACGTCACATGACAGAGCGGGGTCAGCACATGCTGAAGCGCACAGTGTGCAGAAGTCGCCAACTGTCTGCAGAGTCAATAGCTAAAGACCTCCAAACTTGGTGTGGCCTTCAGATGAGCCCAACAACAGTGTGTAGAGAGCTTCATGGAATGGGTTTCCATGGCCGAGCAGCTGCATCCAAGCCTTACATCACCAAGTGCAATGCAAAGCATCGGATGCCGTGGTGTAAAGCACGCCGCCACTGGACTCTAGAGCAGAGGAGACGTGTTCTCTGGAGTGACCAATCGCGCTTCTCTGGCAATCCGATGGATATGTCTGGGTTTGGCGGTTGCCAGGAGAATGGTTCTTGTCTGACTGCATTGTGCCAAGTGTAAAGTTTGGTGGGGGAGGATTATGGTGTGGGGTTGTTTTTCAGGGGTTGGGCTTGGCCCCCTAGTTCCAGGGAAGGGAACTCTTAAGGCATCAGCATACCAAGACATTTTGGACAATTTCATGCTCCCAACTTTGTGGGAAGAGTTTGGGGATGGCCCCTTCCTGTTCCAACATGACTGCCCACCAGTGCACAAAGCAAGGTCCATAAAGACATGGAGGAGCCAGTTTGGGGTGGAGGAACTTGACTGTCCTGCACAGAGTCCTGACCTCAACCCCACAGAACACCTTTGGGATGAATTAGAGCGGAGACTGCGAGCCAGGCCTCCTCCCCCGACATCAGTGCCTGACCTCACAAATGTGCTTCTGGAAGAATGGTCCAACCTTCCCATAGACACCCTCCTAAACCTTGTGGACGGCCTTCCCAGAAGAGTTGAAGCTGTTATAGCTGCAAAGGGCGGGGGCAAACTCAATGCTGAACCCTACGGACTAAGACTGGGGGACCATTAAAGTTCATGTGTGTGGAAAGGCCGGCCCACCGATACTTTTGGCAATATAGTGTATGTGTGATGTCAGTGTGACCGGGATAAAGAGAACCATTCCCAGGTGTGTGCGGTTCTGCATGCTAAACACGCAGCAGTAACCCCCCATTCACACTGTAATGCATCACACACATGCGTTGTCCTGCATAGGGTGGCCTGTTCATGTCTCTGCATTGCCTCACACATAGTAAACAGCTCTGCTATGTTCTCTATGTTTTGTGTTTTGCTTGTCGCCTCTGGGGAGCCTTTAGGAATGAATGATACTGCAAGCAGGACACAGTTTTCGCGGTGTTTGTGAGTGAAAAGAATAGCACAGCCCTGTGTGACTGTGATTGAAGCCTCTTTTGTTGGGTTACAATGCAACTTGACAAAACTTTCTGACTTCCTGGTTTTCCAGGGCTCTGGTGATGTAGCCATGACCTTCCATCTGCCCCCTGGGAAGGTTACACCCTCTAGTATGTCATCACTACCTTCCAGGAAGTGCTTTCTGTTACCATTCTGGTTTTCTGAGGCTCTGGTGATGTAGTCAGGATCTTCTAGCTGACCCCTAGAAAGGCTACGTCATCAGTACCAGTATGTCACCAGTACCTTCCACAGAGCTCTTTCTTCTACTTTTCTGACCTCCTGGATTTCCGAGGCTCTGGTGATGTCAGGACATTTAAGCTGCCCCCTGGGATGGCTATGTTAGTAGCTTGAAGCTGGTTCTTTCTGTAACCTTTCTGACTTCTTGGTCTTCCAAGACTCTGGTGATGTAGCCAAGGACCTCCCAACTGCCTGCTAAGAAGGTTACCTTACCAATACCTTCCAGGGCGCCCTTTCTGTAACCTTTTTAACTTCCTTGTTTTCAGAGTCTCCGGTGATGTAGCCAAGGACCTTCCAATTGCCTTCTGTGGTTACCTTACCAATACCTTCCAGGAAACCCTTTCTGTAACTTGTGACTTGCTTGTTTTCCGAGGCTCTGGTGATGTAGCCAGGACCTTCCAGCTGCCTCCTGGGATGGTTATATCACCAGTACCAGCATGTCAACAGTACCTTCCATGGAGCTCTTTTTTGTAACTTTTTAGACTTCCTTGTTTTCCAAGACTCTGGTGATGTAGCCAGGACCTTCCACCTGTCTTCTGCAAAGGTTACCTTACCAATACCTTCCAGGGCGCCCTTTCTGTAACCTTTCTGACTACTTTGATTTTCCAAGGCTCCGGTGATGTAGCCAGGACCTTCCAACTGCCCCCTGAGGAGTCTACATCACCTGTACCAGTATGTCACCAGGACCTTCCAGGGAGCTCTTTCTGTTATTTTTCTGACTTCCTTGTTTACCAAGATTCTGGTGATGTAGCCAGGACCTTCAGCTGCCTCCTGAGAAGGGAACATCACCAAAACCAGTATGTCACCAGTACTTTCCAGGGAGCTCTTTTTGTTTACTTTCTGACTTTCTGGTTTTCTGTGGCTTTGGCGATGTAGCCAGGACCCTCCAGCTGCCCCCTGGGTTGGCTATGTTACTAGTACATCACTATCTTCAAGCTTGTTCTTTCTGTAACCTTTCTGACTTTTCCAAGACTCTGGTGATGTAGCCAAGATCTTCAGTTGCCTCCCGCAAAGGTTACATCTCCAGTACCTTCCAGGGAGCCCTTTCTGTAACCTTTCTGACTTCTTGGTTTTCTGAGGCTCTGGTGATGTACCAGGACGTTCCAACTGCCTTCTGTGAAGGTTACCTTACCAATACCTTCCAGGGAACCCTTTCTGTAACTTATGACTTCCTTGTTTTCGGAGGCTCTGGTGATGTAGCCAGGACCTTTCAGCTGCCTTCTGTGAAGGTTACCTTACCAGTACCTTCCAGGGAACCATATGTAACCATTCTGATTTCTTGGTTTTCTGAGGCTCTGGTGATGTAACCAGGACCTTCCAACTGCCTTCCACAAAGGTTACCTTACCAATACCTTCCAGGGAACCCTTTCTGTAACTTTATGACTTCCTTGTTTTCCTAGGCTCTGGTGATGTAGCCAGCTGCCTCCTGGGATGGTTGTATCACCAGTACCAGCATGTCAACAGTACCTTCCAGGGAGCTCCTTTTGTAACATGACTTCCTGGGTTTCTGAGGCTTTGGTGATGCAGCCAGGACCTTCCAGCTGCTCCCTAAGAAGGGTACATAACCAGTGTCTTCCAGAAAGCTTTTGTGTGTGAACTGTTAACCACTTGAGCTCCTGAGGATTTACCCCCCTTAATGACCACGCCTCTTTTTGCTACTCGGCGCTGCACTTATTCAACTGATAATTGCGTGGTCATGCAATGCTGCACCCAAACGAAATTTACGTCCTTTTTTTCACACAAATAGAGCTTTCTTTTGGTGTAATTTGATCACCTGTGCGCTTTTTATTTTTCACGCTATAAACAAAAAAAGGCCAAAATTTTGAAGAAAAACAATATTTTTTACTTTCAGCTATAAAAAATATATAGTAAACTCAAAGTTGGTTATAAATTTAGGCCAAAATGTATTCTGCTCCATGTTTTTGGTAAAAAAAATCCCAATAAGTGTATATTGATTGCTTTGTGTGGAAGTTATAGCGTCTACAAACTATGGTATAGATACTGCAATTTACACCATTTTTCTGCTATACAGCGCTGCGCTAGTTTAACGGACAATTGCGCGGTCATGCAATACGGTACATAAATGAAATTTACATCCTTTTTTTCCCCACAAATTGAGCTTTCTTCCGGTGGTATTTGATCGCCTGTGCGGTTTTTATTTTTTGCACTATAAAAAAAAAGGCTGACCATTTTGAGGAAAAAAAAAACAATATTTTGGACTTTTTGCTATAAAACATGTCCAGTAAAAAAAAATGCAAAAATCAAATTTAGTCATAAATTTGTGCCAAAATGCATTCTGCGACATGTCTTTGCTAAAAAAAGAAAAACCCAATACGTGTAAATTAATTGGTTTACGTGAAAGTTATAGTGTTTACAAATGGCGGGAAAGATACTGGGATTTTTAGTTTTTTTTTTTTAATAATAATAATAATAATAATAATAATAATAATGGCGGCGATCAGCGAATTATGGCGGCGATCAGTGACTTATGGCAGCGACCAGCGACTTATGGCGGGACTGCGGCGGACATTCTGGCATTGGGGGGTCACTGACATCCCCAAAAACACTAATACAGTGATCAGTGCAAAAAAAAAAAAACACTGACACTGTACTAATGGCACTGGGGAGGAAGGGGTTAACTTTATTTTGCAGGGAAGGGTTATAGGAGTGAGGGGAGTGTTTTACTAGGGGGCGGGGTGTGTACTGGGCGGGACAAAGCTGATCGAGAGAGAGAAACTGTTCTTTCTCGATCAGCTCATCCTCGAGCTGACAGGGAAGTGACAGACAGCACAGCTACTGCAGCTGTGCTCTCTGTCACTGTTTGCCGCCGATCGCCGGGACATAGCCGCTAAGGAGCGGCTGTGACCCGGCGACTGACATCTGCGGCGGTGATCCGCGGGACAAATAGTGCGGCGGCGCGCCTCGCGCACGCCCCCTATTTGTTTACAAAACACACGGTTTAAAACGTGGTTTTGCCTGTGAGTGCCGCCGTATATGTACAGTGGCTGGGCGGCATGCGGTTAAATCGTGGGAAAAGCCTCCCCCACAGATGATGTGTAAACAAACAGGCAGTGGCCCCTGGCTTTGTGCGTGTGTTTTTGGTGATCCAATCAGTTACTCAGTGCTTCTACATGGCCATAGCTCCGATAACATCAGGGTCAGCTGGTCTACTGATGGTCGTGTTGGTAACACTGACATTATATAAACAATAAAAAAAAATATTCAACAGATCTCATATAGCGCATGTGCAAGATCTGGTGCAGTTGTCTTCAGTGGGCTGGTACAGAAAATGAGAGAAGTCGGCCACTGAAGACCTCTTCTTCTTCTTTTCTTCTTTTTTCTTCAGATGGCAGTGCATTTGTGAGCAAGGGGTAGACAGACCAGTAGGATCAGGGAAGACAATAAAGGAGTGTGTCACTAGAAGTAGATTTTTGGGCTGTAGTTATTGAATAATTATCATAGCAAATTACCAAGTGACAGTGGATGGAGCAAAAAGTAAAGGTTATTAAGCAATTTCCTTTGCTGGACGAATGTTTGTTCTTTTTTTTTTTTTCCATTGATTTAAAATGGAAAATATTTCATCGGACTGCTAGTTGGCGCTAAGTATAGGAAGCTCCTGTAATACTGAGCACCACTTGTGGTATATTTTAAATCGACAACAAACTTTTTGTCCAGCATAGAAAATAATCCGATAACATTAGCTCTTTTTGTTTTTTTTTCACTTTCACTGAGTGAATTGCCATGCAAAGTATTTATAAATTTATATATTAAATATTTTACACCCCTATGTGTTTTATGGTAGACATTTCATTAGTGTTGACTGTTTTCCAAAAAGGTAGAGTGTGCCTTTAATAAACAATGATAAACGTACCCACATTAAAATATAATTAAAGGCAAAACTTTTTTTTTTTTTTTTAGTTTTGGATAGAGTGGAGTGGAGTTTTTATTGCTTTCTGTGCCCCCGTTAGGGAGATTTTCCCTGTTTGCTATTATCATTGAAAGTAAAAGAAAATCCCAAATGTTGGGTTGTCACCAGAACAGGAATAGAGGGTAAAACTGCCAATGCTTCACATATGTGAAAAAAATGTAAACGGACCGCGCATTTGTGTTCTACATATCATGTGCGTATGATTCAAACAATAATCAATAATATACAACATAAATTGCCGATAGTAAAGTCCCAAATGCTGAAACAAGGGCTTGTGCTCCAACTTAATTGAAGTGCTTATTTTCAATCAATTCAAAGTGCTCCACTGTGCTCAGCGAAGGTGCCCCACATGGACCAAAACTCACCCTTAGCCGATGACCATCTAGAACACTTGTGGGGCTTTCCCGATGAAGTACTTCTCTCCAGATCACCGCAAGTATAGGATATGCAGATCACCAAAAAAGCAAAAAAAAAAAGGGAAATCCCATAGTGTAAAACCGTAAGATATTTTATTAAAGAATAAATGTGAAAAAATATCACTCACAAGTAAAGTGCCTGTGCCCGACACCTGGTGTACTCTGCCTTGTTAACCCCTTCACGCCGGCGCCTCCTGGCCCTTTAAGAGTTTCAGGAGGCGGGACAGGCGGGGTGGGGCTTAGGGATCATTGGACCACCGTGACACGTCATCACGGCAGTCACATAATCGGGAAAGGTCCCGATCGAAAGAGGAGACCGGGACCTTTCCGTGAGTACCGGACGTGTGCTGGGAGCGTGCAGGGCCTGATTGCCGTCACGGTGGTCATGATTGGGAAAGGTCCTGATCGAAAGAGGAGATTGGGGCCTGTGACTACCGGACACGTGTGCTGGGAGCGTGCAGGGAGCGCGCTCTTAGCACATATGTATTTTTTTTTAATAGAATGCAAATGTGCGGCCGCTCGGCGTCTAGGCCCAGATGCTGGGAGGCCACACATTTGTGTGCGGCCGGCGTGAAGAGGTTAGTAGTGGGATGTGGAAGCCGCTGTGCTAAGCGTTCCTCAGAGTGGCGTGCGTTCCATAGGCCGGATATGATGTCGGCGGAAGTTGCGTCATCCAATCTCAACGCGTTTCGATCAAAGATAGTCTTCAGGAAGTGCAAAATCCGCCATATTGCTAGTGGTATTTATACCCATCGCACGGATGTTCGTTTATTTTCTGCATGTTGAAATGCATTTTTATTACAAAATATCTGAATTTTTTAAAAAAAATACAAATCTACATTTTTTGGAATGCATTTACAAATATATGTTAAAATTACTTTTTTACATGTTAAAAAAATCTGAAGAATATATTTAAAAAATATTTATTTTTTTTAAAAATATTTTTCATCTATTTTGTAATAAAAACACATTTCAACATGCAGTGTGTGTATTTATTGAAATATATATTGAATATGGCTAAAAATGTAGCATTTAAAATATATGGCAATATATTTGGGAAGAATATTTTTAAAATATATTTCAAATATATTTTTCTTCCATATGGGTCTTTACTTTCTATGCATGAAGGTTTAAAAAAAAAACATCTGTGTGCAGCAGCCCCCCCCCCCCCCCCCAATACTTGCCTGAGCGCCATCGCGATTCAGCAATGTGCACGACAGCCTCAGCTGTTTGGGTTTCTGCCTCCTCATTGGCTGAGATAGCAGGGGGAGCCATTGGCTCCTGCTGCTGTCAATCACAGCCAGTGAGCCATTGAGGGTAAAGAGGGGGCAGGTCCGTGTGTGAATGGACACCTGGAGCAGCAGCTCGGGAGCGCGCCTGCTTGGATGTCCCCATAGCAAGCTGCTTGCTATGGGGGCACCCAACAGGATGGAGGAGTCAGGAATGACAGCAGGGGACCAGCGAAGAAGGGGATCCAGGCTGCTCAGTACAAAACCATTACACACAGCAGGTAAGTATAGACACGTTTATTATTTTATTTTAAAAAAGCCAAGCCTTTAGTATCACTTTGTCATTTTTTTATTTTTGGAAACAGCCAAAAGTAGGGGAATAATGTGGTTGGTCAAGTTTCAGAATGGATTTCTGGGCCAGGAACTCGCGAACACTTAACTCATCATGTGCAGGAGCATTGTCATGGTGGAGAATCCACTTGTCAAGCCAGTTCCAGTCCAGATTCCTGTAACCTTTTCATTTTCCACATCTGCATCCACCCATTGCTTGCGTCATCGTGGACCTCTTCCCACCCCTTCTTAAACCTCCTATGCCGTTCAAAAGCACTTGATTTCCTCATGGAATGTTCACCATTAGCCTGTTATAACATCGCTAACATTTTGCTTGCACTTTTGCCAATTTTTACACCAAATCTGATGTTAATCCGCTGCTCCAGATTCCTGCTACTCATTTTCCACCAACAAAGCAACTCACCCACATATTTCTTCTACTTCTCCGTAAAGAGTCCACTGGTCTACCCCCAAGGCAAGTTAGAACGTGTCGGAACACGCTCGAGTGTGATTGGCTGTGTGACTCCCCACCATAGGGCTACACTGTGGGCATTGCAGGGATTGTCACACCTCATACACACACAAACGTCTGACAAATCAACAGTCAGATTTCAGGTCAAAGTGATTGTGATCACAGACCCCAGATGTGCCTCCTCCTGCAACCAAGTTTTCTGGGCTATCCCAACTGCGGGGCCGGGACCCACATGGCATTCATTTGCTGATCTCCGATTGCCAGACCCCAGAAGTGATGAGGGTTTCATGACTTCTGGTTTTTGCTGTCCCTTTCCCTGGGCGCTGTGGTTGGGGAAGAAGCTAACGGAGTTTAACCCCTTCAGGCCTAAGGGTAAAACAAATATAAATGCCTAAGCACAATTTTGCAACGTTGACCTGTGTTAGTAAAACCGTCCATATCATCACAACTACTTTGTACATTTGGGTGGATTATACCTTTTATTTTTTCGGGACAAATTGGGCTTTCATTTGGTGGTAAATGGTAATGGATATCTCCTGATTTATTTTTTATTATCAAAGGAAAACTGGCCCAAAATAGTAAAAAAATATATTTTTTTAGATTTTAGCTGTGTGTTTCTTGTTACTACCATAACCTACCACCAAAGAACAACCCAAAATAAATTCTCCAGCTCTTGATGATCGCAGCGATACCATATATGTGTATGTTATTTGTTGTTTGTACCCGTAGTACCGCCCAGAAAAAATAGTGCGCATTTTGTTTTTGTGGTTTTTTTTTTACCTAAAACACAGACATTGACGCCAAATTTTTTTTAATCCTGACCTTTGACCCTGACCTTGACCCAAACACTAACCCTGGCACTGAACTAGATCAAACCTTGATCTAGGTATTTTTCTTTTATTTTTTAACATTTATTTATCTTTTTTTTTTTTAACAAACATTTTTTTTTCTCTCTATGCCAGGAGTTAGAGAGATACAATGTATCTCTCTTCTCCATTCATAGAGCGAAAAAAACAAGGGGGCGGGGCTGTACAGTGACTGATCACTGTGATAGCCAATCAGAGGCTATCACAGCGATCATGTGACCCGGAATCGGGAGTCCCGCAGGGGCGGACTGACCATTTGGAAACTCGGGCACTGCCCAAAGGCCCAGGGTCAGTAGGGGGCCCCATGAGATGCCCCTGGTACCTTTTTCATAGGCTTTTTTGAGTTTGGCCAAGGACACAGGCCCCATGATCCCCTATTGCCCGGGGGCCCCATGAGTTGTCAGTCCGCTCCTGGGGTCCCGGGTCCCGATCGTTAGAACGGGACCTGGGGCTCTCAGTGACACCGCGGTCTGTACAAAGACAAGTAAGCAAATATGCGGCCCCATGGAAAAAAACGCCCAGTTCTGTGAGGCCGCATATTTGTGTGACGTCGCTGTCAAGGGGTTAATAACTTCAGTGGAGTGCAGGGGAAACATCAGGGGTCTAATTAAAGAGAGCCTGTCGCAGTAAAATTGCTGTCACACAGTGGGGGCTATTGGTCCTCTATGTGATCCCACCCTATTAGATTGAAGCTTTTATAAGTAGGACCCTCTTATTCCTCTTCTATTGTAACTGTACTGTCATCCTTTATACTGTAAAGCACTAGATAAATCCTGTGTAATAATAATAATAATAATAATAGCAATAAAGTTAAGTGAAAAATTGTAAAAATAAAATTAAGGGTACACCCAAGAAATTAAATCCCCCACCCATACGATTTTGAGTCCCCCACCTACCCCCACGTACACTCACCGGCCACTTTATTAGGTCCACCTTGCTAGTACCAGGACCCCCTTTTGCCTTCAGAACTGCCTTCATTCTTGGTGGTATAGATTCCACAAGGTGTTGGAAATGTTCCTCAGAGATTTAGGTCCATATTGACCTGATAGCATCACGCAGTTACTGCAGATTTGTCGGCTGCACATCCATGAACCGATGATACAAGGCCGGATGGATCCATGCTTTCATGTTGTTTACACCAAATTCTGAATGTCGCAGCTGAAATCCAGACTCATCAGACCAAGCAACGTTCTTCCAATCTTCTGTTGTCCAGTTTTGGTGACCTGTGTGAATTGTAGCCTCCGTTTCCTGTTCTTGGCTGTAGGAGTGGCACCCGGAGTGGTCTTCTGCTGCTGTAGCCCATCTGCTTCAAGGTTGAACGTGTTGTGCGCTCAGAGATGGTATTCTGCATACCTTGGTTTGTTACGAGTGGTTATTTGAGTTACTGTTGCCTTGCCATCATCTTGAACAAATCTGCCCCATTCTCCTCTGACCTCAACAAGGCATTTTCCTCCATACAACTGCCACTCATTGGGTATTTTTTCTTTTTATCTTTTTCGGCCCATTCTCTGTAAACCCGAGAGATGGTTGTGTGTGAAATTCCCAGGAGATCAGCAGTTTTTGAAATACTCAGACCAGCCCGTCTGGTAGCAACACCCATGTCACGTTCAAAGTCACTTACAGTGCCTTAAAGTATTCATACCCTTTGACATTTTCCACATTTTGTCATGTTACAACCAAAAATGTCAATGTATTTATTGGGACTGGATGTGATAGACCGACACAAAGTGGCACAGAATTGTGAAGTGGAAGGAAAATGAGAAATGGTTTTCAACTTTTTTTCTGCGTTGCTGCAATGACATTTCAGCACAATGGACTCGCCTGCTGCATCATTTCTTCAGTTTGATTTTCGGGGTGTCTTTGAATTCAGTCCTCTGTAGGTCGATCATTTTCATTTCCATCAAACGATGGGGCGTCCTTCCGTTCCTCACACATCACCCCGTCCATGTCAGTATAGAGATCCAGCAGGAGATTTCTCCCCATTGAGATCTGATGAGTTTTCAAAGTGTTCCTTTAACCAGTTGCTGCCCGGCCTATAGCCTGAAGGCGGCCTGGCGAACAGCTCGTCCTTCCGGGTGGACGCCATATGGCATCCTTTCAGGCATTCGCAGTGTGCCTGCCCGCAGGGCCGCTCTGTGGTGCGATCTGTCACCGGCCGTGTACCTTAGACACAGCCGGTGACAGATCTGTGTACCGGCCCCATTGCCGGTACCATGTGACCTGCTGTGACGAATCACAGCAGTTAATTTCTTGTAGCAGAACAAAAAAAAAGATTTACTTGCCTGATCCTCCCATCTTCCTAGACTGGTCCACGCAACTTCTTCTCCTCCGCGCTGTAGTGGTCCAAAGCCCTGTATTGGACATAATGAGGCCAGGAACAGTCCACTGCTGGAGCGGAGTGGAGGGTGCGCCATCTGCAGAGGATCAGGTGAGTACAACTGTTTCTCCAAAACATGGCCCCAGAGCAAGGAAAACTATTTAGTTGACTGGAGCTGGGCGTTAAGGCTTGACATGTTTGGTATCTATTTACTCGGTGCAACCTCATCTTTTGTATTTTACCAAAAACTTTGCGAGCACTAAAATTAAAGCAGTATTAAATGAAAAATCACAAATGTAATATATTGCAGCTTACCAATCATTAGATGTGGTGGCTGCATTAATTCTCTTTTCTTTTTTTTTTTGATCTGGCTAGTAATACACCTCCTGTATTATACAGACTACAGACACCTCTCTGGATGAAGGAGCACAGGAGGCACAGCAGACAGCAGCATTGTTAGGCCGGTCATACACGGGTGCAATTCCGAAAGAAGTTTCTTTCGAAAATATTTTCAAAGAATTTGGTTTCGAAAAAATCTTTTCAAAAAAATCTTTTCAAAGAGTTTTCTTTCGAAAGATCTTTTCAAAGAATTTTCCTTCGAAAAAATCTTTACAAACAATTTGCCTTTGAAAAAATCTTTACAAACAATTTGCCTTCGAAAAATCTTTACAAAGAATTTGCCTTCGAAAAAATCTTTACAAACAATTTGCCTTCAAAAAATCTTTACAAACAATTTGCCTTCGAAAAATCTTTTCAAAGAATTTGCCTTCGAAAAATTTTTACAAACAATTTGCCTTCGAAAAATCTTTACAAACAATTTGCCTTCGAAAAAATCATTACAAAGAATTTGCCTTCGAAAAAATCTTTCCAAACAATTTGCCTTCGAAAAAATCTTTTCAAAGAATTTTTGTTCGAATTTTGCACCATTAGTGGGCCACAGCAACGGCCGATTTTTGTGCAACCGTCAAATTTGAGTGATTGGGTACCTTGGAAATTTTTGGAAAAACAAACGAATTTCGAATCAGTGATGGGAGAATCGTGCGAGAAATGTAAATGAAAAAGAAACGAGCGTGAGCTGGAAAGAAAAGAAAATTCTTGGCCACGAAAGTTCTTTTCTGTAACAACATGAAGTGAAATTGAAGGCTCGGTTGTTTGAATTTCGAAATCATTGGTGGCGCCATCGGATTACAAAATTTCAGATTTTCTGAAGAAAATTCATTCTGAATTTGACCCATATATGGCCAGCATTAGGTAAGCTAACAAATTGAAGCCAAACTCCAGCTCACTTTATAATCAGTTACAGCAAACCGTTTTCTTTCCTTTTTTGGGATAAAGTTTTTTACATGAATAAATAAAAGCTGATCATTGTAAGAACCCCCTGTCGGCGTTTAAATGGTTGGTCTCATCCATGGAAAGTGAAACGTTGTGCTGGAGAGCTTGAGCGTGTGAAAAACAACAGACTTAACGGCTGGATCACCAGATGAAAATTAGAAGGCCAAAAAAAAAAAAGAACTAATGCAGCCATCACATCTATTCTTGGATGTGATGGCTGCATTAGTTTTCTTTTTTTTTTTTTTTTTTAAAAACTAATGCGGTAAGCTGCAATATAATAAATGTTTGCTTTTGGGTTTAATACTACCTCAGGGGCGGACTGACTATTTGGAAACTTGGGCACTACCCGAGGGCCCGGGGTCAGTAAGGGGCCCCATGAGATGCCCCTGGTACCTTTTTCATAGGCTTTTTTGAGTTTGGGCAAGAACACAGGGGCCCCATGATCCCGTATTGCCCGGGGGCCCCATGAGTTGTCAGTCCACCCCTGTACTGCCTTAACATTTATTACTGAAAATTCATGCTGGCTAAACCTCCGCACCTCCGTTTTATTTTCCAGGGTCTCTCCGGTCAGAAAATACCGTACAGTTGCAAGAAAAAGTATGTGAACCCCTTGGGATTACGTGGAGTTTTGCATGAATTGGGCATAAAATGTGCTCTGAACGTCATCTAAGACACAACAATAGAAGAACACAGTCTGCTGAACATAATACTACACAAACATTAGATGTTGCCATGGTTTAATTGCACATAACATGTAAACATTCACAGTGCAGGGAGGAAAAAATATGTGAGGCCCTAGCTTAATGACTTCTCCCAGAGCTAATTGGAGCCAGGAGTGAGCCAACCTTGACTCCAATCAGTGTGATGATATTGGATGTGTTGCTGACAGCTGAACTGCCCTTAAAAAACACACACCTGTTTTGGGTTTACTGGTTTCAAGAAGCACTGTCTGATGTGAACCATGCCTTGCAGAAAAGAGCTCTCAAAAGACCTACGATCAAGAATTGTCTTGTATGAAGCTGGAAAGGGTTACAAAAGTATCTCCAAAAGCCTTGATGTTCATGTGTCCACGGTAAGACAGACTGTCTACAAATGGAGAAAGTTTAGCACTGTTGCTACTCTCCCTAGGCGTGGTCGTCCTGTAAAAATGACTGCAAGAGCACAGCGCAGAATGCTGCATGAGGTAAAGAAGAATCCCAGAGTGTCAGCTAAAGACCTACAGAAATCTCTGGCACATGCTAACATTTTTGTTGACACATCTACAATAAGGAAAACATTAAACAAGAATGGAGTACATGGGAGGACACCACGGAGGAAGCCATTGCTGTCCAAAAAGAAGATTGCAGCACGTTTGAAGTTTGCAAAAGAGCACCTGGATGTTCCACAGCACTACTGGCAAAATATACTGTGGACAGATGAAACCAAGATTGAGTTGTTTGGGAAGAACACACAACACTATGTGTGGAGAAAAAAAGGCACAGCACACCAACATCAAAACCTCATCCCCACTGTAAAACATGGCGGAGGGAGCATCATGGTTTGGGGCTGCTTTGCTGCCAGGGGGCCTGGACGGATTGTTGTCATTGATGGGAAAATGAATTCCAGAGTTTATCAAGACATTTTGCAGGAAAACGTACGACCATCTGTCCGCCAACTGAAGCTCCGCAGAGGATGGGTGATGCAACAGGACAATGACCCAAAGCATACAAGTAATTCAACAAAACAATGGCTGCAACAGCACAGAATACACCTTCTGGAGTGGCCCAGTCAGAGTCCTGACCTCAACCCAATTGAAATGCTGTGGCATGACCTTAAGAGAGCGATTCACACCAGACATCCCAAGAATATTGCTACACTGAAACAGTTTTGTGAAGAGGAGTGGTCCAAAATTACTCCAGATCATTGTGCAGGTCTGATCTGCAACTACAGGAAACGTTTGGTTGAGGTTATTGCTGCCAAAGGAGGGTCAACCAGTTATTAAGTCCAAAGGTTCACATACTTTTTCCTCCCTGCACTGTGAATGTTTACATGTTATGTGCAATTAAACCATGGCAACATCTAATGTTTGTGTAGTATTATGTTCAGCAGACTGTGTTCTTCTATTGTTGTGACTTATATGACGTTCAGAGCACATTTTATGCCCAATTCATGCAAAACTCCACATAATCCCAAGGGGTTCACATACTTTTTCTTGCAACTGTATATACAAATTGGGGGGGGGGGGCATCTTCAGGCCTAAAGTGATTAAATGTGTGCATAATATGCAAATGTCTCTTACAGAAAAGGGGTTCGGGGGAGGGGGTACCTGCTTTTGAACCCCATAGTGCTTCTCTACAATGACGTAGGAAATCCCCGGACACACAAGATCCCTGCAGTCCCTGTAGATGACATGACAATGACCAGGGGCGGACTGACAACTCATGGGGCCCCCAGGCAATAGAGGATCATGGGGCCCCTGTGTCCTTGCCCAAACTCAAAAAAACCTATTAAAAAGGTACCAGGGGCATCTCATGGGGCCCCCTACTGACCCCGGGCCCTCGGGCAGTGCACGAGTTTCCAAATGGTCAGTCCGCCCCTGACGATGACTATCAGGTCACTGTCCGCTCTGTCTGGCTGATTTCTGCCATTTGTTTTGTTTTTCAGCTCTTCCTGGATGACGCCAAAGTGAAGAACTTCATCACCTGCTTCAAAGGTAAAAGACAAACTCCGCCTCCCTCTGGGATAGGAATAGGAGAACTCCGCCCATAGCCCTCCAAGAGTAGAGAGAATACTGACCGCTCTTATCTTTTATTCTCTGGAATCAGCAGGAAATGTGCCGATAATAATAGAGCCGCCTCCCTCCATGACACTGAGCCTACTGCCAGCAGATCTCATGGGAAGATTGCATTGCATTATGGGTAGGGACATTTATCCTGGTTCAGACCTACCCAGCTCTGATGTGAAGGGGAGGTCACAAGGGCATCGCGTAATGTCAGTTTCTGTATATTTCTGGAAACGTGTGACCAGGGGCGGACTGACAACTCATGGGGCCCCCGGGCAATAGGGGATCATGGGGCCCCTGTGTCCTTGGCCAAACTCAAAAAAGCCTATGAAAAAGGTACCAGGGGCATCACATGGGGCCCCCTACTGACCCCGGGCCCTCGGGCAGTGCCTGAGTTTCCAAATGGTCAGTCCGCCCCTGCCTGTGACTGCGTTTTGTGGTTATCCAGTGACATCCCAGCCAGTGTCATTAGTACAGTATATAGTATTAGTACTGATCACTGTATTAGTGCCACTGGTGATGTCAGTGGCAGTTGGTCAGTTCCCACCCGGCGTCAGTTAGTGTCAGATTGCCCCCCGCACTTTCACAGTCCCACTGTAAGTCACCGATTAATTTATTAGGTAATAAACAAAAAATTTAAGTATTCAAAAAAAAAAAAAATCCCATAGTTTGTAGACGCTATAACGTTCATGCAAACCAATCAATATACACTTATTGGGGTTTTTTCCCCCCCATGTAGCAGAATACATTTTGGCCTAAAGTTTTTATGACGAAATTTAGATTTTTTTTTAATTTTTTTTTATAGCAGAATATAAGAATTATTATTAATTTTTTTTTTAATTTTGGTCTTTTTTTCATTTATAAAATAGAAAAAAATACCAGTGCTGTTGAAATAATATCAAAAGGAAAACTCTATTTGTATGAAAAAAAATGACATAAGTTTCATTTGGGTATTGCATTGCATAACTGCATTGGCAGTTAAAGTAGTGCAGTGCTGAATAGCAAAAAAAAAAGTGACCTGGTCATGAAGGGGGAAAACCTTCTGGCGCTCAACTGGTTAAAGGTGCTCTGAGCATTGAGAAGTAAGCTTCCAGTAAACCCAGTCTACTGCCAGAGGGTCCAGATAGGGCTATGGTGGGCCAGCTCACCCCACCCCCTTTTACCCAACTCCACAACTCCAGGCCACGATTTCTCCTCCTTTTTTTTTTTTTAAAAAGAGGCTCTGGCTGTTCACCTCCTTTCCAGCAATGGCCCCCAAGGTACCTTTTTGGCCAAAATGTCCTCAGTCTTATGGTTAACAGGACATTGGGGGTGACAGAAATTGAACATGGGTGTCCCTGGCCCGTCCCTGAGAATGTCACCACAGCGCCCCCTGGATTCAAAGTGTGATGCTGCAGAAAGTGGCCCATAAACTCCACTGTTTGCATCAGTGTGACTACCCACCATCGGGAGAAGATCCAGGACCCCGCACCTCATGTGACCAGCTTGATTACTGAAGCAAGTTGGTATTTTATTTACAAACAATACATTTTTTTTTTTTTTTTTTTAAAACTAGAAATCTCTTCGGCTCGTTTTGTTAGTTCTCCCCATCTTCATTAACTGGAAGTGGTTTACCCAACTTTCCTGTGGCTACCTTAGCCTGGCATAATCTTGTTACGTCGCCCACTTTGTATTCTGATTTATGGATTTTATAAAAGCGGTTTTCTTCAAAATAAACTTTCTGCTTCTAGTTTAGATGCAGCTCTAGATATCGTCCACTAGATGTCAGCACATTACTGGTATAGAGCTGGGAGTATTTGTGGCATCCGGTCCTGTCTTGTGTGGAATTCCTGATAGATAACACAGAATATCTTCTCCTCCGACCTCTTCTTCTTCTCCTCTGACCTCTTCTTCTTTTCCTCTGACCTCTTCTTCTTTTCCTCTGACCTCTTCTTCTTCTTTTCCTCTGACCTCTTCTTCTTCTTTTCCTCTGACCTCTTCTTCTTCTTCTCCTCTGACCTCTTCTTCTTCTTCTCCTCTGACCTCTTCTTCTTCTTCTCCTCTGACCTCTTCTTCTTCTTCTCCTCTGACCTCTTCTTCTTCTTCTCCTCTGACCTCTTCTTCTTTTCCTCTGACCTCTTCTTCTTTTCCTCTGACCTCCTTCTTCTTCTTTTCCTCCGACCTCTTCGTCTCCTCTGACCTCTTCTTCGTCTCCTCTGACCTCTGCTTCGTCTCCTCTGACCTCCTTCTTCTTCTTTTCCTCCGACCTCTTCGTCTCCTCTGACCTCTTCTTCGTCTCCTCTGACCTCTGCTTCGTCTCCTCTGACCTCTTCTTCGTCTCCTCTGACCTCTTCTTCGTCTCCTCTGACCTCTTCTTCTTCTCCTCTGACCTCTTCTTCGTCTCCTCTGACCTCTTCTTCGTCTCCTCTGACCTCTTCTTCTTTTCCTCTTCTTCTTCTTCTTCTTCTTCTTCTTCCTCTTCCTCTTCCTCTTCCTCTTCTTCCTCTTCCTCTTCCTCTTCCTCTTCCGATTCCGACCTCTTCTTCTCCTCCTCCGACCTCTTCTTCTTCTCCTCCTCCGACCTCTTCTTCTCCTCCTCCTCTGACCTCTTCTTCTTCTCCTCCTCTGACCTCCTTCTCCTCTGACCTCTTCTTCTCCTTTGATCTCTTCTTCTCCTCTTCTCCTCTGACCCTTCTCCGACCTCCTTCTTCTCCTCCGACCTCCTCTCCTCCGGCCTCCTCCCCTCTTTTTCATTAAAAATACATTGATAAAGGTAAAAGTAATCCTGCAGCATATTACTGCTGACATTGACACCATTCTTTGTATTTTACTAATTCACCTTTAAATTCAATATTCAGTAGTGATGGGCCAAACACCCCCCTGTTTGGTTCGCGGTCGAACATTTGAACATAACGAATGTTTGACTGTGAACTTTGAACAGAGGGGACAATTCACTAAGTGGTATCTTACCGCATCTGAGTATGCCATCGGGAGCATCTGAGTATGCGGTAAGGCTAGGTTCACATCTCCGCGTTCCTGCGGCCCGCGTTTTGCTCGGACAGGAGAGCCCATTCATTTGAATGGACTCCCGTGCCCCGTGACACGCAGGGAAGTCCCTGCACTTCTTCAGAAAACACAGCCCGCACAGGAACCTCGGTTCCCAGTACGGTTGCGTTTTCCAGTGCGGAATTAATGGCACCCGCCCGCGGATCCGCATTCCTCTGTGTGGGTGGTGCAGCTGCACGGATTTTTGTGCAGATCCGCAGCGGCACCAGCTGCACATATCTGAACCGGGGGTCAGATACCGCACAGCTACTAAAAACATTCTTTAATGTGTCAGCTGTCAGCGTGGTTTCCCTGCTGACAGCTGAATGTAAGATGAATCGCCGACATTGCCCGGCAATTAAAACATTTTTTTTTTTTTTTAAATGCATGGTGTCCCCCCTCCATCTATACCAAGTCCTTCAGGTCTGGTATGGATTTTGAGGGGAATCCCCATGCCAACATTTTTTAAAAAGTGCCGTGGGGTCCCCCCCAAAATCCCCACCAGACCCTTTTCTGAGCACGCAGCCTGGCAGGTCAGGGAAGGGGGGGGGGGAAAGCGAGTGCCCCCTCCTGAATCATACCAGACCACATGTCCTCCACATGGGGGGTGCTTTGGGGCACCACAGCACCTTGTCTCCATGTTAATTGGGCCTCTTCCTCACAACCGTGGCCAGTTGTTGTGGGGGTCCTGCAGGCAGGAGACAGTCTTTGACAAGACCAAAAATGTAAAAAATGTCCCCTGAGGTAGATTCAAGGTCAATCACGATGCCTACCACCACCGCCGACCCAAAAAAAGAAAAAAAAAAAACGCTCTGCTATTGATTCTGGCTCCCACCATCTGACAGCTGCGCTGAGATGATAGTTCTTTAAATACTGTGGTGACGTCACAAGGGGCAGGGTCACCCCCACCCCCTTGTGACGTCATCATGTTCTGTGTTTGACCAAAGCATTGCACCTGACCTGCAGTCAGGTACATTTCTTTGGCCGATCACAATGCACCATCATGGCGCAATAGCCTGCCAAATGGCCGATGTCATAACTAACGTTCAATTCGAACACTAATATACAGTACTGTGCAAAAGTTTTAGGCAGGTGTGAAAAATGCTGTAAATGAAGAATTCCTTCAGAAATCGAAGTGTTAATAGTTTATTTTTGGAGTATTTGGTTTGACCTTGGACCAAGAAGACCACTTAAGCTCGGATCTCCTGCTGCCAGATGATTTCTTTCAGCCCAAACAGAGATTTTCTATTCACTCACCATGGGTAAATCATCCTGCAATGCTTCGGCGTCCCAGTCCCGTTCTCCTAGAGATTCAGAGATGCAATTGAACCACAACGTTCCGGAGTTATTCTGAATTCAACAACAGGATCTGGTTGCATCCTCACAAGCTGCCTTCCATTCATCCAGCTGAAGCCCCAACATCCACACATATCTCTCTGAGTGATCCCTCCTCTCAGCTAACACCAAGCTTGAGTGACCTCCGCACTATTGCAGCTAATATTAAGGATACCCTCTCTGCAGCGATCTCCGACCTGTGCCATGAAATACAGAGAATCGCCCCATGATGTGGCGATAACCATAACTCATCATGAGGCTGCCATCCAGGAGGTTTCCAAGGTGTTGGACAACCACACGCTGCAACTGAGAGAACTTAAGTGACACAAGGAAGTCCTGGACAACCGAGGCCGACTCCAAAACCTTCTTCCAAGGGGTTTGCCTGAGTCAGTGGAGCAAAAGCAACTGGCTAAGTTGGTCATCCATATTTTCAATGACATCTTGAAATGGCCACTTGAAACTCCCATCAAGATGAAGAATACTTTGTACCTTATGGCCCTGGGGCAGAGACACTGATCCCTTCAGAGATATCGTTGGTTGCCTGGTGAATTACTCCCTGAAAGAGGAGATATTATGGAAGAGAAGAGCACAATGCCGCATCACTCATGGCAGGGCAGAAATTCAGATATTCCAAAACCTGTCTACTATCACGCTTCAGAATTGTTGAGATCTGCACCCGCTCCTAGATCTTCTTTGCTTCAGAGTGATACCCTACAGGTGGACGTTCCCTATCCCCCTTTCAGCCTCCGCTATGGGCCACACTGCTTTACTCAGAGTTCCAGAAGACCTGCCACAGTTCTGCGGTGGCTGAGCATCTTCCTCTGATAGAGCTTCCTGATTGGTACAGTGCCTTTCATCAACTGTCACTTGGATCTGCACTTCACTCTGGAGATGCCACTGCACCCCGTGACCAGCGATCTTGTCCAAGGCGATCTCTGCCCTTCGACTCTCCCCCCTCGGAGACCCAAAGGATCCAGCATGGGATCAGCCTGCCCGCCTTCTCTGCTAACCAGAGAGCGTGACACAGTGAGTGAAGTTACCTCTGCTCCCTTGTTTGGGTTTCCGATAAGTATCCTCTGGGTGCCTACTTTCTTTTCACATTTTTGGCTGATTTTGCTTTAACATATTAATCAAGATAGTCCCAACAGTTCTTTAACAAAGGTTCTGTAAATGTCTCGCTGCAGGAAAATGGATTTTCTTCAGATGATATAGAACACCTCACTTGATACATAGGTTCTCCCCAGTTGTCCCCCAAGTGTTGGAGATGCAAATCTGAATCTAGCTCTCTTTTACACATATGATGGCCGTCCCCCTCCTTACAGCAATACTGGACAGATATCCTCAGTCTCATTTCCAAGAGTACAACATACAACTTGGATTTCTCTCTGACCCAATTTCTACTACACCATACATCCCTCCCTAAGTCTGCATACTTCTGATCAATAGCTTTGCATCTTGTCAAGGCAGCTAGATTGTGTATCCAACTGGCCACCCATGTAAGGAGCATTCTTCAAACTGACCTCCAATGTAAGGAACATTCTTCAAACTGACCTCCAATGTAAGGAACATTCTTCAAACTGACCTCCAATGTAAGGAACATTCTTCCCACTGACCACCAATGTAAGGAGCATTCTTCAAACTGACCTCCAATGTAAGAAACATTCTTCCCACTGACCTCCAATGTAAGGAGCATTCTTCCCACTGACCACCAATGTAAGGGGCATTCTTCTCACTGACCACCAATTTAAGGGACATTCTTCCCACTGACCACCAATGTAAGGAGCATTCTTCCCACTGATCACCAATGTAAGGAACATTCTTCCCACTGACCTCCAATGTAAGGGGCATTCTTCTCACTGACCACCAATGTAAGGGGCATTCTTCCCACTGACCACCAATGTAAGGGGCATTCTTCCCACTGACCCCCAATGTAAGAAGCTTCTTCTCACTGACCCCCAATATAAGGGACATTCTTCCCACTGATCACCAATGTAAGGGACATTCTTCTCACAGATCACCAATGTAAGGGACATTCTTCCCACTGATCACCAATGTAAGGGACATTCTTCCCACTGATCACCAATGTAAGGGACATTCTTCCCACTGATCACCAATGTAAGGGACATTCTTCCCAATGATCACCAATGTAAGGAGCATTCTTCCCACTGATCACCAATGTAAGGGACATTCTTCCCACTGATCCCCAATGTAAGGGGCATTCTTCCCACTGATCACCAATGTAAGGGACATTCTTCCCTCTGATCACCAATGTAAGGGACATTCTTCCCACTGATCACCAATGTAAGGGACATTCTTCCCACTAAACGCCAATGTAAGGAGCATTCTTCCCACTGACCACCAATGTAAGGGACATTCTTCCCACTAAACACCAATTAATTAGTTTTAGTATGGGATCCCTGAGACATGAAAATTATTTCAAGGATTCCTCTGGGGTAGAAAAGTTGACCTATAGCCATGCATTGATAGGAGTATTATCTGATACTGAGATGCCCACATTGAAGGATGCAGGTGTCTGAGCATCGTCCACCATAAAGCATCGTCCACCATATTTTGATACTGCGGCTCCCAGGTTCAGTGACCTCCAGGATTTTAGGACGAGTGATTTTGGTAGGATGGGTATGTTCCTGCACCTTCCACTGCCCTCTATCACCCTATTCTTTTGGTCTTTTTTGGTATTTTCTCTGAACTTGTTCCTTTTAATCATCACCGGTGTTTGATTTTCTTCTTGTCTTCCCGGCTTGCAGATTACAATCGTGTCCTCTCGCTGTCAGTGTCAGTACAATGCAGTGGAGTCTATTAGCTGAGCTCCGTGTTCTGGCTTTGTACGGCTCTGCGTTCTTGACATTTCAGCTGGAGATGATAGACTATGAAGACAATGCCGGCTGTCATTGTAAGATCTGTGAGCACCCGCAGCCTCCATAGAGCACATATCCCTCTCATACAATGAACACGTTTCTTCCATCGATCCCTCCTGTGCAATGAGAGATGAAACACAGGAGCTGCATTATAGCCGCCTACAGTGGGTCAGGACTGCTGACCCCGGAGGACTGTGCGGACTTGCCTATGAGTGATTTATTTAGCTTTTCTTATTGAGGATGACTGGAGTCCGAGCTGTCAGTCATTGCCCTATTAAGCATCTGACCTCATGCAGAAGATGCATGCTACCTCCCAGCTCCTCAGTATACATAACAATATCAGATCTCACAGTCCTGTAGTCAGCAGGAATGTGAAGAACACTCAGGAGCTGTTATGAAGCTGAGAGATGGTTTCAGGCAGATTGAAAAGGAAGACACAAACAGACCTCAAGAGGTCTCGGCCCAGACTCCAGAGTCATCCTTCAAGTGAAGACCGCAAAAAAAAAAAAACAAGCTTATGGCTGCTGAAGCCGAGGGTTTGGCTCCTGTGCCTTTTAAAGAGGGGTGGGCTACCTCCAGGCAAATGACTAGCAATTTATCTACTGCTATATGTGTTCCAGCTTGGGGACTCTGAAAATTATAGAGTTAGGACCGCAGTATACAGAGGAGCCTGGATGAGGCACTGCGGCTTACACATATGTGTGCAACTAAACCCTCCTGTTTTAAACATGAATTGTTTAATATATGTGTAGGCCGCAGTGCCTCACCCAGGCTCCTCTGTATACAGCCGTCCTAACTCTATGGTTTTCAGAGTCTCCAAGTTGGATCACATATGACAGAGGATAGATTAAAGTGGTTGTAAAGGCTCAAGGCTTTTTACCTTCAAGCATTCTATGCATAAAGGTAAAAACATTTCTCTGTGCAGCATCCCCCCCCCAGCCCCTTCGCCAATACTCACCCCTAAGCCCCCTCTCGGTCCAGCAATGTGCAATGGAGTCTCAGCTTGGGGACTTTGAGAACTATAGAGTTAGGACCGCAGTATACAGAGGAGCCGGGGTGAGGCACTGCGGCTTACACATACACAGTTGTGTTCAAAATAATAGCAGAGTGTTGAAAAAAGTGAATAAAGCTGAAAATCCTTCTAATAGCTTTTATTTCCATCCACACAAATGCATTGGGAACACAACACATTCTATTCCAAATCACAACATGAAGAAAAATACATCAAATTTGTGTTGTTCCTCTAAAGAAAATGAAGAAAAGTGAATATTAGACGGTTCAAAAAAATCGCAGTGTTTGTATTCTTCTTTACAAACTCAAACATTCACTATATAAACTGAGAAATGTTTGAAGATTTTGCTTTCCTTTGAATGACTTCATGAATATTTGGTTGTAGTCGCACTGTTTCTGAGAACTGCTGTACATCTGTGTTGCATGGAGTCACCCAACTTCTGGCCCCTGTGATCAGGTATTCCAGCCCAGGATGATTGGACCACATTCCACAGTTCTTCTCTATTTCTTGGTTTTGCCTCAGAAACGGCATTTTTGATGTCACCCCACAAGTTTTCTATTGGATTCAGATGCAGGGATTGGGCTGGCCACTCCATAACGTCCATCTTGTTGGTCTGGAACCAAGATGTTGCACGTTTACTGGTGTGTTTGGGGTCATTGTCTTGTTGGAACACCCATTTCAAGGGCATTTCCTCTTCAGCATAAGGCAGCATGACCTCTTCAAGTATTCTGATGGATTCAAACGGATCCATGATCCCTGGTATGCGATAAATAGGCCCAACACCGTAGTATGAGAAACATCCCCATATCATGATGCTTGCACCACCATGCTTCACTGTCTTCACAGTGTCCTGTGGCTTGAATTCAGTGTTTGGGGTCGTCTGACAAACTGTCTCCGCCCACTAGACCCAAAAAGAACAATCTTACTTTCATCAGTCCACAAAATGTTTGGCCATTTCTCTTTAGGCCAGTCAATGTGCTCTTTGGCAGATTGTAACCTCTTCAGCACATGTCTTTTTTCCAACAGTGGGACTTTGCGGGGACTTCTTGCAGATAGCTTGGCTTCACATAGGCGTCTTTTAATTGTAACAGTCCTCACAGGGAACGTCACACCTTCTTTCATCTTCCTGGAGCTGATTGTTGGCCGAGTCCATGCCATTTTGGCTATTCTTCTATCCATTCCAATGGTAGTTTTTCGCTTTCTTCCACATCTTTCAGGTTTAGGTTGCCATTTTAAAGCATTTGCGATCATTTTAGCTGAGCAGCCGATCATTTTCTGCACTTCTTTATATGTTTTCCTCTCCAATCAACTTTTTAATCAAGGTACGCTGTTCTTCTGAACAATGTCTGGAACGACCCATTTTCCTCAGAATTTCAGAGAGAAATGCACTGTAACCAGCATGTACAACATTTGCTGCCTGCCTTCCTTCCTTAAATAAGGGCAATAATTGCCACCTGTTTTTCAAAGAATGAATGACGTCACTAATAGAACTCCACACTGCTATTATATTGAACACGCCCCTTTCAATGAGTGATTCAATGACACAGAATCAGCAGCATGCATGTCATGACTGTTGGGTCTGTTGGATTTCTATTACTCTACTACACCTGCTAGGAAATTATTTGCCGTGTAGAAATATCATTTCTACCAAAAACAGTGATTGATCCGGTTAGTGATGTCTGACTGCTATTATTTTGAACACAACTGTATTTGCAAATGTGTGCAACTAAACCCTCCTGTTTTAAACATGAATTGTTTAATATATGTGTAAGTCGCAGTGCCTCACCCAGGCTCCTCTGTATACAGCCGTCCTAACTCTATAGTTTTCAGAGTCTCCAAGTTGGATCACATATGACAGAGGATAGATTAAAGTGATTGTAAAGGCTCAAGGCTTCTTATCTTCATTTCTCTGTGCAGCATCACCCCCACAGCCCCCTTGCCAATACTCACCCCAAGCCCCCTCTCGGTCCAGCGATGTGCAATGGCGTCTCAGCTTTGGGACTTTGAAAACTATACAGTTAGGACCGCAGTGTACAAAGAAGCCTGGGTGAGGCTTACACATATATTTGCAAATGTGTGCAACTAAACCCTCCTGTTTTAAACATGAATTGGGGACATTTTTTTTTGCAGGCTAGCTGGTAAGTGTGCTGGGAAATAATTCTCTGTGATGTGGGTTGCCCTTCAATATGCACCTTACTGCAAAGGCTATTAGAGATTGGGGTGGTTGCCACTTATCCGCACTGCTTATTTGCTGGATTTGGGGAGAGGACACATTGGATGTCTTCAGCTGCCATTGTTCTCTTGCTGGCCATCCAGTGTGCCCCCCGTGCCTTTTGAGGAGTGGGAACCCTCCTGGCATACTTGCCCTTTAAGTGATTGTACATTTAAAAAAAAAAAAAAGAAACATGTTATACTTCCCTCCTCTGTGCAGTGGTTGTGCACAGAGAAGCCTGAATCCTCCTCTTCTCCTGCCCTTGCTTGCGCTCCTGGCCCCTCTCTCCTCTCTGGTGACCCACAGCAAGCAGCAGCTGTTGGACCGCCTGCAAGGTGATGCACAGAACATCTATTGGACCTCCTGCAAGGTGATGCACAGAACATCTATTGGACCTCCTGCAAGGTGATGCGCAGAAAATCTATTGGACTGCCTGCACGGTGATGCGCAGAACATCTATTGAACTGCCTGCACGGTGATGCGCAGAGCATCTATTGGACCTCCTGCAAGGTGATGCGCAGAAAATCTATTGGACTGCCTGCACGGTGATGCGCAGAACATCTATTGAACTGCCTGCACGGTGATGCGCAGAGCATCTATTGGACCGCCTGCATGGTGATGCGCAGAGCATCTATTGGACCTCCTGCAAGGTGATGCTCAGAACATCTATTGGACCGCCTGCAAGGTGATGCGCAGAGCATCTATTGGACTGCCTGCAAGGTGATGCGCAGAGCATCTATTGGACCGCCTGCAAGGTGATGCGCAGAGCATCTATTGGACCTCCTGCAAGGTGATGCACAGAACATCTATTGGACCTCCTGCAAGGTGATGCACAGAACATCTATTGGACCTCCTGCAAGGTGATGCGCAGAACATCTATTGGACCTCCTGCAAGGTGATGCACAGAACATCTATTGGACCGCCTGCAAGGTGATGCACAGAACATCTATTGGACTGCCTGCAAGGTGATGCACTGAACATCTATTGGACCTCCTGCAAGGTGATGCGCAGAACATCTATTGGACCTCCTGCAAGGTGATGCGCAGAGCATCTATTGGACCTCCTGCAAGGTGATGCGCAGAGCATCTATTGGACTGCCTGCAAGGTGATGCGCAGAACATCTATTGGACCTCCTGCAAGGTGATGCGCAGAACGTCTATTGGACCGCCTGCAAGGTGATGCGCAGAACATCTATTGGACCTCCTGCAAGGTGATGCGCAGAACGTCTATTGGACCTCCTGCAAGGTGATGCGCAGAACATCTATTGGACCTCCTGCAAGGTGATGCGCAGAACATCTATTGGACCGCCTGCAAGGTGATGCGCAGAACATCTATTGGACCTCCTGCAAGGTGATGCGCAGAACATCTATTGGACCGCCTGCAAGGTGATGCGCAGAACATCTATTGGACCGCCTGCAAGGTGATGCGCAGAACATCTATTGGACCTCCTGCAAGGTGATGCGCAGAACATCTATTGGACCTCCTGCAAGGTGATGCGCAGAACATCTATTGGACCTCCTGCAAGGTGATGCGCAGAACATCTATTGGACCGCCTGCAAGGTGATGCGCAGAACATCTATTGGACCGCCTGCAAGGTGATGCGCAGAACATCTATTGGACTGCCTGAAAGATATTTGTTTTTTCTTGGAGTAATAGGAATTATTTATGATTTTTTTCACGTGGTGATCACTTGATGGGCTTAAATATATGGACTTTTATTTTTTGAAATATTATTATTCAGTTTATATTATCAATATTAATATTTATTATTTACATATGATTAATCATTTTTTCAGGCGGTTTTTTACAATAATTGATGCATGCGCCACCGGAATATTTTTTTCTTTTTTAAAAATATTTTTTTGCCCATGTTTATTCATTGAAAGTGGCGGCGTGTTGTTTAGGACACGGATATTTTAATGAGATATATGTTGACTTTATACATTTAGCGCAGTTTTGGGAGTTTTCACACTTTTAGCAATTTTAAATATAATACTAGTAAAGCTACAATTTCTGGGGAAATTGTGTGAAGTGTTCTTGCCTGCTCACACACCTGGGTTCCTATGGCAACTCAGCAAGGCCAGAGAAGAGTGGTTAAAAACAAACTGCTCCAACTTGCTCACTTCACTGGTGGTTGCCATCTTCAAACGGTTGTAGATTAAAAATTATTAATCCTACAGCAAAGAGCTTTATATTGTGAGAATCTCAAGACCCAGACCTACATTTTGATGTCTCTGAAATATTAAAAATGAAGGCACAGTCGCAGTTTAGAAATTGCCTTTTAAATTTGAGGTGGCTAGAGTGGAGTTTCAATGAATGTCAATGGGTGGCGTGAGTTGCAAACAAATGGTCATATTGTGAAAACTATCAGGACTATGGCTTAGCCGTGAACATTTTTAGTGGCAGCAGGGATAGCTGAACGTTTGATAAAAGATTTGTGTACGTGGGCTTGAGGGAGTGATGGCAGTTTACAAATCATGTCCTGATTTTTCAGCTCACACTCTAGCTTTGTCAGCTCCCACTCTAGTTTTGAACATTCCGCCATTCATTCCTATGGGACCAGTTTCACCACAAAAACGGCGATATTTCGTGAACCATTCGGCGAAACGTTCCACAAAGTAATACACACCAATCGGGAACAATCCGCACGTTTCGGTATATTACTGTCTATGTAGTGTAAAAACTGTGGGAGGAGTTAGGGTGGTAAATTTGGCTATAAGAATATATATGTGAGATAACAGGAAGTGGTCGCCATGGAAGAACACTTCATAAACCTATCTGCCTGCTCTCAGGTTTGTCATTGGAGACTTCCAGCACAGATCCCGTGTGTCAATATAACTAACCTCCTGCGCATGCGCACTAACAATGTCAGCTTGCATGTGCCAATGAAGACAGCCGCACCCTGACACCTGAACGATGCCTGTGCCAGCGAGGGACCTCAGACAGTTGAAGGAGAGGTAAGTATTGTAAACTTATCCCGATGTATGCTGTGCCCACTGCCAGTGCGGATGGAATCGGGAGACTCGGGAGACTTCCCATATTTTAGTTCTAGGGTTCGTTCACATCAGCCCAATTAGGCAGCCTCAGTGCAAAGACGAGGCAAAAAGTCTGGCCTTGCGTAGGGCCTCTTCACACCAAGATACTGCATTAAAGTGATGCAGGAACACATTTCATTGCAACACAAGATGTTATAATTCACCTGCCTAGAGTTTGCATGTTCTCCCTGTGCCTGCGTGGGTTTCCTCCGGGTGCTCTGGTTTCCTCCAGCACTCCAAAGTCATGCTGGTAGGTGAATTGGCTCCTGTCTAAATTGTCCCTAGTATGTGTATGTATGAATGTGAGTTAGGGACCTTAGATTGTACACCCCTTGAGGGTTAGGGACTGATGTGAATGTACAATATATATATGTAAAGTGCTGTGTAAATTGAGGGCGCTATATAAGTACCTGAAATAAATAAAAATGAAGTTTAAAAAAAAAAAAAAAAAAAGTTTAAATAAAGTTAAAAAAGAAAAAAAGCAAGAACACAAGACGCTCCTGCTGGGGCCCTCAATCATTGGTATTGAATAACATTTTACATTCTTCATATTGAGATAAGCGGAGCAGCTGACTGACTGTGCTATCCCCATCATGGAGAGCATAAAAATGCTCAACGTACAGCGACACATAAAAGAAAAAAAAATTTTATTGGCAAGCATCTGTTTTGATGCAGAGATGGATGAGGGATGAAAGAAGGAGAGAATTGTCAGGGGAAGGAGGGAGAGAGGAATAAACTCAGCAGATGGAGAAAATACGACTTTCAAACTGTTTTAAATTTTGAACCCGTTACTGAATCTCATAGAAGCTTTAACTTGTTTGTTTTTATTTTAGGAGTGATTTTTTTTTTTTTTTAAATCTGCAGCTACTATTAAAATAATATCTGGTGATCCTGCCATGAAGTTCCTTGTTGATATTTCCTGTTGACCCCCTTGCTATGGACACCCTCCCACCGACCACTTTAACACCTTTTTTTTTTTTTTTTTTTTTTTTTAAATAGTTTTGGTTAGAGTGGATTAGAACCTATCCGGTTTTTATTGCAGTCTGTGTTCCCGTTAAGATGTATTTATTTTATTTATTTCAGGTACTTATATAGCGTTGTCAATTTACGCAACGCTTTAAATATATGTTGTACATTGACATCAGTCCCCGCCCCCGAGGAGTGTACAATCTAAGGTCCCTAACTTACACTCATACATACACATACTAGGGACAATTTAGATACAAATGGAGAAACAGAAAAAGGGTGCACCGACCTAGTGCATTATCGTTTAAAATAATTTATTAAAGAAACAAAAATAGGTATCATACTCACAATGGACATAATAACACAGGCATGTCAAACTGAACAAGGTGTATGATCCAAACAACATCTGAGTCCATACGATGGAACCCTGGATGACCAACTGGATAACGCGTTTCGAGGACTCAGCCTCTTCCTCAGAGCCAACACTACAGGAGTCTGCACTTCTCTTTATATAAGTTACTAAATGGTAACAAAAGGGCTGTATCAGAACCACCCGAAGGCGGAGCCTGACATCACATGACCCGTTCGCATCAAAATAGACAAAAACATAAAAAACTTTTTATAATAATAGTATATATATAATAATTAATTAAATGATGGTTAAAAACTGTATGATAGTTAAATGATGAATGATAGACCTGTATTATAAGAACATAATAAATATGATAAATGTATAAACACTTATAGGAAGGTCATAGGTGGTATATGATGAGAGAGAGAGGAAAAAAATAATAATAATATATACATATATATACATACACACACACGTTTGTTGTGTAGGGACAATTTAGACAGGAGCCAATTCACCTACCAGCATGTTTTTGGAGTGTGGCAGGAAACTGGAGTACCCGGAGGAAATCCACGCAGGCACAGGGAGAACATGCAAACTCCAGGCATGCGGTGCCGTGGTTGGGATTCGAAGCAGCGACCCGAGTACTGCCAGGCGGAAGTGCTAACCATTTAGCCGCTGTGCTGCCCTGCACCCTCTCTATTTGTCCTGGTTTACCATTCTCATTGACAGTGAAAGTAAAAGAAAATCCCAAATTTTGGATTGCCCCTGGGAAAGTAATAGCAGGGAATTCTTCGAATGGGGACACTATTTCTGGTGACTTTGGGGTTCCCAAAGGAGTCCCTTAATTTGCAGGGATTTCCTCTCACTTCCCGTTTGGCTATGGGACAGAAAGTGAAATCTGACGGGTTAGAATCCTCCCTTACTCCTATCCAAAATCGAAAAAAAAAGTTTTTCCTATAGTTTCCTACTAAAGTGTTACTAAACCCCCAACAGTACAATCAGTCTGTAGATGCAGTAAAGCATGCTAGTTATACTCACTGTGGAACGTAAGGGGTTAATCCTCTGCATTGTGTAAAAAGGCTGTTTGATCCTGTCTTCTCTGCTCCTCCTGTTGTTGAAATGACCACATGATACAGACTGAATCCTAGTCACGTGCACATTCTCAGTTTGGTGTGTATGGCTAGAGAGGTTTGTTTTTTTTATTGGGAGAGTGCATGTGATTAGCACAGGGCCAATCAGCACTGTCCAGACAGAGGGTCAGAGGTTTCACATCCTCATAGGGTAGAAAGAAAACTCCTCCTACTAGCTTTAGGCAGTGCTCTGCTGAAGTCACACGACTGCTCTAACTGCTGATGAGAAAAGGTATTTAGCAGTTTATATTTACTAAAATAATTGCATTTCCATGTGCTGTGAGAGTACTCCTGCAAATGATCGGCCCTGGATGCAGACAGTCTGCATGCAGGGCCGATCATTTGCAGGTAATCGTTCTATGAGTACTTACATGCAAGTAAGCGCCTTTCAATAGAGCTACCACCCCCAGCCAATTGCTGGGAACTCGCCTTACTTAGGCCCTCTTCGCCAATGTGAATGGGGCCCTAAATAGGACTTTCAGTTTGTGTCAGGACCCGGCTCTGAACCTGCAATCTCTGCTGTGTCTAGTGATTTCTCTTCTTGTGGAGCCACCTGAGATGCTGGACTGCTCCTTGGACGATTCCTTGAATGATCCTGCCTTGAACCTTGTTTGCCTTGAATCCTTTTGCTCCTCCCATGAACTACCTACTTAAGCCAACGGGGGATATTTACTAAAACTGGAGCACTCCGAATCTGGTGCAGCTGTGCATGGGAGCCAATCGGCTTCTAACTTCAGTTTGTTCACGTAAGCTTTGGCAATAAAACCTGGGAGCTGGTTGGTTTGTATGCAGAGCTGCACTGGGTTTTGTACCATGCAGTTTTAGTAAATGACCCCCAATATCTCACTCTTGTCTATCCTACTGCTGTCCATATTTTTGTTATTGACCCTTGGCTTGTTCCTTGACTTCGCTTCCGCCTGATTCCAACCTGCAACCACATGTCACCGACCTTTGGCTGGTTTACTGACTACACTTCTGCTTGATCCCTACCTGCTATATCTGCTACTGGACCCTGGCTTGCTCACCACCTGGTGGGGCGAGGACTGCGACCTGGTACTAACATGCAGCAAACCCATTTCTACCATCAGGAGCTCTGGTGAACACCAGTTATTACTTATACCCCGGACCTCAGGTGAGCCTGCGTCATCCACTAGGCCAGGGGTGTCAAATTGGCGGCCCTCCAACTGGTGGAAACTACAATTCCCATCATTCCTCTACCTTTGGGAGTCATGCCTGTAACTGTCAATCTTGCAATGTCTCCTGGGACTTGTAGTTTGGCAACAGCTGGAGGGCCATCAGTTTGACACCCGTGCACTAGGGTGACCTGCTTGTATACCTATCCACTAGAGCAAGGGTGTCAAACTGGTGGCCCTCCTGCTGGTGCAAAACTACAAGTCCCATCATGCCTCTACCTTTGGGAGTCATGCTTGTAACTGTCAATCTTGTAATGCCTCATGGGACTTGTAGTTTGGAAACAGCTGGAGCACCGCCAGTTTGATACCCGTGCACTAGGGTGACCTGCTTTTATACCTATCCTTGTATACCTATCCACTAGAGCAGTGGTAGGCAAGCCGCGGCTCGCGAGCCACATGCGGCTCTTTACACGCTTTAATGCAGCTCTTGTGTGCCGGGCGCCCGCTCCCCTCCCTCCTCTCGGGCGGCAGGGACTCTGCAGCGTGATCCAAAAAAAAAACAGCCAGGGCAGCGCGCTCAAATGCAGTGATTGGCCAGTCTCGCTGCCACTCACATCCTGATAGCCAGTGATTGGCTGTCAGGATGTGTGTAGGCGGGGCAGCGTGACGAACGTGAGAGGAGCTAGGCTCCTCTCACAGTCCGCCCTGAAGACCGGAACGGCGCGGGAACACGGCGAGAGGAACGCGCGGAGCAAAGGTAAGTGAATTGACAGAGGGGGGACGTGGCTTACTACTTGCTACTTACTACTACTATATGAGGGATGAATTACTATGGGGGATGAATTACTATATGGGGGAGGAATTACTATGGGGGATGAATTACTATATGGGGGATGAATTACTATATGGGGGATGAATTACTATATGGGGGATGAATTACTATGGGGGATGAATTAATATGGGGGATGAATTACTATATGGGGGATGAATTACTATGGGGGATGAATTAATATGGGGGATGAATTACTATATGGGGGATGAATTAATATGGGGGATGAATTACTATGGGGGATGAATTACTATATGGGGGATGAATTACTATGGGGAATGAATTACTATATGGGGGATGAATTAATATGGGGGATGAATTACTATATGGGGGATAAATTACTATATGGGGGATGAATTACTATGGGGAATGAATTACTATATGGGGGATGAATTACTATGGGGGATGAATTACTATAAAAACTTATTGAAACTAAAAACAGTGTACCATCCTATGTATTTTCAGTTTTAAAAATGTGGCTCTCAAAATAAATTTCAATCGTGGTTTTGGCGAGATTTGGCTCAGTTGAAAAAAAAGGTTGCCCACCACTGCACTAGAGCAAGGGTGTCAAACTGTTGGCCCTCCAGCTGGTGCAAAACTACACGTCCCATCAGGCCTGTACCTTTGGGAGTCATGCTTGTAACTGTCAATCTTGCAATGCCTCATGGGACTTGTAGTTTGGAAACAGCTGGAGGGCCGCCAGTTTGACACCCGTGCACTATGGTGACCTGCTTGTATACCTATCCTGCTGTTGTCTATCTGCTGCTTTTAGCTACTAGTCCCCGAGCCTGAACCATGAGCGTGACAGCCTGATTTTTTTTTTGTAAGTCAGCAGCTACAAATACAATAACTGGTGACTTTTAAAAATCAGGAACTTAAGAGTGCCTGTGGTCCAGCGCTGTCTTCTTTTTGTTACCACTGCAGGTCATCAGTGCCGCCATCTTGAATACGAGAGCTGGATATGGCTTCCTGAGCAACCTCAGCCGGCTTCCCACTGCTCATGCATAAGCTTGCAGCCTCCTGGGACATGTGTCATGTGTGTGACATGTCCCAGGTGGCTGCAGAAAGGAAGGGGGTGGGGCAAGGGAAGCTATCCTCACCTAGGCGGGGATCGGAGAAGTAGGTGCAGGTTCTGATAACGATCGTTACTCTTTTCCTCCCACCCTTCATCCCCCCCCCCCAAAAAAACCTGTAAGTCTGTTACAAGCTGGGAGGAGGGAGCGAACCAGCAGAACTTTACTTTTTGAGTGAAGTTCCATTTAGACAAGTGTTGGCAGCTACTTAATTACTGAGCTGAGGGCACACATTGAGCTCACTGTCAGCATAGAAAGCTGTGCCTCATGGACACATCTACAGTGGCTCAGGATTAAAGCCCAGCCATGGCCTATACTGTATGCCTACAACCAGTGGGAACAGGTTAAAATGCTCTTTTCCTGTTTTACAATTGTCCTCCCACATTACACATCATGGACCACTGTTGTCACTATCACCTGCACTGAGAAATGCCATGCAGCCATCACTGGAGTTCATGTAGACACAAAGTGGCTGCAGAAGATCAGCTGCACTGAGATGTAACAAAGGTAAAAACAATTGAAAATGAGAATTGTTTTTTAAAAATAACAGTTGTTTGTGACACACAGTGCTTTAGGAAGCTAAAAGTCTTTCACGTAAGGAACTTCTGTTCCCCAATGACAACATCACGCCTATGTGCCTGCTAACGGTGGTGCTTTTATTCTGCTGTATAAATATACAGTTAGGTCCATATATATTTGGACACAGGCACAATTTTAGTTTTTTTCAGGTATTTACAAAAACATGTTCAAGCTATAGTTGTATAATGGATATGGGCTGAAAGTGCGCACTCTCAGGTGTAATTAGAGGGCATGTACATCCAAATTGGAGGAAGGGTTTAAGAATTACAGCTCTTAAGAGTACCCATCCCCCCTTTTTAAAGGGACCAAAAGTAACTGGACAATTGAATCAAAATCTGTTTCATGGCCAGGTGTGGGCTACTCCTTTATTTCTTCATCAATTAAGCAGGTAAAAGGTCTGGAGTTGATTCTGTGTGGGATTTGCAGTTGGAATTTTATTGCTGTTTACCTACATTATGTGTTCAAAGGAGCTGTCCATGCAAGTGAAACAGGCCATTGTAAGGCTTCAAAAATGAAACAAATCCATCAGAGAGATCACAGCAACATTAGGAGCAGCCAAATCAACAGTTTTGTACATTCTGAGGAAAGAAGAACACACTGGTGAGCTCAGCAACATAAAATGGCGTGGACGTCCACGGAAGACAACAGTGGTGGATGATCGCAGAATCCTCTCTATGGTAAAGAAAAACCCATTCACAACATTCAGATAAGTGAAGGACACTCTCCAGGAGGTGGGCGTATCATTGTCCAAGTCTACAGTCAAGAGAAGACTTCACGAGAGCAAATACAGAGGGCTCACCACAAGGTGCAAACCATTCATAGGCCTGAAGAATAGAAAAGACAGATTAGATTTTGCCAAAAAAAATCTAAAAAAGCCAGACCAGTTCTGGAAAATCATTCTTTGGACGGATGAAACTAAGATGAATCTACCAGAATGACGGGAAGAAAAAAGTGTGGAGAAGCTTGGAACAGCTCATGATCCAAAGCACACAACGTCATCTGTAAAACATGGTGGAGGCGGTGTGATGGGATGGGCATGCATGGCTTCCAGTGGCACTGAGTCATTGGTGTTTATTAATGATGTGACAGAAGACAGAAGCAGCCGGATGAATTCTGCCGTGTTTACAGATATACTGTCAGCCCAGATTCAGCCAAATGCAGCAAAGGTGATTGGACGGTGCTGCATAGTACAGATGGACAATGCTCCAAAACACACTGCAAAACCAACCCAGGAGCTTTTGAAGGAAAAGAAGTGGAATATTCTGCAATGGCTGAGTCAATCACCTGATCTCAACCTCATTGAGCATGCATTTCACTTGCTGAAGGCAAAACTAAAAGGCAGAAAGACCCACAAACAAAGAACAACTGAAGACAGCTGCAGTTTAGAGCCTGGCAAAGCATCGGAAATTATGAAACCCAGTCTTTGGTCATGTCCATGGGTTCCAGACTTCAGGCAAAGCATCAGAAATGATGAACCACAGTCTTTGGTCATGTCCATGGGTTCCAGACTTCAGGCAAAGCATCAGAAAGGAGGAAACCCAGTCTTTGGTAATGTCCATGGGTTCCAGACTTCAGGCAGTCATTGCCAGTAAAGGATTGTCAACAAAATATTAAAAATGAACATTTTATTTATGATTATTCAATTGTACAATTACTTTTGGTCCCTTGAAAAAGGGGGGATGGCTGCTCTTAAGAGCTGTAATTCCTAAACCCTTCCTCCAATTTGGATGTACATACCTTCAAATTAAACCTGAGAGTGCGCACTTTCAGCCCATATCCATTATATAACTATAGATGGAATATTTTTTGGTGAATAACTGAAAAATCTAAAATTGAGCCTGTGTCCAAATATATATAGACCTAACTGTACTTACAAGCCCAACAGATCCAGCGTTGTCTTCTTCTTTTGCATCAGTCTCCTACTTCAGGTCCCCTCCCGTGCCACCATCTTCCTCTTGCACATCATGGGGAGCCAGCTGTCTCTTCCTGGTTCTTTCAGCCAGACCCCTATTGACTTGGTGCCAGATCTCCCACATGCGCAGAGATATAACACCACGTCTGTTTATGTGTTGCCATCCTGGGAGACAGAAGATTTCATGAATGGTGGAAAGTAATGCCTCCAGACATGCGACATTGACATACCGGTAAACTACAGGAAACGGCTGAAACTTCATACTAGTATAGGCAAGAATTGGTGCAAGGGAGGAGCCAAAGGAAAAAAAAACCCCATAAAAGTGAATAAAAATAATGTTTTTAAATGCTGCTTTTTTATTGTGGAGGGGAAGATTAGAATGGTACAAAATGTATATCTTACTCATACAGTATAGTACAGGACACAGGCTGCATATTCATAGAATACCTTGACCCCACTGAGCCTTCCGTGTTTTGCTAGTGTTCTGTAGATGATGGACCTCTTCTCCCTTATGGAGAATCTTCTATGCTTACTAGTACTTATTTACTACAAATTATTCATTCGACCTCTAATACAACAGTAGAAGGAGTACATCTGGATTGCAGCAACCTTCGTTCGACCCCATGCTGTGGAGACAGCCTGTAATGTTGCTTCAAGCAGATCAAGCACCATGGTCCATCCCTATGTTTTCTAGACCCAACAACCCCTCCAGTGGTATGCCCATCATGACAGACAAAGCCTGGACCTATATAGGGACAAGTGAGCTGGAAAGGTAAGATACGTTTGTACTGTTTATCAGACCGTTACTGTTGCCCCTAAGCAAGTATTGTAATCTATCCACTACCTGCACTACTTATTAGTGTTTCCTGACTAGTATATATTAAAGAAAAAAAATGAAACTATCAGGAGGTCACATTTTTACCACCAACCTCTGCCCAGAGCCCTTATAAGATATTCAGGCACTTCTGTGCTTTTGCCACAAGGACTTTGCATGAGGGTGGTCAACTCCTGGATTGATGTGTATCCTTCTTCAAACATGCTTACCCTATTTCTGAATCCTACTTCTTGAATACTGCACTGGAATACCCTCACTGATAGCAATGACCAAGCACAAGTGAGTTGCCGAAAAAAACTGCTTTCTATTTTCTCAAAGCATCCCGATGGCTAGGAGTGATGTTGCTTCCCTTACACTGGAGCAGAATCCTATTTTAACACCAATCTGGTTCTAGTGCCATCTCAGGTATGCAATAAGTGGCCTATCTCAGCCTTTTTCAACCAGGATGCCTTCAGCCTTCTTCAGGGGTGCCTTCAGCCTTCTTCAGAGGTGCCTTCAGCCTTCTTCAGAGGTGCTATGGCAAAATGACTACAAATTGCCCCAGAATTGTATACAAGCCAGCGGTAGATCAAGCCTGCCTTTTAGTGACACAAAGCCCCAGGGTTTCATTGCTCACCATAACAACCTTCCAGTCGCTGGTGTCCTAGCAACCTGTGGTGTCATTGGATGATAAGGACATCAGGCGACTTGTTTGCCTCTCCCCGGCCCCTCTCTTTCAGCAGTGGGGTCACATTAGCTGAGTGAGGGATGAAAAAAAAATGCTAAAATACTAGGGTGTCCTGCATGTGTGGATGTTAACTTAGATCAGGGGTCTACAAACTTTCTAAAGAAAGGGCCATTTTACTGTCCTTCAGACTTTAGGGGGACCGGACTGTGCCCAGTGAAAGTAAACAATGCCAAATCTTTGTATTAGGGGGAGAAATAGTTGGTGTCAGTGGGAGAATAGTGCCTCAGGTTTGTTGTCAGTGGATGGAATAGTGCACCATTATTTGTGTCAGTGGAAGGGATTATGCCCCATTGTTGGTGTCAGTGGAAGGGATAGTGCCCCATTGTTTGTCATTGGTGAGAAATATGCCCCATTGTTTGTCTTAGTGACAGGATTAATGCCTCAATGAATCAAAGACAAATTCTCCTGCGCTCATTAATGCCTCAAGGGCCGGATAAAGGCAAGCAAGACCTGCAGTTCGGAGACCGCTGATTTAGATATTTACAATTTTTAGAATGGGGTGCCTCGAGATTTTGCAGAATTTTGGTGGTACTTTGTAAAGTGGCCTGTGCATTAGGGCTTGTTCACATTAGCGATGGTGGGGGGGGGGGGCTGAGCCACAGTTTTACCACCTCCCAACCGCTCCCTCTTAGCTGCAGAGGCAGTGTGTCAGGGAAGCAGAATGTCGCAGCTGCGCACATGTGCATGTGCTGATGTGCACAGGCGGGCTATTTAAACCCCTGCTACAAACAATGGTGCCTTCTGGTCTACTGCTTCCTGTTTCCTGCATCCTGACTCCTGTGACCTCCTTGCTTGATTCTGACAAATGATTGAACTCTGCCTGCACTGACCCGGCTCTCCCTTTGACTATCTGCTTTCCTGCTCTTCTGTACCTGATCCATCCGATTGATCCTGACCCGGCCTGCCTGACTATTCTATACTGCCTGTGACTATCCTTGGCTACCAGCTGACATGGTCATCCACATCTCAGCTTCACTTCTCTGCTGCACCTGCTCACCTGCATCCTGCTACCTGCATCCAGGTATTCCGGGTCTCCACCTGCCAGCTGTCACCGCAGACCCGTCAGGCACTCGTGCCCCTTCCAGCTCGTTACTTCCTGTCTACCCTATCAGGGGTCCCGAACGGGAGTGGTAAGAGGACGCCCTCTCTCCACATCAGGCTCCACCACCAGGTACGTTACACAGTGGCTGGGGGTGTAGATATGCTGTCGCTGTGATGCTTTGGTTCATGGCCATGGCAGGAATAATAGGTCCCTACTTTTTATTAGGGAATTGTTAAGTTAATTTCTTGTTTTAAAAATAATAATTAACAAGGTGTTGAACCTCGGTGGACTTTGATCTCTTCCATGTTGGTCAGGTAGACCTCCTCTCAAAGGTTTTCCACCCCTTCTCTAAGTTTTACCAGGTGGATGTCTAGGCCTCTGCGAATGCAGGTTTAGTCCACAAGGTTCTTTCAACGGCACTCTGAAGTTGGGTCTTTGACACCTTTCTATTTAGTTGGGCTCATTGGGACAGTTCTGTTTATCTTAATGTTGCCCACCCGTCTGATTCATTGCTTGGGGACACCCAGGGTCTTTGAATATTTAGCTTGTATGGTTATGATGAAGGAAATTTTGACTTATCTGTAAAGTCCATAGCTTGGAGTACAGTGCAAGACACAGGCCACCTTCCCTTTCAATCATGTTCTCTACATCAGGGCTTGAAATTTCCACTCGCCTGCTCGCCAATGGCGAGTGGAAATTATGGTGGGGGCGAGTGTGTCCCCCAGGGCCGTCTTGCTGAGCAGGCTCAGAGCTCAGGCCGGATCTGTCATTGGCACTGGAAGCCGTCAGACTGCTCAATAGCTGAGCGCAGTGAAAGCAAAGGAAGGAGTGTGTGTTGTGCTCTCTGCCTCCCCCTAGAGTGCAGTACCCGGATCTGTGAGTGAACAATGAAGTACTGCAACTTTTTATTGGGGGGGTGGGTGGTGGTGTGCGTGTGTCTGTGTATGCATGTACAATTGTACATGTGTCTGGGTATGTACATGTGTGTATCTGTACAAGTGTGTGTATGTACGTGTGTGTGCATGTGTCTGTGTATGTATGTACATGTGTCTGTGCGTGTGTATTTCTGTGTATGTACATGTATCTGTGTGTATGCGTGTCTGTGTGTGTATACATGTGTCTGTATGTACATGTGTTTCTGTGTGTGTGTGTACATGTCTGTGTGTGTGTACAGGTGTCTCTGTGTGTGTTTGTTGGTGGCGAGTAACTCTAAGGCCTGGCTAGTAGCTCAGGAGTTGAAATTTAAAGCCTTGCTCTACATTGCTTGCCACAAAACTGAGGACACATGGAGTGGGATAGGGTTAGAAGGGGGGGGCATGCCTTTTAAAGTCCAATCCCCTGAATGTCCCAACCTTATACAACACAAGGTCTATGGATATCCAGCCTGTGTCCTGTACTGAACTCCAAGACTTTACAGGTAAGTCAAAATTGTTTTTCTTTTCTGCTGGAAGGTCCGCTTTAAGTACATTATAGTGAAATAAAATCCAGGTCAGTTTCAATTTGCTCAGATCAAAGTTACTGTTGGGAGATTTACCGTCTTCGGCAACCATTGCTGCAAGGAAAATCAAGGAAATCCACTTCTGGAAATGCTTCGTCCTGGCAGAGACGGATGTGTTTATCAATGCTTGGAAGGAGATTGATGCAGATTAATCGGCTCATTTTTCATCCTCCAGAATACCAACCTCAAAACAATTGTTGAATTTGAAAAATATGATTTTAAAGGTACCATAAAAACCTCAGCATGACAGCAAACTTCAAACACTTTTACATAGTTTATTACAAAGTAAAAAAATATACAGTATGTCAATATATAGAGATATCAGGTCATATTACACGAAGGAAACACTTAAACACAAAATTGCTGTATGTATGAAAGAATTTGCATAGCAGATCGTCCCATCAAAACTACATGTAGTAAGAAGTAAGCTGTTGTGAGAATGGGGTAAAATCAGATGTTCTTAGACATATTACTTTGGGGGTGAGGACCATAGTAAATAAATACATCTAAAGCAGACCAGAAATTTTTTTTTTTTTGGGTGCTGGACGAAAAAAAAAAAAAAAAGATTGCCCAAACTCAAAAAAGCCTATGAAAAAGGTACCAGGGGCATTTCATGAGGCCCCCTACTGACCCCGGGCCCTTGGGCAGTGCCCGAGTTTCCAAATGGTCAGTCCGCCCCTAAATCTGTAGTATCTCAACTAAGATGTTTCCATCTGTCTTCAGCAGCATCTCTCCAGTCTCCGGGCACTCTTGAACAGTTTCTGACCTTCTCCTGAAGGATGTCTCCAAACTGACAGTCTTCTGTAGCATTTCATATACAAAATTTTATTTGTGACCCCATGGTAATGCCAGGGGCCACAGCTGAGGTCCTTTATACCTCATGAGTTGACCAGTTCTGCTCTACACCATGATTGGTAACTGTAGGACTCTGCAGACACAAGGAGAGGAAGCTTGAAGAGCCAAATATTCTGAGAATGTTTCTCTATATTGTTCAGCCCTTGTAAACCCCGTGTTGGATGGGGAACCTTCTGAGCCCCATTGCACCCTCCATCTCTCGCTAATCCTTGAGTAATGCAGCCCTTTTCAATTTGTGATTGCAGATCCACAGCGAGAGTAATGTCACCATTAATCATTTTCAGAAAAGACTGAACCAACACCTTAGAGCTGTACGTGAATATTTGTTCATATTTTTAGCTTTTTTATATCGGTTTGGTTTAAACCTGAACTTCTCTAGGTTAGTCATATATTGTCCATGTCATGGATCAGGGGCAGGGGCGGACTGACAACTCATGGGGCCCCCGGGCAACAGGGGATCATAGGGCCCCTGTGTCCTTGCCCAAACGCAAAAAAGCCTATGAAAAAAAGGTACCAGGGGCATCTCATGGGGCCCCCTACTGACCCCGGGCCCTCGGGCAGTGCCCGTGTTTCCAAATGGTCAGTCCGCCCCTGATCAGGGGATAGTAGGACAAATATAAACTGTGCTCGCTACACTCACTACACACAGCAGAGGAGCAACACATGGACCTATAAACTCCAAACAAAGAAATACAGCTTGTCCTGGATACACAGCATGAACTAAATCACACCTGGAAGTAGGCCATGTACATCAAATCATCTATTGACTTCCAGTCGGTTCTGCTGTAAATGAGTAGTGTACACCACACAATGTACAGGTGTCTTAACCATTTCCAGTCCGGACACTTTCCCCCACTTCCAGTCCGGACACTTTCCCCCCCTTCCAGTCCGGACACTTTCCCCCACTTCCAGTCCGGACACTTTCCCCCCCTTCCAGTCTGGACACTTTCCCCCACTTCCAGTCCGGACACTTTCACCCCCCTTCCAGTCCGGACACTTTCACCCCCCTTCCAGTCCAGACACTTTCACCCCCTTCCAGTCCGGACACTTTCACCCCCTTCCAGTCCGGACACTTTCACCCCACTTCCAGTCCGGACACTTTCACCCCCTTCCAGTCCGGACACTTTCACCCCACTTCCAGTCCGGACACTTTCCCCCACTTCCAGTCCGGACACTTTCCCCCCCTTCCAGTCTGGACACTTTCCCCCACTTCCAGTCCGGACACTTTCACCCCCCTTCCAGTCCGGACACTTTCACCCCCCTTCCAGTCCAGACACTTTTACCCCCTTCCAGTCCGGACACTTTCCCCCACTTCCAGTCCGGACACTTTCCCCCACTTCCAGTCCGGACACTTTCCCCCACTTCCAGTCCGGACACTTTCACCCCACTTCCAGTCCGGACACTTTCACCCCACTTCCAGTCCGGACACTTTCACCCCTTTCCAGTCCAGGCCAATTTTCAGCTTTCAGTGCTGTCACGCTTTGAATGACAACTGTGCGGTCATGCAACACTGTACCCGTATGGATTTTTTTGAATTTTTTTTGAGACAGATAAAACTTTATAGTATTTTGGTGGAATTTATTCACCACTGGGATTTTTATTTTTTTGCTAAATAAATGAAAAAGTCCAAACATTTTGAAAAAAAAGTGTTTTTCTTATAAAATTTTGCAAATAAATAATCTTTTTTCATAGATCTTGCCACAATGTATTCAGCTATCTTTTTAGTAAAAAAAAAACAAATTGGTTTATAACCAAAAATTATAATTTTTCAAAAAAATGTTTACATTTTAATTTTTGTTCAGATTATTTGTTTTTTTTTTTTTTTTTTGTAACATTGTTACAAAAAAAAATACACAATAGTGGCACTGTACTACTTGTGGAGGTGTGGAGGATGATGATTTTTTTTTTCTTTTTTTACACTGATTGCTTGTAAAAAGTTGTAAAAGCAATCATTTTCTCCTCTCTGGCTGCATTCCTGCAGCCATTGAGAAATACTGTGCGAGCTGTGATTGGTCACAGCTTGTCACATGGTACAAGGCTGTTGTGAATGGTCCTGTACCATGTGATCTCGGTGATCATTCACAGATTTCACACGTAGTAAGCAATGATGTCAGAAGTGACATCTTGCTTACTAATGTTCATGTGATCACTGATTCGCCAATCAGAGATCACATGATTGGGACCTCACACAGAGGTCCTGTACAGCAATCGGTGTATGGATACAGCGGGCACTGGATCGCGGTGCACACGCTCCCAGGGAGCGCACACAGGCAGGGAATGCGGTAAGACGTTTATAAACAGCCACCCGCTCCTGCACTGCTCCCGTCCGACCGATTATGTACATGGACCGGACGGGAAGTGGTTAATGTAGCTTCGTTCAAGCAGCTTACATTTGGCAATTTGCATAGTAGAGTAGGGACTAGAAAGAGAAGGATCACGTTGACGCAGTTGGCCAGCTTGAACATGTGATGTATTAAATTCCAAACAAGAATCCCTGCTTTTATGCAAACGTTTGCTAGAAGTATGTAAAGATATATATACAGTGGGTATCACTGTGCATCAGTATTTTGAACCACCTTTTGCTTTAATTCCAGCTTTTAGTCTGTTGGGATGTCTCTACTAACTTTGCTCATCTAGACTTTGCAATATTTGCCCGCTTCTCTTTGCAGAACGGCTCAAGTTCAGTTAAATTTGATGGTGACCGTTGGTGGACTGCAGTCTTCATGTCATTCCACAGATTTTAAGTGGGGTTTAAAGCGATTCTGAAGATTCTTTTTTTTTTTGTTTTGCAAAATAACAAACATGTCTATATTTACCTACTGTGTGCAGTGGTTTTGCACAGAACAGCCTGGTTCTCATCTTCTTGGGTGCCCTGCAGGCTCTCCGGGTACCTCCCTCCTGTTGGGTGCCCCCATAGCAAGCATCTTGCTATGGGGGCACCTGCTGCTCCGTGTGTCCATTCACACAGAGTTGCAGCTTGGCCCGGCCCCCTCTCTCCTCATTGGCTGATTGGCTGTGATTGACAGCAGAGGGAGCCAATCGCTCCCGTTTGCTGTCTCAGCCAATGAGGAGGCAGAGACCCGGGACAGCCGAGGTTGTCATTCACACTGCTGGATCGTGGTGAGGCTTAGGTAAGTATTGAGGGGCCTTGGGGAGCTGCTGCACGCAGAATGTTTGTTTTTTTTACCTTCATGCATAAAATGCATGAAGGTAAAAAACCTTCAGCCTTTACAACCACTTTAGGTCTGGGCCCTGACTAGGCCATTCAAGTACATTTCAACCACTGTGGGCTCATTGTCGCTGTGTGCTTTGGCTCATTGTCATGTTGGAAGGTAAACCTTCTGCCCATTGACAACGTTCTAGCAGAGGGCGGCAGATTTTCCTCCAGAATATGATGGGATTTTGCCCAGTCCATTTTTCCTTCTATCCTGACAAGTACTCCAGTCCCGGCTGCAGAGAAACCCCCATAACAGGATATTCCCCCCTCCATGCTTTACTGTAGGAATGGTGGGATTTGGATGGGGAGCTGGATTGGATTTCCTCCAGACATATCGTTTAGTGTTGAGGCCAAATTATTCCATTTTAGTCTTATCTGACCAGAACACCTTTCTCCATGTGGCCTCAGAATCTCCAAGGTGCATTTTGGCAAAGCTCAGTGGTGACTGCATGCGGTCTTTCTTGAGGAGCGGCTTTTTTTTTTTTTTTGCAACCCTCCCATACAAGACACATTTGTGGTAGGATTTATGATATTGTTGTCACATGCACACAGTGATCACCATGATCATCTATTCCTGACACGGTTTCAGGGTTGCTGTAGGCCTCATGGTAGCCCTGTCTGACCAGCTTCCTCCTTTCTCTTTCATCCAGTTTGGAGCTACGTCCTGATCCAGGGAGGGTCTGTGTTGTATCAAATACCTTCCACTTCTTAATAATAGACTTCATTTCAGGCTACAAAGCAAAAAAAAGTGATTATTTTAAAGGGTGGGGGTGGGGTGAGTCTTATCTATACCCACTGTAGCAGTGTGTGTGGAATGTACATTCAGAATTTGTCATTTTGGTACTTTGCTTTGGTCGTCTGTCTGCAAAGTCTGTAAAGTGGGTAAACCAGAGAGATGGGACATAGGGGGTCTGTTATGGTACTCGCGGAAGCCCTGCTGGTACTTCCAGAACTTCTCCTATCAGAATCCTTGCCAGGACATCCAACGTTCCATGAAACAATGTTGGGCATGTCTTCTGACCAAAAGGGAATTTAAGCTCCAGCTTTCGAAGTGGCTGATGCTGTTTCTTATTGCCGGTTACCTGAGAGCTTAAAGTATTACTAATGGCTTAAGTTTGTTTTTTTTTAATAACAAACATGTCATAATTACCTGCTCTGTGTAATGGTTTTCTACAGAGCAGTCCCGATCCTCCTCTTCTTGGGTCCCCGGCTGGCACGCTGGGCTTCTCCCCCCTGCCGAGTGCCCCTATAGGAAGCCGCATGCACTTGTACATGCTCACTCTTGAGCTAGCTCTGTGGTCCCCGCCCCTGCTCTTCCCATATTGGCTGCGATTTACAGCAGCAGGAGCCAATTTGCTGCTCTGCTCTTGCTGCTGTCTCTGAGCCAATGAGGAGGCAGAGAGTTGGGACAGAAGTCGCTCTCGTGCATATCTCGGGATCAGACTTGGGCTCAGGAAAGTATTAGGGGGGCTGCGGGGAGAGCTGCATACTGAAGGTTTTCAGACTTTACAACCACTTTAAGAGCTATAATACCTTTTTGTTGCTGACCCAGATTTACCTGATTACTCTATCATTTTGCTCCTTGCTAAAGCCCTCACCTGGACCCGACTATTCTCTTGCTCGCTGCCTGCCTTGACTCTTGCTCAAACCCTGACTATTCTTTTGCTTGCCACCTTCCTCAACCTTTGCTTTGACCTTTACTACTTTCCTGCCTGCCGCCTATCCTAACCTCAACCCGAACACTGATCTGCTCCCTCCTTCCATCCTCTCCCCATCATAGTTGTCCTGATCCTGCAACTCCTCAGTGGGCCAAACCCGACGGCCCTGACAGATAGTCCATCAATGCTTGCAGGGTGCTCTGGTAAAGACCAAGCTGTCACTTAGACTTCGTGCCTTGTGTGACCCTCTGTTACCTGACTGGGGTGTCACCCATAACGGGGTCCACACTAACCTATAACAAACTGCTGGCATGAACTGCATTCTCTGTCCTTCAAAGTGGTGAATCTTGCATCTCGTAACTGCCGCTGTATTGTCTCATGTCATCACACGCCGCACATTACCTTGACCTGGAACATTTAGCAACTTTGGAAATGTCGCCAGCCAACTCTTGGCACATAATATACAACCTGCAAGCTCCAAGCCGGAGCTGAAAACAGCTGCTGTCCATTAGGAAGACATTAGCGGTGAGTATTAGGCAGGAACGCTTTACGAGGACACATTAACAGAGCGATTTTGTGACTGCTGGGAGGAACACTCTGAAATGTGTTTACTAAGGTGGTAAATGCTAATCACACAAGCCTTGCTTCCCCACAACTCTCCCCATTATACCGGCCTTCTAATGAGCGCAAACACATCAAAATTTGTTGGCCTTCCAGGTACACAGAAGATATGTTATCATAGATTCAGCGGAATACGGCAGAGGAGGGGGCCGAATCCCTGACATTTACCGGGTCAGTAGCCAGTACAAAGATCTTCACAATCATTGAATTCACGGCTGGTGGCACAGGCAGAGGAAGTGGCTGAGTTTATGGTTTAACTTTTGTAGGAGAAATGTATTTTACAAGAGATACTAGACCCATTTTAGATGTTTTCACCGCATTCGAAAATACAAATGCAGTATGTACATTGCCAAAAATCTTTTTGCTATATCTGCATTTCCATTTTTGTAAAAGATGTTTACTGTATAGTAATAAAAGACATAAGAGAGGAATAAGAGATAGATGATGGAACACAATCTACATGGCTACTGTGATGTTCAACTGGAATCCTGTATAACCTCAATTCTAGGCTACTATTGTATTTGTTCTGTTCACTTTCAAATGGAAAGCTACACCATCTACCCCAGCAATGGGCAAACTACGGCCCGCGGGCTGTATACGGCCCGAGGGCTGTATACGGCCCGGCGGACCTTTTAATCCGGCCCACGGAGCGTGATACATTGGCTGTCAGGATGTGTGTAGGCGGGGCAGCGTGACGAACGTGAGGGGAACTAGGCTCCTCTCACAGTCCGCCCTGAAGACCGCAACGGCGCGGGAACATGGCGAGAGGAACGCGCGGAGCAAAGGTAAGTGAATTGACACAGGGGGGACTTGGCTTACTACTTGGGGGGGAATAGTACTGTGGGGGATGAAATACTATATGAGGGATGAATTAATATGGGGAATGAATTACTATAGGGGATGAATTACTATATGGGGGATGAATTACTATGGGGAATGAATTACTATAGGGGGGATGAATTACTATATGGGGGATGAATTACTATGTGGGGGATGAATTAATATATGGGGGATGAATTACTATATGGGGGATGAATTACTATGGGGGATGTATTACTATATGGGGGATGAATTACTATATGGGGGATGAATTACTATATGGGGGATGAATTACTATGGGGGATGCATTACTATGGGGGATGAATTACTATATGGGGGATTAATTACTATGCTTACTATGGGGGAATATTACTATACTTACTATGGGTGACACATACACATCATTCATCTACTCTTGGTCCGGCCCCCGGGTCCAATATATGAACCCATTGCGGCCCTCAAGTCAAAAAGTTTGCCCACCCCTGATCTACCCTGATCAAACCTCAGTTCAAACTTGCTTTATTGGATGTTGGTGGAAAACGGTCACCTTTCCATGTCTATGGGCCAAAATGTAGACTCAACTCTGTTGTCAACATCCCAAATTTACAATGTGCTAAAGCAGGGGACTCCAAACTTTATAAACAAAGGACCAGATTACTGTCCCTCAGACTTTAGGAGGGTCAGACTGTGGCCAGCGAGAGTAGGAAATGCCCCAGCATCAGTGGGAGTAAGCAGTGGGGGTGATTTACTAAAACTGGTGCACACAGAATCTAGTTCAGCTGTGCATAGTAACCAATCTGCTTCCAGGTTTTATTGTCAAAGTATAATTGAACCAGCTGAAGTTAGAAGCTGATTGTTTACTATGCACAGCGGCACCAGATTCTGTGTGCACCAGTTTTAGTAAATCTCCCCCAATGTCCCGGACTTGGTGGTCAGTAGGAGGAGAATAGGGCTCCATCATTGGAATTAGTTGGAGGAATAGTGCCCTATCTTTGGTGTCAATTGAAGAAATGCTGCCCCATTGTTGGTGTCAGTGGCAGGAATAGTTCCTCATATTGGTGGGAGTAACAGAGCCTCATATCAGTGGTAGGAACAGTGGCCTATGGGCAGGACAAAGGCATGCAAAGGGCCACAGTTTGGAGACCAATGTGCTAAAGTAATGTGTTCTCACGTCAACGGGCAAATTGTTCATTTTATCAACAACTTCATCAGATGAACCTCGGTTTTCATTCATTGATCATTTCCTCCTCAGTTATCCAGAGCAAAGTGGAGGAAAAACAGATTGAGAAGAGAAAGCAGGGAGTGACAAGTATCATTGGATGTCACCACTTCCTCAACCCTTCCAAAACCAAGCTCATTATATAACAAGATGTTCTGTGTCATCTTGGACTCTGACCTCTACTTTTGGCCTCGTATCCAATTGCTTTACAAATCTTGGGACCTTCACCTCCAAAACAAGACTCTTCTTAATACTTGACACTACAATGCTATTCACTCCCTCATTATCTCCCACCTCTACTATTGCAATTCCCTCCTTTTTGGTCTACCTCTACACAGACTATCTGTCAGGGTCCGCCGCGGCGTCCGATCTGGCGCATGCGTGGTTTGCCGGCTTGCTACAGGCGCTAGGTCCTGGCCGGCCGCGGCGGAGGGGAACTCGCACATGCGCACTGGATGCCGCGGGTGCGCGCCGGGCACCAATGACAGCACAGAGCGCGGTATTTAAAGATGCCCTGCGCTGACACTGGTTGCCGTTAGGTCTATCCTGTGTTCCCCTGCTTCTGTTCCTGTGTAGATTGACTGTTGCTGACCCGGATTGCCTCTGACTTGCTGTATTCTCCTGCCCTGACCCCTGGCTTGCCTGACCTCTCTTTGGATTGCCCCTATTGGATCTGAAACTCTGGTATTGACCCTGCCTGTGACCCGACTCTCCTCTGCCTGCCGCCTTGTACCTCGCTGCTCCCACAGTAATGACCCGGCCTGTCTGACCACGAAATTATCATTCATCCATCCGTCCATCCATCCTGCTCGGGCCCGTTTGGCCTCTTCACATCAGGCTCTCCTCTTGTAGATATCCCCTGCGGACCCCTCTGCCACGGGTGGGAGTACTCAGAGGTCGTGACCTGGTCCTGGTCTGCTCCAAGTCCATCCCCACCATCAGGGGCCCTGGTGAACAAGTAGACCGGGACTTAGACTCCGCTCTCTAAGGAATCTTGTTAGGTGGCTGCCAGAGGTACCGCCAGGTGGATCATTACACTATCCCAAATTCAACTAACTATGACAACTTCAGTCTATCATGAATGCTGCCGCTAGACTTGTTAATCTTACCAATCACTCAGTGCCCAATATCCCTCTCTGCCAATCCCTTCACTGGCTTATGCTTGCACAATAAATACAATTCAGAATACTAACACCATCCATCCAACAACAACCATCCACAACTCTGTCCCGAGCTACATCACCAACCTTGTTCCAGAATATCACTAAAACTGTTCTCTCCTCTTTCCCCAAGACATTCTACTCCCTGGTTCTCTTGTCCCTTCCCTCCATTCCCACCTCCAGGACTTCTCCAGAGCCTCTCCCATCCTCTGGAACTCTCTACCTCAGTCTGCATGTCTGTCTTCCACTCTGTCCACCTTTTAGGCAAGCCCTGAAAACTTATCTCTCCAGGGAAGCTTATTCTACCTCCACCTAACAACTGAATTTTTACTTTCCCCTTCAGCTTATCCTCACAGTTGTCTTTTTTAGCTTGTTCGCTCCCATGAGTAGGGCACTCCTAACCCTCTTTTATTGTATTGTGACTATACTGCCTCCCATTATACTGTTGAGCACTGCACAAACAGGTAGCGCCATATACATTCCGTATTATAACATTAATAGTGTTATGTATTTGGTCTGGTTTTCAGTTGATAAAGTGGAAAGAATTATCGAATGGCCCTCTTAGACTTACCTGTCAAAAAGTGCCCTCTGGGGCTGTGCTGTCAGCGGTCCCACTGGTCCCAGATGCTTCCATACTCACCAGGTCTTCCAGGTTCTGTTTGTTCGGTTGCAATGATGGCATCTCCCACTTGCACATGGGAGTCACATCATCATGGCACAGAGCGGGTGCCATAAATACTGTATATTCTGAGCTGCGAATGCGTAGCTCAGTGTACCTTACAGTTAATGGGCAGAGGGAATTATTTATGACAGAAGAAATATAGGGTCTGTCATAAAAACCCTAGAAAATTGAGTTTAACATCACTCTAAAGGGTTAGTTCACCTTTACAGAAAAACTGACCTAACACTGGAATCCCCAAGTCCCTCTGCCCACCCCCAGCAATCCTCCGCTGTCAGGGAGCCTGCAGCTGCTCCACCAGTCCAGATATTTGACATCCCCCCCCCCCGCTCTCCCATATCTCTGTCCTGTGCTGCCAGGATGGACCAGATTGATTGTGATTGGTCAGCGCCTTCCCAAGCAGAGAACCAGGGGATGGGGAGAAGGCCCAGTGTTGGGTCACGTTTACAGTTTTCTGTAAAGGCGAACTAACCCTTTAAGGTGGCCATACACATATTCATGTTGTTATATATTAAAATACTGAGTGTTGTAAAGCACAGCATTGATTGAAGAATGATCTATCAGAAATGATCATTTTTAATTTTATCAGTTGATACCATATGTGTTGATCACAAATCAATATATGTATGGTCACTTTAATTGACCTGTATTGCAATATGCTTGTCTGACACACACAGAATAAAATCCCACCACAGCCGATCAACTTGCCAGCATCTAAATCCATTGAAAGCTGTCTAAATTGATTGGATGGAGGGTCTGTGGTTTATGATTCTTTTTTTACTTCTGTCATTTTAGTTGCATGAATAATCACATTGACACGTGTGGCCACATTTTACATTGTGAGGTCACCAGAGCTCCAAGGATCTGTGACCCATGAAGAGGACCTTGTGAAGGATTTATCAGTCTTCTTGTAGACCTTCTGGTGTGTAGAGGCCATGGATGCCTGTAGAGGAGGCTCAGGACCTCATCATTGTTTTTTTATTAGAACTTTTTGAACACTAAATCTGAAGACGTTGCCAGAAAATGAGTACAAATATATTCATCCTCAAAAGTACTCTCCAAGCCTCACCTGTTTTTTGGATCCATAACCCTGTGGACACCTCCTCCAGGTTGGAATTTCTTCCTCCCTAGTATGAAGATCCTTTTCTTGCACACATCTGCATTCACCAACCCACAGCTGGCAGTGACAACTGCCATGGACTGCAGGGGAGGCTGTACCTAGATTTGCCCTAGTTTTAAAAGTACACCTAAAAGATTTTCTAATAGAAGACATTCCTTGTAACACTGTAAACTCCATGAAAGTCTCCCAGAAACAGAAATGTTCATAGTAGTGACAGCTGATGTATTACCTCCATAGGATTAGTGGTCAGTGTAGCGGAGATCTGTAAATGGATCCAGGCCGGAGAGTTGGAATCCTGAAACCAGCTTTATTTCAGCTTTATATTGACCATCTGAGCCTCTACTTCAGCCAAAACCTCAGCTAAGAACTGGAGAGGGTGAGGGCCTACACAGAGCACTCTGACTGACATACACTATATTGCCAAAAGTATTGGTCGGCCTGCCTTTACACGCACATGAACTTTAATGGCCTCCCAATCTTAGCCCGTAGGGTTCAATATTGAGTTGGCCCCGCCCTTTGCAGCTATAACAGCTTCAACTCTTCTGGGAAGGCCATGCACAAGGTTTAGGAGGGTGTCTATGGGAAGGTTTGACCATTCTTCCAGAAGCACATTTGTCAGGTCAGGCACTGATGTTGGGGGAGGAGGCCTGGCTCCGCAGTCTCCACTTTAATTCATCCCAAAGGTGTCCTATCAGGTTGAGGTCAGGACTCTGTGCAGGCCAGTCAAGTTCCTCCACCCCAAACTTGCTCATCCATCTCTTTATGGACCTTGCTTTGTGCACTGGTGGGCAGTCATGTTGGAACAGGAAGGGGCCATCCCCAAACTCTTCCCACAAAGTTGGGAGCATGAAATTGTCCAAAATGTCTTGGTATCCTGACGTCTTAAGAGTTCCCTTCACTGGAACTAGGGGGCCAAGACCAACCCCTGAAAAACAACCCCACACCATAATTCCCCCTCCACCAAACTTTACACTTGGCACAATGCAGTCAAGCAAGTACTGTTCTCCTGGCAACTGCCAATCCCAGACACGTCCTTTGGTTTGCCAGACAGAGAAGCATGATTGGTCACTCCAGAAAATCCATCTCCACTGCTCTAGAGTCCAGTGGCGGCGTGCTTTACACCACTACATCCCACACTTTGCATTGCACTTGGTGATGTAAGGCTTGGATGCAGCTGCTCGGCCATGGAAACCCATTCCATGAAGCTTTCTACGCACTGTTGTTGTGCTAATCTGAAGGCCACACCAAGTTTGGAGGTCTTTAGCTATTGACTCTGCAGACAGTTGGCGACTTCTGCGCACTGTGCGCTTCAGCATGCTCTGACCCCGCCCTGTCATGTGACGTGGCCTACCACTTGGTGGCTGAGTTGCTGTTGTTCCCAGTTGCTTCCACTTTGTTATAATCCCACTAACAGTTGAGCGTGGAATATTTAGTAGCCAGGAAATGTCACGGATGGACTTATTGCCCAGGTGACCACCTATCACGGGACCACGCTTGAATTGTTTTGACAATACAATGCACATAAGACATCAAAGCTGACATTTAGGTATGGCATTTTTTACATTGTTACCTTGGTCTGTCGTGCTGCATTGTGAACACAGGAGGAGGCTCGCTCAGCACAAGCACCTTTCAGGGGACACTTTGCATTTTCTCAATCAATGCAAAGCATTCTCTGATTGGATGAGAGGGGCAGGGGTGTCCCTAGGGTTGGTGTCACTCGGTGCGGTAACTCTTGGTGACACCCCCTCCGACAATCCCCACAGAATGGATCGGATCTGCGGATTGAGCATAATGGATCAGACTCCAATCCATTATGCTCAATCCGCAGATCCGATCCATCCTGCGGGGATTGTCGGCTTTCTTTTCAACGTACCTTTTCGTGGAGCGGGTCCGGTGTCACCCCGTATAGGTTGAATGCCGACGATCCCCGCAGGATGGTTCGGATCTGCGGATTGAGCATAATGGATCAGAGTCCGATCCATTATGCTCCCCAATCCGTAGATCCCATCCATCCTGCAGGGATCGTCGGATTGCTGTACAACTTACCTTTTTGGGGAGCGGGTCCGGCGTTACCTGGTGTGGGCTGCACCCCCCGCATCTGCCTCGGGATGCCCCTGGAGAGGGGGCAGGGAGTGTGTGTATCTGACAAGCCAACTGTTGGCTGTCTGGTAGAACCGATTGCTTCCACAGACTCCTGGTAATATGGCTACAACCCCTTTCCCCCTCATGTTTCCCTGGCTCTTCTGTACCACCTGCAGGCCCAAGTCCTCCATCAGTTCGCTGATCTCCCCTAGCTAGAGTGAACATGAAAGTGACGTGTGTTACATCTCTTCTGGGTTCAACTAAAGCCATACACATATAGATGTTCATTCGAGAATTTTGTTTCAAGAATATTCGTTTGATTTTCTAATCGTTAGTGGGGTCAAATTTATGTTCGTTTTCTACAGCAGTGACAGGAAAATACGAAGGGGCAGCAAGAAAACTTTTCTCAATCAAACATATCTTTTGAAAATCCTCAATTTTTGTGCGACCATCTAATTTGAGTGATCGAGCATGCTAGAAATATTTTGAAAAATGAACGAATTTCTAATCAATGAGGGGAGAATTGTGTGAGAAATGTAACTGGAAAAGAAATGAGCGTGAGCTGTGACCTGGAAAGAAAAAATTCTTGACCATGAACATTCTTTTCTGTAACAACACGAGGTGAAATGAAAGGCTCGGTTGGTTGAATTTTCAAATCAATGGTGGCCCCATCGGATTACAAAATGCACAAAATGTCAGATTTTCTAAAGAAAATTAGTTTAGAAATCGACGTATTTATGGCCTGCATTACGTAGCTGTCTTGACTCTCCCAGTCCTATGGACAAGGAATCTCTCCTCCAGCATGGAGTGCTGTCTCTTGAGTGGACAACACCTGTCTCCTACGGGGGGCTCTGAACTATGCCCAAGTCCTTTAATATGATGGGTGTGCCTGTCTGCACACTCATCTGACTGGTCGCAAGACCTGGACACTAGGTTTCAGATTTTGTCCCTGCCACAAAAGCTTCAATATCTCCAAACTTCAGAACCTAATCCAGGAATAGCAAAACCCAGAGAAAGTTGGAAAACTGATTTAAACCTTTCTGTGTTACTATTTCATTGCATGCCACAAACATTTTTCACACTGTCACCATTGCCCTGTTTCCTTCTTCGCCCAACTGGGGGCATGGGGTTGTCCGATAGGAGGCGTGATGGTGGGGCAGGGGCTGAAATTTTGGCAACACTGTTTCCCATCTTTGCCCATTGGTTTACCTTTTCCTGGCATTGCTCACCTAAGTCCTCTGTGCCCCTCACCAGTGCAATTTCCAGGTGCACATGATCCCTAACAGTCCCCTCACCTTGACCTCATCATGGCAGACTCCTCTTCTGGATCCTGAGAGAATCATGCTGCTGGACAGACGTTGGGAAGTGTCCATGTCACACCAAAGACTCCAGACTTTTTTGGATGGAGTACAGAAGGTTTAAGAACCTCAGGTTTTTACCACTGCCTGTGTTGTGCTGGAGAGGGTCGCCCTCTATATTTGTCCTGGTGGTGGAAAATCCAGAACAGGCGTAAAGAATGAATATTTCAGTGGGGACACCATATCCGGTGACATGCATGTACAATGGGGTCCTCTGTGTCCCTTGCCAGTGCCATTTCAAGGTGCCCATGGTCCTTAACAGTCCCCTCACCTTGACGTCATCACAGCAGACTCCTCTTCTGGATCCTGAGAGAATCATGCTGCTGGACAGACGTTGGGAAGTGTCCATGTCACGCCAAAGACTCCAGACTTTTTTGGATGGAGTACAGAAGGTTTAAGAACCTCAGGTTTTTATCATTGCCTGTGTTGTGCTGGAGAGGGTCGCCCTCTATATTTGTCTTGGTGGTGGGAAATCCAGAACAGGAGGAAAGAATGAATCTTTCAGTGGGGACAGCATATCCGGTGACATGTACAGTTGCAAGAAAAAGTATGTGAACCCCTTGGGATTACGTGGAGTTTTGCATGAATTGGGCATAAAATGTGCTCTGAACGTCATCTAAGTCACAACAATAGAAGAACACAGTCTGCTGAACATAATACTACACAAACATTAGATGTTGCCATGGTTTAATTGCACATAACATGTAAACATTCACAGTGCAGGGAGGAAAAAGTATGTGAACCTTTGGACTTAATAACTGGTTGACCCTCCTTTGGCAGCAATAACCTCAACCAAACGTTTCCTGTAGTTGCAGATCAGACCTGCACAACGATCTGGAGTCATTTTGGACCACTCCTCTTCACAAAACTATTTCAGTGTAGCAATATTCTTGGGATGTCTGGTGTGAATCGCTCTCTTAAGGTCATGCCACAGCATTTCAATGGGGTTGAGGTCAGGACTCTGACTGGGCCACTCCAGAAGGCGTATTCTGTGCTGTTGCAGCCATTGTTTTGTTGAATTACTTGTATGCTTTGGGTCATTGTCCTGTTGCATCACCCATCCTCTGCAGAGCTTCAGTTGGCGGACAGATGGTCGTACGTTTTCCTGCAAAATGTCTTGATAAACTCTGGAATTCATTTTCCCATCAATGACAATAATCCGTCCAGGCCCTGAGGCAGCAAAGCAGCCCCAAACCGTGATGCTCCCTCCGCCATGTTTCACAGTGGGGATGAGGTTTTGATGTTGGTGTGCTGTGCCTTTTTTTCTCCACACATAGTGTTGTGTGTTCTTCCCAAACAACTCAATCTTGGTTTCATCTGTCCACAGTATATTTTGCCAGTAGTGCTGTGGAACATCCAGGTGCTCTTTTGCAAACTTCAAACGTGCTGCAATATTCTTTTTGGACAGCAATGGCTTCCTCTGTGGTGTCCTCCCATGTACTCCATTCTTGTTTAATGTTTTCCTTATTGTAGATGTGTCAACAAAAATGTTAGCATGTGCCAGAGATTTCTGTAGGTCTTTAGCTGACACTCTGGGATTCTTCTTTACCTCATGCAGCATTCTGCGCTGTGCTCTTGCAGTCATTTTTACAGGACGACCACGCCTAGGGAGAGTAGCAACAGTGCTAAACTTTCTCCATTTGTAGACAGTCTGTCTTACCGTGGACACATGAACATCAAGGCTTTTGGAGATACTTTTGTAACCCTTTCCAGCTTCATGCAAGTCAACAATTCTTGATCGTAGGTCTTCTGAGAGCTCTTTTCTGCAAGGCATGGTTCACATCAGACAGTGCTTCTTGAAACCAGTAAACCCAAAACAGGTGTGTGTTTTTTAAGGGCAGGACAGCTGTCAGCAACACATCCAATATCATCACACTGATTGGAGTCAAGGTTGGCTCACTCCTGGCTCCAATTAGCTCTGGGAGAAGTCATTAAGCTAGGGCCTCACATACTTTTTCCTCCCTGCACTGTGAATGTTTACATGTTATGTGCAATTAAACCATGGCAACATCTAATGTTTGTGTAGTATTATGTTCAGCAGACTGTGTTCTTCTATTGTTGTGACTTAGATGACGTTCAGAGCACATTTTATGCCCAATTCATGCAAAACTCCACGTAATCCCAAGGGGTTCACATACTTTTTCTTGCAACTGTATGTACAATGGGGTTTTCCTCCTTTCGTGTCTCCAAGACAGGAAGTGAAGGGAAATCCTCTCTGTGAGACACTGGCATGGGTTTTCAATGTTCTCTAATCTATTCAAAAGAAAACACTTGGCTTTACATCCTTTTTACACAGTTCCTTGGTTAGTGATAGGCTAGACCAGAATTCTCAGATTGTGGTCACAAAGGGTTAAAGACTTGTTTACGAAAGCCAGTGTATGAAAATCGCCTATTTTAGGTTTACCGATCCTTGAAACTGCTGATCCCCCGACATGTAATAAGCGCGGAAATGTACTCGCTGATTGTCCTCGCAGCTCCCCCGAACTATCTCCTGTATTATCCACTAATGTGTTCAATCAGCAACATATTAATATAACACATTTCCTAATGTGCGGAAATATAATTACCACTCTGCCTGCTGGGGGCTGGGGCTGCAGTCTGTTCTGCTGCGCCGTGTTGTCAGCTGTCTGTAAGAAGAGGAAGACCGAATCTTTATGGTGTATTCATCTGCTCACACACAGGCTGATTCCGATCTGGTAGATCAACAAAATCTTCCCAATAGATGAGGCAACTTTCAAGGATCGAGCCCCTGGTTGATCATTATTATCAAAGAATTAAAGGGATAGAACATAACCAGCGGTGGACTGACAACTCATGGGGCCCCCGGGCAATAGGGGTTCATGGGGCCCCTGTGTCCTTGCCCAAACTCAAAAATCCTATGAAAAAGGTACCAGGGGCATCTCATGGGGCCCCCTAATGACCCCGGGCCCTCGGGCAGTGCCCGAGTTTCCAAATGGTCAGTCCGCCCCTGAACATAACATGCTGAGGTGCCACGTTGAGGCTTATGATGCTGTGAAAAACTATTTTGCCCTTTTACTGACCTTTTTTTTTTTTGCATATTTGTCACACCTAAATAATTCAGATCAGCGAATAAAAGTGTAATATTACACAAAGATAACCCAAGTAAATACAAAATGCAGTTTTTAAATGTCCAAACCTGCCTGGCCCTATTTGAAAAAGTGATTGACACCCCCCCTCTTCTTAGATAAATCATGAATGAACTGTGATTAACCACATTTTTTAGACAGCTGAGTTAAATTAGAAGCTGTCTAATAAAGTGAAGCACACTAAAAGATCTCAAAAAGCAACACATCATGCCATGATCTAAAGAACTTCAAGAACAGATGGAGAAAAAAAAAGTAATTGACATGTATCAGTCTGGAAAGGGTTACAAAGCCATTCTTAAGGCTTTGGGATCTACAGTGAACCACGATGAAAGCCATTATCCACAAATGGAGAACAGTGGTGAACCTTCCCAGGAGCTGGCATACCAAAATAACTCCAAAAGCACACCGACGACTCATCCAGGAAGTCATAAAAGAACCCAGAACAACATCCAAAGAACTGCAGGCCTCAGTTCAGGTCAGTGTTCATGATTCAATAATAAGAAAGAGCGGGCAAAAATGGCCTCCGTGGGAGAGTTCCAAGGTGAAAACCACTGACCAAAAAGAACACAAAGGCTCATCTCACATTTGCCAAAAAACATCTCGATTATTTCCAAGACTTTTGGGAAAATATTCTGTGGACTGATGACACAAAAGTTGAATTTTTTGGAAGGTATGTGTCCCGATACATCTGGCGTAAAGCAAACGCAAGTATTCCATAAAAATATCATACCAACAGTCAAACATGGTGGTGGTAGTGTGATGGTCTGGGGTTGCTTTGCAGCTTCAGGACCTGGACAACTTAATTGATGGAACCATGAATTCTGCACTCTGCCAGAAAATCCTGAAGGAGGATGTCTGGCCATCAGTTCTTGACCTAAAGCTCAAGTGCACTTGGGTTATGCGGGGGGGGGGGGGGGGTTAAATTACTTTTTCACATAAAGCCAGGCAGGTTTGGACAGCTTTATTTCCCTTTAAACAATTAGATCATCATTTCAGAATTGCATTATGTATTTACTCAGGTTATCTTTGTATAATATCATCATTTAAGAATCATTTAAGTGTGACAAATATGCAAAAAAAATAAAAACAGCAGGAAGGGGGCAAATACTTTTTCACAGCACTGTATGTCTTTTTCATTGTAACTCCATGTGGAATGGCAAACTACAGCTTTACAACAGGCCCTGACTGACCTCTGTACCTGCTGGCACTGTGAAATAATTCAATCTAGGTATACTATAGAAGCAAGGATTTTATTCAGCATTCTGTTTTCTCGCCTCCCACTCCCAGAGCAACTGATTTGTGTTTATGTTAGAGATTAAAAGACTGATAGGCTGTCAGCTTGATGCTGGAGAGCAGGGGAAGCTGAGCTGCCAAGTCACTGCTGGGAGGGGTGCTGAGCTGCTGTGCCACTGCTTGCAGGGTGGAGCAGGCTAAGCTGACTTGCTGCTAAAGCACGGTGAGCTAAACTGCCGAGTCCCTGCTGGGAGTGGAGTAGGGTGAGCTGAGATGCCGAGTCCCTGCTGGGGGTGGAGTAGGGTGAGCTGGGCTGCTGAGTCCCTGCTGGGTGGAAGTAGGGTAAGCTGGGCGGAAGTAGGGTAAGCTGGGCTGCTGAGTCCCTGCTGGGTGGGTAGTAGGGTGAGCTAAACTGCTGAGTCCCTGCTGGGTGGGTAGTAGGGTGAGCTAAACTGCTGAGTCCCTGCTGGGAGTGGAGTAGGGTGAGCTGGGCTGCCGAGTCCCTGCTGGGAGGGGAGTAGGGTAAACTGGGCTACCGAGTCCCTGCTGGGAGGGGAGTAGGTTGAGCTGGGCTGCCGAGTCCCTGCTGGGAGAGGAGTAGGTTGAGCTGGGCTGCCGAGTCCCTGCTGGGAGGGGAGTAGAGTGAGCTGAGCTGCCGAGTCCCTGCTGGGAGTGGTGTAGGGTGAGCTGGGCTGCCGAGTCCCTGCTGGGAGTGGAGTAGGGTGAGCTGGGCTGCCGAGTCCCTGCTGGGGGTGGAGTAGGATGAGCTGGACTGCCGAGTCCCTGCTGGGAGGGGAGTAGGGTGAGCTGAGCTGCCGAGTCTCTGCTGGGTGGGAGTAGGGTGAGCTGGGCTGCTGAATTCCTGCTGGGAGGGAAGTAGGGTGAGCTGAGCTGCCGAGTCCCTGCTGGGCGGGGAGAAGGGTGAGCTGGTCTGCCAAGTCCCTGCTGGGGGGTAGTAGGGTGAGCTGGGACGCCGAGTGCCTGTTGGGGGGTAGTAGGGTGAGCTGGGCTGCCGAGTCCCTGCTGGGGGTAGAGTACGGGGAGCTGGGCTGCCGAGTCCCTGCTGGGGGTAGAGTACGGGGAGCTGGGCTGCCGAGTCCCTGCTGGGAGGGGAGTAGGGTGAGCTGAGCTGCCGAGTCCCTGCTGGGAGGGAGTAGGGTAAGCTGGGCTGCCGAGTCCCTGCTGGGAGGGGAATAGGGTGAGCTGAGCTGCTGAGTTCCTGCTGGGTGGGAGTAGGGTGAGCTGGGCTTCTGAGTCCCTGCAGGGAGGGAGTAGGGTAAGCTGGGCTGCTGAGTCCTTGCTGGGAGGGGAGTAGGGTGAGCTGAGCTGCTGAGTCCCTGTGGGGGGAGTAGTAGGGTGAGCTGAGCTGCTGGGTCCCTGCTGGGGGGGTAGTAGGGTGAGCTGAGCTGCTGAGTTCCTGCTGGGTGGGAGTAGGGTGAGGGTTCCCACATTGCAAAGGTGTGTGCTCAGCTTCTCTCTCCTACCCCAGTGCCTGCCTCCCCCCCAATATCGTTTTTCTGCCCTCTTGTATGTATCTCACCATCCACCATGTCTGTCTTACCCCAGTGCCCCCCCCCCCCATGTCTCTATCTGCCCTCTTGCCTGTCTCTCCCCATCTCTAGCCTCTTTCTTACCCCAGTGCCCCCTGTGTCTTTCTGCCCCCCCCCCCCCCCCCGGGTGTCTCTCTGCTGTACAGTGCTGGGTTGGATGCACTTTCTCTCCTCTCACCCCCCCCCCCCCTCTCTCTCTCCACTTATTAGTGGATTGTAATTTGTTATTATTTGGTTGAAGTCGGGATTTTCTGTATCATTAGGCAGCTGATTGCGGCTCACCATCTGGCTGTGACAACAGATCTCCTTCCATCACATTGTTAGATTCTCCCCGTCAGCCGTACACACGGCTCTGTAGTTCTGCATAGTGGTCCTGTATGGTCTGCGGTGTCCTGTGTGTTTGTACATAGGATGGATGGAGACAGCCTTGCCCAGGTGTAGCGGCTCCTCTCCTGGACTGAATCTGTTTCCTCTGATGTCACCGCACACTGTGAGCTTCTCACCATGTGCATTAGAAGCTGCAACAAGTCACATAGAGCTCCGCCATATTTCTTCTGAATATCTCCTCCGAGAGCCGGCCACTGCTTCCATCAGAGCTGAGGGCTCTTGAGAAGAGAGGCAGACTGCTGTGATGTTTTCATGAAGATGTGTACATCACCCTGTAAGCCCCTCCCACCAGCTGTTATCTGCCTACATTGCAGAGTAAAGCACAGAGACCCTGTGATGACTTCACTGGGTCTAATATAAGGTGTGTGATGTTTTTATTTTAAAATGAGAAGCCAGGGAAGACCAAGAGAACAAAGTCAGTACGGGGGAGGAGCCACACTAGACAAGGACCAACCAAATGTCTTCTTTAATCAGGTAAGAGCAGGAACAATGAATGCTGATTGGCTGCTGGGGTTATGGCATGCCGTGCCTGACCCTCTCCAAGTATACGGATCAGGAACTCCACCTGAAGTCTTGGTTTACATATGTGTTGTTGGGGACAGAGCCATCCAGCACCCAGGGCAAGGTGCAACTGCACCCCCTCCCCCACTAGTAATGCATTTTGTGGAATGGGTATACCACCCTACATTCATTCTCTGCCCTCCTTGTTCTGCTGCGCCCAGGGCAGCTGTCTCTCATGCCCACCCCTTGTCCCGGCCCTGCATGTGCATAATCATGTGTGTTTCCAACTCGCACAGAAACATGCAGCTCTTTAGCTGAATCACAAGGGTGCCATTAAAGTTTACCTAAATCCCAGAGTCTGCATTCACTATATCCGCTCTCCCCGGACCCTGCATTCACTATATCCGCTCTCCCCGGACCCTGCATTCACTATATCCACTCTCCCCGGACCCTGCATTCACTATATCCACTCTCCCCGGACCCTGCATTCACTATATCCGCTCTCCCCGGACCCTGCATTCGCTATATCCGCTCTCCCCGGACCCTGCATTCACTATATCCGCTCTCCCCGGACCCCGCATTCACTATATCCGCTCTCCCCGGACCCCGCATTCACTATATCCGCTCTCCCCGGACCCCGCATTCACTATATCCGCTCTCCCCGGACCCTGCATTCACTATATCTGCTCTCCCCGGACTCCGCATTCACTATATCCGCTCTCCCCACACCTTGCATTCACTATATCCGGTCTCCCCGGACCCTGCATTCACTATATCTGCTCTCCCCTGACCCTGCATTCACTATATCCACTCTCCCCACACCTTGCATTCACTATATCCGGTCTCCCCGGATCCTGCATTCACTATATCCGCTCTCCCGGGACCCTGCATTCACTATATCTGCTCTCCCCGGATCCTGCATTCACTATATCTGCTCTCCTCGGACCCTGCATTCACTATATCCGCTCTCCCCGGACCCTGCATTCACTATATCTGCTCTCCCCGGATCCTGCATTCACTATATCTGCTCTCCTCGGACCCTGCATTCACTATATCTGGTCTCCCCGGACCCCGCATTCACTATATCCGCTGTCCCACAGTACACAGAACATGGAAATGTAATTATTTTAGTAACTATAAACTGATAAATACATTTTCTCATCAGCAGTATGTAGCAGTCTTGTGACTTCTATCCAGCAGAGCACTGGTTAAACCTTATAGGAAGAGTTTTCTTTCTGCTCTAGGATGATGCAGAACCCCTGACCCTCTGTCTGGACAGTGCTGATTGGCCCTGTGCTGATCACATGCACTCTCCCATGAAAAAAAAAACCCTCTAGCAATACACACCAAACTGAGCATGTGCAAAGTGGCTCCACACGATGTGTGTTATCAGTAGATAAGAGGGGGCACTGGAAGAAGGGGAGGATCAGAGAAGTCAGGATCAATCAGCTTTTTTATACAATGCACAGGATTAACCCCTTAGGCTCCACAGTGAGTATAACAAGCATGCTTTACTGCATCTACAGACTGATTTTACTGCCTTGGGTTCACATGCACTTTCCCAAGAAAAAAAAAAAAACCTCTCTAGCAATACACACCAAACTGAGCATGTGCATGTGACTACGGTTCAGTCTGTCTTATCAGGTGGACATCTGAACAAGAGGAGGGGCAGAGAAGACAGGATCAAACAGCCTTTTTACACCATGCAGAGGATTAACCCCTCAGGCTCCACAGTGAGTATAACCAGCATGCTTTACTGCATCTACAGACTGATTGTACTGATGTGGAGTTTAGTAACACTTTTTAATTCTTAATGCCCCCCCCCCCCCCCATACAGACAGGAGAGCTGAGATATTATCAGGGGTCAATGATAAAGTTGGAGCAATGAGTACCGATACTCCTAGGACACAGCGTTCCGCAGTATTACCCCAGAGTGATGAACTATAACTCCCAGCATGTCCAGCAACATGCAGGAATTAAACTTACACCATAGCCTGGCCGCTGGTTGTCCTGTGTGCTCAATACACAAATCATATTTCATTTTCTTGTATCCTTCAGAGCCCCCATTGAGGGTGGAGCTTCCCATGCGCAGCGTCTCTGCCCCTCACATAACAAAGGGCCGGTTATATCTGTAAGACTAGATGTCCAGAGCACCCCCCCTTACATCAGATGTCCCCCCCCCACCTTCAGAAGTCAAGAGTCCCCCTCCCTCCCTTACATCACAGTGCACATCCCTTACTTTGCACTGCTGCCAGGAAAAAGCTGGGGGCACAGCTGAGAAGCAGAAAGTGAAGGGTCTGGAGGAGGACCAGAGGAGGGCTGGAGTCAGTTGCTGAGTCTACTGAATGCTGAGACCAGGGGAGGTGGAGATGAGGGAGGTGTTGCTACTGCACAGAGAGGCGCAGGATCTGTAAGAGGAGTTCTGTCCACCTCTCTGCTACCGACAGCGGAGACAGAGATGAGGGGGGTGCTGCACCTGCACAGAATCTGTAAGAGGAGTTCTGTCCACCTCTCTGCTACCGACTGCGGAGACCAGGGGAAACGGAGATGAGGGGGGTGCTGCAACTGCACAGAGAAGCACAGGACCTGTAGGAGGAGTTCTGTCATCCTCTCTGCTGCCGACTTCTGAGACGAGGTGGGGGTGGAGACGAGGGGGTGTTGCACCTGCACAGAGAAGTGCAGGATCTGTAGGAGGAGTTCTGTTGTCCTCTGCTGCTGACTTCTGAGACAAGGTAGGGGTGGAGATGAGGGGGGTGCTGCACCTGACCACGGCAATGTGTGATTCCTGTGCGAAATGTCCCACACCGCATTAGTGATAGATCCACTTTAAGGCTTAGTGAGTGAGGTGAAGCTCTGCTGATTTCCATTATTACTATTATTATTTATTTATTTCAGGTACTTATATATCGCCATCAATGTACGCAGCACTTTACATATATATTGTACATTCACATCAGTCCCTAACCCTCAAGGGGCGTCCAATCTAAGGTCCCTAACTCACATTCATACATACACATACTAGGGACAATTTAGACAGGAGCCAATTAACCTACCAGCATGTCTTTGGAGGGTGGGAGGAAACCAGAGTACCCGGAGGAAACCCACGCAGGCACAGGGAGAACTTGCAAACTCCAGGCAGGTGGTGCCGTGGTTGGGATTCGAACCAACGACCTGAGTACTGCCAGGCGGAAGTGCTAGCTGTTTAGCCACTGTGCTGCCCATCCAAACATGTGCAAGCAAAAATTGTGGGTTTTTTTTTTTTTTTACATTTTCCTTACAACTGATTGGGTATTGTTCACTAAGCTAAGCTTCATCACCTCATTCACTAAGCTAAGCTTCATCACCTCATTCACTAAGCTAAGCTTCATCACCTCATTCACTAAGCTAAGCTTCATCACCTCATTCACTAAGCTAAGCTTCATCACCTCATTCACTAAGCTCTGGGAAAAATGAATGCAACTGCTCTTACAAAGTGCTTTTAGTAAATCAACCCCAATGTGTCTGCTTATGGCAGTGCCAGCAGCAACCAGAAGGGGGCAGTGGTGAGCCAGTGCTGGGATGACAGATAACTCGGACACCCTTGGAAGGTGCAGTTGTGAGCTTATTGATTGTTATCAGACATAATCAGGACTTTGTCCTCCTTCCAGGTCACGTCCCCCATTGTCCGGCCTGTGTGCAGAATTCCAGATGATGGATTGTCTGAATGAGAATGTTTCATCTAACGTCAGAGAAATGGCAGGTTTTTTTTTTTATTAAAGGAGAACTCTGCTAAAAATGATCTCCTTCCACACTGTACACAGAATAAAACCTTGTTATCATTCTAGGAAAAACTGCACTCCTTCCGAGGAGCAACGCTTGGATGCTTCCCCCATGTCTCTTATCACCATCAGTCAGCTGAAAGACGCTGCATAGAACAGCTCAAGGAAAACCTTCCCATAATGCAATGCAAAACCACCGATTCTCTCTGCGTATACCGCACTGTCATAACAATCTATTTTATTTATGTATATAGCTCTGACATATACCATAGTGCTGTACAGAGATCACTGAGCCAGTCTCTGTACCAGAGGAGCTTACACTCTAATGTCCCCTCCCCCCAGTCACATCAGTCTCTGTACCAGAGGAGCTTACACTCTAATGTCCCCTCCCCCACAGTCACATCAGTCTCTGTACCAGAGGAGCTTACACTCTAATGTTCCCTCCCCCACAGTCACACACTATTATTATTATTATACAGGATTTATATAGCGCCAACAGTTTGCTCAGCGCTTTACAATATAATGGGAGACAATACAGCAACAATACAATTCAATACAAGAGGGATAGGAGGGCCCTGATCCTGGGAGCTTACAATCTAGCTATTATTATACATTTATATAGCTCTGACATATACCGCAGTGCTGTACAGAGAACACTGAGCCGGTCACATCAGTCTCTGCACCAGAGGAGCTTACACTCTAATGTCCCCTCCCCCACAGTCACATCAGTCTCTGTACCAGAGGAGCTTACACTCTAATGTCCCCTCCCCCACAGTCACATCAGTCTCTGTACCAGAGGAGCTTACACTCTAAAGTCCCCTCCCCTCACAGTCACATCAGTCTCTGTACCAGAGGAGCTTACACTCTAATGTCCCCTCCCCCCACAGTCACATCAGTCTCTGTACCAGAGGAGCTTACACTCTAATGTCCCCTCCCCCCACAGTCCCATCAGTCTCTGTACCAGAGGAGCTTACACTCTAATTTCCCCTCCCCCACAGTCTCATCAGTCTCTGTACCAGAGGAGCTTACACTCTAATTTCCCCTCCCCCACAGTCTCATCAGTCTCTGTACCAGAGGAGCTTACACTCTAATTTCCCCTCCCCCACATTCACACACTATTATTATACATTTATATAGCTCTGATATATACAGTTGTGTTCAAAATAATAGCAGTGTGTTGAAAAAAGTGAATAAAGCTGAAAATCCTTCTAATCCTTTTATTTCCATCCACACAAATGCATTGGGAACACGACACATTCTATTCCAAATCACAACATGAAGAAAAATACATCAAATTTGTGTTGTTCCTCTAAAAAAATTGAAGAAATGTGAATATTAGACGGTTCAAAAAAATCGCAGTGTTTGTATTCTTCTTTACAAACTCAAACATTCACTATATAAACTGAGAAATGTTTGAAGATTTTGCTTTCCTTTGAATGACTTCATGAATATTTGGTTGTAGTCGCACTGTTTCTGAGAACTGCTGTACATCTGTGTTGCATGGAGTCCCCCAACTTCTGGCCCCTGTGATCAGGTATTCCAGCCCAGGATGATTGGACCACATTCCACAGTTCTTCTCTATTTCTTGGTTTTGCCTCAGAAACGGCATTTTTGATGTCACCCCACAAGTTTTCTATTGGATGAAGATCCGGGGATTGGGCTGGCCACTCCATAACGTCCATCTTGTTGGTCTGGAACCAAGATGTTGCACGTTTACTGGTGTGTTTGGGGTCGTTGTCTTGTTGGAACCCCCATTTCAAGGGCATTTCCTCTTCAGCATAAGGCAGCATGACCTCTTCAAGTATTCTGATGTATTCAAACTGATCCATGATCCCTGGTATGTGATAAATAGGCCCAACACCGTAGTATGAGAAACATCCCCATATCATGATGCTTGCACCACCATGCTTCACGGTCTTCACAGTGTACTGTGGCTTGAATTCAGTGTTTGGGGGTCGTCTGACAAACTGTCTCCGCCCACTAGACCCAAAAAGAACAATCTTACTTTCATCAGTCCACAAAATGTTGCGCCATTTCTCTTTAGGCCAGTCAATGTGCTCTTTGGCAGATTGTAACCTCTTCAGCACACGTCTTTTTTCCAACAGTGGGACTTTGCGGGGACTTCTTGCAGATAGCTTGGCTTCACATCAGCGTCTTCTAATTGTAACAGTCCTCACAGGGAACGTCACACCTTCTTTCATCTTCCTGGAGCTGATTGTTGGCTGAGTCCGCGCCATTTTGGCTATTCTTCTATCCATTCCAATGGTAGTTTTTCGCTTTCTTCCACGTCTTTCAGGATTTGGTTGCCATTTTAAAGCATTTGCCATCATTTTAGCTGAGCAGCCGAACATTTTCTGCACTTCTTTATATGTTTTCCCCTCTCCAATCAGCTTTTTAATCAAGATACGCTGTTCTTCTGAACAATGTCTGGAACGACCCATTTTCCTCAATTTCAGAGAGAAATGCGCTGTAACCAGCATGGACAACATTTGCTGCCTTCCTTCCTTAAATAAGGGTAATAATTGCCACCTGTTTTTCAAAGAATGAATGACGTCACTAATAGAACTCCACACTGCTATTATTTTGAACACGCCCCTTTCAATGAGTGATTCAATGACACAGAATCAGCAGCATGTCATGACTGTTGGGTCTGTTGGATTTCTATTACTCTACTACACCGGCTAGGAAATTATTTGCCATGTAGAGATATCATTTCTACCAAAAACAGGGATTGATCCAGTTAGTGATGTCTGACTGCTATTATTTTGAACACAACTGTACATAGAAACATAGAAAAGTGATGGTACAAAAAAAGACCAAGTGGTCCATTAAGCCTGCCATTTATTTATTTATTTAGTTTTTTTTCCTTAGCTTTTTATAGTATAGATCTGTTGGTTCCAAGCATGTTTGAAACCACTTACTGTTGACGGACTCCCTACCACTGCTGGAAGTCTGTTCTAAGGGTCAACTACCCTTTCTGTACAATAATACTTTCTAAGGTTAGTACAGACCTTTCCTCCTGATAGTCTGAGGTCTGGTCCTCGTGTTCTTCATCTTGGCTTCATACTGAACATACAGTCCTCCTGAACCGTAATCACACCCTTCATGGATTTAAAAGTTTCAGTCATGTCCATAATTTCACTTCTTTCGTCCAGACTGGGCATATTAAGCTTCTGAAGTCTCTCCTGATGTGTTTAATCCCTCAGACCTTTCACCATAATTGTTGCCCTTCTCTGGACTCGTTCTAGCTTATCAATGTCTTTTTGTAAGTGAGGTCTCCAGAACTGGACACAGTATTCTAAATGAGGTCTCAAAAAGATCTATATAGAGGAATCAGGACCTCCTTCCTCCCCCTGGTGACCCCTCTAGTGATATACAAATCAATATAGAGGAATCAGGACCAGGGGCGGACTGACCATTTGAAACTCGGGCATTGCCCGAGGGCCCAGGGTCAGTAGGGGGCCCCATGAGATGCCCCTGGTACCTTTTTCATGGGCTTTTTTGAGTTTGGGCAAGGACACAGGGGCCCCATGATCCCCTTTTGCCTGGGGGCCCCATGAGTTGTCAGTCCACCCCTGATCAGGACTTCCTTCCTCCCACTGGTGACCCCTCTAGTGATATACAGACCAATACAGAGGAATCAGGACATGTTTCCTCCTCCTTCTGGCGATCCCTCTAGTGCAGAGGTGGGCGACTGTGGCCCTCCAGCTGTTGGTGAAATACAAGTCCCATCATGCCTCTGCCTTTGGGAGTCATGCTGTCATGCTTGTAACTGTCAGTTTTGCAATGCCTCATGGGACTTGTAGTTCTACAACAGCTGGAGGGCCACAGTTGCCCACCCCTGCTCTAGTGATATAAAGATCTATATAGAGGAATCAGGACCTCCTTCTTGCTGAAGACCCCTCTAGTGATATAAAGATCTATACAGAGGAATCAGGACCTCCTTCCTCCTGCTGGTGACCCCTCTAGTGATATAAAGATCTATATAGAGGAATCAGGACCTCCTTCCTCCTGCCGGTGACCCCTCTAGTGATATAAAGATCTATATAGAGGAATCAGGACCTCCTGCTGGTGACCCCTCTAGTAATATAAAGATCTATATAGAGGAATCAGGACCTCCTGCTGGTGACCCCTCTAGTAATATAAAGATCTATATAGAGGAATCAGGACCTCCTGCTGGTGACCCCTCTAGTAATATAAAGATCTATATAGAGGAATCAGGACCTCCTTCCTCCTGCCGGTGACCCCTCTAGTGATAGAAAGATCTATATAGAGGAATCAGGACCTCCTTCCTCCTGCCGGTGACCCCTCTAGTGATAGGATCTATATAGAGGAATCGGGACCTCCTTCCTCCTGCTGGTGACCCCTCTAGTGATATAAAGATCTATATAGAGGAATCAGGACCTCCTTCCTCCTGCCGGTGACCCCTCTAGTAATATAAAGATCTATATAGAGGAATCAGGACCTCCTTCCTCCTGCTGGTGACCCCTCTAGTGATATAAAGATCTATATGGAGGAATCAGGACCTCCTTCCTCCTGCCGGTGACCCCTCTAGTGATAGGATCTATATAGAGGAATCGGGACCTCCTTCCTCCTGCCGGTGACCCCTCTAGTGATATAAAGATCTATATAGGGGAATCAGGACCTCCTTCCTCCTGCTGGTGACCCCTCTAGTGATATAAAGATCTACTGTATATCTCTGACATACACCGTAGTGTTCTACACTATTATTCATGTATATATCTCTGACATATTCTTTTGTATTTCAGAGAAGCAGTTTCTGGTTTTCTTCTTCAAACAAGTGCGGAGGAACACCAGCGGACGCTACGAGGAGGAGTTCCCGTACATCTCGCCGTGCGGCAGGGAATGTAACTACATCCGCTGCGATGACCGCCCCGTCGTCTTCACCCACCTCCTGCGGGATGAGCGCTCGGGGCTCCAGCATTTGTCGTACTGTGGGGGAGGGGACCAGCTAGTGGTGCGCTTCGAGCCGGAGAGACTTGTGATGCTTCTAGAAAATGGGCGGGTCTATCACCCAGCGCCGGAGAAGAGCGGAGGGGTGGGCCTTGTAAAGTCATCAGTGGCGTTCGAGCTCAGCCCCTGTTTTGAATTCCCCAGCGGGTCTCCTTCTGGAACCCCCAGCCATTTTCATTGGGACGGCAAACGGTACATCCTCACCAATGAGCTGCGAGCGCTAATCTGAGGGGGCGGAATTGGAAAGTGGAACTCCAGGTGAATGTCAGACACCTTGATGTACACATGGGAGTGACTTCCCTGGAGAGGAGAGGCAGAAGTCAGTGGCACAGTCTGCTGATGAAACTGTCATATTTCAGGCATTGGGGGCCTATGGAAAAGATGCAAATATGAGACTTCAAAAATAATTGTAGTCTCAGAAAATGGTTGTCTCTGCCTTGTACCAGCAAGTACAGAATAAAACAGGGCTGTGGCCATTATGGCTAGTTTTTTTTTTTTTGTGCTTTAGGAGATCGACTTTAACCTGGATACAGACTATACAGAGGAATCATTTCTTCCTCATAAATCAATATGGGGGACGTATGAGTGTGATGACCCTCCGGCTGTACTGCCAGTGGAGAGGTGTGTGCCATGTGACCTAGTGCTGCCAACAAAATATATTGCTGTGCTTGAACCCCTCACCATCCAGAGGATTCCCCCCTTCCCGACCAGGCCATTTTTTGTGATACGGCGCTGCGTTACTTTAACTGACAATTGCGCGGTCGTGCAACGCTGTACATAAATTTATGTCCTTTTTTTCCCCACAAATGGAGCTTTCCTTCAGTGGTATTTGATCGCCTCTGCGTTTTTTACTTTTTGCGCTATAAACTAAAAAAAATCCGACAATTTTGAAAAAAAAAATGTTTTTGACTTTTTTGCTGTAAAAAATGTCCAATAAAGAAATTAAAAAAAACACATTTTGTCATAAAAATTCTAAGCCAAAATGTATTCCGCTCCATGTCTTTGCTAAAAAAAAAAATCCCAATATGTGTAAATAATTGGTTTACGAGATGGTTTACAATTGGCGGTGTATATATTGGAATTTTCATATTTTTTTTTTTATACTAGTAATGGCGGCGACATTCTGACACTGGGAGGGGAACTAACAGCCACTGACGTCCCCAGTGACACTAATACTGTAATCAGTGCTAATAAAAAGCACTGACACTGTACTTATGGCACTAGGCAGGAAGGGGTTAATTTTTGGGCGATCAAAGGGTTAACTGTGTGCTGTGTGTGTTTTACTACTGAGAAATGCTGTGCAGAGAGATACAAAGCAGCATGTCTGACAGGAGAGAGACCTGTGTTGTTTACACACAGGTCTCTCCCCTGTCAGCTTTCCCTGATGATCGCCAGGTGCCAGTGGGAAATCTCCAGCCGGTGACCAGTGATTGACATCTGAAGCAGCCAATGGTGGCACGGGCAGGGAGCGCATGCTCCCTACCAGGAAATGTACTTCTGCTACAGAGTGACGGGGAACTGGTTAAAGAGAAACAGTCTCCTGTATGAATCTGCCCTTAAAGTGTTCCTAAACCCAGGACCCTGCATTCCCTATATCCGCTCTCCCCGGACCCTGCATTCCCTATATCTGGTCTCCCCGGACCCTGCATTCACTATATCTGCTCTCCCCAGACCCTGCATTCACTATATCCGCTCTCCCCGGACCCTGCATTCACTATATCTGGTCTCCCCGGACCCTGCATTCACTATATCCGGTCTCCCCAGACCCTGCATTCACTATATCCGGTCTCCCCGGACCCTGCATTCACTATATCTGGTCTCCCCGGACCCTGCATTCACTATATCCGGTCTCCCCGGACCCTGCATTCGCTATATCCACTCTCCCCGGACCCTGCATTCACTATATCTGGTCTCCCCGGACCCTGCATTCACTATATCTGGTCTCCCCAGACCCTGCATTCACTATATCCGCTCTCCCCGGACCCTGCATTCACTATATCTGGTCTCCCCGGACCCTGCATTCGCTATATCCGCTCTCCCCGGACCCTGCATTCACTATATCCGGTCTCCCCAGACCCTGCATTCGCTATATCCGCTCTCCCCGGACCCTGCATTCACTATATCCACTCTCCCCGGACCTTGCATTCACTATATCCGCTCTCCCCGGACCCTGCATTCACAATATCCACTCTCCCCGGACCCTGCATTCACAATATCCGCTCTCCCCAGACCCTGCATTCACTATATCCGCTCTCCCCGGACCCTGCATTCACTATATCTGGTCTCCCCGGACCCGGCATTCACTATATCCGGTCTCCCCAGACCCTGCATTCGCTATATCCGCTCTCCCCGGACCCTGCATTCACTATTTCCGCTCTCCCCGGACCCTGCATTCCCTATATCCGCTCTCCCCGGACCCTGCATTCACTATATCCGCTCTCCCCGGACCCTGCATTCCCTATATCCGCTCTCCCTGGACCCTGCATTCACTATATCCGCTCTCCCCGGACCCTGCATTCCCTATATCCGCTCTCCCCGGACCCTGCATTCACTATATCCAGTCTCCCAGGACCCTGCATTCACTATATCTGCTCTCCCCGGACCCTGCATTCACTATATCCGGTCTCCCCGGACCCTGCATTCACTATATCCGCTCTCCCCGGACCCTGCATTCACTATATCCGCTCTCCCCAGACACTGCATTCACTATATCCGCTCTCCCCAGACCCTGCATTCACTATCTCTGCTCTCCCTGGACCCTGCATTCACTATATCCGCTCTCCCCGGACCCTGCATTCACTATGTCTGGTCTCCCTGGACCCTGCATTCACTATATCTGGTCTCCCCGAACCTTGCATTCACTATATCCGCTCTCCCCGGACCCTGCATTAACTATATCTGGTCTCCCCGGACCCTGCATTCACTATATCCGCTCTCCCCGGACCCTGCATTCACTATGTCTGGTCTCCCCGGACCCTGCATTCACTATATCCGCTCTCCCCGGACCCTGCATTCACTATATCCGCTCTCCCCAGACCCTGCATTCACTATATTCCCCGGACCCTGCATTCACTATATCCGCTCTCCCCGGACCCTGCATTCACTATATCTGGTCTCCCCGGACCCTGCATTCACTATATTTGGGCTCCCCGGACCCTGCATTCACTATATCCGCTCTCCCCGGACCCCGCATTCACTATATCCGGTCTCCCCGGACCCTGCATTCACTATATCCGCTCTCCCCGGACCCTGCATTCACTATATCTGGTCTCCCCGGACCCCGCATTCACTATATCCGCTGTCCCCAGACCCCCAGAAGTGCTTTACAGACCGAAGTGCTTTACTGACAGAAACCAATTAACCTTCCAGCATGTCCATGGAGTGTGAGAGGAAACCCACACATGCAGAAGGAAAACTTGCAAACTCCATGCAGATACTGTCCTGGCTGGGATTCTAACCAAGGACTCCAGTGCTTTGAGGAAGAAGTTCAGTATGTAGTCAGACTGTTGGCAGAGCAGCACCTGTCAGACTCGAGGTGACCTCTCACACCCAAGTCCAAGAGTCATCCGTAGACAGAGTAATGCAGGCCATACATGGGTCGAATTCCAAATGATTTTTCTTTTACAAAGGATTTTTTTATTGTAGAACAAGCAGAGATAAACAAGCATTCGAGAAACATATACATTGACCAACAAGTATGAGGCATTTGAGAAATATTTCAGAACATATACTGGTAGAAGCATAAGTATAAACTGAATATTCAAGTGCCATGGAATAGAAAACAGGGAAGGGAGGGGGGGGGGGAAAGGGAGTGAGGGGGAATAGGGAGCAAACACATGACAAAAGACAAAGAAAAGGAGGTGAAGAAGTAAGAAGAAAACAAGAAGACAACTGATATACAAGCAATATATCTGCGAAACAATAAGATTAATACAAACATCGTACTAATCAACTGTGGGTAAAATACCCACCTAGAGGCTGGGTAGAGGGCGGGGCAAATAACCAGACCGCTAGCCAGCTCAGAGGGGGACACGATAATCTACCGGAACAACTCGACATTAATAAAAAAAAAAAAAGAGAATTATTTTGCAAACAACTTAGGCTAATACACCTGTGAGTGAATGGTTAACAGAAAACTTGCAAGACAATAAAAAGCTCAACCAATCAGAGCAGAGAATGAAAGAGGAAAAAAAAAAAAGGGGGGGGGGGAGCCTGAGATCCACTCTGGCTTGGAAGAGGTAAATCACGTGAAGGTTATGAGCCCCCTGGACCTGCGGATGTTGTAACGGGACAAATCCAGGTTCAAAACCAGAAAGTGGCGGCAAAGATCCACATGTGATAAAGCTGTATACTGACCGCCGGCCACTAAATATCAAGACACGGGGACTTCCTGAAAACGCTGGGCCTGTAGAGATCGAAGGGCCTGAGAGCTACTCTGGCTTGGAGAAGAAGATTTACGTGAAGACTGGGAATTCCGAGGGCGTGTAGAGGGCAGGATAGGCTTCCCTGAAGAGATGGGTTTTCAGAAATCGCCTAAAAGTGAGCAGAGTAGGCGATAGTCTGATAAATTGGGGTAGAGAATTCCAGAGGATGGGGGAAGCTCTGGAGAAGTGCTGGAGACGAGCATGGGAGTAGGAGACGAGAGCTAGAGAGCAGGAGGTCGTGCGAGGAGCAGAGAGGACGGTTTGGGTGATATTTGGAGACAAGATTGGTGATTTAATTTGGGGCAGAGTTACAAATGGTTTTATATGTGATTGTTAATGTTTTGAATTTTATCCATTGGGCATTGGGAAGCCGGTGGAGGACACTGAGTGGGGGTCAGTGGAGGGATTGGCAGAGAGGAATGGAGGACACTGAGTGGAGGCCAGTGGAGGGATTGGCAGAGAGGGGTGGAGGACACTGAATGGAAGCCAGTGGAGGGATTGGCAGAGAGGGATGGTGGCCACTGAGTGGGGGTCAGTGGAGGGATTGGCAGAGAGGGGTGGAGGGCACTGAATGGAAGCCAGTGGAGGGATTGGCAGTGAGGGATGGTGGTCACTGAGTGGAGGCCAGTGGAGGGATTGGCAGAGGGGGATGGAGGACACTGAGTGGGGGTCAGTGGAGGGATTGGCAGAGAGGGGTGGAGGACACTGAATGGAAGCCAGTGGAGGGATTGGCAGAGAGGGATGGTGGACACTGAGTGGGGGCCAGTGGAGGGATTGGCAGAGAGGGGTGGAGGACACTGAATGGAAGCCAGTGGAGGGATTGGCAGAGAGGGATGGTGGACACTGAGTGGGGGTCAGTGGAGGGATTGGCAGAGAGGGATGGTGGTCACTGAGTGGGGGCCAGTGGAGGGATTGGCAGAGAGGAATGGAGGACACTGAGTGGGGGACAGTGGAGGGATTGGCAGAGAGGGGTGGAGGACACTGAGTGGAGGCCAGTGGAGGGATTGGCAGAGAGGGATGGAGGACACTGAGTGGAGGTCAGTGGAGGGATTGGCAGAGAGGGATGGAGGACACTGAGTGGGGGCCAGTGGAGGGATTGGCAAAGAGGGATGGAGGACACTGAGTGGGGGCCAGTGGAGGGATTGGCAGAGAGGGATGGAGGACACTGAGTGGGGGCCAGTGGAGGGATTGGCAGAGAGGGATGGAGGACACTGAGTGGAGGTCAGTGGTGGGATTGGCAGAGAGCGATGGAGGACACTGAATGGAGGCCAGTGGAAGGATTGGCAGAGAGGGGTGGCAGATACAGAACAGTTAGTAAGGTGGATAAGTCTGACAGCAGCATTCATTATAGACTGAAGAGGGGATAGCCTGCGATGAGGTCGGCCAATGAGGAGGGAGTTACAATAGTCAAGGTGAGAGATAACCAGGGAGGGAATAAGCTGCTTAGTGGTTTCCGAGGTTAGGAACGGTCGTATCTTCCCTCTGAGAGTAATCAGTGGGAAGGTGTACATGTCTAATACTGAGGCATTTGTCCAGCTTCCCTTTCTCTTTTCCACCATCCAGGGCTGATCTTCCAGTGTTTGATGGATTCTGGTAAGTTAAAGAAGAATTCCAGGTATGGATATTTTATTTTCCAATATTTTTATTGACATTTTTCAAATGACAAATCATGCAATAGACAAGTGTCATGTTATAAAAGAAGGTGTCTAACAGCAGCAAGAAACAGCTGGTTGAATAAACAACAGACATACCTTAGGGAAAAAGAAAATCTGTGCAATAATAATTGGATAGCTGGAATATAAAATTCCCAGCATTAGGTCCGCCACGTACAGGGGAAGCAGCAATAGGAAACACATGGAGCCCAAGGAACACAACAAATAAAAACACAACAAATAATGTAGAACAAATAAAAAATGAACTCAACTATCACCAGAAAACGAAATGATAAAAGAGACAGCAGAAAGTGAGAAAAAGAGAGCAACAGAAACGAGAGGAGAAGAGGGCCAAATCGGGAAGTACTAAGACACGGAGATGTATGGAATCCACGGGTCCCACGCAGGGGCGGACTGACAACTCATGGGGCCCCCAGGCAATAGGGGATCATGGGGCCCCTGTGTCCTTGCCCAAACTCAAAAAAGCCTATGAAAGGTACCAGGGGCATCTCATTGGGCCCCCTACTGACCCCGGGCCCTCAGGCAGTGCCTGAGTTTCCAAATGGTCAGTCCGCCCCTGGTCCCACGTTTTATCCAATGTGTTAGCCGTATTGTGTAGAACACAGGTGAGTCTGTCCTTAATCTCAATCCAATTTAATTTGTTAACATCTTCAAGCGTAATAATTGATCTCTTCCAATATTTAGCAATAGTGATCCTCGCTGCTAACAGCATATAAGCAATTTAACCTCCTTAACGGTCTGATTATGTCAGTATTTTTGTGCTCAAAGCGGTACATTTTTTTGCATGGAAATATGTTGTTTTTTTATTGTAGGCTGTAATTCTTAGGAATAACTCACTGAAATCTGTCCGAACAAGAGTCTAGTAAACATCCCGGGGATGATAAAATTGAAACACGAAATCATAAATTATAATTTAATAAATAATCATAAAAAATAATAATATAATAATAATAAATTTAATTCAATAATATAATCAAACCAAAAACACTGAAATTTGAAATACAGAGGCAAATTCGCACATCGCTGAGCAAAGTCGCAGAATCGTTTTCAGTGTCTGATGAGGAATTTCCCCCACGAATCATTATCACTCAATTCTGCAAGTGGTTCTGATTTACTATCGCTGTTCTCTAGCCGGTCTAAAACCGCGTCTGACCTAAAGAAACGCTTTTTGGACGCCATAGACGTTTCTCAGTTTCCAGGCAGAAAGAACAGTAAAAATGCAGGCAGGGCGCCGGACAAAGCACTCGGGACAAAATGTATGTGAAATGGTTTGATACAGGAATGTTATACTATGTGATTTTAGTTTATTTAGTGAATGTCACTTTTTGACATTTTTAAATTTCCCGCCGTTCCGTCCCCCGTACGTCCCGACGTCACAGGGGATGGAACCCAAGAGACAGATGCTGGCATCGCCCGGAGGACATTGCCGGGGACACTGCAGGGGGGACATCGCGGGAGCGCAGGACAAGGTAAGTGCAGGAGGGATCCCGGAGCAACGCTGCAGTGTATTCCTGAGTGTAGCTCGGGGTTACCGCTTGTGGTGCTGAAACTTTACCCCGAGCTACACTCGGGAATACCGCCAGGGAGGTTAAGGGATTTTTTTGGAACTGTAAGTGGAAATTTATGGAAGAGGGCCATCTCTGGGGCCCTACGAACATTAACCCCCGTCACCGTGTAGATAAGGTTAAACATGTGGATCCAAAATCTAGGAACTATCAGACATTGCCACCAAACATGGACAAAGGATGTTCTAGAGCAGTGGTTCTCAACCTGTGGGTCGTGACCCTTTTGGGGGTCGAACGACCCTTTCACAGGGGTCCCCTAAGACCATCAGAAAACACATATTTCCGATGTGTAAAGAGCAGCTACTGTGTAGAAAGCAGCTACTGTGTTGAAAGCAGCAGTATTGGAGGTAAAATGACACTCATGACTTATAATTAATGGGTAAATAATTTTATGGTTGGGGGTCACCACAACATGAGGAACTGTATTAAAGGGTTGCGGCATTAGGAAGGTTGAGAATCACTGTTCTAGAGGGATCCCACAGGTATGCTATATACATAGTTGCAGCACATTGACCCAAGATGGACCAATGGAACTATGCTAAAATATCCATACCTTGGCGAGGATGCATCCTTCTGCCTCACCATCTGTGCTTTCGGCGTTGCTGCCACATGAGTTCTGTGGGTGATACTTTTTTTATTTTCAGTTTTTACAGAAAGCCTTTCAGGAGATCGAGCGATGCAGACAAATGTTGCTTTTCTCCTCTTAGAGTGGTTTGGAATGACCCCCATGTAGTGTGGCAGGCTAACATTTCCATCTCAGGCCCTGGTTCTTGGTGTATGGTGAGACTTTTTACTGTTTATTTACTGGATTCAGTTCCAAGAGAGAGGCTTTAGGGATGCAAGATATCGAAACGAGGCCAAAGATCGGACAGGTGTTCTGGAAGTAGGAAGCCCTTTAAGAGAACAATGCTGGTGATTGATGACATTAAGAGAGCAGCCAGAAAGATCTATGACCCAAGAGTAGACACCGTTTTTCTTAAGTTGCAGTAGCTTGATGTGGCCCTTGACCTTCTTATAGCAATCAAAGATATCTTTATTGATGAGTGTTGAATCGTTCTTACAATGTCCTGCAGGACTTCTACCCAGTTCTTCTGCTACACCATTTGGCAAGGAGATCCTTTACAGCTGTGGTCTCCAAACTGCAGCTAGATGCAGCCCTTTGCTTGCCTTTATCCGACCTTTGGGGCACTGATCCTCCCACTGTAACAAGGCCCTATTCATCCCATTGAAACCAACAACAAGGCATCATTCCTTCCGCTGACACCAGAAGAGCACAATACCTTCTACTGACACCAACGATAGGCACTATTCCTTCCACTGACACTTCAATGGAGCACTTTTCCTTCAACCTACACCAATGATGGGGCACTATTCCTCCTACTGATGCCAACAATGGGGCACTCTTCCTCCCACCAATACCAATAATGGGGCAGTATTCCTCCCACTGACACCAATGATGGGGCACTATTCCTCCCACTGACACCAATGATGGGGTACTATTCCTCCCACTGACACCAATGATGGGGCACTATTCCTCCCACTGATACCAATGATGGGGAACTATTCCTGCCACTGACACCAATGATGGGGCACTATTCCTCCCACTGATACCAATGATGGGACACTATTCGCCCCACTGACACCAATAATGGGGCCCTATTCCTCCCACTGACACCAATAATGGGGCCCCATTCCTCCCACTGACACCATCGATGCCATGCTCTGGGTAAAACATGTTTGGGGCACGGCTTTGGGTGGGTGTGAGGGGTATGCTCTTGTTGCAATAAACTTTGGCTGGAGTTGACCATCTTTGTGTGACCCCTTTATTTTGACTATAGAACAGCGTTTCTCAACCTTTTTTCAGTCAAGGCACACTTTAAAATGATGGATAATTTCAAGGCACTGTTTAAAATTCCACACAATCTCAAGGCACCCCATTCTAAAATGTAAAAAACTATTCTACATCCATCCAGTACACCCAACGTTAGAGGTGATTTTTTCTTCCAAAGCATGCCTTTGCACACTGGTGCAGACTAGTATTCCAGTGTTTCTCTCCTTCACTCTGCTAATCTGACTCCAGTGCTGATGGAGAGGGGCAAACAAGGATGATGTGCATGCATCCCACGTCCTCCTTATCAACTAATTATGTCATTGGTTGTCAGGATGCCGGCAGCTAGAAGGTCATAAAAGTGCACAATGAAAACCTGTGGCCTTGTGTACTAAAAGGCAGAATTGATCCACCTGCTGGCTTGTATACAATTTTGAGGCATTTTGCCAAGGCACCCCTGAAGAAGCCTGAAGGCACCCCTGAGGAAGCCTGAAGGCACAGCATGGTGCCTAGGCACCCTGGTTGAGAAAGGCTGCTATAGAGGAGCAAGAGTGGACTTCAGGGCTTTGGATCAAGTGCCGACTAGTATTCCCATGTTTCTCTCCTTCACTCTGCTAATCTGACTCCAGTGCTGACGGAGAGGGGCAAACAAGGATGATGTGCATGCATCCCACGTCCTACTTATCAACTAATTATGTAATTGGTTGTCAGGATGCCGGCAGCTAGAAGATCATAAAAGGGCCCAATGAAAACCTGTGGCCTTGTGTACTAAAAGGCAGAATTGATCCACCTGCTGGCTTGTATACAATTTTGAGGCATTTTGCCAAGGCACCCCTGAAGAAGCCTGAAGGCACCCCTGAGGAAGCCTGAAGGCACAGCATGGTGCCTAGGCACCCTGGTTGAGAAAGGCTGCTATAGAGGAGCAAGAGTGGACTTCAGGGCTTTGGATCAAGTGCCGACTAGTATTCCCATGTTTCTCTCCTTCACTCTACTAATCTGACTCCAGTGCTGACAGAGAGGGGCAAACAAGGATGATGTGCATGCATCCCACGTCCTACTTATCAACTAATTATGTAATTGGTTGTCAGGATGCCGGCAGCTAGAAGATCATAAAAGGGCCCAATGAAAACCTGTGGCCTTGTGTACTAAATGGCAGGATTGATCCACCTGCTGGCTTGTATACAATTTTGAGGCATTTTGCCAAGGCACCCCTGAAGAAGCCTGAAGGCACCCCTGAAGAAGCCTGAAGGCACCCCTGAGGAAGCCTGAAGGCACACCAGGGTGCCTGGGCACCCTGGTTGAGAAAGGCTGCCATAGAGGAGCAAGAGTGGACTTCAGGGCTCTGGATCTCAGTTGATTGCAGCGAATTGAGAAGGATATTGGCTGGCTTGTGAGTGGTGAAAGGGGTTGGGTTTGTCTATAAAAAGCGTGTTTGTATGTTGGGGACGACATTTGTTTGTAAAATATTTTTTGAGGGTTCCAGAATGCTGTGTTTGGATTTTGAATTGGGTTATATGGAACCATATACATTTCTAAACAAAGGATTTCCCAGCAACACTTACCAGCCCTCTTGCAAAGCAACCAATTTGGTCCTGTAACAGTTTGCATCAAAAACAGAGGGTTTTGTTGACACACATTTGAAAATACATGCGTAAGCCACAGTCCCCCATCAAGGGTCCTGTGTATACTGTGGACTTAACATTTCCAGAACCTCCATAGCAGGAGCACATATATCAATGGATAGGTTAAGGGCAGGTGTGCCTGGAGGAGCCCATCCCTCCTAAAAGGTACAGGAACGCACGTGACGGCCAGCTATACCAACATGACAGTTCTGGAAATTGTAGAGTTGTAGAGAGGATGCAGGGACGCACTGGATACAGAAGAAATAAACAAATCAGTGCTGGGAGGGAACCACACATACAAAGATCTCAATCTGAACAACAAACAGTACAAGTGATGAAAATAATAACTAATATAATAAAAATGACATCTAAGGCACAGGGGCAGACTGACAACTCATGGGGCCCCTGGGCAATAGGGGATCATGGGGCCCCTGTGTCTTTGCCAAAACTCAAAAAAGCCTATGAAAAAGGTACCAGGGGCATCTCATGGGGCCCCCTACTGACCCCGGGCCCTCGGGCAGTGCCCGAATTTCCAAATGGTCAGTCCGCCCCTGTTAAGGCATAAAAGTCCATAAATCCAGGGGTTCTAGGAAGGGTGTGACAGGCAAAGGCAGTTCCCCAGAGCGAAGCTCTACTCTGCAGGAAAAAAAAAACGAACAGAAGGGGGCGCCAATCTGTAGAGGGTTAATAATTTATTGATAACATAAAGTATGAAAACTACTCACAAAGGTAAGAAGTTAAAAGTAAAAGTAATCCTCTGATAAACTGTCAGTCATCCAGCAATGTAGTAATGGGTCCTGGTCATTCAGGATGAACGGAGATGGAGCCGTCAGCTGTCAGTGGTGCAGGGAGTTTGAAAATGGCGCCGTAACCAGCGATGACCGCAAGGAAGTCCGGACCTCGGCGGGCAACCAATGGCAGAGCAAGGAGAAGTCAGGTGACGCGTTTTTGAAGCGCTTGCTCTGCCATTGGTTGCCTGCCGAGGTCCGGGCTTCCTTGTGGTCCACGCTGGTTACGGCGCCATTTTCAAACTCCCTGCACCGCTTACAGCTGACGGCTCCATGCGTGCGTCCCTGTACCTTTAACCCCCCTGGCGGTATTCCCGAGTGTAGCTCGGGGTAAAATTTCAGTACCACAAGCGGTAACCCCGAGTGTAGCTCGGGCTTACCATGCGGTGTTGCTCAGGGATTCCCTGCAGCGCTTACGTTGTCCTTCGCTCCCGCGATGTGTCCCCTGCAGGGTCCCCGGCCATCTCCTCCGGCCGATGCCGGCATCCGGCTTCCGTGTTCCGGTCCCTATGACGTCGGGACGTACGGGCGCCGGAACTTTAAAATTTTAAAAACTGTCATTTTCTAATAAACGAATATTACATAGTAAAACAATCCTGTATCAAACCATTTCACATACATTTTGTCCCGAGTGCTTTGTCCGGCGCCCTGCCTGCATTTTTACTGTTCTTTCTGCCTGGAAACTGAGAAACGTCCATGGCGTCCAAAAAGCGTCCCTTTAGCTCAAAAGCGGTTTTAGACCGGCTAGAGAACAGCGATAGTAAATCAGAACCACTTGCAGAATTGAGTGATAATGATTCGTGGGGGAAATTCCTCATCAGACACTGAAAACGATTCTGCGACTTTGCTCAGCGATGTGCGAACTTGGCGCTATATTTCAAATTTCAGTGTTTTTGGTTTGATTATATTATTGAATTAAATTTATTATATTATTATTTTTTATGATTATTTATTAAATTATAATTTATGATTTCGTGTTTCAAATTTCAGTGTTTTTGGTTTGATTATATTATTGAATTACATTTATTATTATTATATTATTATTTTGTATGATTATTTATTAAATTATAATTTATAATTTCGTGTTTCAAGTTTTATCCTCCCCGGGATGTTTACTAGACTCTTGTTCGGACAGATTTCAGTGAGTCATTCCTAAAAATTACAGGCCTACAATAAATAAACAACATATTTCCATGCAAAAAAATGTACCGCTTTGAGCACAGAAATATAGACATCATCAGACCGCTAGGGAGGTTAAGGAGGGATGGACTCCTCTAGGCAACCTATTGGCTGGATAACAGCCCGCATCAAATTCATATGCAGCAGCTTATATATACTTGTTTGAAAAATAATTTTTTTTTTTAATGTGTCACTTTTTAGAACTGACAATAATACAATAATAAAGAAAATCTGTACATTCTCTTTAAAAGCAATCCCCCCCCCCCACCTAAAAGCAGCATTAGTTTTACGAGTCCATGAGCCCTTAGCTCCTCTAGAGAAGTATTTTATTTCTGAGAATTAATTGCGTGTGATGGAGTTATAAATGTTGAAATCTGGGATGATCTGTGTCACCAAAGCTGCCTGTCGATGAGCCTTTCACTTACAGGCCTAACATATAAAAATAGTTTCCAGCCGCAGGCCATGTCTCCTCCTGCAGACCCTTATTAGCACGGTGTGTATGTGAATCCACTCTCTGCCTCCTCCAGGGATCCGGCTGGTTGGGATTAAACATGATTAAAAGAGAAATCGATGGATGCCAACGGGGAATATCTGCAGAGGAGATGAGACACTTGTATCCGTTCGGCTAACAATTCCCAGAGTCCGGTCCTGATGGAGAAGAAGCAGCAGGAGACTGCGATGAACGCTCTTCTCTGCCCTGGGAAAACAAGGACTGGATCACGTAGACACCTCCCATAGTGTATTCGGCAAAGCCCCCCCGCCTTGCACCCATCTTGTTCTATTAACTGGAAGTGTTACAGCTACACCAGCCTTTCTCAATCTTTTCAACAGTGAAAAATCCTTGAAATAACTTTTAGGTCTCCAGGAATCTCTGCTTATTATTATTATACACTCAGGGGCGGACTGACCATTAGAGCACTCGGGCACTGCCCGAGGGCCTGGGATCAGTAGGGGGCCCCATGAGATGCCCCAGGTACCTTTCATTGGCTTTTTCCATAGGCTTTTTTGGTATGGGCGAGGACACAGGGGCCCCATGAGTTGTCAGTCCGCCCCTGTATACACTATATTGCCAAAAGTATTGGTGGGCCGGCCTTTACACGCACATGGACTTTAATGGCCTCCCAGTCTTAGTCCGTAGGGTTCAATATTGAGTTGGCCCCGCCCTTTGCATCTATAAGGTATGTTAATTGGATCCTGTTCAAATTGTCCCTAGTATGTGTATGTATGAATGTGAGTTAGGGACAGGGGCGGACTGACCATTCGAGCACTCGGGCACTGCCCGAGGGCCTGGGGTCAGTAGGGGGCCCCATGAGATGCCCCAGGTACCTTTCATTGGCTTTTTCCATAGGCTTTTTTGGTATGGGCGAGGACACAGGGGCCCCATGATCCCCTAGTGCCCGGGGGCCCCATGAGTTGTCAGTCCGCCCCTGTATACACTATATTGCCAAAAGTATTGGTCGGCTGGCCTTTACACGCACATGGACTTTAATGGCCTCCCAGTCTTAGTCCGTAGGGTTCAATATTGAGTTGGCCCCGCCCTTTGCATCTATAAGGTAGGTTAATTGGATCCTGTTCAAATTGTCCCTAGTATGTGTATGTATGAATGTGAGTTAGGGACAGGGGCGGACTGACCATTCGAGCACTCGGGCACTGCCCAAGGGCCCGGGGTCAGTAGGGGGCCCCATGAAATGCCCCTGGTACCTTTTGTATAGGCTTTCTGGAGTGTGGGCAAGGACACAGGGGCCCCATGATCCCCTATTGCCCGGGGGCCCCATGAGTTGTCAGTCTGCCCCTGGTTAGGGGCCTTAGATTGTCCGCCCCTTGAGGGTTAGGGACCTTAGATTGTCCGCCCCTTGAGGGTTAGGGACCTTAGATTGTATGCCCCTTGAGGGTTAGGGACCTTAGATTGTACACCCCTTGAGGGTTAGGGACTGATGTGAATGTACAATATATATGTAAAGCGCTGCGCAAATTGACGGCGATATATAAGTACCTGAAATAAATAAATAAAATAAATAACAGCCTCAGCTCTCCTGGGAAGGCTGTCCACAAGGTTCACATGGGTGTTCTCACCCATGCAATGTGATTTCTGTCAATCGCACCGTGTTCTGCGATTTGTTTCAGGGTGTCATTAACCTCCCTGGCGGTCTGATGATGTCCATATTTCTGTACTCAAAGCGGTACATTTTTTTGCATGGAAATATGTATTTTTTTATTGTAGGCCTGTCATTTTTAGGAATAACTCACTGAAATCTGTCTGAACAAGAGTCTAGTAAAAATCCCGGATATGATAAAACTTGAAACATGAAATCATAAATTATAATTTAATAAATAATCATAAAAAATAATAATATAATAATAATACATTTAATTCCATAATATAATCAAACCAAAAACACTGAAATGTGAAATAGAGCGCCAAGTTCGCACATCGCTGAGCAAAGTCGCAGAATCGTTTTCAGTGTCTGATGAGGAATTTCCCCCACAAATCATTATCACTCAATTCTGCAAGTGGTTCTGATTTACTATCGCTGTTCTCTAGCCGGTCTAAAACCACTTTTGACCTAAAGGGACGCTTTTTGGACGCCATGGACGTTTCTCAGTTTCCAGGCAGAAAGAACAGTAATAATGCAGGCAGGGCGCCGGACAAAGCACTCGGGACAAAATGTATGTGAAATGGTTTGATACAGGAATGTTATACTATGTGATTTTAGTGTATTTAGTGAATGTCACTTTTTCACATTTTTAAATTTCCCGCCGTTCCGTCCCCCGTACGTCCCGACGTCGCAGGGACCGGAACACAGGGGACACTGCAGGGGGGACATCGCGGGAGCGCAGGACAAGGTAAGTGAAGAAGAGATCCCGGAGCAACGCTGCAGTGTATTCCCGAGTGTAGCTCGGGGTTACCCCTTGTAGTGCTGAAACTTTACCCCGAGCTACACTTAGGAATACCAGGGGGGTTAATTTAGCATTGACACCCGCACCAAATCGCATGAACACCATACAATTGCAATGCGGTGCAGGAAATGCACAGGATTCGCAGTGTTTCTTGCACTATATCAGCGTGAACCCAATGTAAGGGCAGAAAAATGTTGCGTTTAGATGCATACAGCGTATAGTTTTATATGCATCTAAAGGCAGTACTATAGCAATCAATAAGCTCATACAAATACGTTATATTGGCAAAAGTATTGGTCGGCCGGCCTTTTCATGCACAGGAACTTTAATGCCCCCCCAGTCTTAGTCCGTAGGGTTCAATATTGAGTTGGCCCTGCCCTTTGCAGCTATAACAGCTTCAACTCTTCTGGGAAGGCCGTCCACAAGGTTTAGGAGGGTGTCTATGGGAAGGTTGGACCATTCTTCCAGAAGCACATTTGTCAGGTCAGGCACTGATGTCGGGGGAGGAGGCCTGGCTCGCAGTCTCCACTCTAATTCATCCCAAAGGTGTTCTATGGGGTTGAGGTCAGGACTCTGTGCAGGACAGTCAAGTTCCTCCACCCCAAACTGGCTCCTCCATGTCTTTATGGACCTTGCTTTGTGCACTGGTGTGCAGTCATGTTGGAACAGGAAGGGGCCATCCCCAAACTCTTCCCACAAAGTTGGGAGCATGAAATTGTCCAAAATGTCTTGGTATGCCTTAAGCGTTCCCTTCACTGGAACTAGGGGGCCAAGCCCAACCCCTGAAAAACAACCCCACACCATAATCCCCCCTCCACCAAACTTTTCACTTTGCACAATGCAATCAGGCAAGTACTGTTCTCCTGGCAACCACCAAACCCAGACACGTCCATCAGATTGCCAGCGTCGGATGCAGAGAAGCGTGACTGGTCACTCCAGAGAACACGTCTCCACTGCTCTAGAGTCCAGTGGCGGCGTGCTTTACACCACGGCATCCGACGCTTTGCATTGCACTTGGTGATGTAAGGCTTGGATACAGCTGCTCAGCCATGGAAACCCATTCCATGAAGCTCTCTACGCACTGTTGTTGTGCTCATCTGAAGGCCACACCAAGTTTGGAGGTCTTTAGCTATTGACTCTGCAGACAGTTGGTGACTTCTGCGCACTGTGCGCTTCAGCATGCGCTGACCCCGCTCTGTCATGTGACGTGGCCTACCACTTGGTGGCTGAGTTGCTGTTGCTCCCAGTTGCTTCCACTTTGTTATAATCCCACTAACAGTTGAGCGTGGAATATTTAGTAGCCAGGAAATGTCACGGATGGACTTATTGCACAGGTGACCACCTATCACGGGACCACGCTTGGAGTCACTGAGCTCCTGAGAGCGACCCATTCTTTCACCAATGTTTGTAGAAGCAGTCTGCATGCCTAGGGGATGGATTGTATACACCTGTGTCCATGGAGGAGATTGGAACACCGGAATCACATGATTCAGAGGGCTGGCCCAATACTTTTGACAATATAGTGTATTTACAGGTCAGGGGGCTTTAGTGTGCACATTGAGCTATAGATATAATAGTGAATAACAAATACGAAATGTAGCATACTTAGTGTATTTGACACCCACGAATGCTGTAAAAAATGTAGCCCTCCTCCTATGGTCAATGGAAATGTGCCACCCTATATTGATGATCAATGTAACATTCACAATTTAGTGGTGAGTGGCGTGTCTGTTAGATTGGTGGTCGGTTGAGAAGGGCCACCTTAGATCAGTGAGAAAATGTGTCTCCTACATTGGTGATCAGTGGGAAGAATGTCCCTTACATTGGTGATCAGTGGGAAGAATGCTCCTTAAAATGGTGGTGAGTGGGAAGAATGCACCTTACATTGGGGGTCAGTGGGAAGAATGTCCCTTACATTGAGGGTCAGTGGAAAGAATGTTCGTTACTTTGGTGGCCAGTGGGAAGAATGCTCCTTACATTGGTGATCAGTGGGAAGAATGTTCCTTACATTGGTGATCAGTGGGAAGAATGTTCCTTACATTGGTGATCAGTGGGAAGAATGTCCCTTACATTGGTGATCAGTGGGAAGAATGCTCCTTACATTGGTGATCAGTGGGAAGAATGTCCCTTACATTGGTGATCAGTGGGAAGAATGTTCCTTACATTGATGATCAGTGAGAAGAATGCCCCTTACATTGGTGATCAGTGGGAAGAATGTTCCTTACATTGATGATCAGTGAGAAGAATGCCCCTTACATTGGTGATCAGTGGGAAGAATGCCCCTTACATTGGTGATCAGTGAGAAGAATGTCCCTTACATTGGTGATCAGTGGGAAGAATGCCCCTTACATTGGTGATCAGTGGGAAGAATGCTCCTTACATTGGTGATCAGTGGGAAGAATGCTCCTTACATTGGTGATCAGTGGGAAGAATGCCCCTTACATTGGTGATCAGTGGGAAGAATGTCCCTTACATTGGTGATCAGTGGGAAGAATGCTCCTTACATTGGTGATCAGTGGAAAGAATGTCCCTTACATTGGTGATCAGTGGGAAGAATGCCCCTTACATTGGTGATCAGTGAGAAGAATGTCCCTTACATTGGTGATCAGTGGGAAGAATGCTCCTTACATTGGTGGTCAGTGGGAAGAATGTCCGTTACTTTGGTGGTCAGTGGGAAGAATGTCCCTTACATTGGTGGTCAGTGGAAAGAATGTCCGTTACTTTGGTGGTCAGTGGGAAGAATGTCCCTTACATTGGTGATCAGTGGGAAGAATGCTCCTTACATTGGTGGTCATTTGGAAGAATGTCCCTTACATTGGTGGTCATTTGGAAGAATGTCCCTTACATTGGTGATCAGTGGAAAGAATGTCCGTTACTTGGTGGTCAGTGGGAAGAATGTCCCTTACATTGGTGGTCAGTGGGATGAATGTCCCTTACATTGGTGGTCATTTGGAAGAATGTCCCTTACATTGGTGGTCAGTGGTAAGAATGTTCCTTACATTGGTGGTCAGTGGGAAGAATTCCCCTTACATTGGTGATCAGTGGGAAAAATGCTCCTTACATTGGGGGTCAGTTTAAATAATGTTCCTTACATTGGGGATCAGTGGAAAGAATGGCCCTTATATTGGAGGTCAATGGGAAAAATGCTCCTTACAGTGGCAATCAGTCAGCTGCCGATGGCTGTCAGAATACAATAGCTGGCACTGCAAATTCATCCATCCTTGCTATATAGTGTGGATGGAGAAACCTGCTAGATATATCTCATTCAACCTTCAGGCTGAAAAAAAATACAAACTCTCCTCTGTAGCCAGCTTTAGTCTGTAATAATGTCAATGCAATCTCATACAGGGAGACAGCCCCCCTCACAGTACACAGCAGGCACAGCGGCCTGGCCACTTCTATGGAGAGAAGAGTTATTATATTCTGGTGAAGCTCTCACACTGCGATGTTCTCTGGTATGACATCTGTTTGAATTGCAAAAATTGTTCGAATTAAAATTAATGAAAAGAAAAAAGTAAGTCTGTCTGTCCTCCCGGGGCTCACACTGTGAGTGCAATTTGTGTTTCTCAACAAAAGCCATTATATTAATGAGATTTGGTACAGTTGCTTGTGTTTCTTCTTGATGAGGCTTGTCAGAGTTTTGTGCTCTCAGAAACTCATTAAAAATGGTATTTTCAATTCAGAAATGAGGAGGAGGCGAGATTTCATCTTCTCTTCTCTGCTCACATTAAATGCAGCTCCACACATTAATTAACAATGGAACTATTTATCTTTATTAGGGATCATTTATTTGCAAAGCTGACCTGACAGCAAAAACGGTCATTTATCCATTTATTGCTGTGACAGACAGACCCTCCTCTCCAGATCTCCAGCTTTTTTTTTCTCTCTTTTTTTTGCTTATTCCTCTATCTTCACTATTTCTCCATCTCCCCTTCTATCACATCTCACTCCCTCCCTCTCTCTCCTTCCACTTTCTATATCTCCTTCTCTATTTCTTTCTCTATCTCCCTTTCTCTCCTGTTCTTTCATTTTTCTTTCTTCCTCTCTCTCGTTCTTTCTCATCTTTTCTTTCTCTTTCTTTCTCATCTTTCTTTCTCTCTTTCTTTCTTTCTTTCTTTCTTTCTTTCTTTCTTTCTTTCTTTCTATATGAGAAGAGTTCATGTAGATCTAAGATATCCCTCCCTATTTTCCCATTGACCCCTCTTCTCTATTCACTGACTTGTTTCTCTTTGGATTTGTTTATTTACTTAATTGAGATTTTGTCATATCACTTTCTTTCCCTCCCCTCCTCTATTTCCCCCCCTCTATCCCCCTCCTCTCTCTCCCATCTTTCTCTCCCTCCCCCCCCCTCTCTATTTACCCTATTCCCCTCTCTCTTCCTCCTCTCCCCCCCTCTCTATTTCCCCCCATTGCCCTCTCTCTTCCCCCTCTCTATTTCCCCCCATTGCCCTCTCTCTTCCCCCTCTCTATTTCCCCCCATTGCCCTCTCTCTTCCCCCTCTCTATTTCCCCCCATTGCCCTCTCTCTTCCCCCTCTCTATTTCCCCCCATTGCCCTCTTCCTTACCCCTCTCCCTCTCTTTCTCTCTCCCCCTCTCTCTATTCCTCTTTCTCTACCCCCCATCCTATCTCTATCCCTTTCTCTACTTACGTTTTCTCTCTTTCTCTCACTCTCCTTCTTACACCCCCCTTCCTCTTGTCTCTCTGTCCTCTTTTTTCCTCTCTCTCCCCCTCTCCCTTTCTCTCTCTACCCCCCACTCATCGCCACATCTGTCTCCCCCCCATCTCACTCTATCAGTCTTTCTTCCCCCTTTCTGTCCCTCCTCTCACTCTCTGTCCCTCCCCCCTCTATACCCCCCCTTCCCTCTCTTCTCTCTCTCTCTCTTCTTCCCTCTCTCTACCCCCCTCTCTCTCTCTAACCCCCCTCTCTACACCCCTCTCTCTCCGCCATTCTTTCTCTCTCTCTCTATCCCCATTCTATCTCTCCTTATCCCCCTTATCTGTCTCTCTCTCTCTCTCACCCCTCTTCTCTGCTCACATTAAATGCTGCTAACAATGGAACTATTTATCTTTATTAGAGATCATTTATTTGCAAAGCTGACCTGACAGTGAGAACGATCATTTATCCATTTATTGCTGTGACAGACAGACCCTCCTCTCCAGATCTCCATCTTTTTTTATTGTTTTCTTTTTTTTACTCTTTTTTTCTTATTCCTCTTTCTTCACTATTTCTTCATCTCCCCTCCTATCACATCTCCCTCCCTCCCTCTCTTTCCTTCCGCTTTCTATATTTCCTTCTCCATTTCGTTCTCTGTCTCCTTTTCTTTTCTCTTCCCTTCCCTTCTCTTCTCAGTGGAATCCAGAATAAGTCCTAGGACACTATTGGGGGTCAAAAATTGTATGAAGGGGATATGAGAAGAGTCCAGGTAGATTTAAGATATCCCTCCCTGTTTTCCCATTGACCCCTCTTCTCTATTCACTGACCTGTTTCTCTTTGGATTTGTATATTTACTTAATTGAGATTTTGCCATATCACTTTCTCCCCCTCTCCTCCTCTATCCCCCCCCTCTATCCTCCTCTCTATTTCCCCCACCCCCCCTTCCCTATTTCCCCCCATTCCTCTCTCTTCCCCCTCTCCCCCCTTTCTATTTCCCCCTCTCCCTCTCTCTATCCCATCCTCTCTCTCTTTCTCTCTCTATTCCTCTTTCTCTACCCCCCCCATCCTCTCTCTACCCTCTTTCTCTCACTCTCCTACTTACACCCCCCCTTCTCTCTCTGCCATTCTTTCTCTCCCTCTCTCTCTCTATCCCCCTTCTATCTCTCCTTATCACCTTTATTTCTTTGTCTCCCTATCTCTCTCTCTCTGCCCCCTCTTCTCTCCTATCCCTCTCCCTCCCTCCCTCTCTCTCCCCCCCTCTATCTATCTATCTATCTATCTATCTATCTATCTATATATATATATATATATATATATATATATCCCTCTCTCTCCCCCCTCCCTCTCCCTCTCTCTCTCATCGCTCTTCTCTGTCTCCCTCTCTTTCTCTCTACCCCCTCTTCTCTCTCTCGCTCTACCCCCTTCTTTCTCTCCTTACCCCCCCCCTCTCTCCCCTTCTATCTCTCCTTATCACCCTTCTCTGCCTCCCTCTATCTCTCTCGACCCCCCCCTCTGTCTCTCTCTCTCCCCCCCCTCTCTCCCTTCTATCCCTCCTTATCCCCTTTCTCTGTCTCCCTCCCTCTCTCTCTACCCCCTCTACTCTCCCCCCTCTTCTCTCTCCCCCCCCTCTCTCTCTACCCCCTCTACTCTCCCCCTCTTCTCTCTCCCCCCTTTCTATCTCTCATTATCCCCCTTCTCTGTCTCCCTCTCTCTACCCCCCCTTCTCCCACTCTAACCCCCATCTCTCTCTCCCCCCCTTCTATCTCTCCTTATCCCCCTTCTCTATCTCCCTCTCTCTACCCTCTTCTCCCTCTCTAACCCCCATCTCTCTCTCCCCCTTCTATCTCTCCTCACCCCCCCTTCTCTGCCCCCCTCTTTCTCTCTCCCCCCCCTTCTATCTCTCCTCACCCCCGTTCTCTGTCTCCCTCTCTTTCCCTATCTCACCCATCACCTTTCTCCCGGTACGCCACCAACATTCCTCAGTAGAATTTTCTCCTTCCGTGTGATGCATCCAAAGAACAAAGAGCGAGGTGACCACCTGTTCACACAGCATCTTCATTACCGAAATGTGCGCTTTGTCTGGACTTCCATTAAGAAAAGAATGTTAAAGATTTGCAAAGCAAAAAAAATGTCAGCAATGTTGTCCCCTTACATAGCACACTGCTGGTAATATCGGCAGCTTTGCCTGGTGATAATTAGAGGGCATTGTGTGTGTTGTATTGCTCGGTGTGTATGGGAATTGTGATCATTGTTACTTCTGGCTTCATTCTCACTTTGTTTGGAGGTACAATTGTGTGTTCTCTTGGAAACATTTGCTCATCTTTATAAGAATGATTGTTATTGCTGGTGGATGCATCACGCAAGACTCTCTGTAGATGTGGATTTGAGAGCCGTGTGGTCACCTGTCTCCTCTTTAGTCTGTATAGTTGCAATATCTCTGGGAAAACAGCACAAAAGACAAATATCCAATCTATTACCCATCCATGATGGCCACTTCTATAGACAAGATGGAGGTGGATGAATAGAAAGGCGCAGTAACTTTGACTGGATGATGGCAGACAGGGCTGCTGTTATGAATCACGGGGCCCCATACAGCCAACCTGAAAGGGCCCCCCTCTAAAAAAAAAAAACTATGATTCAGTTATGAATGAACACAGTGAGTGATCAGTACCAATCACTCATTGTGTTCAAGCAGAAAAGGAAGGGGCTGGTAAATGTGATGTGTTGATTGGACCTTTCCCCCACTCTCTATTCTGGAGGATCCTATTGTGTGCTTGCAGCTGCTGGTGGGAGGGAGAAGAGGGAATCAGGCAGCACTGCAGGGTGGTGGAAGGATGACACTGGGGGGCCTGGGCAGCAGGTAGAAATGTATGGTGCACAGGGAGGGTGATAGGTGGCACCAGGGGGGCAATTACTGGAACTGATCGCCTGTATGGCTCCCACTGCAGCAGTTGAAAGCCAGCAAGAGGGAGAGGAGAAGAAGCCGGTGTTCAGTTGCTATAGAGAGAGCCATACAGGGGATTGATTCCAGTAATTGTCCCCCACGCTGTGCTGATCAACTTCCCTGCCCACATCCGATTCACCCAGCTGCCTAAACCTCCCTGCTGGCCTGGGCCCCATACAGGAGGACTGGTAGTACCCCCTTCTCCACAGCCCTGATGGCAGACAGAGACATAGACCGCGCTGTCCTTGGCTGGTCACCCCTTTGCTGGCAAATTTCTGGGTGAGTCCAGGTTAAAGGCATCCCGTAATACGCTTGGACCCATTTCAGCCTTCTCCCCCTTGGTGATCTTTGGACTTTTCCTCTAGAGAGCATAGCACAGTTCACAGCTAAGCTCAGTGTCCAGTACCTGACCGGAGGCTGTAATAGAGAGAGGGCTCCCCTTATGGCAGTGCGCCCCTGGAGGTGAAAACAGGAGGTGCAGTGCCCAAAGAAGTATGGGTTGCCAGTGGTGTTGCTGCTTGGAAATGCCTGATGAGATGGAACCCGTGGGTGCTCCAGTTGCAGGATACATTTTTCCAGAGAACACGTGGATCCCGGAGGATGGGTAGAGTAGTCAGTAGCTAGAGCCAGGATCAATATGGAACAGCAGACAGGAGCAAGGTCAGGATCAAGCCGGGATCATACACAGAGTAGCAGACAGGAGCAACGTCAGGATCAAGCCGGGATCATACACAGAGTAGCAGACAGGAGCAAGGTCAGGATCAAGCCGGGGTCAACATTGGGGAACAGCTGAAGACCAGTCAGCATTTAGCACAGGCAGAGGCACCTTTTAAATAGTCCGTCTGGCGTCAGTCTTCATCGTGCGTGTTCACGATCGTGCATTTCTTTGCGCATGCGCACTTCTATTTGCCAATCGTCTCACCGGGATTCCCTTACAGTTGATGCCCTTATTTTCTTTGTCCTTGAACTCTCATAAGGAAGGTACTTCAAGTTCTTTTCATAAAAGCCGGCATTATTCAACATAGGAAAGTACTCCCTTGAATCCCCTAACGACTCCGAAATGTAAAGCAGCTCCACCTCCACCCATGATCTTTTGTGGCCAGGATTATCAGCCGATCTTATATTGATTTGTCTTGTAGTCTTATAATTGTCTGTTTTCTTGGAGACATTTGATCATCGTTGTAGGAAGTGTTGAGATCAGTATCTTCACTTGCCAGTCTCCTCGGGCTATACACTAGCAATGTCTCTGGGAAAACATCACACAAGCTGACTACCCAGTTTATTGATGGGCAAATCCTCTTGTTGGTCTGAGATATTTCATCGGAGGTCCACTGTGAGTTGCTGGCATTAATCAACATAGGAAAGGGCTCTCTTGGATCCCCTTACTGGTCCAAAATGGAAGGCAGGTCCCCCTCCTCCTCTGCTCCCTTGTGGCCAGCGTATATTAGTCAATTATCTACTGATTTGTTATGCGGCCTTATGAATTGCACCACAATGTCAGATGGTCCAAAAGGTTGCTTTTAGTAGCACTGACTCCCTGGTGAGCTGCTAAGATGTTGGGTCTTCCGACTGCTCCCAGTGGTGGCCTGCCCTGTTCCTGGACCCAACAATCACTAAGAATGATCTGTGGCCAGGTGGGATGGGCTCTGATGTGCAGCTCAAAGGGTCGACAGCCAGTCTATATTTTAACCACTTCAAGTCCAGACCAGGGGCGGACTGACAACTCATGGGGCCCCCGGGCAATAGGGGATCATGGGGCCCCTGTGTCCTTGCCCAAACTCAAAAAAGCCTATGAAAAAGGTACCAGGGGCATCTCATGGGGCCCCCTACTGACCCCGGGCCCTCGGGCAGTGCCCGAGTTTCCAAATGGTCAGTCCTCCCCGGTCCAGACACTTTCACCCCTTCCCGTCCAGGCCAATTTTCAGCTTTAAGCACTGTCACACTTTGAATGACAATTGCGCGGTCATGCAACACTGTACCCATATGAATTTTTTAGCATTTTTTTGAGACAGATAAAACTTTATTTTGGTGGTATTTATTCACCACTGGGATTTTTATTTATTTCGCTATATAAATGAAAATGTCAAAAAAGTTTTTCTTATAAAATTTTGCAAATAAGTAATCTTTCTTCATAAATCTTGGCCAAAACTTATTTGGTTATCTTTTTAGTAAAAAAAAAAACCCAAATTAGTTTATAACTAAAAATTATAATTAAAAAAAAAATTATTTTTACACTTTTATTTTGTTTTTTTATATTATTATTATTTTTTTTTTAACATACTGTCACCCTATCAGTACAGTGTCACCATAGTGACACTGTACTAGCTGCGGGGGGGGGGGGGGGATAAGAATTTTTATTTTTTTTACACTGATTGCTTTTACACTCGTAAAGGCTGTAAAAGCAATCATTCCTCCTTCTCTCTGGCTGCATTCCTGCAGCCATTGAGAAATACTCTGTGAGTTGTGATTGGTCACAGCTTGTCACATGGTACAAGACTGTTGTGAATAGCCCTGTACCATGTGACCGCTGTGATCATTCACAGATTTCAAAAGTAGAAAGCAGGGGCGGACAGACAACTCATGGGGCCCTCGCCCAAAAAAGCCTATGAAAGGTACCAGGGGCATCTCATGGGGTCCCCTACTGACCCTGGCCCTCGGGCAGTGCCCGAGTGGCTAAATGGTCAGTCCGCCCCTTGTAGTAAGCAATGATATCAGAAGTGACATCTTGCTTACTCCTATTCATGTGATCACTGATTGGCCGATCAGTGATCACATGCAGAGTAGTAAGCAAGATGTCACTTCTGATATCATTGCTTACTACGTGTGAAATCTGTGAATGATCACAGAGGTCACATGGTACAGGGCTATTCACAACATCCTTGTACCATGTGACAAGCTGTGACCAATCACAGCTCTCACAGTATTTTTCAATGGCTGCAAGAATGCAGCCAGAGAGAAGGAGAAATGATTGATTTTACAGCCTTTATGGGTGTAAAAGCAATCACTGTAAAAAAAAAAAAAATCTTCATCACCCCCCACAGTCTCACTATGGTGACACTGTACTGCTAGAGTGACAGTATGTAAAAACAAAAACATAAATAATAATATAAAAAAATAAAATAAAAATATAAAAAAATGTTTTGAAAAATTAGAATTTTTGGTTATAAACTCATTTGGCTTATTTTTTTTTTTTACTAAAAAGATATCTGACTAAATTGTGGCCAAGATTTATGATGAAAGATTATTTATTTGCAAAATTTTATAAGAAAAACACATTTTTTCAAAATGTTTGGACTTTTTCATTTATATAGCAAAAAAAAATAAAAAATCCCAGCGGTGAATAAATACCACCAAAACAAAGATTTATCTGTCTCAAAAAAATGATAAAAAATTCATATGGGTACAGTGTTGCATGACCGCGCAATTGTCATACAAAGTGTGATAGCGCTGAAAGCTGAAAATTGACCTGGGCAGGAAGGGGGGGAAAGTGTCTGGACTGGAAGTGGTTAAAGGATGCTCTTGCTCACTGTCAGTGCTGACTGGTTCCGTGTCCTTCGCTCTTCCAGTGTGTTCCTTTGTTACTGACCCGGTTTGCTCCTGATCTGATTTTGGATTCTGCTCTTAACTTGTTACCAGTTCCTGACCTGGATTGTTCCTGACTTTGACTCTGCTTATAGTTTGATACCTCGCCTCCCGCATGTTGATGACCTTGGCTAATCCTGTGACTTGGCATCTGTCTCCTACTTTGGCCTCCAGACCTGTTTGAGTGCTTGCCCCGCTATCTTCTGTTGCAGCAGCTCTGTACCTCGCTGAGATTTCCGGACACGAGTCTGCTGAAAGCTCTGATAAGCCACGTTTCCTGGGCCTGCAGTGCAAGTGGAGTGCCCCTTTAACCTCAGCTGGAGTATAGAACACAGCTACTGTTCCTGACCTGATGGGGACCGCATCTACTACTGCAGGTTCTCCTATCAACATCTGTTGGCACTCGTGTTCCTCCTGCCCCTCGGAGCCCTCTGTTCCACTTTCAGTGGGGCCTGGGCTGGAGATACAAGAGAGGCAGACCTCGTCATTTCAGTCTCCTCTCAGGTACATGACGGTAGGTGTGCTGCTCACTGTAATTAGCCGCATACACAGCTCCAGTCCTGCAAGCCAGAAACATATAATGCTGAAGAACCAGGGACCTGGTTATATACCCACATAGAAGAAAAATATATTTAAAATATATTTTAAAAATGTTTTTTCCCAAATACATTGACACATATTTGAAATGCTACTATTTTGGCCATATTCTATATATCTCAATAAAAAAAAAAAAATTATATATATATATATATATATATATATATACAGTGGGGATCGAAAGTTTGGGCACCCCAGCAAAAAATATGAATTAATGTGCATAAAGAAGCCAAGGAAAGATGGAAAAATCTCCAAAAGGCATCAAATTACAGATTAGACATTCTTATAATATGTCAACAAAAGTTAGATTTTATTTCCATCATTTACACTTTCAAAATAACAGAAAACAAAAAAATGGCGTCTGCAAAAGTTTGGGCCCCCTGCAGAATTTATAGCATGCACTGCCCCCTTTGCCAAGCTGAGACCTGCCAGTGTCATGGATTGTTCTCAATCATCGTCTGGGAAGACCAGGTGATGTCAGTCTCAAAGGTTTTAAATGCCCAGACTCATCTGACCTTGCCCCAACAATCAGCACCATGGGTTCTTCTAAGCAGTTGTCTAGAAAACTGAAACTGAAAATAGTTGACGCTCACAAAGCTGGAGAAGGCTATAAGAAGATAGCAAAGCGTTTTCAGATGTCAATATCCTCTATTCGGAATGTAATTAAGAAATGGCAGTCATCAGGAACAGTGGAAGTTAAAGCAAGATCTGGAAGACCAAGAAAAATATCAGACAGAACAGCTCGCAGGATTGTGAGAAAAACAATTCAAAACCCACGTTTGACTGCACGATCCCTCCAGAAAGATCTGGCAGACACTGGAGTTGTGGTACACTATTCCACTATAAAGAGATACTTGTACAAATATGGTCTTCATGGAAGAGTCATCAGAAGAAAACCTCTTCTACGTCCTCACCACAAAAATCATCGTTTGAACTTTGCAAATGAACATATAGACAAGCCTGATGCATTTTGGAAACAAGTTCTGTGGACCAATGAGGTTATAATTGAACTTTTTGGCCGGAATGAGCAAAGGTACGTTTGGAGAAGAAGGGGCACAGAATTTAATGAAAAGAACCTCTGTCCAACTGTTAAGCATGGGGTTGGATCAATCATGCTTTGGGGTTGTGTTGCAGCCAGTGGCACACGGAACATCTCACGAGTAGAAGGAAAAATGGATTCAATAAAATTTCAGCAAATTTTGGATGGTAACTTGATGCCATCTGTGAAAAAGCTGAAGTTAAAGAGAGGATGGCTTCTACAAATGGGTAATGATCCTAAACACACCTCGAAATCCACGGGGGATTACATCAAGAGGCGTAAACTGAAGGTTTTGCCATGGCCTTCACAATCTCCTGACCTCAACATAATTGAAAATCTATGGATAGACCTTAAAAGAGCAGTGCGTGACAGACAGCCCAGAAATCTCAAAGAACTGGAAGACTTTTGTAAGGAAGAATGGGCAAAGATACCTCAAACAAGAATTGAAAGACTCTTGGCTGGCTACAAAAAGCGTTTACAAGCTGTGATACTTGCCAAAGGGGGCAGTACAAAATATTAACTCTGCAGGGTGCCCAAGCTTTTGCAGACGCCATTTTTTTGTTTTCTGTTATTTTGAAAGTGTAAATGATGGAAATAAAATCTAACTTTTGTTGACATATTATAAGAATGTCTAATCTGTAATTTGATGCCTTTTGGAGATTTTTCCATCTTTCCTTGGCTTCTTTATGCACATTAATACAAATTTTTAGCTGGGGTGCCCAAACTTTCGATCCCCACTGTATATACACACACACACTGCATGTTGAAATGCGTTATGCATTTTTATTAAATATGTAAAATATTTTTAAAAATATATTTCAAATATACTGTATGTCTTTAAAAAATAGAAATCTAAATTTTTAGAATGCATTTACAATTATATATAAAAATATATGTTAAAATGACTTTTTTATATTTAAAAAAAAATTGAAGAATATATGTTAAAAATAAATAAATATATATATATATATACTGTATGTTAAAATGCGTTTTTTAGATATTACAAAATATATGAAATATTTTTTAAAATACATTTCAAATATACTCTATGTCTTTAAAAATACAAATCTAAATTTTTGGAATGCATTTACAAATATATGTAAAAATATATGTTAAAATGACTTTTTTATATTTCAAAAAAACAATTGAAGAATATATGTTAAAAGAAACAAAAAAAAATTATATATTTTTATATATATATATATATATATATATATATATATATATACACACACTGTATGTTGAAATGCGTTTTTTAGATATTACAAAATATATGAAATATTTTTACAAATAAATTTCAAAGATACTGTATGTCTTTAAAAAATAGAAATCTACATTTTTGGAATGCATTTACAAATATATGTAAAAATATATGTTAAAATGACTTTTTTATATTTAAAAAAAAATTGAAGAATATATGTTAAAAAAAAAAATGTGTGTGTGTATATATATATATACATATATATATATATATACTTTTTTTTTAACATATATTCTTAAATTTTTTATATATACTGTATGTTGTAATGCATTTTTAGATATGACAAAATATACTAAATATTTTTTAAAATACATTTTAAATATACTCTATGTCCTTAAAAATACAAATCTACATTTTTGGAATGCATTTACAAGTATATGTAAAAATATATGTTAAAATGACTTTTTTATATGTTAAAAAAAATTGAAGAATATTTTTAAAAATATATTTTTTTAAAATATATTCTTCAGATTTTTTTTAACGTATAAAAAAGTCATTTTAACATATATTTGTAAATGCATACCAAAAATGTAGATCTATATTTGTAAAGACATACGGTATATTTGAAATGTATTTTTTTAAATATTTGTCATATATTTTGTAATAAACACGCATTTTAACATACAGTATTTATATTTATATCATATATATATATATTTACTGTATGTTGAAATGTGTTTTTTTTTATATTACAAAATCTATGAAATATTTTGAAAATATATATTTTTTAAATATATTCTTTAGATTTTTTTTAACATAAAAAAGTCATTTTAACATATATTTGTAAATGTATTCCAAAAATGTAGATTTGTATTTTTAAAGATATACAGTGTATTTGAAAATGTATTTTTAAAAATATTTTTCAAATATTTTGTAATAAAAATGCATTTCAACATACAGTATTATATACAATAATATAATATATATATATATATTTATTGAACTATATTTTTAAATATATTGAATATGGCAAAAATTTTAGTATTTCAAATATATTTTTCTTCCACGTGGGTGACTTTGATGCTACCATGTTGGCTACCGCACCAGAACTGTTCACCAGAATTTATTGTAAATTTTAAAAAAATCTCAAAAGGGCACTAACACCGTAATATGTACCCAGGCACAAAAACGGGGCACTAATGCAACAAACAAAAAATGAAAATTATTATAAAATTATATCAATTACTTGCTAACAGTGGGCGGAATGGTGCCCCATCATTGGTGTCAATGGGAGGAATAGTGCCCCATCATTGGTGTCAGTGGGAGGAATAGTGCCCCATCATTGGTGTCAGGGGGAGGAATAGTGCCCCATCATTGGTATCAGTGGGAGGAATAGTGCCCCATCATTGGTATCAGTGGGAGGAATAGTGCCCCATCATCGGTATCAGTGGGAGGAATAGTGCCCCATCATTGATGTCAGGGGGAGGAATAGTGCCCCATCATTGGTATCAGTGGGAGGAATAGTGCCCCATCATCGGTATCAGTGGGAGGAATAGTGTCCCATCATTGGTGTCAGTGGGAGGAATAGTGCCCCATCATCGGTATCAGTGGGAGGAATAGTGCCCCATCATTGGTGTCAGTGGGAGGAATAGTGCCCCATCATTGGTATCAGTGGGAGGAATAGTGTCCCATCATTGGTGTCAGTGGGAGGAATAGTGCCCCATCATCGGTATCAGTGGGAGGAATAGTGCCCATCATTGGTATCAGTGGGAGGAATAGTGCCCCATCATTGGTATCAGTGGGAGGAATAGTGCCCCATCATCGGTATCAGTGGGAGGAATAGTGCCCCATCATTGGTGTCAGTGGGAGGAATAGTGTCCCATCATCGGTATCAGTGGGAGGAATAGTGCCCATCATTGGTATCAGTGGGAGGAATAGTGCCCCATCATCGGTATCAGTGGGAGGAATAGTGCTCCATCATTGGTGTCAGTGGGAGGAATAGTGCCCCATCATTGGTATCAGTGGGAGGAATAGTGCCCCATCATTGGTATCAGTGGGAGGAATAGTGCCCATCATTGGTATCAGTGGGAGGAATAGTGCCCCATCATCGGTATCAGTGGGAGGAATAATGCCCCATCATTGGTGTTAGTAGAAGGAATAGTACCCCATCATTGGTGTCAGTGGGAGGAATAGTGCCCCATCATTGGTATTAGTGGGAGGAATAGTGCCCCATCATTGGTGTTAGTAGAAGGAATAGTACCCCATCATTGGTGTCAGTGGGAGGAATAGTGCCCCATCATTGGTATTAGTGGGAGGAATAGTGCCCCATCATTGGTGTTAGTAGAAGGAATAGTACCCCATCATTGGTGTCAGTGGGAGGAATAGTGCCCCATCATTGGTATCAGTGGGAGGAATAGTTCCCCATCATCGGTATCAGTGGGAGGAATAGTGCCCCATCATTGGTGTCAGTGGGAGGAATAGTGCCCCATCATCGGTGTCAGTGGGGGGAATAGTGCCCCATCATCGGTGTCAGTGGGAGGAATAGTGCCCCATCATCGGTGTCAGTGGGAGGAATAGTGCCCCATCATCGGTGTCAGTGGGAGGAATAGTGCCCCATCATTGGTGTCAGTGGGAGGAATAGTGCCCCATCATCGGTATCAGTGGGAGGAATAGTGCCCCATCATCGGTGTCAGTGGGAGGAATAGTGCCCCATCATTGGTGTCAGTGGGAGGAATAGTGCCCCATCATTGGTATCAGTGGGGGGAATAGTGCCCCATCATCGGTGTCAGTGGGGGGAATAGTGCCCCATCATCGGTATCAGTGGGAGGAATAGTGCCCCATCATCGGTGTCAGTGGGAGGAATAGTGCCCCATCATCGGTGTCAGTGGGAGGAATAGTGCCCCATCATTAGTTTCAGTGAATGGAATAGTGCCAAATCATTGATATTAGTGAGAGTAAGAGTGCCCCATTGTTGCTGTTAGTTGGCAGAATTATGCCCCCTTGTTGGTGTCAATGATCTGATGTTGGTGTCAAAAAAACAAAGTGGGAAGAATAGTGCCCCAAGGGCCTGATAAAGGCTGGCAAAGGGCCACATCAGGCCCTTGGGCTGCAGTTTGGAGACCACTGTGATAGACCAACACAAAGTGGCCCATAATTGTGAAGTGGAAGGAAAATGATAAATGGTTTTCAAAATCTTTTACAAATAAATCTGTGAAAAGTGTGGCGTGCATTTGTATTCAGCCCTCTTTGCTCTGATACCCCTAACTAAAAGCTCGTGGAACCAATCGCCTTCAGAAGTCACCTAATTAATAGAGTCCACCTGTGTGTCATGTGATCTCAGTGTAAATACAGCTGAAGCCCTCAGAGGTTTGTTAGAGGACATTAGTGAACAAACAGCATCATGAAGGCCAAGAAACACACCAGACAGGTCAGGGATAAAGTTGTGGAGAAGTTTAAAGCAGGGTTGGGTTATAAAAAAAATCTCCCAAGCTTTGACCATCTCACGGAGCACTGTTCCCTCCATCATCAGAAAATGGAAAGAGTATGGCACAACCTACCAAGACATGGTAAGGCCGGGCAAGGAGAGCATTACGGTGGTAGTAAAGTCGTTATTTTCATGTTACCTACAGGTAGGCTGATAGTAAAGTTTCTTTGCAGGTAAAATTAATATCTCCTAAATGTGCGCCGTTCAGGAAATATTCTCTCTTTCCTAAAGCAAGGCACATGTGCTCTGAAGGAACGGCATACTCGTGCCACTCCTTCAGAGATGTTTTCCGTGACCCGGGACTCACCGATGGGAGTGACATCATTGCGGCCCAGCCTGTCAGACGGCCAGAGTTCACGAACCTGAAAGAAGAACTGGGTGAAGATGGAAGCGCCTACAGCTGTGACAGCACGCCGCTAGAGGGCTTCGTTTTAGAATGTTGCTAAACCCTGGACCCTGCATTCACTATATCCGCTCTCCCCGGACCCTGCATTCACTATATCCGCTGTCTTGGACCCTGCATTCACTATATCCGCTGTCTTGGACCCTGCATTCACTATATCCGCTGTCTTGGACCCTGCATTCACTATATCCGCTCTCCCCGGACCCTGCATTCACTATATCCGCTGTCTTGGACCCTGCATTCACTATATCCGCTCTCCCCGAACCCTGCATTCACTATATCTGGTCTCCCCGGACCCTGCATTCACTATATCCGCTCTCCCTGGACCCTGCATTCACTATATCTGGTCTCCCCGGACCCTGCATTCACTATATCCGCTCTCCCCGAACCCTGCATTCACTATATCTGGTCTCCCCGGACCCTGCATTCACTATATCCGCTCTCCCCGGACCCTGCATTCACTATATCTGGTCTCCTCAGACCCTGCATTCACTATATCCGCTCTCCCCGGACCCTGCATTCACTATATCTGCTCTCCCCGGACCCTGCATTCACTATATTTGGTTTCTCCGGACCCTGCATTCACTATATCCGCTCACCCCGGACCCTGCATCCACTATATCTGCTCTCCCCGGACCCTGCATTCACTATATCTGGTCTCCCCGGACCCTGCATTCACTATATTTGGTTTCTCCGGACCCTGCATTCACTATATCCGCTCACCCCGGACCCTGCATTCACTATATCCACTCTCCCCGGACCCTGCATTCACTATATCCGCTCACCCCGGACCCCGCATTCACTATATCCGCTCACCCCGGACCCTGCATTCACTATATCCACTCTCCCCGGACCCTGCATTCACTATATCTGGTCTCCCCGGACCCTGCATTCACTATACCCGCTCTCCCCGGACCCTGCATTCACTATATCCGCTCTCCCCGGACCCTGCATCCACTATATCTGGTCTCCCCGGACCCGGCATTCACTATATCTGCTCTCCCCGGACCCTGCATTCACTATATCCGCTCTCCCCGGACCCTGCATTCACTATATCCGCTCTCCCCAGACCCTGCATTCACTATATCTGGTCTCCCCGGACCCTGCATTCACTATATCTGGTCTCCCTGGACCCTGCATTCACTATATCCGCTCTCCCCGGACCCCGCATTCACTATATCAGCTCTCCCCGGACCCTGCATTCACTATTTCTGGTCTCCTACAGTACACAGAACATGGAAATGCAATTATTTTAGTAAATATAAACTGCTAAATACCTTTTCTCATCAGCAGCATATAGCAGTCTTCTGACTTCTGTCAGTGTCCAGCAGAGCACTGGTTAAAGCTTGCAGGAGGAGTTTTCTTTCTACTCTAGGAGGATGCAGAACCCCAGACCTCTGTCTGGACAGTGCGATTGGCCCTGTGCTGCTCACATGCACTCTCCAAAGAAAAAAGAAAAAACCTCTCCAGCAATACACACTAAACTGAGCATGTGCATGTGGCGTTCAGTCTGTCTTATCAGGAGATAAGACGTGGACATTTGAACAAGAGGCGAATCAGAGAAGACAGGATCAAACAGCCTTATTACACAATGCAGAGGATTAACCCCTTAGGTTCCACAGTGAGTATAACAAGCATGCTTTACTGCATCTACAGACTGATTGTACTGCTGGAGGTTTAGTAACACTTTGAGGTATGTTTTCTTTCTTGCTGTCTACTACCGCTTTAACCTCTTGGCGCTGGCTGAACGCAAGTGTGAGGCCTCCCGGCTGCTGGGCCTAGACGCCTAGCGCCCGACATTTGCGTTCAATTAAAAAAAGACATATGTGCTGAGAGTGCGCACCCTGCTCGCTCCCAGCACACATGTCCGGTACTCACGGAAAGGTCCCGATCTCCTCTTTCAATTGGGACCTTTCCCGATTATATGACCACCGTGACGTCGTATCACATGATTCTAAACCCCACCCCGCCTCCCGGCTTCTGAAACCCTTAAAGGGCCGGGAGGCGCCGGCACCAAATGGTTAATCAGAGAAGCAGCTGGGAGGCCCATGGTAACTATGGACCAAAATCTCTGAGGAACGTTTCCAACACCTTGTTGAATCTACGCCACGAAGAATGAAGGCAAAAGGGGGGTCCAAGCAAGGTGGACCTAATAAAGCGACCGGTGAGTGTGGTAGACCATATGGGCTCTCCTGATTCTCCTTTTAATATTTCTGGCTGGTCTTCTGGGCCTTCGTTTTGCTTTTGTGACTTGACCCTTGAGGACCCTTGAGGACCGTCACCACTCAACTCTCATATTTGGCCAGAGCCCGTCCTGTCCAACCCCACCACCAGGCCTTATGTACCGATATAATAATCTCCCATCTCCCTGTGGCCGTCTGTCCAGCTGGCCCCGTCATCTCATCGCTCAATGTCACATTTGGACGTGTCCCATGCACACCACATGTATTACACACGTCTGTTATCCTTCATCCCGCCGTAATGACTTCACCTGCCAATAAGTGCGGATTCCTTGTCAGCCGGCTATAAGTAATTACCTTCTGCTGTAAAAATAATCTACTTCCTGAACCACGGGCCAAAATGGCTGTGCAGGCGGCAAGCATTCATCTTCTAAATGGGGCGCCCAAGGACTTTCAGATCAGAGCGAGGGAATCAGACCTGGAAGGATCCTCGCTGAACATGTAATTCCACCCCGGGGTACGTTTCCAGAAGGAAGAACCGTATTTACGGAATATGACCTTCAGCGGTGTAATTGTTCTGGTACCTCTGGGAGATTCCACGGATTTTCTTTCATATGTCTATAAACAAGGCTTCCTCTAGTCGTTCAGATTTTCCTCCACCTGCAGACAAGCTCACCCACCCACTGCTCTTCCATGGGGTGTAAAAAAACATGTTTTGGGTGTAATTTTTATTTATTACAGGTACTTACAGTTGCAAGAAAAAGTATGTGAACCCCTTGGGATTACGTGGAGTTTTGCATGAATTGGGCATAAAATGTGCTCTGAACGTCATCTAAGTCACAACAATAGAAGAACACAGTCTGCTGAACATAATACTACACAAACATTAGATGTTGCCATGGTTTAATTGCACATAACATGTAAACATTCACAGTGCAGGGAGGAAAAAGTATGTGAGGCCCTAGCTTAATGACTTCTCCCAGAGCTAATTGGAGCCGGGAGTGAGCCAACCTTGACTCCAATCAGTGTGATGATATTGGATGTGTTGCTGACAGCTGTCCTGCCCTTAAAAAACACACACCTGTTTTGGGTTTACTGGTTTCAAGAAGCACTGTCTGATGTGAACCATGCCTCGCAGAAAAGAGCTCTCAGAAGACCTACGATCAAGAATTGTTGACTTGCATGAAGCTGGAAAGGGTTACAAAAGTATCTCCAAAAGCCTTGATGTTCATGTGTCCACGGTAAGACAGACTGTCTACAAATAGAGAAAGCTTAGCACTGTTGTTACTCTCCCTAGGCTTGGTCGTCCCGTAAAAATGACTGCAAGAGCACAGCGCAGAATGCTGCATGAGGTAAAGAAGAATCCCAGAGTGTCAGCTAAAGACCTACAGAAATCTCTGGCACATGCTAACATTTTTGTTGACACATCTACAATAAGGAAAACATTAAACAAGAATGGAGTACATGGGAGGACACCACAGAGGAAGCCATTGCTGTCCAAAAAGAATATTGCAGCACGTTTGAAGTTTGCAAAAGAGCACCTGAATGTTCCACAGCACTACTGGCAAAATATACTGTGGACAGATGAAACCAAGATTGAGTTGTTTGGGAAGAACACACAACACTATGTGTGGAGAAAAAAAGGCCCAGCACACCAACATCAAAACCTCATCCCCACTGTAAAACATGGCGGAGGGAGCATCATGGTTTGGGGCTGCTTTGCTGCCTCAGGGCCTGGACGGATTGTTGTCATTGATGGGAAAATGAATTCCAGAGTTTATCAAGACATTTTGCAGGAAAACGTACGACCATCTGTCCGCCAACTGAAGCTCCGCAGAGGATGGGTGATGCAACAGGACAATGACCCAAAGCATACAAGTAATTCAACAAAACAATGGCTGCAACAGCACAGAATACGCCTTCTGGAGTGGCCCAGTCAGAGTCCTGACCTCAACCCGATTGAAATGCTGTGGCATGACCTTAAGAGAGCGATTCACACCAGACATCCCAAGAATATTGCTACACTGAAACAGTTTTGTGAAGAGAAGTGGTCCAAAATGACTCCAGATCGTTGTGCAGGTCTGATCTGCAACTACAGGAAATGTTTGGTTGAGGTTATTGCTGCCAAAGGAGGGTCAACCAGTTATTAAGTCCAAAGGTTCACATACTTTTTCCTCCCTGCACTGTGAATGTTTACATGTTATGTGCAATTAAACCATGGCAACATCTAATGTTTGTGTAGTATTATGTTCAGCAGACTGTGTTCTTCTATTGTTGTGACTTAGATGACGTTCAGAGCACATTTTATGCCCAATTCATGCAAAACTCCACGTAATCCCAAGGGGTTCACATACTTTTTCTTGCAACTGTATATAGTGCCATAAATGTATGCCACACTCTACATATATATTGTACATTTACATCAGTCCCTAACCCTCAAGGGGCGTACAATCCAAGGGCCCTAACTCACATCCATACATACACATACTAGGGCCAATCTAGACAGGGGCCAGTTAACCTACCAGCATGTCTTTGGAGTGTTTCAAAAAACCCAGAGGAAACCCATGCAGGCACAGGGAGAACATGCTTCACGGTCTTCACAGTGTACTGTGGCTTGAATTCAGTGTTTGGGGGTCGTCTGACAAACTGTCTCCGCCCACTAGACCCAAAAAGAACAATCTTACTTTCATCAGTCCACAAAATGTTGCGTCATTTCTCTTTAGGCCGGTCAATGTGCTCTTTGGCAGATTGTAACCTCTTCAGCACATGTCTTTTTTCCAACAGTGGGACTTTGCAGGGACTTCTTGCAGATAGCTTGGCAGATAGCATGGCCACTCCATAACGTCCATCTTGTTGGTCTGGAACCAAGATGTTGCACGTTTACTGGTGTGTTTGGGGTCGTTGTCTTGTTGGAACACCCATTTCAAGGGCATTTCCTCTTCAGCATAAGGCAGCATGACCTCTTCAAGTATTCTGATGTATTCAAACTGATCCATAATCCCTGGTATGCGATAAATAGGCCCAACACCGTAGTATGAGAAACATCCCCATATCATGATGCTTGCACCACCATGCTTCACAGTCTTCACAGTGTACTGTGGCTTGAATTCAGTGTTTGGGGGGTGGTCTGACAAACTGTCTCCGCCCACTAGACCCAAAAAGAACAATCTTACTTTCATCAGTCCACAAAATGTTGCCCCATTTCTCTTTAGGCCAGTCAATGTGCTCTTTGGCAGATTGTAACCTCTTCAGCACATGTCTTTTTTCCAACAGTGGGACTTTGCAGGGACTTCTTGCAGATAGCTTGGCTTCACATAGGCGTCTTCTAATTGTAACAGTCCTCACAGGGAACGTCACACCTTCTTTCATCTTCCTGGAGCTGATTGGTGGCTGAGTCTGCGCCATTTTGTCTATTCTTCTATCCATTCCAATGGTAGTTGTTCACTTTCTTCCACGTCTTTCAGGTTTTGGTTGCCATTTTAAAGCATTTGTGATCATTTTAGCTGAGCAGCCGATCATTTTCTGCACTTCTTTATATGTTTTCCCCTCTCCAATCAACTTTTTAATCAAGGTACGCTGTTCTTCTGAACAATGTCTGGAACGACCCATTTTCCTCAGAATTTCAGAGAGAAATGCACTGTAACCAGCATGTACAACATTTGCTGCCTTCCTTCCTTAAATAAGGGCAATAATTGCCACCTGTTTATCAAAGAATGAATGACCTCACTAACAGAACTCCACACTGCTATTATTTTGAACACGCCCCTTTCAATGAGTGATTCAATGACACAGAATCAGCAGCATGCATGTCATGACTGTTGGGTCTGTTGGATTTCTATTACTCTACTACACCTGCTAGGAAATTATTTGCCTTGTAGAAATATCATTTCTACCAAAAACAGTGATTGATCCGGTTAGTGATGTCTGACGGATATTATTTTGAACACAACTGTATATGTAAATTGACGGCAGTATATAAATACCTGGAATAAACAAATAAAATTGAAAAAATAAAAGAAATCGGCCATTGCTGTGGCCCACTAATGATGCAAAATTCTTAGAAAAGGTTCTCAAAGAAAATTCTTTTGGAATTCGATCTGTGTATGGCTGGCTTTAGGGTCGGTTCACAATATAGAAACGCAGTCCGGATGTGTTTTTTATGCCTTCCAGTTCATTTTCCCCCTCTTTTCCATTTAAATAGTGACATGTGCGTTTTACCGCGTTCCAGAGCAGTTCCGCGCAGAAAGAAATGCCGCCTGTTCTACTTTTTTTTTCGCACTGGAACTGCAAGCGCTGATGTGAACTATGACACTGACAACCACAGCACCTACTTTCTGTGCGTTTTGTATGCAGAAAAAAACCACAAAAAAACTGAACCACACGCAGTGTGTACCAGGCCTTATGCCCCATACACACAATGAGAATATTGGACGAACGATCGGCCGTTTTTTCGCCTGCTGGTCTCACATGGAAACTCTGGCACTGCCCGAGGGCCCGGGGTCAGTAGGGGGCCCCATGAGATGCCCCTGGTACCTTTTTCATAGGCTTTTTTGAGTTTGGGCAAGGACACAGGGGCCCCATGATCCCCTATTGCCCGGGGCCCCATGAGTTGTCAGTCCACCCCAGGTACTGACGATCCGATTATCAGACGATCGGTCCTCGTACGAACATTTTTGTATGATCTTCTTATAGTGTGTATGGGGCATTAGTCCCGATGTCGTGTGATTTGCTGATCTCCGGCGCTCTGCAGACGATGGATTGGGATGATTGAAGTCCCAGAATTCCTCAGCTCTCTCTTCTGTCCCTGGAGAGGAACCTTCATATCACAGACAGATGTCTCCACGCATCTTCCCGGGAGAAACGCCGCGCTCAATCCTCCGCCGGGAGGAAACGTGAAGATTAGAACATCTCTGAATTCCTAGAGCAGATAATGAATGGGATTCAGATTTCCTTCTGATGAGCTGAGATGTGCCACCCCCCCACAACCGGAACGTATTCGTGTCTGCGACAGTAAATGCCGGAACCGTCTCCCGTTATCGCCTGGTTGGCGTCCTCCCTGCAAGGACTCTGCTGCTCTCACCATTGCTTGTGGTGATGGGCTTCATGTTTAAGTCGAACGTGAGTTTGACTCGAACATCGGCTGTTCTGTGACACACGAAGGGTGAGGGCGTTCTGCGAGATATTCCGTACTATGGACGCCATACTCATTCACAAAGGAGGAGGCCAGGATCTGGGGGGGCTTGTAAAAGGGGGCTTCCAGACTCTGATAAGTCATCCCCCCCGCAGACCCCCACAGCCCAGGGTTGTAGGGAAGAGGCCCTTGTCCCCATCAATATCAAATACATATTTCCCTCATGAACATGCAGATCCGTCATCATTTGTTAGACGCATTTCTGCTGAATTTTTTGTTGCTATTCTGTCTCTCTGTGTTACAATACACCGAACATTCGATTTGTAGACCGATCATTTCTTTGTGAGGGGCAAACATTCAACATCAGCAGGGGATCAAATACGCATTTCCTGCACTGTAGCCTAGTCAGTGCTTCCATGTAAGAGCTAACAAACTCATTGACTATTTATACACTGACACTGATTGTAATTTAAAAAGCCACAGATGTGGGACATTACCTCTAATTGGCATTGTAACCCGTGTGTGTCACCTTGTGTGTCTGTACCAAGGCTGAACATTCCAGGGGGCGGAGACTTCTGATCCAGGGGAGGAGACTTTTGATCGGGGGGCGGAGACTTCTGAGCCGGGGGAGGAGACTTTTGCTGGGGGGGGACTTCTGAGATGGGGAGGAGACTTTTGATCAGGGGGGCGGAGACTTCTGATCCGGGGGCGGAGACTTCTGATCCAGGCCATTTGGGTGATTTCTGATATTATGATTTAAAAATGAGCCAAACAACTATGTGATAATAAATGGCTTCATATGATCATCATCCTTCAATAAAAGAGCATTTGTTGGCAGAGCCGTCATATTTTCAATATCAATGCCAAAGTTTCACAATTTCTGCCAGGGGGTGCAAACTTTTGAGCACAACTGTATATGTATATATTGTATGTATTGTATATATTGTGTATATTGTATATGTATATATTGTATATATTGTGTATATTGTATGTATTGTATATGTATATATTGTGTGTATTGTATATATTGTATGTATTGTATATGTATATATTGAGTGTATTGTATATATTGTGTATATTGTATATGTATATATTATATGTATTGTATATGTATGTATTGTATATGTATATATTGTATATATTGTATATGTATATATATATATAGTATGTATTGTATATGTATATAGTATGTATATATTGTATATGTATATATTGTATGTATTGCATATGTATATATTGTATGTATTGTATATGTATATATTGTATGTATTGTATATGTATATATTGTATATGTATATATTGTATGTATTGTATATGTATATATTGTATGTATATATTGTATGTATTGTATATGTATATATTGTATGTATATATTGTATGTATTGTATATGTATATATTGTATATATTGTATGTATTGTATGTATATATTGTATGTATTGTATATGTATGTATTGTATATATTGTATATGTATGTATTGTATATGTATATATTGTATGTATTGTATATGTATATATTGTATATGTATATATTGTATGTATTGTATATGTATATATTGTATGTATTGTATATGTATGTATTGTATATGTATATATTGTATGTATTGTATATGTATATATTGTATATGTATATATTGTATGTATTGTATATGTATATATTGTATGTATTGTATATGTATGTATTGTATATGTATATATTGTATGTATATATTGTATGTATTGTATATGTATATATTATGTATATTTTATATGTATATATTGTATGTATTGTATATGTATATATTGTATGTATTGTATATGTATATATTGTATGTATTGTATACATTCACATCAGTCCCTATCTCACATTCATACATACACATGCCGGGGCCCATTCAGATAGGAGCCAGTTAGTTGGGTATTATTTAGATACAATCCCATCTTTTATATTTTACCAAATTATTGGGTATTATGTTGTGTCTCTGCACCAAAATTAATTTGCATTTTTCACGGAAGATTTCTGTTTGATAAACAGTTGCAAAAAAACTTTAAAGTGCAAAAAAACTTTTCGTGCAAAAAAAGTGTCTAAACTTGAAGAATTTCATCAAAAACCTTGATAATGTGATGGGAGATCATCCATAAATATATTTTCGGAAACGAAAACTCAGCAACACACCGATCCTCATCGATCAAATAACAGGATCAGAAAGTTTGTAATTTAATCAGAAATCCACTTCTCCAAAAGAAAAGACCACCTTCAAACGTATCCATGGGGGGAATTGCCAAGCACTCGGGAGAAACAGAAAGACTTCATGGTGCAATATTATAAAAACCAATTCCTTTATTAGGTACTCATTGCACTTACTCAAGAGGTGTCCCAGCCGACACCAGCATCAACAGCATAACAGCAATCACATAAAAGAGCCTGGCTACTCAGCACATGCGCAATAGCTGGCAGCCAAAAACGTAATGACGTCACATCAATCAAGCTCTGGGCGGAGCTTGATTGATGTGACGTCATTACGTTTTTGGCTGCCAGCTATTGCGCATGTGCTGAGTAGCCAGGCTCTTTTATGTGATTGCTGTTATGCCGTTGATGCTGGTGTCGGCTGGGACACCTCTTGAGTAAGTGCAATGAGTACCTAATAAAGGAATTGGTTTTTATAATATTGCACCATGAAGTCTTTCTGTTTCTCCCGAGTGCTTGGCAATTCCCCCCATGGATACGTTTGAAGGTGGTCTTTTCTTTTGGAGAAGTGGATTTCTGATTAAATTACAAAGTTTCTGATCCTGTTATTTGATCGATGAGGATCGGTGTGTTGCTGAGTTTTCGTTTCCGAAAATATATTTATGAATGATCTGCCATCACATTATCAAGGTTTTTGGTGAAATTCTTCAAGTTTAGACACTTTTTTTGCACGAAAAGTTTTTTTGCACTTTAAAGTTTTTTTGCACTTTTTTGTGGTATTGACATATATATTTTTCTGGACTTATGATTTGATGATTTTTTATATATATATTTTTTTTATATATTTATATACATTTACTAGCGCAAATTATTTATTAATTGGTACACTTTATATATGGTGGTTTTTTGCAGCTGGTACATTATTAGTAAGTTATATAATTTTGACCATAGGCGCTATTATTTATTTTTCTGATAAACAGTTGCGCAGGTATTGTGAGACACATAAAACGTACAGCTGCCATCATTTTATTCTACAGGGTTCTTTCTTATTGGGGATTTGTTGGGGGGTTTTCAGCAATCTTCAGGCCTAAAATGTGTGCGAAAACTACAAAAAAAAGGTCACAAGTGACACAATACACTGATGTTGATGTCACAAGTCGCTTGTGTGGGCTTGCTGCAGGGCTGCTGTTAGAAACAGCGGGGCCCCATGCAGCCAGCTTGGTGGAGCCCCTCTTCAAAAAAAAAACAAAACATAGTTTACTATGCTTCAGTTATGTATCTACACAGTGAGTGATTGGTACCAGTCACTCCATGTGTTCATTCGGGAAAAGAAAGGGGCTGGTAAATGTGACGTATTTGCCGGACCCTTCCCCCCCACTCTCCATCCTGAAAGATCTTATTGTGTGCTTGCAGCTGCTGAAAGGAGAGGAGGGGAGTCTGCAGCACTGTGAGGGCACACCGGGGGGCCTGGGCAGAAGGGGGAAACGTATGGCGCACAGGGAGGGTGATGGGGCAAATACTGGAACCAATCCCCTGTATGACTCTTCTCTGCAGCAGCTGAAAGCCAATGGGAGGAAGAGAATAAGCCAGATTTCAGCTGCTAAAAGGAGACGAGGGGAGCCGGCAGCACTGTGGGGGGCACACCGGGGGGCCTGGGCAGAAGGGGGAAACGTATGGCACACAGGGAGGGTGATGGGGCAAATACTGGAACCAATCCCTGTATGACTCTTCTCTGCAGCAGCTGAAAGCCAGCAGGGGGGAGAGGAGAAGAAGCCAGATTTCAGCTGCTAAAAAGGAGAGGAGGGGAGCCGGAAGCACTGTGAGGGCACACCGGGGGGCCTGGGCAGAAGGAGGAAATGTATGGTGCACAGGGAGGGTAATGGGGCAAATACTGGAACCAATCCCCTGTATGTTTCTTCTCTGCAGCAACTGAAAGCCAGTGGGAGGAAGAGAAGAAGCCAGATTTCAGCTGCTAAAAGGAGAGGAGGGGAGCCGGCAGCACTGTAAGGGCACACCGGGGGGCCTGGGCAGAAGGGGGAAACGTATGGCGCACAGGGAGGGTGATGGGGCAAATACTGGAACCGATCCCCTGTATGGCTCTTCTCTGCAGCAGCTGAAAACCAGCAGGAGGGAGAGGAGAAGAAGCCAGATTTCAGCTGCTGAAAGGAGGGGAGCCGGCAGCACTGTGGGGGCACACCCGGGGGGGCCTGGGCAGAAGGGGGAAACGTATGGTGCACAGGGAGGGTGATGGGGCAAATACTGGAACCGATCCACTGTATGTCTCTTCTCTGCAGCAGCTGAAAGCCAGCAGGAGGGAGAGGAGAAGAAGCCAGATTTCATTTGCTGCAGAGAGAGCCATACAGGGGATCAGTTCCAGTAGTTACCCCCTCTCATCCTCCCTGCCCACATCCATTTCCCCCAGCTGGCCTGGGCCCCGTACAAGAGGGCTGGTGGTATCCCGTCATCCACAGCCCTGCATATGTGCGATCATTCTTTCCCTGCGTTTCGTTCCAGGGGTTGGCCAGTCAGTTTGTCCGGGGGGTCATCCTCTGCGTTGTCACCCACCCCCCCCCGGATTCATCATCTTGCTTGGCGATGAGATGATGGCGCTCAGCCATGTAGCCGACGCTCCGGCGCTCTCACCATGCTGAACACGCGGCGTCCCGAGTCAGTGAATATTGCTTGTCAGTCATCCTCATCCTGCCGGCGAGTCCTCATTACAGATACAAATTAAAGGAGCGCGGTGTGCTAACTGCAAATCAATGTCTATCCCATTTCATTCTCCTGATGAAAATAACAAATCCATCTCATACAAACAGACACGCATCGCTCCCCCCCTCCCCCGCCCACCGCAAATCCATCCGACACGGACAAGACGGATGGGAGTTCGAGCGACTGACGCGCGGGGAGACACAGACCAAATGCCGATCGAACGCTTCATTATGATAGGGGAAGGTATTAAAAGATACCCGTCCTTGTAGAAAACACGGGAACTGCCTCTCCTGGAAACGCCACTCGCCTGGCTATGCACTTCCTGAGCCCCTGACAAGCATGCAGCCAGTGAAGTCAGAGTGAAGTTCTAGATTAGTGACTTATTAAAGCCTCTGGGTCTGCATCTGCATACAGGTTCGGGTACAGCGAGGGCTGTTTCGCACTCTGAACAGCGATCTCATTTGACAGGCAGTGAGCGGGCTTTATAACGCGCCTGATTTAGCCCCGGGTTCACTCTGACGCGGTCCGGAATTTGCAGCATTCTCTGTGTGAATTCCGCACCGCATCAGAATTGCGCCCCGTTCATGCGAACTGCTGCGGATGTGTATGTTACAACCCCCCGAAATCGGTCCACAAAACGCGGCGCGATGTGCAGAATCCCATGGTGGTGCGGGATTTTCGGATTTAGGCATCTTTCACTCAGGCACCATGTATTTCTTTGGACTAGAGGATGTAAACGGATGATCATCTTTTTACATCCGTTAATGTCCACATCCGTTAACATCCGTTTTTTTAAACGGAAGAAAACCCTATTTTTCTTCCGCAAAAAAAAAGAAACGGACGAAAAACGGATGTAGACGGATGAAAACGGATCTAAACAGATCTAAACGTATGAAAAATGGATGTAAACCAATGTAAACGGATGAAAAACAGATGTAAACAGATGTAACCGGATGAAAAAAACGGATGTAAACGGATGTAAACACGTATATAAAACAATGTAAACGGATGAAAACGGATGTAGACAGATGAAAAAACTGATGAAAAAACGGATGTAAACGTATAAAAACTGATTTAAACGAATGGAAAACAGATGTAAACCAATGTAAATGGATGAAAAACGGATGTAAACAGATGAATAAACGGATGTAAATGGATGTAAAAACGGACCTAAACTGATCAAAAATGGATGTAAACGAATGAAAAAAAAAATCAGATGTAAATGCATGTAAAAATGGATGTAAAAGGATGAAAAATGGATGTAAACGGATGAAAAAACAGATGAAAAAACTAATCTAAACGGATGAAAAACAGATGTAAACCAAAGTAAATGCATGAAAAATGGATGTAAACGGATGAAAAAGATGAAAAAAACGGATGAAAAACGGATGAAAAAACAGATGTAAATGGATGCAAAAAAACGGACTAAACAGATGTAAACCAATGTAAACAGATGAAAAACGGATGTAAACAGATGAAAAAACCTGATGAAAAAACAGATGTAAACAGATAAAAAATGGATGTAAACGAATGAAAAAACTGATCAAAAACCAGATGCAAACAGATGAAAAAACAGATGTAAACTCATCTTTTCTTTTCTTTCCCAGCTGCCTAACCTCTGCCCTCTGAAAAGCGATCTATTGCAACGTTAGGAATTCCTAACTCAATCCTAACCTAGTTTACACTTGCAGTGGGGGGCAGTAAAACAGTGTGGCAACAGAGGGGGGTGTACATATACCACACCTGAGATGCTTTGCACCATGGCAAGGCAAACATGATCCCTGCGGTCTCATTCGGCAGACAGTGGCCGCTGAACACAACCCCGCAATGGGGGCTCCCCATAAACGCATGCAATCACACATTTTTTTTCTCTTTTTTGGATGGGGTTAGTTTACATTTGCAACTAGCGGGTGGTAAAAAATGAAGGTTGAGCTATGTTTTTATTTACTCCCCCCCCACACAAAAATGATTCCCTCCCCGGTAAGTACCGCCCACCGAACGTGACCTATTCAAGGGACTGCGGCTGTACCGCAACTGCCTCGCAGTCACATGCAATGCCGGCGGTCACGGGGTGGTGATGCGGGATTTTAGGATTTAGGCCTCTTTCACCCGCGCGTTCCGTATGTCCATTTGTCATCAGTCTGGTTACGGAGGAAAAACGGACCCCATGTATTTCTATGTCTGCATCCGTTAGCATCCGTTTTTTTTGAACGGAAGAAAACCCTATTTTTCATCCGCAAGAAAAACTGGAACAGACGGAAAACGGATGTAGATGGATCTAAATGGATCTAAATGGATGAAAAAGGGATGTAAACCAATGTAAACCAATGTAAACTGATGAAAAACGTATGTAAACGGATGTAAACTGATGAAAATAAAATGGATGTAAACTGATGTAAACTGATGTAAAAACGGATGTAAATGGATGTAAACCAATGTAAACGGATGAAAAAAGGATGTTAACGGATGAAAAAAACTGATGAAAAAACGGATGTAAACGGGTGAAAAACAGATCTAAACGGATGCAAAATGGGTGTAAACCAATGTAAATGGATGAAAAACAGATGAAAACGGATGAAAAAGATGAAATAATGGATGTAAACGGATGAAAAACGGATGTAAATGGATGTAAAAATGGACCTAAATGGATCTAAACGAATGTAAACCAATGTAAACGGATGAAAAACGGATGTAAATGAATGAAAATACATATGTAAACGGATGAAAAATTAATATAAACAGATGAAAAAACAGATGAAAAAATGGATGTGAATGGATGAAAAAACTGATGTAAACAGATGAAAAATGGATGTAAACAGATGAAAAAACTGATGTAAACAGATGGAAAAACTGATGAAAAAATTGATGAAAAATGGATGTAAACAGATGAAAAAACTTATGAAAAAACAGATGTAAACAGATGAAAAAACTGATGAAAAAATGGATGAAAAACGGATGTAAACAGATGAAAAGAACGGATGTAAACTGATGAAAAAAAATGGATGTAAACAGATGTAAACAGTTGAAAAAACGGATGAAAAAATGGATGAAAATGTATGTAAACAGATAAAAAAAACAGATGTAAACCGATGAAAAAACTGATGAAAAAATGGATGTAAACGGATGAAAAAGACTGATGTAAATGGATGAAAACTGGATGTAAACATGAAAAAACTGATGAAAAAAAATGATGAAAAAAGTGATGGAAAAACGGATGTAAACTGATGTAAACTGATCTGTTTTTTCTTTGAAAGAAATGTGAGTGAATTGGAGAAAAAAAAAATGGAGCGCCCGTGTAATAGGACCCTAAAACAGGTGGTAAGGAGGCGGCATATCACCTCCCAACTGCCTGACATCCGCCCTCTGAAAAGCGATCCATTACAACTAACCCAATCCTAACTGTGGAGTAAGGCCTAGTTTACACTTGCAGTGGGGGGCAGTAAAACAGTGTGGCAACAGAGGGGGGGTGTACATATACCACACCTGAGATGCTTTGCACCATGGCAAGGCAAACATGATCCCTACGGTCTCATTCGGCAGACAGTGGCCGCCGAACACAACCCCGCAATGGTGGCTCCCCATAAACGCATGCAATGTGCACAGTCGCGGCGTGCTGGTGGGGCGATGAAGGGGTTCAAACAAGCGGTGAGGAGGCTCCCCACTGCCCGTCATGTGTCCAATGAAGGAGGCCTCAGGTCACGTGTCAGGTTTATGCTGATGGCTGTGTTCCTGCTGAGGAGACTACTGTGGTGACCACACAGGAAATGAGGGGAAATCTCTCCGTTGGGGACACAGGTTGCAATAGAAACCTGACAGCGGGTTTAACTCTTCCCACTCCATTAAAAAATACACTTTGGCTAACTATCCATTGTAATGGCTACTTACCTGTGAGGAGCAGAACTGAGCGCCTGATCATACTATAAGGTGATCCAGGGAATATCCGATTGCCTCTCGGGGGATCAGGAAGGAATTAATTCCCTGCAGGAGCAAATTGGATCGTGCTTTGCTGGGTTTTTATGCCTTCCTCTGGATCAACTGTGGGTGTAGGATTATAACTTTTTTTTTCTATGGTTGAACTGGGTGGACTTTTGTCTTTTTTCAGCCAGACGAACTATGTAACTATGTAACACTGTGGTGCTGCGGTAGCATGCGTGTTACTCTGCGCTTTGTTAAATGCGTTGATGTGATGCAATGACATTCATTTCAATGAAGCCTTGCTGATGGACATGCGTTGCAGTCCCCGTTTTTGGCAGTACACGTGGCGCTTTGTGCCGCCCTGCAACAGATCTCCATTGGAAGGTGCGTTGGGGTACCACTCAAAACGAACAGCACCTCATTGCACCAATGCATTCAGCGCTGTACATGCGGGTGCGCGGTAACACAATGACACGGTGTGAATGAGCGCTAAAGGTGCCCACTGATCGTCTAATAATCTGATGGGTTTTAGTATATTTATAATTGGGGGGTGGTAAAAACACAAGCTGCCCTCTAACCACAAGTGTAAACTAGGCCTTAGGGCCGGTTCACACTAGGATTGCCTGGGAATGCGTGCGTTCCTGTGCGATCCCATCATGTGAATGGGCTTCAAAACACACTAGACCATGCAACAAGTAGTACCTCACACGTGGAAGAAAAATATATCTGAAATATATTTTAAAAATATTCTTCCCAAATATATTGACATATATTTGAAATACTACAATTTTGACCATATTCAATGTATTTCAAAATATGTTTCAATAAATATATATATAGTGCATGTTGAAATGTGTTTTTATTACAAAATATATGAAAAATACATTTCAATATATAAATATATTTAAAAAATATTCTTCCCAAATATATGGACATATATTTGAAATGCTACAGTTTTGGCCGTATTCTATATATATACACAGTGGGGCAAAAGAGTATTTATTCAGCCACCAATTGTGCAAGTTCTCCCACTTACAAAGATGAGAGAGGCCTGTAATTGGCATCATAGGTAGACCTCAACTATGAGAGACAAAATGAGAAAAATAATCCAGACAATCACATTGGCTGATCTGGAAAGAATTTATTTGCAAATTATGGTGGAAAATAAGTATTTGGTCAATATCAAAAGTTCCTCTCAATACTTTGTTATATATCCTTTGTTGGCAATGAGAGAGGTCAGACGTTTCCTGGAAGTCTTCACAAGGTTGGCGCACACTGTTGCTGGTATGTTGGCCCATCCTCCATGCAGATCTCCTCTAGAGCAGTGATGTTTTGGGGCTGTCGCTGGGCAACACGGACTTTCAAGGTTTTCTATGGGGTTGAGATCTGGAGACTGGCTAGGCCACTCCAGGACCTTGAAATGCTTCTTACGAAGCCACTCCTTCGTTGCCCGGGCGGTATGTTTAGGATCATTGTCATGTTGGAAGACCCAGCCACGTTTCATCTTCAATGCCCTTGCTGATGGAAGGAGGTTTGCACTCAAAATCTCACGATACATGGCCCCATTCATTCTGTCCTGTACATGGATCGGTCGTCCTGGTCCCTTTGCAGAGAAACAGCCCCAAAGCATGATGTTGCCACCCCCATGCTTCACAGTAGGTATGGTGTTCTTTGGATGCAACTCAGCATTCTCTCTCCTCCAAACACGACGAGTTGTGTTTCTACCAAACAGTTCTATTTTGGTTTCATCTGACCATATGACATTCTCCCAATCCTCTTCTGGATCATCCAAATGCTCTCTAGCAAACTTCAGACGGGCCCGGACATGTACTGGCCTAAGCAGGGGGACACGTCTGGCACTGCAGGATCTGAGTCCCTGGCGGCGTAGTGTGTTACTGATGGTAGCCTTTGTTACGTTGGTCCCAGCTCTCTGCAGGTCATTCACTAGGTCCCCCCGTGTGGTCCTGGGATTTTTGCTCACCGTTCTTGTGATCATTTTGACTCCACGGGGTGAGATCTTGCGTGGAGCCCCAGATCGAGGGAGATTATCAGTGGTCTTGTATGTCTTCCATTTTCTAATTATTGCTCCCACAGATGATTTGTTCACACCAAGCTGCTTGCCTATTGCAGATTCAGTCTTCCCAGCCTGGTGCAGGTCTACAATTTTGTTTCTGGTGTCCTTCGACAGCTCTTTATTCTTCACCATAGTGGAGTTTGGAGTGTGACTGTTTGAGGTTGTGGACAGGTGTCTTTTATACTGATAACAAGTTCAAACAGGTGCCATTGATACAGGTAATGAGTGCAGGACAGAGGAGCCTCTTAAAGAAGAAGGTACAGGTCTGTGAGAGCCAGAAATCTTGCTTGTTTGTAGGTGACCAAATACTTATTTTCCACCATAATTTGCAAATAAATTCTTTCCAGATCAGCCAATGTGATTGTCTGGATTTGTTTTCTCATTTTGTCTCTCATAGTTGAGGTCTACCTATGATGCCAATTACAGGCCTCTCTCATCTTTGTAAGTGGGAGAACTTGCACAATTGGTGGCTGACTAAATACTTTTTTGCCCCACTATATATATACACACATACACACACATACATATATATATATATACACACACACACACACACACACATACATATATATATATACACTGCTTGTTGAAATGCATTATGCATTTTTATTACAAAATATACAAATACAAAAATACATTTCAAATATACTATTATGTCTTTAAAAATACAAATCTACATGTTTGGAATGCATTTACAAATATATGTTAAAATGACTTTTTTATATTTAAAAAAAAAACAAGAATATATGTTGAAAAAAATAAAAATAAATATATATATATATATATATATACATACACACACTGCATGTTGAAATGCGTTTTTTACGTATTAAAAAAATCTATGAAAAATATTTTTTAATATGTATATTATTTTTAAATATATTCTTCAGATTTTTTTTTAACATATAAAAAAGTAATTTTAGCATATATTTTTACATATATTTGTAAATGCATTCAAAAAAAGTAGATTAAATGTATTTTTTAAAGACATATGGATTATACCGCGTTTTTTTCAGGACGAATTGCTGGTAAGTGGTAATGGATATCTCCTGATTGTATTTTTATTATCGAAGGAAAACTGGCCCAAAAATAGTAAAAAAAAACATTTTATTTTAATGTAGCTGTATATTTCTTGCTATTACCATAACCAAAGAACAACTGGAAATAAATGTTCCAGCTCCTGAGGATCGCAGAGATACCACATAGGTGTATGTTAGTTGTTTGTACCCGAATACGGCCCAGGAACAATGGTGCGAATGTTGCTTTTTTATATCATACCTGAACACACTGATACTACCTTCAGCCCGGGTTCACATACATGCGGTGCGGTATATCGCATGTGATTCGCACAGGAACCGCATGCAGGTCACATGTGATTTGTGTGCGGTGCAATCGGAGCCGTACATTTTGTCTGGCTCTATTCGCACTGCACCCGCACCAAAAAGGTGCAGGACCCTCTTTTGGGTCTGCACTAGAATTGGATCGCACCTATGCGATCCAATTCTGCGTTTTGCGGACCGCTTTCGTACTGTTAACATACACATGAATGGGGTGCGATTCTGAATTTGCACTGAAAACGCTATGAATTCCGCACCACATCAGTGTGCACCAAGGCTAAAAAAATGCTTTTTTTTAAAAAAAAAATAAAAATCCTTTCTAAAAATACTGACCCTGACGTTTGACCCAAACAATAACCCTGGCACTGACCTAGATCTAACCTTGATCTAGCGATTTTTAAATTTTATTTATGCCCCTGTCACATGGTGCGGATCCGTCAGCGGATCCTCTTGCCCAGCAGGGGATGTACCCCATGAGAAAGTGGATGACAGGTCTGCAGAAGCGGAGCAGACACAGCCCACTGTCCTGTACCCCCGGTTCACATCTATGAGGCCGTGTGAGCCGTGTTTTGCTCGGGCACAAGACCCTATTCATTTGAATGGACTCCCGTGCCCGTGACAAGCAGGGAAAAAAGTCCCTGCACTTCTTTGGAAAACGCAGCCGAGGTTCCCAGTGTGGTTGAGTTTCCCATTGCGGGCAGCATGCCATTAGAATTAATGGCACCCACCCACGGGTCCGCAATGCCCTGTGCGGGTGGTGCGGCTGCACGGATTTTCGTGTGGATCCGCAGCGGCACCACCTGCACAGATGTGAACCTAGGGTTATGGGCTGCCGGATGGAAACGGAGCGCCTGTCTGTTTCCATCTGGCTGGCAGCTGACCCGATCCACCAGACGCATGGGGAACGGATCCCCAATTGTCTGTTTTTAGGATCGGATGCAGGTGGGCGTAAACGGACATCATTACATGCCTGACAAAGGGGCCCTGAGCGGATCCAAAATGTTGCACCTTCTCTTCCTGATGTGATCATTCTTCAATAAAAACAATTTTTCGGACGATATTGCGGATCCGTGGTATGCTGGCAAATATGGATGTTGACCCAATCAGAGGCTATCACTGCAATCAGGTGACCCGGTACAGGCAATCCCAGAGGAGATCGATCTATCTATCTATCTATCTATCTATCTCATATCTATCTATCTATCTCATATCTATCATTCTATCTATCTCATATCTGTCTGTCTGTCTGTCTGTGTCTGTCTCATATCTGTCTGTCTCATATCTGTCTGTCTCATATCTGTCTGTCTCATATCTATCTCATATCTATCTATCTATCTCATATCTATCTATCTATCTCATATCTATCTATCTATCTATCTATCTATCTCATATCTATCTATCTATCTATCTATCTATCTATCTATCTATCTCATATCTATCTATCTATCTATCTCATATCTATCTATCTATCTATCTATCTATCTATCTACAGTTGTGGCCAAAATTATTCAACCCCCACTGAAATTGAGTGTTTTGGCCAGTTTGACATTGCTTTTGATCATTCAGTCATCTTGCTTACATTTACATTAAAGAGGCACTTGTAGGTCAGACAAATATAACATAACAGTTATAATGAAATAACCACAAATGTCTTTTCTGTGCTCACAGCATTATCAGTTTTATTCAACCCCCAAGTGACATTCAATCTTAGTACTTAGTACAGCATCCTTTTACAGTTATAACAGCTTTTAAACGTGAAGCATAGCTTGACACAAGTGTCTTGCAGCGATCTACGGGTATCTTCGCCCATTCTTCATGGGCAAAGGCCTCCAGTTCAGTCACATTCTTAGGCTTGCGCACTGCAACTGCTTTCTTTAAGTCCCACCAGAGGTTCTCAATCGGATTTAAGTCTGGTGACTGCGATGGCCACTCCAAAATGTTCCAGCCTTTCCTCTGCAACCATGCTCTAGTGGACTTGGAGGTATGCTTGGGATCATTGTCCTGTTGAAAGGTCCAACGTCTCCCAAGCCTCAGGTGTGTGACGGACTGCATCACGTTTCCATCCAATATCTCCTGGTACTGAAGAGAATTCATGGTACCTTGCACACGCTGAAGCTTCCCTGTACCTGCAGAAGCAAAACAGCCCCAAAGCATGATTGACCCTCCACCATGCTTCACAGTAGGCAAGGTGTTCTTTTCATCATAGGCCTTGTTCTTCCTCCTCCAAACATAGCGTTGATCCATGGGCCCAAACAGTTCTAATTTTGTTTCATCAGTCCACAGAACACTATCCCACAACTTTTGTGGTTTGTCCACATGGCTTTTGGCATACTGCAGTCGACTCTTCTTATTCTTTGGAGACAGCAAGGGGGTACGCCTGGGAGTTCTGGCACGGAGGCCTTCATTACGCAGTGTGCGTCTTATTGTCTGGGCTGAAACTTCTGTACCCACATCTGACAAATCTTTTCTCAGTTCCTCAGCAGTCACACGGGGACTTCTCTCCACTCTACGCTTCAGGTAGCGCACAGCAGTCGAAGTCAGCATCTTCTTTCTGCCACGACCAGGTAGCGTTTCAACAGTGCCCTTTGCCTTGAATTTGCGAATGATGCTTCCTAAGGTGTCTCTTGGTATGTTTAACATCTTTGCAATCTTCTTATAGCCATTGCCCTTCCTGTGAAGAGAAATCACCTCTTCTCTTGTCTTCCTGGACCATTCTCTTGCCTTCACCATGTTTGTAACCACACCAGTAAATGTCTAGAAGGAGCTGAGTATCACAGTCATTTTAAAGCTGCCTAATTGGTGCTTATTATGCTTGATTGCTGCTCGGTGACATCCACAGGTGTTTTCAATACCTGATGGAAAGCACCTGTATGAACCTCTGTTCTTCAGAGTGGTAGTCTTTAAGGGGTTGAATAATTGTGGCAATGAAGAAACCACATAAGAACCATTTACTACTGTATTACATAAACAATTGATGTCATTTTAGTTGCATTTGGGTAGTTACAACGTCCTTGTAGGATTTGATTCTGAATACAATTCCAAATGTACACTATAGTCCCTAAACCCCTTTACAGCATTGGGGGTTGAATAATTTTGGCCACAACTGTATCTATCTATCTATCTATCTCATATCTATCTATCTATCTATCTATCTCATATCTATCTATCTCATATCTATCTATCTATCTCATATCTATCTATCTATCTCATATCTATCTATCTATCTATCTATCTATCTATCTATCTCATATCTATCTATCTATCTATCTATCTATCTATCTCATATCTATCTATCTCTATATCTATCTATCTATCTCTATATCTATCTCTATCTATCTCGTATCTATCTGTCTGTCTATCTATCTGTCTGTCTATCTATCTGTCTGTCTGTCTATCTATCGGTCTATCTCATTTCTATCTATCTATCTATCTATCTATCTATCTATATGTATCTGTCTATCTATCTATACTATATGTCCCAAAAATAGTATGTGAACTCCCCTCCAAATGATGAAGTCCGAGTGCCTCCAGTCCATCATATAAAGACATTGTAACCAATTGTGCTCTTCCAACCTTGTGGTACCAGTTTGGTGAAGATCCTTTTCTGTTCCGCCATGACTGTTCCCCGATGTACGAAGCCAGCTCCATAAAGACATGGTGTGACCAGCTTGGTGTGGAGGAACTGGAGTGTCCTGCATAGAGTCTTGAACTCATCCCAACTGAACACCTTTGGGATGAATTGGAAAACCAATTGGGATCCACTTCTTCTCGTCCAACATCAGTACCTGACCTCACAAATGGTCACACATTCCCACAGACACCCTCCAAAATCTTGAGGAAAGTCTTCCCAGAAGAGTGGAGGTTGTCCTAGGATCCACTCCATTTTAATGGCCCTGAGGGAGGCAACTTCAAATTTATGGACATGGGGGGAGGGGTAACTCAATATTAACACCTTCCCGCCTGGCCTATAGCAGATTGACGGCTTGGCGGGACACTCGCCGTTGTGTCTGGGTGTCATATGACGTCCTGTCACTACGAGCCGCTCGTGGGGCTGCGCAGCGGCGCGATCTGTTACCGGCTGTCTTCACAGGACACAGCCAATGACATATCAATACACCGGCCCGTTGCCAGTGTCTTGCGACTGCTGTGACCAATCACATGTCAATTGTATACAATGGATGGCTTCCTGTCATGTCATGTCATCTATTGTATACAGTTATGTTGTTAGCTGTGACTGGTCAAGGCAGTCACATGATACAGACAGGACCAATCACAGCCCATCTGTATCATGTGATCAGCTTTGCACAGCTAATCACATCAAAAGACTGAATGAATCAGTTTCAGTCAGTAACGATGATTGCAAATATCAATGAAATACATCGGTATTAGCAATCATAATGTGTTAAAAAAAAAAAAATCCTGATCACTTGCCCAGAGTAATTCAATGTTACTATGGTGTGCTGCAAAATAAAATAGTAAAAAAAAGAAAAAATGTAATAAAAAAAAAATAATAGAAACATTTGAAAAAAATACAAATTCAATTATTATTATTTTCATCAAACAAAGGTAGCAGAATACATTTTGACCTAAATTTATGAAGAAGTTATTTATTTGCAAAATTGTATAACAGAAATGAAGAAAAGTGAGTTTTTTTTTTTCAAAAGTTTCAGGTGTTTTTTGTTTTCTTTAGCAAAAAATAAAAAACCCAGTGGTGATTAAATACCACCAAAAGACAGCTCTATTTGTGTGAAAAAATTGATAAGAATTTCATATGGGTACAGTGTTGCATAACCGCGCAATTGTCATTCAAAGTGTGACAGCGCTGAAAGCTGGAAATTGGCCTGGGCAGGAAGGGGGTAAAAGTGCCCGGTGTTGAAGTGGTTAATGGCCATAGGGGGCAGCTCCATATGGAATGGCTATGGGGGAAGGGGGTGACTTCATATTAATGGCCATGGGGGGGGCAACACTATATTACTGGCGATGGGGGAGGGGGGGGGGGACAACTCCATACTAATAGCCATGGTATTGGAGTGAGATGACCAACGAACTCATACAGGTCAGTCAGGTGACCGCAAAATGTCATCTATAATGACTTCTCTGGGTGATCTAAGGCCAGCCATACATGGGTTGAAAATTGACCGATTTTTCATCCTAACCGGACCTAAGAATAAAGGGGAGGAACATATGAAATTGGCCGATGCCATTGACCCACTAACAGAGTGAAAAATCGACCGATTTTCTTTGTCCGAACCAGACCTAAGAATAATCGGCCGATTTTCGCTCTGTTAGTGGGTCAATGGCACCGGCTGATTTTTGTGGTTCCTCCCCTTTTCGGTGATCGGGCACGTTGGAAAATTCGTGAAAAATGACTGACTCAATGATGGTCAAATCGTACGATCATTTTTCCAAAAAGAATATGCGCATGAGCCGTGACCTGGAAGGAACAGAAGCTTCGCCTGTTATATGGGGTGAACTTTATGACTCGGTCGGTCGGTTTTCTAAATCAGTCGTGGCACCATCGGATTACCGAGTGAACGGCGTTTCCGATTTTTGGATGAAAAATCATTCGGAATTCGAACCATGTATGGCCTGCATTAGGCAGGCTGCATTGCAATGTAGACCACCCTAGGTAACACCCACGTGTGATCTTGGTCCTCCATGATTGACAGAACTGAATAGAATGAATGAAAGGGGAAGGCCAGGGACAGTCAGAATGGGGAGGAAAACCTAGATGTCGCTGGACATCCTCCAGCCAGGACATGAGGAGGGGAGACATTGGCATGTAGACCACCCTAGGAAACACCCACGTGTGATCTTGATCCTCCATGATTGACAGAACTAAATAGAATGAATGAAAGGCGAAGGCCAGGGACAGTCAGAATGGGGAGGAAAACCTAGATGATGCTGGACGTCCTCCAGCCAGGACATGAGGTGGGGAGACATTGGCATGTAGACCACCATAGGTAACACCCACGTGTGATCTTGGTCCTCCATGATTGACAGAACTGAATAGAATGAATGAAAGGGGAAGGCCAGGGACAGTCAGAATGGGGAGGAAAACCTAGATGATGATGGACATCCTCCAGCCAGGACATGAGGTGGGGAGACATTGGCATGTAGACCACCCTAGGAAACACCCACGTGTGATCTTGATCCTCCATGATTGACAGAACTAAATAGAATGAATGAAAGGCGAAGGCCAGGGACAGTCAGAATGGGGAGGAAAACCTAGATGATGCTGGACGTCCTCCAGCCAGGACATGAGGTGGGGAGACATTGGCATGTAGACCACCCTAGGAAACACCCACGTGTGATCTTGATCCTCCATGATTGACAGAACTAAATAGAATGAATGAAAGGCGAAGGCCAGGGACAGTCAGAATGGGGAGGAAAACCTAGATGATGCTGGACGTCCTCCAGCCAGGACATGAGGTGGGGAGACATTGGCATGTAGAGCACCCTAGGTAACACCCACGTGTGATCTTGATCCTCCATGATTGACAGAACTGAATAGAATGAATGAAAGGGGAAGGCCAGGGACAGTCAGAATGGGGAAGAAAACCTAGATGTTGTTGGACGTCCTCCAGCCAGGACATGAGGTGGGGAGAGAGAAGCTCACAGTGTGCAGTGAAATCAGTGTAAGCCATTTCAGTCCAGGAGAAGAGCCGGTACAACAGACTGAAGGGAAGACTGAGGCTCGGCTTTCATGATCGAATCCCAGGGCCCCTCACCAGGACAAGTTATTTCATATTCTAAAGAGAAGCTAAACTGCTCATCTGAGGAACATTGAGGCTGGTGCAGCAACCTGAGGTGATATTTAATTCCGTCCTAATTAAAGGTGCCTTCTTAATTAAAGCCAGAAGCAGCTAATGATAATGATGTTACATAATGGGGTTCAGATTGCTGTCAGCGCAGACAGACATTTCTGTAATAATGTTTCCCAGTTTACCGGGTGATTAATTAGTTGTCGGCTTTATTGCCGGTGTGTCGGAGGAAGTAAATACGAAGCACTAAGTGCAATTTCCAGGTACGGGCAAAACTGAGGCGAGCCAATGAGCAACGATCTCTTTTATGGCTTTATTATTCTAATTAAATTCTGTCTGATCGGGAACATTGTGTATAACAAGTTTATGGAGTCCACATTACACCTATTAGTTCCTCAACTGCTGGAGAATAAGGATGAGGATAATTGGCAGTTTGTACTTTCAGCAAAATTTGGGGCGTTCGGTGAAGACTAATTAAAGGTGGTATTTAAGGGGTGACTCTATTTTTAAAGACAAAAAAACAGTGTCACAGGTACCCAGCCCCCCCACTCCCTGCGTATTTCTGACCACTCCACACCTCTACGTGTCAGAAACCATGCAGTCTAGCACTGGGGGAATCAATGGTGGAGAAGGATCTGGGGGGGTCAATGGTGGAGAAGGATCTGGGGGGTTCAATGGTGGAGAAGGATCTGGGGGGGTCAATGGTAGAGAAGGATCTGGGGGAATCAATGGTGGAGAAGGATCTGGGGGGGTCAATGGTGGAGAAGGATCTGGGGGAATCAATGGTGGAGAAGGATCTGGGGGGGGTCAATGGTGGAGAAGGATCTGGGGGGGTCAATGGTGGAGAAGGATCTGGGAGTTCTGGTAGATCACAAGCTGAATAATGGCAGCAATGCCAAGCTGGGGGTTCTAAAGAGAGCAAAATCCTCTCTTCTCTCTCATAGTTGAGGTCTACCTATGATGCCAATTACAGGCCTCTCTCATCTTTTTAAGTGGGAGAACTTGCACAATTGGTGGCTGACTAAATACTTTTTTGACCCACTGTATAATACATAAGGGGGGATATGATCTCCATGTATAATACATAAGGGGGGATATGATCTCCATGTATAATACATAAGGGGGGATACGATCTCCATGTATAATTCATAAGGGGGGATACGATCACCATGTATAATACATAAGGGGGGATACGATCTCCATGTATAATACATAAGGGGGGATACGATCACCATGTATAATACATAAGGGGGGATACGATCACCATGTATAATACATAAGGGGGGAAACGATCACCATGTATAATACATAAGGGGGATACGATCTCCATGTATAATACATAAGGGGGGATATGATCTCCATGTATAATACATAAGGGGGGATATGATCTCCATGTATAATACATAAGGGGGGATATGATCACCATGTATAATACATAAGGGGGGAAACGATCACCATGTATAATACATAAGGGGGATACGATCTCCATGTATAATACATAAGGGGGGATATGATCTCCATGTATAATACATAAGGGGGGATATGATCTCCATGTATAATACATAAGCGGGGATATGATCTCCATGTATAATACATAAGGGGGGATATGATCACCATGTATAATACATAAGGGGGGATACGATCTCCATGTATAATACATAAGGGGGATATGATCTCCATGTATAATACATAAGGGGGATACGATCACCATGTATAATACATAAGGGGGGATATGATCTCCATGTATAATACATAAGGGGGGATATGATCTCCATGTATAATACATAAGGGGGGATATGATCTCCATGTACAATACATAAGGGGGGATATGATCTCCATGTACAATACATAAGGGGGGATATGATCTCCATGTATAATACATAAGGGGGGATATGCTCTCCATGTATAATACGTAAGGGGGGGATATGATCACCATATATAATACATAAGGGGGGATATGATCTCCATGTATAATACATAAGGGGGAGATATGATCTCCATGTATAATACATAAGGGGGGATATGATCTCCATGTATAATACATAAGGGGGGATATGATCTCCATGTATAATACATAAGGGGGGGGATATGATCTCCATGTATAATAGCCAGGGGACAAGAGTGAGAGCCTCACAATTATGTTGCCTGTGTGGCCCTGAAGCTGTGGCCAGCAGGGCTGCTGTTAGAAACCATGGGGCCCCATACAGAAAATATGACAGCCCCCCCCCCCCCCAAAAAAAATATCTATACCTCAGTTATGAATGAACAGTGAGCTATTGCTACCGATCACTTATTGTGTTCATTCAGGAAAGGATGGGGCTGGCAAATGAGACATGTTTACCAGATCCTTAGCCCAACTCTCCATCCTGAAGGATCCTATTGTGTGCTTGCAGCTGCTCTGGGGTAGAAGAGGAGGGAAGCACTGTGGGGGTGGGGGGCACACAGGGGGGGTTGGGCAGAAGAGTAAATGTAAGGGAGGGTGATGGGGTGCGGTGGGGGGAAGAAGCCAGCTTTCAGCTGCTGCAGAGAGAGTAATGCAGGGGATCGGTTCCAGTAATTGCCCTTCCCCACCTTGCCGGTCACCCTCCCTGCCCATGTATGATTCACCCAGCTTCCTGGGCCCCCATGCTGGCCTGGGCCCTGTAAAGGAGGATGGGGGTACCCCCTTATCCACAACTCTGGTGGCCAGGCCACCTTGAAAAGATCCCTGCCTGACCTCTCTCTCCCTATTGGCTGGCTAACCTGTTTGGAAGTCCCTCTGCCAAGATTGGTGAGTTCGCTTAACCCTTGCTGGCCTGACTGCTGCCTTAGCATGGCCAAAATGATGTCATATATCTCAGGAATCCTTATGGAAGGAGAGGCTCTCTCAGCTAAGCACACCCCCTTGCCTGCATGCCTGAACTAAAGGCAGATGGATTCCAGCAAGTAAATGCTACATGAATCAGCTGCTCTGAAGATGGCAGGGGCTAGAAATGGGGAATGTTTTTCAAAGAGATTCTCAGCAAAATAAAGCATGGAGACATGGATGGATGGGGGAGATTTCTTTGAATACTAAAAGTGAATTGAGTAGAGTTTTTGGTTTGTGGTGTTCAGATTTAGTTCCGCTTTAACACTTGCTGTGCACTACTACCCTGTGGCCTTGGACCCAAACCTTGCCATGCCCTGATGATTGCCCAGGAACCCTCTGGATGGCTGTATACAACCCTGTAATTGTGGCCCTGATTCCATGATTGTACCCAGATTGCTTCCATGGTGATCTACCCTTGCCCACCTTTCTGTTTGTCAAACCACTCAATAAAGAAACCCTTGCGCCAAGTGTCCTTAAAATACCCCGTCTCTCTCTGTGTGTTTGTTCTGCCCACAACTCCTTCACAAACTGGTGGCAGCAGTCATACTAAAACATTAATGGTGATGATGGAAACAACACCTAACGCTGAATGCTGGACCTAACCAGGGGTAGCGAGTATATGAATTAGACTGTGGCAAGTTTACAAGAAAAGGCTCAGGAACCAGGCTTTACCTCCAAGGGCCTGTCCAATGATGTGCTGGTCACAGCCATAGAGGAAGCCAGACTTTGAGGGACAGGGAGTTTGGACCGAGAATGGAAGCCCTCGGTCAGACAGGCCAGGTCTCAGGAGCCTTATATCACTTGGTATGGAGAGGAGATGGCCCATCCTTTGCCCTGAAAGCACTTTGAATGACAAACTGTAGGCTATTCAGGGGGCTCATGAGAGAGAAACCCTGAAGGATAGGATTGCCTTCCCAACCCATGAAAGCCTTGGGCCTGACCCAAAAAGAGTCATCTTGGGACTTTCAGCCCTTTTACGAAGCTGCAGAGAATGTGTAAGGATTCTACCAAGATTTTGAAAACTTACTCCACTGCTGGAGGTGCCCTGTGCAGACTAGGTGCGTCACCTGGTAGGCCTGTTGAAAGGAAATGCAGGCGGATGCATACTAGACAATGAATCTCCAATAAACTACAATAGGATCAAGCCGTGGCCCCGGAAATCTACAGGATTCAATTCTAAGATCTACTCTGTTACTTCCAAGCCTTCCTTCAAAAGGTATGCTCACAAAATATTGCAGGCCTGCTGACTCTGGCTGAAAGGAAAGCAAGCCCTTGCCACTGAACCAGTTATCCAGACCTATTTGAAAGAACAGTGTTATGCCAAATGCCCTGTGTAGGGATGAGAATGGATGAAAGTCCCAGAACCCTGTCCGACTCCGAGTAACTTCATGCCACATCTCTGGTGGCCCACTACCCCAGTCACTTGGACCTAACCTGCATCCACCAGCTGGCCTTGACTGCCTGAGCTGCCCACAGACCATCAGGTTAAAAAGAAAAAAAATGGCCTTTGCAAGTTGGTGGGTATAGCTCCGTGGCAGAGCATTTGACTGCAGATTGCAAAGGCCTTCAGTTCAAATCTGGTTGCCCCAGCTGTGCTGGATAGGTAGATCCAGGGGCGAACTGACAACTCATGGGGCCTCTGGGCAATAGGGGATCATGGGGCCCCTGTGTCCTTGCCCAAACTCAAAAAAGCCTACGAAAAAGGTACCAGGGGCATCTCACGGGGCCCCCTACTGACCCCGGGCCCTCGGGCAGTGCCCAAGTTTCCAAATGCTCAGTCTGCCCCTTGGTGGATCTATTTATAAATGCAATCAAAAAATCATCCAAAACTCTGCATGCCATGCCCAGGGGGGTATAGCTAAGTGGTAGAGCTTTTGAGTGCAGATTGAGAGGTCCTTGGTTCAAATCTGTGTGCTAGCTCACTGTTCTGCAGTTGTGCTACAAACAGAAGCTGGCTGATTTATTTATAAATGCCATCAAAAAACAAAACATCAAAAAGTCTTCAAAGCATGTGGGGTTATATCTCCGTAGCAGAGCCTTTGACTGCAGCTCAAGCGGTCCTTGGTTCAAATTTGGGTTCCCCCTAAGCATGTTGTGCAGAAAACGAAAGCTGGAAGCCACCGAGTGTATTCATAAACATCAAACAGGATTAAAAAAAGCCAAAACATCAAAGTCCGCAAAACACAGTGGGCATAGCTCAGTGGCAGAGCATTCAAGTGCCCCTCTCAGTGGTTTACCAACAGTTGTGCTGAAAAGGAAAGCAGGAAATTGGCAAATGTATTTATAAATGTCATCCAAAACTCTGTAACACACAGGGTGGTATAGTTCAGTGGCAAAGCATGCGACTGCAGATCAAGAGGTCTTTGGTACAAATGTGCTGTAGAGGAAAATCAGTGAATATATTTTTAAAAGTTATCAAACAGGTGAAAAAGAAACAAAAAAATCGAAAACATCATGAGTTATGTGATACTTATTTCTGGCCTTGCTAGAAGTGGAATCTCACACCGAAGATTCAGTCTGCAACACTAAGTAATGTAAATCTCTTGGTCTTGATTCCAACCTCTTGGCCCCACATATTACTAGGTGTCTTGAGACCATGCTTTTTATTGCCCATCCTTTATCTGACTCTTTAGCATCATTTGAGTTCTCAAGTACTGAACTTGGACTGGCACATCCCACCAACCCCTGGCACTCGATTTCACAAGCTGCACGAGTGAGATTGAAGTTGCAACCTACTGTTTCTGTCACAGAAATGCAAATAGCCCTGAGAAGATGTAAGGTTTGAAAGCTGGAAGTGGAAACATTTGAGTTCTCAAGTACTGACCTTGGACTGGCTGGACTGTCTCTACCTAGATGGCAGATAGTCAGCCGAACTCTAATGATATGAGCCTTCACAAACACTAGATCACAGGAGAAGAGTTTGCAAAAACCAAGCATGCTCTAACCCTTGCGTAGAAGAACCTGCCAGAACTTCAGTTTAGAACAAACCTAAAGGGCTTTCCCCATAAGCGGTCTTTGAAAGTAAAGCCATCCTTCATCTGCCTTTTTATCTTAGTTTGATCTCTCAGGCATTGACCCGGGTCTGATTGGGCAGTCTCCACTCTTCACCTAGATGGATGTGTTGGAGCATGCTTTAACCCTTGCATAGAAGAACCTGCCAGAACTTCAGTTTAGAAGAATCCTAAAGGGCTTTCCCCATAAGTGGTCTTTAAAAGTAAAGCCATCTTTCATCTGCCTCTTTATCTTAGTTAAATCTTTCAGGAACTGATCCAGGTCTGTCTAGGCGGATCTCCACTCTTCACCTACTGTAGATGGATGTGTTGGAGCATGCTTTAACCCTTGCCTTGAAGAAACTGCCAGAACTTACATTTAGAACAACCTAATGGGCTCTCACCATAGATGGTCTTTAAAAGCGATGAAGGTTACAGTAGCCATCCTCTAGGCAGTGGCCAACCCTTACATGACCTGGGTGTTCTTCCTCACCAGTTTTCATATACGAAATGCATATCCTGTGTAAAGGATTAATCATTCCGTTCTCGTCCCCTACATCCCACCAATTTCACAAGCTGCACGAATGAGATTGAAGTTGCAACCTACTGTTTCTGTCACAGAAATGCAAATAGCTCTGAGAAGATGTAAGGTTTGAAAGCTGGAAGTGGGAACATTTGTGTTCTCAAGTACTGACCTTGGACTGGCTGGACTGGCTCTACCTAGATGGCAGATAGTCAACTGAACTCTAATGATATGAGCCTTCACAAACACTAGATCACAGAAGAGTTTGCAAAAACCAAGCCTCTCTTTAAACCCAGAAAGGGTTTATTCATAGAGAATCTTGATGAATGGTTGAGAGCATGCCCTAACCCTTGCATAGGAGAACCTGCCAGAACTTGAGTTTAGAAGAATCCTAAAGGGCTTTCACCATAAGCTGTCTTTATAAGAAAGCCATCCTTCATCTGCCTCTTTATCTTAGTTTGATCTCTCAGGCACTGACCCGGGTCTGTCTGGGCGGTCTCCACTCTTCACCTGGTTGGATGTGTTGGAGGAATTCTTTAACCTTTGTGTAGAAGAACCTGCCAGAACTTCAGTTTAGAAGAAACCTAAAGGGCTTTCCCCATAAGCAGTCTTTAAATGAAAGCCATCCTTCATCTGCCTCTTTATGTTGGTTTGATCTCTCAGGCACTGACCCAGGTCTGTCTAGGCGGGTTTCCACACTTCACCTAGATGGGTGTGTTGGAGGATGGTTTAACCCTTATGTAGAAGAACCTGCCAGAACTTCAGTTTAGAACAAACCTAAAGGGTTTTCCCCATAAACGGTCTTTAAAACTAAAGCCATCCTTCATTTGCCTCTTTATCTTAGTTTGATCTCTCAGGCACTGACCCAGGTCTGTCTGGGTAGTCCCCACTCTTCACCTAGATGGATGTGTTGGAGCATGCTTTAACCCTTGCGTAGAAGAATCTGCCAGAAATTCAGTTTAAAAGAAACCTAAACGGCTTTCCCCATAAGCGGTCTTTAAAAGTAAAGCCATCCTTCATCTGCCTCTTTATCTTAGTTTTTTCTCTCAGGCACTGACCCAGGTCTCTCTGGGCAGTCTCCACTCCTCACCTAGATGGATGTGTTAGAGCATGCTTTAACCCTTGCCTTGAAGAACCTGCCAGAACTTACATTTAGAACAAACCTAATGGACTCTCCCCATAGATGGTCTTTAAAAGCAATGAAGGTTGCAACAGCCATCCTCTAGCCAGTGGCCAACCCTTACATGACCTGGGTGTTCTTCCAGTTTTCATATACGAAATGCATATTTCATGTAAAGGATCAATCATTCCCTTCTCGTCTCCTACATACCACCATCCCCTGGCACTCGATTTCACAAGCTGCACGGGTGAGATTTAAGTTGCAACCTACTGTTTCTGTCACAGAAATGCAAATATGCAAATAGCCCTGAGAGGATGTAAAGTTTCAAAGCTGGAAGTGGAAAAATTTGAGTTCTCAAGTACTGACCTTGGACTGGCTGGACTGTTTCTACCTAGATGGCAGATAGTCAACTGAACTCTAATGATGTGAGCCTTCACAACACTAGATCACAGAAAAAGAGTTTGCAAAAACCAAGCCTCTCTTTAAACCCAGAAAGGGTTTAATCATATAGAACATAGATGAATGGTTGGGAGCATGCTCTAACCCTTGCGTAGAAGAACCTGCCAGAGCTTCAGTTTAGAAGAAACCTAAAGGGCTTTCCCCATAAGCGGTCTTTAAAAGTAAAGCCATCCTTCATCTGCCTCTTTATCTTAGTTTGATCTCTCAGGCACTGACCCAGGTCTGTCTAGGTGGGTCTCCACTCTTCACCTAGATGGATGTTCTGGAGCATGCTCTAACCCTTGCGTAGAAGAACCTGCCAGAACTTCAGTTTAGAAGAAACCTAAAGGGCTTTCCCCATAAGCGGCCTTTAAAAGTGAAGCAATCCTTCATCTGCCTCTTTATCTTAGTTTGATCTCTCAGGCACTGACTCGGGTCTGTCTGGGCGGTCTCCACTCTTCACCTAGATGGATGTGTTGGAGCATGCTTTAACCCTTGCGTAGAAGAACCTGCCAGAACTTCAGTTTAGAAGAAACCTAAAGGGCTTTCCCCATAGATGGTATTTAAAAGCGATGAAGGTTGCAGCCAGTGCAGCCACTAAGTAATGTACATCTCTTGGCACAGTCATTGGTTTTGATCCCAACGTCTTGGCCCCACATATTACTAGGTGTCTTGAGCCTATGCTTTTTATTGGCATTCCTTCATCTGACTCTTTAGCATCATTTGAGTTCTCAAATACTGACCTTGGACTGGCTGGACTGTCTCTACCTAGATGGCTGATAGTCAACTGAACTTTAATGATCTGAGCCTTCACAAACACTAGATCACAGAAGAGTTTGCAAAAACCAAGCCTCTCTTTAAACCCAGAAAGGGTTTAATCATATAGAACCTAGATGAATGGTTGGGAGCATGCTCTAACCCTTGCGTAGAAGAACCTGCCAGAACTTCAGTTTAGAAATAACCTAAAAGGACTTTCCCCATAAGCATTCTTTAAAAGTAAAGCCATCCTTCATCTGCCTCTTTATTTTAGTTTGATCTCTCAGGCACTGACCCTGGTCTGTCATGGTGGTCTCCACTCTTCGCCTAGATGGATGTGTTGGAGCATGCTTTAACCTTTGCATAGAAGGACCTGCCAGAACTTCAGTTTAGAAGAAACCTAAAGGGCTTTCTCCATAAGCGGTCTTTAAAAGTAAAGCCATCCTTCATCTGCCTCTTTATCTTAGTTTGATCTCTCAGGCATTGACCCAGGTATGTCTAGGCGGGTCTCCACTCTTCACCTAGATGGATGTGTTGGAGCATGCTTTAACCCTTGCTTAGAAGAACCTGCCAGAACTTCGCTTATGGAGAAAGCCCTTTAGGTTTCTACTAAAATGGTCTTTAAAAGTAAAGCCATCCTTCATCTGCCCCTTTATCTTAGTTTGATCTCTCAGGCACTGACCCAGGTCTGTCTGGGTGGTCTCCACTCTTCGCCTAGATGGATGTGTTGGAGCATGCTTTAACCCTTGCATAGAAGAACCTGCCAGAACTTCAGTTTAGTAGAAACCTAAAGGGCTTTCCCCATAGATGGTCTTTAAAAGGTTGCAGCCATCCTCTAGCCAGTGGCCAACCCTTACAAGACCTGGATGTTCTTCCTCACCAGTTTTCATATACGAAATGCATATCCCATGTAAAGGATTAATCATTCCCTTCTCGTCCCCTACATCCCACCAACCCCTGGCACTCAATTTCACAAGCTGCACGAGTGAGATTGAAGTTGCAACCTACTGTTTCTGTCACAGAAATGCAAATATGCAAATAGCCCTGAGAGGATGTGAAGTTTCAAAGCTGGAAGTGGAAACTAAAGCTCCATTAACACAATGCGAGACGGCAGCCAGGAAATCGAGAACGTCGCTGCCCAGGAATACAAATTAACTTAAAAGACGAGCGAGGAGAACTAAGAGGCCCCCGTGATGGATATTGCTGAACAGCGGCCACGACAAGACCAGAGATTCCACTGAAAAGCTACTTTGCATCTGTTTAAAGTATCGCGAAATGAGCTGAAAGGCCGTAAAAGGCAATAAATGGGAAACGCAGATAGCTCGGCGGTTCGGATGTTATCAGTACGGCCGCAGGAAACATGACGGAGCAGCGAGACAATTTACCGCGCACGCCGCGTCCTCGGCTTCTTTTGAATCCAAAAAATTACTTTTCTATTAATTGAATTTTTTTTTTTTTAATTTTTTTTTTTTTTTTTTCGCCAGCCAAGCAGAGACACTAGGAGGGACTTTGGTGAATCTGGCAGCAAACACAGCCCAGTGTGAGTCTGTACTTATATTAGCTGGGCTTAGAGGCTCCCGGCTTCTGCTCGCGACTGATTAGCCGGAAATATGATTAACATTTCAAGGAAGCCGGCTTTAATTAATACTTTGTATCGTTTTACTCCTGAGGATTCTTTTATTTCAAATGTGTTCAATTATTCCTGTTTAATGTGAAAATTCAATTTGGACGGGGAGATGTGCTGACCTGGGCGACGGTTTTATAATATAACGGCGTTTGTTCTTTTCTGCGCGGGGAACTCATTAACACGCGGGATGACGGTTTAATCCCAGGTTTTAATTTCATTTCTTTTCTCCTCGTTGGTCATTCTAATAATTTATCATTCAGCCGATACAGAATTTAATAACAAGGTTGGGCGGGGTGCAATGATCGGCCTTTAATTACTGAGTCAGGCAGTCGGGTAGGGAGCCCAAGTCTAATTTGTCTCTGTGATGTCGTTATTGGTGAAATGCCACGTCGCTGAACTTGGACCGATGGCTTATTTATTATTTAGGTGGGGAAGGTCATTTATTTATTCTGAAATATAGCAGAGATGCTTCCAGGACTATATTAAAAAAGGTCTAATGCAGGCAATAGACGGGTCGAAACCTGGCCGTTTTTTTATTAAAAAAAAACGAAAAATCGGTCGTTCGATCGGCCGACTATCACCAACAGTAAAAAAAACGGCTGATTTTCGTCCCGTCTACGGCCGGCATTTAACCCCATAATTACTTCTGTTCCTTGCAGAGAGCCCCGCTATTATATTTTACATGAAAGTCTTGCGGTTGCAACAATGTATCCATTTGTATCCATTTGGGATACAGATGGATCAGATGGATACATTGTTGCAACAGCAAGACTTTTTTCATTCAATCCTCCTCCGCCTCTTTTTCTAGGTCACGGCTCATTCGCAGATTTTTTTATCGGCAAAATGATTATTATTATACAGTATTTATATAGCGCCAAAAGGTTTGCTCAGCGCTGTACATTATAGTAGGGACAGTACATGAGACAATACAGTAACAATACAATACACGAGGGGTTCGAGGGCCCTGCTCCTTGGAGCTTACAATCTAGGAGGGAGGGGATAGTTGTACAGGAGGAAATGGCTGTGGGGGATGGAGTGGTAGGAGGAGTGGAGGAGATCGGCTGTTAGGTGAGAGTGGGGTAGGCTTCTCTGAAGAGATGGGTTTTCAGGGTGCGCCTGAAGGTGAGGAGGGTAGGTGGATTGGGGTAGTGAGTTCCAGAGGATAGGGGAAGTCCTGAAGAAGTCCTGCAGTTGGACTTGGGAGGAGGAGACCAGGGAGCTAGAAAGTAGGAGGTCCTGTGAGGAGCGAAGATTACGGGTTGGGTGGTATTTGGGTATCAGGTCGGTGAGGTAGTTTGGGGCAGCGTTATGAATGGCTTTGTATGTCAATGTTAGTAGTTTGAATTTAATGCGTTGGGCAATCGGGAGCCAGTGGAGGGAATGACAGAGGGGGGTGGAGCCAGTGGAGGGAATGACAGAGGGGGGTGGAGGACACTGAGTGGAGGCAATGACAGAGGGGGTGGAGCCAGTGGAGGGAATAACAGAGGGGGGTGGAGGACACTGAGTGGAGGCCAGTGGAGGGAATGACAGAGGGGGTGGAGCCAGTGGAGGGAATGACAGAGGGAGGTGGAGGCCAGTGGAGGGAATGACAGAGGGGGGTGGAGGGAATGACAGAGGGGGGTGGAGCCAGTGGAGGGAATAAACAGAGGGGGGTGGAGCCAGTGGAGGGAATGACAGAGGGGGGTGAAGCCAGTGGAGGGAATGACAGAGGGGGGTGGCAGAAGCAGAGCGGTTGGTAAGGTGGATGAGTTTGGACGCTGGGTTCAGGATAGACTGAAGCGGGGATAGCCTGTGTTGGGGTAGGTCGGTGAGGAGGGAGTTGCAGTAATCCAGACGTGAGATAATAAGGGAGTGAACAAGTTGTTTAGTAGTGTCTGGGGTTAGGAACGAACGTATTTTGGAGATGTTGCGGAGGTGGAGCCTGCATGAGTTTGCCAACGATTGGACATGGGGTTGGAAGGACGGACAGGTTTGAGTCCAGGGTGACACCCAGGACTTTGGCTTGCGGGGTGGAACTGATGGTGGCGTTGATTGATGGTGGCGCCGATTTGCCCATCATTACCGGGAAAATCAGCCGATCGTCAAAATCGTCAAATTTTCCAACTTGACCAATAAAAAAATGTGCCAAAACCCCGAAAAACCGGTGAGCAATTAACCCACTAACGGTGCGAAAATCGGCCGACACCTAGGCAGGTTGGGTTTGAGCCGTTTCTGCAGTTTTTTTGCTACGTTTTTTATGCGTTTTGCGTTTTTTTCTTCATTTTTTTAAATTTTTCTTGTTGCTAGGCGGATTTAAAACGCAAAATGCAGCAAAAACGCACTACATGCTTTTCTGCAGCATTTCCATTGAAGTCTAAAGAAACAAAAATGAAAATTTTTGCATTCAGAAAAGTCCTTGACCCTTTCCAAAAAACACACCGGGTGAAAAAACGCAGAGATGTGAACGTGTCCCATAGGAAATCATGTGAAATGGACTGTACTGCGTTTCTGCAAATAGCAACACACTGTGGAAAATACATAGGTGTAAACCCAGGGTGAGGGTCTGTTAGGCTCGGTTCACACCTATGCAGGATGCGATTGAGCCGTTTCTGCTGTTTTTTTGCTACGTTTTTGATCATTTTTTTAAATCTTCTTGTTGCTAGGCAGATTTAAAACGCAAAATGCAGCAAAAACTCAATACATGTTTTTCTGCAGCATTTCCATTGAAGTCTATAGAAACAAAAACACAACTTTTTGTGTTCAAAAAAGTCCCTGACTCTTTCCAAAAAATGCACCGGGTGCAAATGTGGAGATGTGAACGTGTCCCATAGGAAATCATGTTAAATGGACTGTACTGCGTTTCTGCAAATAGAACATGCTGCAGAAAACGCATCGGTGTAAACCCAGGGTGAGGGTCTGTTAGGCTCAGTTCACACCTATTCAGGTTGCGTTTGAGCCGTTTCTGCTGTTTTTTTGCTAAGTTTTTGAAGTCTATAGAAACAAAAACACAACTTTTTGCGTTCAAAAAAGTCCCTGATCCTTTCCAAAAAACGCACCGGGTGAAAAAACGCAGAGATGTGAACGTGTCCCATAGGAAATCATGTTAAATGGACTGTACTGCATTTCTGCAAAACGTTGCAGAAAACCCTTAGGTGTGAATCTTGGGTGAGTGTCTGTAAGGCGCGGTTCACACCTATGAGCCATTTCTGCATTGCATTTTGCGTTTTAGCACTTGAGTTTTTGCCGTGTTTTTTTTTTTTTTTTATTTTAATTTTTATTGTTGCTAGGCAGATTTAAAATGCAAAACGCATCAAAAACGTGGCAAAAATGCAGCAACAACTCAATACATGCTTTTCTGCAGTGCTTCCATCGCAGTCTATAGAAACAAAAATGCAACTTTTTGCGTTCAAAAAAGTCCCTGACTCTTCCCAAAAAACGCACCGGGTGAAAACGCATAGGTGTGAACCTGGGGTGAGGGTCTGTTAGGCTCGGTTCACACCTATTCAGGTTGCATTTGAGCCATTTCTGCTGTTTTTTTGCCACGTTTTTTTATGCGTTTTGCGTTTTTTTTCTTCATTTTTTAAAAATGTTCTTGTTGCTAGGCAGATTTAAGATGCAAAATGCAGCAAAAACTCAATACATGCTTTTCTGCAGCATTTCCATTGAAGTCTAAAGAAACAAAAACGCAACTTTTTGCGTTCAAAAAAGTCCCTGACCCTTTCCAAAAAACGCACCGGGTGAAAACGCAGAGATCTGAACCTGTCCCATAGGAAATCATGTTAAATGGACTGCTGTGCGTTTCTGCAAAACGCTGTGGAAAACGCTTACATGTGAACCTGGGGTGAGTGTAATGCAAATCCATCGTCCAGTGACATAGATGACGCATCGATCTACAAGATCTGCCGCCCGCTGACTATGCAAAAAAGGTCTAAATAATAATGCTCTGAAATGAAAACATAATGTACGGCTCGGATCGCAACGCCCACAAATCGCATGTGCGGTTCCTGCGTGAATCACATGCTGTATACCGCACTGCATATATGTGAGCCCAGACTCAAGGAAACCACCTAGCGTTCTCTGTTGCTAGGGAGCAGACAGCTATTGCCACCTTTTTTCCTTTTCATATGCCATGTTATGTACTGACATACCTCCTCAGACACCAGTCTGTCTGGACAATGTGGTCACCTGCTGACTCAGCACTATCCACAGGCAGCTTTACTCTTTAATGAGAGACAGAAGTTGAATCAAACACAATTTTACTTCGGCTATTGCAGTACGGAGGGCGTTTCTCCTGTTTTTTTGAAGTGCAAGAAGACAAAGGGGTTGATTTACTAAAGGCAAATAGACTGTGCACTTTGCAAGTGCGGTTGTGCTCATTTTCCCTAAAGCTTACCCACATAGATATATTTGAATTATACTTTAAAAATATTCTTCCCAAATATATTGACATATATTTGAAATACTAAAATTTTGGCCGTATTCAATAGATTTCAATAAATATATACACAGTATCTCCCAGAAGTCAGTCCCCCCCTCACATATTTGTAAATATTTGATTCTATCTTTTCATGTGACAACACTGAAGAAATGACACTTTGCTACAATGTGATGTAGTCAGTGTACAGCTTGTATAACATGCAAATTTGCTGCCCCCTCAAAATAACTCAATACACCGCAAGGGGCGGACTGACCATTTGGAAACTCGGGCACTGCCCGAGGGCCCAGGGTCAGTATGGGGCCCCATGAGATGCCCCTGGTACCTTTTTCATAGGCTTCTTTGAGTTTGGGCAAGGACACAGGGGCCCCATGATCCCCTATTGCTCGGGGGCCCCATGAGTTGTCAGTCCGCCCCTACACACCGCCATTAATGTCTAAACCACTGGCAACAAAAGTGAGTCCACCCCTAAGTGACAAGGTCCAAATTGGGCCCAATTAGCCATTTTCCCTCCCCGGTGTCATGTGACTCGTTAGTGTTACAAGGTCTCAGGTATGAATGGGGATCAGGTGGGTTACATTTGTTGGTATCGCTCTCACTCTCTCATACTGGTCACTGGAAGTTCAACATGGCACCTCATGGCAAAGAACTCTCTGAGGATCTGAAAAAAAGAATTGTTGCTCTACATAAAGATGGCCTAGGCTATGAGAAGATTATATATACACTGTGTTGAAATGCGTTTTTATTTCAAAATATATGAAAAATATTTTTAAAAATATATTTCAAATATACTGTATGTCTTGAAAAATAAAAAAAATCAAAATTTTTGGATTGCATTTACAAATATATGTAAAAATATATGTTAAAATGACTTCTTTATATGTTAAACAAAATATGAATATATTTAAAAAACCTATATTTTTAAAAATATTTTTCATATATTTTGTAATATATAAAAAACGCATTTCAACATGCAGTATATATATATATATATATATATATATATATATATATATATATACACACACACTCCTAGATTGTAAGCTCGAAAGAGCAGGGCCCTCAATCCCCTCATGTTTTGCATTGTATTGGTATTGTTCTGTCACATGTTCTGTCCCCCTTTGTAATGTACAGCGCTGAGCGAACTATTGGCGCTTTATAAATACTGTATAATAATAATAATATACACATATAAACAGACACACACACACACACAGATACATACACACACACAGATACATACACACACACACAGATACATACACAGATACATACACACACACAGATACATACACACACACAGATACATACACACACACACACAGATACATACACACACACACAGATACATACACACACACACAGATACATACACACACACACAGATACATACACACACACACAGATACATACACACACACACAGATACATACTTCCATACACACACATACTGCATGTTAAAATGCGTTTTTATTACAAAATATATGAAAAATATATTTAAACTATACTGTATGTCTTTAAAAATACAAATCTACATTTTTGGAATGCATTTACAGATATATGTAAAAATATATGTCAACATGACTTTTTTTAAATATGTTACAAAAAATCTGATGACAATATTTAAAAAAATATATATTTTTAAAAATTATATATTTTTTAAATATATTCTTCAGATTTTTTTTAACATATACAAATTAATTTTAACATATTTGTAAAAGCATTCTAAAAATGTAGATTTGTATTTTTAAAGACATACAGTATATTTGAAATGTATTTTTAAAAATATTTTTCATAAATTTTGTAATAAAAACACATTTCAACATGCAGTATATATACCGTATTTTCCGGCGTATAAGACGACTTTTCAACCCCTGAAAATCTTCTGAAAAGTCGGGGGTCGTCTTATACGCCAGTGCGAGCCGGTGTCAGGGCGGCACTTTTTCGAGGGGCGGCGTGGCGCCGCCCCCCCTCCTCCTCCAACAGACACAAAGTACAGGGGTGGGCAGAGGGGCTGCTGTACCTTACCTGGCTCCGGTCCCGGTCCCACGACGATCCGGTCCAGGAAGCGCGGCTGCTCCTTCTTTCAGTTCGGCCGCTCGATAGTCACGCGGCCGCTCGGCTCCGCCTCCTCACCGGTGATTGGGCGCCAGCACTGGAAAGGCACACAGGCGACCAATCACCGGTGAGGAGGCGGAGCCGAGCGGCCCCGTGAAAATCAAGCGGCCGAACTGGAAGAAGGAGCAGCCGCTCCTCTCCCCCACTGACACCAACGATGAGGCACTGTTCCTCCCCCACTGACACCAACGATGAGGCACTGTTCCTCCCCCACTGACACCAACGATGAGGCACTGTTCATCCCCCACTGACACCAACGATGAGGCACTGTTCTTCACACTGATACCAATGTTGGGGCACTATTCCTCCCCCCACTGACACCAATGATGGGGCACTCTTCTTCCCACTGATACCAATGATGGGGCACTATTCCTCCCACTGATACCAATGATGGGGCACTCTTCTTCCCACTGATACCAATGTTGGGGCACTATTCCTCCCCCCACTGACACCAATGATGGGGCACTCTTCTTCCCACTGATACCAATGATGGGGCACTATTCCTCCCATTGATACCAATGATGGGGCACTATTCCTGCCACTGACACCAATGATGGGGCACTATTCCTCCCACTGATACCAGTGATGGGACACTATTCCTCCCACTGATACCAATGATGGGGCACTATTCCTCCCACTGATACCAATGATGGGGCACTATTCCTCCCACTGATACCAATGATGGGGCACTATTTCATCCACTGACACCAATGATGGGGCACTATTCCTCCTACTGATACCAATGATGGGGTACTATTCCTCCCCCCACTGACACCAATGATGGGACACTATTCCTCCCACTGATACCAATGATGGGGCACTATTCCTCCCACTGATACCAATGATGGGGCACTATTCCTCCCACTGACACCAATGATGGGGCACTATTCCTCCCACTGACACCAATGATGGGGCACTATTCCTCCCACTGATACCAATGATGGGGCACTATTCTCCCCACTGATGCCAATGATGGGGCACTATTCCTCCCACTGACACCAATGATGGGGCACTACTTCTCCTCCCCACTGACACCAACGATGGGGCACTATTCCTCCTCCCCACTGACACCAATGATGGGGCACTATTCTCCCCACTGACACCAATGATGGGGCACTATTCTCCTCACTGATACCAATGATGGGGCGCAATTCCTCCCACTGACACCAATGATGGGGCGGAATTCCTCCCACTGACACCAATGATGGGGCGCAATTCTGCCACTGATACCAATGATGGGGCATTATTCCTCACACTGACACCAATGATGGGGCACTATTCCTCCCACTGATACCAATGATGGGGCACTATTCCTCCCACTGATACCAATGATGGGGCGCTATTCCTCCCACTGACACCAATGATGGGGTGCTATTCCTCCCACTGACACCAATGATGGGGTGCTATTCCTCCCACTGATACCAATGATGGGGTGCTATTCCTCCCACTGATACCAATGATGGGCCGCTATTCCTCCCACTGACACCAATGATGGGACACTATTCCTCCCACTGACACCAATGATGGGGCACGATTCTTCCCACTGACACCAATGATGGGGCACTATTCCTCCCACTGACTAATGAAGGGGCACTATTCCTCACACACTGACACTAATGATGGGGCCCCATCATTGGTATCAGTGGGAGGAATAGTGCCCCATCACTGCTGTCAGTGGGAGGAATAGCACTCCATCATTGGAATACCATACTGAAATAGCATACCATATTGAAATCAAATCTGATGTTTTTTCATTTTTATTTGGTGTGCGTTGGAAGAGGGGTAGTCTTATACGGCGAGTATAGCTCAAACCCTATATTTTAACAGGAAAAGTAGAGGGTCGTCTTATACGCCGGAAAATACGGTATTTATAAATATATTGAATATGGCCAAAATTGTAGTATTTCAAATGTATTTTTCTTCCACGTGGGTAGTGAAGGTGATAAAGTTCTGCTGATTACCATCCTCCAACTGCGTAGAAGCAAAAATGCAGTTTTTTAAAAAATGTTCCTTGTGTCTGATTGGGCGTCCTTTTCAACGTGAAGCTTCACCGCATTCTCTAAGCTCTGGGGAAGTGGCGTGCACCTGCACATGCAGAGTCTATTTGCCTTCAGTAAATCAACGCCGATGACTTTTCCAAGCCCTGTCTCGCTGACACTGACACAGGCCGGAGAATCAAGCTCAATTTCACCGCGGGCCACATTTGCATTATGGTCGCCCTCAAAGGGTCAGTTATATCTGAAAGATAATTGCCTCTGATTTTAATTATTACTGATATTAGTAATAATTTAAGACTTAGCCCGGGTTCACATATATGCAGTGTGGAATATCGCATGTGATTCGCACAGGAACCGCACCGCATTCCTGTGCAAATCACATACGATTTGTGTGTGGTGCGATTTGAGCCATACATTATGTATGGCTCAAATCGCACTGCACCAAAAGGGTGCAGGACCAGGGGCGGACTGACAACTCATGGGGCCCCCGGGCAATAGGGGATCATGGGGCCCCTGTGTCCTTGCCCAAACTCAAAAAAGCCTATGAAAAAAGTACCAGGGGCATCTCATGGGGCCCCCTACTGACCCCGGGCCCTCGGGCAGTGCCAGAGTTTCCAAATGGTCAGTCCGCCCCTGTGCAGGACCCTTTCTTGAGTCCGCACTAGAATCGGATGGCATGGGTATTCACACCTATGTGATCCAATTCTGCACATCGCACCGTGTTTTACGGTCCTATTTCAGGGTGTCATTAACTTAACATACACACCCGCAGCGGTTCGCATGAATGGGGTGCGATTCTGATGCGTTGCAGAATTTGCACAGAAAATTCTGCAACGCACTAGTGTGCACCGGGGCTCAGGCTGCTTTCACACTGAGGAGTTTTTGAAGCGTTTTTGCATTTAAAAAAGCACCTGAAAAGCTCAAGAAAAACGCTTACCTATGTACGTGAGTGTATATCTGTGTGTGTTTTCACACTGCAGCGTAGCGTTTGCTGTGCGGTGTAAAAACTGCTTGCAGCATCTTTGGGGCATGTTTGTGGAGTTTAAAAAAAAACGCCCCAAAAATGCCTCTTCCCATTGAAATAAATAGAAAACGCCTCAAAAACGCCTAAAAAGCGCCTAAAAAACGCCTCTAGAAAGCGATTTTGATGTAGTTTTTAAGTCACGTGTCCTTTAAAAATGCTCAGAAAGCACGGCAAAAGCACTGTAAAAACGCCTATGGGTTTTTGCTGTGTTTTTGTGGCGGATTAGTGTGAAAGTAGTCTTAACCTCCCTAGCGGTCTGATTACAGTATGTCAGTATTTCTGTGCTCAAAGCGGTACATTTTTTTGCATGGAAATATGTTGTTTTTTTATTGTAGGCCTGTAATTTTTAGGAATAACTCACTGAAATCTGTCCGAACAAGAGTCTAGTAAATATTCCAGATATGATAAAAAACTTGAAACACGAAATAATAAATAATAATATAATAATAATAAATTTAATTCAATAATATAATCAAACCAAAAACACTGAAATGTGAAATAGAGCGCCAAGTTCGCACATCGCTGAGCAAAGTCGCAGAATCGTTTTCAGTGTCTGATGATGAATTTCCCCCACGAATCATTATCACTCAATTCTGCAAGTGGTTCTGATTTACTATCGCTGTTCTCTAGCCGGTCTAAAACCGCCTTTGACCTAAAGGGACGCTTTTTGGACGCCATGGACGTTTCTCAGTTTCCAGGCAGAAAGAACAGTAAAAATGCAGGCAGGGCGCCGGACAAAGCACTCGGGACAACATGTATGTGAAATGGTTTGATACAGGAATGTTATACTATGTGAGTTTAGTGTATTTAGTGAATGTCACTTTTTTACATTTTTGAATTTCCCGCCAGTTCCATCCCCCGTACGTCCCGATGTCGCAGGGAATGGAACCCAGAAGACGGATGCCGGCATCGGCCAGAGGACATTACAGGGGACACTGCAGGGGGGACATCGCGGGAGCGCAGGACAAGGTAAGTGAAGAAGAGATCCCGGAGCAACACTGCAATGTATTCCCGAGTGTAGCTCGGGGTTACCTCTTGTGGTGCTGAAAGTTTACCCCGAGCTACACTCGGGAATACCGCCAGGGGGGTTAAGCTGTGAAGCGCAGGCACAGATCAGCACACAGTCCACTCACACTCCTGTAGCAGATGAAGCAAGTCTAAAGCTGGCCATACACTATACAATTTTCTGCCCAATTTCCTTTAGATGTAGGCTCCATGCAGGGGCGGACTGACAACTCATGGGGCCCCCGGGCAATAGGGGATCATGGGGCCCCTGAGTCCTTGCCCAAACTAAAAAAAGCCTAGGCTCCATGTACACGGGACACTTCTGAACGATGGAAAGTGACTGCTGGAAAACGTAGGTTAAAAAAAGTCTGTTTAGCTGCGTTTGCAGAACACGTTTATGAGCGTTTAGAAGCGTTTTTTAAAGATAACCTCAGGAGAACCTCCCAAATGCCCAGAATGCACTGAAAAACAGTAACAAATTAACTATTTCAGACATTTTGAGAGAAATAGAGAGAGCAGAAGCAGAGAGAGCAGTATGTGTTGAGATTAGCTGTCTTTTTTTGTGGTGTTTGGATGTTCCGGCTCATTTCTGTGCAGAAATTATTGCAGCCGTGTCTAACATGTTTTCTTTCATACGAAACCGCAAAGTACGGTGTACCGGGTCCATTGGAGTACCGGGAAAGCGCTTTGCATGCATTTTTCATGATGAAGAAAGGCTCTGGACAGCATCAGGAAATGGAAGAGTTAAAAAAAATTTCCAAACGCAAACGCTTACAAATGCGGTTAGCCACGTTTACAAGCATTTAGCGTTTGAAATGCTGATAAAATCTACTCTTTAACACAAGTTTGGTGCGTTCAAAAAACAACTGTAAACTCAACTGCCTGTAAACGATGATGTGTACATGGACACAGAGGAAAACATCAGGGGCTGCTGAAAAAAAACGCAGAAAAGCTCCTAAATGTCAGTTTATCAGCTGCAGTGTACATGGAGCCTTATCTTCAACTATGTAATGCAAGGGCTGCCTGATTGGATACAACTGAAAGTGTTGTTTGGGTTTGACCTCCTTTTATATGTTTTTTGGTAAATCTAAAGCAGAATTCTCTAGAAAATTGTATAATGTATGGCCAGCCATAGGGTCAGTTCACACTACATGCGTTTCAATGTCATAGTTCACATCAGTGTGTTCTGATTGCAGAAAAAAAAAAGTAGAGCAGGCTGCATTTTCCTGCACAGAACTGTACTGGAATGCAGTAAAACACATCAAAAACGCACAAGTCTCTATTTAAATTGAAGAAAAAAGAGCAGGGAAAAAATGAACGGGAATACAAACACATAAAAAAAGCACCGGAATGCGCCAAAAACGTGCATGAAAAAACGCATCCAAAACTCATCTAGACTGCATTTCTATCGGCCCTAAAAAAGGAGGGTCGCACACCGCTGGTTTTATCCACAAGAAACTTCATTGGAAGCTGCTCAGGCAGAATATGGTTCTTCCATGGTGTTCCATCTGAGCAGTCGCCATCAAAATTTCTTGTGGATGGTACCAGAGGTGTGCGACCGTCCTCTTCACCTGGCATAGAACCATATTATTCTCATAGTAATGTAAACAGATGTTCAGAGCCCCCCATCATCAGAAGCCAAGAGACCCCCACCATCAGAAGCCAAGAGACCCCCACCATCAGAAGCCAAGAGCCCTCAACCATCATAAACCAAGAGCACCCCACCATCAGAAGCCAAGAACCCCCCACCATCAGAAGCCAAGAGCCCCCCCACCATCAGAAGCCAAGAGCCCCCCCACCATCAGAAGCCAAGAGCCCCTCCACCATCAGAAGCCAAGAGCCCCTCCACCATCAGAAGCCAAGAGCCCTCAACCATCAGAAGCCAAGAGCCCTCAACCATCAGAAGCCAAGAGCCCTCAACCATCATAAACCAAGAGCACCCCACCATCATAAACCAAGAGCACCCCACCATCAGAAGCAAAGAACCCCCCCACCATCAGAAGCCAAGAGCCCTCAACCATCAGAAGCCAAGAGCCCCCCCACCATCAGAAGCCAAGAGCCCCCCCACCATCAGAAGCCAAGAGCCCCCCCACCATCAGAAGCCAAGAGCCCCCAACCATCAGAAACCAAGAGCCCCCCCACCATCAGAAACCAAGAGCCCCCCCACCATCAGAAGCCAAGAGCCCCCCCACCATCAGAAGCCAAGAGCCCCCCCACCATCAGAAGCCAAGAGCCCCCCCACCATCAGAAGCCAAGAGCCCCCCCACCATCAGAAGCCAAGAGCCCCCCCACCATCAGAAGCCAAGAGCCCCCCCACCATCAGAAGCCAAGAGCCCCCCCACCATCAGAAGCCAAGAGCCCCTCAACCATCAGAAGCCAAGAGCCCCCCCACCATCAGAAGCCAAGAGCCCCCCCACCATCAGAAGCCAAGAGCCCCCCCACCATCAGAAGCCAAGAGCCCTCAACCATCAGAAACCAAGAGCCCTCAACCATCAGAAACCAAGAGCCCTCAACCATCAGAAACCAAGAGCCCCCCCACCATCAGAAGCCAAGAGCCCTCCACCATCAGAAATCAAGAGCCCTCCACCATCAGAAATCAAGAGCCCCCCACCTTCAGAAGCCAAGAGCCCCCCACCATCAGACTCCAAGATCCCCACCATCAGAAACCAAGAGCCCCCCATCATCAGAAACCAAGAGCCCCCACCATCAGAAGCCAAGAGCCCCCACCATCAGAAGCCAAGAGCCCCCCACCATCAGAAGCCAAGAGCCCCCCACCATCAGAAGCCAAGAGCCCCCCACCATCAGAAGCCAAGAGCCCCCCACCATCAGAAGCCAAGAGCCCCCCACCATCAGAAGCCAAGAGCCCTCCACCATCAGAAGCCAAGAGCCCTCCACCATCAGAAGCCAAGACCCCCACCCTCTCTTCCATCACAGCTCACCTCCTATGGTCATCACCTCATCCCTTTACACCTGAACACATATTAATGACACGGGTTCTAGGGCTGATTAAGGTGGTAATAAACCCCTTGCCCTCCTGAGGATTTACCCCCCTTCCTGACTGGGCCATTTCTTGCAATACGGCGCTGCGTCCCTTTAACTGACAATTGCACAGTCATGCAATGCTACACCCAAATTAAATTTACGTCCTTTTCCCCCACGAATTGAGCTTTCCTTCAGTGGTATTTGATCGCCTCTGGGTTTTTTTAATTTTTTTGCACTATAAAAAATAAAGGCCGACAATTTTGAGGAAAAAACAATATTTTTGACCATTTGTTATTAAACATGTCCAGTAAAAACATTTTAAAAATCAAATTTTGGCATAAATTTAGGCCAAAATGCATCCTGCTCCATGTCTTTGCTAAAAAAAAATCCCAATACGTGTAAATGAATTGCTTTACGTGAAAGTTATAGCGTTTACAAATGGCGGTATATATACTGGGATTTTTTTTTTTACTAGTAATGGCGGCAATCAGCGACTTGTCGCGGGACTGCGGTGGACATTCTGAAACTGGGGGGAGCTGACTTGGTGTCACTGACATCCCCAGTGACACCAATACAGCAACCAGTGCTAATAAAAAGCACTGACACTGTACTAATGGCACTGAGCAGGAAGGGGTTAACATCTGGGGCGATCAAAGGGTTAACTATGTGCTGTTTTACTGTGTGCTGTGTGTGTGTTTCACTGTAAGCACACTTCTTTGTATGCCTCTGCAAAGCCATGGATAGCAGTGTGCCGGAGCTGACAGGGGAGAGATCAGTGTTGTTTACTTACAGTTCTCTCCCTCCGTCGGTATTACTCAGCGATCACCGGGTGCTGGCAGTTAATCAAAAGTCCAGGACCCGGTGATTGACAGCCAAAGCCACGAATAGCTGCGCAGGTATAGCGCATGCGCGCCTCCTACCCGGAAATGCAAACTCACATGGTTTTGCGCACCTGTGCCGCCCTGTAGCAGTATTACAGCTATATGGTGAACGGGAAGCGGTTAAACTCACTTAGTGCCTCATCTGCATTAAATCAGCCTCAGAACCTGTGTCATTAAAATGTGTTCAGGTTTAAAGAGATGAGGTGGCAACCCTAGCACCTCCCCTTATCTTGTGCTGCTGCTGGAAAGAAGCTGGGGGCGGAGCTGCAGGAGAGGTGCGAGGGCCACATGAAATGGCCTGGAGAGCCACATTCAGCTCGATGGCCTTGCGTTTGTCACATGTGGACAATGGCAACATGGAAGAAGTGGCAAGGGTCTAACTAGCACTAAACAGGAGGGGAAGACAGAGGAAGCCACCAAAATCATATTAGTAAACAAGTTGCAATGGCCTAACATCATCACTAGATGGCAGCACACTGCAAAAAATGCTACCCTCACACAGTGCAATGTAGGGCATCAAAAAAAATATGAAAGTGGCACAGAACACAACTAACTCCCCCTGTTGGTCAAACACCGGTGTCTCTTCTACTTCACTCATGTAAATGTGCGCACAGCGTGAAAAAAAAAAGCCGGTATGCTGCTCCAGTAATGCTGGCTTTAGGCATTTTTTTCCCATCCTGAACTCTGGTCTAAATGTAGGAATGTAGATGGACCTTTTGGCATTCGGAGACATAAAAAGAAAAAAAATGCGCAAAGTACCTCTAAAAGTGGCGTTTTTGCGCCCGTGTGCAGGAGCCCCATAGCATGGGTTCAGAATCCTAGGTGGTTGTGTATGAGGGTCTCCTGGAGAAGGGTCAGATCCAGACCCCTCCATAGGGCAATGAGAAAAGTTAGCAGACATGGGGAAGATGGTGCGTCTGCCAGCTCCCCGCTCGCTCCCCCCCCCCTGCGCTCGCTGCAAGTCCTCCCTGCGTCTGACAGGCTTGAGAATTATTTTTTTTTAAACACAATTAAAAGAGAAGAGAGAATCTATTAGATTGTGTGACCCGACCGCTCCACCATCATGCTCCGCGGTGAGGGATTGCCGGCTCTATCTGTCGCGGGTCAGCGCTCTTGCGTCTTCAGCCGTGACTTCCTACGACCCGAATTAGCAGAGGTGAGAGCGGCCTGACCCGACGCACAGAAATATTCCGATACAAGTGTTCCTGTGTCACGTATGAGAAGGCCGAGCGCCGACCCGCTGACACAGAGCGCGATCTGGACGCCCGGAACCAGAGCCGACTAACGGTTAGGATGATCGGGACGTGTGCCGCTAATGAGCATCTTACCTGAACCGCGGACGGGGGAAAGACACCGAGATTCCCAACTACAAAATCCTGCGTCGTGTCTCAGGTTCTCTATGAGCATTTTATCTGGGATCAGGGGCGGACTGACCATTTGGAAACTCGGGCACTGCCTGAGGACCCAGGGTCAGTAGGGGGCCCCATGAGATGCCCCTGGTACCTTTTTCATAGGCTTTTTTTGAGTTTGGGCAAGGACACAGGGGCCCCATGATCCCCTATTGCCTGGGGGCCCCATGAGTTGTCAGTCTGCCCCTGTCTGGGATCTACCAAAACTGTAAGGAGAATGACAACAGAATGAACAAGAGGCATGAGGGAGGCCAGCTAGGGGAGGACAAACTGCATCATGATAGGTGAGGAGTCTAATGAGGGGGGTCATCAGCATTATATATGGGCCAGCTATTGAACATCTCTGATTAACCCCTTGCCCTCCAGAGGATCCCCCCCTCTTCCTGATCAGGCCATTTTTTGTGTTACGACGCTGCGTTACTTTAACTGACAATTGCGCGGTCATGCAACGCTGCACCCAAATGAATTTACGTCCTTTTCTTCCCACGAATAGAGCTTTCTTTTGGTGGTATTTGATCGCCTCTGCGTTTTTTATATTTTGTGCTATAAAAAATAAAAAAGACAGACAATTTTGAAAAAAAATATTTTGGACTTTTTGCTATAAAACATGTCCAGTGAAAAAAAAATTTAAAAATCAAATTTAGTCATAAATTTCTGCCAAAATGTATCCTCCTCCGTGTCTTTGCTAAAAAAAAACCCAATACGTGTAAATGAATTGGTTTACGTGAAAGTTATAGCGTTTACAAATGGCGGGAAAGATACTGGGATTTTTAGTTTTTTTTTATACTAATAATGGCGGCGATCAGTGACTTATTGCGGCGATCAGCGACTTATGGCTGTGATCAGTGACTTATGGCGGGACTGCGGCGGACATTCTGACATTGGGGGGTACTGACTTGGGGTCACTGACATCCCCAGTGACACCAATACAGTGATCAGTGCAAAAAAAAAAAACTGACACTGTACTAATGGCACTGGGGAGGAAGGGGTTACGTTTATTATTCAGGGAAAGGGTTAACTGTGTGAGGGGAGTGTTTTACTAGGGGGGGGGGGGTGTACTGCAGGGAACACTGCTGATCGGGAGAGAGAAACTCTTCTGTCCCGATCAGCTTGTCCTGGAGCTGTCAGGGAACTGACAGAAAGCACAGCTCCTGCAGCCCTGCTCTGTCAGCGATTGCCACCGATCGCCGGGACATAGCCGGTAAGGACCGGCTGTGACCCGGCGACTGACATCCGCGGCTGTGATTGGCGGGACAGGTAGGGTGGCGGCGCGCCTCGCGCGCGCCCCCTACCTGTTTTCAAAACACACGTTTTAAAACATGCTTTTCCCCTGCCGTGCTGCCCTGCCGCCGTATTTCTACAGTGGCTGGGCGGCATGTGGTAAGGAATCAGGAACATTAACAGGCATAACCACCAATTTGGTAAAATTAACAGTAAGACCTGACGCTATAGCAAAATCGTTCAGTACGGCACATACATTAGGCAATGAAGTTAACGGGTTAGTGAGAAAAAGCAAAACATCATCAGCATACATACTTATTTTGAAATGTGAGACTAATAACACTGTTCAACAGGTAAAAAGTTTTGGGCATAAAATTAGCTAATCTTACATAATTTTGGGGTGCTGAAAACGAAAATGACCCTAAAAAATGTTGATTGGCTCTAGTTTCCATGATATATTCACCCATCTAATGACGTAAGCCATTCAAAATTATGATGCAACTTCAGCTGCATATTGCGCAATTGATACTGGTGACCAATAGAAAATTGCATGTATACTGAGATGATGCAATATTAGCCTTTAATTGCATCACTTCACTGCATAAAAGCTGCAGTATCTGTAGCTGATTGTAGTTCGACTTTACATTTCGTTTTATGCTTATATAGGCTACTCAGTAATGCCTCGAACTTGTGTGAATAAAGCAGATAATTTCTGCTATATCTGCGGTGAAATAACTTTTATCTCACAAAAAAGGAGGATAACAGGAATGATTAAGAAAGCCTACAACTTGTATTTTGGCTGCAAGATAGGAGACCAGGACAAGAGCTGGGCACCACATATATGCTGCAATTCTTGTGGGACGGCACTGGAGCAATGGTTGAATGGAAAAAAGGCATCTATGCCTTTCGCTGTGCCAATGATTTGGAGAGAGCCAACAGATCATGTTAGTAATTGTTACTTTTGTATGGTGCCTCCAATTGTAAAAGGGCTAAATAAGAAGAAAAAGTTATCTGTGCACTATCCAAATATTCCATCGGCAATACGTCCAGTTCCTCATGGAGAGGGGCTACCAATTCCTAAAGCACCAGAATCCTTCGTGGTTGAGTCAAGTGAGGAAGAACCTGAAGCGTGTAGTCACGTGCAGTTGTAAGAGATAGCCCTTTCCTCGAATACAAGAGAAAAGCCAAGAGAAGCAAAACCGACACAAACTGAAGACAAAACTAGTGAGAATCCTAAGTATTAAAATGATTCAACTTAGCTTATGGCTATAATTTTTCTTGGTAATCCTATGCAATATATTATGCCATTTAGGCTTTGTTATGTAGTCAATATCACTTGCTTTATATTTGTGGAAAGAAATCTATATATATAATTATTGTGCATTATGTAGTCATTACGCCTATAGTAGAAAATTTTCCGTTTACAGAAAAACTAGAGCCAATTGACAAATTTCATTGTTATATTTGAACTCAGAATGTGAAATTCATTAAGAAATGGATCCTTTTGTTTCCAAAACTGGCAAAAAATAAAAATTTGTTGAACAGTGTAATGGGTAGCCAGAAATATCCGGATGTGATCTGATCACTACTGCCAAAGGTTCCAACACCAGCGCAAATAAAAGGGGTGAAAGAGGACAACCCTGACGGGTTCCTCTACCCAATGTAAAAAAATCAGAGTTACAGCCAGGAAGCCTTAATCTCGTTTTAGGAGAGTCGTATGGGGCGTGTATACCGGCTAAAAACTCATCACTGAAGCCCATTTTCTGTAGCAAGGAAAATAAATAGGGCCAAAGAACACTGTCAAAGGCCTTTTTATGTCCAGACTCATCAACAGAACCTCTTTAGAATGTAAATTGGCATCTTGAATAACATTTAGAGTGAGGCGAATGTTATCAGCAATAAATATGTCGGGAATAAAACCCGATTGGTGCGGAGAGACCAAAGAGGAGATAATAGGGGCCAACCTGTCTGCCAAAATACGGCTAAATATTTTCAGATCGTTATTCATTACTGAGATTGGTCTATAGTTTTGTGGTAAACGGTGGTCTTTCTGTGGTTTGGGTATTAAAGACATATTCCCCAACAGCATCTCCTCAGGGAACTTACCCCCCTGCAGACCATCATTAAATAATGTTATCAAATAGGGAGCCACGTAGAGGCAAAATGTTTATAACAACTAGCGGTGAATCCGTCAGGACCCGGTGCAGTAGAACTTTTTAGCGCGCCAATCGCACGAGTTATTTCCTCCAAAGTACAGGGGGCATTAAGAGAGGCAATCTGAGAAGGTGCAAGAGCAGGGAGGGGTATAGAATCCAGCCATGAGTCGGATGGTGGAACAGAATCTGACTGCGGAGGAGCTAATAGGTTAGAATAAAAGTTTTCAAAAATACCCAAAACTTCCTGAGGTAAAGATGAGATAGCGCCCGAGTTAGTGCGTAACTTATAAACATGTGGGGTGCGCAGAGAGTGGTTCAATTTCCTTGCAAACATAGTGGATGCTGAGTTGCTATCAGGGGTGGACTGACCATTTGGAAACTCGGGCACTGTCCGAGGGCCCGGGGTCAGTAGGGGACCCCATGAGATGCCCCTGTTACTTTTATTCATAGGCTTTTTTGAGTATGGGCAAGGACACAGGGGCCCCATGATCCCCTATTGCCCGGGGGCCCCATGAGTTGTCAGTCCACCCCTGGTGCTATGTAACAAGAACGAGGCCTTTGACCAGGGGAGAGCTTTTTCAGTCTTTTGGGAAAGCAGAATATTCAATTCTAAACGCTTTTGGGACAATAACTGTTTATTAAGAAGAGATGGATTAGCAATATGACTTCTATAATGTGCTTCTAATTCTCGGGTAAGAAGTAGAATTTGCTGCCATCGTTTTCTATTTCTCGATAAAGCCATAGAGATAAGGCGGCCACGTAGGACCACCTTGTGGGCTACCCATAGTGTGGTTGAAGATATATCAGGAGCCGAGTTAGACTGAAAATATTCCTGAATAGATGTAACCACCTCTTGGAGACAGTCAATATCTGTAAGCATAGATTCATTAAGTCTCCAAGAGAAGGGGGTAGGTGCCAATCCCATACACGTGATAGATAAGGCCATAATATTGTGGTCTGGCCAGGGGCTGCAAGCCGTCCTAGAATTAGCTAGTAAAATAGGGGTACAATAGATATAGTCTAATCTAGCATAAGAGTCATGTGGGTGAGAATAAAATGTGTAATCCCTGGCTCCCGCATTGTGCGCCCTCCAGGCGTCCACCAACTGGAGGGCATCTAGTTTTTTAGTAAGGGATTTTGGGAAAGCTTGGGAAGAGTGCGAGGAGGAGCTGCGATCCAAAAGAGGGTTTGCTACCAGGTTAAAATCACCACCCACCAACAGATGGGGGGACAAAAACCTATCCAGAACATCAAAAAATTTAGAAAAAAAGGAACCTTGTGCTGAATTCGGTGCATAGATATTAGAAATCGTAAGTTCTCGACCTGAAAGGGTGCCTTTAAGAATGATAAACCTGCTGTCCGGATCACGATATACATGTTGAACCTCAAAGGGGAATGAATTATGTAGAAAGATGGCTACTCCTCTACTTTTGGAGGAATGTAAGGTATAATACCCCTGCCTATAGGATTTATGGAAATATGTCGGGTGTTTTGCGGCTGCAAAATGTGTTTCCTGTAATAAAATGATTTTAGCCCCCAGTCGCTTATATTGAAGAAAGGCTGATTTGCGCTTATTTGGTGAATTGAAACCCTGGACATTATGTGAGATACATTGAATCACCATAGTATACTAAAGTTATAGCTATCAGCATAAAAATACACATTGAAAAGACATCTCCTAGAATTATTTGGCTAGACATAAGGACCCGCAAGTCCACATCAGACAGAAAGACTATCCATAATTTTAAGGGGCGCCTCAAGACTATCCATAATTTTAAGGGGCGCCTCAAGACTATCCAAAATTTTAAAGGGTGCCTCAAGACTGTCAGGAGCCGCCACGGCGTAGGGCTCGGAGCAGGCGCAGTGTGCCGACTCGCACTGGTGTGCTGGCACTAGGTCCTAGCCGGCCGCGGCGACGGAGCTCGCGCATGCGCACTCGGGTATTTAAATCCGCCCTGTGCTGTCACTGGTTGCCGTATGGTCTCTTCTGCATTCTGTTCCTGTACCTGTGTTATTTGATTACTACTGACCCGGATCGTTCTGACCTTGCTGATTTCTCCTGCCCTGACCCCTGGCTTGCCTGACCTCTCTCCTGGATGCCCCCTTGTGGATCTGATCTTTTGTTGCTGACCTGGCGTGTGACCCGACCATTCTCTGCCCGCTGCTTTGTACCGCACCAATCCCACGGCTACCGACTCGGCTCGTCTGACCACGCATTCGCTCATCCATCCGTCCACCTTGTCGGGGTAACCCTGCCTCTTCACATCAGACTCTCACCCTGCAGGAACCTCTGGCGAGCTCCTCTACCACTGGTGGGTGTACTCAGGAGCCGCGACCTGGTCTCGGTTCACTCCAAGTCCATCCCCACCATCAGGGGCCCTGGTGAACAAGTGAACCGGGACTTAGACTCCGCGCTCTGGGGAAACCTGACCAGTGGGCTGCTAGGGGTGCCGTCAGGCGGTTCGTTACAAATACTATCCATAATTTTAAGGGGTGCTTCAAGACTATCCATAATTTTAAGGGGTGCCTCAAGAGTATCCAAAATTTTAAGGGGTGCTTCAAGACTATCCATAATTTTAAGGGGCGCCTCAAGACTATCCATAATTTTAAGGGGAGCCTCAAGACTATCCAAAATTTTAAGGGGCGCCTCAAGACTATCCATAATTTTAAGGAGCGCCTCAAGACTATCCAAAATTTTAAGGGGCGCCTCAAGACTATCCATAATTGTAAGGGGTGCCTCAAGACTATCCATAATTTTAAGGGGTGCCTCAAGACTATCCATAATTTTAAGGAGTGCCTCAAGACTATCCAAAATTTTAAGGGGTGCCTCAAGACTATCCATAATTTTAAGGGGTGCTTCAAGACTATCCATAATTTTAAGGGGTGCCTCAAGATTATCCATAATTTTAAGGGGTGCTTCAAGACTATCCAAAATTTTAAGGGGTGCCTCAAGACTATCCATAATTGTAAAGGGTGCCTCAGCTGAAAAAAAGGTTGAAAAACACTGCTGTAGACCAAAATCTTTGTCTCGCCTTGAAACCACATTTGGAGTCTCAGAGTTGGCGCTGAAATGGATAAAGTCATATCGCACTGATCGCTGTCGCTTTGTTTCTCTCGGAGGATTCCAGTCCGAGGTTGGACCAGTCAAGTACGGTGTCCTGGTTCCTTTACTTTTTAGCATTCATATGTTTCCACTTGGCCAACTGCTTAGATCACACGGTCTCAATGATCACTTCTATGCTGATGACACTCAGATGTACATCCACACTAAACCAGATTCTACTTTGGCTGCTTCTCTCCTATCTATCTGTATTTGTGATATAAAAACTTGGATGGCCCATACAGGAGCAGACTGACAACTCATGGGGCCCCCGGGCAATAGGGATCATGGGGCCCTGTGTCCTTGCCCAAACTCAAAAAAGCCCTATGAAAAAGGTACCAGGGGCATCTCATGGGGCCCCCTACTGACCCCGGGCCCTCGGGCAGTGCCCGAGTTTCCAAATGGTCAGTCCACCCCGCGATCCATAATTTCCTTCAGTTAAACTGTGATAAGACTGAAGTCATGCTTATTGCCCCCCCACCCCTCATCAATTATGTAAGGCCAGTCCTGGTAGCCTGTCTATCGATGGCACTGTACTTGAGCTTCAGTCTAAATGGAAAATCTAGGGGTGATATTTGATGCTAGTTTAACCATTGATCCACATGTACAAAATGTTGTCAGAACACCTTTTTTCCACTTCAGAAACATTGCTCTGCTGCGTCCTATGCTATTATATACTGGAGCTACAAAGCTGATCCACATACACTACATTGCCCAAAAGTATTGGTCGGCCTGCCTTTCCACACACATGACCTTTAATGGTCCCCCAGTCTTAGTCCGTAGGGTTCAATATTGAGTTGGCCCTGCCCTTTGCACCTATAACAGCTTCAACTCTTCTGGGAAGGCCGTCCACAAGGTTTAAGAGGGTGTCTATGGGAAGGTTGGACCATTCTTCCAGAAGCACATTTGTCAGGTCAGGCACTGATGTCGGGGGAGGAGGCCTGGATCGCAGTCTCCACTCTAATTCATCCCAAAGGTGTTCTATGGGGTTGAGGTCAGGACTCTGTGCAGGCCAGTCAAGTTCCTCCACCCCAAACTCACTCATCCATGTCTTTATGGACCTTGCTTTGTGCACTGGTGCGCAGTCATGTTGGAACAGGAAGGGGCCATCCCCAAACTCTTCCCACAAAGCTGGGAGCATGAAATTGTCCAAAATGTCTTGGTATGCCTTAAGCGTTCCCTTCACTGGAACTAGGGAGCCAAGCCCAACCCCTGAAAAACAACCCCACACCATAATCCCCCCTCCACCAAACTTTTCACTTTGCACAATGCAATCAGGCAAGTACCGTTCTCCTGGCAACCACCAAACCCAGACACGTCCATCAGATTGCCAGCGTCGGATGCAGAGAAGCGTGACTGGACACTCCAGAGAACACGTCTCTACTGCTCTACAGTCCAGTGGTGGCGTGCTTTACACCACGGCATCCGACGCTTTGCATTGCACCTGGTGATGTAAGGCTTGGATGCAGCTGCTCGGGCATGGAAACCCATTCCATGAAGATTTCTACGCACTGTTGTTGTGCTCATCTGAAGGCCACACCAAGTTTGGAGGTCTTTAGCTATAGACTCTGCAGACAGTTGGCGACTTCTGCACACTGTGCGCTTCAGCATGCGCTGACCCCGCTCTGTCATGTGACGTGGCCTACCACTTGGTGGCTGAGTTGCTGTTGTTCCCAGTGGCTTCCACTTTGTTATAATCCCACTAACAGTTGAGCGTGGAATATTTAGTAGCCAGGAAATGTCCCGGATGGACTTATTGCACAGGTGGCAACCTATCACGGGACCACGCTTGGAGTCACTGAGCTCCTGAGAGCGACCCATTCTTTCACCAATGTTTGTAGAAGCCGTCTGCATGCCTAGGGGCTTGATTGTATACACCTGTGGCCATTGAGCAGATTGTAACACCTGAATCACATGATTCAGAGGGCTGGCCCAATACTTTTGACAATATAGTGTATTTACAGGTCAGGGGGCTTTAGTGTGCACATTGAGCTATAGATATAATAGTGAATAACAAATATGAAATGTAGCATACTTAGTGTATTTGACATCCACGAATGCTGTAAAAAATGTAGCCCTCCTCCTATGGTCAATGGAAAAGTGCCACCCTATATTGATGATCAATGTAACATTCACAATTTAGTGGTGAGTGGCGTGTCTGTTAGATTGGTGGTCGGTTGAGAAGGGCCACCTTAGATCAGTGAGAAAATGTGTCTCCTACATTGGTGATCAGTGGGAAGAATGTCCTTTACATTGGTGATCAGTGGGAAGAATGTCCCTTACATTGGTGATCAGTGGGAAGAATGTTCCTTACATTGGTGGTCAGTGGGAAGAATGCTCCTTACATTGGTGGTCAGTGGGAAGAATGCTCCTTACATTGGTGATCAGTGGGAAGAATGCTCCTTACATTGGTGGTCAGTGGGAAGAATGTCCCTTACATTGGTGGTCAGTGGGAAGAATGTCCCTTACATTGGTGATCAGTGGGAAGAATGTCCCTTACATTGGTGGTCAGTGGGAAGAATGTCCCTTACATTGGGGGTCAGTGGGAAGAATGCCAACCCCTGAAAAACAACCCTACACCATAATCCCCCCTCCACCAAACTTTACACTTGGCACAATGCAGTCAGGCAAGTACCATTCTCCTGGCAACTGCCAAACCCAGACATGTCCATTGGATTGCCAGACAGAGAAGCGTGATTGGTCACTTCAGAGAACATGTCGCCACTGCTCTGGAGTCCAGTGGCGACGTGCTTTACACCACAGCATCCAACGCTTTGCATTGCGTTTGGTGATGGAAGGCTTGGATGCAGCTGCTCGGCCATGGAAACCCATTCCATGAAGCTCTCTATTCACTGTTGTTGTGCTCATCTGATCCAAGTTTGGAGGTCTTTAGCTATTGACTCTGCAGACAGTTGGCGACTTCTGGACAATGTGCACCGTGAGAGTGCAGTGCATTGTGGGGTGTTTGGCGGGCAAACAGTTGGTGGTTCCTTCACACCGTAACCCTTCAGAATTATTCTTGATGAGTGCAGGATTGTATCCTGCTCTACAAATTCGAATTATATGCACCTGTCATACAGGTGCAGAAAAATTGGGCTTTGAGAGTTGGTGGTGCCTGAATCCTGCAACCCCTCACAGTTACTGTTTCTGGGTGCAGGCATGGACCCTGCAGTTAAAAATAGTTAACAATTACAGAAAAATGGTAAAAAAAATTAAATGACATGCACCTGTGAAACAGGGGCCGAAAAACTTGGCCTTGGGTGTTGGTGGTGCCCTAAACCAAGTTGGAAGCTAGCAAAATCAGGATTCAGGAATAGGATAGGCAAAACTGGGCCTTGGGTGTTGGTGGTGCCTTAAACCAAGTTTGAAGCTAGCAAAATCAGGATTCAGGAATAGGATAGGCAGCATAGGCAGACTTCAAGAGATCCCAGATCCCTTGAATCAGTTACATCAGCATCAGGGGCAAGATAGTTATTGTTGATCCAGGACTGATTTATTATGATAAATGTCAGCTGATCGACGGAGTCTGTGGACAGACGCACTTTTTTACCTCCAGCAGCACTTTATGTCCATTCGGAAAGCACACTGGATGTAGGACAGGCCAGTAGCTCGATGGCATATTGAGCAAGTTCTGGCCAGTGATCCATCCTCAAGACCCAGTAGCCCAGTGGATGCTCAGCTGGAAAGGTCTCCAAATCTGCTCTTGCCCCTAGATAATCCTGCACCTTATGATGCAGACCCTGCCGATGGGTGCTTAAACCTAATAGCCCCGGACGCTGAGGAATAAAGAACAATTTAAGGCATCGGTCAGCCGGCTGCATTCTCCACCACTCTTCCTTTGACAGAACGAAGCCTCAGAAACACGTTGTCCAGGAAATAGTAACCTCCCATGGTCTGGAAAGGTGTTACACAAATTGTCCTCCTCTGTTCTCTCAGGCACTCAAGTATGTGACCTCATCATCTTCTTCCTCCTCGTCAATGGAGCCAACTTGGCAGCGGCTGCGGCTGGGGGAACATGACTGCCAATTTCTTTTCCCTCACTGGCACCCCCTCTCTCTAGGCTCACGTCACTCCTTTCCTCATCCTGGGAACCAACATTGGAGCATTCAAATTGCTGCGCATCCTCCAGCAGCATGTAACTGACACTATAATCAAATAATACTAGTGACTCCTCCATGCATGATGGTGGGGCTATGGAAGAAGCAGCTGTGGTGGACAAGGAGCCTGTGGAACAGGCCACTTTGGCAGCTGCAGTGGAAGGCAAAATAATATGAACCTGGGTGACAGAGGATGAGGATGGCTGAGTTATCCACTCCACCACCTCTTCTGCATGTCTCAATAATACGGCTAGCACCAGAAACAAAGGACAAGCGTGCCCTGCCTGCAGAGGATACACCATGTCCACGACCACCACCACTTTTCACTGTGGACACAGAGGTTGCTTACCCTCTATTAGCTGCCTGTGAGCATCTGCCTCTCCTTGGCCTTGCGGACATGATGGGGATTTTTTAGGGGATTTTTCCACTTTAATTTTCTGTGTGGGATGGGATTTTGGTGCTTGGGTGCGATATGTTTGTGCTTGGTGCACTATAACACACACTATGCATGGCGGCGGTATCAGCAACCTTAAAAAGTGTGGGGCGTGGTCTTAGCCCCTGAACCATGATTGGCCAAAGTCACCAAGACTTCCTGAGAACTCAGCTTTGTGATTGGCCAAAGCATTGCTTTGGCCAATCACAAAGCGTGTTTTACATTGTTTGTACATTAACTTCCCACTGAAGGCCCTTACCGTTCGAATGTTCGGTGAACACACGAACGGCCAATGTTCGACTCGAACCAACAGCCCATCCCTAACTACTAACAGTTGAGCGTGGAATATTTAGTAGCCAGGAAATGTCACGGATGGACTTATTGCACAGGTGACAACCTATCACGGGACCACGCTTGGAGTCACTGAGCTCCTGAGAGCGACCCATTCTTTCACCAATGTTTGTAGAAGCCGTCTGCAAGCCTAGGGGCTTGATTGTATACACCTATGTCCATGGAGGGGATTGGAACACCTGAATCACATGATTTGGAGGGCTGGCCCAATACTTTTGGCAATATAACAATTTATATATATACACACACACATATACACAGTGGCTTAGCGGTTAGCGCGTCTGCCTTGCAGTAAATGGGTCACGGGTTTGATTCCTGACCATGGCGCCTCCTGCATGGAGTTTGCATGTTCTCCCTGTGCTTGCGTGGGTTTCCTCTGGGTACTCTGGTTTCCTCCCACACTCCAAAGACATGCTGGTAGGTTAATTGGATCCTGTCTAAATTGGCCCTAGTATATGAATGTGAGTTAGGGACCTTAGATTGGACGCCCCTTGAGGGTTAGGGACTGATGTGAATGTACAATATATATGTAAAGTGCTGTGTAAATTGACGGCGATATATAAGTACCTGAAATAAATATATATATACACATACGCATGTATTTGTGTTCTCCCGACTTGACTACTGCAATGCTCTGTTCGCTGATGAGCGTAGATCCACTATTACATGACTTCAAAATGTAAAAAATTCTGCAGCCAGAATCCTGACTAGGTCTGGTATAAGTGACCCTATCCCCCCTATCCTGGAGTCCTTGCACTGGGTACCTGTCAGGTTTCCCATAGACTTTAAGATCCTCTTGCCCACTTTCATAGCTTAGCACACCATTATCTGTCTGAACATTTATCAACTTACTCCCCCCTTGTAACCTCCGCTCCCCAAATTCTGGTCTTCTGTGTCCCCCCCTTCTTACCTACACTCCATGGGAGACGGAGCCTTCTCCTGCTATTCCCCAAAACTCTGGAATTCACTTCCAAGGAACTTCAGAGATTCATCTTCTCTAAACTCATTCAAATCAAATCTAAAAATGTTTTTCTTTTGACAAGCTTTCATGTAATTGCCCCTTTTTTCCTTTATTGTATCCTGTGTATTTCTTGTGTGTTCTTGTAAAGGGCTTTTAGCCCGGGCGCACATATATGCGGTGCGATATATTGCATGTGATTCGCACAGGAACCGCACCGCATTCCTGTGTGAATCACATGCGATTTTTGCGCGGTGCGATCAGAGCCGTACATTTTGTATAGCTCTAATCACACTGCACCCGCAGCAAATACCTGCAGGCCCCTTTTTTGGGTCCACACTAGAATCGGATCACGTAGGTGTGAATACCCATTCTGCACATCGCACCGCATTTTGCGGACCGATTTCGGGGTGTTGTTAACTTAACATACACACCCGCAGCAGTTCGCATGAATGTGGTGTGATTCTGATGCGGTGCGGAATTCGCACAGAGAACGCTGTGAATTCCGCACCACATCAGTGTGAACCAGGGCTTAAAGGCGCTATATAAAATAAAGATTATTGTTATTATTACTATAATTATTACTAATAATAATACATAATAATAATAATAAACATATAGAATACTGAGATACTGATACTGAGAACTACATCCGGCATACAGGGCAGGAGAAGTGGGACTGTGACATTTGGTAAAATCCAGAATGGAACATTATTGTAACACATTATACTCGGTGTAATTAGAAGAGGTAATTGCAGAGTGATTCTGAGTTGTCTCACTCATTGGAGTCCAGTCACGTATGGCGGGCACATGGCGTGCTGATGGCGGTGGGCGGACAGGTAATTATAAAGAAGTGAAAACAGTGGAACTCCATCAAGCTAAATACCAGAAGAGAAGAAATCCCTAATAAAGGATGGAGGACAGGAACAACGAACTGCGCTGACCAAACCATCACATCCTGTGTGCTCCTTCCCAGTGACACCAAGAATGGGGCAACACTTGATTCCTGGACCGTCCCAGAGAGCACCCCGATAATAATTTACAGTTTACAGGACAGAAACACTGATATTGCTACATTTTATTTTAGCTTTTTGAACAGTTGGTTGGACCCGTTTTCCACCTGAATATACAATCTTTGATTTTACAAATAAAGATTTAATACATTTATTTCAGGTACTTCTATAGCTCCGTCAATTTACGCAGCACTTTACATATATATTGTACATTCACATCAGTCCCTAACCCTCAAGGGGTATATGATCTAAAGTCCCTAACTCACATTCATGCACATACATACTAGGGCCAATTTAGACAGGAGCCTATTCACCTCCAGTGGTGTATTTAGCGTTTGTTCTGCCCTAGGCAACACAAAAATTGGCGCCCCCCCGCAGAAAGAGCCTGACATTGACCAAGAGCACCCCTGCCCTCCACCCAAGCCTTCCACTACCACTGCCCCCCATGGCGAGAGAGAGAAAGACACTCACCTTCACAGCTCCAGACATCCCCAGGAATGAGAGTCGGGCTGTGCATACACCGTCATGAAACCCACAGAATCTCTCAGAACCCACCAGGTCCCCATGCCATGTGTGTCCCTTCTTTTAAGGGGCAGTGCTGCCCCCCCTGAAAAATGCCACCCTAGGCAAATGCCTTGTGGTAAATACACCCCTGCTTCCAAGCATGTCTTTGGAGTATGGGAGGAAACCAGAGTACCCAGAGGAAACCCATGCAGTAACAGGGAGAACATTCAAACTCCAGGCAAGTGGTGCCGTATATTTGAAATACTAAAATTTTGGCCATATTCAATATATATATATATATATATATATATATATATATATATATATACACACACACACACACTTTATGTTGAAATGCATTTTTTTTACAAAATATATGAATATAGAAAAATATTTTTAAAATATATTTTTAAAATATTCCTCCCAAATATATTGTCATATGTTTGAAATACTACAATTTTGACCAGTATTCAATATTTTTCAAAATATGTTTCAATAAATATATATATACTGTATGTTGAAATGTGTTTTTATTACAAAATATATGAAAAATACATTTCAATATATAAATATATTTAAAAAATATTCTTCCCAAATATATGGACATATATTTGAAATGCTATAATTTTGGCCGTATTCTATATGTATATACAGTGGGGCAAAAAAGTATTTAGTCAGCCACCAATTGTGCAAGTTCTCCCACTTACAAAGATGAGAGAGGCCTGTAATTGGCATCATAGGTAGACCTCGACTGTGAGAGATAAAATGAGAAAACAAATCCAGACAATCACATTGGCTGATTTGGAAAGAATTTATTTGCAAATTATGGTGGAAAATAAGTATTTGGTCACCTACAAACAAGCAAGATTTCTGTCTCTCACAGACCTGTACCTTCTTCTTTAAGAGGCTCCTCTGTCCTGCACTCATTACCTGTATCAATGGCACCTGTTTGAACTTGTTATCAGTATAAAAGACACCTGTCCACAACCTCAAACAGTCACACTCCAAACTCCACTATGGTCCATTCAAAGGGGAATGTCAGGTTACCAATATGTCACACACTCTCTTTTGCATAGAAATTGTTGCTGTCCGGGTCATCCCAAACCGCACTCCATTTGGGCCAGTGGATCTCCAAACTTTCTAACCAAAGGACCAGTTTACTGTCCTTCAGACTTTAGGGGGGCTGGACTGTGGTCAGTGGGAGAAGAAAATGTCCTGGAGTCAGTGGGAGTAAACAGTGCCCCATCATTGGTATCAGTGAGAGGAATAGTGCCCCATCATTGGTGTCAGTGGGAGGAATAGTGCCCCATCATTGGTGTCAGTGGGAGGAATAGTGCCCCATCATTGGTGTCAGTGGGAGGAATAGTGTCCCATAATTGGTGTCAGGGGGAGGAATAGTGTCCCATCATTGGTGTCAGTGGGAGGAATAGTGCCCCATCATTGGTATCAGTGGGAGGAATAGTGCCCCATCATTTGTATCAGTGGGAGGAATAGTGCCTCATCATTGGTCTCAGTGAGAGGAATAGTGCCCCATCATTGGTATCAGTGGGAGGAATAGTGCCCCATCATTGGTGTCAGTGGGAGGAATAGTGCCCCATCATTGGTGTCAGTGGGAGGAATAGTGCCCCATCATTGGTGTCAGTGGGAGGAATAGTGCCCCATCATTGGTGTCAGTGGGAGGAATAGTGCCCCATCATTGGTGTCAGTGGGAGGAATAGTGCCCCATCATTGGTATCAGTGGGAGGAATAGTGCCTCATCATTGGTATCAGTGGGAGGAATAGTGCCCCATCATTGGTGTCAGTGGGAGGAATAGTGCCCCATCATTGGTATCAGTGGGAGGAATAGTGCCCCATCATTGGTGTCAGTGGGAGGAATAGTGCCCCATCATTGGTATCAGTCGGAGGAATAGTGCCTCATCATTGTTGTCAAGGGGAGGAATAGTGCTCCATCATTGGTATCGGTGGGAGGAATAGTGCCCCATCATTGGCGTCAATGGAAGGAATAATGCCCCATCATTGGTTTCAGTGGGAGGAATAGTGCTCCTTTGGTGTTATCAATGGGAGGTATGGTGCTCCATCATTGTTATCCATGGGAGGAATAGTGGCCAATCATTATTGGCAGTAGGAGAAATAGGGCCCCATCATTGGTGTCAGTGGGAGTAATAGCGTCCCATCATTGGTATCAATAGGAGGTATAATATTCCATCGTTGGTGTCAGTAAGAAGACTAGTGTCCCATCATTGGTGTCAGTGAGAAGACTAGTGACCCATTGTTGGTGTCAGGAACTATGCCACACTGTTGATAACAGTGGACAGAATAATGCCCTAGGGGCCGGATAAAACCAAGAAAATGGCCACATCTTGCCCTCGGGCCACAGTTTGGAGATCACTGTCTTAAACCAACAGGAAGCAGATTTTCACACTGCCCAATTCCTAGAGGCCAGAACTAAACTTCTTATATTTTCTTCTTTCTTTTTGGCTCCAATGACATTACTACGATTTTATTTCAAGCCAAGACCGGTACCGACAATACTGAAGCGTACGCCTCAGCAACGGTGCCTCATACAACTTAAGACTACCCTGACGTCACGCTGTGCCTCTCGTTTCCCCCTCTCTAGTACAGTTCGTGAATTTAGTGCAATATAAAGGCGAAAATTGTCATTCAAACTATAAGAATTTCTTAGAATATTATTTTTGTTTTATTATTAAGAAAACAAAAAATGCAAATAATGTCCAGATTTTTCTGTGGACCAGCAAAATTTTCTCATGGACCACTGGTTGGTGACTGTTGCTGTATACATTCTGGCCATGTCCGGTCTTACTATTACTACAGGTACTTATATAGCGCTGTCATGACATGCATGCTGCTGATTCTGTGTCATTGAATCACTCATTGAAAGGGGCGTGTTCAAAATAATAGCAGTGTGGAGTTCTATTAGTGAGGTCATTCATTCTTTGAAAACCAGGTGGCAATTATTGCCCTTATTTAAGGAAGGAAGGCAGCAAATGTTGTACATGCTGGTTACAGTGCATTTCTCTCTGACATTCTGAGGAAAATGGGTCGTTCCAGACATTGTTCAGAAGAACAGCGTACCTTGATTAAAAAGTTGATTGGAGAGGAGAAAATATATAAAGAAATGCAGAAAATGATCGGCTGCTCAGCTAAAATGATTGCAAATGCTTTAAAATGGCAACCAAAACCTGAAAGACGCGGAAGAAAGCGAAAAACTACCATTGGAATGGATAGAAGAATAGCCAAAATGGCGCGGACTCAGCCAACAATCAGCTCCAGGAAGATGAAAGAAGGTGTGACGTTCCCTGTGAGGACTGTTACAATTAGAAGACGCCTATGTGAAGCCAAGCTATCTGCAAGAAGCCCCCGCAAAGTCCCACTGTTGAAAAAAAGACGTGTGCTGAAGAGGTTACAATCTGCCAAAGAGCACATTGACTGGCCTAAAGAGAAATGGCGCAACATTTTGTGGACTGATGAAAGTAAGATTGTTCTTTTTGGGTCTAGTGGGCGGAGACAGTTTGTCAGACGACCCCCAAACACTGAATTCAAGCCACAGTACACTGTGAAGACAGTGAAGCATGGCGGTTCAAGCATCATGATATGGGGATGTTTCTCATACTACGGTGTTGGGCCTATTTATCGCATACCAGGGATCATGGATCAGTTTGAATACATCAGAATACTTGAAGAGGTCATGCTGCCTTATGCTGAAGAGGAAATGCCCTTGAAATGGGTGTTCCAACAAGACAATGACCCCAAACACACCAGTAAACGTGCAACATCTTGGTTCCAGACCAACAAGATGGACGTTATGGAGTGGCCAGCCCAATCCCCGGATCTTAATCTAATAGAAAACTTGTGGGGTGACATCAAAAATGCCGTTTCTGAGGCCAAACCAAGAAATAGAGAAGAACTGTGGAATGTGGTCCAATCATCCTGGGCTGGAATACCTGATCACAGGGGCCAGAAGTTGGGTGACTCCATGCAACACAGATGTACAGCAGTTCTCAGAAACAGTGCGACTACAACCAAATATTCATGAAGTCATTCAAAGGAAAGCAAAATCTTCAAACATTTTTCAGTTTATATAGTGAATGTTTGAGTTTGTAAAGAAGAATACAAACACTGCGATTTTTTTGAACCGTCAAATATTCACTTTTCTTCCATTTTTTTAGAGGAACAACACAAATTTGATGCATTTTTCTTCATGTTTTGGTTTGTAATAGAATGTGTCGTGTTCCCAATGCATTTGTGTGGATGGAAATAAAAGCTATTAGAAGGATTTTCAGCTTTATTCACTTTTTTCAACACTCTGCTATTATTCTGAACACAACTGTATATATTGTACATTCACATAAGTCCCTAACCCTCAAGGGGTGTACAATCTGAGGTCCCTAACTCACATTCATACGTACACATACTAGGGACAATTTAGACAGGAGCCAATTATCCTACCAGCATGTCTTTGGAGTGTTTGAGGAAACCCACGCAGGCACAGGAAGAACATGCAAACTCCAGGCAGGTGGTGCCTTGGTTGGTATTTGAACCAATGACCCCAGTACTTCCAAGCGGAAGTGCTAACCATTTAGCCACTGTGCTGCTCTCAAGTCCACACCTTGACCCAAAAATGTACAGGCCCTGGCCTTCTTCCTTCTCCATCATAATGATTTCCCTTTCAAGGTGTATACAAACTCCGTTATAATCCACTTGGTAATTGTGGCTTGTTCATGTATTCCCACATAAAACTCCTTCGCCATCTACTATTCAACAATGGCTCAGCTGAGTGGAGAAAATCAAACAAATAGAAAATCTAACAAGCTTTCCAACCGCTCTTTTTGCCTCTTATCTATAAGCAGCAGATATCAAGTTCTTAGAATACAAAATTCTCAGCCTTTGGTATTGCAGCTCTAAAATTCTACACTCTATATTTCCCACTGTACCAGATACCTGCTGGAGATGTGATTCACAACTGCATAAATTCTAACCATGTCCAGTCTTGCAGGGTTTCTGAACTCAAGTCAATACCTTGACCCAAGAGTTTACAGTATAACTGTCAATGCGGCTCTTTCAAGTATTCCCACACAGTGGAAAACTCCTTCGCCACCCACTATTCAACCTTGGCTTGGCTGATTGGAAGATATCAAACAAATGGAAGAGCTAAAAAGCTTTCTAACTGCTCTTTTTACCGCTCATCTATAAGCAGCAGATACCAAAAATCCAGATACAAGATTCTTACCATTTGGTACAGCAGCCAGGGGCGGACTGACAACTCATGGGGCCCCTGGGCAATAGAGGATCATGGGGCCCCTGTGTCCTTGCCCAAACTCAAAAAAGCCTATGAAAAAGGTACCAGGGGCATCTCATGGGACCCCCTACTGACCCCAGGCACTCGGGCAGTGCCCGAGTTTCCAAATGGTCAGTCCGCCCCTGACGGCAGCCTTCAAGTTCTGTACTCTATATGTCCTACTGTACCTGCTGGAAATGTGATTCACCATATACAGACATTTTAATTCTGGTCATGTCCCATCTTGAAGGGCTCGTGGACTCAGGTCCATGCCTTGACCCAAAAATGTACAGACCACCACATTCCAAAAGACCCTGGCTTCTTCTCCATAATAATGATTTCCCTTTTAAGGTATATAAAAATGCTGTTATAATCCACTTGGTCAATGCAACTTGTTCATGTGTTCCCACACAGTAGAAAACCCAATCTACTATTCAACAGTGGCTCCATTGAGTGACAGTTATCAAACAAATGGAAGACAAGCTCTCTAGCGGCTCTTCTTCCTGCTCATCTATAACCAACAGATAGCAAGTATCTGGATACAAAATTCTCAACCATTGGTACCACAGTCCTAAAATTCTATACTTTATAAGTCCCACTGTACCAGATACCTACTGGAGACATGATTCACCACCTGTGCACATACTGAATATACTACATATATTCTGGCCATAGGTTTCTGAACTCTAGTCATCTACACTTTGACCCAAAAATGTACATTATAATGGTTAATGTGATTCCGTCATGCATTCACATGGTGGAAAACGTTCTCCAACCACTATTCAACAATGGCTCGGTTGAGTGGAGGACATCAAACAAATGGAAGACAAGCTCTCTAGCGGCTCTTCTTCCTGCTCATCTATAACCAACAGATAGCAAGTATCTGGATACAAAATTCTCAACCATTGGTGCCACAGTCCTAAAGTTCTATACTTTATAAGTCCCACTGTACCAGATACCCGCTGGAGACATGATTCACCACGTGTGGACATACTGCATATATTCTGGCCATAGGTTTTTGAACTCTAGTCATCTACACCTTGACCCCAAAATGTACAGTATAATGGTTAATGTGACTCCATCATGCATTCACATGGTGCAAAACTCCTTCTCCACCCAACATTAAACAATGGCTTGGTTGAGTGGAGGACATCAACCAAATGGAAGATCTAACAAGCTCTCTAAAGGGTACATACTTACAGTTTCATACCACAGAATTTTATTGGATAAATTCTTCCTACAGAGATGAATGCAAGCAACTTTCTGGCCCCACAGCTCTCTCCAGGAGTCAGTAAGTTCATCCCATTCTCTTCCTTCCCTGTTCCTCCTTTATCTCATATCTTCATATTTCTCTTTTCCCTTCCTTGCTATGACCTTATTTGAGTCTTGTAATCACCAGTAGAGTGGGTGCTGTCTGCCGCCCTGTCTGGCACAGCACTATCCCCCCAGGTACTACCCTGTCCTTTCCCTATCCCTTAACTACCATCCCCCCTTCTTACCTGATTTATACTCCTATAGGATTTATTTTTGAAAAAAGTACATAACCATACCACAAACACGCCTTAAACCCATAGAAAAGTATTTAAAAAATACAAAGGGGTAATTTTGGACCCTTTGGCCCTCCTTTGGTGTGACCAACCCAAGTTATCCTTTGAATAGCTGGGTATCTGTACTTACCTCTGTGTGTAATTGAACCCCTCAACCTGCCAAGAAATGTGTAATTCTGTTCAGCTAGTCCTGTGATTTATACACACACTATATAGCTATGAAAGTGACCACGCTGTCCAGAGCCTGCGAGGGATATAGAGAGCAGTAACAGTACAGGACAACTGGGCTGGATCTCGCCTGTCCGATATGGGGGTGCAGTAAATAATGTCAGGGGGGCAGAGGAAGGGAAGTCAGCAGGGCAGAGGACAGGGGTCACTGCTGGCAGGGCAGAGGACAGGGGTTCACAGCTGGCAAGGCAGAGGACAGGGGTTCACAGCTGGCAAGGTGGAGGACAGGGGTTCACAGTTGGCAGGGCAGAGGACAGGGGTTCACAGCTGGCAGGGCAGAAGGTAGGGGTCACTGCTGGCAGGGCAGAGGACAGGGGTTCACTGCTGGCAGGGCAGAGGACAGGAGTCACTGCTGGCAGGGCAGAGGACAGGGGTCATTGCTGACAGAGCAGAGGACAGGGGTCACTGCTGGCAGGACAGAGGACAGGGGTCACTGCTGGCAAGGCGGAGGACAGGGGTTCACAGTTGGCAGGGCAGAAGGTAGGGGTCACTGCTGGCAGGGCAGAGGACCGGGGTCACAGCTGGCAGGGCAGAGGACAGGGGTCACTGCTGGCAGGGCAGAGGACAGGGGTCATTGCTGACAGAGCAGAGGACAGGGGTCACTGCTGGCAGGGCAGAGGACAGGGGTCACTGCTGGCAGGGCAGAGGACAGGGGTCACTGCTGGCAGAGAAGAGGACAAGGTTCACAGCTGGCAGGGCAGAGGACAGGGTCACTGCTGGCAGGACAGAGGACAGGGGTCATTGCTGACAGAGCAGAGGACAGGGGTCACTGCTGGCAGGGCAGAAGGCAGGGGTCACTGCTGGCAAGGCAGAGGACAGGGGTCACTGCTGGCAAGGCAGAGGACAGGGGTCAGAGCTGACAGGGCAGAGGACAGGGGTTACTGCTGGCAGGGCAGAGGACAGGGGTTCACAGCTGACAGGGCAGAGGACAGGGGTCACTGCTGGCAGGGCAGAGGGTAGGGGTCACTGCTGGCAGGGCAGAGGGTAGGGGTCACTGCTGGCAGGACAGAGGACAGAGGTCACTGCTGGCAGGACAGAAGACAGGGGTCACTGCTGGTAGAGAAGAGGACAGGGGTCACTGCTGGCAGAGAAGAGGACAGGGGTCACTGCTGGCAGAGAAGAGGACAGGGGTCACTGCTGGCAGGGCAGAAGGTAGGGGTCACTGCTGGCAGGGCAGAAGGTAGGGGTCACTGCTGGCAGGGCAGAGGACAGGGGTCACTGCTGGCAGGGCAGAGGACAGGGGTCACAGCTGGCAGGGCAGAGGACAGGGGTCACTGCTGGCAGAGAAGAGGACAGGGGTCACTGCTGGCAGAGAAGAGGACAGGGGTCACTGCTGGCAGGGCAGAGGACAGGGGCACAGCGCTTTCTCCCTACCCTGCACTGCACACAGCCTGGGTACAGGCAGCAGAGCTCCTTCTCCCCACACAACACATAACTGGGATCAGTATGGTGTCAGGCTAGGGCAGTAGAATGTCAAACTAGGACGGTAAAGTATCAGAATAGGGTGGTATTGTGTTAATTTAGGGTAGTATAGTTGCAGGTTAGGGTTGACTTGGGGGGGGGCACAACTAAAATCTGGGGGGGGGGGGGGGCATAGCTCACCCCAACGCCCTCCCTAGATCCGGCCATGCAGGGCAATGACAATCCTTGTCCACCTGCTGCATGAAATGTATGAATCTCTAGAAGTTTTAGCGAGTTTCCTTGTAAAGGTGACCGGAGAGGACGGCTCGTGAGTGATAGCGGTAGATCATAGATTGGATGACGGCCAGGAAAGTCTCACCTGTCACACCGAGCTAATTTATAGAATCTCTGGGACTGTGTCCAGCTCTCATCTGCAGCGTCTGCCAGCAGATTCCGTACCGCGACCTAAAGACATCGCACGTGCTTGCCTGAGCTGTGTCCAGAGACGCACATATGCACAGCGAATGCACATGGCGGCCCTTACTAGGGAATAATATCAGTCAGCAGTAAGAGAGGTAAAGTATGCATTGCCACAAGTGAAAGAATTAAACATTATACATTATCATGCAGTATTGTAATGTACCAAAATACTATGAATAATGACCAAAATGAAATGTCCAACGTATTATAAACTGTAAAACAGCAAACATGCAAATAAAATTCACTATATTATGTCCCAAAAAATTATTGTGTGCCAATAATGACCACATTTGTCCAGCGTGTAGTGTGAACATGTAGTGACCAATAATAACGGTTACTTCCCACATGGAAGAAAAATATTTTTGAAATATATTTTTAAAATATTCTTCACAAAAATATATATTGGACATATATTTGAAATACTACAATTACAATACTATAATTTATATCTATATTTATATATATATATATATATATATATATATATATATATATATATGAACTTTTATATATATACAGTATATGAACTTGTATATATATATATATATATATGAACTTTTATATATATATATATATATATATATATATATATATATATACATACATACATACATACACACATACACACACACTCCATGTTGAAATGAGTTTTTATTACAAAATATATGAAAAATATTTTTAAAAATACATTTCAAATATACTGTATGTCTTTAAAAATACAAATCTACATTTGTGGAATGCATTTACAAATATATGTAAAAATATATGTTAAAATGACTTTTTTATATGTAAAAAAAAATCTGAAGAATATATTTAATAAAATATATATTTTGAAAAATATTTTTCATATATTTTGTAATATATAAAAAAAGCAATTCAATGTGCAATATATATATATATATATATATATATATATATATATATATAAAAAGTCCAAAACACATTGGAGTTTAGCGGAGTTTTGCCGCGCTTAGCTGCGTTTTTCTTTGAAAGAACCCACAAACTTTTTTTTGGGTCAAAAAAAGTAAAAAAATTCCAGTTTTACCACGTTTTGCTGCGTTTTTCAGCATTAGAAAGTTTTTACAGATAAAAAACTCCTCTAGAAACCCACTAGTTTTGTTTTGTTTTTTTTTCAGCCAAAAAACGCCCCAGCCAAAAAACGTTGATTCCAGTCTGTGTGTGCATGGACACATAGGATAACATGCTGGGGGGTTTACTAGCTGTAGAAAAAAAACGTCAAAAGCCAAAAACATGTGCATGAGGACTTAATAAACACAAGAACGGCTGGAACTCCACTTTAAACTCTGTATATCTGCGTGGTTTCTGTCAGGGCACTTCAAAAGTTCATGATGTTTTTTAGGATTAGGATAATATTAGGACGCGATGCCCCCCCCCCCCACTAATTGGCCTGATCATTAGTTTCATCTTATTTAGCTTAGAACCTTGGGGGACACTCAGGGCCGTCCTAATGCTTGGGCACCCCTTGTGTATAGGGGCTCCATGATAATCTTGCATTACATCATATTTACCAACTGTCCCGGATTTGCTGGGACAGTCACATTTTTTACTAAGTTGTCCCAGAATGACCCAGGCAGTGTGTCGGAACCTGTACTGTGCCCTGATCCCAGTATTGTATCCTCCTGATCAACCCCACCCCCCGCCGTACTGAGCCCTTCTGCCCCTCCCCCCCTTTCTGTACTGTGCCCTTTATGTTGGTTAGTCTTTGATTTATGGCCTGCTTTCTTATTGAGGGGCTCACAGTGTGCAGTGAAATCAGAATAAGCCATTTCAAGGAGAGGAGAGGTGCCGGTACAACTATGCAAGACTGAAGGGGAGGCCTGAGTCCAGTTTGAATGGCTGTTCACTAAGATGACGCCGTTTATCCGGAGATCTGCGCTGTTTAACCAGGAAGCCGCGGTCACCAAGCACTATTGTCAGAATTTAAAATTCCATCAATAATAAAGTTATTAATGCGTCCTCTCGGGATTATATAGTGAATTGTTAGACAGCGATTAACATTCATTGGCTCCTGACAGACCAGCCGCATCATTAGCATTTTAACGAGCGTTCGCATTTTAATTTTGTCTTCCCTTATCAAGCTCATCGTGAATTATTATGGTAATGAGCGGCTTCCTGTTATTGTAAAAAACGCCGGTGAATATTCACAAGGGTCACCCCCGCGGGAGACGACGGCCCGGGTGGCGCGGTCCATAACCAGGACAACGACCTTCTAATCTGTAGAACAACATGGAGGACAGGACGAGGGGCGACACCTGGAAGCACCAAGCTGCCCCGTATGCCGAAACCAAAAGGAAGACGTCCCCGCTTAATTAGGCCTGATTAAGAGCTCGGCTTGGTTTCAGGAAACATTGTGGTTTGGCAGCGGCGAGACGCGTGCCCGTTATTAATCATCATTATTAAGTGGCTCCAGAATCATTTTATATTCCAGGGCACATCAATTACACCATAATGGAAGACAAAGGAAGCCTTGATGACATCGTAAAGGACAGTGGAAAATTTGCAGCAGATGTTCCAAGAACAATGTGGGTCATAGAAAGATCGATGAGCGCGGCATCTGGAGAAGAAGATCTGTGTCGTAGACAAAGGAGAGAAAGGTTATTGTTGTATCTTGTTGAACATCCTGGATTAGTGCCGCAGTAGAAACTCAAGAATGGGACTTCTTGAAGGACAGTTAGGTCGATCCCTAGTTCATTATCTAGGCCCCACAGCTTCTGAGCTACGCCAAGGTGGGAAATATGGTGGCACAACTCATATGTTCTGTTTCAAAGACCACACAAAGACATACCTCCTTAGACCCAATGGGGTAGATTTACTAAAACTGGTTCACTCAGAATCTGGTACACCTCTGCATGGCAGCCAATCAGTTTCTAACCTCAACTTGTTCAATTAAGCTTTGGCAATGAAACCTGGAAGCCGACTGGTTTCTATGCAGAAGTGGGCCTGATTTTGCACTCTCCAGATTTAGTAAGTAAACCCCAATCTGTCCAGACAGTATGGTTATCTGTTGACTTGGCACCACCCACAGGCAGCTTAACTCAATAAGAATGGGACTTCTCAAAAGGGAAGCTAGATCAGTTGCCTGGTCCATTATCCTGGGCAGCCTTGTCTAGGCCCCACAGCTTCTGAGCTACGCCAAGATGGGATATATGGTGGCACAACTCATATGTTCTGTTTCAAAGACCACACAAAGACATACCTCCTTAGACCCAATGGGGTAGATTTACTAAAACTGGTTCACTCAGAATCTGGTGCACCTGTGCATGGCAGCCAATCAGTTTCTAACCTCAACTTCAATTAAGCTTTAGCAATGAAACCTGGAAGTCGATTTGTTTCTATGCAGAAGTGGGTCTGATTTTTCACTCTCCAGATTTAGTATGCAAACCCCAATCTGTCCAGACAGTATGGTCATCTGCTGACTTGGCACCACCCACAGGCAGCTTAACTCAATAAGAATGGGGCTTCTCAAAAGGGAATCTAGATCCGTGCCCTAGTTCATTATACTGGGCAGCCTTGTCTATGTCCCACAGCTTCTGAGCTATGCCAAGGTGGAATATATGGTGGCACAACTCATGTGTTCTGTTTCAAAGGCCACATCATGTTTTCACATACCTTCTTAGACCCAATCTGTCCAGACAATATGGTCATCTGCTGACTTAGCACCACCCACAGGCAGCTTAACTCAATAAGAATGGGACTTCTCAAAAGGGCAGCTAGATCAGTTCCCTAGTTCATCATCCTGGGCAGCCTTGTCTAGACCCCATGGCTTCTGACCTACGCCAAGGTGGTATTTATGGTGGCACAACTCATATGTTCTGTTTCAAAGGCCACATTATGTTTTGACAGGCCTCCTTAGACCCAATCTGTTCAGACAGTATGGTCATCTGCTGACTTGGCACCATCCACAAGCAGCTTAACTCAATAAGAATGGGGCTTCTCAAAAGGGAAGCTAGATCAGTGCCCTAGTTCATTATCCTGGGCAGCCTTGTCTTGGTCCCACAGCTTCTGAGCTACTCCAAGGTGGGATATATAGTGGCACAACTCATATGTTCATTTTCAAAGGCCACATTATGTTTTGACATGCCTCCTTAGACCCAATCTGTCCAGACATTATGGTCATCTGCTGACTCATATGTTCTGTTTCAAAGACCACATTATGTTTTGACATACCTCCTTAGATCCAATCTGTCCAGACAGTATGGTCATCTGCTGACTTGGCACCATCCACAGGCAGCTTAACTCAATAAGAATGGGGCTTTTCAAAAGGGAAGCTAGATCAGTTGCCTGGTCCATTAACCTGGGCAGCCTTGTCTAGGCCCCACAGCTTTTGAGCTACACCAAGGTAGGCTATATGGTGACACAACTCATATGTTCTGTTTCAAAGACCACATTATGTTTTGACATACCTCCTTAGACCCAATGGGGTAGGTTTACTAAAACGGGTTCACTCGGAATCTGGTGCACCTGTGCATGGCTGCCAATCAGTTTCTAACCTTAACTTGTTCAATTAAGCTTTGGCAAGGAAACCTGGAAGCTGATTGGTTTCTATGCAGAAGTGGGCCTGATTTTGCAGTCTCCAGATTTAGTAAGTAAACCCCAATCTGTCCATACAGTATGGTCATCTGCTGACTTGGCACCATCCACAGGCAGCTTAACTCAATAAGAATGGGGCTTTTCAAAAGGGAAGCTAGATCAGTTGCCTGGTCCATTATCCTGGGCAGCCTTGTCTAGGTCCCACAGCTTCTGAGCTACTTCAAGGTGGGATTTATGGTAGCAAAACCCATATGTTCTGTTTCAAATACCACATAATACTGTACATTGACATCCCTTCTTAGACTCAGTGGGGTTGATTTACCAAAATCTGGTGCAGCTGTACATGGTAGCCAATCAGCTTCTAAATTCAGCTTGTTCAAATAAGCTTTGACAATAAAACCTGGAAGCTGATTGGTGTCTATGCACCAGATTTTGGACTGTCTAGTTTTAGTAAAGCAACCCCAATCTATTCAGGCAGTATGGTCATCAGTTGAAGTGGCATCATCCACAGGCAGCTTAACTCTTCAATAACAAAAAAAAAAAAATTCCAAGAGGCGCTGACAGTTTGATGTGAGCTCATACAAAGTAGTTAGTGAAAGAAAACATTCAGAGAGCCACTGGCTCCGGTTATGCTGCTCACAACAGACAACACTACCCTCCAGTGAGTACCCAGCAGTCTACCAAAAAAAAACAAAAAAACCATGCACCACTGGAAGGAACACCAGACCAAAGGATGAGTCCAAATTATTTTATTGGTTTGCACTTAAAAAAACTGTCATTAGCACCTCTCCACTTGGCAGTACTGGGGTCGTCGGCTAAATGGTTAGCACTCCTGCTTGGAAGTACTGGGGTCATTGGTTCAAATACCAACCACAGCACCACCTACCTGGAGTTTGCATGTTGTCCCTGTGCTTGCGTGGGTTTCCTCTGGGTACTCAGGTTTCCTCAAACACTAAAGACATGCCGGGAGGTGAAGTGGCTCCTGTCTAAATTGTCCCTAGTATGTGTATGTATGAATGTGGGTTAGGGACCTTAGATTGTACACCCCTTGAGGGTTAGGGACTGATGTGAATGTACAATATATATATATATATACACACACACATGTAAAGCACTGCGTAAATTGACTGCGTTATATAGGTACCTGTAGTAGATTAATTAATTTTTTTTTTTTAAAGTGTTTTGTGGAGGGGGCAGAAAACACTCCCCCTTGATCAGGTCTTTGACTGAAATAAGGAACGTATGTGTATTCAATATAGGACTTTCCTGAGGGAATGTATGTGAGAAAATGAATTGCTGGACCAGGAGAGTTACTAGCCAGTAGTATCTGTATGAGCAATCAAGATCTTAATCTATTTCTTAGTCCAAACCAATAAACTGACTTGGACTCTTCGGTGTGACGGCCCTTCCAGTAGTGAGTATAGTTTTCTGGTGACTCTTCAATAAAATACAAAAGTTGAATCAAAACACAATTTACTTTGGAGAAATGCACGAATGAGGATGTTCTCCCAGTCTTGTGCAGTTTAAGAAGACAATGACTTTCCTAAGCCCTGTCTCTGCAAATAATTAACACTGACTGATGGAACATGGAAGTAACAGGGTAGGTCTGACTAGGACAGAACTAACTAGAACTAAGCAGGGAGGGAGATACCTAATCAAATAAGTAAACAAGTTGCAATGGCCTTAGGCCACCACAAGATGTCAGCATTTTACAGAACAATTGGAACCTGATACCTGAGAACACAGATATCTCATTTCATGCCCACATTCACTCTACCTATAGTATAACAGGGTGAAAGTGAGCCTGGTGAATGTGGACAGAACTCACTTTTACAATGCTCTGTGTTGACAGCTATAAACCCAGCTGGTAAATTTGCTGCTTGGAGCTCTCCATGGTGCTGAAGAGGTTTCTGCAGATTCAAGACTAGGAGGGATTAGGGTCACACTGATGCGGTGCAAATTCACTCCAGTCTCATGTGTGACTATAGGAGCACCTTCAGTGCCATGCAGTTGTGGTTCAGCTAAGATTGCAATACGTTTTCAAGAGGTTTTGATATGGTTACAATTTGGTGTTTTCTCGCATCCCCCGTGTCTCTGTCCCATGTCACCCTCCCCCGTGTCTCTGTCCCATGTCACCTCCCCTGTGTCTCTGTCCCATGCCACCCTCCCCTGTGTCTCTGTCCCATGCCACCCTCCCCTGTGTCTCTGTCCCATGTCACCCTCCCCTGTGTCCCTGTCCCATGTCACCTCCCTTGTGTCTCTGTCCCATGTCACTCTCCCCTGTGTCTCTCTCTCATGCCACCTTCTCCTGTGTCCCTGTCCCATGTCACCCTCCCCTGTGTCTCTATCCAATGCCACCCTCTCCTATGTCCCTGTCCAATGCCACCCTCTCCTATGTCCCTGTTCCATGTCACCCTCCCCTGTGTCTCTCTCCCATGCCACCCTCCCTTGTGTCTCTATCCAATGCCACCCTCCCCTGTGTCTCTATCCAATGCCACCCTCCCCTGTGTCTCTGTCCCATGTCACCCTCCCCTGTGTCTCTGTCCAATGCCACCCTCCCCTGTGTCCCTGTCCCATGTCACCATCCCGTGTCCCTGTCCTATGTCACCCTCCCCTGTGTCTGTCCCATGTCACCCTCCCCTGTGTCTCTCTCCCATGCCACCATCCCCTGTGTCTCTGTCCAATGTCCTTTTATTGCCATGTGCAGTGTACTCCTCACTGATATCACCATAGACAGTGAACGCCTCACTGCAATCACCATGCACAGTGTACTTCTCCCTGATATCACCATGGACAGCGTGCTCCTCACTGATATCACCATGGACAGCGTGCTCCTCACTGATATCACCATGGACAGCGTGCTCCTCACTGCTATCACCATGGACAATGTTCTCTCCAATGACCTCACACCAGGCTGTGTAATCATTTTGCCAGTACTGTATCCACCCAGCAGTCTGAACCATGCCTCATTTCTGCCTTTCTCGAAAATTGTTCGGCCTTTCCTGAACTCCTCCCTCCATGATACAGCGTTCTACAGACTTCCTTCATCTGTCTGCAGGTCAGATCTCACCAAGGGCCCGCCCCTGAGGAACACCTCCTGGCTGTGTCACCCCCCTCCTACCTTTGACATACTGGGTGTACTTCAACCAATGACAGACCTTCATTGCCATGGACCGCCCCAGTATCTGCACAGCAGTAGTAGGATCCGGCACCATATCGGTAACTGAACTCCCACCATCATTGACTTCTTAGAATTTCTTCCAGAGCTGAAAGCACATCCATAAAAAGACGAATTAAATTGTGACAGGAATAGCCGTGTCTATCCGCCCCCCCGGAGCCCTCATAGGTGGATATATAGCTAATTTGTGGCGTATTGTTTGCAGTAGCGCACGTATCTCTGGGGGGGGGGGGGGGAGGGGAAGAGGTAAAGAAGCTTTATGTCAAGGAAGCAATTACATGGATGTCTGCCAGAGCACATTAATAAAGAGCTCAATGTTCTCCGTATTAATCAAGGTCACGCACACACGTGTTCATGCTCTGATGGGTGACACATGTGCTGATTAGTGTGTGCAGCGGGGGAGGGGCGGTGCTTTAAAAATGGTGAAAATGATATTAAAATGTAGAAATTGCTGAACGGCAAAAGCTGATAAAGAAACCATTGTATAATAATAATAATAATAATAATGGGGTAATTATCGCCTGCGGCACTGCGATCCGCGCTAATAATAGCTGTGTGTATTAGTCACACCATAATCACATCAGTATACAGGGTAGAGGGTTACATTGACAGGTTTTTTTAGGCTTTTCCCTTCAATATTCTTCTTTCATTTTGCTTTTATTGGAATTAAGCCCGGGCTCGCATTATACAGTGCGGGGCACCGCATGTAACTCGCACGGGAATCGCGCCACACTCCTGTGCGAATTACATACAAACGTCTGCGCGGTGCGATTTGAGCCATACATCGCATTGCATCCGCACCAAAAAGGTGCAGGACCCTTTTTTTTTCAATCTGCACCTGAATCGCATTGCATGGGTGTTCTCACCCATGCAATTTCTGGTGATCGCATCGCACTTTGAGATCTGTTCCGCAAAGTAATAATAATATTATTATTATACAGGATTTATATATTATTATACAGGATTTATATATTATTATTATTATACAGGATTTATATATTATTATTATACAGGATTTATATATTATTATTATACAGGATTTATATATTATTATTATTATTATACAGGATTTATATATTATTATTATACAGGATTTATATATTATTATTATTATACAGGACTTATATATTATTATTATTATACAGGATTTATATATTATTATTATACAGGATTTATATATTATTATTATTATACAGGATTTATATATTATTATTATACAGGATTTATATATTATTATTATAATACAGGATTTATATATTATTATTATACAGGATTTATATATTATTATTATTATACAGGACTTATATATTATTATTATTATACAGGATTTATATATTATTATTATACAGGATTTATATATTATTATTATTATACGGGATTTATATATTATTATTATAATACAGGATTTATATATTATTATTATACAGGATTTATATATTATTATTATTATACAGGATTTATATATTATTATTATTATTATACAGGATTTATATATTATTATTATAATACAGGATTTATATATTATTATTATACAGGATTTATATATTATTATTATAATACAGGATTTATATATTATTATTATACAGGATTTATATATTATTATTATTATACAGGACTTACATAGCGCCAACAGTTTGCTCAGCTCTTTACATTATGAAGGGAGACAATACAGCAACAATACAGTTCAATACAAGAGGAATAGGAGGGCCCTGATCCTGGGAGCTTACAATCTAGGAGGGAGGGGCTAGTGGAACAAAAGGTAATTAGCTGTGGGGGATGGACTGGTTGGAAGAGTAGAGGATTCAAGTATTAGCTGGGGTCGGGGTAGGCTTCTCTGAAGAGATGGGTTTTCAGAGTGCGCCTAAAAGTGAGCAGAGTAGGCGATAGTCTAATGGATTGGGGTAGGGAGTTCCAGAGGATAGGAGAAGCCCTGGAGAAATCCTGGAGATGAGCATGGGAGGAGGAGACAAGGGAGCTAGAGAGTAGGAGGTCTTGCTAGGAGAGGAGAGTATGGTTTTGTAATTTGGGGCAGAGAAAAGAACAGCTTTATACGTCAGTGTTAGTGTTTTGAATTTTATTCGTTGGGCAATTGGAAGCCAGTGGAGGGATTGGCAGAGAGGGATGGAGGACACTGAGTGGTGACCAGTGGAGGGATTGGCAGAGAGGCGTGGAGGACACTGAGTGGAGGCCAGTGGAGGGATTGGCAGAGGCGTGGAGGACACTGAATGGAGGCCAGTGGAGGGATTGGCAGAGAGGGGTGGACTACACTGAGTGGCGACCAGTGGAGGGATTGGCAGAGAGGGGTGGAGGACACTGAGTGGGGGTCAGTGGAGGGATTGGCAGAGAGGGATGGAGGACACTGGGTGGAGACCAGTGGAGGGATTGGCAGAGAAGGATGGAGGACACTGAGTGGATGCCAGTGGAGGGATTGGCAGAGAGGGGCGGACGACACTGAGTGGCGACCAGTGGAGGGATTGGCAGAGAGGGGTGGAGGACACTGAGTGGGGGCCAGTGGAGGGATTGGCAGAGAGGGGTGGAGGACACTGGGTGGAGACCAGTGGAGGGATTGGCAGAGAGGGATGGAGGACACTGAGTGGAGGCCAGTGGAGGGATTGGCAGAGAGGGATGGAGGACACTGAATGGCGACCAGTGGAGGGATTGGTAGAGAGGGGTGGAGGACACTGAGTGGCGACCAGAGGAGGGATTGGCAGAGTGGGTTGGAGGACACTGAGTGGGGGCCAGTGGAGGGATTGGCAGGGAGGGATGGAGGACACTGAGTGGGGGCCAGTGGAGGGATTGGCAGAGAGGGGTGGAGGACACTGAGTGGAGACACCCGCACCAGATCGCATGAACGCAATGCGATTGCAGTTCAGGAAACACACACGATTGGAAGCGTTTCCTGCACTGCATTGGTGTGAACTCGGTTTAATGGTGTGCCAACGCAGGAAAGCACAAAACCGCATGCGCTCAAAAGCTCCTCCACTCCACAGAATCATCTTTTCTGATATTAAGCAGCCTTTGACATCTGGGCGTGTGTGGATTTGCGCATTCCCACATTCCCGCGCGGCGTGTTTTTGCCAGCCTATTAAATTCAGTGCCCAGAAACACGCAAAAAAGGACAGCGGGCGTGATTTTGAAAATTTGCACAGCACCAGATCGCATGGTACTCTGGTACCATGCCGTTTTGTGGCCATGAACGTACCCGCACTTGCGAAATGACTGCAGTTTCGGAGAGCCCACTGAAATGAATGGAAGGGTAGTTGAAAACGCACATATGGGAATGCACAAAACCGCACGCGCGCGCACGCACTCATAAGAGCCGGTTCACACCACTTGCGTTTTGCAGCCGCGCATAGGAGCCATTCATTCTAGGCTAGGATCACATCTATGCAGGTTGTGGTTGATGCGTTTTTTTCCGTTGCATTTGCACTTTTCAAATATGTTTTTGATTAGTTGCTAATGCAATTTGCATTTTGCGCATTTGGGACGTGTTTATTAGCGAACTCCTTGATGTTTGCGTCAAAAAGTAACATCGGCCATTCGTGTGTTCGCCCGCCGTGCCCCACAATGCACTGCGATCTCACAGTGCATTGTGATTGGCCAAAGCAATGCAACTGATCACTAATCACAGTACAATTGGGCGGAGCTAGCGGTGATGTCACCTCTACCTCCGCCCAATTGTTTACATCTGATTCGCAAATGTCAGATAGTGGCGAGGGCTTGGCGGGTGCAGGTAGGTTGGCGGGCGTTGGGGTTTTTCTTATTTTGGCGAGTTTGCAGTGGCATGACAACGTTGGATGCCATGATTGATGATGGAACAATTTTTGGGGATTTTTTTTTCATAAATAAAGGACTTAAAAACTGTTGTGTTTTATTCACATTTTACACTTTTTGGTGAATGGGTAGCGGAACTATGTACACCATACTCTTTCACAAGGGGGGGGGGGGGGGAGGGCGGGATCTGGGGGCCCCCAAGAAAATCAAATTTTTTGGCACAATTTTTTTTTCATTGCCCTTAGCCTTTAACCACTTCAGGTCCGGACACTTTCCCCCCCTTCCAGTCCGGACACTTTCCCCCCCTTCCAGTCCGGACACTTTCCCCCCCTTCCAGTCCGGACACTTTCACCCCCTTCCAGTCCGGACACTTTCACCCCCTTCCAGTCCGGACACTTTCACCCCCTTCCAGTCCGGACACTTTCACCCCCTTCCTGTCCGGACACTTTCACCCCCCTTCCAGTCCAGACACTTTCACCCCCTTCCAGTCCAGACACTTTCACCCCCTTCCAGTCCGGACACTTTCACCCCCTTCCAGTCCGGACACTTTCCCCCCCTTCCAGTCCGGACACTTTCCCCCCTTCCAGTCCGGACACTTTCCCCCCCTTCCAGTCCGGACACTTTCACCCCCTTCCTGTCCGGACACTTTCACCCCCCTTCCTGTCCGGACACTTTCACCCCCTTCCAGTCCGGACACTTTCACCCCCTTCCAGTCCGGACACTTTCACCCCCTTCCTGTCCAGGGCAATTTTCAGCTTTCAGCGCTATCACACCTTGAATGACAATTGCGCGGTCATGCAACACTGTACCCAAATTAATTTTTTACCATTTTTTTGAGACAGATAAAGCTTTATTTTGGTGGTATTTATTCACCCCTGGGATTTTATTTTTTTTGCTATGTAAATGAAAAAGTCCAAACATTTTTTTAAAAAGTGTTTTTTTATCAAATTTTGCAAATGAATAATAATTTATCATAAATCTTTGCCAAAATTTATTCCGTTATCTTTTTAGTAAAAAAAAAATCCAAATTAGTTTACCATACGACCTCTGTGATCATTCACAGATTTCACACGTAGTAAGCAAGGATGTCACAAGTGACATCTTGCTTACTACTTTGCATGTGATCACTGATTGGCCAGTCAGTGATCACATGATCGGGACCTCATACAGAGGTCCCATCCAACGATCCGTGTTTCACTGTTTCCGGAAGACACAGCGGGCACCAGATCGCGGTGCTGCGCGCTCCGAGGGAACGCGCACAAGCAGGGTGCGGGGAGGCCATTTATAAACGGCCACCCGACTCTGCACTGCCACCGTCAGGCCGTTTATATGCAACGGCCGGTCGGGAAGTGGTTAAAAATCACCCACTAAAGCTACAGTAAGTGCAAGTCTTCCATGGAAGACTTTTTCTAGAATGAGATTAGGTGGGTTCAGGGACAGTCCTTCTGGGGAGGAAAGTGTTAGATGATGCTGGACGTTCTCCAGCCAGGAAATGAGGCGGAGCTCTATCTGACTTTCTGCAGCTTCTAATGCACATGGTGAGAAGCTCACAGCGTGCGGTGGAATCGGAGTAAGCCATTTCAGTCCAGGAGAGGAGCCTGTGCAAGACTGAAGGGAAGGCTGGGGGTCAGATGTAAGGTAATCTCTGCTAGCAATCCCCAGATGAATAGAATCACTTCGAGCAAACACATGAAAGGTAAGGGGCTGTTAGCCCACTGCGCCCCACAAGGCACTACGCTCTGACAGTGCACTGTGATTGGCCAAAGCAATGCGGTCAGGTGCAATGCTTTGGCCAGTCATGGCACATGATGACGTCACAAGGGGGTGGTGTCACCCAGTTGACATCACCGGTGTGGCTCCACCCCATAGATATTTAAGAACTGTCCGGCGGGCGCAGCTGTCAGACAGCGGGAGCCAGAGCAGAGTGGGCGGGCATTGTGATTGACATTGGATCTACTTCGGGGGACATTTTTAAAATTTTTGTTTTTAATAAAGGACTTGTCAAAGACTGTATACTACTTTTTTACACTACACTTTTTTTTTATGAATAGGTAGGGGTAACATATACCCCATACTCATTCACATGGGGGGGGGGGCAGGACCTGGGGGGCTCCCAGATTCCGATAAGCCCCCCGCCCGCAGACCTCCACAGCCACTGGCCAGCGTTGTGGGGAAGAAGCCCTTGTCCCCATCAACATGGGGACATGGTGCTTTGGGAGGGAAGCCCACCCTGCGCCCACCCTGCGCCCACCCTGCGCCCACCCTGCGCAAAAGCACACCTCCATGTTGAGGGCATGTGGCCTGGTATGTTTCAGGGGGGTGCTCGTTCATCCCCCCCCCCTTTTCCAAACCTGCCAGGCTCATATAAGGGTCTGGAATGGATTTTGGGAGGACACCCACGCCATTTTTAAAAAAAATTGGTGTGGGGGGTTCTCCTCAAAATCCATACCAGACCCGAAGGGCTGGGGGGGGACCCTGTGACGTTTTTTTGTTAATTTTTTTAAATGCCGGCAATTCTTTTTACATTCAGCTGTTAGAGGGGAATGGGGTGCTTTGGGGGGAAGCCCACCCTGCCCAAAAGCGTGTTGAGGGCATGTGACCTGGTATGGTTCGGGGGGGGCACTCGTTCGTCCCCCCCTTTTCCAGACCTGCCAGGCTGCATGCTCAGATAAGGGTCTGGAATGGGATTTTGGGAGGACACTCACGCCATTTAAAAAAAAAAATTGGTGTGGGGGGGTTCCCTTCAAAATCCATACCAGACCCAAAATGCCAGCAATTCTTTTTACTTTCAGCTGTTAGAGGGGAACGGGGTTGACAGCTGAAACATTAAAGAACATTTCACTACTAAAATACCACATGACTTAAAGTGGAGCTCCACCCAAAAGGGGAAGTTCCGCTTTAAGGACTGCTCCCCCGCTCCCCATTAAGGATTGGCACCTTTCGGGGGCGGGGGGGAGCGGGTACCCAAATTTGACAGGTACCCGCTCCCACTTCCGGTCCGATCGCCTAGGCGATTGGAAACGGAAGGTGTCCTCCTTCCCTCCCTCCTTGTAGTCTTTTGGGACACGTGACAGGTCCCAGAAGACTACAGGACCATTCATGAAGTGCAGCACTGCTCGCGCATGCGCAGTGGTTCCCCTGTGGGACCAGGGGTGGACTGACAACTCATGGGGCCCCCGGGCAATAGGGGATCAAGGGGCCCCTGTATCCTCACCCACACTCAAACCACAGCCAAAAAAGCCTATGAAAGGTACCAGGGGCACCTCATGGGGCTCCCTACTGACCCCGGGCCCTCGGGCAGCACCCGAGTTCCCAAATGGTCAGCCCGCCCCTGCGGGGGACACACCATGGGACCGAGGGACAGGTAAGTGGCTGTTTTTTAAAAGTCAGCAGCTACAGTTTTTGTAGCTGCTGACTTTTATTTTTTGACAGGGTGAGTGGAACTCCGCTTTAATAACATAAATCATGCGGTATTTTAGCAGCTGTGCGGTACCTTACCACATACTCGGATGCACTTAGTGAATTGTCTCGGATCGAAGTTCGCGGTTGAACTTTCGTTAGGTTCGAATGTTCAACTGCGAACCTAACAGGGGGGGTGTTCAGCCCATCACGACAAATCACCAACACATGGCTGTAAAATTGAGGAATCACCAACTATCCACATGCCAAGGCACTGATGCTGGGACTTGTAGTTCCCCCTGCAGGGACAGAATGATGTCTCTTGACCAGGGGCGGACTGACAACTCATGGGGCCCCTGTGTCCTTGCCCAAACTCAAAAAAGCCTATGAAAAAGGTACCAGGGGCATCTCATGGGGCCCCCTACTGACCCCGGGCCCTCGGGCAGTGCCCGAGTTTCCAAATGGTCAGTCCGCCCCTGCTCTTGAGCTAAATCCGGCTTCAGTTCTAATTATATAATGGATGATATGTTGTATGAACCCCAAGCACACTGGTGTTACATTGCGGCGTATCAGGGAGATACGGGTCCGGAGAGTCAACACGGGCGCTGACACTCCGCCATTAGCTGTGATGGATAATTAATCTGGTCAGGGATGCGCAGACTGTGGTCTGGCGATGAGCAGACTGTGAGCCTCCATTCAGCCTCCCTCCACCGCTGACCTCATTCTCAGCATTGTTAGAGTGGAGGTCGCCTTTCTTGATACCTAGGGGGGGGGGGGAGGTTAAATCCCTCTGCCGTCTTCTGGAATTGATGCCGTGTACTCTGCGCTGTCTCATCTCCTCCTCTCTGGGATTACTGAGACCTGAAATGAACAAACACTTCATTCTATGAAGGCCGGTGGTGACAACGTCTCATTGGGCGGAGGAGGGAGGGGAGGATAGAGCCAACAAAAGACACGGGATATCAATGGGATGAAAACGGCTTCATATAAACACATGACATGAAGTATTCCCAGGAGCAACAAGTAGAAAAGACTAAAAATAAAACTGATTGTTACTTTTTATTGTTTAAGAAAGCAATTGTTGTATTACAGAGAAAAGGGCATCAAATAGGCGAATGAACGGGAGAGATAAATGGGGGGGCAGATCATGGGTGGGATAAGGACAAGCAATGCTAGGCTTGGGTACCAGAGAATGCAGAGAAGGTGAACTAAATCCGGGCCGTAGATACAGTTTTTTTCCTGGGGGGGTTCAGAATGGAAAATAAGGTGCCGCAGTGGGAGGGGCTTAAAACCTGAGCTTACACGGTGTTGTGGTGGTTTATGTAAGGATATATATTATTTATAAAGGGCGTGTCCCTTTCCCTTAGATGAAATATTACAGTGCCTCCAGCCGTTAAAATACGGCAAATATTTAGTAAACCAATAATTTGGACACCTTGATAATTTGATCACCACTTATTATTATACCTTGAATTCTTTTAGCCAATATGATTTCGTACCATACACACAAAATTTGCCTTATAATAGATAAATATAAAAATTTATTTATGTACAAAAATTATATATATATTAACACAAAACACAGAAGACTGGTGATAAATGAATATTGGTACACACAATCAAAAATATATCCTACCAATGTAAGACACACTAATAAGGTCTCTAACTAATTTCATCAATCACAAATTTAAATGATATGATATTTATTAAATTTATTAATAATTAATAATTTCGAATATCTCAAAGGTTATATTCTTACATGCCGTGGCCATAGGCTTGCAAGAAGTAAGCCCTTGATATATGATACTCTGGTTATTAATATTCAATAAATTATGAAATATGGAAAAATTTATAATATGGCAATAAACAATTTTTTTTTTTAACAGTAACACAGTATCTGACTACATATATCTAACTATCCAATATTGTTGTAATACACTAAGGTAATTTTATGATTCTACACAACAGAGAAAGTAATTAATACAAATCAAATAAACATCTCACCACACCCGGACGTCAGACTAGGCAACTCTCCCGTGGATTTAGCTGGCAGTGGAACGCCTTTAGACTGATATATAGGCAAGTGAGAGATTCAATAGGGGAGAATGTAGGAAGTTATAAGTTTAGAGGTTTAAAGTTTTAGGAAGTTTGAAAAGATGGAAGAGTAGTTATTTCAGCAGAGATCTTCTTCAGATGTCAGGTCTTTCCATGAGGTCTTATGAGGGTTCTTCTTTTTCATGAGGTTTTTTTTTTTGTTACAGCACATGGGCTTTTTATATCCACTAGTCCATTGTTCTAAGATACCTTCCCACCAGGCTTCCTGATTGGCTAGTTGAGAAATGTGTGTACATAAGCTATTTCTCACCTGCCCGCCAGGTGGCGGTCATGTATCACAGAACAATGTGAGCATTTGAGATGACTCATACCTTGGGTGGAATCTTCAGGTAATTTCAGGAATAAAATATACGGCTCTATCCAGATATAGCAGTGATCATACCTATGATATTCTAAATAGGGACCATGGAATATAGGTGTATATTCGGTTATTCCTCCTTGAAGTATCATCCTGTTTGTTTCTTGATAAGACATGTAACTAATGCTAGTTTATAATACATCTTACTTCCCATCATCTCAATACTCAAGTTAGTGATATATAGTTCCCATTGCTGAGTATTTAGTGGTGTTTAAAGTCTATGACATCTTATTCATAATCTGTTTTTGTAGTACATTTTTGTAATGATATACAGTGAACTTTTAAACTTAAATGTCCTGAATTTCACCCCTTGGTTTCAGCATCAACATTTCCTCTGTTGTAGGGAAAAAATCTCTGTTTGCCTAGCCCTTGTATCGGACTCATAGTAAACAATTGTTAATGCTTTCACCCTTGGTGAACAATAGTAGATAGTAATAGTTTCAGAGGTTTGTTGGTTCATCACACTCTACAGGTTTTGGTTAAGCTTCCAAACAGTTGAGTTCCCGTCTCATTATTGTTGAAATGTTTACAAGTCAGAGTCCTATGTGTTTGACTTTCTGTAGATGCATTCTTCTCACTTCCATATACAAATAGTCCTTGTTGACAGTTCAAACATCCCATTGTCTTGGAAAAGTCTTAATTCCCTGTTCTCTTCATTTCTTTAACTAGAATTCTTGAAGGTTTAACCAAGACAAAATTAACTCTTAACATCCGGTTCTGCTGAACTGTTGGCTATATAACATTATGTCTTGATAAAAGTCATATTTTTGACATGATTCCAAAAGCCCACAACAAAATCCCCCTTTGTTTGGGGTACAGGCACGTGTATAGGGGTGTCTGTGTCGCAAAACATGAGTGGGGCTTTTGGCTAGAGTGATTGTTCGTCTTCTCCGGTGAAGTGCATGAAATAAAAAAAAAATTTCCGATAATAAAATGGCAGCGGTCATGCTGGTTGTTCCTCAACTTGACTCGGCGTCTTTAGATGGACACTTCCGATGACGATCCTGGTCTTGTGATGAGGCCGGCCTGGCCTGACACATCCACCTTGGGGTCCATGGGTCCTCCGCACGACAGGTCTCTTAGACGGTCTCCTAGGCGGGTCTTTTCCTCTGGACTGGCCCTTGGTGGCCTGGGACATCAGGTTATCGTCTCCGGATCGATCTCTGGCATCTGGTCTTTCCCACAGGACATTATAGCTTCCTTCTAGGGTCCGGTCATTGACACCTCCGATCGCCGGTCTGGTCATAGTCTGGGCCTTCCTTTCTAAATTATTAAAATGAACAGTTTGAGTAATGGATATACATAAAATTATATTACCGGATCCTGTAAGGCAAAATATGAATTATATGTTTAAAGGAAATTTAATAATGATCTCAATATCTCCAGATAGGAATTGGTGGGTTCAGTCTTCCAACAACTGCAATTGAGACTTCGGATGGCAAGCACGTAATTGATTGATGTGCACCCATCTATCACTGATTTCACCATACCGTGTCACCTGCAATTTATATGCGACCGGAGAGATTTTATCAATGATAGAGAACGGACCTTTCCAAGATGGAAGGAATTTCCGTTCCTTGATCTGGTCTCTTGCAAAGTTGTATAGATAGACCTTGTCACCAATCTCATATTCCTTCTTGGAGGTTTTGAGATCATAGTATGTCTTAGCACTAGTTGCAGCTCTTTCCAAATTTCGCTGGGCAAAGGCAAAAGCATATTGCAGATGTTTACGTAAATCCTCTATGTACTGGTGTGTGGTGGTAGCATTGATCAAATTTTGATCTGTAGTGCGATACAATAAGTGCTGGGGCAGTACCATCCGTCTACCTGTCATCAGTTCAAAAGATGACATTTTTGTAACTGTATTCGGAGTAGCCCTCAACGCCATCAGGACCAGCGGGAGTTTGACATCCCAATCTTTACCTGTTTCCTTAACAAATTTCTTAAGGACATTAACGATGGTCTGATTGTATCGTTCTACACCACCACTAGAGGCTGGCCGATAGGCGATATGCAATTTCCTTTTAACCCCCAAAATTTTCCACAATTTGGCCATCACTTCGCTAGTGAAGTGCGATCCTCTATCAGACTCTATCCTCTGAGGTAAACCAAAACGAGAAAATACATGATTTATTAGCAATGCAGCACATGTCTCGGAGCTATTATTTGGTGCTGGTATACATTCGACATACTTGGTGAATAAACATGTAACTGTTAACATATACCGATTTCCTCGTGAAGATTTTGTTACTGGCCCAATAAAATCCATCTGAAGGTCTGACCAAGGCATACATATCCCCCTCTTCTGGAGAGGTGCTCTGTGAGTTGGCTTGGTAGGTTGAAATTGGGGACATATTAGGCAACCTTGGCAGTATTCCTTCACATCACGTAACATATGAGGCCAGTAGGCATAATCCCGCAGGATCTCATACGTGATCTTCTCTCCACGATGACCGGAAGTGGGAGCATCATGGGCATGCTGTAGCATCAAACCTCTAAATTTAAGTGGGACGACCCATTGTTGTACGCCACCCTTTGAGGTTCGTATCAACAATCCCTGGTATAAAGAGAATTGGGATTTGGATTTCATTAAGATACGTAAATCCTCCTTCCCACTATATACTTCCTTATTTATGGGATTTTGGTTGGGATCTTCTATATGACTATAAAACAAGCCAATTATTGGGTCTTCTTTTTGGGCAGTAATTAAATCCTCACTAGGAGAATCGTGACTCCACTGTAATGCATTCGGATCACCAGCTGTTCTGGCCTGTTGCCTGGTGACAGCTTCAATCTGTACGGTACCTAAAAATTGGTCAATGTCTAACAGTTCACCGGTGATTGCCCCTTCCTTGGCTAGAGAATCGGCCAGATCGTTCCCTTCTTTCTCGGCACCTAGAACCTTGGAGTGGCCTTTGGTCTTCTTGAAGTGCAGGGTGAGATCATTGGACCTTACCAGTTCATCGATGTGACAAAAGAGCTTACCATGTTTCACGGGTTTGTGATTACTCTTGTTCATGTTGTTTCGCTTCCACCTAGGGAAATACTCCACAAAACTATTCCTGACATAATTGGAATCGGTTATGATGGCACACTCTCTGATGTTGAACTCTATAGCCATCTCAACTGCTCTAAGAATTGCAGTAAGTTCAGCAACCTGACTGCTCTTTGGTCCAAGTTTGTATCCCACAGAAATTGGGGTGACACCTTGGGTCCAAACGATTCCAATACCTGCCACTAGTTGGAGCTGTTCCCCTTCCTTGTGATGAAAGGCACAACCATCCACATATACACACGGCAGCTGTTTACAGTATTCTTCATCGTATACCTTGTAGGGAGAGAACAGTTGTTCTTCCAGAAAGTCAGTGTCCGGGGCCTCCATAGCAGGCGTAGTTGCGGAACAATCATGGAGCTCGGCTAGGCCCTGGGCTACTGGACTTTCCTTGTTCTGTTTGTACCGAATTTCAAGAGGCCACCCTTGCAAAGACAAAGTCCAAGCAGTGATGCGGCTATTAGACACATTTCCTCCCTTGATACGTTCACTCTTTAAATACTGTAAAGGCTGGTGTGCCGTTTCAACAATGATTCTCTCTCCCTGAATGTAACTGCGAAAATTCTGTAATGCCCACACGGTGGACAATAGAGCTTTTTCACAGTCACTGAACTTTACTTCAACCGGGGACAAAGTTTTACTGGCATAGGCAATCACCTTACTGACATCATCACGTTTCTGGTAAAGAACAGAACTCATACTTACCTGCGTAAACCCTGTCTCTAGATAGAAATTTTTACCCCCTTCGGGATATCCGAGACACGGCGCTTGTGTGAGACGTTCCTTTAATTCCTTCATGGCGTCCTCCTGTTTCTTACCCCACGACCATTCGACATCCTTCTTCAGTAGGTGAAGCAGTGGCTTGCTTATCTCGGCGTAATTGTCAATAAACTTACGCGAGTAGTTTACCATACCTAGGAATGATCTCAATTCTTTAAGGTTAGTAGGGACTTTACAGTTCAGAACCGCCTCAACTTTCTTCTTTTGTGGGTTCAAACCTTCAGCAGTAACTTCATGGCCTAGGAAGTTTACCTTCGTGCGACACCACTGGGCTTTTTGTAAGGACAGTTTAACTCCTGCTGCTTTTAATTGGCCCAGGACATGCCGAAGTTCTGTAATATGTTTGGTCATATCTGTACTTTTGATCAGGATATCGTCCACATATGCCAACGTCCCCCTTTCGAAGGCGTCTGGCATGGCCTTGTGCATGAACACAGCAAATTCATGTCCGGAATTTATGAATCCGAAAGGCATTCGTACCCAACAATATTGTCGATTCCCAAAACTGAAGGCCAGTTTGTATTGGTCTTCCTCACTCACCTTTATGGTCCAATACCCCTGTGCACAATCTAAAGCTGTGAAAACTTGGGATCCTTGGAGCTGGGCGAGACACTGGTCTATGTATGGGACAGGCCATCCTGACATGTACACACGTTTGTTTAGCTGACGGAGATCAGCGCACAAACGCCATTGTCCATTGGGTTTTAAGATACCCAGGATCGGGTGGTTGTAGGAGCTGTGGATGGGCCTAATTATACCCCTTTCATGTAACTTCCTGATAATCTCAGCTAGAGATTCATAGGAAGCTAATGGTAACCTATACTGTCTTACGAATACTGGTGGGGCATCTGGATCTGTTTGGATCCTAGCGATGTGTAGGTCAGTAGTCCCACAATCGTAAGAATCCTTGGCAAAGATCTCTTGGAATTCAAGGAGAAGCTCTCGGAGCAATTGTCGGTCGAGATCACTGGCACACGCGTCGGCGAGGGCCACCATCTCTTCCACTAACTCCTTGAATCCAGGAAAGCTTTCCGGCTGACCTATCTCATATGCCTCCTCAAGTTTCGTGGTGAGGTCATTGGGTATGTGATGTGTGTGTGTGTTCTCCTGCCATCCAGGTTCTTTGGGGTACTCTTGTTCTTTGATTGGGTGATCAAAGACAATTGATGTCTCTTCGATTCGACAGGTGCCATCTTTAGAATTGAATGGATAAATGGACTCTATGGTGAAAATACCCTCTGGTAATGAATGGAATGTTTGTTCAATTAATTGTTCCTCCGACAAATATTCATCGGGGATGAGTCCAATCACCTGGTTAGTAACCCCAAAGGTATAATATTCAGTCTCTACCGCTAGACCAATAAGGGTCTCTTTGGGTAAGACGATGTCCTGATTGGACAGATTATGTACGTAAATGTACATCGGGGATTGATGTGTGTTGACTAGGGGCGTGTGTGTAATGTTCAGTCCCTCCCCCTGCATTTTATGGGAGAGGCATACTAATGCATCTGACCCCTTCAGTCTATGTCCCTTTTTAACTTGGATGGGGAGTATGAAATTATTTATGCCCTTAGGAATTGTAATCTTTTGGGCTACCTGGACTTCAACAGCATAAGGCATCTGTTGCTGGGATTTTAAAGCTAAGTCCAGATTTTGGTATTTTTCGGGGTCCCCCTTTAGTCGACTCCATAAACAGTCATTAATTAGGTCGACTTGCATTGCAAAGCGATGTAATACATCGTTGCCAAAATAAATTTTGGTTTGGGGATTATCCAAGACTAGGAACACATGGGTGGCTGTTTTGTTTCCTACAGTGACGTTTAAGAGACACCTAGCCATTGAATTGTGATCATCAGAGTCATCAAGGGAGTCTGAAATCCAATGACGCTGAGGTGTGGAGAAACGGATCATTTCCATTTCGGTCAGGTGTTTTATCAACCCATGGCTTACAAAGCTGTGTTCCTGTCTCAAATCTAGTTTGGCATATTTTGACCTATTAAGACCATTTATCCGGATGGGGATAAACAAGTCGCTGTTAACCCTTTCAATACCTGTCAAGAATTGGGTATGATCTCCCCCTTTTCTTGGTTTATCCTCCTGATGAAAAGATATCGTAAGGATGTCATCTTGGAGGGAGATATCTTTTATTTTATCTTGGGGAATTCTAAAAATGTGTTCCTCATCTCTTCTGATAGGATTACAGTCATCAGGTTTGATAACCGTTACATCAGGAAGTTGGCTGTTCCTGAAATGGATTTCTAATGATCCAGGCCTTTCTTCCACCAGGTGGCAGTGTTGTCGGGAATGGGGAGTTTTAAGTTTCCCATATTTAATTGGGGTATTTACCTGTGACCACAGGACTTGGTTCACACAATCAACTATGGTGTTCAGCCTTTTTAGGAAGTCCATCCCAATTATCATGTGGTGCTGTGATATGCTAGCAATGATGATGGGGTGTCTCAGTTCCTTATTACCCAGTTTCAGTTTAAGCCAGGCGGTACCCATGACTTGTAAAGGGTCTCCACCTACACCAATCAATGAGCTGTCAAAACTTTTAAGTCTTGGCTTGGTGGGCATGACATTCGCCACTTTGTCAAAATGTTCCTGTGACATGATGGTTGCTTGGGATCCAGTGTCTATTAAGCCGACAATCGAAAGATCACTGGCATCCTGCACCTGCACCGTGGCATAATATCTCCCATCAGATTCAGTCAGCTCACACATGAAATTAGTGTGGTTGAAGATCTGTGGGCCCTTCAATAACATATGACTGGCTCTTATCTCACCGCATGTGGTGGACACATTACCCTTATCCTCCCTGGTGGGATTCTTGGACTGTCTCAAGACAGAAGCACAACTAGAAGTTGGTGCTCCGTCTGGCTTGTCAATCCCGACGACTTCCGATGCCGTGACTATATTAGGGGCAATAGATGGGCACTGAAAAACAGGAGAATCATTAATAACCAACAAATGGTCCCCCTTTGCCTGAGAACTAACTTCTCCATTAGTAGGCGTGTCAGGGACGGGGCACACATCTCCTGTCATTTGACTCAGTGTCCTCCCCTGTTGGTTTAAGGCTTGGTTGCCTGTTAATTCTGTGACCCTTGGTTGGTCACAGGAGCTGCTCCTAAAAAAGGATTGGATGGAAATTGAGTGACAAGCCTGTCCATCTGTTCAGCCATTTTGCTGACCTGTGCCTCTATTTGTCCAATACGCTCAGAGGAGTCATTCTGTTGATTCTCCCTCTTCTTATACTTGCGCTTGTATTTTGGACGAGACTGGTAATGAGACTCAGAGTCAGAACTACTGCTCTGGTCCCGACGCCATTGTTCTCTCTGAGGTTTTGGGGTCTCCCTGTTATTAAAGGGAGCCTGGGGTACTGTATCCCCCCTTTGAGCCTGAGGGTGTTCTTGGCGTGGAGGAAATCTTTGGAAGTCGGAGTTTTTATTAAAATTGGGATTCTTATTGTAATTATGGTTCCTGTTGAAATTGGGGTTCCCATAAAAATTCCCATGTTGGTTTTGGCGAGGATAATAGAACCTCTGAGGATACCATTGCCTCCTTTGATTTTCATCACTGTACTGGCCCTTACCATACTTTTTATTCTTCTCACTTCCACTACCGTAGTTCCCTGGCTTTTGTCTATCCTTTCTCACCCACTGGTTTTGGGGTGCAAAGTTATGGACCTCCTTCACTTGCTGGGCTTGAGGTACAAATCTAGGGGAACCATTGGTTTTACCCCCACGGACTACTTCCGCATATGATTTCTTCTCTGCCTGCACCTTTGGATTTGGAGGGGAAACGGTAGTGGCTGCTACTATCTTGGGGCTATTTTTAGGTTCTCTTTTTATCCCGCCCTCACTGGACTGTTGGATCGAGAATAAATAGTCACTCTCTCTTACCAACCAATCAAGAGAGCATCCCTTTCTGTAATCCTTTGCAAGTCCCAATTTTATGTAAGCAGGTAATGCTTCATAGAATAGTGTCTTGAATTCTGGCTGGTTAGGATTGGGATCCTTTTCAGCCAGGAAATAGGCATTTCTGAGGACAGCCAGAAATTCTGCAGGGCTTTGGTGAGGACCACACTTTAAATTGTAGGCCGCAGCCTTGGCAGAGGTTACAGTTTTATAAGGCCCAAATTCCATGTGGCACTTATGTTTAACCTCTCTCCAGGACTGATTGGAATAGGCCCTCAAGGTCTCAAAGAATTGCCGGTATTTCTCCTCAAACACCCATGGCAGCAATTCTATTTTGGTGTGGTCATCTCTAATGCCCAGAATCTCTAACGTCTGTTCATATGTTTTCATGTGTTCGGTGATTTCAAGGGACCCTTTCTTAGAAAACATAGGAACAGTGTCCTTCAGGAACTTAATGACCTTTGGGGTGTCATATCTCCTGAATGACCCCTGGGATTTCCCTTCCTGCCTATATGAAACCTCATATCTTTCTTCAGAGCGCTCTGGAGTGTATCTTGAAAGCTTAGGAGGTGACCTATATTCTGACCCTGACTCACTATCAGATACTTCGCTGTGATGCGGGTATCTCCGCTCATCAGCCTCTGGCTTGACTGGGTTGGTCCGTCTTTGGACCCCAGAATTTATTTGGGCCGTCAACCTTATAATCTGCTCCTCCAGAGTTTTCTGCTCAGATTTTATCAAGGTAAGTTCTGACTGGTCATGCTTATCCCCTGGGTGAACTTTAATTTTGACAGGAGATAACCTCTCTGATCTGAAGTACTTCACCTCATCTTTTAAGTCCTGATACTTCTCTTGAAGTTGTTTTAATTCCTGAAAGTTTCTTTCATACAGGTCCTGAGCACTTCGAAAGTCTCCGACCAATCTATCATAATGTTTCTCGGATTCGTCTAAACGAATACCGGCATGACCAAGCTTCCCTTTCAAAGACTCAATGTCCTGATTTTTGCTTTCTAACAAGAGGCGGGCCTCTGACAACTCTTCCCTTATAGTCATGGTCCGCTGGGCAGCTCCAGCGGTCATGAACCATAACATGGGCCAAGCTTCTAGGAGAAGTCTGTCACGGCCTCTATCACTTTCTGTTCCAGCAAATGCCATTAAAAACCCAACAACCTGGCCCTTTTGGTTAAACAGGTCCTCAAAGGTGCTCATGGCCTGCTCTTTTTCTTCATCCACAAATTCATTATTACTATCTCCCAAATTCAATCTCTTGCGGAGATAATTTATTACTTCATTTTCAACATACTTCTGCCAAGCACCGGCAGCTTTCCGAGCTGGCTTCATAACTTCCTGCTCAATGCCTTGAGCCGCCATATTTTCCTCGTTATGCTTGGAAGAGGTGGATCCGTGATTACTGGATGCCATTTTGATACAAAATATATGTTTGATAACGTGTACAAATATACAATCACCAGTGCGTTTTGTGTTATGGTACGATTTCTATGGATCTCAGCAGTGCCTCCAAATTTATGTTGTGGTGGTTAATGTAAGGATATATATTATTTATAAAGGGCGTGTCCCTTTCCCTTAGATGAAATATTACAGTGCCTCCAGCCGTTAAAATACGGCAAATATTTAGTAAACCAATAATTTGGACACCTTGATAATTTGATCACCACTTATTATTATACCTTGAATTCTTTTAGCCAATATGATTTCGTACCATACACACAAAATTTGCCTTATAATAGATAAATATAAAAATTTATTTATGTACAAAAATTATATATATATTAACACAAAACACAGAAGACTGGTGATAAATGAATATTGGTACACACAATCAAAAATATATCCTACCAATGTAAGACACACTAATAAGGTCTCTAACTAATTTCATCAATCACAAATTTAAATGATATGATATTTATTAAATTTATTAATAATTAATAATTTCGAATATCTCAAAGGTTATATTCTTACATGCCGTGGCCATAGGCTTGCAAGAAGTAAGCCCTTGATATATGATACTCTGGTTATTAATATTCAATAAATTATGAAATATGGAAAAATTTATAATATGGCAATAAACAATTTTTTTTTTTAACAGTAACACAGTATCTGACTACATATATCTAACTATCCAATATTGTTGTAATACACTAAGGTAATTTTATGATTCTACACAACAGAGAAAGTAATTAATACAAATCAAATAAACATCTCACCACACCCGGACGTCAGACTAGGCAACTCTCCCGTGGATTTAGCTGGCAGTGGAACGCCTTTAGACTGATATATAGGCAAGTGAGAGATTCAATAGGGGAGAATGTAGGAAGTTATAAGTTTAGAGGTTTAAAGTTTTAGGAAGTTTGAAAAGATGGAAGAGTAGTTATTTCAGCAGAGATCTTCTTCAGATGTCAGGTCTTTCCATGAGGTCTTATGAGGGTTCTTCTTTTTCATGAGGTTTTTTTTTTTGTTACAGCACATGGGCTTTTTATATCCACTAGTCCATTGTTCTAAGATACCTTCCCACCAGGCTTCCTGATTGGCTAGTTGAGAAATGTGTGTACATAAGCTATTTCTCACCTGCCCGCCAGGTGGCGGTCATGTATCACAGAACAATGTGAGCATTTGAGATGACTCATACCTTGGGTGGAATCTTCAGGTAATTTCAGGAATAAAATATACGGCTCTATCCAGATATAGCAGTGATCATACCTATGATATTCTAAATAGGGACCATGGAATATAGGTGTATATTCGGTTATTCCTCCTTGAAGTACCATCCTGTTTGTTTCTTGATAAGACATGTAACTAATGCTAGTTTATAATACATCTTACTTCCCATCATCTCAATACTCAAGTTAGTGATATATAGTTCCCATTGCTGAGTATTTAGTGGTGTTTAAAGTCTATGACATCTTATTCATAATCTGTTTTTGTAGTACATTTTTGTAATGATATACAGTGAACTTTTAAACTTAAATGTCCTGAATTTCACCCCTTGGTTTCAGCATCAACATTTCCTCTGTTGTAGGGAAAAAATCTCTGTTTGCCTAGCCCTTGTATCGGACTCATAGTAAACAATTGTTAATGCTTTCACCCTTGGTGAACAATAGTAGATAGTAATAGTTTCAGAGGTTTGTTGGTTCATCACACTCTACAGGTTTTGGTTAAGCTTCCAAACAGTTGAGTTCCCGTCTCATTATTGTTGAAATGTTTACAAGTCAGAGTCCTATGTGTTTGACTTTCTGTAGATGCATTCTTCTCACTTCCATATACAAATAGTCCTTGTTGACAGTTCAAACATCCCATTGTCTTGGAAAAGTCTTAATTCCCTGTTCTCTTCATTTCTTTAACTAGAATTCTTGAAGGTTTAACCAAGACAAAATTAACTCTTAACATCCGGTTCTGCTGAACTGTTGGCTATATAACATTATGTCTTGATAAAAGTCATATTTTTGACATGATTCCAAAAGCCCACAACAACGGTAACGTATGCCCCAGCTCTTGTACCCAAAGGCCTCATGCACAGAGGCGTATGAGGCCATGTGCAACATAAATATGGGCATATTTCTGTGCCCAGGAAACCCAGGTGCTGAGTACAGCTGCCCATGGACATGAAAACGGTGCACGGGTATATGACGATACCAGGGGCGGACTGACAACTTATGGGGTCCCCTGGCAATAGGGTATTATGGGGCCCCCGTGTCCTCGCCCACACCCAAAAAAGCCTATGAAAAAGCCAATGAAAGGTACCAGGGGCATCTCATGGGTCCCCCTACTGACCCTGGGCCCTCGGGCACTGCCCGAGTGACTAAATGGTCAGTCCGCCCCTGGACGGTACTTGCGTAAAACCCATGTATAGATTTGGGATGTATTCTCCCTGCTGCTGACAGGACAGTTCAGCAAAGAAATGCAGGAGAATGCCCAGCTTACAAAACTCCACTTTCCTGAAGTTGCCACCAGACGGGGCTTTAGGGAGGGTTTGGACCCCACAACCCCCACATTATCTACGCCACTGAAATAAATAAATAGGAGGCATGGAATGGAGGATCTTCATTGTAAGCAAAGTTTAGAAGAGCTGAATTTAGCTGCCTTTGAAAAAAGATGGTATAGGCTGCATTCAGAGTAGAGTTTTGTGAACAAGCCTAAAATTGTAGAATTTCATGTGCATTTCGTAAACACACAAAAACTGCCCGTCATACTTGCCCCTTAGGTCCGGTGGTTGTGGGTGTCTGTGAGCGGGGGCTTATCAGAATCTGGAAGCCCACAATAAAAAGGGGGCCCCCAGATCCCAGCTTCCCTCTTGTCCTTTATTAAAAAAAACAAAAACAATGTCCCCCGAAGTAAACCCAGAATCAGTTATGATGAATGACAGACGCTGACCTGAAAAAACAAACAAACAAAAAAACAAAAACAATGTCCCCTTGAAGTAAACCCAGCATCAGTCACAATGAATGCCAGCAGTTGACCTGAGAAAAAAAAAAATAGGTCTGCAGCTGATGCTTGCCTCCAAGCAACTGACAGCTCCTATTCCCATTGAAGGTAAACAAGAAAAGGGGGGAGGGTCACTGCATTCCTTTGTTTATTTACTGTTGGAAGTGGGAACCAGAACTTTCAGTCAGCAGGTGCTTCGGGACGCTAAATAAACAAAAGGGCAGGGTCACCCCCTGTCACCAGAACCCCCTTCCCGTTTGTTTCTTTGCCATCAGTGGGAACCAGAGCTGTTATTTGGCAGGCGGTGAGTCGTCGTGATTGACCATGGATTTACTTCAGGGGACTTTGTTTTTTTTAATAAAGGATTCGTCAAGAAATGTCTATTGTTTTTATTTACTTGTAATACTTTTTTGCTGAATGAATAGGGGTACATAGTAACCCATACTCATTCATATGGGGGGGGCAGGATCTGGGGGCCCCCTGGTTAAAGCTAATCCCCTGCCCACAGACCTCCACAACTACTGCTCCAGGATTGTCGGGAAGATGCCCTTGTTTCTATCAACATGGGGACAAGGTGCTTTGGGTGGTAGCCCCCCTTCCCCGAAAGCATCCAACCCTATGTTGAGGGCATGTGGATTGGTAGGGTCTGGGGGGAGACACTTGCCCATCCCCCCTCCCCCTCTAGGCTGGTCTGCATGCTCAGATAAGGGTCTAGTATGGATTTTGGGGGGAACACAATGGCTTTTTTCTTTGCGTGTGGTTCCCCTTAAAATCCATACCAGGCCTGGTTGGCACTTGTATGCTTACATTCTGCTGTCAGTGGGGAAACCTGCTGATAGCAGATGAGTTACATAGTAACCCATACTCATTCATATGGGGGGGGGGGGCAGGATCTGGGGGCCTCCTGGTTAAAGGGGGCTTCAAGATTATGCTAATCCCCTGCCCACAGACCCCCACAACTACTGGGCCAGGGTTGTCGGGAAGATGCCCTTGTTCCTATCATCATGGGGACAAGGTGCTTTGGGGTGGTAGCCCCCCTCCCCGAAAGCATCCCTCCCTATGTTGAGGGCATGTGGACTGGTAGGGTCTGGGGGGAGGCACTTGCTCATCCCCCCCTTTCTAGGCTGGTCTGCATGCTCGGATAAGGGTCTAGTATGTATTTTGGGGGGAACACAATGTCTTTTTTTCTTTGCGTGTTGTTCCCCTTAAAATCCATAGCAGACCTGAAGGGCCGGGTTGGCACTTGTATGCTTCCAATCTGCTGTCAGTGGGGAATCCTGCTGATAGTAGATGAGTTATGGTTGTTAAAGTGGATCTCCACCCAAAAGGGGAAGATCCGCTTTAAGCCTTTATTCCCCGCTCCCAATTAATGATTGGCACCTTTGGGGAGCGGGTACCGGAATTTTACAGATGCCCACTTCCACTTCCGCTGCTAAGCGGAAGTTGTCCTCCCTCCCCGTAGTCTTCTGGGACACATGACAGGTCCCAGAAGACTACGAGGCCATTCACAACGTGCAGCGTTTCTCACGCATGCGCAGTGGGCACCCGGCTGTGAAGCCTCAAGCTGTCACAGCCGGGTGCCCACACTGAAAATGCCGGCGCCGGGGAGAGAAGACGGCCGGTGAAACCAGCCGTGGTGAGGACCGAGGGACAGGTAAGTGGCTGGATTTTAAAAGTCAACAGCTACAGTTTTTGTAGCTGCTGACTTTTTTTTTTTTTTCTGGTGGTCGGACAGCCACCTTCTCCTTAAAAATCAGCTATTCTTCACAATGAATTAATATGGATTTGAAAATATCGAATCCTTCCAATAAAAATAAAATATACGAAACAAATCCCGAATATACTAATCTAATCCCAAAAGCAAATACATAATGAATGTAATGAAGGTAAATGTTTCAATTGATAAATGAAACAAAAACATGACAAATACTTAAGTCATGCACAGGGGCGGACTGACAACTCATGGGGCCCCTGGGCAATAGGGGATCATGGGGCCCCTGTGTCCTCGCCCACATTCAAACCACACCCAAAAAAGCCTATGAAAGGTACCAGGGGCATCTCATGGGGCCCCCTACTGACCCTGGGCCGTCGGGCAGTGCCCGAGTGTCTGAATGGTGAGTTCGCCCCTGATCGTATACATTTTTAGGTGGCAGAGACGAAGGGGTGCTGCGTCTGCACAGAGGGGCACAGGATTTGGCTGAGGAGTTCTGCTCTTCTCTTTGCTTTTGACTGCTGAGACAAGGCGGGGGCCAAGATAAGGCTGCAGGAGAGGCGCGAGGGCCACATGAAATGGCCGATGGATCGGATTTGGCTGACGGGCCTTGTGTGTGACATCTGTGGGCTCACAGTGTGCAGTGAAATCAGAGTAAGCCAAATTCAGTTCAGGAGAGGAGCTGGGCAAGACTGAAGGGAAGGCCGAAGGTTAGCTCTAGGACCGCCTGTACCTTACCATAGGAGAACCCATAACCTTCTTATACCAGAGCGTCTCTAGGATTTCTATATGAGAAAGGCTCAGAAGACTCAACACCAGGGGCGGAATGACAACTCATGGGGATCATGGGGCCCCTGTGTCCTTGCCCACACTCAAAGCACACCCAAAAGAGCCTACAAAAAGGTACCAGAGGCATTTCATGGGGCCCCCTACTGACCCCGGGCCCTCGGGCAGCGCCCAAGTGCTCAAATGGTCAGTCCGCCCCTGCTCAACACTTCCTTTCATGAAGTGATGGATGGAGAGTGCAGTGCAGATGGAAAGGTATAGATTGGAGGCACTAAGAACTTGGGGCTGAATGTGAGAGTGACACTGAAGATTACATTGGTGCAAAGTGAACCCAGAAGCGGGAAATATAAAAGACAATGGAGGGAATGAGCAGAGCGGACACATAAGTGGGAATATAAAAGACAATGGTGTGAAGGAGCAGAGCGGACACAGAAGTGGGAAAATAAAAGACAATGGTGTGAAGGAGCAGAGCGGACACATAAGCGGGTATATAAAAGACAATTGAGTGAAGGAGCAGAGTGGACACATAAGCGGGTATATAAAAGACAATGGAGTGATGAAGCAGAGTGGACACAGAAGTTGGAAATATGAAGGACAATGGAGTGAAGGAGCAGAGCGGACACATAAGTGGGAAACAAACAACAATGGAGTGAAGGAGCAGAGTGGACACATAAGTGGGAATATAAAAAAAACAATGGAGTGAAAGAGTAGTGTTGGCATAGAAGCTAGAAATAAAGAAGACAATGAAATGATGGAGCAGAGTGGACACAGAAGTGGGCGATATAAATGACAATGGAGGGAAGGAGCAGAGCGAACACAGAAGTGGGAATATAAAAAACAATGGAGTGAAGGAGCAGAGCGAACACATAAGTAGGAATATAAAAAACAATGGAGTGAAGGAGCAGAGCGGACACATAAGTGGGAATAGAAAAAACAATGGAGTGAAGAAGCAGAGCGGACACATAAGTGGGAATAGAAAAAACAATGGAGTGAAGGAGCAGAGCGGACACCTAAGTGGGAATATAAAAAACAATGGAGTGAAGGAGCAGAGCGGACACCTAAGTGGGAAATATGAAGGACAAAGGAGGGAAGGAGCAGAGCGGACACATAAGTGGGAATATAAAAGACAATGGAGTGAAGGAGCAGGGCGGACACATCAGCGGGAATATAAAAGACAATGGAGTGAAGGAGCAGAGCGGACACATAAGTGGGAATATAAAAGACAATGGAGTGAAGGAGCAGAGCGGACACATAAGTGAGAATATAAAAGACAATGGAGTGAAGGAGCAGAGCGGACACAGAAGTGGGAAATATAAAAAAAACAATGGAGTGAAGGAGCAGTGTTGGCATAGAAGCTAGAAATAAAACAGACAATGAAATGATGGAGCAGAGTGGACACAGAAGTGGGCGATATAAATGACAATGGAGGGAAGGAGCAGAGCGAACACAGAAGTGGGAATATAAAAAACAATGGAGTGAAGGAGCAGAGCGGACACATAAGTAGGAATATAAAAAACAATGGAGTGAAGGAGCAGAGTGGACACATAAGTGGGAATAGAAAAAACAATGGAGTGAAGAAGCAGAGCGGACACATAAGTGGGAATAGAAAAAACAATGGAGTGAAGGAGCAGAGCGGACACATAAGTGGGAATATAAAAGACAATGGTGTGAAGGAGCGAGCGGACACAGAAGTGGGAATATAAAAGACAATGGTGTGAAGGAGCAGAGCGGACACATAAGTAGGAATATAAAAGACAATGGTGTGAAGGAGCAGAGCGGACACATAAGCGGGTATATAAAAGACAATGGAGTGATGAAGCAGAGTGGACACAGAAGTTGGAAATATGAAGGACAATGGAGTGAAGGAGCAGAGCGGACACATAAGTGGGAAACAAACAACAATGGAGTGAAGGAGCAGAGCGGACAGATAAGTGAGAATATAAAAAAAACAATGGAGTGAAAGAGTAGTGTTGGCATAGAAGCTAGAAATAAAAAAGACAATGAAATGATGGAGCAGAGTGGACACAGAAGTGGGCGATATAAATGACAATGGAGGGAAGGAGCAGAGCGAACACAGAAGTGGGAATATAAAAAACAATGGAGTGAAGGAGCAGAGCGGACACCTAAGTGGGAAATATGAAGGACAAAGGAGGGAAGGAGCAGAGCGGACACATAAGTGGGAATATAAAAGACAATGGAGTGAAGGAGCAGGGCGGACACATCAGCGGGAATATAAAAGACAATGGAGTGAAGGAGCAGAGCGGACACATAAGTGGGAATATAAAAGACAATGGAGTGAAGGAGCAGAGCGGACACATAAGTGAGAATATAAAAGACAATGGAGTGAAGGAGCAGAGCGGACACAGAAGTGGGAAATATAAAAAAAACAATGGAGTGAAGGAGCAGTGTTGGCATAGAAGCTAGAAATAAAAAAGACAATGAAATGATGGAGCAGAGTGGACACAGAAGTTGGCGATATAAATGACAATGGAGGGAAGGAGCAGAGCGGATGCAGGAGAGGGAAATATTTCTGACAATGGAGGGAAGGAGCAGAGCAGACACAGGAGGGGGAAATATAAATGACAATGGAGTGAAGGAACAGAGCGGATGCAGGAGAGGGAAATATAAATGACAATGGAGTGAAGGAGCAGAGCGGACGCAGGAGAGGGAAATATAAATGACAATAGAGGGAAGGAGCAGAGCGGACACAGGAGAGGGAAATATAAATGACAATAGAGTGAAGGAGCAGAGCGGAAGCAGGAGAGGGAAATATAAATGACAATGGAGGGAAGGAGCAGAGGGGAGTCAGGAGAGGGAAATATTTCTGACAATGGAGGGAAGGAGCAGAGCAGAAGCAGGAGAGGGAAATATAAAGGACAATGGAGGGAAAGAGCAGAGGGGACACAGGAAAGGGAAATATAAGGGAAATATAAAGGACAATTGAATGAAAATGCAGAGTGGACACAGAAGTGGGAAATATAAAAAACAATGGAATGAAGGAGCAGAGCGGACACAGAAACTTGATATATAAAAAGACACCAGAATAAAGGAGCAAAGCAGAAACTGAAGCGGAGCGGGTGAATCTCCCCAGCGGGTACATCCTGTAGATAGCAATAACTTGAGAGTGGTTCTTCTAATCCTTCCTTACTGTTTCAAAAACAAAAATATCTGCTACACTTTAAAGGGTGCATTTATGAAACATTTGTATTTTTCCAGCTCGTTGTCCAAGGAAACTGCTGATATAATTGCACTCTGGAAATGGGGGAAATTTTAATGTTTTGTTATTTTTCCTTCAAGTTGAAAGTTATTCATGAATTTAAAAAAATGATTGGCTCAGGAAAATATTGCCTCATAGCCACTAGATGGAGTACAGGGACATAGGAATTATTCTGATGATCCTCAGCTCCATCTAGTGACCATAATGTAGTATTTTTTTTCTAGGTGACAACATCCTCCTTCCCGCCAGATCCATATCTCGCAAGAAGGTCAAGAAGATGATCTTACAATGTGCTACAGAGTTTTCTTCTGAGGTTTGGGCTCCTCAATATTCCTCGGGATTTTATCGGCAGGAGGATGACATCACCCCCCTGGACTACTAAAGTCTGAGAAGGGTGAATATATTATCTTTTTTTCTTTTTTTGCACTTTTTTGTTGCAGAATTTAAAGAGGGGGCCTTGAAAAATAAATGCTTGCCTAAAGTGCAGGGTCCGCTGTAAAATGACAGCTCTTTACAATCCACTATAAAAGGTGACATTGCTTGATGGGGTGTGATGATGTCACTCCCTCCAGGGAACGCAGCCAAGCAGGAACGTCCTGCACAGAAAACATTTTCATCTGATAAAGTGTAATTGGAGACATAATTCACTTTCCTCCAGGGTGAGATGGAAGAGATCCTTCGTTTCCCATCACAGATCAGAAAATCCCGCAGCCCAGCGGGGAAGATGTTAAGGCGAATGTCGCTGTATTGTATAGCGCCAGTGACGTCACCGCCTCCCACAAACTGTTCTACAATGCAGGTATACACACTAAATAAAGGAGGGTCATTCAGCTAATTTACAATCAATTAGAATAAAAGGGAATAAATCTTAGAATAGCAACCAGATTTAATTACATTAATTACCGCTAATAGTCATATCACAGCGCTCTGTGGTTTTTATGTGGTAACAATACCCTGAGAAGCAAATGGAAAGCACAACGGCATTGTGATGTAGCTTCAAACACATTTTATCAAATGAAAACGTCTAATGTAACTTGTCACATAAAAACCTCCTAAAAGAGATCATCTGAAGCCTCTATAACAGCATCTCAACCAGGGCTCCTCCAGAGATTTCTAGGGGTTTTGTGGGGTATGGCTGGTTGGAAATTCTTCCCACTGACCCCAAATCTAAGGAGCATTTTTCCCACTGACCACCAATGTAAGGGACATTCTTCCCACTGATCACCAATGTAAGGGACATTCTTCCCACTGACCACCAATGTAAGGGACATTCTTCCCACTGACCACCAATGTAAGGAGCATTCTTCCCACTGATCACCAATGTAAGGGACATTCTTCCCACTGATCACCAATGTAAGGGACATTCTTCCCACTGACCCCCAATGTAAGGGACATTCTTCCCACTGACCGCCAATGTAAGGGACATTCTTCCCACTGACCGCCAATGTAAGGAGCATTCTTCCCACTGATCGCCAATGTAAGGAGCATTCTTCTCACTGATCGCCAATGTAAGGGACATTCTTCTCACTGATCGCCAATGTAAGGGACATTCTTCTCACTGATCGCCAATGTAAGGGGCATTCTTCCCACTGACCTCCAATGTAAGGAGCATTCTTCCCACTGATCACCAATGTAAGGGACATTCTTCCCACTGACCCCCAATGTAAGGGACATTCTTCCCACTGACCACCAATGTAAGGGGCATTCTTCCCACTGATCACCAATGTAAGGGACATTCTTCCCACTGATCACCAATGTAAGGGACATTCTTCCCACTGATCACCAATGTAAGGGACATTCTTCCCACTGATCACCAATGTAAGGGACATTCTTCCCACTGATCACCAATGTAACGGACATTCTTCCCACTGATCACCAATGTAAGGGACATTCTTCCCACTGATCACCAATGTAAGGGACATTCTTCCCACTGATCACCAATTTAACGGACATTCTTCCCACTGATCACCAATGTAAGGGACATTCTTCCCACTGATCACCAATGTAAGGGACATTCTTCCCACTGATCACCAATGTAAGGGACATTCTTCCCACTGACCACCAATGTAAGGGACATTCTTCCCACTGATCACCAATGTAACGGACATTCTTCCCACTGATCACCAATGTAAGGGACATTCTTCCCACTGATCACCAATGTAAGGGACATTCTTCCCACTGATCACCAATGTAAGGGACATTCTTCCCACTGACCACCAATGTAAGGGACATTCTTCCCACTGATCACCAATGTAAGGAACATTCTTCCCACTGATCACCAATGTAAGGGACATTCTTCCCACTGATCACCAATGTAAGGGACATTCTTCCCACTATTCATCAATGTAAGGGACATTCTTCCCACTGATCACCAATGTAAGGACATTCTTCCCACTGACCACCAATGTAAGGAGCATTCTTCCCACTGACCCCCAATGTAAGGAACATTCTTCCCACTGACCCCCAATGTAAGGGACATTCTTCCCACTGACCGCCAATGTCCCCAGTTAATTAATTTTAGCCGCATGTCTTTCCCAAGGGTTCATTTGGGGTAAAAAGGTCGAGGAAGGTTCATCTATATGCAGGAGATCCTCCAGCACTAGTCCTGCTTAACAGTGTGTAGCCATTGAATCCACCAAGGGTATTTTAATGAGGACCTGAAATTGAAACTATTATGTTTCAGGGCAGGACAGGAAGTGAAGGAAAGTCTTTCCAAGGAGACAGCAAAAAATCCTGACAGGGGTTGTACCATTCCCTACCCTATTTAAAATCTTCATACTTCAGATATACTTTAAATCCTTATGTGAATATCTTAGGATACCCTGCACTTGTATGTAGAAGAATTGATGTTTAATATCCTGCCTTCCCTGGTCCACCCTCATAAACATGCTAATGGACTTAAAAAAAATGCTTGATACTGTAGATGGGCATCTGAATGGTCCTAGACAGGCTGAATTTTCATGGTAACAACCAGAGCCTCCATGATTAAAAAAAATCAAAATCTGATGAATGGAAGGGGTGGGGCCAGGGACAGTGAGGCTGGGAAGGAAAGTGCTAGATGATGATGGATGTTCCTCAGCCAGGAAATGAGGCGGAGCTCTGTCTGACTTCTTGCAGCTTCTAATGTACGTTGTGAGAAGCTCACAGTGTGCAGTGAAATCAGAATAAGCCATTTCAGTCCAGGAGACCCACATGGAAGAAAAATATATTTGAAATATATTTTAAAAATATTCTTGACAAATATATTGCCATATATTTGAAATGCTACAATTTTGGCCATATTCAATATATTTCAATAAATATATACATACTGTATGTTGAAATGCATTTTTATTACAAAATATATGAAAAATATTTTTAAAAATACATTTCAAATATACTGTCTGTCTTTAAAAATACAAATCTACATTTTACAAATATATGTAAACATATATGTTAAAATTACTTTTTTATATGCTAAAAGAATTTGAAGAATATATTTAAAAAAATATATTTTTTTATATATAATATTCAAACTTTTTGAAACGGCTTAAACACAAACTGCATAGGTGTGAACCTAGCCTAATCCCAGGTTCACACGCAAGCATTTTGTACAGCGTTTTGCAGAAACGCAGTACAGTCCATTTAACATGATTTCCTATGGGACACGTTCACATCGCTGCATTTTCACCCGGTGCGTTTTTTGGAAAGGGTCAAGGACTTTTTTTTAACAGAAAACATTGTGTTTTTGGTCTATAGACTTCAATGGAGATGCTGCAGAAAAGCATGTAGTGCATTTTTTAAGCGTTTTACATTATAATCTGCCAAGCAACAAGTTAAAAAAATGTAAAAAATTTTTTTTAAAACGCAAAGCGCATTAAAAACGTGACAAAAACATGTCAACACGACATTTTTTAAAGCAGAACATTGCGTTTTTGTTCTACAGACTTCAATGGGAATGCTGCAGAAAAGCATGTATTGCTTTTTTGCTGTGTTTTGCATTTAAAATCTGCCTAGCAACAAGAAAAATTTTAATGCATAAAAAAATAAAAATGCCAAAAGCATCAAAAACGCGGCAAAAAACGCAAGTGCAAAAACGCAATGCAGAAACGCCTTAAATGCAACCTGCATAGGTGTGAACCGAGCCTAATGGAGTGTTTTGGGTGACAGCCGTCTGCTCTTTATCAGGAACGAGCCACACTTGGTTCACCGCTGATACTCGTTACAATTCTATTAGAAGCAATATCTCCAATCATATTAAGGCTGGCCATACATTATACAATTATTTTTAGATTTTTTGGTTTAGATTTACCAAAAACCATATAATAGGAGGTCAAAACTAACAACACTTTCAATTGTATCAAATTAGGCAGTTGAAGGTAATTGCATTACATAGTTGAAGGTAAATCTAAAGGAAATTGGGCAGAAATTGGACAGAAAACTGTATAATGTCTGGCCAGCCTAAGAGCCAGAAAGTTAATCTTTCTGCAAATAGTAGTCATAGAGAATCGCAAGTTCTGGTTCTTAGCAGTGACAAATACCAAGGTTAGCTCCACACTAATTCCATCAATGGTCCGTATAATCAGGAGGTTGTCTACGTATCTCCACAACAAAGAATGGGTTCCTGATGGGGTTATCTTATGCAAAGATATGGAGCTCAAACCCAACCCATGAACTGGAGGGTGAGAGATGGGGAAACTGCTGATCTTCATATCATTCGGGACTATAGGACGTGAAGCAGCTTTACATTATTATATTATTATACAGGATTTATATAGCGCCAACGGTTTACTCAGCGCTGTACATTATAGTGGGAGACAATACAGTAACGATACAGTTCAATACAAGAGGGATAGGAGGGCCCTGATCCTGGGAGCTTACAATCTAGGAGGGAGGGGCTAGTGGTACAATAGGTAATAACTGTGGGGGATGGAGTGGTTGGAAGAGTAGAAGATTCCAGTGTTAGCAGAGGGCGGGATAGGCTTCCCTGAAGAGAGAGGTTTTCAGAGATCGCCTAAAAGTAAGTAGGGTAAGCGATAGTCTGATAGATTGGGGTAGGGAGTTCCAGAGGATGGGGGACGCCCTTGAGAAGTCCTGGAGATGAGCATGGGAGGAGGGGATAAGGGAGCTAGCGAGTAGGAGGTCTTGCGAGGAGTGGAGAGTACGGTTTGGGTGATATTTAGAGATAAGATCGGTTATGTAAGTTGGGCAGTGTTGTGGATGGCTTGTTAGTGTTTTGAATTTTATCCGTTGGGCAACTGGGAGCCAGTGGAGGGATTGGCAGAGAGGGGTGGAGGACACTGAATGGAGGCCAGTGGAGGGATTGGCAGAGAGGGGTGGAGGACACTGAATGGAGGCCAGTGGAGGGATTGGCAGAGAGTGGTGGAGGACACTGAGTGGAGATCAGTGGAGGGATTGGCAGAGAGGGGTGGAGGACACTGAGTGGAGGTCAGTGGAGGGATTGGCAGAGAGAGGTGGAGGACACTGAATGGAGGCCAGTGGAGGGATTGGCAGAGAGGGGTGGAGGACACTGACAGGAGGCCAGTGGAGGGATTGGCAGAGAGGGGTGGAGGACACTGAATGGAAGCCAGTGGAGGGATTGGCAGAGAGGTGTGGAGGACACTGAATGGAGGCCAGTGGAGGGATTGGCAGAGAGGGGTGGCGGATACAGAACAGTTAATAAGGTGTGTTGATATGTGTTGATCATAACTATATTTCAGACCTGATTACCTTGGAGGCCAAAGGGGAAGTAATCTGCCAGGCTGGAAATGTTCTCCTCATTGTTCCCTACTAGTGATGAGTAGGGTCGGTTCCTCCCTATCCACTACTCTGCAAGCACACCAAGCCCAGTTCTGCGCTACTTTCTGGTAGTCCCATGTAGGGTTGCCGCCTCATCCCTTTAAAACCGAACACATATTAATTACACAGGTTCTGGGGTTGATTAAGGTGGTAATTAAATTCACATGGTGCCTCATCTGCATTAAATTAGCCTCAGAACCTGTGCAAATAATATGTGTTTGGGTTTCAAGGGATGAGGTGGCAACACTAGTCCCATGATATGCCTTGAAATATATTTCCCTTAGTTATACAATGCTAACTTTGCATGGTGGTCTAAAACATTATTTAATCATGAGGAGATTGGGGGGGGCAATGTACGGAGTTGACCTAGATGGTGGGGCTCTGGACCTGCTCTGCTCACCTCAGGAGTTATGCATGCCCTAGTCACAGCTATTCTCATCATAATAAACTACACTCCTATATAACTCAACCCTCAGGGCTCAGATGGGGGGCAAGACGACAAATCCAAGACCAAGACTGTAGAAGGACCAAAAGTCTCCACACAGAACCAAGATGGCACTGGCTCCACCCATTGATGAGACTGCAGGACACTTGTTGGATGAGTCCAAAGGCTCCTCTGATAGCCTCATGTGGTTCCCCAGGGCGCTACAAGCATGAGCAGATTATATGCACTCAAAGCAGCTAGAGTGCCCAGGACCCCAGTGCTACAGGCCAGGAGCACTATTCACTTAAAGCGGAACTAAGCTGTATCTGAGCATCACAAACCAAAAATGCTCTGTAGCTCCCTCCCAGGGTCATTAGAGGCTTGCTAGAAGCCTGGGTTTAGTCAGAGGGTTACTTCAGGTCAGGGCTGGAGGGCTCTACAGGTCCGTCCTCTGATACCTCCCCCTACTCTAGAAACATGGAGAAGTTTCTAGAAGCCAGTAGGTTGAGATGAGGAGGGGCTGATCTACGTTTTTATGGGAGTCTGACCAATTCCAGGCAGGAGGCCTGGCGTGGCAGACCAGCCCATAAATATGACAGAGCCTGGCCGGCAGGGAATTCAGATGGAAGATGGATTGTTGAGAGTTGCTGCTGTATAGCCTGGGAGAGAACTCCAGAGAAGGGGGGGGAGGGATGTTCTGCTTCCAGGCTGGAGGCTGGAAGCTGAAGAGAAGCTGAAAGAGGGAGCTCCACTGTCCTGCAGTCCTCCGGGGAAGGACAGCCTGCAAAGCCTGGAGAGGAACCAGCCCAGCTACAGAGGAACCAGCCCGGCTACAGAGGTACCAGCCCAGCTACAGAGGTCTGAAAGCAGTTCTATCCACAGCTGCAGGACAAGCACAATGTGAGAACCTCTACACCCCCAGGGCCTAGAAGGGAGAAGTGTGCTGGATGCAAGCTCTGGCAAGTCTTCAGGGGACAATTCATAGCTTACCCAATCCCTTGTCCTGGGATCAGATGCCGTAGCCAGGTGGGCTGGTATTATGTACACCGAGGGGACTTAGAGTTCCTACAAGTCGGGACTTTGCTAGAATCAAATCAAGGGGACTCAAAGCTCCTGCCAGTTATTGTAGTTTGCTAAAGAGACTGTCAGGGTTTCGGATGGACCACAGTCACTCATCTGCCATTTTTGCAGCATTTTCTAGAGAAGGAATTTGTCCTCAAATTATTATTCTGCAATTAAGCTACATAGTTGTTATGGTTCAATAAAGACACTACTCCTTCTAGTTCAATCTGTGAGGGTGTGTGAATCATATTCCATATCCCTGTATATTGTGTTCTCCAAGATGCAAATCCAAGAGTCTTTTAAAACTATCGATACTTCCCGCGGACACCACCGATTGTGGAAGGGAGTTCCACATCCTTACTGTCCTAACAGTGAAAAAACCCCTAAGGTTAAACTGCTTCCCCTCCACTTTTATTGAGTGGCCCCGTGTATTCTTATACTCCCTGAGACAGAATAGTTTACTTCCTACTCTGGGATCACCATGGAGGTATTTGTATACAGCTACTATATCTATTCCCAAGCGTCTCTTCTCCAGGGAGAATACATTCAGTGCTTGTAGTCTTTCCTCGTGACTGAGGTCCTCCAGCTCTCTTAATAACTTTGTTGCGCTTCTGTGGGCTCTCTCATGTTCCAGAACATCCTTCCTAAGGATTGGTGACCAGAACTGGACAGAATACTCCAGATGTGGCCAAATAAATAAAGTGGCAGGATTATCGGTTTATCTGCTTGGCAATGCATGCTATTGCTTAGCCTATCTACTATTAGGATGCCCAGATCTTTTTCCATCCTGGATTCCCCCAGAGGATCTCCCGCTAGCGAGTAACTTGCATTCGTATTCCCAAGTGCAATACTTTACATTTTTCAACATTAAACCTCTTTTGCCGTGTATAGTTACATAGTTAGTCTGGCTGAAAAAAGACAAAAGTCCATCCAGTTCAACCATTAAAATTTTTTTTTTTAAATTATAATACTATACTCACAGTTGATCCAGAGGAAGGCAAAAAAACCCAGCAAAGCATGATCCAATTTGCTCCTGCAGGGAAAAAAAATTCCTTCCTGATCCCCCGAGAGGCAATCGGATATTCCCTGGATCAGCTTTACCCATAAATGTTATATCCAGTTATATTCTGTGTATCCAAGAAAGAATCCAGGACTTTCCTACAGCAATCCACTGAGCTGGCCACAACCAACTCTTGAGGGAGTCTATTCCACATTTTCACAGCTCTCACTGTGAAGAAACCTTTCTGTATTTGGAGATAAAATCTTTTTTCCTCCAGACATAAAGAGCGCCCCCTTGTCCTCTGTGATGACCTCAGAGTCAATAGCTCTACACAGAGTTCACTATATGAACCACTGATGTATTATACATGGAGATCATATCCCCCTTATGTATTATACATGGAGATCATATCCCCCCTTATGTATTATACATGGAGATCATATCCCCCTTATGTATTATACATGGAGATCATATCCCCCCCTTATGTATTATACATGGAGATCATATCCCCCCTTATGTATTATACATGGAGATCATATCCCCCCTTATGTATTATACATGGAGATCATATACCCCCTTATGTATTATACATGGAGATCATATACCCCCTTATGTATTATACATGAGAGATCATATCCCCCCTTATGTATTATACATGGAGATCATATCCCCCCTTATGTATTATACATGGTGATCATATCCCCCCCTTATGTATTATACATGGAGATCATATCCCCCTTTATTTATTATACATGGAGATCATATCCCCCCTTATGTATTATACACGGTGATCATATCCCCCCTTATGTATTATACACGGTGATCATATCCCCCCTTATGTATTATACACAGAGATCATATCCCCCCTTATGTATTATACACGGAGATCATATCCCCCCTTATGTATTATACACGGAGATCATATCCCCCCTTATGTATTATACACGGAGATCATATCCCCCTTATGTATTATACACGGAGATCATATCCCCTTTATGTATTATACACGGAGATCATATCCCCCTTATGTATTATACACGGAGATCATATCCCCCCTTATGTATTATACACGGAGATCATATCCCCCCTTATGTATTATACATGGAGATCATATCCCCCCTTATGTATTATACGTGGAGATCATATCCCCCCTTATGTATTATACGTGGAGATCATATCCCCCTTATGTATTATACATGCTGATCATATCCCCCCTTATGTATTATACATGGAGATCATATCCCCCCTTATGTATTATACATGGAGATCACATCCCCCCTTATGTATTATACATGGAGATCATATCCCCCTTATGTATTATACATGGAGATCATATCCCCCCTTATGTATTATACATGGAGATCATATCCCCCCTTATGTATTATACATGGAGATCATATCCCCCTTTATGTATTATACATGGAGATCATATCCCCCCTTATGTATTATACATGGAGATCATATCCCCCTTATGTATTATACATGGAGATCACATCCCCCCTTATGTATTATACATGGAGATCACATCCCCCCTTATGTATTATACATGGAGATCATATCCCCCTTATGTATTATACATGGAGATCATATCCCCCCTTATGTATTATACATGGAGATCATATCCCCCCTTATGTATTATACATGGAGATCATATCCCCCTTTATGTATTATACATGGAGATCATATCCCCCCTTATGTATTATACATGGAGATCATATCCCCCTTATGTATTATACATGCTGATCATATCCCCCCTTATGTATTATACATGGAGATCATATCCCCCCTTATGTATTATACATGGTGATCACATCCCCCCTTATGTATTATACATGGTGATCACATCCCCCCTTATGTATTATACATGGAGATCACATCCCCCCTTATGTATTATACATGGAGATCATATCCCCCTTATGTATTATACATGGAGATCATATCCCCCCTTATGTATTATACATGGAGATCATATCCCCCTTTATGTATTATACATGGAGATCATATCCCCCCCTTATGTATTATACATGGTGATCATATCCCCCCTTATGTATTATACATGGAGATCATATCCCCCCTTATGTATTATACATGGAGATCATATCCCCCCCTTATGTATTATACATGGAGATCATATCCCCCCCTTATGTATTATACATGGAGATCATATCCCCCCTTATGTATTATACATGGAGATTATATAACCCCTTATGTATTATACATGGTGATCATACCCCCCCTTATGTATTATACATGGAGATCATATCCCCCCTTATGTATTATACAAGGAGATCATATCCCCCCTTATGTATTATACATGGAGATCATATCCCCCCTTATGTATTATACATGGAGATCATATCCCCCTTATGTATTATACATGGAGATCATATCCCCCCTTATGTATTATACATGGAGATCATATCCCCCTTATGTATTGTACATGGAGATCATATCCCCCCTTATGTATTATACATGGAGATCATATCCCCCCTTATGTATTATACATGGAGATCATATCCCACCTTAATCTCCTCTTCTCAAGAGAGAATACATTCAGTTCCTCTCTTTCCTCATAGCTGAGCTCCTCCATGCCTCGTATCGGTTTAGTTGCCCTTCTCTGTACTTTCTCCAGTTCCCCAATGTTCTTTTTGTGTGTAGCTGCCCACTTATTTATTTTAATCAAGTTTATTGGGATTTGATGTGATAGACCAACACAAAGTGGCACATAATTGTGAAGTGGAAGGAAAATGATGAATGGTTTTCAACATTTTTTACAAATATATCTGTGAAAAGTGTGGCGGCATTTGTATTCAGCCCCCTTTACTCTGATAATCCTAACTAAAATCTAGTGGAACCAATTGCCTTCAGAAGTCACCTATTTAGTAAATAGAGTCCACCTATGTGTCATGTAATCTCAGTACAAATATAGCTGTTCTGTGAAGCCCTCAGAGGTTTGTTAGAGAACATTAGTGAACAAACAGCACCACGAAGGCCAAGGAACACACCAGACAGGTCAGGGATAAAGTTGTGGAGACGTTTAAAGCAGGGTTAGGTTATACAAAAAATCCCAAGCTTTGAATATCTCATGGAGCACTGTTCCCTCCATCATCCTAAAATGGAAAGAGTATGGCACAACTGCAAACCTACCCAGACATGCCTGTCCACCTGAACCGGGCAAGGGGAGCATTCATCAGAGAAGCAGCCAAGAGGCCCATGGGAACTCTGGAGCAGTGTATAAATAATAGTAGGTCTGGTTGGTACATTCAGCCACCACATCTTTAAATGTGAAAAAACAGTCAGAAGAAAACGTAAAGAGTTGGGATTTTATAGGTGTTGATACCTTCTCTCAGAGAGATAACAACCATTATTTATAAAACAAACGACTTTTATTGTAGAATTAGTATAAAGGTTTGCGGGATATTACATATTCCCATTGATTAAGATCAAAAGATCCTGAGACGACAACATCACATTTTTAACCACTTGCCGCCCTGCCACTGTACAAATACGGCGGCAGGGCGGCACGGGCAGGCAAAACCACGTTTTAAAATGTGTGTTTTGTAAACAGATAGGGGGCACGCGAGGCGCGCCGCCGCTCTATCTGACCCACCGATCACCGCCGCGGATGTCAGTCGCCGGGTCACAGCTGGTCCTTAGCGGCTGTTTCCCAGCGATCGGCGGCAAACAGTGACAGAGAGCACAGCTGCAGTAGCTGTGCTTTCTGTCACTTCCCTGTCAGCTCGAGGACAAGCTGATCGAGAAAGAAAAGTTTCTCTCTCTCGATCAGCAGTGTCCTGTGCAGCACACACCCCCGCCCCCTAGTAAAACACTCCCCTTACTCAGATAACCCTTCCCTGCAAAATAAAGTTAACCCCTGCCTCCCCAGTGCCATTAGTACAGTGTCAGTGTTTTTTTTTTTGCACTGATCACTGTATTAGTGTTTTTGGGGATGTCAGTGACCCCAAGTCAGTACCCCCCAGTGTCAGAATGTCCGCCGCAGTCCCGCAGTCCTGCCATAAGTCACTGATCGCCGCCATAATTCGCTGATCGCCGCCATTATTAGTATAAAAAAAAAACTAAAAATCCCAGTATCTTTCCCGCCATTTGTAAACACTATAACTTTCACGTAAACCAATTAATTTACACGTATTGGGTTTTATTTTTAGCAAAGACATGTTGCAGAATGCATTTTGACAGAAATTAATGACTAAATTTGAATTTTGCATTTTTTTTACTGGACATGTTTTATAGCAAAAAGTCCAAAATATTGGGTTTTTTTCCTCAAAATTGTCAGACTTTTTTTTATAGCGCAAAAAATAAAAACCGCACAGGCGATCAAATACCACCAAAAGAAAGCTCAATTTGTGGGGGAAAAAAAGGATGTAAATTTAATTTATGTACCATATTGCATGACCGCGCAATTATGCTTGGTAATGCTTGCCAAAAGCTGAGAAAAACTGTGTCAATCTTTCAAGCTGTGAGGTGATCTGAGGATCTTTTAAAATTGCCAACGAGAAATCTCTCCATCCACAGAAGGTGTCAGCACTGACTACAAGCCAACAGCCCGAAAGGCTGTCTGTAGTTCATTCATTCACAGAAATCTGAATTAAAGATGCGGCCATGGAGGCGGAGCACTGCATGGCCTGCGCTCTTTTCAAATAGTGACAGGTGGCACATGGAGAAGATCCCTGGCCTGCTGTCATTGTGAGGGGGATCAGGGATCAGCTGCGGGAACAGGAACATGTTACATGTTCCACCCTAAAACCAGGTAGAACATGTAACATGTTCCCAAAGTTGAACGTATCCTTTAATTAAAATCCTTTGTGGTGATCCTGACTAGTGATGGGCTGAACACCCCCCCTGTTTGGTTCGTGGTCGAACATCCGAACCTACAGAATGTTCGACCACGAACTTTGAGCACAAACAGTACACTGGGCGGTATCTTACTATCTGAGTATGTGGTAAGATATGGCTCAGTTACTAATATCCGGCATGAGTTATATTATGAAGTCACGTGGTATTTTAGTAGCGAGACATTCATTCATGGTTCCCCGCTGACAGCTCAATGTAAAAAGAATTGTCGGCATTGCCCGACAATTTACATTTTTTAAAAATTGCGTGGGGTCCCCCTCTCATCCATACCAAGCCCTTCAGGTCTGGTATGGATTTTGAGGGGAACCCCTAGTCCAAAATGTAAAAAAAAAAAAGCGGCGTGGGGCCCCCCCCTCATCCATACCAAGCCCTTTGAGTCTGGTATGGATTTTGAGGGGAACCCCTAGGCCAAAATGTAAACAAAAAATGGCATAGGTTCCCCCCTCTCATCCATACCAAGCCCTTAGGGTCTGGTATGGATTTTGAGGGAAACCTCTAGGTCAAAATGTAAAAAAAAATGGTGTGGGGTCCCCCCTCTCATCCATACCAAACCCTTTGGGTCTGGTATGGATTTTGAGGGGAACCCCCAGGCCATAATGTAAAAAAAAAATGGCATGGAGGTCCCCCCAAAATCCATACCAGACTCTTATCCGAGCATGCAGCCCTGCAGGTCAGGAAAGGAGGGGGCGCTCGCTTGTCCTGAACCATAGCAGGCCACATGCTCTCATCATGGGGGTGGGTACATTGGGGGCTCCCCCCCAAAGCACCTTGTCCCCATGTTGATGGGGATAAGGGCCTCTTCCCCACAACCCTGGCCAGTGGTTGTGAGGGTCTGCAGTTGGGGGGCTTATTGGAATCTGGAAGCCCCCTTTAAGAAAGGGGCCCCCAGATCCCGGCCCCCCCATGTGAATTAGTTACCCATTCACGAAAAAAAAGTGTAAAAAAAGACAGGAGACAGGCTTTGACAAGTCCTTTATTAAAAATAAATATGTAAAAAATATCCCCCAAAGTAGATCCAACATCAATCACAATGCCCGCCGCCGCCGCTACTCGAAAAAATAAAAATAAAAAACTGCTCTACTCGCACCGCTGGCTCCCACCATCTGACAACTGCACCCCCGATGACAGTTCTTAAATACTGTCATGACGTCATCATGCGCTTTGACTGGCCAACGCATTGCACCTGACCAATCACAATGCACTGTCAGGGCGCAGTGCACTGTGGGGAGCGGCGGGCACTCTGTTTCCGTCTCACAATTGTGCCCAGCACGGCGGTGGCTGCTCTTTTTCCGTCTCACAATTGTGCCCCTACATTGCCACCCTAACACACAGGGTAATTATAGGAACTACAGGTGACCATTTTAACACACATTACTCAGGCATTGTCACCATCAGGAAAACCGCCCTGAGAAGTGATCCATCAATGGAGAGACTGCCAAGAGTCTGCTGGAGATCAGCCTCACTCAGAAGCTGCAGCAACAGAGAATAAAAAATGTTAAAACAGTTTTTTTCCCTCCAAAAACTGTTGATATACAGAGCAACCTAAATGTCACCCAGTAGGGTTCACTTCATCTGAAAATGCTCATGTGGAAATAGGCTGAATGTGTCCTCAAGCTTCTGACACATTTACCTTCCCTCCTGTTCCCGGGCTTGAATGAAGAGTCTTCATCTTGTCATTCCACTCAAGGACATCTGCCGCGGTCGTCTGCCAAGTGTTGGCTAACCTTTCTGCTGTCTGAGGATTACACATCAGCCAAAAATACCACAAGCTGTATCTGGGACATGAGCTTGGACGTTCTGGCCAGCATCTTGGAGACATCTGCTTCCATCTGCTGTGTTTCTATTGCTCAGCAGGCCAGGCTGGCCTGACATCAGTGTATGCCATGTCCTCACTGTATACAGACCAGGTGAGGGAGGGGTGCTAGTAAAATTCCACCCAGTAGACCATCACCACAAAATTGCGGAGGCCTATTCACAAATATAAATGTTTCCTTCTAAATACAATATATACCACTGCTAGGCCACAGCATCCTTTTTTACAGACCTCCAACCAGCTGCAGATCCTCTAACTTCCTACAGTGCTCCCCAGCTCCCTTAGTGCCCATCAACCTCCCTTAGTGGCATGCAGTGCCCCCCTAGCCCTTGGCCACCATAGTTTTCCCTAACATGCTGCAGAGCCTCCAGCCTTTCTTAGTGCCCCCATTATCCAATAGTGTCCCACAGTGTTCTCCAGCCTCCCAAAGTACCTTCCAGCTCCCATAGTGCACCTCAACCCCCCTTAGTGGCCGACAGTGCTCCAGAAATCCCTCAGTCTTCATAGCTTCCCTAACCTGCAGCTGAGCCTCCAGCACTGCATAGTGCCCCCAACCTCCATCAGTTCCCCAAAGTGTCATTCAACCTCCCAAAGTGCCCCCATCTCTCATCGTGCCCTTCAGCCTCCCTTAGCTGCCCATGGTGCCCACTGAGATCCCTCGGCCTTCACAGTTCCCCCTACCTGCCGCAGAGCCTCCAGCCTTCCATAGTTCCCGCATCATCCAATAGTGTTCCATAGTGTCCTCCAAACTCTCAAAATGCTTCCCAGCACCCATAGTGCCCCTCAACCCCCCTTAGTGGCCCACAGTGCCCCAGAGAGCCCTCAGCATTCACAATTCTCCCCAGCTTGCTGCTGATCCTGCAGCCTTCCATAGTGCCACAACCTCCAACAGTGTCCCACAGAATCCTCCAAACTCTCATAGTGCCCGCCCAGCTCTCATAGTTCCCTTCAACCACACTTAGTGGTCTGCATTGCACCCAGAAAACCCTCAGCCTCCACAGTTCCCCCAGCCTGCAGCAGAGCCCTCTATAGTATCCCCAATCTCCACCAAAAGGGTCTCACACTGCCTTCCAACCTCGCAAACTGCCTTGCAGCTTCCATAGTGCCCCTCAATCTTGCTTAGTGGCCCACAGTGCCCCAGAGAGCTCTTAGCTTTCACATTTCCCAGCCCCCCATAGTGCCCCCAACCTAAAACAGTGTTCTTTAGTGTCCTCCAGCCTCCCACAGTGCCCTCAGCCCCCTCCAGAACCCCCCCACCCCACAGTTACATTCAACCCCATCAAGAGTCTTGCCTTTCTATACTTTTATTAAGTGAGTATACACCTTTTTTTCTACTCTTGAGGCTCAGAAGGTTCTGAAAGAATTTTCTGGGCTCTGGTCCCAAAAAAGTTGAAAACTCTTGCTCAGTGGTCTCCAAACTATGGCCCGGGGCTTGATGTGGCCCTTTGTTTGCTTTTATCCGGCCCTTGGAGTACTATTTCATCCACTGATACCAACAATGGGACATAATTCCCCCTACTGACACCAATGACGGGGCATAATATGTCCTAATGACACCAATGATGGGGCCCAATGACAACAATGATGGGGCACAATTCCTCCCAATGACATTAACGACAGGGCATAATTCCCCCCCAATGGCACCAACAATGAGGCCCAATGACAGTAATGATGGGTCACAATAACCTCCCAATGACACCAATGATAGGACACAATTCCTCCCATTGACATCAACATTAGGGCTCTATTCCTCCCACTGACCCCAAAAATATGGCATTTTCTATTCGCACTGATATCAGGACCGTTTCTACTCCCAACAGCCAAAGTTTAGCCCTCCCAAAGTCTGAAGGACAGTAAACTAGCCCTTTGTTTAGAAAGTTTGGAGACCCCTGCTACATTATTATTGTTACCAGTACATTTGTTTTTCTTCTGTAGGCCGTTTCATCCTTGCTACCCCTGAGCTTGAACCATCTTTGTTGCTTTTTAGAATTTCAAAGGTTTCAGGAAGAGAGGAAATTCCGGGAATGAGTCTTCAAGTACGTGCTCATAGAGGGCATCACAAAAACTAGTTTCGGCAACGTCTCTGCTTTGGGATAGATGTGGATGATGAGAATACGGTCTAGCAAAAAATATGTAACAACAGCTTGCTGATGATGTTACCTTGAACATGGTCATTTATTTCTCTAAATAGACTTTATACACTAGGATTTATCTTTTATTTTTAAATGATTTAAATACACTTAGGGGCGTATGGGGCAAAATCGAATATTCTTAGGCTATATTCTCTACAGATCTAAGGTGTGAATTGGGAAAATAACACGTTATAGGCAATAGATGGCGCTGAAGAACATACTTATTTCCAGAGATTATAGCCGCAGAACCCTCAAATTTGCACCATTTGCACATGAATGTACATGCAGATTCGCTTAATGATGGGCTATGCAATTTTTTTAAATAAATATACTCTTTAGTAAAAGCCATGTGACTCCAGATCTGAAATTCAACAAATATTTGATAAGACTTATAACTCATTCATTAAAGGAACACTATCATAACAAATATAATATTCTGTATATGTAATGATAAGATTCTCTATATTAATTGCTTGCTTTTTCTACTGGGACATACTATAGTGCTGCCTGTAGGAAACTGATCGTTAGAGGTGAGCAAAATTTAGAGTTCTCATTTCCCTGAAATTCTGGGAATAATCAGGAGATTTTTTAATTTTTTTTACATTTTTGAAGTCAATGTAAAAGGCGAAATTAATGTGGTTTTTTGTTTTTTTTAATGTAAAATTGGCTCCCTGCAGGTTGTAGAAGCTCATTTTAACTATCGTAGACCTGTTCTTGTGCAAAAAAAGTTCCCTCATTATCCTCATCATTTTATTTTTTTTTCATTTAACCAAAAAAAAAAAAAGACAGTAAAAAAAAAATAAAATAGAATTGTTTTAAGCATCAATACACAAATTAGTAGGAAATATACAAAACAAAAATACAAATTATATAAACAAAACCATTTTAAACACACAAAAACTATGCCCATTAATTTAAAAAAAAAGAGTAGCTTTTTTTTCTTAAGAAAATTTCCCTAAGCAGATCCCTCCACTCATCATGAAGGAACATTTGCTGTTTTTTTTTAAGTACGTTTAAAATCTGCCATTTATAACATGTTAAATGTCATACCCATATATAGGGTGTAAAATGTAACATTTTTCTGCAAATGTGGGTTTATTTGAGATTTTTTTAAGTAGATTTAAAGTCTGCCATTTATACCATTGTCTCTCTGCAGGCTGTAGAAGCTCATTTTAACTATCATAGACCTGTTGTGCAAAAGACAGTAAAAAATAAAATTGTTTTAAGCATCAATACACAAACTAGTAGCAAATATACAAAACTAAAATACAAAAATACCAAAATTATATAAACAAAACCATTTTAAATGCACAAAAACTATGCCCACTAATTTAAAAAAAAAGAGTAGCTTTTTTTAAAGAAAATTTCTACTCTGTTCATCATTAAGAAACATTTGCTGTTTTTTTTTTTTTTTTTTTTTTTTTAAGTAGATTTAAAATCTGTCATTTATAGCATGTTAAATGTCATACCCATATATAGGGTGTAAAATGTAACATTTTTCTGCAAATGTGGGTTTATTTGTTGTTTTTAAGGAGATTTAAAGTCTGCCATTTATACCATTGTCTCTCTGCAGGTTGTAGAAGCTCATTTTAACTATCGTAGACCTGTTTTTGAGCAAAAGACAGTAAAAATAAATAAAATAAAAAAATTTTAAGCATCAATATACAAACTAGTAGCAAATATACAAAACTAAAATACAAAAATACCAAATTATATAAACAAAACCATTTTAAACACACAAAAACTATGCCCACTAATTTAAAAAAAAAAAAGAGTAGCTTTTTTTTTCTTAAGAAAATTTCCCTAAGCAGATCCCTCCGCTGATCTACTCTGCTCATCATGAAGGAACATTTGCTGTTTTTTTTTAAGTAGATTTAAAATCTGTCATTTATAACATATTCAATTTTATACCCATATATAGGATGTAAAATTTAAACTTTTTCTGCAAATGTGGGTTTATTTGTTGTTTTTAAGGAGATTTAAAGTCTGCCATTTATACCCTTCTCTCCCTGCAGGTTGTAGAAGCTCATTTTAACTATCATAGACCTGTTCTTGTGCAAAAAAAGTTCCCTCATTATCCTCACCAATTTATGTTTTTTTCATTTAACGGGAAAAAAAAAAGACAGTAAAAAAAATAAAATAAATTTTTTATAAGCATCAATACACAAACTAGTAGCAAACATACAAAACAAAAATACAAAAATGCCAAATTATATAAACAAAACCATTTTAAACACACAAAAACTATGCCCACTAATTTTAAAAAAAAGAGTAGCTTTTTTTTCTTAAGAAAATTTCCCTAAGCAGATCCCTCCGTTGATCTACTCTGCCCATCACGAAGGAACATTTGCTGTTTAAAGTTTGCCATTTATTGCATGTTAAATGTTATACCCATATATAGGATGTAAAATTTAACATTGTTCTGCAAATGAGGGTTTATTTTTTTTTATTTTTTTTTATTTTTTTAATAGATTACAGTCTGGCATATACCATGTTAAATATTATACCCATATATAGGGTGTAAAATATAACATTTTTCTTCAAATGTGGGTTTATTTATATACGGTGTAAAATGTAAAATTTTTCTGTAAATGTGGGTTTATTTGGTTTTTTTTTTAAATAGATTTAAAGTCTGCCATTTATACCATGTTAAATATTATACCCATATATAGGGTGTAAAATATAACATTTTTCTTCAAATGTGGGTTTATTTTTTTTTTGTTTTTTTTTGCAAATGGTGGACAAAGCCCTCTTGTAATCCAAATTAATAAAGAAAAAAATTTGTAAGCACCCCTAAAAAAAGAGACATGGTTAGCCCTTTATAAAATAATAATCAGTTGTATTTTCGGGAAAGAAGGAGTATATAAATGTAACTTGGGGTGACAGGAGCAATACCTACCAGGACTCAGGATAATAGAAGCATTGCACGCCAACAGTTTCATTTTTATACAATTACTTCCAACTTGCTGAATGTTGAATAATAAAGAATACGTCTGGTATTTCCTGGCTCTACTCTTTTTTTTATATAAAAATGAAAGATGAAAGAACATTAAAACCTAAATTATTCAGTATATAAAATATAAGAATTACAACTTACAAAAGGGCAAATAAAATAAAAGCAAAACAGGGAAAATGCAAAGATTGATGAAGCTATATATATATATATATATATATATATATATATATATACACACAGTGGGGATCGAAAGTTTGGGCACCCCAGCTAAAAATTTGTATTAATGTGCATAAAAAAGCCAAGGAAAGATGGAAAAATCTCCAAAAGGCATCAAATTACAGATTAGACATTCTTATAATATGTCAACAAAAGTTAGATTTTATTTCCATCATTTACACTTTCAAAATAACAGAAAACAAAAAAATGGAGTCTGCAAAAGTTTGGGCACCCTGCAGAGTTAATATCTTGTACTGCCCCCTTTGGCAAGTATCACAGCTTGTAAACGCTTTTTGTAGCCAGCCAAGAGTCTTTCAATTCTTGTTTGAGGTATCTTTGCCCATTCTTCCTTACAAAAGTCTTCCAGTTCTTTGAGATTTCTGGGCTGTCTATCACGCACTGCTCTTTTAAGGTCTATCCATAGATTTTCAATTATGTTGAGGTCAGGAGATTGTGAAGGCCATGGCAAAACCTTCAGTTTACGCCTCTTGATGTAATCCCCCGTGGATTTCGAGGTGTGTTTAGGATCATTATCCATTTGTAGAAGCCATCCTCTCTTTAACTTCAACTTTTTCACAGATGGCATCAAGTTACCATCCAAAATTTGCTGAAATTTTTCCTTCTACTCGTGAGATGTTCCCTGTGCCACTGGCTGCAACACAACCCCAAAGCACGATTGATCCAACCCCATGCTTAACAGTTGGACAGAGGTTCTTTTCATTAAATTCTGTGCCCCTTCTTCTCCAAACGTACCTTTGCTCATTCCGGCCAAAAAGTTCAATTTTATCCTCATCGGTCCACAGAACTTGTTTCCAAAATGCATCAGGCTTGTCTATATGTTCATTTGCAAAGTTCAAACAATGATTTTTGTGGTGAGGACGTAGAAGAGGTTTTCTTCTGATGACTCTTCCATGAAGACCATATTTGTACAAGTATCTCTTTATAGTGGAATAGTGTACCACAACTCCAGTGTCTGCCAGATCTTTCTGGAGGGATCGTGCAGTCAAACTTGGGTTTTGAATTGTTTTTCTCACAATCCTGCGAGCTGTTCTGTCTGATATTTTTCTTGGTCTTCCAGATCTTGCTTTAACTTCCACTGTTCCTGATGACTGCCATTTCTTAATTACATTCCAAACAGAGGATATTGACATCTGAAAACGCTTTGCTATCTTCTTATAGCCTTCTCCAGCTTTGTGAGCGTCAACTATTTTCAGTTTCAGCTTTCTAGACAACTGCTTAGAAGAACCCATGGTGCTGATTGTTGGGGCAAGGTCAGATGAGTCTGGGCATTTAAAACCTTTGAGATTGACATAACCTGGTCTTCCCAGACGATGACTGAGAACAATCCATGACACTGGCATTTCTCAGCTTTGCAAAGGGGGCAGTGCATGCTATAAATTCTGCAGGGTGCCCAAACTTTTGCAGACGCCATTTTTTTGTTTTCTGTTATTTTGAAAGTGTAAATGATGGAAATAAAATCTAACTTTTGTTGACATATTATAAGAATGTCTAATCTGTAATTTGATGCCTTTTGGAGATTTTTCCATCTTTCCTTGGCTTCTTTATGCACATTAATACAAATTTTTAGCTGGGGTGCCCAAACTTTCGATCCCCACTGTATATATATATATATATATATATATATATATATATATATATATATATAGTTATCCTTAGCTACCATTTCTTGCCACAAAACTGGAAAAATCATAAAAATCGTATCATCAGGGAAATTCGTATGATAGCTGAAGTTCCATGCAAATCCTGACAGTTGATGTTTGGCTCCACCCTTGCATGCCTTTAGGTAGGTTTCATGTAGAAATCTAATTTGGTTTTATATGAATAATTCAAACCTACTGTATGTGCTACAGCTCATATTATTTTTTTTATTAAGTCAGGTAGATGTTTTGTGTATTGGTACACTATATAGCTAAACATTTCTGGTTCGCCTGACCATCAAACCTCGCTATATAGGCAATTCTATGTTGGCCCCTCAAAATATTGGAGCTCAGGTGCGTCCAGTGAGGTGTACTGTGTCAAGTGCACTCTCAGATCCCACTGCTGCCACCAGAATGTGAAAATTACACACTTGCTACTTTCACACTGATCCACGGCAAAAATGCATGAGCGGTTTTGCCATGTTTTTACCGCGCTTTCTGACCTTTTTTTTTAAAGGACACATGGCTTAACTCCTTCATGCCTAAGGGTAAAACAAATCTTAAAGCCCAAGTAAAATTTTACAACTTTGACATGTGTTAGTAAAACCGTACATATCCTCACAACTACTTTGTACATCCAGGTGGATTGTACTGCATTTTTTTCAGGACAAATTGGGCTTTCATTCTGTGGTAAATGGTAATGGATATCTCCTGATTTTTTTTTTTATTATCAAAGGCAAACTGGCCCAAAATAGTAAAAAAAAAAATATATATATTTTTTTTAATTTAGCTGTTTCTTGTTACTACCACAACCTACCACCAAAGATCAACCCAAAATAAATTTTCCAGCTCTTGACAATCGCAGCGATACCATATAAAGTTGTACTCAAAAGTTTGCATACCCTGGCAGAAATTGTGAAATTTTGGCATTGATATTGAAAATATGACTGATCATGCCAAAAAATGCTCTTTTATTGAAGGATGATGATCCTATGAAGCCATTTATTATCAAATAGTTGTTTGGCTCCTTTTTCAATCATAATGATAACAGAAATCACCCAAATGGCCCAGATCAGAAGTCTCCGCCCCCTGGAATGTTTGGCCTTGGTACAGACACACAAGGTGACACACACAGGTTACAATGCCAATTAGAGGTTAATGTTCCACATCTGTGGCTTTTTAAATTGCAATTAGTGTCAGTGTATAAATAGTCAGTGAGTTTGTTAGCTCTTACGTGGAAGCACTGACTAGGCTAGATACTGAACCTTGGGGATCAGAAAAAGAACTGCCAAACGTCCTGCATAACAAGGTAATGGAACTTTATAAAGATGGAAAAGGACATATAAAGATGTCCAAAGCCTTGAATATGCCAGTCAGTACTGTGAATTCACCTATTAAGAAGTGAAAAGTTCAGGGATCTCTTGATACCAAGCCAAGGTCAGGTAGACCAAGAAAGACTGCAGCTACAACTGCCAGAAGAATTGTTCAGGATTCAAAGGGAAATCTGTAGATAACCGCAAAAAAAATACAGGCTGCTCTGGAAAAAGACAGTGTGGTTGTTTTGAAGGAGCACAATATGATGACACTTGAACAAAAATGAGCTGCATGGTGGAGGTACCAGAAAGAAGCCTTTACTTTTTTTTCGGACAAAAGCTGTGTAATAACAATCAGATTATCATACGATCGCTTCAAAAGCTGGATTTTTTGTCTGATTTTCTGATCGTGTGTACTAGGCTATAGGAGGTTGATTGTGTCCCACTGGTCTTCTGCTGTGTTTGGTGTCTACTCGGTTGGTATCTTCCTAGTTATTAAGGTAACTCTATTACTGCAGGAGTTATGGAATATGAAGTAGGTTTGAGGACTTGAGATGAATATCACTCATCAGCAGAGGCGGACTGACAACTCATGGGGCCCCCCGGCAATAGGGGATCATGGGGCCCCTGTGTCTTTGCCCACATTCAAAGCACACCCAAAAAAGCCTTTAAAAAAGTACTGGCTCTGGGACAACCCTCCTTATCCCCACCGCAACCCACCAGCTCGGGGACAATAATACTTATCCCCATCTGCAACACACCAGCTCAGGGACAATAATACTTATCCCCATCTGCAACACACCAGCTCAGGGACAACTCTACTTATCCCCTGCCGCAACCCACTGGCTCGGGGACAACCCTACTTATCCCCAGTCACAACCCACCAACTCGGGGACAATCCTACTTATCTCCAGCCACAACCCACCGGCTCAGAGATAACCCTACTTATCCCCAGCCGCATCCCACCAGCTCAGGGACAATCCTACTTATCCCCTGCCACAACCCACCAGCTCGGGGACAATCCTACTTATCCCATCCACAACCCACAGGGACAATCCTACTTATCCCCAGCTTATCCCCAGCCACAACCCATCGGATCAGGGACAATTCTATTTATCTCCAGCCGCAACACACCAGTTCGGGGACAATCCTACTTATCCCCATCCACAACCCACCGGATAAGGGACAATCCTACTTATCCCCAGCCGCAACACACCAGCTCGGGGGCAATCCTCTTTATCCCCAGCTGCAACCCACCAGTTCGGGGACAATCCTACTTATCCCCAGCCACAACCGACCGGATAAGGGACAATCCTACTTATCCCCAGCCACAACACACCGGCTCGGAGATAACCCTACTTATCCGCAGTGACCACCATTTTACCTATTCCGAGTTAACCCCTTATTAACCGTAATGTACCGAGGTCCCCATACCACTGATGGGTCCCGAATCTTTCTCCATACAGAATTCTTTCCTCCTCCAAAGACCAACCACTGCCAAGGCTACCGTGACAATTCAAACCAAAGCACGAAGGGGAGGAAGGGTGGGAAGCTTCTTCTTCTTCCAACTTCCCACTAGACTTACCAAGATCTGACACTCCTTTTCCTCCCTGTGAACCCTCACCAACATCCCCATCCAATCAGGTAAACCATAGTTCCAAAACTTCCTACCCTTCTTTTAACCCTATATGTTGTCCATCTATTTCCCCCAGTCATGTATTCCCTGCGCTTAATTTTTTTTTTTCTCCGGACCTACCTCTACTGCTTATGTACTATTTCAAAGTGAGGATAAAATGTACTATAAAATACAATAGAAAAGAAAGGGGAGGAGGGGGTATTCTATGTCAGAAGCTGTCATCCACTAAAAAAAAAGATAACAAATGTCAATAATCTTTAAATATAAAAATAAAAAATCAATAGTAGCCAGTTGACAAGTTGCACATCATGATTCTGTTGTTGCTGTTATTAGCATTATCTTCATCAATAATTGCACTCAGACTAGAATCGTTCTCTTTGTGTTTTTATGGACGAAGAGACCTTGCTCGGGTTTCTAATGATGATTTTGTTTTGGTCCACGCTTAGAAAAGATCAAATGGCACAAAACCATTTTCAAAAGGCAATACAAAAGCATTCCTGGAGGTAAATGTCGGCTTGTAACATTTATATGCATAATTCCTGAAATTGAATTGATGAAAGCTTGCCATACATTCAGGGCTGGGACAAGGGGTGGGCAGAAGGGGCGGCTGCCCTGGGCACAATAATTTATTGCAGGGATGGGATATTTCTTTTAATTTTTTTTTTTACATAATTTTTCTTTACATTTTTTTACATTTTGTTTGCTACTTTATTGTTATCACAAGGGCGCTAACAAGCCTTCATTGTCTACCCTGCCTTCCATTGCAGCTATACAAGCACAGATCATGCTTGAATAGCTGCATCCTCAGTTACACTAGCCAAGGAATGACAGCTGTGACCCCAGGAGTGGCAAAACCCACATAGAAGAAAAATATATTTGAAATATATTTTAAAAATATTCTTCCCAAATATACTGACATATATTTGAAAATGCTACAATTTTGGCCATATTCAATGTATTTCAATAAATATAAACTGTGTACTGACTGTGATTGACAGTAGCAGGAGCCAATCGCTTCTGCTGCTGTCTCTGAGCCTCTGACTGCTCGTGAGGAGAGGAGAGCCGGTAATCGGCATTCCTCAGAGGGGACATCTACACTGATCATCAGGGCACTGATGATCTGTGTAGTCCCAGCAGTGCCACCTGTCAGTGCCCATCAATGTCAGCTGTCAGTGCCCATCAGTGCCACATCAATGCCACATATCAGTGCCCATCTGAGCTGCCTTTCAGTGCCACGTATCAGTGCCACGTATCAGTGCCGCCTATCGATGCCAGTCAGTGCCACCTATCAGTGCACATCAGTGTCAGCTGTCAGTGCCGCCTATCAGTGCCATATATGAGTGCTGCCTTTCAGCGCCCACCAGTGATGCCTGTCAATGCCCATCAGTATCACCTACCAGTGCCTCCTTATCAGTGCCCATCAGTACCGCCTATCAGTGCAGCCTATCAGTGCCCATCACTGCAGCCTCATTAGCGCACATCAGTGAAGGAGAAAAATCACTTATTTACAAAATTTTGTAACAGAAACTAAGAAAAAACATTTTTCTTTAATTTTCAGTTGTTTTTGGTTTGTTTAGCAAAAAATAAAAAACCCAGAAGTGATTAAATACCACCAAAAGAAAGCTCTGTCTCAAAAAAATGATAAAAATTTTATATGGGTACAGTGTTGCATGACCACGCAATTGTCAAAGTGTGACAGCGCTGAAAGCTGAAAATTGGCCTGGGCAGGAAGGGGGTAGAAGTGCCCTGTAGGCAGGAAGGGGGTAGAAGTGCCCGGTAGGTGAGGGGTTAAAGTAAGTGGAAAATAATAGATCTATTGGCAGGATCAGCAGACAATAAACCTGTTGAAAAAAAAAAAAAAACCCAAAATTTCTGACAGAATATATACAAAAATGTATATACACAATATATAAATTAAAACAGTACATTTAATATCTGTGCAAAATATGTGTAATGAAAGAAGTCCAGAAGTGTGTTCAGGGTGATGTGCAGTGTTAGTTTTCCACCACACATAGCATTTTGCTTGTAGGCCAAAAAGTTCAATTTTGGTCTCATCTGACCAGACCCCTTCTTCCACATGTTTGCTGTGTGCCCCACATGGCTTCTCACAAACTGCAAACAGGACTTCTTATGGCTTTCTTCCAACAATGGCTTTCTTCTTGCCACTCTTCCATAAAGGCCAGATTTGTGGAATGCACGACTAATATTTGTCCTGTGGACAGATTCTCCCACCTGAGCTGTGATCTCTGCAGCTCCTCCAGAGTTCCCATGGGCCTCTTGGCTGCTTCTCTTATGAATACTCTCCTTGCCCGGCCTGTCAGTTTACGTGGATGACCATGTCTTGGTAGGTTGGCAGTTGTGCCATACTCTTTCCATTTTTGGATGATGGATTGAACAGTGCTCTGTGAGATGGTCAAAGCTTGGGAGATTTTTTTTATAATCTAACCCTGCTTTAAACTTTACAACTTTATCCCTGACCTGTTTGGTGTGTTCCTTGGCCTTTATGATGCTGTTTGTTGATTAATGTTCTCTAACAAACCTCTGAGGGCTTCACAGAACAGCTGGATTTATACAGAGATTACATGAGACACAGGCGGACTCTGTTCACTAATTAGGTGAATTCTGAAGGCAATTGGTTCCACTAGATGTTAGTTAGGGGTATCAGAGCAAAGGGGGCTGAATATAAATGCACACCACACTTTTCACAGATTTATTTGTAAAAAAGTTGAAAACCATTTATCATTTTCCTCCCACTTCACAATTATGTGTCACTTTGTGTCGGTCTATCACATCAAATCCCAATAAAATACATTGACCACTTTGGTTGTATTATGACAAAATGTGAAAAAATGCAAAGGGGTGTGAAGACTTTCAAGGCACTGTATGTACAGTGCTACAAATAAAACAATATATCCTACTGATGTGTCCATCACTCCCCCGATGTGCTTATATATATTCTATTAAATCCTTAATCCCTTTATATAAAATAAACTTACTGGAGGAAAATGACTCTGTAATAAAGAGCAGCTTGTGTTAACCTGATAATGCCTTTCTTACATCAATCAATCCTTTAAAGGACTTATTCAGCATTCAGAGTGGGTTCAGAGAGATCACAGAATTCCCATAGGACAGACCCTCTGTACACACACATTACTATATACCCTTTTTAGCAAACTTTGTAATAAAAAAAAAATATTCAAATTTAAAAGATTTTCATAAGAACACAGGAAACGGATTGCATGAAATTAAAAACTTTTTATTAAAAATCCTTACATAAAGGAAATTAAAACTTAACCATGTGCTTGCCCGGAACCAAGGATCACCTGCCAGCAGGCCCACAGATGATCCTTGGAGTAAATTGATACTTCTTGTTCTTTTAAAAAACAACAGACTTACCGGCTGGATCACCAGATGACAATAGAAGAAAGAAAGCTAATGGATCCACCACATCTAAGAACTGGTAAGCTGCAATATAATAAATGTTTGCGTTTGGGTGTAATACAACTTTAAAGAGTATTGAAAGGGTGTGTCCAAGATGGCGACTGGAGCGGATGCCTGGGAGGAGAGCTTTGCTGCCTCGGCCTAGCATCCGATTCCATCCTCGGGGGAAGAGGGATCCCGCTGTCTTCGGGGATCCCTGCGGCCCTGCACAGCAAATTCGAGAGGGGATTGGGGTCGGATTGACCCCCCGTTCGCAGTCCAGAGGATCGTGGCCTACTGCGGCCTACGCGGCCTGTTGGGGCCTACGAGAGGCTCGGACCTGGCCTGACCTGAACTTGGGTGCAGCGGCTGGCGACTTGGATCCTGGGCAGGTGAGCTGCTGCCTGGGGGAGTGTGGTACCCTCTGTTGCCCCTACCTCCTGTGCTGGGGACCCGAAATCAGTTTTTCTATGCTTTTTGGGTGTTTTTTGTTTCTTCACTATGTTGCAAGGTGCATTTGAATTTTTATGTGCTTCAGTCTATGCAGAGTATTCAGCTAATATAATGATCTTTATGCTGTCTGTGTCACGGTATGGGTCAGGTTCAGAGACCAGTTGCTACAGCAGTTGTAAGGCTTACCTGAAACCAGCAGGATTGGTACACCAGCGGCCCACCCTGGGAATGATGCAGGCTCACCTGAGGTGCGGGGTCTAAGCATCCACCGGTCTTCCCCAGAGCTCCTAATGGTGGAGATGGATTTGGCTGCGTGTGAATGCCAGGTCGCAGATCTCAGGATCACCCCACCAGGGAATGAGTAGGCTGGAAACCAAAAGCGGATCAAACAGTTCAGGGATCAAACAGAAGCGGAGTCAGTCACAAGCCAAGGGTTGGTCACCAATGGTAGTAGATAGGATGAGGCAGAATCGTAGTCAGTAGCAAGCCAAAGGTCGGTACCGTAGATGAAGACGGCAGCAGGAACAGTAAGCGGGATATTGGCTGGTAAGGCACAATAATCTGGCAACCAAGAAGTGCAGAGACATGGCTTTTATAGGAAGTTCATGGGAGGAGCAAGGAGTTCAAGGTTCAAGACAAAACAGGGAAAAGGCAGGATCATCCAAAGAATTGTCAATAGAGCTGTCCAGCATTCCAGGTGGCTCAGTGAGAAGAAACGCTGTCTCTCCCTGCAGAAGGCCCAGGTTCAATCCCAGGCTCCGACAGTCTGATTTGCAGTTTTCTATTTCCATCCCAGGGTTCAGCCTGAGTGGTTGCACATTGGTTTTCCAATATTTATCTTATGGGACCTCCTGATTTGAAATGTATCTTCTGGAACGTGCGGGGCCTCAACTCCCCCGTTAAGCGTTCTTTGGTCTTCCAATTTCTCAAATCCTATGCCCCACATATTTGTATTTTGCAAGAAACCCATTTGATGGGTCGTAGGATACTGGGTCTCAGGAAGGCTTGGGCTGGTCATTATTATAATGCTACATACTCTTCTTATGCTGGAGGGGTTAGTGTCTTTATATATAAATCGTTGCCGTTCACTCTCCGTCATCTCAGGCTGGATCCCGAGGGTAAATATGTTAGAATCCATGCAATGATACACTGCTTTGAAATGGTAATCGTTGGGCTCTACTTTCCGCCTCCGGCCTCCGTGCATTTGTTAGGTGCTTTGACCCCACTTCTGGCCTCCTATCCCACATCCCATTTTCTTGCTGGTGATTTTAATCTTACCCAGGACCCTAGTGTTGATAAATTATACCCGGACGCCAGTGGGGAGTCGGAGTTGGCCAGGTGGGTGGAGCTTTTCCAGTTCACGGATGTATGGAGGTGGAAAATTCCTGGGACCAGAGCATATACTTGTCACTCAGCATCGCACAGAACTTTGTCTAGAATTGACCTTTGTTATGTTACTTTTGACGAGAGTTCGGGAAATTTCCATCCTGCCACGAAGGATTTCTGATCATGCTCCACTCCTTCTTACATTACATATAGCTGATGCCCCGGGGGGTAAAAGTCTGGAGGTTTCGATATTGGATCACTGATCCTGATGTAGAACCCCCTCTAGGAAAGGCTTTTAAGCATTATTGGGACTCTAATGAGAATACTGCTGCGCCTACTATTACCTGGGAGGCTTGTAAGGCTACGCTTAGGGGGCAATACCGGACCCTGATTGGTGGGCTACAGGTTAAGTGGCAGGAGGAAATGGACATGGAGCATCAGAGGGTGCAGGAAGCTGAATCCAATTATGTGCTCAATCCAGGTCCTGTTAGTCACCATGACTTGCAGTTTGCTATTAGAGAGGCCCTGTTGCTTCGCACTACGACCTCCAAGAAGGCCATGCTACATCTAAAACAACGCATTTTTAAACAGGGAGATAAAGCGGGCTGCCTCCTGGCCTGGTTGGCTATGGAACAATCTGCCCTGGCCAATATTGCCCTTATACAGGCTGAAGACAGTTCCAGGATCCTTGATCCACTTTCCATTAACCAGCAGTTTGCTGAGTATTATATCTGTTTGTATTCCTCCAGAGCTGCCTTCATGCCACAGAATTTGTCCCAATACCTAGATCGTATTGACCTGCCGTCTCTCTCTGCGGTCCACAGGGAGTGGTTGGAGGCACCTGGCCTGCCGTCTCTCTCTGCGGTCCAGAGGGAGCGGTTGGAGGCACCTGGCCTGCCATCTCTCTCTGCGGTCCAGAGGGAGCGGTTGGAGCCACCTGGCCTGCCGTCTCTCTCTGCGGTCCAAAGGGAACAGTTGGAGGCACCTATTTCCTTGGAGGAGATCCAGCAGGTGATTGGCACTCTTCAGTCAGGGAAAACACCAGGCCCAGATGGCTTTTCAATTGAATTCTTTAAAACATACATTGAGCAACTGGCTCCCCATTTTCAAACACTTTTTAACGCACTTCTTAACACAGGAACTCTGCCCTCTGATATGCTTCAAGCGGTGATAGTGGTGATTTTGAAGCCTGGGTAGGACTCAACCCAGTGCTCCTCATACCGGCCAATCTCCCTCTTAAATACTGATGTGAAGGTACTCGCTAAGGTGCTGACTGGGAGGCTGGGTTCGGTATTTCTGCGGTGGTGCATAATGACCAGACGGGTTTTATGCCGGGGAAGGGTATGGATATTAATATACGGAGACTGCTCGCTCATATTTGGGTGGCTCGCGATAAGGATGACCCTGGGGTGGTGCTGTCCCTGTACGCCGAGAAGGCATTCGATTCGGTTGAGTGGGAGTATATATGGGAAACACTGTGCCGCTTCGACTTTGGCCCTCATTTTATTTCGTGGATTCAGTGCCTTTACAGTGCGCCACTTGCGAGAGTACGTACTAATTCTATCCTTTCCCCCCCTTTTGCTCTCCATAGGGGCATTGGCAGGGCTGTCCACTTTTGCCGGGCTTGTTTGCCATGGTGATTGAGCCCTTGGCCTGCCGGACCCATCCCTCTGATCCTTTACATGGCCTACCGGTGGGCGACTGGGAGGATAGTGTTTCCCTGTATGCAGACAACACTCTCTTATATCTGAGGGACTGTAATTCATCTCTTAGAGAGGCGCTGAGTCTTATCGATCACTTCGGCAGCTGCTCCGGAATACATATTAATTGGGAGAAGTCCATACTGTTCCCTCCTGCGTCGGGGCCCTTACATGATATTTCCTTTGTTCCTATTAGATCGGTCTCTCGCTTTAGATACTTGTGTGTAACAGTGCAATGTGACTTAAGGCAGTATCTAGCGGACAATCTTCATCCCCTTGTGCAGCAGTTGCAGACTAAATGTTCTGCTTGGTCTTCCCTCCCGATTAGCACCATTGGCCAGGTTAACCTCTTTAAAATGATATTTTTACCTAAGTTTCTCTATTTTTTTCGGCATACGCCGGTGCAGATCCCGCACTCATTTTTCCATTGTGTGGATGGAGTCATCTCTGGGTTTATTTGGGCTGGAAGGGCCGCCAGACTTTCCCACTCCACATTGCACTTAGCTGTTGATCGTGGTGGCCTAGTACTTCTGGGTTGGGGTGCTAGATACTATTAACGCTGTGAGTAAACTGTCTATTCCCTAATTTAGCTAGGGGAAGCTAGACCCTAATGGTTAGTTTGGAGCTGATTAGGTGCCCCTCAGGTGAGATAGCCAGAGGGGTCAAATTCTGGTCAGGGCTGAGAGAATCTGCAGGCCAGCCCCTCTGGAATTTCCCCCTGCTCTAAAGCTTTCAAAGGAGGACCTTGGAGGCAGTGGGTGGACCTGAGGAGTAGCTTGCTACACTCTTGAGGGACTTCAGCCAATCCCCAACAGGAGGCTTGGCAAGTGGCTGGGACTCTATTAAAAGTGGAAGAGCCTGCTCAGTAGCAGGAGAGTGGTGGAGGGAGAGGAGAGTGAGATAGGCAGATGTGAGGCTGGAGGAGGCCTAGTGGGATGGGGCCTGCCTGCAAGCCTGGAGCTGGAAAGGAGGAAACCCAAGGACTCACTGGCCCCCTGAGAGAAGACCACCTGTATGGGAGGGAAGGAGAAGCCCAGCTTATAGGCCTGGTAGCAGCAGCCATTCCACAAGCGGTACAGGAGAGGATCTGAGTGAGTACACCTACACCCCCTGCGTGGATAGGGGAAGGAGCACTCTGGTGGAAAACCAAATTAGCCCTCTGCTAGTGACTGTTACCCATTTAAAGGAACAGGAGCCAGATCCCCTGCTCATGAAAAGCCTCCAGATTGCTGGATGAAGGGCAGTTCATCTGGGGACTAGGGTAGTAAAACTGGAGCTGCTGGCTAGCACTCCAGCAGAGACTGCATTAGAGTAGAGAAGCTGTGAATAGTTCAGGAAGTTGTCCTCAGATATCAGTCCCCTTGGGCATCCTATACCCCCCTTACCCTATCCAAGTTCTAATCCCCTCAATAAAATAACGCAACAAATGCTCAAGGACTGATTTCTGTCTAGGGATGAGAGCTTGTGTGGAAAAATGCTAAATGATTGGCTGTGCAGGACTATAGGGGCCCATATTAATCAGCAATCCCTAAGGAGGTAGTTGCTCATTTGTTACACCAGCAGGAAGAAGTACAAGTGACATTGTTTACAGAGAGTTGTCAAGCATCTGTCATTTAGTGTCTGTACCACTACCACTGCTAAATGACAGATCCCTGCCAGCTTCTGTCATTTAGTGGCAGTAGCACTTTGTTAGCAGTGATGATTGTAAACAACCATCAGTCAGGAGTTCTAATGGGCCAGCTGGTCAAATATGGAAAACTTCTCACAAACTGAGAACAAGTTGGGTTCAGGGTGAATCAAACCCGAAGCTCAGCCCGCGTGGAGACACATAGCAGCTAACTTCTATCAGTTTTGAGCAATTTAGCCAGTTGAAAATAACTTCTGATTGGTCGCTAAAGGAGGCCAGAGATGTTTTGGTTCTAATCACCAAACCCAGCTCCAAACCACAGAGGAAGGGGGTTTGGTTCCCTGGAAAAACTATGGTTACCCAGACTGGGAAATCCAAATATATTCAATGTAGGCACCAAACTCAACCACATCTCTAATATTTCATCTAGTCACAGCACAAGGATGTAGTGTCCAATACATTTTCTTGATGTGGATCCAGGGCAAACTAGTATAATGCCCTCTAGCTTAGCTAAATAGGTTTTGTTGTTTTATTTTTCTAGGCAGAGGCTGAGTAGCAGCCTGGGATGAATCAGCCTGTGAGTGAGGCAGGAGTTCACCGCAGGACAGGCTAGGGAGGTTCTAAGGTCAGAGCTTCTGGAGCCCTGCCACCTCTCCAGAAACCTGGGAGTTTTCTGGAGGAGGGATGGAGAAGGAGAGGAAGCTTGGATTTGCATGCTTAAGGGACCTCGGCCAATCCCCAGGCAGGAGGATGGGCATGGTGACTGAAGCAACCCATAAGAATCACAGAGCCTGGGAGTGGCCAAGCTTTGTCGGGTGGAAGATGGAGTGAGAAGCTGGAGTAGGGAGCCTGAGAGGTGGCCCAGGGAAGGGGCCTACCTACAGGTGGGTGCTGGAGAAGAGGATCTCCACTGTACTACCATCTTCAAGGGAGGATATCCTGAGCAGCAGGGAAGGAGTTAGCACAGCAAAAGGCCTGAAGGCAGCCACCAACCCATTAAGCTATCAAGAAGGATAGTGTGATTACTCTTACACCCCCTGGGCTGCATAAGGGAAGAGGGCAGTCAGGTGAAAAACCCAACTAGCTTCTCATCCGGAGCTGCTGTGCTAAATTGGCAGTTTCTGGGTCCCCTTGCCCAGGGAATACCCTCACCACAGCTGGGGTATCTGAGGCATCTGAGGAGGTACGCCAGAGAGCTGGAACTCTCTCAAAGGAGAGAACATTGTGTCCATATCTGTTCTCTTGAGCATCCCTACCCCCCTCAACCCTATCCAGGTTATGAACCCCTTAACAAAATCACAAACCAAGCTCAAGGACTTTTTACTGACTCTGGAAGAAAATGCACCTTGTCTAGCTGTGCAAAGCTGTAGGAGGACCCAAAAACTCAGCGGCTCCTAAAGGGGTAGTGCTACACTAGGTCTAGTGCTCTCATTTGAAAAACACTGTTTCAACTTTATATCTCGCAAAGATAGCAAACCTCTAAGAGATATCAATATAACAAATTTTTCAAACTTACTCAGGACTGCAGGGTGTTAATGGCACATTGGGGGGTGTTTAGGGGATTTTCACCATATTTAGTCCCCACTCCCGGGAGCATATCAGTACTTGATACATATATGACCTTGAACCTTCACAGGAAGATGGAGATAAAAGCTTGTGTATGATACCGCCTGCGGATAAAGTAAATGGGGGTTATTTACTAAAATTGCATGGTACAAAATCTGGTACAGCTGTGTACAGAAACCAATCAGCTTCCAGGTTTTATTGTCATAGCTTAAGTGAACAAACTGAAGTAAGAAGCTGATTGGCTACTAGTGTTGGGCTGAATGTCACATTGACACAAACGATACGGGCGTTCGGCTGGCTGTTCCCCTGCCGTGCCCCACAATGCACTGCGCCCTGACAGTCCACTGTGATTGGTCAAAGCACTGCACCTGACCGCTGGTCAGGTGCAATGCTTTGGCCAATCACAGCACAGAATGATGTCACAAGGGGGCAGGGTGACAGTATTTAAGAACAGAATGATGTCACAAGGGGGCAGGGCGACAGTATTTAAGAACAGAATGATGTCACAAGGGGGCAGGGCGACAGTATTTAGGAACAGAATGATGTCACAAGGGGGCAGGGCGACAGTATTTAGGAACAGAATGATGTCACAAGGGGGCAGGGCGACAGTATTTAGGAACAGAATGATGTCACAAGGGGGCAGGGCGACAGTATTTAAGAACAGAATGATGTCACAAGGGGGCAGGGCGACAGTCTTTAGGAACAGAATGATGTCACAAGGGGGCAGGGCGACAGTATTTAGGAACAGAATGATGTCACAAGGGGGCCGGGTGACAGTATTTAAGAACAGAATGATGTCACAAGGGGGCAGGGCAACAGAATTTAGAAACAGAATGATGTCACAAGGGGGCAGGGTGACAGTATTTAAGAACAGAATGATGTCACAAGGGGGCAGGGCGACAGTATTTAAGAACAGAATGATGTCACAAGGGGGCAGGGCGACAGTCTTTAGGAACAGAATGATGTCACAAGGGGGCAGGGCGACAGTATTTAGGAACAGAATGATGTCACAAGGGGGCCGGGTGACAGTATTTAAGAACAGAATGATGTCACAAGGGGGCAGGGCAACAGAATTTAGAAACAGAATGATGTCACAAGGGGGCAGGGTGACAGTATTTAAGAACAGAATGATGTCACAAGGGGGCAGGGCGACAGTATTTAGGAACAGAATGATGTCACAAGGGGGCAGGGCGACAGTATTTAGGAACAGAATGATGTCACAAGGGGGCAGGGCGACAGTATTTAGGAACAGAATGATGTCACAAGGGGGCAGGGCGACAGTATTTAAGAACAGAATGATGTCACAAGGGGGCTGTTAGGAATGGACTGGCCAGCAATGGTGGGACTCACCTGCCTTTTGATCTGCAGTACCAGGGCTGGCCAGCGGGTGCTCCCAGCAATCAGAGACTCAACCTTTCAGCCAGCTAACACCTGGAACTGATGATGCTGGGGTATTTAAGGGATGGCCAGACCCACAGACTCTGCCTTGGTGTTGTGTTTGTCCTGGGCCCTGTATCTGTCCTGCATCCTGTTTCTGTCCCTCTGCCTGACCCTCTGTACTACGCTGCTTGTTACCTGTTTTGATCTCTGGCTTGTGACCCTGACCATCCCTCTGCTTGACCCTCTGTACTACGCTGCTTGCTACCTGCTGAACCTGGCCTGTGACCCCGACCATTCTCTGCTTGCTCCCCCTGTACCTACCTGCCCAATTGATATTGACCCGGCCTGCCTGACGACGCTTGCTTGTATGTACTGTTATCTGTGGGTGGTTTGGTTTGGTTTGTTTGCACTGTATTATGTTTAGTATTGCACTGCGTTTATGTTTGTATGGTTAGTGTTAATAAATTATATTGTTTATCACATATCTGAAGTCTGCGTTTCCCTGCATCAGTCACACACCTCTGGTCATACCTGGGAGCCCTGACATTACCTGGGAGCCCTGACATTACACCAAGGCCAATCCTGACCAGAAGTGGCTGCACAGGGAAGCCATCTTGGCTTGTTGATGGGAAGGATGGATCTTGATGAGGTTGAATATTTATATCTGCTAGTGTTTGATGACAGGGAGTTTCCTTTTCAGACTCTGAAGGAGTATACCCGGGATGAACTGCTAGAATGTATACGGCTCGCTCATGTTCTAGTAGATCAGGGCACAGAGTTCTCTGAGGTGCAGCCTTTGATTGAGGTTTGTGCAGAGTTGGTTTCATCTGGTTCCCCCGAATGCAGGGATGAATTTTTGCCACCATTTAGTGCAGACCAGGTAGAGTCCCTGGTGTGGTTATTAGAGGATGATGTGGGTTACTTTCTGGAGCGTTATTCCACATGTTCACCACAGACACTAAGAGATTGTATAAACGCAGTGCAGTCATTGACCAGACAGGCTTTGTGTAAGCTGAGATTTGTTCAACCCATACTGCAGACATGGACAGATTTGTTGCACCCAGCCTCAGTCAGCTTACAAAGACCCAGTCCTGCTTCTAATCTATTTCCTCAAAACTCTATTCCTGCATTCCCAACAGCTCCTCCTGCCCTGCTATCTACCGCATGTCAGTACCCTGTTCCCACTCGCTGCACCTTTAATCCTGCCTTTAACCCTGTAAAAAAGCCCTCTGTAGCAACTGCTCCCTCCTCTGTTCCATCCTCCAGTTCTTCTCTGTCTCCAGCTGCTCCATTCGTTTGCAGACCTGCGTTTACTTGCAGTGCTCCAGTAGTTAAAACCAGAAAAAAGCGAAAATTCTTTCCAACCAATACCATCCTGCCAGTATCCAAACCGGTGAGCCTGCCTTCCGTGGTTCAGCCTGAAGCCTCTACTCGGCCTGAAGCCTCTACTCGGCCTGATGCCTCTACTCGGCCTGAAGCCTCTACTCGGCCTGAAGCCTCTACTCAGCATGATGAACTGATCCAGCCTGACGATCCTATTAGGCCAGTTGACTCGATGCCCGCTGTTGATCCAGATGATCCGGTACCTGATCCGGTGCCCGCTGTCGAGCCAAATGACCTGATGCCTGGTGACCCGATGCCCGCTGTCGAGCCAGACAATCCGGTACCTGATGACCCGGTGCTCACTGTCGTGCCTGTTGACTCGGAGCCCACTGCCTTGCCAGATGACGCGGTGCCCGCTGTCGAGCCAAATGACCTGATGCCTGGTGACCCGATGCCCGCTGTCCAGCCAGACGATCCAATGTCTGACCCAGTGCCAGCGGTCATCCCAGTTGACTCGGAGCCCACGGTTGTGCCTGGTGACTCGGTGCCCGCCGCCCCGCCTGGGGGCCTGAGACCTGTCGTTCCGCCTGGGGGTCCGGCGCCCGCCACTCCGCCTGAGGGTCCGAGACCTGTCGCTCCGCCTGGGGGTCCGGCGCCCGCCGCTCCGCTTGAGGGCCCGAGACCTGTCGCTCCTCCTGGGGGTCCGGCGCCCGCCGCTCCGCCTGAGGGCCCGAGACCTGTCGCTCCGCCTGGGGGTCCGGCGCCCGCCGCTCCGCCTGAGGGCCCGAGACCTGTCGCTCCATCTGGGGGTCCGGCGCCCGCCGCTCCGCCTGGGGGCCTGAGACCTGTCGCTCCGCCTGGGGGTCCGGCGCCCGCCGCTCCGCCTGGGGGCCTGATGCCTGTCGCCCCGCCTGGGGGCACGATGCCTGTCGCCCCGCCTGGGGGCCCGATGCCTGTCGCCCCGCCTGGGGGCCCGATGCCTGTCGCCCCGCCTGGGAGCCCGATGCCTGTCGCCCCGCCTGGGAGCCCGATGCCTGTCGCCCCGCCTGGGAGCCCGATGCCTGTCGCCCCGCCTGGGAGCCCGATGCCTGTCGCCCCGCCTGGGGGCCCGATGCCTGTCGCCCCGCCTGTGGGCCCGATGCATGTCGCCCCGCCCGGGGGCCCGGTGCCTGCTGCCCCGCCCGGGGGCCCGGTGCCTGTCGCCCCGCCCGGGGGCCCGATGCCTGTCGCCCCGCCTGGGGGCCCGATGCCTGTCGCCCCGCCTGGGGGCCCGATGCCTGTCGCCCCGCCCGGGGGCCCGATGCCTGTCGCCCCGCCCGGGGGCCCGATGCCTGTCGCCCCGCCCGGGGGCCCGATGCCTGTCGCCCCGCCCGGGGGCCCGGTGCCTGTCGCCCCGCCCGGGGGCCCGGTGCCTGTCGCCCCGCCCGGGGGCCCGGTGCCTGCTGCTCCGCCCGGGGGCCGGGTGCCTGCTGCCCCGCCCGGGGGCCCGGTCGCCCTGCCCGGGGGCCCGGTGCCTGCTGCTCCGCCCGGGGGCCCGGTGCCTGCTGCTCCGCCCGGGGGCCCGATGCATGTCGCCCCGCCCGGGGGCCCGGTGCCTGCTGCTCCGCCTGGTGGCCCGCTGCCTGCTGCTTCGCCTGGTAAACCGATGTGCCTCTGCCCGGAGTCCTGCCCGATGTGCCTCTGCCCGGAGTCCTGCCCGATGTGCCTCTGCCCGGAGTCCTGCCCGAAGTGCCTCTGCCCGATGTGCCTCTGCCCGGTGTGCCTCTGCCCGGTGTGCCTCTGCTCGGAGTCCTGCCCGATGTGCCTCTGCCCGATGTGCCTCTGCCTGGAGTCCTGCCCGATGTGCCTCTGCCTGATGTGCCTCTGCCCGGTGTGCCTCTGCCCGGTGTGCCTCTGCTCGATGTGCCTCTGCCCGGAGTCCAGCCCGGTGTGCCTCTGCCCGGAGTCCAGCCCGGTGTGCCGCTGCCCGGAGTCCTGCCCGGTGTGCCAGTCTTTGATATCCCGCCAGTTACCAGACCCGGGCGGTGGAACATTTTGCCCAGCTAGGACTGTTTGGAGCGTCCTGAGGCCGCTCCTTGGGGGGGGGGGGGGTACTGTTAGGAATGGACTGGCCAGCAATGGTGGGACTCACCTGCCTTTTGATCTGCAGTACCAGGGCTGGCCAGCGGGTGCTCCCAGCAATCAGAGACTCAACCTTTCAGCCAGCTAGCACCTGGAACTGATGATGCTGGGGTATTTAAGGGATGGCCAGACCCACAGACTCTGCCTTGGTGTTGTGTTTGTCCTGGGCCCTGTATCTGTCCTGCATCCTGTTTCTGTCCCTCTGCCTGACCCTCTGTACTACGCTGCTTGTTACCTGTTTTGATCTCTGGCTTGTGACCCTGACCATCCCTCCGCCTTACCCTCTGTACTACGCTGCTTGCTACCTGCTGAACCTGGCCTGTGACCCCGACCATTCTCTGCTTGCTCCCCCTGTACCTACCTGCCCAATTGATATTGACCCGGCCTGCCTGACGACGCTTGCTTGTATGTACTGTTATCTGTGGGTGGTTGGTTTGGTTTGTTTGCACTGTGTTATGTTTAGTATTGCACTGCGTTTATGTTTGTATGGTTAGTGTTAATAAATTGTATTGTTTATCACATATCTGAAGTCTGCGTTTCCCTGCATCAGTCACACACCTCTGGTCATACCTGGGAGCCCTGACAGGGGCAGGGCGACAGTATTTAAGAACAGAATGATGTCACAAGGGGGCAGGGCGACAGTATTTAGGAACAGAATGATGTCACAAGGGGGCAGGGCGACAGTATTTAGGAACAGAATGATGTCACAAGGGGGCAGGGCGACAGTATTTAAGAACAGAATGATGTCACAAGGGGGCAGGGCGACAGTATTTAAGAACAGAATGATGTCACAAGGGGGCAGGGCGACAGAATTTAGGAACAGAATGATGTCACAAGGGGGCAGGGCGACAGTATTTAAGAACAGAATGATGTCACAAGGGGGCAGGGCGACAGTATTTAAGAACAGAATGATGTCACAAGGGGGCAGGGCGACAGTATTTAAGAACAGAATGATGTCACAAGGGGGCAGGGCGACAGTATTTAGGAACAGAATGATGTCACAAGGGGGCAGGGCGACAGTATTTAAGAACAGAATGATGTCACAAGGGGGCAGGGCGATAGTATTTAAGTACAGAATGATGTCACAAGGGGGCAGGGTGACAGTATTTAAGTACAGAATGATGTCACAAGGGGGCAGGGCGACAGTATTTAAGTACAGAATGATGTCACAAGGGGGCAGGGCGACAGTATTTAGGAACAGAATGATGTCACAAGGGGGCAGGGCGACAGTATTTAGGAACAGAATGATGTCACAAGGGGGCAGGGCGACAGTATTTAGGAACAGAATGATGTCACAAGGGGGCAGGGCGACAGTATTTAAGAACAGAATGATGTCACAAGGGGGCAGGGCGACAGTATTTAGGAACAGAATGATGTCACAAGGGGGCAGGGCGACAGTATTTAAGAACAGAATGATGTCACAAGGGGGCAGGGCGACAGTATTTAGGAACAGAATGATGTCACAAGGGGGCAGGGCGACAGTATTTAGGAACAGAATGATGTCACAAGGGGGCAGGGTGACAGTATTTAAGAACTGTGGTGCAGCTGTCAGACGGTGGGAGCGAGCATCATGAGTGAATTGGGCTTTTTTCTTTTTTAGGTAGTGGCGGCGACAGGCATCGTCATTGATGTTGAATCTACTTTGGGGGACATTTTATTTCATTTTTATTTTTAATAAAGGACTTGTCAAAGACCGTCTCCTGTCTTTTTTACACTACACTTTTTTCTGTGAATGGGTACCAATACCATACCAGAAAAATGACCAAGTGCAATGTATACATACAAGTGGATGAGCCATAGCTGTCCATTTTTCTTCTCCAAAACAGTGACTCCTCCCCTCTTTCCTCCACCAGGGCAGTGACCCCTCCCCCTTAAGAACAGGGACTCCTCCCCCAGCAGAAAAATTACCACTATTGATGTTGAATCTACTTTGGGGGACTTTTTTTTCTTTTTTATTTTTAATAAAGGACTTGTCAAAGACCGTCTCATGTGTTTTTTACACAACACTTTGTTCTGTGGATGGGTACCAATACCATGTACCACATATTCATTCACATGGGGGGGGGATCTGTGGGCCCCTTGTTAAAGGGGGCTTCCAGATTCCGATAAGCACCTCGCCCGCAGACCCCAACAACTACAGCCCAGGGTTGTGGGGAAGAGGCCTCCCCAAATTGTTTGGGTGGGGGCCCCGCCTCAAAGCACTCCCCCCATGTTGAGGGTATGTGGCCTGGTATGGTTCAGGAGGGGGGGCGCTCGCTCGTCCCCCCTTTCCTGACCTTCCAGGCTGCATGCTCAGATAAGGGTATGGTATGGATTTTGGGGAGACCCCCTATGCCAATTTTTTTCTAATTTCGGCATGGGGGTTCCCTTCAAAATCCATACCAGACCCGAAGGGCTTTGTATGGATGGGAGGGATGACCCCACATCGTTTTTTAAAACATTTTTTAATAGTCGGGCAATCCCGACAATTCTTTTTCCATTCAGCTGTCAGCGGGGAACCCCACTGACAGCTGAAACATGAATGAATGTCTCACTACTATAATACCGCGTGACTTCATCATAGAACTCATCATCAGCATCTTCTGATTTTACGCATCAAATGTCCATTTGCATTGCTTTGACCAATCACAATGGACCGTCTGGCGTTCATCATGTCCCCCCCCCCCCTCCCCATCTCATTCTCGACCTTCTTGTTTGCCTGTCGCCTCCACAACTGTTTAGACTGTCAGTTTGTGTGTCAGAGGTTCTTCCTCCACACGGGGTTAATCAGGGAACGCCGCAAAAGTGAGCGCACAACAGAGAACCGACCTTATTTTCCTCGTATCACCTATATCACCTTTCTGTCACTGTTGCCTGGCAACTTGCAATGTGGCTGCCTCGTCGCAGCACCAAATTACCAGGTGTCAACATAAACACGCAGACATCTGACCCTGGGGAGGGGGGGGTGCAGAACGCCGTCGCTGATCGCTGCCTGCTGAACACAGCCATTTCCAACATATTTCTACCCCCATTCTCCGAACGACAACGCCAATCCTACCTGAGAGCTCCGCCAGCAGTATTGGAATGTCGGTGGTTCAGGAAAGAAATGATCCTTCCTGGGGGAGAAGTAACAATTCTTCACGAAATATCTCCCCATCCATCGATTCCTCCGGATTTATGTCATAGGAGGAAAGTGCACAAGGGCTCACAGGAAAGGGGACGGGTAGAGGATTTGGGGTTTTTTTGGTAGTTTTGCAGGACTATAAAAATTAAAATGTTAAAAACAAACTCTATTTTTTGAGGGGGAAAAGTAAATACTAAATGTTTGTTATTATTGTTAGGCATTATGCTATGTAATTGTTGTTCTATTCAGTCATCTAGTGGAGGTTTTAGCTTCTTACATACGTAGTTGTTGTTTGCAGAGTTCAGTAGCTCAAGTGGAAAGTATACACACTGGTGGATGAGCCATAGCTGTCCATTCTTCTCCTCCAGAACAGTGACTCCTCCCCTCTCTCCTCCACCAGGGCAGTGACCCCTCCCCCTTCAGAACAGTGACTCCTCCCCCAGTAGAAAAATTACCACCACCTTTCCACTGGAGCAGTAACATATCCTTTTTGTGCTTCAGAGCAGTAACTCCTTCCCCTCCATCTCCTTCAGAGAAGAGACTCTTCCCCTACATCCCCTTCCAGAGTAAAGACCCCCTCCCTCCAGAAATGTGACCCCTCCCATTCCAGAACAGTGACACCTCCCTTTACAGAGCAGTAACTCCTCCCCCTCCATCTCCTTCAGAGAAGAGACTCTTCCCCTCCATCCCCCTCCAGAGTAAAGACCCCCTCCCTCCAGAAATGTGACCCCTTCCTTTCCAGAACAGTGACACCTCCCTTTACAGAGCAGTAACCCCTCCCCCTCCATCTCCTTCAGAGAAGAGATTCTTCCCCTCCATCCCCCTCCAGAGTAATGACCTACCCTCTCCAGAAATGTGACCCCTCCCATTCCAGAACAGTGACACCTCCCGTTACAGAGCAGTAACTCCTCCCACTCCATCTTCTTCAGAGAAGAGACTCTTCCCATCCAGAGTAATGACCCCCCTCCAGAAATGTGACCCCTCCCATTTCAGAACAGTGACACCTCCCTTTACAGAGCAGTGACTCCTCCCCTCTCTCCACCAGGGCAGTGACCCCTCCCCCTTCAGAACAGGGACTCCTCCCCCAGCAGAAAAATTACCAGCACCTTTCCACTGGAGCAGTAACATATCCTTTTTGTCAGAGCAGTAACTCCTCCCCCTCCATCTCCTCCAGAGAAGTGATTCTTCCCCTCCAGATTAATAACCTCCCTGTCAGGGATCGCGGCGTCCTGTCGGCCGGAGCACGCACACTGGCGACGGCTCACGCCGGGACACAAGCACCAGGTCCCGGCGAGCCGCAGATGACAGGATGCCGCGCATGCGCAGTAGGAGCCGCGGGCGCATCTCAGGCGGCCAATGACAGCCCGGGGGTGCATCCTGGATGGCCAATGACAGTGCACGGCGCAATATTTAAAGATGCCCTGCACTGTCACTAATCGCCGCAAGGTCTATATGTGTTCCTGAGTGTTACGGATCCGCCAGGTGGCACCTCTGGCAGCCCACTAGGCGGAATCACCCGGAGCGTGGGGTCTAAGTCCCGGTCTGCGTTTTCACCAGGGCCCCTGATGGTGGGGATGGACTTGGAGCAGAACCAGGACCAGGTCACGACCTCCGAGCAATACCACCCGTGGCAGAGGGAGCCTCCGTGGATAGAAGTAGGACAGAGTAGAGTCAGATGTGAGGAGGCCGGCAGGACCTGGCAGGATAAACCGGCGGTTGTCACCGTGGGAAATGGCGTGGTACCGAGACAGTAGGCAGAGAGTGGTCAGGTCGCACGCTGGGTCAGTTACCGGGGTCAGTCCGCAGAATGGTCAAACAAGCCGGGGGTCGGGACAGGAGAAGGCAGCGTAGTCAGGGACAATCCGGGTCAATCACAGGGGAAGGCAGCGTAGTCAGATAATCCGGGTCAGGGCAGGAGCAGGCAGAACGTCAAACAATCCGGGTCACAATCACAGGAAACACAGGTATCAGATCAGACCTTGCGGCGATTTGTGACAGTGCAGGGCATCTTTAAATATCGCGCCCTGCACTGCCATTGGCCGCCCAGGACGCGCCCCCGGGCTGTCATTGGTCGTCCGAGGCGCGCCCGCGGCTCCTACTGCGCATGCGCGGCCTCCTGTCAGCCGCGGCCCGCCGGGATCTGGTGCCTGTGTCCCGGCGTGAGCCGCCGCTATTGCGCATGCGCCGGGGACGGAGCCGCGGCGGACCCTGACATTGCCCCCCCCCCTACGGGCACCCTCCGGGAGCCCCACTGATTTCTCCACCGCGGGTGGACACGAAAGAACTCCCGGATGAGCCTTGGAGCGTGAACATTCTGGATGGGTTCCCAAGAGTTTTCCTCAGGACCATAACCCTTCCATTTTATCAAAAACTGCGTCTGGCCTCCCCTTCTACGGCAACTGAGAATCGTTTCTACCTCATACTCTTCTTGTTCACCTATGGTGACTGCCTCAGGAGGCCTGGATTCCCGATCCGGGAAAGGGTCCGATGCGGCTGGTTTCAGAAGAGACACATGAAACACCGGGTGAATCCTGAAAGACTCCGGCAGTTCGAGTTCGTAAGCCACCTCGTTGATGACTCGCTTGACTTGGAACGGGCCAACAAATTTCGGACCCAATTTCCTTGATGGACACTGCATCTTCAAGTTGGCAGTGGCCAGCCAAACCCGGTCTCCAGGTTGAAGCGCCAGTTCCCCCCTTCTCCTCCTGTCAAATGCCTTCTTGCTGTCCTCCTGGGCTTTCGTGATGGCCTCCTGAACTGTTTTGTTATTGGTCGAAAGGAAATTTAGGATGTCTTGAGATGCTGGTACTGAGCTCTCTGGCATGAGATCGGGAAGAAATGTTGGATTGTAACCGTAATTGGTGAAGAACGGGGATTGCCCCGTAGCGGAGTGGTTCGAGTTGTTGTAGGCAAACTCCGCTGACGGTAACAGCGTCAACCAGTCGTCCTGTAGGTAGGACGTGTAGCATCGGAGGTATTGCTCTAATACTTGGTTGGTCCTCTCTGTTTGCCCATTGGTCTGGGGATGGTAAGCGGACGAGAGTGACAACTTGATTCCCAATGCTTCGCACAAGGCCTTCCAAAACCTTGAAGTGAACTGGGCTCCCCGATCTGATACTATATCCTCGGGAACTCCATGTAGTCTAACTATTTCCTTGATAAATATTCGTGCAGTTTCCGGCGCGGATGGTGTCTTTTCCAGGGGTACGAAATAGGCCATCTTAGAGAAGCGATCGACAATCACAAATATGGCAGTGTGGCCTTGAGATGGTGGGAGTTCGACAATAAAGTCCATGGCTATCATTTGCCAGGCCCTCTTTGGAATTGGCAACGGGCGCAACAATCCCCAGGCCTTGCTTCTGGAGGGTTTATTCCTCTGGCAGGTAGGACAAGTCTGAACGTAGCGCTCGCAGTCCTTGACCATGTTTGGCCACCAGAATGAGCGCTGCAGAAGTTCCAGGGTCTTCGTAACTCCGAAATGGCCCACCATTGGATGGTCGTGGCAGTGGCCCAGGACCATGGTTTGGACTCCTTCAGGTACTACGATCCGACCCTCCTTCCACAATAACCCTTCACGGTTCAGGAGAGGCGTCCCAGGCGGCGCTGGTAGTCCCACGGAAGCGTCAAGAAGTTTGGAGCGGAGTTCCGTCTGTAGGACGAGGAAGTTTCCGGATGGTAGGATCGTGTCAGGTCTTGGTGTATCGTCGGGGTCCTCAAACATGCGGGACAGCGTGTCCGGCTTAGTGTTCTTAGAGCCAGGTCGATAAGTTATGTGGAAGGTAAACCGGGAAAAGAAAAGAGCCCATCTCGCCTGGCGTGGCTTCAGTCGTCTGGCTGTCCTCAAATACTCCAGGTTTTTGTGATCGGTATATATCAGGATGGGGTGTGTAGCTCCTTCCAGCAAGTACCGCCATTCTTCCAGGGCGGTCTTTATGGCCAGGAGCTCCCGATCTCCGATGTCGTAGTTTCGCTCGGCAGGTGTCAATTTCCTGGAGAAGAACGCTACAGGATGTAGCAGCTCCTTGGTGCCGTTCCTTTGAGACAGGACCGCTCCTACCGCGTTTTCTGAGGCGTCCACTTCCAACACGTATGGGAGAGAAGAATCGGGATGACTGAGTATCGGAGCAGAGGTAAAAAGTTTCTTGAGAACTTCAAAAGCAGTTTGTGCTTTGGTAGACCACTTAAAGCGGATCCCCTGTTTAGTCAGTTGCGGTCAATTTGTATGGCCAGCTCGATTAGCTTCTCTAGGGAGTCAGGTAGGCCTACCCGTGCTAACTCGTCTTTGAGTGACTCAGATAGCCCGATGCGAAATTGGTGACATAATGCCGCATCGTTCCATCGGGTGTCCCCCATCCAGCGTCTGAATTCAGACGCGTACTCCTCGGCTGCCCGGCGACCCTGCCGCAGAGAGTACAAGGTGGACTCTGCGGAAGCAGCTCGCTGAGGGTTGTCATATAGTATGGCCATGGCTCTAAAAAATTCAGTCACGGAATCAAGATGGGGGTCGTGATTCTCCATCAGGCGATGAGCCCAATCCTGGGGCTCATCCTGAAGGAGAGAGACTATAAACCCCACCTTGACGGTCTCGGTGGTGAACGTGCGGGGCTGCAGGTCGAAGAACAGGATGCACGCATTCCGGAAAGCCCTGAAGCGGCTTCGGTCTCCACGGAAGCGTTCTGGTAAGGGAACGCGGGGTTCAGGAGTAGGGGGTGCGGCCCCTGCTCCGGGAGCTGGGGTAGCAGGTGATTCCCCAGGAGAAGCTACGGGACTCGGGCTCTGTGCCGGGGATGTAAGGGTGATTAACGTCTCCATGCGGTCCTCTAGGTGGGAGCATCGGGTATGAAAAGTCTGGACCGCTTGGGTTAGGGTCGCCAGATGCTGGCAGATATCCTCCAGGGAGGCCGGGCCTCTTCCTGACTCTGTCATGGCCGCAAGGTACTGTTACGGCTCCGCCAGGTGGCACCTCTGGCAGCCCACTAGGCGGAATCACCCGGAGCGTGGGGTCTAAGTCCCGGTCTGCGTTTTCACCAGGGCCCCTGATGGTGGGGATGGACTTGGAGCAGAACCAGGACCAGGTCACGACCTCCGAGCAATACCACCCGTGGCAGAGGGAGCCTCCGTGGATAGAAGTAGGACAGAGTAGAGTCAGATGTGAGGAGGCCGGCAGGACCTGGCAGGATAAACCGGCGGTTGTCACCGTGGGAAATGGCGTGGTACCGAGACAGTAGGCAGAGAGTGGTCAGGTCGCACGCTGGGTCAGTTACCGGGGTCAGTCCGCAGAATGGTCAAACAAGCCGGGGGTCGGGACAGGAGAAGGCAGCGTAGTCAGGGACAATCCGGGTCAATCACAGGGGAAGGCAGCGTAGTCAGATAATCCGGGTCAGGGCAGGAGCAGGCAGAACGTCAAACAATCCGGGTCACAATCACAGGAAACACAGGTATCAGATCAGACCTTGCGGCGATTTGTGACAGTGCAGGGCATCTTTAAATATCGCGCCCTGCACTGCCATTGGCCGCCCAGGACGCGCCCCCGGGCTGTCATTGGTCGTCCGAGGCACGCCCGCGGCTCCTACTGCGCATGCGCGGCCTCCTGTCAGCCGCGGCCCGCCGGGATCTGGTGCCTGTGTCCCGGCGTGAGCCGCCGCTATTGCGCATGCGCCGGGCACGGAGCCGCGGCGGACCCTGACACTGAGTTCCTGTACCTGAGTTATTGACCCTGATTGCCCTGACTACGCTGCCTTCTCCTGTGTTTGACCTGGATTGTCCTGACTACGCTGCCTTCTCCTGTGTTTGACCCGGATTGTCCTGACTACGCTGCCTTCTCCTGTGTTTGACCCGGATTGTCCTGACTACGCTGCCTTCTCCTGTGTTTGACCCGGATTGTCCTGACTACTCTGCCTTCTCCCCTCCTGACTCCCGGCTTGTTTGACCTATCTGCGGACTGACTTATCCTGCTGACCCTGCGTGTGACCTGACGACTCTCCGCCTGCCAATTCTGTACCTCGCCTACCCCACGGGACCACTGCTCGTGATCCATCCTGCTAGGTCCTGCCGGCCTCCTCACATCTGGCTCTCCCGGTACCTATACATCCCCGGAGGTTCCCTCTGCCCCTGGTGGGCCTGCTCAGAGGTCGTGACCTGGTCCTGGTCTGTTACAAGTCCATCCCCACCATCAGGGGCCCTGGTGAAAGCACAGACCGGGACTTAGACTCCACGCTTTGGGTAGGTCTGTCAAGTGGGCAGCCAGAGGCACCACCTGGCGGATCATAACACTCCCCCTCCAGGAATGTGACCCCTCCCATTCCAGAACAGTGACCCCACCCTACTTCCACTAACACAGTAACTTATCCCCCTCCCTCCACCTCCATGGCAGTGATTTCTCTCCCCCCCCCTTTTGTGCTTCTGAGAAGTAACTCCTTCCCCTCCATCTCCTTCAGAGAAGTGATTCTTCCCCTCTGTCCCTCTCCAGAGTAATGACCTCCCCCCTCCAGAAATATGAGACCCCTCCCATTCCAGAATAGTGACCACGCCCTACCTCCAGTTGTTATTCTATATAGTCATCCAGTGGAGGTTTTTGCTTCTTATTACATTACCTCTTATTACAGCTCTTGTTTTCAGAGTTCAGTAGCTCAAGTGGAAACGTCTACACACAAATGAATAAGCCATAGCTGTCCATTCTTCTCCTCCAGAACAGTGACACCTCTCTTTACAGAGCAGTGACTCCTCCCCTCTCTCCTCCACCAGGGCAGTGACCCCTCCCCTTCAGAATAGTGACTCCTTGCCAACTGAAAAATGACCAACACCTTTCCTCTGGAGCAGTAACATATCCTTTTTGCTCTTCAGAGCAGTAACTCCCCCCCCCCTCCATTTCCTTCAGAGAAGTGACTCTTCCCCCCTATTCCCCCCTAGAATAATGACCCCCCCCTCCAGAAATGTGACCCCTCCCATTCCAGAACAGTGACCCCACTCTGCCTCCACTAAAGTAAATACTAAATGTTTGGTATTATTATGCATTATTGTATATAGTTGTTATTCTATATACTCATCCAGTGGAGGTATTTGCTTCTCACATAGCTGTTGTTTGCAGAGTTCAGTAGCTCAAGTGGGAAAGTCTACACACAAGTGAATGAACCATAGCTGAACAGTGACCCAACCCCATCTCCACTATCACGGTAACTTATCCCCCCTACCTCTACCCTCATGACAGTGACATTTCCCCCCCCCCTCCCCTCTGGAGCAGTGACTCCGCCCTTTCCAGAATAGTAACCTCCTTTTCCACTACAGGAGTAACCTATCACCCTCCTTCTCCAAAGCAGGTACTCCTCCCCTCTCACCCCCTCCAAAGCGGTAACTCTCCCCCAGAACAATGACCTCCCACTTTCCATACTTCTCTTTTAAAATTAAAAAAATACATTGGTAGATATTGTGTAAAAAGAAACTATTTAAAAATAAAAACTTAAAAAAAGAAAATTTTGAACCAAAGCCTTATAATTGAAAGCAAACTATTACTGCTTTTGGATAATTTTATTTTAACTTTTCTAAAGTATGAAATGTTGTTTTATAAAGTTTAATTGTTATTTGTATCAGATCTTTAGTGTCAATCAAACATTTAGACAGTGAACAGGTCTGACCTTGAATGTACAATGTATGCTACCTGAGCACTTGCTGGCAGCCTGTGTTAAACTGACTAACGGGAAGGGTGCATGTATTCCTCCTACACTCTCAGGCTAAGTTCATATTGTGATGGACCCAACCAGGACAGGGGCTTTTGGAGGGGACTGCAGGCTAGCCTCTTGCCTAGTGACCATGGCCTTGGCACCTGAGGAGGCTCTATTCTTAAGTGTGTACCTGGGGGGGACCTTTGGAGTAGTGGTGCCTGGGTGGGACCTTTGGAGTAGTTTACTTTGGATTCAAGTCCATGTCTCCCCAAAATGCACAGACTCTGAGATCAGGAGGACCAAGATACAAATTTGGGGTCTCTTTGCCCAAACTAGCATCGACCCCCCCTTCCTAGTCTCAGAGATTCTAAGAAGTATAATCAGCTCAAAACAACCTCATGAGGAATCTTGTTCTATTGTGTTTATTAAGGTGTTATGTATGTACTATCTTCTCCCATTGTGTGCCTCCTAGGTGTGCATTCCCATTGTTAATTGAGTTGAGTCACCTGTTGTTTGTCTGTTGGCTAGACCTTCTGGAGGTGCCTACAGGATAGGATTAGACTGATGTCAGCTTCACCTCATTATCTAATCAGTGTGGGATGTTTGTCCCGAAGTGTAATATTTATTTTATTGTTCATGAGGGGGTGGGCCCTATCTCTGGAGTGTATAAAAACTTCTGTTCAATAAAGTAGTTCCAGTTTGGCATCTGTAATGCCTCTGAAATGTGTTGGCCTTGGACCCTTTGTTTCTTGGGTAATTTTTACAATAAAGCATTGTTGCCCAAATGCCAGGGGTATGAGAGGTGGCTGATGTCATTTCTCTAAGCCAAAGGAACAGAGTCACCATCAGAGTCACAAGATATTCTGCTTAGAGTAAGATAAAAACTTAAAAAGATAATATGCGAGCGCTATCCGGAGATCTCAAAGGACAGCGGCTAGAACACCAAAAGGTAACCAAGAGAGAACCAAGGGGGGCTGCAGTATCTGGACGTCTGACCACCGCAGGTGGCCATCCTGATTATTATCTGGTCAGTGTTTTATTTGCATTTTACCTCCACAATTCATGTTGTACCTTTAATAAACTCAGATTATACGGTATCACACTATGTGGTGTCCCTTATTGGGCTCTCTTCTATGAGAGTCCCCACTTGCAGAATCTGCTCTAAAAGGGGACCCCGGATGGTGACACGCCTGGGACACGCATATGAAAGTTGAAGTATATACCCAAGGTGCGATTGGAAGGTGTATGATCCTGTCCCTATCCTGGCAATTGATGATCGCTATCCGATACCACAGGATAAATCTAATGACGCACTTCTGGTGAGTGCGCAATTTTTACTCCAGATTCACCGTGTGATACACAGAATCTCATCTCACGCACCTACTAGGATCTATTGGATCCCCACGTTTGACCTATTTTGGGACTTTTCATCTCACTTAACCTCACCGCAGTGTGATTTGACATTTGCACTTTATTATATATTTTAATATGTTATATATGCCATTTTTACTATTATAGCTCTGCATCTTATATATGTTTTTATATATATATATTTTATGTAAGATAAAAACTTGTTTATAGAATTGAACGTGTTTATGGCATCTAGTAATGTCACATTAAAAGATAAGAACCTGTTTAACCTCTTCACGCTGACCGCACACAAATGTGCGGCCTCCCGGCGTCTGGGCCTAGACACCGAGCGGCCGCACATTTGTGTTCAGGTAAGAAAAAACATATGTGCTGAGAACGCGCGCCCTGTGCGCTCCCAGCACACATGTCTGGTACTCACGGAAAGGTCCCGATCTCCTCTTTCGATCGGGACCTTTCCCAATCATGTGACCGCCGTGATGACGCGTCACGGCGGTCACATGATCGCTAAACCCCGCCCCGCCTGTCCCGCCTCCCGGCTTCTGAAACTCTTAAAGGGCCGGGAGGCGCCGGCGAGAAGGAGTTAAAGACGTCTACTTGCTTGAGAAGTTAGAAATTTTTAAGTTTAGGGTAGATAAGAAGCTGAACTGAAGCAAAAGTGTGACTTTTCAGATAACGATGTGTAATCACTATGGTGGCTAAGCGTGACTCTTAACCTTTGCGCTAGCTCCTCCTATGGTGGGTGTGGCACCCACCCACTATTGGAAAGGTTCCAGAAAAAAATGGTTTAAAAGTTAGGAGTCCAAGCGAGACCGATAGGAAGCCAACTAGTGGCCAGAGGACGCTCTGACGCTGGGATTCTTGCCAAGGATATGTGGGCTCATCAATTGGTCGCACTTATGACTTCCCTGTGACCCCCTGGGCAGTATGGTTCCGATGGGATTTGTCCCTTCCTGCTTACACATAGCTTTGATAATGTATTAATTCTAGGCTGTGAGGCTGTCAAATAATGTGTCTATTTTATGCTGTAATGCTCACATTATTATTGGTGTGTGTTATTATGCAGATTGTGATGACTATAAGATATATCCTCCTGTGTGTCGTGTGATAATAAAAGTGGAGGTTTTGGCAGTGCAAGAATATTGCAATTGGATTGTGTTAGTTCTTGGAGTGCCGGGTGAATGCTATGGTGTTCCAGGGCAGGTGTTCATTGGGTAGAGGGTCTTTCACGATGCATAGAATATGTAATGGTGTAAATGCTGATTAAAAGGTACCTGCATGACTACATGTTGATTGTGTGCGTGTATATGACTTACTTTTAGTTATTGCACCCAGCATTGCTGTTACAGCATCTAAACTAGTCTGGTCTAGTTTTGGGTGCGATGCCCGGCTATAATACCTTGGTCTTGTGTCCCAGTGGAGAGGAAGCAGTTCTATGACGGCATCACCCAACATCTATGCATGTCAGGATGGTGCGCAAAATGTACCGAAACACACTGCCATTTAGCAGACACGTGGCCCTGCCTTTAATTGTCAATGGCCCACTACACATCTGCAACACGCATGGGGCAGCCCAGTCATGTCAATGGGCTGCCTTACCCACGACAAGTACAGCAAAAGTAGCTCATGTAGCCTTGTGCCATGTTCAGTTTTGTGTGTTCTTTACAATGTACTCTAAGGCTGCACACGGGGCGTTTTAATAACGCTGGTAACGTTAGCTGCGTAAAGTCACGTTAAAAACTCAAGTTTCTCAGCGTTTTTTAACATTTTTGTATTAGCGTTTATCCGCGTTTTGCCGTGTTTTTTTAGAGTTTTTTCTTACCAAAAGGCTCCATGCACACGGGGCATTTTAATAACGCTGGTAACGTTAGCTGCGTAAAGTCGCGTTTAAAACTCGAGTTTCTCAGTGTTTTTTAATATTTTTGTATTAGCGTTTATCCACAATTTGCTGTGTTTTGCCGTGTTTTTTAGAGTTTTTTCTTACCAAAAGGCTCCATGCACACGGGGCATTTAATAATGCTGGTAACGTTAGCTGTGTAAAGTCACTTTAAAAACTCAAGTTTTTCAGCGATTTTTAACATTTTTGTATTAGCGTTTAGCAGCGTTTGCGTTCTTTAGAGTTTCTTTTTACCAAAAGGCTCCACGGACACGGGGCATTTACTAACGCTGGTAACGTTAGCTGTGTAAAATCACATTAAAAGCTTCAGTTTTTCAGCTTTTTGTAGCATTTTATATTAGCGTTTAGCGGCATTTTGATGCTTTTTTTTCGGATTTGCATTTTTAGCGGTTTTTTATCCCCCCCTCAATTTTTTTTGTCAAAAAAACTTCCAAAAACGCTGGTTTGCTGCCGTGTTTTTCAGCATTAGAGCGTTTTTACAGCTAAAAAACTCCGCTAGAAACCCACCAGTCCTGGGGGTGTTTTTTCCAGCCAAAATACATCCCTGCCAAAAAATGTTGATTACAGTCTGTGTGTGTATGGACACATAGGATAACATGTTGGGGGGTTTACTGGCAATAAAAAAACCCGTCAAAACCCAAAAATAGCAGCTGTAAAAACATCCAGTGTGCATGAAGACAAAATTTTTTTTTTAGTAAAAAAAAAAAAATACAAAAATGCTGGTTTGCAGCGATTTACCGCGTTTTTCAGCGTTAGAATGTTTTTACAGCTAAAAACCTCCTCTAGCGACCTACTAGTCCAAAAAACATCCCAGCCAAAAAATCATTGATTCCAGTCTATGTGTGCATGGACACATAGGATAACATTCTGGGGAGTTTACTGGATGTAGAAAAAAACATCAAAAGCCAAAAACAGCCACTGTAAAAATGTCCGGTGTGCATGAGGACAAAAAAAAATTTTTTTAAGTCAAAAAAGCATCCAAAAATGCTGGTTTGCCACGATTTACCATGTTTTACTGCATTGTGCCACGTTTTTCAGCGTTAACGTCACATGTGCATGAGGACTAATACTTTTTTTGCACATTTTTGCACGCAGTAAAATGCATGTCTGCTTGTCATGTTTGTGATGCCATTACCAATGAATGGCACCGCAAATGCAACATGCATTTTTAGCGTGTTTTGTAAACATGCGCAAAAACGTGCCATTTTGTGCATGTTTACCAACTGTTCAGAGGTGAATGGAGTTAGGGTCTTCCTTAATGTGTTTCTTGCATGTAGGGCAGTCCATTGAAATGAATGATCTGCTTTACGCTTTGACATGCTGGAACACGTGAAAAACATGTGATAGCGTGCCCGCGCTTGGTCGCAACCGTAGGTGTTAACCAAGCCTTACATATTTATTATCAGCTGCAAAACAAGCCTCCGGGAGCACAGAGCTCAGAACAGAGGGTATGCAATATTTCACATCTATCTGAATAAAATGCAATAAAAAAATCAATTAACGCTTTTTTTTATTATTATTATTATTATTATTATTATTATTACTTTTATATACTGAATTAAAAGAAAAATACACGATTAAAAAAAATTAGAAATTCCCCCCCACCAGGAGATGATTCGGGTGAATAATTTATTAGCAGGATACAAAGACTGAATAGCAAAGAGCAGTAACTTATGGAGATTCAATTAAAGGCACAAAGAGAAAAGCTATTGCTGTGCTCCCTTCATTCAGAATTCAGAATACTCCGCACAACCCGTGTCACAGGGCTCCCTGTATTCAATGTTTATTGGCAAAGAATTCTTATAAATAATAAAATACGATCTATAAAACAACAGTTTAAAAACATGTCAACTTTTAAAAAACCTAATGTAATCCGCTATAGTTTCCCATTCAGGGTTACATGTAAGGGCGATGGAACCATAAAATCAATGAAAATGCTTCAAACGCATGTCAGCATACAATGCAACAATAGCTAAATCGTGCATCAATGCATACAGCAACACAAGTGAGCTTGCTAGTGCCTGTTACTACATGTAGTACCCTCTTAGTTTAGCTAGGGCAAGGGTAGGCAACCTGCGGCTCTCTAGCTGTTGTGGAACTACATTTCCCATGAGGCATTGCAACATTACAAAACTGACAGTTACAGCTATGACTTGCAGAGGCATGATGGAACTTGTAGTCCTGCAACAGCTGGAGAGCCGCAGGTTGCCTACCCTTGAGCTAGGGGGAGCTAGATCCTAATGGTTAGATGGGAGCTGAGTAGCAGCTCAGGTGTAATAGCCAGAGGGGTCAAATTGTAGTCAGGGCTGAGAGACTCTGCAGGCCAGCCCCTGAGGAATTTCCCCTCCCTCTGAGGCTTTTCACTGGCTGCACTCTGGAGGGGTCCTAGCCAATCCACAACAAGATGTTAGCAAGGGGCTGGACACCCTTAAAAAGTGTTGGAGCCTGCTCAGTGGGCGGAGTGTGGTGTGGGAGAGGAGTATGGTGGAAGAGTGAGAGAGGAAGATGTAAGGCTGAGAGCAGGGGATCAGTTCCAGTAACTGCCCCCCCCCATGCCAATCACCCTCCCTGCCCACATTAAATTCACCCAGCTGCCTGGGCCGCCCTGCTGGCTTGGGCCCCATACAGGAAGACTGGTGGTACCCCCTAAACCACAGCCCTGGCCTTAGATCACCACTTGGGTCTATTTATAAAACAAAATTGGTGTGTGAATGGCTCAGTGACTGCACGGCCGTCATGTATAATCACCATATTGTGTCTAGTATGTTTATTTCCTATAATTAATGTATATGTACAATCCTTAATACGAATAATAAAAATAAAATATAAATCCATCCTATAGAAAATCATTTAATTTGCGTTCCCTCTTACTTCATTTGCTGGACGCTGCAAAGACATGCATCCCACTGTTCTGGACACACAGCACACACCCTTCCATTAAGACTTGGTTTGCCAACATCAGTGAAGTTCAACTAATGGAAGATCTCATGGCTGTGGTCAGGGCCGGTGCTAGACTGTTTTGCGCCCAAGGCCAGCTACTTGCGCCCCCTCCTAAAGAAAATAAATAAACATTTATAAAAACAGTAGAAAATATTAAATCAACAAAACATGAAACTGCTACATTTCTTTTAATTTGCAAAGGTAAGTACCATAAGATGTCACCAGCACCAATATTAACCATTTGCTGCCTGGCCAATGGCCGTTTGGCGGCTTCAAAAGTGCTTCAGAATTCCGGGTGCACGCCATTTGGCGTGCTCCCGCACATGCGCAGTTTGCGCTCCTGCAGAGCCGCGCAGCGGCGTGATCTGTCACCGGCCGTGTACCTCGGACACGGCCGATGACAGATCTGAGTACCGGCTCCCGTTGCTGGTACCATGTGACCTGCTGTGACCAATCACAGCAGCTCACATGACAGTTGTATACAATGGATGGCTTCATTCATGCCATCCATTGTATACTAGTGCCTAGCTGTGAATGGTCACAGCTAATCACATGCACATGTCATGTGATTAGCTGTGACCAAATCACAGCTAAGCACAAAAAAAAAAAAAAACCCTGAATGAATCGATGTCATTCAGGTAAATGCTTGCTTATAGCAAAGTAATTCTTTGCTATAAGAAAATTGTGTAAAAAAAAAAATAAAATACTGATCACTTCCCCAAAGTAGTACAATGTTACTATGGTAAGATTGTACTACTTTGGTCATAGTAAAATCTGAAAAAAAATCTTAAAAAAAAAAAAAAAAATGTAATAAAAAATAATAAAAAAAAAATAAAAATATAAATATATATTTTTTTTTCATACTGTCACCAGTCAGTGTCCCTGATCACCGCCATGCCAGTTATATGATGACGCTGTACTGCACTGGTGACAGCATGTAAAAAAAAAAATAGTGAAAATAATTTTTTTAATTTTTTCATTTTCCGAAAAATTATGACAAAAAAAATACAACTTAAAAAAACTCGCCGTGCCTCTTATGAAGTACGTCGGGCTGTCTACTCTGCAAAAAGGGGTCATTTGGGGGATATCTGTACTATTCTGACATTCTTGGTCTCAAGAAATTAGATTGGCTGTCAGTACTTCAGGATTGATCAATATTCAGATCTATACCATAGTTTGTGAACTCTATAACTTTCCTACAAACGAAGAAATACATCCTAATTTGGGTTATTTTCACCAAAGACATGTAGCAGAATGCATCTCGGCCTAAATTTATGAAGAACAATTATTTATTTGTAAACTTTTATAACAGAAACAAAGAAAATGTGTTTTTTTTAAAAAATTTTTGGTCTTTTTTTGTTAATTTAGCAAAAAATGAAAACCCCAGCGGTGATTAAATACCACCAAAAGAAAGCTCTAGTTGTGTGAAGAAAATGATACAATTTTAGTTTGGGTACAATGTTGTATGACCGCGCAATTGTCATTCAAAGTGTGAGAGCGCTGAAACGTGAATTATGGCCTGGGCAGGAAGGTGTAAAATTGCCCGGTATTGAAATGGTTAAATACAAAATCCGTGTCCCGGACGGACGGTATCTGTGGCTGGCAGTGGCAGGGTGACAGCTGCAGTGAGTGGAGGATGATGGATCCACACTGCAATTCCCCAGGCAATGGGGGGAGGTAAAACACTGGTACAGCAGGCAGCTTGACTGAGCGATCCCACATAGTGAGAGATCCGACACAACACACCACCACCAGCACTGACACAGATCAGCAGGCATTAGAAGAGCAGGCTGTGGGATCGCGGTGATGTCATCACTCACTGACACATTGCACATTAGATGGATGGCCGGCCAGCTGGGTCACGCTCACACAGACACGAGACATCAGATTCAGACATTACTTCCTCCGCAGGCGCAGTTCTGCCTCCACTGATGAATGGGAAGAGAAGGGAAGAAACTCCTCAGTGATGAGCAGCAGCCTTCAGCCAGCTTGCACTAAGTGACTGAGTCTGAGAGGAACACTGGAAGGAGCAGCAGCTCAGCTGCTACACTGGCCCCAGACACCGGGTATCTTCCTTTGTCCTTTTTTCCTCTGCCGCTCCTCCCCTCAGCAGTAGGATCATTCATGACATGGTGGTGTTCCACACAGAGAGAGTGCCGGCCTGTGCTGTGCCCAGGCGCCCCTAGCGGCAGAAAAGAACAAAACAGGGTGCATTACCTCGTGCATTACCGTGATAATATGACATTTATTTAGAAATACAAATCCATACTCAAAAGGTCATAAAAACATAGACAAGAAGTCAAAGGATGCCAGTCGTGGACAGCATGGGTCCTCGGGTAAAGTGCTAACGCGTTTCGAGAGTCGAACTCCTTTCTTTAGAGCAATAGGCGGCTGCCTAGTTTGCCTAGTGGAAGCACCGGCCCTGGCTGCGGTACACCATAGAGAGAGGAAGGGGTTTGTTAAACGTGGGTCTACTGGACGGAATTTATTTTCACATCGGGATATTCTGGGCTCTCAATCGTGACTCCCTTGCCCGTTCCTTTTGAGGTGCTGTCTTTGACCCCATCAGACCTCCTTGAGCCAGCTCTACTCGGCCAGCGCACTCATTTTCTTTTCCTTAACCCCCTTCTTTTTTTTTTCTACTCCCTTCCTCTGCTCCTGTTTGTACTGAAAAAGTTACGTGGGATTTAAGTTTGTCGGGGACCCCCATGGGTGAAGGGAGTTTGGATGGACTTTATCTCTGCTGGTTTATCTGCAGTGATTCTACTGTTGGTTTTTATTTCTGTATGTGTATCATGCTCCTTGCCCATGTCGCTTGTTGTGTGCGGGAGCCTGTAGGCCCTGATAACCCCTGCATGACGTAAAAACTGATAAATATAGAATTTTAAATAAAATTTAAAAAAATCTTTATTATTCATTTTTCATATAATTGTCAGCGCCCATTAGTGGTTAAAGTGTTTCAGGAAAATACCACACTGTGGCCACTAGATGGAGCTAATGATCATAGGAAATAAACAGAGGCAATACAGTGATTATTTGTGAGGGCTGTGCAAATGCTGAGCCATTTGACAGCAATTTTTTTTTTTTTCAAATAAATTGACCCCTTTTGCATTGTGCTATGTTCAGGTAGATGATTTGTTGCAGCACACCACAACCTGCAAAAAACTTGCTGCATATTTTTTTTCGCTGCATTATCTGTACACTGGATGGTACCAGGGGCGGACTGACCATTTGGGAACTCGGGCATTGCACAAGGGCCCGGGGTCAGTAAGGGGCCCCATGAGATGCCCCTGGTACCTTTTATAGACTTTTTTTTGGTGTGGTTTGAGTGTGGGCGAGGACACAGGGGCCCCATGATCCCCTATTGCCCAGGGGCCCCATGAGTTGTCAGTCCGCCCCTGCATGGTACTATAGTGGATGTGCATTTTGCTCTACTGTGTATGTGTGATTTTGCAGAAGCCAGAAGCTAGCCGCCCAATGTAAAAGGAAAGGAAATGATCTCCATGAATAAGCAGTGTACTGTTGGATTAAGTTGCTTTTAAACACCGATGATGTCATGGGTGTGCGGGATTCCTCCAACTGACATGATGAGGGACCGTTCTTTCCACTGACACCTATGATGAGGGACTGCTTCTTCTACTGACACCACCAATGATGGACTATTCCTTCCACTGACACCAACAATGAGGGACTATTCCTTCTACTGACGTCAACGCTGGGGAACTCTTCCTTCTGCCAACACCAAAAATAAGGCACCATTGCTCCCACTGACACCAATGAAGGAGCATTATTCCTTCCACTGACTACAACAGTGGAGCACTATTCCTCCAACTGCCAACAACGATGAGGGACCATTCGCTCCACTACCACCAACAATGAGTGACTGTTCCTTCCACTGACACCAACAATGATGGACCATTCCTTCCACTGACACCAATGATGAAGGACCATTCCCTTCACTGACACCAACGATAAGGGACCATTCCTTCCACTGACATCAACGCTGGGGCACTATTCCTTTTACCGACACCAATGACTAGGCACCATAGCCTCCACTGACACCAATGATGGAGCATTATTCCTTCCACTGACAACAACAATGGGGCATTGTTCCTCCCAATGACACTTTTGAAGGGCACTATTCCTCCCACTGACAAAAATGATAGGGTACCATTGCTTCCACTGACACCAACGAAGGGGCATTATTCCTTCCACTGACAACAAGAATGGTGCACTATTCCTCCCACTGACACCAACGATGAGGGACCATTCATTCCACTGACACCAATGATGAGAGAGTGTTCCTTTCACTGACACCAACAATGATGGACCATCCACTGAAACCAAAGATGAGGGACCATTCCTTCCACTGACACCAAGGATAAGGGACCATTCCTTCCACTGACATCAACACTGAGGCACTATTCCTTTTACCGACACCAATGACTGGTCACCATAGCCTCCACTGACACCAATGATGGGGCATTATTCCTTCCACTGACAACAACAATGGGGCACTATTCCTCCCAATGAAATTTTTGAAGGGCACTATTCCTCCCACTGGCATCGATGATAGGGCACTATTGTGTCCACTGACAACAACAATGGGGCCTTATTTCTCCCACTGATGACAACAATGGGTCACGCTTCCTCCCAATGACACCACAGAAAGGGCACTATTCTTCCCATTGATATCATGAATTGCCACTATTCCTCCCACTGACAAAAATCATAGGGCACCATTGCTTCCACTGACAACAAGAATGGGGCACTATTCCTTCCACTGACACAAACGATGAGGGACCATTCCTTCCACTGAAACGAAAGATGAGGGACTGTTCCTTCCACTTACATCAACGCTGGGGCACTATTCTTTTTATCAACACCAATGACTAGACACCATAGTCTCCACTGACACCAATGATGGGGCATTATTCCTTCTACTGCCAACAACAACGGGGCATTGTTCCTCCCAATTACATTTTTGAAGGGCACTATTCCTCCCACTGGCATCGTTGATGGGGCACTATTGTGTCCACTGACCTATTTCTCCCACTGATGACAACAATGGGTCACTGTTCCTCCCAATGACACCACTGAAAGGGCACTATTCTTCCCATTGATATCATGACTTGCCACTATTGCCAGTAATGCCCACTGACTATACCAATGGGGCCCTATTTCTCCCACTGATGACAACAATGGGGCACTGCTCCTCCCAATGACACCACTGAAAGGGTACTATTCTTCCCATTGATATCATGAATTGCCACTATTCCTCCCACCAATACCAGTAATGTCTCCACCCACCAATCCTCCTCCTATGTAATTTTCTTACTCCCACTGACAACCAATATATATATTCCAACTAATGTGGGGCTTTTTCATCTCCCACTGGATAAAGTCTGGCCCCCTTAACCACTTGTCATCCGCCTCCTGTTTATAAACGGCAGGACGGTGGCACTCCAGGGGCGGGTTGCCGTTCATAAATGGCACCCGCCATTTCTAGCTGTGCGCGCTCCCTGGGAGCGCGCAGCACCGCGGTCCAGTGCCCGCTCTGTCGTCTGGACACAGTGGAACATCGATCGTCGGACGGGATCCCGATCATGTGATCACTGATTGGCCAATCAGTGATCACATGCAAAGTAGTAAGCAAGATGTCACTTGTGACATCATTGCTTACTACGTGTGAAATCTGTGAATGATCACAGAGGTCACATGGTACAAGGCTATTCACAACAGCCTTGTACCATGTGACAAGCTGTGACCAATCACAGCTCACTCAGTATTTCTCAATGGCTGCAAAAATGCAGACAGAGAGAAAGAGAAATGATTGCTTTTGCATCCTATATGGGTGTAAAAGCAATCACTTTAAAAAAAAAAATAAATAAATCTTCATCACCCCCCACAAGTAGTACAGTGTCACCATGGTGACACTGTACTGCTAGGGTGACAGTATGTAAAAAAAACAAAAAAAAACCATAAATAATAATATAAAAAAAAAAATAAAAATATAAAAAAAATATAATTTTTGGTTATAAACTAATTTGGCTTTTTTTTTTTTTACTAAAAAGATAACGGAATACATTTCGGCCAAGATTTATGATGAAAGATTATTTATTTGCAAAATGTTATAAGAAAAACACTTTTTTTCAAAATTTTTGGGCATTTTCTTTTACATAGCAAAAAAAATAAAAATCCCAGTGGTGAATAAATACCACCAAAATAAAGCTTTATCTGTCTCAAAAAAATGGTAAAAAATTCATATGGGTACAGTGTTGCATGACAGCGCAATTGTCATTCAAAGTGTGATAGTGCTGAAAGCTGAAAATTGCCCTGGTCAGGAAGGGGTGGAAAGTGTCCGGACTGGAAGGGGGGAAGTTTCCGGACTGGAAGGGGGGGAAAGTGTCCGGACTGGAAGGGGGGAAGTGTCCGGACTGGAAGGGGGGAAGTGTCCGGACTGGAAGGGGGGGAAAGTGTCCGGACTGGAAGGGGGGAAAGTGTCCGGACTGGAAGGGGTGAAACTGTCCGGACTGGAAGGGGGGGAAAGTGTCCGGACTGGAAGGGGGGGAAAGTGTCCAGACTGGAAGGGGGTGAAAGTGTCCGGACTGGAAGGGGGTGAAAGCGTCCAGACTGGAAGGGGAGGGAAAGCGTCCGGACTGGAAGGGGGTAAAAGTGTCCGGACTGGAAGGGGGTAAAAGTGTCTGGACTGGAAGGGGGGGTGAAAGTGTCCGGACTGGAAGGACGTGAAGGTGTCTGGACTGGAAGGGGGTAAAAGTGTCCGAACTGGAAGGGGGTAAAAGTGTCCAAACTGGAAGGGGGTGAAAGTGTTTGGACTGGAAGGGGGTGAAAGTGTCCGGACTGGAAGGGGGTGAAAGTGTCCACACTGGAAGGGGGTAAAAGCGTCCGGACTGGAAGGGGGGGTGAAAGTGTCCGGACTGGAAGGGGGGGTGAAAGTGTCCGGACTGGAAGGGGGTGAAGGTGTCCGGACTGGAAGGAGGTAAAAGTGTCCGGACTGGAAGGGGGGGGGGGAGTGTCCGGACTGGAAGGGGGGGTGAAAGTGTCCAGACTGGAAGGGGGTAAAAGTGTCCGGACTGGAAGGGGGTAAAAGTGTCCGAACTGGAAAGGGGTAAAAGTGTCCGGACTGGAAGGGGGTAAAAGTGTCTGGACTGGAAGGGGGGGAAAGTGTCTGGACTGGAAGGGGGTGAAAGCGTCCGGACTGGAAGGGGGTGAAAGCGTCCGGACTGGAAGGGGGTGAAAGCATCCTGACTGGAAGGGGGGGAAAGCGTCCGGACTGGAAGGGGGTGAAAGTGTCCGGACTGGAAGGGGGGGAAAGTGTCCGGACTGGAAGGGGGGGAAAGCGTCCGGACTGGAAGGGGGGGAAAGCGTCCGGACTGGAAGGGGGTAAAAGTGTCCGGACTGGAAGGGGGTGAAAGTGTCCGGATTGGAAGGGGGTAAAAGTGTCCAGACTGGAAGGGGGTGAAAGTGTCCGGACTGGAAGGGGGTGAAAGTGTCCGGACTGGAAGGGGGTGAAAGTGTCCGGACTGGAAGGGGGGGGAAAGTGTCCGGACTGGAAGTGGTTAAAGTCTCAATGACACTAATCTGGCCCTTTAGTTGAGAATATTTGAGGGCCCCTTGCCATGACCACAATGCACAGATACGAAGCCATCCTCACATTTTGAGATACAAATATCTGAAAGCTCTCAGTTTCTAGAGCCTCAACATTATGATTTTTCAGAAGCCAGAAGCTAACATCCCGCTGCAAGGGAGAGAAAAAAAAAGAAACCAATCACTTGGCAGATTTCTGTAAATAGAAACCTCTGATATGTTTTTGGGCCCCGCAGCATTTGTGCCAGCGAAGCACCACGAGATACAGCAACGTTTCACAATATCGTCCATCAAAGGTCTTCCCGCATCGCGCGGCGTTTAATCTCGGAAAGGCGAATCGGTTTCTGGTACTCATCCCCCTCCGTCTTCCTCTATCACTCAGCCTCCATGCAATCTGCGTCTCTCGGCTCCTGCCGAGCGCGATATGAGGGCCGGGGAGAAAAAAAAAAAAAAACCCATCTCCAGAATATTTGATGTCTTCCACGTGCTGGAGAGATTAGTTCCCGGCTGACAGACGAGATTTCTTATTTTCATCCTGACACGGGCAAAAGGGATGAGAACGCCGAGAAAAAGGCGGATTAGGCAAAACGTATAACAAGATGTTTATTCCGTGTAAGTGCAAAACATCTCCTTGTCACTCTGATGCCTCGAAAATGCCGCCATCGGCACGCTGACTTTTTTTTTTATTCACTCCGCAGGCTTTTAGCAAGCGAGGAATGCATGAGAATGATGATAAGGCACATCTGTTTAAGCAGCGCCAGAGGCCGCTGGAAGCGCAGGGTCCTTCATTTCCCAAACTGCATGGTTGGCTTTGTACTTGCTGAAAAAGATGTTCACCGAAAAGGTCCCTCCACCCAAATCTGAGTTTAGATTTTTAGCGGAGCAGGAGACTAAGGCTGACCATACATTATACAACTTTCTTGAGATTTTTGGTTTAGCTTTGGGGCAGCACAGTGGCTAAATGGTTAGCACTTCCACCTGGCAGTAGGCAGCCTAGGGTCACTGGTTCAAATCCTGATGACGGACTGCTTCTTCTACTGACACCACCAATGATGGACCATTCCTTCTCCTGACACCAACAACGAGGGACCGTTCCTTCCACTGTCACCGATGAGAAGGGTTCAGCACCACCTGCTTGGAGTTTGTATGTTCTCCCTGTGCCTGTGTGGGTTTTCTCTGGGTACTCTGGTTTCCTCCCACACTCCAAAGACATGTTGGTAGGTTAATTGGATCCTGTCTAAATTGTCCCTAGTATGTGTATGTATGAATGTGAGTTAGGGACCTTAGATTGTACACCCCTTGAGGGTTAGGGACTGATGTGAATGTACAATATATATGTAAAGTGCTGTGTAAATTGATGGCGCTATATAAGTACCTGAAATAAATAAATAAATAAATAAATAATTCCTTTCACTGACACCAACAAAGAGGGACTAATCCTTCCACTGATATCAACCCTGGAGAACTCTTCCTTCTACCGACACCAATAATAAGGCACCATTGCTTCCACTGACACCAAGGAAGGAGCATTATTCCTTCCACTGACAACAATGGAGCACTATTCATTCCACTGACAACAATGGGGCACTATTCCTCTCAATGACACCAACGATGAGGGACCATTCGATCCACTAACACCGATGAAGAGTGACTGTTCCTTCCACTGACACCAGCAAGGATGGACCATTCCCTTCACTGACACCAACGAAGAGGGACTAATCCTTCCACTGATATCAACGCTGGAGAACTCTTTCTTCAACCGACACCAACAATAAGGCACCATTTCTTCCACTGACACCAAGGAAGGAGCATTATTCATTCCACTGACAACAATGGGGCACTATTCCTCCCAATGACACCAACGATGAGGGACCATTCGCTCCACTAACACCGATGAAGAGTGACTGTTCCTTCCACTGACACCAGCAATGATGGACCATTCCCTTCACTGACACCAACGATAAGGGACCATTCCTTCCACTGACAAACGCTGGAGCACTATTCCTTTTACCGACACAATGACTAGGCACCATAGCCTCCACTGACACCAACGATGGGGCATTTTTCCTTCCACTGACAACAACAATGGGGCATTGTTCCTCCCAATTACATTTTTGAAGGGTACTCCGGTTTCATTCCACACTCCAAAGACATGTTGGTAGGTTAATTGGCTCCTGTATAAATTGTCCCTAGTATGTGTATGTATGTGAGTTAGGGACCTTAGATTGTACACCCCTTGAGGGTTAGAGACTGATGTGAATGTACAATATACAGGTGAAACTAGAAAAATTTGAATATTGTGCAAAAGTTCATTTATTTCAGTAATGCAGCTTAAAAAGTGAAACTAATATCTGAGATAGACTCATTACATGCAAAGCAAGATAGTTCCAGCCGTGATTTGTCATAATTGTGATGATTATGGCTTACAGCTCATGAAAACCCCAAATCCACAATCTCAGAAAATGAGAATATTACAGGCAATCGATAAAACAAGGATTGTACATAGAACAATATCGGACCTCTGAAAAGTAGAAGCTGCATATGTACTCAGTACTTGGTTTGGGCCCCTTTTGCAGCAATTACTGCCTCAATGCGGCGTGGCATGGGAGCTATCAGCCTGTGGCACTGCTGAGATGTTATGGAAGACCAGGATGCTTCAATAGCGGCCTTCAGCTCTTCTGCATTGTTCGGTCTCATGTCTCATCTTTCTCTTGGCAATGCCCCATAGATTCTCTATGGGGTTCAGGTCAGGCGAGTTTGCTGGCCAATCAAGCACAGTAATCCCATGGTCATTGAACCAGGTTTTGGTGCTTTTGGCAGTGTGGGAGGTGCCAAATCCTGCTGGAAAATGAAGTCAGCATCCTCATAAAGCTCGTCTGCGGAAGGAAGCATGAAGTGCTCCAAAATCTCCTGGTAGACGGCTGCGTTGACCCTGGACTTAATGAAGCACAGTGGACCAACACCAGCAGATGACATGGCTCCCCAAATCTACACAGACTGTGGAAACTTCACACTGGACTTCAAGCATCTTACAGTATGTGCCTTTCCATTCTTCCTCCATACTCGGGGTCCTTGGGCCTCTCCATTCTTCCTCCATACTCGGGGTCCTTGGGCCTCTCCATTCTTCCTCCATACTCGGGGTCCTTGGGCCTCTCCATTCTTCCTCCATACTCGGGGTCCTTGGGCCTCTCCATTCTTCCTTCATACTCGGGGTCCTTGGTCCTCTCCATTCTTCCTCCATACTCGGGGTCCTTGGGCCTCTCCCTTCTTCCTCCATACTCGGGGTCCTTGGGTCTCTCCATTCTTCCTCCATACTCGGGGTCCTTGGGCCTCTCCATTCTTCCTCCATACTCGGGGTCCTTGGGCCTCTCCATTCTTCCTCCATACTCAGGGTCCTTGGTTTCCAAATGAGATGCAAACGTTGCTCTCATCAGAAAAGAGGACTTTGGACCACTGAGCAACAGACCAGGTCTGTTTTCCTTTAGCCCAGGTAAGACGCTTCTGACGTTGTTTGTTGTTCAGAAGCGGCTTGACAAGAGGAATACAACATTTGAAGCCCATGTCCAGGATCCGTCTGTGTGTGGTGGCTCTTGATGCACTGACTCCAGCCTCAGTCCACTCCTTGTGAAAGTCCCAAACACTTTTGAATGGCCTTTTCCTGACAATCCTCTCCAGGCTGCGGTCATCCCTGCTGCTTGTGCACCTTTTTCTTCCACACTTTTCCCTTCCACATAACTTTCTATTAATGTGCTTTGATACAGCACTTTGGGAACATCCAACTTCTTTTGCAATTACCTTTTGAGGCTTTCCCTCCTTTGGAGGGTGTCAGTGATGGTGTCAGGTCAGCAGTCTTTCCCATGATTGTGATTCCTACTGAACCAGACTGAGAGACCATTTAAAGGCTCAGGAACCTTTTGCAGGTGTTATGGCTTAATTATCTGATTACAGTGGGACACTTTGAGCCGAGAATATTGCACCTTTTCACAATATTCTCATTTTCTGAGATTGCGGATTTGGGGTTTTCATGAGCTGTAAGCCATAATCATCACAATGATGACAAATCTTGGCTTGAACTATCTTGCTTTGCATGTAATGAGTCTATCTCATATATCAGTTTCACCTTTTAAGTTGCATTACTCTAATAAATGAACTTTTGCACAATATTCTAATTTTTCGAGTTTCACCTGTATATGTAAAGCGCTGTGTAAATTGACGGCGCTATATAAGTACCTGAAATAAATAAATATAATAGATTTACCAAAAACCATATAATAGGAGGTCAAACCTAACAACACTTTCAATTGTATCCAATTAGGCAGGCTCTTGCACTACATAGTTGAAGGTAAATCTAAAGGAAATTGGACAGAAAATTGTATAGTGTATGACCAGCCTTACAGTGATTCTGTTACCTGGTGGATGATTTTATGACAGCAACCTTCTGAAAAAGAAGCAGGCGGTGTGTAGAAACCTTGTTCTTTTGATGAATTTAGGGCCAACATATTCAACGGTGCTTCTAACTTCTGGAGATACATCCCCAAACCCTGAGCCTCCATCATTTAACTGTACGCAATGCTCCCAGGGCTGCTGACAGAAGCCACGGGGCTCCATACAGCAAACCTTACAGGGCCCCCCAAAAAAACACAGTTTACTATGCTTCAGTTACAAATGAACACAATGAGTGATCAGCACCAATCACTCATTGTGTTAATTCCGGAAAGGAAGGGGCAATTATTGGACCAGATCCTTCCCTTACTCTCCATTCTGAAGGATCATATTATGAGCTTGCAGCTGCTGGTGGGAAGGAGAAGAGGGAAGCCGGCAGCACTGCGGGGGGGGGGGAGGGAATGACACTGGGGGACCTGGGAAGCAGGGGGAAATGTATATGGTGCACAGGGAAGGTGATAGGTGCACCAGGGGGGCAATTATTGGAACTGATCCCCTGTATGGCTCTCTCTGCAGCAGCTGAAAGCCAGTGGGAGGAAGAGGAGAAGAAGCCAGCTTTCAACTGCTGCAGAGAGAGCCATACAGGGGTTTGGTTCCAGTAACTGTCCCGCACGCTGTGCTGATTACCTTCCCTGCCCACTTCCAATTCACATAGCTGCCTGGGCCCCCCTGCTGGCCTGGGCCCCTTACAGGAGGGCTGGTGTTACCCCCTTATCCACGGCCCTGAATGCTCCCATCATCCAGCTGCAATCCACACAATTTGGTTTCCGTTCCTCTTCTTTCCAAAACCAGCTTGCCATTCTCTTGGGCCCTTTGGAATGCCAGCTCTGAATGTAATAAACTCACCTCTCTACATGACCTCTTTATCGCTAACTCACTTAATCTACTTGCTGTTACTGAAACCTGGTTCCATGATTCAGACACTGCTTCTCCTGCTTCCTTTTCCCATGGTGGTTCACTCTAGACTCACTCCCTCAGACCCAGTGGACGATGGAATGGGAATCCTTTTATCCCCACATAGCACCTTCAGGTTCTTCAGCCTCCTCCTTCTTTGTCACTCTCCTCTTTTTGAGGCACATTGCATTTGTCTATTTTCTCCCATTTCTTTAAGAATTTCTTTGATCTACCGACCCCCTGGACCAATAGTAACCTTCCTTGATGACTTCTTTGCCTGGCTACCCTACTTTCTCTCTTCTGAAATCCCCACAATCTTTCTTGGTGACTTCAACATCCCTGTTAATACTAATACTCCTGCTAATTCTAGACTCCTCAGTGTAATCTCTTTTAACTGGAAGCAATAATGTAGATACAAGCTTCTACTTATTCTGATGGCAACATCCTTGACCTTGCTTTCTCCTACCTATGCACTCCATGCAACCTCTCCAACAATCCTTTCCTTCTCTCTGATCAATACCTTATTAGCTTTGCTCTCTCCCTGTCTTCTACCACCTCTCCCACCAACCGCCTAGCAGTTGCTCACAGAAACCTCCGCCACCTTAACCCTTCTCTTCTCTACCTTTCTACTGACCACCTCTATGACAAAATGGTAAAATGAATTTACCATTAGTGTATTGGATTCACTGTCAGGGTTATGGGTCCGACGGAAGTGTGTTGGGCTTATCATCAGGGAGTTGAGTTCACCATCACTGTATTGGATACAGCATCAGGGTTCTTGGTTCTCCATCAGGATGCTGGGCCTGTCATCAGTGTGCTTGGTCCACCATTAATGTGTTGGGTTCACCATCAGGATGTCGGGGACACTATCAGGGTTTTAATCCTCCATCAGTGTGTTGGGTCCACTATCAGGGTTTTAGGTCCACCATCTGTGTGATGGGTTTCCCAACAGTGTATTGGGTTTACCATCAGGGTGTTGGGTCTACCAATGTTAGTCTCCTCTTCAGTGTGTTGGGGGTTACTATCAGTTAAAACAAAGAAATCTGGCACAATTTACCTTATGGTCCATGGGACGCTAGAGTTTCTAATGGAGTGGAGTGTTTTTTTATTTGCTTAGTAGGTTCAATAATAGGATGTTGAGTCTTTCATTAGTGTGCTGGGTTCGCTGTCAGTGTATTGGGTTTACCATCATGGTTTTGGGTCCACCATCAGGGTTTCGAGCCCCCCCCATCATAGTATTGGGTTCATTATTAAAATGTTAGGTCCCCCTAAAGGATGTAGGGTCCTCTATCAGTGTGTTAGGTCCACCATCAATGTGTAGGGTCCTTCATTAGTGTGTTGGGTCCACCATCAGGTTGCTGGGTCTGTCATTAGTGTATTGGATCCTTCATTATTGTGTTAGGTTTACTATCAGGGTGTTGCCCCTCCCCATTGTAACGTGGATTCAATATCAGGGTGTTGCTCCTCCCCCATTGTAACGTAGATTCAATATCAGGGTGTTAGGTCCATCATCAGGATGTAGGGTCCCCTATCTGTGTGTTAGGTCCATCATCAATGTGTAGGGTCCTTAATTAGTGTGTTGGGTCCACCATCAGGTTGCTGGGTCTGCCATTAGTGTGCTGGTTCTTCCATAATTGTATTAGGTTTACTATCAGGGTGTTCCCCCCCCATTTTACGGTGGATTCAATATCAGGGTGTTTGGTCCATCATCAGGATGTAGGGTCCCCTATCTTTGTGTTAGGTCCATCATCAATGTGTAGGGTCCTTCATTAGTGTGTTGGGTCCACCATCAGGTTGCTGGGTCTGCCATTAGTGTGCTGGGTCTTCCATAATTGTATTAGGTTTACCATCAGGGTGTTTCCCCCCCATTTTACTGTGGATTCAATATCAGGGTGTTTGGTCCATCATCAGGATGTAGGGTCCCCTATCTTTGTGTTAGGTCCATCATCAATGTGTAGGGTCCTTCATTAGTGTGTTGGGTCCACCATCAGGTTTCTTGGTCTGCCATTAGTGTGCTGGGTCTTCCATAATTGTATTAGGTTTACCATCAGGGTGTTTCCCCCCCATTTTACTGTGGATTCAATATCAGGGTGTTTGGTCCATCATCAGGATGTAGGGTCCCCCATCAATGTGTTAGGTCCACCATTAATATGTTGGGGTCTTCATTAGTGTGTTGGGTCTACCATCAGGTTGCTGGGACAGCCATTAATGTGATGGATCCTCCATCATTGTGTTTGGTTTAACATCAGGGTGTTGCCCCCCTCCCATCATTGTGATTTTTGTTTCTGTCCTGATGCACTTTTTAAATTTTTCCCTCTGGTTTGAAAAAGACTTTTTGAGCTTTAGAATCTATAGTCCAAAATGGCAGCAACTTCAGTAGAGCTGACCCGTCTCTATCCCAAAGCTGCAGATATTAATAACATATGTCCCCCTCCCCCAATGGCTTATTCTTCTATAAGTATAAATACACAAATATATTTCCCTGCCAACGAATTTGTATGAAAGTAATTTATCACTGGAATAATTCTCTGCAAATTATTAACATTCATCTCCATATAGCGTAATAAAGGTTTCCGTGGAGACGGAGACGTGCGTCCATTATATACCGTAGATGACATACAGCTCATTGTTAGCTGCCGAAGGGAAACTTCAACGCACTTTATGATTTCATAAGCCCGGCATGTAATACAATTAATGTGATGCAGAAAAGACCGGACAATCTCACATAGACGGCATACACAGATCTAGGACTTACTGTATGTCACACTTTTCACGGCTGTTCTGAAGAGCTTACAATCTATGTGATCACAAAATGAAATATTCGCACAGTGATGTCATCACTCAACTAAAATACTTTTATTCTGCACATGTTCGCAAAGCATCCTCACCCATGGCCACGCCTCTCCGATGCAATTCCTCCTGATTGAGAATGTCTACAATTACGTCTGACCAGGGTGAGATGGTGGGGCCGGAGGGGAGGTTGCTCAGTGAACATGTCCAAAATAAAAGTATTTTGCTGGAAGAATATAAAGCTGTCTCACATTTTATGCCTTTGCAGGTAACTGAGGCCCCGCGTGCATATTTCAGAGTTCAGGTCAGGGGCGGACTGACAACTCATGGGGCCCCCTGGCCTGACTTCTCCATCAGGTCCAACAATGCCACCATCAGGCCCGCCCCACAGGTCAGAGTACTTGGTGTCATTCTTGACTCCAATCTATCCTTCCAGCCCCAAGTGCAGTCACTAACAAACTCGTGCAGACTCCACCTCCGTAACATCGCCAAAATACGTCCTTTCCAACCCCAGAAACCACTAAACAGCTCATCCACTCCCTCATCATATCACGGCTCGACTACTGCAACTCCCTCCTCACTGGCCTGCCTTGCCACAGGCTATCCCCGCTTCAGTCCATCCTGAATACGGCTGCCAGACTCATTCACCTTTCCAACCGCTCCATCTCCGCCACTCCCCTCTGCCAATCCCTCCACTGGCTTCCGATTGCGCAACGGATCAAATTCAAAATCCTAACACTGACGTACAAAGCTGTCCACCATACTGCCCCGAACTACATCACTGACCTAATATCCAAGTACCACCCAACACGTACTCTCCGCTCCTCACAAGACCTCCTTCTCTCTAGTTCCCTGGTCTCCTCCTCCCATGCCCGCCTCCAGGACTTCTCCAGGGCATCACCCGTCCTCTGGAACTCCTTACCCCAATCCATAAGACTATCACCTACTCTCCTCTCCTTTAGGCACACCCTGAAAACCCATCTCTTCAGGGAAGCCTACCCCACCCCCTGTTAATTCCCGACCTCCTATACTCTTCCTACCACTCCATCCCCCACAGCTATCTCCTCCTGTACCACCATCCCCTCCCTCCTAGAGTGTAAGCTCCAAGGAGCAGGGCCCTCGATCCCCTCATGTATCGCATTGTATTGTTATTGTACTGTCGCCTGTTCTGTCCCCCTTTGTAATGTACAGCGCTGAGCGAACTGTTGGCGCTTTATAAATACTGTATAATAATAAATAGGGGATCATGGGGCCCCTGTGTCCTTGCCCAAACTCAAAAAAGCCTATGAAAAAGGTACCAGGGGCATCTCATGGGGCCCCCTACTGACCCCGGGCCCTCGGGCAGTGCCCGAGTTTCCAAATGATCATCCCGCCCCTGGTTCAGGTACAAGTCCGGTGTGTTTCACTTGATGAAACTGAACTCTTAGTACTAAGGGAATGGGAGTCTCACTCTCATTGCTGAAGGCGTGGGAAGGTGGTTAAGAGTGGTTAAAGTGTCACTAAACCCACAACAGTACAATCAGTCTGTATATGCAGTAAAACATGCTTGTTATACTCACTGGGGAAACTAAGGGGTTAATGCATTGTGCAAAAAGGCCATTGATCCTTCCTTCTCTGTTCCTCCCCTTTTTCAAGCTACCACCTCTTATCTCCTGATAAGACAGACTGAACTGTAGGCATTTTGCACATGCTCAGCTTGGTGTGTATTGCTAGAAAGGGTTTTTTTTCTTGTGAACAGCACAAGGCCAATCAGCACTGTCCAGACAGAGGTCAGGGGTTCTGCATCCTCCTAGAGCAGAAAGAAAACTCCTACAAGCTTTAGCTAGTGCTCTGCTGGACACCGATAGAAGCCACAAGACTGCCACAGTATCTCACAGAAGTGAGCACACCACTCACATTTTTGTAAATATTTTATTATATCATTTCATGTGACAACACTGAAGAAATGACACTTTGCTACAATGTGACGTAGTCAGTGTACAGCTTGTATAACATGGAAATTTGCTGTCCCCTCAAAATAACTCAACACACAGCCATTAATGTCTAAACCACTGGCAACAAAAGTGAGTCCACCCCTAAGTGACAAGGTCCAAATTGGGCCCAATTAGCCTTTTTCCCTCCCGGTGTCATGTGACTCGTTAGTGTTACAAGGTCTCAGGTGTGAATGGGGTGCAGGTGTGTTACATTTGGTGTTATCGCTCTCACTCTCTCAATACTGGTCACTGGAAGTTCAACATGGCACCTCATGGCAAAGAACTCTCTGAGGATCTGAAGAAAAGAATTGTTGCTCTAAAGATGGCCTAGGCTATAAGAAGATTGCCAAGACCCTGAAACTGAGCTGCAGCACGGTGGTCAAGACCATACAGCAGTTTAACAGGACAGGTTTCACTCAGAACAGGCCTCGTCATGGACCAAAGAAGTTGAGTGCACGTGCTCAGCGTCATATCCAGAGGTTGTCTTTGGGAAATAGACGTATGAGTGCTGCCAGCATTGCTGCAGAGGGTGAAGGGGTGGGGGTGGGGGGGTCAGCCTGTCAGTGCTCAGACCATACGCCGCACACTGCATCAAATTGGTCTGCATGGCTGTCGTCCCAGAAGGAAGCTTCTTCTAAAGATGATGCAGAAGAAAACCTGCAAACAGTTTTGCTGAAGACAAGCAGACTAAGGACATGGATTACTGGAACCATGTCCTGTGGTCTGATGACACCAAGATAAACTGATTTGGTTCAGATGGTGTCAGGCGTGTGTGGTGGCAACCAGGTGAGGAGTACAAAGACAAGTGTGTCTTGCCTACAGTCAAGCATGGTGGTGGGAGTGTCATGGTCTGGGGCTGCATGAGTGCTGCCGGCACTGGGGAGCTACAGATCATTGAGGGAACCATGAATGCCAACATGTACTGTGACCTACTGAAGCAGAGCATGATCCCCTCCCTTCGGAGACTGAGCTGCAAGGCAGTATTCCAACATGATAACGACCCCAAACACACCTCCAAGACCACCACTGCCTTGCTAAAGAAGCTGAAGGTGAAGGTGATGGACTGGCCAAGCATGTCTCCAGACCTAAACCCTATTGAGCATCTGTGGGGCGTCCTCAAATGGAAGGTGGAGGAGCGCAAGGTCTCTAACATCCACCAGCTCCATGATGTCATCATGGAGGAGTGGAAGAGGACTCCAGTGGCAACCTGTGAAGCTCTGGTGACCTCCATGCCCAAGAGGGTTAAGGCAGTGCTGGAAAATAATGACGGCCACACAGAATATTGACACTTTGGGCCCAATTTGGACCTTGTCACTTAGGGGTGTACTCACTTTTGTTGCCAGTGGTTTAGACATTAATGGCGGTGTGTTGAGTTATTTTGAGGGGACAGCAAATTTCCATGTTATACAAGCTGTACAATGACTACGTCACATTGTAGCAAAGTGTCATTTCTTCAGTGTTGTCACATGGAATGATAGAATCAAATATTTACAAAAATGTGAGGGGGGGACTCACTTCTGGGAGGTACTGTATATACTGCTGATGAGAAAAGGTATTTAGCAGTTTATATTTACTAAAATAATTGCATTTCCATGTTCTGTGTACTGTGGGAGACCAGATATAATGAATGCAGGGTCCGGGGAGATGGGATATAGTGAATGCAGGGTCCGTGGAGAGCGGATATAGTGAATGCAGGGTCCGGGGAGACCAGATATAATGAATGCAGGGTCCGGGAAGACCGGATATAGTGAATGCAGGGTCCATGGAGAGCAGATATAGTGAATGCAGGGTCCGTGGAGAGCAGATATATTGAATGCAGGGTCCGGGGAGAGCGGATAGAGCAAATTCGGGGTCCTGGGAGAGCGGATATAGTGAATGCAGGGTCCAGGGAGACCAGACATAGTGAATGCAGGGTCCAGGGAGATCGGATATGGTGAATGCAGCGTCCGGTGAGAGCGGATATAGTGAATGCAGGGTCTGGGGAGAGCAGATATAGTGAATGCAGGGTCCAGGGAGACCAGATATAGCGGATGCAGGGTCCAGGGAGGCCAGGTATAGTGGATGCAGGGACCAGGGAGACCAGATATAGTGGATGCTGTTTAAGATACAACAGCATATACTATATAGTATTGTGTGTTAATATCACTTGACCAGTAGATGGCACTGTACACTAAGGTTACTAGTTGTGCATATGTGTAAAACTTGTTGGTTCTCTCTCTTCCTCTCTTCAAAACCAAGATGTCTGCTGAAATGTGTTCTGTATGTTTGCAACTTAAGCCACACAAGTAAAACAGAGTTCTGCCTCATCACAAGCTACCAGTGTCTTCTCTAACACATAACCAACAGATGCAGGGTCCGGGGAGACCAGATATAGTGAATGCAGGGTACGGGGAGACCAGATATAGTGGATGCAGGGTCCGGGGAGACAGGATATAGTGAATGAAGGGTCCGGGGAGAGCAGATAAAGTGAATGCAGGGCCCGGGGAGAGCGGATATAGTGAATGCGGGGTCCAGGGAGAGCAGATATAGTGAATGCAGGGTCCGGGGAGAGCAGATATAGTGAATGCAGGGTCCGGGGAGAGCAGATATAGTGAATGCAGGGTCTGGGGTTTAGTAACACTTTAAGAGCCTCTGGAACCCTCTAGCTTCTTTATATACAGTCATGGCCAAACATCTTGCCCCCCTTCTTTTCTGTCAGATAATGCGCCACTTCACCCAGACAATTGTTGCAATTACAAATGTTTCAGCATTGTCTTGTTCACTTCTTTGGTTAGTATTAGTATGACACAATGAAGTGGAGAAACAAAAAGCCAAAGAAGGGAAATCTCCCCAATTTGACACAGACAACAAAAACCTGACATGGGGTTATAACCCCTCCCTTACTCTATCCAAAATTTAAAAAAAAAGGCTTTTCCTTTAGTCTGACTTTAAAGAAGAAGTTTGGGGTTTATAAATGTTGCACCCTCCCAGTTAGACTTCTAGGTAAATTCAGTTTTTGGCTCCACTGTAGTGAGTGGATCGGTAGTTGATTGTTCTGATCTGCTGGGCTGGGAGTCTGACTGCTTCCCCCTGTCTCTGGAAGGAGCTTCCAGAGCATAGGGAGGGAGATTCAGATAATAAGTTGAATATTTATCATGCCCTGGCCAATCTCTGCAAAGGAGCATCCAGAAGGTGGCTGGGCGTGTGATAAATGTTCAGAAGACCCGAGCAGAATGTTCTTTCCTCCTCAGGGAGGGGTCTAGGAGTATTGGGGCTGTTGCCCCCTTGGAGAAGGATCACCAAGACAAGAAACCACTGTTTGGGCTTCAATGTCGGTTGCAGAAGGACAGCTAAGGACACTGTTTCAGAGTCCAGGTCTGGAGAAGGACTTTGTCATTTCCCACTTTGAGGATCTACTTGGGGAGATTGGGTGGCAGACATCTCCCTGCACACTGCGAGTAAGGACCTTACTGGGACTGACAGTTCTGTAGAGGCAAAAGAGAACCCGTTGCTAAAGTTTGCCCTGTGGTCTATACCAGGGGCCTCCAAACTTTCTAAATGAAGGGCCAGTTTACTGTCCTTCAAATGTTAGTTGGGTTGGACTGTGGCCAGCAGGAGTAGAAAAGGTGGCTGGGCAAGTGATAAATGTTCAGAAGCCCCGAGCAGAGTGTTCTTTCCTCCTCAGGGAGGGGTCTAGGAGTATTGGGGCTTTTGCCCCCTTGGAGAAGGATCACCAAGACAAGAAACCACCATTTGGGCTTCAATGTCTGTTGCAGAAGGACAGCTAAGGACACTGTTTCAGAGTCTGGGTCTGGAGAAGGACTTTGTCATTTCCCACTTTGAGGATCTACTTGGGGAGATTGGGTGGCAGACATCGCCTAGCATACTGCGAGTAAGGACCTTACTGGAACTGACAGTTCTGTAGAGGCAAAAGAGAACCTGTTGCTAAAGTTTGCCCTGTGGCCTATACCAGGGGCCTCCAAACTTTCGAAATGAAGGGCCACTTTACTGTCCTTCAAATGTTCGGTGGGCCGGACTGTGGCCAGCAGGAGTAGAAAATGTCTTGGTGTCAGTGTGAGTTAACAGTGCCCCATTGTTAGTGTCAGCTGAAGGAATAGTACCCCATCGCTGGTGTCCCAGTCATTGGTGTCAGTGGGAGGAATAGTGCCCAGTCATTGGTGTCAGTGGGAGGAATAGTGCCCCATCATTGGTGTCAGGTGGAGGAATAGTGCCTCATTGTTGGTGTCAACTGGAGGAATAGTGCCCCTTCATTGGTGTCAGCTAGAAGAATAGTGTCCCATCATTGGTGTCACTGAGAGGAATAGTGTCCCATCATTGGTGTCACTGAGAGGAATAGTGCCCTATCATTGGTTTCAGTGGGAGGAATAGTGCCCCATCATTGGTGAAAGTGGGAGGAATAGTGCCCCATCATTGGTATCAGTGGCAGGAATAGGGCCCCATCATTGGTTTCAGTGGGAGGAATAGTGCCCCATCATTGGTTTTAATGGGAGGAATAGTGCCCCATCATTGGTGACAGTGGGAGGAATAGTGCCCCATCATTGGTGTCACTGAGAGGAATAGTGCCCCATCATTGGTATCAGTGGGAGGAATAGTGCCCCATCATTGGTTTCAGTGGGAGGAATAGTGCCCCATCATTGGTGTCAGTGGGAGGAATAGTGCCCCATCATTGGTGTCATTGGGAGGAATAGTGCCCCATCATTGGTATCAGTGGGAGGAATAGTGCCCCATCATTGGTATCAGTGGGAGGAATAGTGCCCCATCATTGGTGTCAGTGGGAGGAATAGTGCCCCATCATTGATATCAGTGGGGGGAATAGTGCCCCATCATTGGTGTCATTGAAAGAAATAGTGCCTTGTTGGTATTAGTGGCAGGAACTCTGCCCCACTGTTGCGGACACTGGTGGTAATAATGGCCCAAGGGCCGGATAAAAGCAAGCAAAGGGCTGCATTCAGCCCCAGGGCCACAGTTTGGAGACCACTGGTCTATACCAATATCCACAGCTACCTCCAGTGAAGCTGCTCTCAAGAGACTATAGGGAACATAATTTTCTTGCTGTTACTGCTGGTCATTTTGGAGTATCCTGTGACCCTAAGCCACTCTTCTGTTAAAATATTTTGAGCAGTAAATCCTAAAAGGCACCTGGTGGCCTCTGTACTACATAGGGAGAACCTGTCAGTTGCCCCTTTGGGGGTGAGCGCTACATAAAAAGCAAACCTTCATGTACTCACTTCTGTGCCGCAGCTGTCCCACTTCTGATCTTAGACAGAGAACTGAGTTCAGTTCTCAGAGAGTAGTCGGTCTCTGCTCTGCCCCTCCAGTGCTCACTAGATGTGCAGCCAGCTGTCAATCAGACAGCTGGGTGGATCCCGACAGTATGGTCGGGATCCTTTCAGAGCTGATAGCAAACAACAGGCCACTGTTAGCTGACTCTGGGTCACAAAAGAGCAACAGTAAGTGCCCTGCTGTGATCTAGAGGAGAGGTATGACCAAAAGAGCTATGGCCTTACTTCTCTTAAGTCACATTTACTTTTAGATGGAACGAAGAAAAGTTAAAAGTCCTGCCAGGCTTTTATTGTTGGAGTCAATCCCCCTCCCCCCTCTTCCTTCTTAGTCTTGGTATCACCAGTAACGAAAATTATGGGAAACCCAAAGTTTTACACCTGGCACTGGAACAGGAAAAGAGGGGAAATCTTCCAATGGAGACCTGTTCCAGTGACAGCTGTCTAAGAACATTGGAGAGACTCCCTCTCACTTCCTGTTGTGTCTCCAGAAGAGGAAGTGGAGAGAAATTTCCCCAATGGGACACAACAGCAGAAATAAAACCTAACAGGGATTCTACCCAGGGCCAGAAATAAGGAAAGGAAAAGGGGGGTTGCAGGAAGGGCAGCTTCCCTGGGTGCTGTGCCTTTATGTGGTAGAGGGTGCCTTGTAGCAACAGCTTGTAGAATACTTTCAACCTTCACCCCTTTCTGGCCTGTCCTGGTGTCTGGGGTATGTCCTACCTGACAGGAGAAGCCTGAGCAGAGGAGAGGTGATGTCTCCAGTGGTGAGGTCCATTGTCCTCACCAGTGGCATTCTTAGGTGAGTGTATTCCAGATCAGGTACTGGTACTCTTGGGGTGGCACCATCAGGGTGGCAGAAGCGGCACTGCAGTGCTAATATCTTAGATCTCAGCTACAGAAGACAGTAGTTTGGTACCAGTACATTCACCCTGGGTACTGGATGACCACTAGTTCTACCTACTCCCTACCAGGGGCTGACTGACAACTCATGGGGCCCCCGGGCACTAGGGGATCATGGGGCCCCTGTGTCCTTGCCCAAACTCAAAAAAGCCTATGAAAAAGGTACCAGGGGCATCTCATGGGGCCCCCTACTGATCCCGGGCCCTCGGGCAGTGCCCAAGTTTCCAAATGGTCAGTCCGCCCCTGCTCTCTACTAATTATTTAAAAAAAAACATTTTTAGTTTAGCATTCAGACCTTGGTGTCCAATGCGAAATTAACATGTACCAGTTTTGGCAATGCAGTGCACCACAGTGCATGGTAGCAAACTACTGTGCGTTGGGGTGTGCTGCAACACATATGCATTGGATCTACATTGCCTAAAAAAATGAATTGCACCACCGATTGTTAATGTGAGTCACTGTAACGCACAAATTACCGCAATGCACTTGATAAGGAAGGTGTGTTTCAGCCTTTAAGAAGCACATCAATTGCAGTAACCCTTTCCCTTACCCCCGTCCTCACGGTAGTGTCAGTTGCAGTGGGTTGGGGAAGGCTGTGTCTGCGGTTAGAGGCAGTTTTTAATTTATCATCTCTGATTGGTGACAAATCTCCCCTCAGGGGAGGGGTGGAGGGGCAGGACAGGTGTCCTATAGCTGTGCTGCTGTATCCATCTCTGCAGCCCATCACCTGATCCTGAGATCGTTGCAGTGACAGGTCCTCCCGGCGGACGGGGCGGAAGGTTGGGGATTGAAAAATGAGCCTGAGCTGTGACATCAATCAGTCATGGCTGACAGGTTGGCGGTTGGCTGCGGATGCTCTTGCTGCTCTTATCTGCAGTGTCAGTCTGATGTCTGATATGAGATAAATCTATGTGGATGTGGACTCTGCACCACGGTTCATGTGTGACACCATCATTACAGGACACAGCACGTGGTCTTCGGTTGTTCCTCGCGGTAATAGTATGTTTGTGAACACAAAGTAATGCAGTTCTGTAATCATTAATATATCAGTAAATGTGTTTTTTAATTGCAAGGGGTGTAAGTACTTGAATGTGACCTGGTATCAGCCTTTTGCAGTCCCTGTGCAGCAGTGCTGCAGTGTGAAAGGAAGAAGCAGCACAAGGAGCCAATCAGTTCATCTTTTTATAAGGAGCATGCTGATGGAAGGAGAGAGCAGACTGACAGAGAGATGAGCTCATCCCTGTGCTGCTTCTTCTTTCACTGTCGAGTCACAGGCTGTGGAACAGGTCAAAGGTGACCTGGGCTCAGAGTCAACAGGTTGAACGATGTTGGCCATCACACAGAGGACATTTAGTTGTAGAAAAAAGAACTGCGGGGAAATCTCTGGATTGATAGTGAATCAGTTGGTTCTAAATGTATACTATATTGTCCAAAGTATTGGCCCCGCCCTCCAAATCATGTGATTCAGGTGTTCCAATCACCTCCATGGACACAGGTGTATACAATCAAGCCCCTAGGCATGCAGACTGCTTCTACAAACATCTGTGAAAGAATGTGTCGCTCTCAGGAGCTCAGTGACTCCAAGCGTGGTCCCGTGATAGGTTGTCACCTGTACAATAAGTCCATCCGTGACATTTCCTGGCTACTAAATATTCCACGCTCAGCTGTTAGTGGGATTATAACAAAGTGGAAGCAACTGGGAACAACAGCCACTCAGCCACCAAGTGGTAGGCCACGTCACATGACAGGGTGGGGTCAGCGCATGCTGAAGCGCACAGTGCGCAGAAGTCACCAACTGTCTGCAGAGTCAATAGCTAAAGACCTCCAAACTTGGTGTGGCCTTCAGATGAGCCCAACAACAGTGCGTAGAGAGCTTCATGGAATGGGTTTCCATGGCCGAGCAGCTGCATCCAAGCCTTACATCACCAAGTGCAATACAAAGTGTTGGATGCCGCTGTGTAAAGCATGCCGCCACTGGACTCTAGAGCAGAGGAGACGTGTTCTCTGAAGTGACCAATCACGCTTCTCTGTCTGGCAATCCGATGGACGTGTCTGGGTTTGGCGGTTGCCAGGAGAATGGTACTTGCCTGACTGCATTGTGCCAAGTGTAAATTTTGGTGGAGGGGGGATTATGGTGTGGGGTTGTTTTTCAGGGGTTGGGCTTGGCCCCCTAGTTCCAGTGAAGGGAACTCTAAAGGCGTCAGCATACCAAGACATTTTGGACAATTTCATGCTCCCATCTTTGTGGGAAGAGTTTGGGGATGGCCCCTTCCTGTTCCAACATGTCTGCACACCAGTACATAAAGCAAGGTCCATAAAGACATGGAGGAGCCAGTTTGGGGTGGAGGAACTTGACTGGCCTGCACAGAGTCCTGACCTCAACCCCATAGAACACCTTTGGGATGAATTAGAGCGGAGACTGCGAGCCAGGCCCCCTCCCCCGACATCAGTGCCTGATCTGACAAATGTGCTTCTGGAAGAATGGTCCAACCTTCCCATAGACACCCTCCTAAACCTTGTGGACGGCCTTCCCAGAAGAGTTGAAGCTGTTATAGCTGCAAAGGGCGGGGCCAACTCAATATTGAACCCTACGGACTAAGACTGGGGGGTTATTAAAGTTCATGTCTGTGGAAAGGCAGACGGCCCAATACTTTGGCAATGTAGTGTATGTACTCCCTAAAAAACCGTTCCCACTGAAATGTCATTTAACTCGGGAAGCTTGGAGTGTCTCTCCACATTGTTGGCTGATTTTATGCAGCACTTTGTCACTACTTTTCTGATACCAGAAAGCATGCAACACAATCCCACAGTCAAACAGTCCCCAACACTCCAATTATCCTGTGATCCTCCAGCCCACATTTCTGCAGTAGCACAGTTAATTAGTTCTATAATCTAACAGTCCCACAGTCCAAATGTCCCTCCCAGTCCCCAAGTCCAACAGTTCCTGAGTTATTCAGTCACACAATCCTCCAGTTCAACAGTCCCACATTTCTCAAGGTCCCTAATCCTCCAGTTCAACAGTTCCAAACTGCCCCCTACACTCCCCTAGTCACACAGTCCAACAGCCTGTCATTTCCACAGTTCTTTAGTCACTTGTCCAACAGTTCTCCAGTGCGACAGACCCACAGTTCTGCATTAACAACAGTCCCACATTATTCCAATCCAGCAATCCCACACTCCCCTATTCCACCATCCCCCTCTCATCCAGTCCAATATTCCCACAATCCCCCAGTCCAACAGTCCTACACTTCCCTGGTCCAACATTCCCACACTCCCCAAACCAGCATTCCCTCACTCCTCCATTCCAATATCCCCCACTCTCCCAGTGTAACATTCCCACACTCCTCCAGTCCAACACTCCAACATTCATCTAGCCCAACATTCCTCCACTTCCACAATCCAACATTCCCCCATTCCCTCAGTCCAACAGTCCCACACTCATCCAGCCAAACATACCCCCACTCCCCCAATCCAACATTCTCTCATTCCTTAAGTCCAACATTCCAACACTCCCCCAATACAGCAATCTTACACTCCCTTAGTCCAAAAGTCCCACACTCCTTCACTCCAACATCCTCCCAGTCTTCCAGTCCAACCTTCCCAAACTTCCCCAGTACAACAGGCCTACACTTGCCTGGTCCATCAACTGCACAACAACTGTTCTCCAATTGCTCTTGGGTCCCCATGTAAATGTACAACTTCCCACTGAGGTGGACCATGCCACAACCGGACCACAGCTACCTGTCCAGCGTTTCCCAGTACCAGTCCCAGTAGCAGCATGGAACTCTGTCGTGTACATGCGGGCTCCGACGTGTGCTTGACTTTATCTCTTGAACTTCTGTACCTCTGTACAGGATGGGGACCTCTGCAGTGCAGCTCTGTTCTGGTTGCTATGGGAGACAGACCGCAGCATAGGGAGTACCAACATCATCACCCTTGTGGCTGGAGGCCATCCCACCTATAACAAGCACATGTTCTGACAGGCTGCTTGCTAACTGTACCTTAGTTGCTCGTGGCAACCACATGTATAACTTGCATTAGCGTGACTTTTTAGCATGTTAACTCTTCATACCCCATATGCTAGTGATCCAAGTTGTAGAAAAAAGGTACAAAGTTGTGCCGGTTACTTGCATTGCAACCCCTTGAGTAACTTCAGAGCAGGCAGATGACAAACTTTCAAAAACGTTACTGAAATAAAGTGCAGAACAACACACAGTCCAAGGAACACAAAGTCCAAGGAGCAACCACATGTATGACTTGCATTAAGGTGACTCTTCAGCATTTTAACTTTTCATAACTTATGTGCTAGTGACCCAAGTTGTAGAATAAGTGCAAAGTTGTGCCGGTTACTTGCCTTACAACCCTCTGAGTAACTTCAGAGCAGACAAATGACAAACGTTCAAAAACTTTACTCAAATAAAGTGCTGAACAACATACAGTCCAAGGAGCACAAAGTCCAAAGAACAAGACTTTTCCAAATACTTTCAACGACAGTCATTGTTCCTAATTCCCTAGTCCCTAAAACCAACCAGGCTATATGCTGCCCCGGCATACTTGTAGAGGTCGAGTTCATGTGGTTACAGCATCCAACAGAGGCACACTCCAGCAGCTGGTGTCTTCGGGTCGAACCATAAGTCTTGAAGGCTTTATGTCTTGATGGCCGGCTGTGTCATTCTTGCACCTTTCCAGGTGTAGCTCTCTTTTTGGGGAGCCGGGAAAGCGGCTGAGACCGTGGACACGGCCAAGACTAGGCAAAAGCAACAGCAGCAACAGACCTCTCAGACCAGGCCCACTGTCCCCTTTTATATCCACAGGTGCAGTGGGTTTGAGCCAAGGATCCTGCCAAAACCAAAGAACCGGGAAGAACATTAACCACTATCCTCCCATCCAGGGCAGCACCTAACTAACTAACGTCATCCTGCCTACATACTCGTGGCCCAAGTCTCTACTTATACCTGTCTCTACCAAGGCTGAGTCACCATTCTGTATCAAAAACTGATAGTGTTGACTCCATGGCTGGTTATGTCGGCTAAATCTCTCCTGTTCTGTAGATTCACTTAAACATGTTAAGCATCAGGGGCGGACTGACCACTTGGAAACTTGGCACTGCCCGAGGGCCCGGGGTCAGTAGGGGACCCCATGAGATGCCCCTGGTACCTTTTTCATAGGCTTTTTTGAGTTTGGGCAAGGACACAGGGGCCCCATGATCCCCTATTGCCCGGGGGCCCCATGAGTTGTCAGTCCGCCCCTGTTAAGCATACATGTTTATGGAAATGCTGGACATAGTACCTCCCAAAGGATGGATTGGGTCTGCATGACTGACCACCTCTGAGCACCTGTAAAGTCATAATAAGGGGCCACCCTACTGAAAAATATTGTATTCTGGTACCTGTAGATGGCTAGAATATTTAATAATAATATACAGTAAACAAATTCTTATTTTATTTTACATGTGTTTATTTATATATTTCTCCCCATTTACATGCAGGCCAAGCTGTCCAACAAAAGTGCCAGTTCCATGGATTGGGGAAAAAACCATATAACAGTGCTGGGGGTGCTTACATTGGTCAGCTTTTATTTATTACTATGGTTTATACTTTTTTCCAAAATAAAAACCAAACTGCTTAAAAAGTGTGAGTTGGAGTTTAGGCTTTAATTTGTTTCAAGTCCATTTAAAACAGAACTAAAGACAAAACTTTTTTTTTTATTATTTCAGATAGAGTAATGGAGGGTTTTAACCACCATCTGATTTTTTTGTCATCTATGTCCCATTTGGGAAATTTCCCTTTAATTCCTGTCCCATAGCCAAAACAGGAAGTGAGAAGTTAGGCAATACCTTGTTTTTGCAAAGGTCACCAAAACTAGTGACCCATTTTGAAGATTTCTCCTCTATTCCTGTTCTGGTGGCAACCAAAAATTTGGGATTTTCCTTTACTTTTACTCTTACTCTTAGCAATAATAATAATAAACAGTACAAAAAGAGAGGGTGAATCTCCTTAAAAGGGGCACAGATAACAATACAAACCTGACAGGTCTTCTAATCTCTCTCTATTCTATTAAAAAAAAGTTTTGTCTTCAGTTATATTTTAAATCTAAATGTTCATCTAAGACAATTCTGTCCACAGGGTTGCAAGTGGATTGTAGTTGAGCTAGTTAGGTGCTGCCCCAGGTGGGAGGGTTAGAGTATTATTATTATACAGTATTTATATAGCGCCAAAGGGTATGCTCAGCGCTGTACAGTAGCAAGGGGGACAGAACATGAGACAAGACAGTAACAATACAATACACGAGGGGTTCGAGGGCCCTGCTCTTTCGAGCTTACAATCTAGGAGGGAGGGGAAGGTGGCACAGGAGGAGATGGCTGTGGGGGATGGAGTGGTGGGTGGAGTGGAGGAGGTTAGTTGTTAGGTGAGGTCGGGTGTTAGGTGAGGTTGGGGTAGGCTTCCCTGAAGAGGAGGGTTTTCAGGGTGCGCCTGAAGGTGAGGAGGGTAGGTGACATTCTGATGGATTGGGGTAGGGGGTTCCAGAGGATGGGGGAAGTCCTAGAGAAGTCCTTCAATCGGGCGTGGGAGGAGGAGACCAGGGAGCTAGAGAGCAGGAGGTCCTGTGAGGAGCGGAGGGCACGGGTAGGGTAGTATTTGGGTATCAGGTCAGTTATGTAGTTCGGGGCGGCGTTGTGAACGGCTTTGTAGGTCAGGGTTAGCAGCTTGAACTTGATGCGTTGGGCAATCGGGAGCCAATGAAGGGATTGGCAGAGGGGGGAGGCAGATGTGGAGTGCTTGGTGAGGTGGATGAGTCTGGCCGCTGAGTTTAGGATCGACTGGAGTGGGGATAGCGTTTGTTTGGGTAGGCCAGTGAGAAGGGAGTTGCAATAGTCCAGGCGTGAGATGATGAGGGAGTGTACGAGTTGTTTGGTGGTGTCTGGGGTGAGGAATGTGCGTATCTTGGAGATGTTGCAGAGGTGGAGCCTGCAAGATCTAGATAGCAGTTGGGTGTGGGGTAGGAAGGAGAGGTGGGAGTCCAGGGTGACACCCAGGACTTTGGCTTGTGGGGTGGGAGAGATGGTGGCGTTGTTAGTAGTGATGGAGAGGATGGGGGGGCAGGGGGTGGGGGGGGAAGACCAGGAGCTCGGTTTTGGATAGGTAAATAGAGTAAATGTTTTACCTGATTTTTGTTTGGTGGGTTTCTTTGGGTCTGACCCAGTGTTCCGGAGCAGAGAGTCCAAGAGCCCTGGGTTGTGGCGAGAGGGTGAAGAGCCCTGCTTTTGGTCCGTGATCCATGAGAAATGCAGCCACTGAGGAACCCGTGAGATGTAGAGGCACTGAGACCTGGGGTTTTGCCTCGAAGACACCAGTTACTGGGGAATACCAATGGAACATTTTGCACATGGACTCTACCTTTGCAGGTATGCAGGGGCAGCACATAGTCTGAGTTAGGATTAGGGATGTAGGGAAAATAGCTCTTTTATTATTTTATGGACTTTGTATGCTCTGAGTCTTTCTTAAATAAAGCATTGAAAACTTGCTTTCTGCCTGGTCATTTAAAGGAGTGCAATGTAAGTATCCGACACATTTCTACAGCTGTTGGGTCACTAGCATATTAGGGTATGAAGAGAGAGCACTTAAGAGTCATCCTGGTGCAGAAAACCAAGTAGTTACCATGGGTAATGGAAGTCTATAGTTCATTCATGTAGCCTGTTGGTAGCATGTACCTGTTATAGGTAGAACGGCTTCTAGCAGCAAGGGAGATGTTGTCAACCCTCCAGCCATCTGTCTCCCACAGCAACAGGAGAGGACTCACACCGCAGAGGTCCCCATCCTGTACAAAGGTACGGAAGCTCAAGAGTCAAGTCAAGTGCATGTGTGGAGCCAGGGGCGGACTGACAACTCATGGGGCCCCCGGGCAATAGGGGATCATGGGGCCCCTGTGTCCTTCCCTAAACTATAAAAAGCCTATGAAAAAGGTACCAGGGGCATCAAATGGGGCCCCCTACTGACCCCGGACCCTCGGGCAGTGCTCAAGTTTCCAAATGGTCAGTCCTCCCCTGTGTGGAGCCCACGCTTGGTGCATGGCTTGGTGCATGGCGGGGCCCACTCTGCTACTGGGAATGGTAGTGCAAAATGCTGGATAGGAGATTGTGGACAAGGCCCAACGTGTCCCTCCTAATTTCAAATTACAGTGGAAGGATGTACATTTACATGAAAACCTGAGATTTAACTGGAGAATATTGTTCAACTGAACTTGTTCTGTAATGTTGAAGATGTTTTGTAGCTTCTCCAAAGCCACTTCTTCAGTTCTAATGAGTGTCAGGAAAATCCCCCTGAATTTCTATCCACACAGAGAGCACTGACATCTTAGAATGTGTCATGACAGATGTAGATCTTTCAAGAACAGGATGGGAGGTGTGAAAGTTGTTCAACCCTTCTGTTCTAGTTCCATAATCCCATCCATCCCTGGCCTCAGAAAGTCTGCATAGGTGTTAATTTCTCGATTTACATGGCTGAAGGTGTGAATTGTTGTCAGATCACCAGGTAGAGATGTTAAAATGGCATTAAATGAGGAAGCTGGAAGGTGTTGAAGCCCCCCAGCCCAGTTTGGGGATGATTGTTACAGTTTGATATAGAGGGCCTCTTTCATGTTTCGTATTCCAGTTGTCCTCTCTGTGCCAAATGTGCTCCTTACTGTCCTTGAAAGAATGTCCCTTTCTGTAAGGTAATTCCTGTGAGACTGCTGACTAATAGAAATGCGCACAGCAATCTCCGCAGCAGAATAGTGACAAGACATGCGCATGTGTACAGAAATTGCAGAGCACCCTATGAACATCATTATCCCCCATCCTTGACATATAACACGCAGGCCAACAGGGGCAATTTGATGTTCTGTACCTCTTCCCGTACAAACCTGATGTGTATGTCTACTGAGTTATGTGTTCAGTAAGAACTTGTATTTCTGATGTTCTAATATTGACCAATAGACAGTATCATCCAAATACCTGGGCCAATGACTTGGTGTTATTCAAGAGTTCAAGGCTGTCTTCTCCACCTCCTCCATGTACAGGTTAGCTACACTGGGAGATACAGATGGTTAGATCAGCCTTTCTCAACCAGGGTGCCCAGGCACCCTGGGGTGCCTTGAGGTTTCTTTAGGGGTGCCTTGGCAAAATGACAAAAAAAAGCGAGCGGGTGGAATAAGCCTGCCTTTTCATTATGCAAAGTCACAGGCTTTCATTGTGCACCATTACAATCTTCTAGCCACCGGCATCCTGACAACCAATGACATCATCAGTTGATAAGGAGGATGTCAGCTGCCTTCACAGCATCCTAGTTTGACCCTCCCCTGCTCCTCTACATCAGTACTGGGGTCATATTATGTCAAGGTCCTACCTTTTCCCAGGGGTTATGTTACTCCATGTGCTTGCATCCATCTTGGATTTCTGCTGAGCATGGTGGGAATCTTTTATGCCTTCAGGTCTCTGAGGTCCATCCCCCCGAGGGGTGTGGCTGAGTACATATAAGCCTGTGATCCACACATGCTCTTTGCACTTTTGTCTTGGTCTTGCTACAGCTCTGTGTATACTCTCGTGACTCTTCTGGTATCTGACTCGGCTTGTGACTAAGACCATTCTCTGTGTTTTCCTTCGATCTGACCTTCCGTTGCTGAACCCGGCCCGTGACCTGTGATTCTCTGTCTACTGTTCTGTACCGTTTTGTCCCGTTGTTGTCGACCCGGCCTGCCTGACTACGCTATTGTCATTCTTACCAGCTACACGCCATTGGCGGCGGCCATTACCGCAGCCGGGGTGTCTCGGGGGCCGCGACCTGGTTCTTGGCTGCGTCAAGTCCATCCCCACCATCAGGGGCCCTGGTGAAGGGCAGCCTGGGACTTAGACTCCGTGCCCTGAGGGACTTCGGTCTGTTGGTGGTGGTTGTCGTCAGCCAGTGCATTACCCTGCCACTAGGCCTACCTGTCCGTTCCACAGCCCTGACACATTAGCTCAGTGATGGAGAAAAACTGAGGGAGAAGAGAAACGTTGGAATACTAGTCAGTTCCAGCGTGCAAAAGTGTATTTGCTTTGGAAGAATAAATCACCTCCAATGTTGGGTGTCCTACGTGTGAGGATGTTGCTGCATTATAGAAAACTATTAGAATAGTTTTCACATTTTTAGAAAGGGGTGCCTCAAGACTGTCCATAATTTGAAAGGGTGCCTTGACTGAAAAAAGGTTGAAAAAAACTGGGTTAGAGGGTTCCATAGCACAGCTGAGCTTCTGTCTGTAGAACTTATCCATGTACTTGAAATAGGTAGAGTTGAGATAAAGATCCAGCAAGAAACACAATTATGGCCTGGCTTGTGTTCTGCTTGACTGTTCAGGGTCTTATCTTATTTTACAGTCTCAATAGCTCTCCCTTAGCCAATGTAAACTGAGGAAATGTACCTTCCTGACAGCAAGGGCTACACCTGCTATGGGAGATATTGAACTCCCTGTCGCATTGGATAGGCAGTGCCGCTGCTGACCACAACTCATTCAAGTCAACGGGACCCTGGTGTAATCATTGTGCATCGTGGTTCGGCCTTTTGTGGGTTAAAACAGGTAGTGAGGAGGCAACATATCACTTCACTGCTGCTTGTAAAGGGATGTTGCATGTCTTAACCAGCCCCAGGGATAGGATTATGTACCTTCATCCAATCACCATGTAATGTGTCAAGATAGATGTTGGTTGTCCAAGAACAGGATGGAAGGTGTGAAGGTTGTGGAACCATCCTGTTCTTGGACAACCAATATCTATCTTGACACATTCCATGGTGATTGGATGAAGGTGTTGATGCTCCCCTGTGTGGGTATAAATGCTAAGATATCTTCCTGGCACTCATTCGAACTGAAGAAGTGGTTTGGAGAAACTATGAAACGTCTTCAGCATTACAGAACAAGTCCAGCTCAATGTGACCGACTACCACAAGATATACCCATGACTATTGCACCAGAGATAGGCTTGTCCACTCCCCATTACCACCATGACCGTTCTGTACAAACCCCCCTTTCCCCTTAACCAATATACTTACAAAAAACATGACACCAAGTTTGGAGTAAATGGCCAACATGGCCTTTTATTAACAACACAAATTTAAATACACCAACCATTCCTTATAACAGAAACCCAAAGAATTGTTGTTGGTCTTCGAAGGCACCCCCAAACAATCCGAAATGCACCTGCGGACAACCATATACACTAGGCCTCCAGCCGCAACCAACCAGCTCGGAGACAACCATACCGTCCGCAGTGCAGCACCACCACCTTCCAGTTAAACCTTGGTTAACTGGGAATGTCCCTGGGCATCCCATACCACCGATGGGTCCCACACCATTGTTTTTACCTTCCAAGATAAGAACCGCCTCCAAAGACCAACAATCGCCCAGGAACCAACATAACCCCCCTTTACCTGGAGGGACCCCATACTCACCAAAACAGGAAGGGCGGGAGGGAAGCTCTCACCTGACGTCCAGCTCCAACTGACGCCCCCTCACTGAAACCCCCCACCCTAAGGTACAGGAAACCCCACCTACTCTCAACCTTCCACCAACCACATACCCCCACTAACAAAACCGAACCCCTTGGATCTGCCTTAACCCTTTCTGTTCCTCCTTCCCCACTCTGGGCCTAGTCATGTATGCCCTGCGCCATTTCTTCTTTCTTTTTGCTACGGGCATTTCTTGACCTGGAGGAATGAGAACCTTCACTCACATGCTTTAGTGATGAATGCATCATATATGTCATCTTTATTATTCCCAGGACTCCACTTTACCATGCAGAAAATAAATGTAAGCTCATAATGTATAGAAGTGTAATTTACTGCCAGAGCGGCTTTTGTCTCCTCTCCGCGCAAGCAAAACAAACATTTTAAATAACAATCATTCCGATATTATCATGACATTGTTTATTCCTCGGAGATAACATTTTATTTACTGCTCTCTCTCCAATCAGCACAATGATCGGAGTTAAGTGGCGATGGCAGGACGCGAAGCCTGCGGTGCTCCTTTACAATGTGCTCAGCTTCTCTCTGCGTCGGGGATTAAGGTGAAGCAATATGAAACCTTTCCTAGCAGGTTCTATAATCCCATCGTACATTTCCAGCCGCTGGTGAATCAGGTACATTCAGTGCTGCTTATTTATCATTTATTTGGTGATTTACCCGGGGGCTATTCATAAAAAAGACAAAACACAGATAAAAGGAAATATTTCATGCAGGTGTATAGGCCCTCCATGGAATGGCGTTGGCGCCTGTGTTTTACTACAGTTACATACAGTATATGTCTCAGGTTGTACAGCATCTTCAAGGAAGTATAGGCCATTACACTAAATATGGTGTAAAAGTGGATCTTTACTGGATTAAAAGGTGTGTAGAATGTTAAACAGGTTCAAAGGCACAGTTGAAACCAGTCAATCTATCCATACACATGCATACATAAGCAATCAATCCTATATATTTACCCCAGTGTGGGCATATAACCAGGGCTGCTGTTAGAAACCACGGGGCCCCATGCAGCCAACCTGACGGGACCCCCTTCCCCCCCAAAAAAAACACAGTTTACTATGCTTCAGTTATGAATAAACACAGTGAGTGATTGGTACCAATCACATATTGGGTTCATTCAAGAAAGGGAGGAGCTGGTAAATGTGATATATTTACCTGGCCCATCACCCACTCTCCATCCTGAAGGATCCTATCATGCACTTGCAGCTTCTAGTGGGAAGAAGAGGAGGGAACCCATCAGCATCGCGGGGGTGGCCTGGGCAGCAGGGGGAAATGTATGGTGCACAGGGAGGGTGATGGGTGTAGCGGAGGGGTAATTACTGAAACCAATCCCTTGTATGGCTCTATGTGCAGCAGCTAAAAGCCAGCAGGAGGGAGAGGAGAAAAAGACTGCGTTCAGCTGCTGCAGGGAGAGCCATACAGGGGATATGTTCCAGTAATTTCCCCCCCTCCACTGTGCCAATCACCCTCTCTGCCCACATCTGATCCACCTATCTGCCTGGGCCCCATACAGGAGGACTGGTGGTAGCCCCTGTTTTACTAGCAGGTTCTATAATCCCATCGTACATTTCCAGCCGCTGGTGAATCAGGTACATTCAGTGCTGCTTATTTATCATTTATTTGGTGATTTACCCGGGGGCTATTCATAAAAAAGACAAAACACAGATAAAAGGAAATATTTCATGCAGGTGTATAGGCCCTCCATGGAATGGCGTTGGCGCCTGTGTTTTACTACAGTTACATACAGTATATGTCTCAGGTTGTACAGCATCTTTAAGGAAGCATAGGCCATTACACTAAATATGGTGTAAAAGGGGATCTTTACTGGATTAAAAGGTGTGTAGAATGTTAAACAGGTTCAAAGGCACAGTTGAAACCAGTCAGTCAATCCATACACGTGCATACATAAGCAATCAATCCTATATATTTACCCCAGTTTGGGCATATAACCAAAGTTGCTGTTAGAAACCACGGGGCCCCATACAGCCAACCTGACAGGACCCCCCCCCAAAAAAAAACACAGTTTACTATGCTTCAGTTAGAACTAATGGCACCAGCCCGCGGGTCGGCAATTCCCTGTGCGGGTGGTGTGGCTGCATGGATTTTTGTGCGGATCCGCAGCGGCACCACCTGCACAGATGTGAACCTAGAGTTAGACATTGGTCCATCTGGCCAGTATAGCCACCTGCTGAACAAGCGCTCTCCCCAGACAGCTCAACTCTCCAATAAGACATGGCAGGCAAGTCCAACATAATTCTACTTGTTAAAATGCTGTACATGGGATGTTCAAAGGTCATTTGAAGTGTAAAGCGACAATAATGTTCCAAGTCTTGATCACGCTATGAAGACTGGTAACTAACCGAGGGAACAAGAAGAAGAAGAAGGGAGGGGTCTCTCCAACTAGCCCTGACATACAGGTAGACTGGAGTATACCATTTTACAGACCTTAAATTACAAGTTGTAGTTACACTGAATTACCATTAGATGTCAGCATCTAGGCAATAATCTATACATATTGAAATTGAATGTGACAGTGGTGGATACACAATATGTGTTCCAGAACATTAATTCATTTTGATGGTTGATGCATGCTTGTGGACTATCAAGATCTTGTCATGGTTTAGCTTGTGTTTACCTGCCTATGCCATTCTTACCACATGTTTTGTTGGTGTCTGTGTTTACCAATGGGCGTCACCCGCTCTCCCGTGGATTTATATCCCTTTCCCTTCTATCACTTCTTGGCACCCCTCCCAGTCTGCCTCCCTATATAAGATATCCTCAGACCGGTTGCATTGCCTGAGCAACTTCCTAGTTCTCTGAACTCAAGGTTTGCCTTGTATTACTGCAGTACAGCAGATCCTTAGAGTCCTGGAACTTCTGGGTGACTCTGAATGTTACCTGTGACCACTGTGGGTACCACAGATCCTAAGAGTCCTGGAACTCCTGGAAGACTTGGAATGGTTCCTGTGAGTACTGTCAGTACCACAGATACTAAGGGTCCTGGAACTCCTGGAAGACTTGGAATGGTTCCTGTGAGTACTGTGAATATTACAGATCCTATGAGTCCTGGAACTCCTGGAAGACTCGGAAAGGTTCCTGTGAGTACTGGGGGTACCACAGATCCTAAGAGTCCTGGAAGTCCTGGAAGACTCAGAATGGTTCCTGTGAGTACTGGAGATCCTAGGAGTCCTGGAACTCCTGAAAGACTCAGAATTGTTCCTATGAGTACTACTGATCCTAAGGGTCCTGGAACTCCTGGAAGACTTGGAATGGTTCCTGTGAGTTCTGTGAGTACTACAAATCCTAAGAGTTCTGGAACTCCTGGAAGACTCAGAATTGTTCCTGTGAGTACTATAAGTACTACAGATCCTAAGGGTCTTGGAACTCCTGAAAGACTCGGAATGGTTCCTGTGAGTACTGTAAGTACCACAGATTCTAAGAGTCCTGGAACTCCTGGAAGTCTTGGAATGGTTCCTGTGAGTACAGTGAGTACCTGTCAGGAATGGACTTGCCAGTAATGGTGGGACTCACCTGCCTTGTGGGCTGCAGTACCAGGGCTGGCCAGCGGGTGCTCTCAGCAATCAGAGACTCAACCCTGTAGTCAGCCAAACACCTGAAGCTGATCATGCAGGTGTATTTAAGGGATGGCCAGACCTGCAGTCTGTGCCTTGGTGTGTGCTTTTCTATGGGCCCCTGTTCCTGTCTGACTGATTTGTTGCTGACCCTGCCTGATCCCGACCTCTGCTGACTTGTCCTGTTTGATCCCTGGCTCGTGACCTGACTACTCTCTGCCTGCTCCTCCTGTTCCTACCTGCCCGATTGTTATTGACCCGGCCTGCCTGACGACGCTTGCATTGTATGTACTGTTATCTGTGGGTGGTTTGGTTTGGTTCGTTTGCACTGTGTTATGTTTTAGTATTGCACTGCGATTATGTATTGTTAGTGTTAATAAATTATATTGTTTATATCATATCTGAAGCCTGCGTTTCCCTGCGTCAGTCACATACCTCTGGTCATACCCTGGAGCCCTGACATTACACCAAGGCCAATCCTGACCAGAAGTGGCTGCACAGGGAAGCCATCTTGGCTTATTGTTGCTGGGAAGGATGGATCTTGATGAGGTTGTGTATTTATCTCTGCTAGTGTTTGATGACAGGGAGTATGCTTATCAAACTCTGAAGGAGTATACCCGGGATGAACTGCTAGAATGTATACGGATCGCTCATGTTCTAGTAGATTAGGGCACAGAGTTCTCTGAGGTGCAGCCATTGATTCAGGTTTGTGCTGAGTTGGTTTCATCTGGTACCCCCGAATGCAGGGATGAATTTTTGCCGCCATTTAGTGCCGACCAGGTAGAGTCCCTGGTATGGTTATTAGAGGATGATGTGGGTTACTTTCTGGAGCGTTATTCTGCATGTTCACCACAGGTACTAAGAGATTGTATAAACGCAGTGCAGTCTTTGGTCAGACAGGCTTTGTGTAAGCTGAGCTTTGTTCAACCCATACTGCAGACATGGACAGATTTGTTGCACCCAGCCTCAGTCAGCTTACAACATCATTCCTCCACTCAAGGCACTCTTCCTGCATCCCCGACAGCACCCCCAGTGACTGCCCAGTATACTCTAACTACCACATACCAGTCCTCTGCTCCCACTCGCTGCACCTATCCTTTCTTTAACCCTGTAAAGAAGTCCTCTGTAGCAACTGCTCCCTCCTCTGTTCCATCTTCCAGCTCTTCTCTGTCCTCAGCTGCTACATTCGTTTGCAGACCTGCGTTTACTTGCAGTGCCCCAGTAGTTAAAACCAGAAAAAAGCGGAAATTCTTTCCAACCAGTACCATCCTGCCAGTATCCAAACCGGTGAACCTGCCGTCTGAGAACCTGCCTTCCGTGGTTCAGCCTGGTGCCTCGGCACCCACACTTCAGCCTGATGTCTCTACCCAGCCTGATGTCTCTACCCAGCCTGATGAACTGATCCAGCCTGATGACCCTATCATACCTGATGACCCAGTGCCCGCTGTCGAGCCAGACGATCCGGTACCTGATGACCCGGTGCCCACTGTCAAGCCTGGTGACCCGATGCCCGCTGTCGAGCCAGACGATCCAGCGCCAGATGACCCGGTGCCCGCTGTCGATCCAGACGATCCGGTACCTGATGACCCAGTGCCTGCTGTCATGCCTGGTGACCCGATGCCCGCTGTCGAGCCAGACGATCCAATGCCTGATGACCCAGTGCCCGCTGTCATGCCTGGTGACCCGATGCCCGCTGTTGAGCCAGACGATCCAGCGCCAGATGACCCGGGGCCTGCTGTCGAGCCAAATGACCTGATGCCTGGTGACCCGATGCCCGCTGTCCAGCCAGACGATCCAATGTCTGACCCAGTGCCCGCGGTCATGCCAGTTGACTCGGAGCCCACTGTCGTGCCTGGTGACTCGGTGCCCACTGCCTTGCCAGATGACGCGGTGCCCACTGGCGAGCCAAATGACCTGATGCCTGGGGGCCCGGTGCCCGCTGTCGTGCCTGGGGGCCCGGTGCCCGCTGTCGTGCCTGGGGGCCCGGTGCCCGTCGCCCCGCCTGGGGGCCCGGTGCCCGTCGCCCCGCCTGGGGGCCCGGTGCCCGTCGCCCCACCTGGGGGCCCGGTGCCCGTCGCCCCGCCTGGGGGCCCGGTGCCCATCGCCCCGCCTGGGGGCCCGGTGCCCGCCGCTCCGCCTGGGGGCCCGGTGCCCGTCGCCCCGCCTGGGGGCCCGGTGCCTGTCACCCCGCCTAGGGGGCCCGGTGCCCGTCGCTCCGTCTGGGGGCCCGGCGCCCGCCGCTCCGCCTGGGGGCCCGGCGCCCGCCGCTCCGCCTGGGGGCACTGTGCCTACCGCTCCTCCTGGGGGCACTGTGCCTCTGCCCGGAGTCCAGCCCGATGTGCCTCTGCCCGGAGTCCAGCCCGATGTGCCTCTGCCCGGAGTCCAGCCCGATGTGCCTCTGCCCGGAGTCCAGCCCGATGTGCCTCTGCCCGGAGTCCAGCCCGATGTGCCTCTGCCCGGAGTCCAGCCCGATGTGCCGCTGCCCGGAGTCCAGCCCGATGTGCCGCTGCCCGGAGTCCAGCCCGATGTGCCAGTCTTTGATATCCCGCCAGTTACCAGACCCGGGTGGTGGAACATTTTGCTCAGCTAGGACTGTTTGGAGCGTCCTGAGGCCGCTCCTTGAGGGGGGGGGTACTGTCAGGAATGGACTTGCCAGTAATGGTGGGACTCACCTGCCTTGTGGGCTGCAGTACCAGGGCTGGCCAGCGGGTGCTCTCAGCAATCAGAGACTCAACCCTGTAGTCAGCCAAACAACTGAAGCTGATTATGCAGGTGTATTTAAGGGATGGCCAGACCTGCAGTCTGTGCCTTGGTGTGTGCTTTTCTATGGTCCCCTGTTCCTGTTCCTGTCTGACTGATTCGTTGCTGACCCTGCCTGATCCGGACCTCTGCTGACTTCTCCTGTTTGATCCCTGGCTTGTGACCCCGACCACTCTCTGCCTGAGCCCCTGTACCTACCTGCGCGTTAGTTGCTGTACCCGGCTCGTGACCTGTCTACTCTCTGCCTGCTCCTCCTGTTCCTACCTGCCCGATTGTTATTGACCCGGCCTGCCTGACGACGCTTGCATTGTATGTATTGTTATCTGTGGGTGGTTTGGTTTGTTTGCACTGTGTTATGTTTTAGTATTGCACTGCGTTTATGTATTGTTAGTGTTAATAAATTATATTGTTTATAACATATCTGAAGCCTGCGTTTCCCTGCGTCAGTTCACATACCTCTGGTCATACCCTGGAGCCCTGACAGTACCACAGATCCTTAGAGTACTGGAGCTCCTGGAAGACTTGGAATGGTTCCTGTGAGTTCTGTGAGTACTACAAATCCTAAGAGTTCTGGAACTCCTGGAAGACTCAGAATGGTTCCTGTGAGTACTATAAGTACTACAGATCCTAAGGGTCCTGGAACTCCTAAAAGACTCAGAATGGTTCCTGTGAGAACTGTAAGTACCACAGATCCTAAGAGTCCTGGAACTCCTGGAAGTCTTGGAATGGTTCCTGTGAGTACTGTGAGTACTACAGATACTAAGGGTCCTGGAACTCCTGGAAGACTCGGAACGGTTCCTGTGAGTACAGTGAGTACCACAGATGCTAAGAGTACTGGAACTCCTGGAAGACTCGGAATGGTATCTGTGAGTACTGTAAGTACTGGAGATCTCAGGAGTCTTGGAACTCCTAAAAGACCTGTTATGGATCTTATGAGCACAGTAACACCTTCATAGATGCATTAGAGTGAAAACGTTTTGTCCCCTTTGGACAGGAGGGTGTAAGTTGCAGGAACACCAGGTGAAAATAAAGAGAAAAAAACTGCAATATAATGATTTTCTGCTCTTGGTTTAGATTCACTTTTAGAAGGAATTTGTGCAGCGCCAAAGTGAAGAATCCCCCTGACCGGGATGAGGGACTGATGGCAAGGTGATTGATGGTCTTGCATGGAGCCCCCAAGCATGCAGCTTCTTGGAACCCCTAATAAAAGGAACGTCCTCAGGGGTGACTTTGTATGAAGAATGTGTCAGGTCACCGTGTCCATGTACAAAGCTTCCTGGTCATTCCTCATACAGACATTTATCATGTGTAATCAGCGTGATGGCCTTGAGGGGCTTCTTCAGATTTATGAGTCTTCCACAAAGACGGTCCATTTCTCTGGTCTCTCCTGTATATCACCGAAACTTTACTGGAGAAACCTTACTGATCACTGCTCTGCTGGATTAGATGTTTAGTGTACAATAGACTTTGGAACAGTAACTATTTCTGTCAAATGTTTGGGAAATGTTATCCTGCTTCCTGTTTGTGTGACAACCTTAGACAGCAAGACAAGAAACATGGTTGTCTTCACACAAAGTCACCCCCGAGGACATTCCTTTTATTAGGGGTTCCAAAAAGCTGCAAGCTTGGGGGCTCCATGTAAGACCATCAATCACCATGCCATCAGTCCCTCCTGTGACAACCTTAGCAGGACAAGAAACATGGGGAGTGGTTGTCACAAGAAAGTAAAAATAACCAGAGGTTCTAGCCCATCTATGTTTCTAGGGAAAACGTGTTTTCTTGCAGTAGATATCCCCATCTTTGGTCATGAAAAAAGCAAAATGTCCTCAACAAGGTGAAATAAAAACTTTCTTCTTTAATGTATGCAAGGAGTAAAATATTCCATAGAGCAGGCTATGAATAAGGTCTTTTGACTGAAACGCGTTAGTGTTGGTTGCTCTATGGAATATTTTACTTCTTGCATACAATAAAGTTTTTATTTCACACGTTTTCCCCAGAAACATAGATGGGCTAGAACCTCTGGTTATTTTTACTTTCTTTAACTCTAACCCTAACCCCAATGCTAACCCTAACCCCAACTTTAACTCTAACCCCAACTTTAACTCTAACCCCAACTTTAACTCTAACCCTAATTCTAACTCTAACCCTAACCCCAACTCTAACCCTAACCCCAACTCTAACCCTAACCCCAACTTTAACTCTAACCCCAACCCCAACTCTAACCCCAACCCCAACTCTAACCCTAACCCCAACTCTAACCCTAACCCCAACTCTAACCCTAACCCCAACTCTAACCCCAATGCCAACCCTTAACCCCAATGCTAACCACAACTCTAACCCCAACTCTAACCCCAACTCTAACTCTAACCCTAATGCTAACCCCAACTATAACCCCAATGCTAACCCCAACTCTAACCCCAATGCCAACCCTTAACTCTAACCCCAATGCTAACCACAACTCTAACCCCAACTCTAACCCCAATGCCAACCCTTAACTCTAACCCCAATGCTAACCCTAACTCTAACCCCAACTCTAACTCTAACCCTAACTCTAACCCCAACTCTAACTCTAACCCACTGCTAACCCTAACTCTAACTCCAATGCTAACTCTAACTCTAACCCCAACTCTAACTCCAATGCTAACTCTAACCCCAACTCTAACCCTAACCCAATGCTAACCCCAACTCTAACCCTAACCCAATGCTAACCCCAACTCTAACTCCCACTCTAACGCTATCCCTAACTCTGACCCCAACTCTAACTCTAACCCCAACTCTAACCCTATTTCTAACCCTAACTCTAACCCTAACGATATCCCTAACTCTAACCCCACCTATAACTCTAACCCTAACCCCAACTCTAACCCTAACTCTAACCCTAACCCCCAACCACAAAATGAGGCAAAAACACGTGTTCAAAAACGCAAAATGCACCACAAAACACTCCGGAAAAACACATCAATACTAACCCAAATGCTAAACCTAACACCAATCCTAACTCTAAGCCTAGTGCTAACACTAATGCTCCTGCCAATTGTGCCAGTAATCCTAATGCTGTCCCCAATACTGTTATGATGGTCACATGGCTTTGCTGATAAAGGATACAGTAGGTGTTAGGATAAGGCCCCTTTCACATGGGCGATTTTTCAGGTGGACCAGATCAGATGGTTCATGTACAGTATCTTTATGGACTGGGGGGGGGGGGTATAAATGAACTTATGTCTGTTTAAACCCACCTACCCCCAATCCGATACAATTTAAAAAAAATGGAAGGGGATTTGTTCCTCTTGAGTCTAGGGCAGTGGTGGGCAACCTTTTTTTTCAACTGAGCCAAATCTCGCCAAAACCACGATTGAAATTTATTTTGAGAGCCACATTTTTAAAACTGAAAATACATCCCCCATATAGTAATTCATCCCCCATAGTAATTCATCCCCCATATAGTAATTCATCCCCCATATAGTAATTCATCCCCCATAGTAATTCATCCCCCATAGTAATTCATCCCCCCTATAGTAATTCATCCTCCCTATAGTAATTCATCCCCCATATAGTAATTCATCCCCCATAGTAATTCATCCCCCATAGTAATTCATCCCCCATATAGTAATTCATCCCCCATAGTAATTCATCCCCCATAGTAATTCATCCCCCATATAGTAATTCATCCCCCATATAGTAATTCATCCCCCATATAGTAATTCATCCCCCCTATAGTAATTCATTCCCCATATTGTGTCAATTCACTTACCTTTGCTCCGCGCGTTCCTCTCGCCGTGTTCCCGCGCAGTTCCGGTCTTCAGGGCGGACTGTGAGAGGAGATGAGTTCGTCACGCTGCCCCGCCTACATCCTGACAGCCAATGTTTGCCACGCTCCGCGGGCCGGATTAAAAGGTCCTCCGGGCCGTAGTTTGCCCATTGCTGGGCTAGCTGCAGAGTCCTGACTTTTGTGGCGGCCGCCCGAGAGGAGGGAGGGGAGCGGGCGCCCGGCACACAGAAGAGCCGCATTGAAGTATGTAAAGAGCCGCATGTGGCTCGCGAGCCGCGGCTTGCCGACCACTGGTCTAGGGGATCGGACTGGAGGGCAGTCTGGTGTAGCCGGAGACAGCTGGTCCATTTACACCCAACCACCCATAGAGCAGAGTGGGCTGTTTGTGTCCACTTGGCATAAACTGAGCAGACACGGACCTGTCATCCACCTGCTCTGCTCCAATCAGCAGGAGATCTGTCCACTGAGCAAATTGGATTCCGTCCCGTGTGAAAGGGGCCTTAGTGTTAGCGTTAGGGTTAGGATTGGCTTTGTTTACCAACAAAGCTGTTGCTCACCACATTAGTTCTGACTTGGAATTCACACAACTTTGTCAGAAAACCAAGTCAAGCGATTTCTTTATCACCAGAAAATGTTTCATATGGTGAACTTGGAGGCTAATTTAAGTAACACAGAAAGGCTTACAATCAGTGTCAGAGAGTGTCACCAGGGTAGGAAGTGAGAGGAAATCTAAATGGAGACACAAGCAGAAAAACCCTATTCCCCAGTCCATCTTACGGACACAGTACAGTGACACCCGGTGATGTCATTACAGTCAGGGGTGTATTTACCACAAGGCAAACAAGGCAGTTGCCTAGGGTGGCATTTTTCAGGGGGGCAGCTGCATTTTTCAGGGAGGCAGCAGCATTTTTCAGGGGGGCAGTGCCATCCCCTGAAAGAAGGAAAGAAAGAAGGGACACGCGCAGCACGGGGGACCAGGTGGGATCTGAGAGAGGCTGCGGGCTCCTTGATGGTGTATGCAGAGCCTGACTCTTGTTCCTAGGGAGCTGTGAAAGTGGGTGTCTAATCGCTTGCCAGGGTGGGGGGGGGGGTTTGCCAGTGTATGGGGGGTGGCGGTAGTGGAAGGCTCTCTAAGGTGGGGGTGGGCGGGGGACTGGGGTGTTGTTGGTTAATGTCAGGCTGTCTTCCTGGGGAAGGGTGATGTTGGCTGGTGTCAGGGTCTCTCCATGGGGGTTGTGTTGCCTAGGGCAGCATGAAACTTAAATACACCACTGATTACAGTATATCTGCAGGGAGGTGAGTACAGTGACACCCGGCGATGTCATTACACCTGCAGGGAGGTGAGTACAGTGACACCCGGTGATGTCATTACACCTGCAGGGAGGTGAGTACAGTGACACCCGGTGATGTCATTACACCTGCAGGGAGGTGAGTACAGTGACACCCGGTGATGTCATTACACCTGCAGGGAGGTGAGTACAGGGACACCCGGTGATGTCATTACACCTGCAGGGAGGTGAGTACAGGGACACCCGGTGATGTCATTACACCTGCAGGGAGGTGAGTACAGGGACACCCGGTGATGTCATTACACCTGCAGGGAGGTGAGTACAGGGACACCCGGTGATGTCATTATACCTGCAGGGAGGTGAGTACAGTGACACCCGGTGATGTCATTATACCTGCAGGGAGGCGAGTACAGGGACACCCGGTGATGTCATTATACCTGCAGGGAGGTGAGTACAGGGACACCCGGTGATGTCATTATGTCTGCAGGGAGGTGAGTACAGGGACACCCGGTGATGTCATTATGTCTGCAGGGAGGCGAGTACAGTGACACCCGGTGATGTCATTATACCTGCAGGGAGGCGAGTACAGTGACACCCGGTGATGTCATTATACCTGCAGGGAGGCGAGTACAGTGACACCCGGTGATGTCATTATACCTGCAGGGAGGCGAGTACAGTGACACCCGGTGATGTCATTATACCTGCAGGGAGGCGAGTACAGTGACACCCGGTGATGTCATTATACCTGCAGGGAGGTGAGTACAGGGACTGGGGAAGTGGTTGAAGGGTTGTATGAATTCAGTAATGGATGGAGAGAGTTTAGAGTTGGATGGGATGAGCTCTGAGTTGGGTGTGTAAATTATTTGATGGGTGGAGCATATACACTGATGAATGGAGTTGGCTCAGTGATGAATGGTTTGAATGCAGTGATGGGTGAAGTGAATTCGGTGATGGGTGGAGTGAGTTCAGAGCAGATGGTGTAAGCTCAGAGGTGGGTGAATGAGTTCATTGATGGGTGGAGTGAGTGTAATGATTGGTTGAGTGGGTTCAGTGATGGATGGAGTTGAGTGGGTTCAGTGATGGATGGAGTTGAGTGGGTTCAGTGATGGGTGGAGTGAATGCACTGATGGGTTGAGTGGGTTCAGTGATGGATGGAGTGAATGCACTGATGGGTTGAGTGGGTTCAGTGATTGGTGGAGTGAGCGTACTGATGGGTTGAGTGGGTTCAGTAATGGGTGGAGTGAGTGCACTGATGAGTTGAGTGGGTTCGGTGATGGATGTGGTAAGTGCAATTATGAATTGAGTGTTCTGGATGGATGAAGTTGAGTGGGTTCAGTGATGGGTGGAGTGAGTGTACTGATGGGTTGAGTGGGTTCAGTAGTGGGTGGAGTGAATGTTCATGTACTAATGGGTTGAGTGGGTTCAGTGATTGGTGGAGTTAGTGTACTGATGGGTTGAGTGGGTTCAGTGATGGATGGAGTGAGTGTACTGAGGGGTTGAGTGGGTTCAGGGATGGATGGAGTTGAGTGGGTTCAGTGATTGGTGGAGTTGAGTGGGTTCAGTGATGGATGGATTTAAGTGGGTTCAGTGATTGGTGGAGTTGAGTGGGTTCAGTAATTGGTAGAGTGAGTGTACTGATGGGTTGAGTGGGTTCAGTGATTGGTGGAGTGAGTGTACTGATGGGCTGAGTGAGTTCAGTGATTGGTGGAGTGAGTGTACTGATGGGCTGAGTGGGTTCAGTGATTGGTGGAGTGAGTGTACTGATGGGTTGAGTGGGTTCAGGGATGGATGGAGTTGAGTGGGTTCAGTGATGGGCTGAGTGGGTTCAGGGATGGATGGAGGTGAGTGGGTTCAGTGATGGGTTGAGTGGGTTCAGGGATGGATGGAGTTGAGTGGGTTCAGTGATGGGCTGAGTGGGTTCAGGGATGGATGGAGGTGAGTGGGTTCAGTGATGGGCTGAGTGGGTTCAGTGATGGATGGAGTGGGTTCAGTGATTGGTGGAGTTGAGTGGGTTCAGTGATGGGCGGAGTGGGTTCAGTAATGGGTGGAGTGATGGTTACAGTGGAGGGTGGAGGTTGCTATGAGGCCATCATGGGGTTAATGGTTGCTCCCAGCAGCAGATTGTCAGTTGAGGGGTTATGGAGTGATGGCACCAGGCGGGCAGGTTGCGGTTGGTTGGGGGATCAGTGATGTCAGTGTTTGTCCCCAATCAGGCGGCCAGTGAAGGAGGGGGGATGGGGAGGGGGGTGCAGTGATCAATCCATAGTGGAGATCAGGCAGCATTGCACAGGAATGGGCCTCCCTGGCCTCCCTATAGGTGTGCATGCTGCTTGTTCATTCCTGCCGGCCGCTGGGTGGTGTGTTAGCTGCCACTTTGTATCATCAGGGCCCTCAATGCTGGGCCTCTTCATCCCCCTGTCCTCTATGCTGCACAATGGCATATAAAAGCCTCTTCCCTTTCTTAGTCCTGCATCACAAGGTGTGAAAAGTATTCCTCTTCTTGTAGAAACAGAAATGCAGAAACAGCGTCCTCAGCCCTTTTCCAAAAACGCACGGCATTGACCAGCACGGTGCCTTAAAAATGCAGCTAGGCTCACACCTTTGCATGTTGGGAACACATTCAAAATCGCACACCTTCCTGAAAAGCACAGAAATTCGCTGCCTTTCAGCAGACATGTGACGGTGTCATTAATTGTTGATGGCACCACCACACATCTGCTAACAGAAGCGTTTTAGCCCGTGCCAAACCGCATGGTCCTGCAGCACTGCGATTCGGTGTGGCAAGTTTTTGAAAAAGGGTCAGGGGCTTCTTTTCTGTGTTTCTTACATTTTGAACTAGCTTCACACTTACACGGTGCGGGAAATGCTGTGATCCCTGTGCGTTTCACACGCCGCCCGCAATCACACTGCCCTTGCAATCAATACATAGTCAACGACACCCCAAAACGCAGGTCACAAGTGCTGTGCGTTTGCCTCAGGATACAAACTGACCATGCGATCCGGATGTACGGGGTGTACGGAATGTACGGGGTGTACGGAATGTATGGGGTGTACGGGGTGTATGGGATGTACGGGGTGTACGAAATGTATGGGGTGTACAGGATGTATGGGATGTACGAAGATGTATGAGTTGTAGGAGGATATACAGGGTGTACGGGATGTAGGGGGTGTAGGTGATGTATGGGGTGTAGGGGATGTACAGGGTATATGGGATGTAGGGGGTGTACGGGGTGTAGGGGATGTACGGGGTATGCAGGATGTAGGGGTGTATGGAGTGTAGGGGATGTATGGGATGTACGAAGATGTATGAGTTGTAGGAGGATGTACGGGGTGTACGGGATGTAGGGGGTGTAGGTGATGTATGGGGTGTAGGGGATGTACAGGGTATATGGGATGTAGGGGGTGTATGGGATGTAGGGGGTGTACGGGGTGTAGGGGATGTACAGGGTATGCGGGATGTAGGGGGTGTATGGAGTGTAGGGGATGTATGGGATGTACGAAGATGTATGAGTTGTAGGAGGATATACGGGGTGTACGGGATGTAGGGGGTGTAGGTGATGTATGGGGTGTAGGGGATGTACAGGGTATATGGGATGTAGGGGGTGTATGGGATGTAGGGGATGTACAGGGTATGCGGGATGTAGGGGGTGTATGGAGTATAGGGGATGTATGGGATGTACGAAGATGTATGAGTTGTAGGAGGATATACGGGGTGTACGGGATGTAGGGGGTGTAGGTGATGTATGGGGTGTAGGGGATGTACAGGGTATATGGGATGTAGGGGGTGTATGGGATGTAGGGGATGTACAGGGTATGCGGGATGTAGGGGGTGTATGGAGTGTAGGGGATGTACGGGGTGTAGGGGATGTACAGGATATACAGTCAAGCAGATATTCTGACAGGAAGCTTCAATAAACTATCACAGCACTCCACAGCGCCCCACAGCTTCATGGTAGTTCATTGAAAACTACAAGCTGACAGCTGCTAAGGCTGCTGGTACTTGCAGTTCATTCATTCTCGGAAGTCTGTGAATGAATGATGCAGCCTCGTGGGCGGAGCCCCGTATGGCCACGCAGTTTTCAAATTTGACAGATACGAGTAGCCTTCTCCCCGTTTTATCTGTCAGAGGGAGGGGGAGGGGGGGGCAGCAGGCAGTGGCTGTGGCTATGGGAACATATTACATGCTCCGCCCTTAGGGCGAGTTCACACTATAGAAACGCTGCCCAGATGCATTCTGGATGCATTTTTGCATGCGCGTTTCTGACACATGCACTGAAGTGAGACTGAAACAGCAGCTTCTCAAGGAAAGGTCGGGATTTTAGCCCATTTCTGTAGTTGTTCAACCATTGTGATTATATATTATCAATGTATAAAGGAATATTTTTGTTCCTGTCTTGTTGGTGCGTTCATATTTTTTTTTCGGCCTCATTTAACAATCAGTAACTGTCATGGTTGTTATGGAGTGGGCGGCCACCGTATCCTTAACAACCAGCAACTGTCATGGTTGTTAAGGAGCGGGCGGCTGCTGGCATCCTTAACAACCAGTAACTATTATGGTTGTTAAGGAGTGGGCGGCCACCGTATCCTTAACAACCAGTAACTGTCATGGTTGTTAAGGAGTGGATGGCTGCCATATCCTTAACAACCAGCAACTGTCATGGTTAAGGAGCGGGCGGCTGCTGTCGTCCTTAACAACTAGTAACTATTCTGGCTGTTAAGGAGTGGGCGGCCACAGTATCCTTGACAACCAGTAACTGTCATGGTTGTTAAGGAGTGGGCGGCCACAGTATCCTTAACAACCAGCAACTGTCATGGTTGTTAAGGAGCGGGCAGTGGCTGGCATCCTTAACAACCAGTAACTATCATGGTTGTTAGGAAGAGGGTGGCTGTTTGGCGTCCTTAACAACTGATGGGGCCGCAGCTGTCAGCGGAGTCATACACACTGAAAGCATTAATAAATAAACATTACCATTGTGAGTGAAAACAAATAAACAACACAAAACTATTCCCTCATAAAATAAAAACACCAAAGACAGAATGCAGGGGGCCAAAATAGGAGATAATAATAATAATAATTACACCGGCAAACACAAATCTCCGGAGTATAATAATATTAATAATATAACTAAGTAATAATAATTATGATAATAGTAATATAATGACAATAATATAACAACACAAGCAATGACAGTAATAATAAGGATAACAATGATGATAAGTGGAGCTCCACCCAAAAGGGGAAATTCCGCTTTAACGACTTGTCCCCCACTCCCCAATTTCGACAAGTATCCGCTCCCACTTCGGCTCCGACTGCCTAGGCAATCGGAAGTGGAAGTTCTCCTCCCCCTCGCATATGTGCAGTGGGCACCCGGCTGTGGTGAGGACACCGTGGGACTGAGGGACAGGTAAGTGGCTGTTTTTTTAAAAGTCAGAAGCTACAGTTTTTGTAGCTGCTTTTATTTTTTTCACTGTAGACTGGAGCCCCGCCTTAATGATAATAATAATAATAAAATAATGTCCATCATAACAATAATAATGACAAAGATAATAATAATAAACATGATAACAATCACAATGATGATAAGAATAATGTGAATTCTTCATGCCCCCCCCTCGGATATCTCTACATAGACTATATTGCCAAAAGTATTGTCCCCGACCTCCCAATCATGTGATTCAGGTGTTCCTATCCCCTCCATGGCCACAGGTGTATACAATCATCCCCTAGGCATGCAGACTGCTTCTACAAACATTGGTGAAAGAATGGGTCGCTCTCAGGAGTTCAGTGACTCCAAGCGTGGTCCCGTGATAGGTGGTCACCTGTGCAATAAGTCCATCCGTGACATTTCCTGGCTACTAAATATTCCACGCTCAACTGTTAGTGGGATTATAACAAAGTGGAAGCAACTGGGAACAACAGCAACTCAGCCACCAAGTGGTAGGCCACGTCACATGACAGGGCGGGGTCAGCGCATGCTGAAGCGCACAGTGCGCAGAAGTCGCCAACTGTCTGCAGAGTCAATAGCTAAAGACCTCCAAACTTGGTGTGGCCTTCAGATGAGCCCAACAAAAGTGTGTAGAGAGCTTCATGGAATGGGTTTCCATGGCCGAGCAGCTGCATCCAAGCCTTCCATCACCAAGTGCAATGCAAAGCGTTGGATGCCGTGGTGTAAAGCACGCTGCCACTGGACTCTAGAGCAGAGGAGACGTGTTCTCTGGAGTGACCAATCATGCTTCTCTGTCTGGCAATCCGATGGATTTCTCTGGGTTTGGCGGTGGCCAGGAGAACGGTACTTGCCTGACTGCATTGTGCCAAGTGTAAAGTTTGGTGGAGGGGGGATTATGGTGTGGGGTTGTTTTTCAGGGGTTGGGCTTGGCCTCCTAGTTCCAGGGAAGGGAACTCTTAAGGCGACATTTTGGATAATTTCATGCTCCCAACTTTGTGGGAAGAGTTTGGGGATGGCCCCTTCCTGTTCCAACATGACTGCCCACCAGTGCACAAAGCAAGGTCCATAAAGACATGGAGGAGCCAGTTTGGGGTGGAGGAACTTGACTGTCCTGCACAGAGTCCTGACCTCAACCCCATAGAACACCTTTGGGATGAATTAGAGCGGAGACTGTGAGCCAGGCCTCCTCCCCCGACATCAGTGCCTGACCTGACAAATGTGCTTCTGGAAGAATGGTCCAACCTTCCCATAGACACCCTCCTAAACCTTGTGGACGGCCTTCCCAGAAGAGTTGAAGCTGTTATAGCTGCAAAGGGCGGGGCCAACTCAATATTGAACCCTACGGACTAATGCAGGCCCCTCCCACCAGCCATGATCTGCTTGCATTGCATAGAGAGGCATAGAGACCCAGTGATGACATCGCTGGGTGTACAATTAAGGGTGTAATGATGTTTAGAATTGTCATTATGATGATGAGATGGGAAAGGAGGAACCAGGGAAGGTCATACCCGGAGCAGACTCAACTTCAGCTGTAAAAGCTGGCAATGAACGGGTTAAAGATGGGAAAATCCGGCAGAGAAAGGGTTAAATCCCCTCTATGGGACGGTGAAGAGGACCCCGGGGAAGGATCAGGGGGTGAAACATGTCAGGCTGTCTTCGCCGGCCGGTGATGGGAAGTTGGGAGGATACAATGTGACAAGTGCGCGGTCCCGCCCCTCGGGGGAGGAGCCAACACATCCGCAGGGATGCCGGGGATGCGCCGATCAGAGGAGCCGGGGATGGAGCAGCCGGAGGATCGGGGGACGCTCGGGGAGGCGAGGAGATCCGGGGGGAGCTGATCGATCGATCCATGGATGGATTAATACCGAGCGCAGCATGAGAGATCCGGGACTATTCACCTCCCTGGTGAGTACCTACCTTTCCTTATAATGGCCACCTACAGGCACATACCTACCACCCCCCATCATAATGCCTACCCATAGACACCTACCTACCACCCCCCATCATACTGCCCACCCATAGACACCTACCTACCACCCCCCTAGAGACACCTAACTACCACCTCCCCATCATACTGCCCACCCAGAGACACCTACCATCCCCCCATCATACTGCCCACCCATAGACACCTACCTACCACCCCCATCATACTGCCCACCTATAGACACCTACCTACCACCCCCCCATCATACTGCCCACCCATAGACACCTACCTACCACCCCCATCATACTGCCCACCCATAGACACCTCCCTACCACCCCCATCATACTGCCCACCCATAGACACCTACCATCCCCCCCCATCATACTGCCCACCCATAGACACCTACCATCCCCCCATCATACTGCCCACCCATAGACACCTACCATCCCCCCATCATACTGCCCACCCATAGACACCTACCTACTATCCCCCACCCCATCATACTGCCCACCCATAGACACCTACCTACCACCCCCAACCCATCATACTGCCCACCCATAGACACCTACCTACCATCCCCCCATCATACTGCCCACCCAGAGACACCTAACTACCACCCCCCCATCATACTGCCAACCCAGAGACACCTAACTACCACTCTCACCTCCCCCCCACCCCTACCTACTACTCCCAACATACTGCCCACCCATAGACACCTAACTACTACTCCCATCATAGTACCCACCCATAGACACCTAACTACTACTCCCATCATACTACCCACCCATAGACACCTAACTACTACCCCCATCATACTACCCACATATAGACACCTAACTACTACTATCACCCCCCACCTCTACCTACTACTACCCCCATCATACTGCCCACCCATAGACACCTAACTACTACCCCCACCATATTGCCCACCCATAGACACCTAACTACTACTATCACCCCCCACCTCTACCTACTACTACCCCCATCATACTGCCCACCCATAGACACCTAACTACTACCCCCACCATATTGCCCACCCATAGACACCTAACTACTACTATCACCCCCCACCTCTACCTACTATTACCCCCATCATACTGCCCACCCATAGACACCTACCTACTACTACCCTCATAATACTGCCCACCCATAGACATCTACCTACTACTACCCCCATCATATTGCCCACCCATAGACACCTACCTACTACTACCCTCATAATACTGCCCACCCATAATCATCTACCTACTACTACCCCCATCATACTGCCCACCCATAATCCTCTACCTACTACTACCCCCATCATACTGCCTATGCATAGACACCTGCCTATTACTACCCACCTATAAGCACCTACCTACTACTACCCCCACCATACTGACCACCCATAGACACCTACCTACTACAACTGCCCACCCATAGACACCTAACTACTACTCTCATCATTCTGCCCACCTATACACACCTACCTACTACCCCCATAATGCTGCCCACCCATAGACACCTACATACTACCCACACCATACTGCCTACCCATAGACACCTAACTACTTCTGCTGCCCACCCATAGACACCTAACTACTACTCTCATCATTCTGCCCACCTATAGACACCTACCTACTACTACTGCCCACCCATAGACACCTAACTACTACTCTCATCATTCTGCCCACCTATAGACACCTACCTACTACCCCCATAATACTGCCCACCCATAGACACCTACCTACTACTACCCCCGTAATACTGCTCACCTATAGCCACCTACATACTACCCACATCATACTGCCCACCCATAGACACCTACCTACTACTACCCACCCATAGACACCTACCTACTACTACCCACCCATAGACACCTACCTACTACTACCCACCTATAGACACCTACCTACTACTCTCATCATACTGCCCACCTATAGACACCTACGTCCCTTCATCATACTGTTCACCTATACACAGCTACCTGATCCCAACAGATTGTCCACCTATAGACACCTACCCGTCCTTATACTCTCCACCTATAGACATCTACCTGATCCAAACAGACTGCCTAACTATAGAGACTTACCTGTTCTCATAATACTGTCCACTCATAGACACCTACTCCCATTTATCTTACTGTCCACCTATAGACCCCTACCTCTGTTCATCATAATGTCCACCTATAGACACCTACCCCCATTTATCTTACTGTCCACCTATAGACACCTACCTCTGTTCTTCATATTGTTCACCTATAGACACCTACCTTATCTCATCATACTGTCTAATCATAAACACCTTTCTGAATTCAGTATTCTGACCACCCATTGACACCTACCTGGTCTCATCATACTGTCCACCCACAGGCACCTACTTACCATCGTCATACTGCCCACCTGTAGACACCTACCTCCACCCCTCCTTATTATTTGCCCAAGCTCACAAATGCCTACTTGCCCCCTCTCTTCACTGACATAAATGTCACCAACCTGGCCCCTTATATAGTAGAGACACCTGTCCCCCTCCTCCTTACTGTCGTGTCTCTGGAAGGATTCCTACCTGAAAGCAGTAAGAGATACTGACTGATCACCTACCTGTCCTGTGGTGGAACATGGAAACCTACTACCCCCCCCCCCCCCATCATTGTAGCCAGAGAGACACTAACTTCCCCCAGTAATGGAGAATGACCTATCCTTGTCTACCTTGTTTTCTTCATGACCCCCATTATTGTCATCTATGGCTCCCTCCGTTCTACATAGTCTTCTTGACTCAGGTCATCCCATTGGATGCGTCATCAGTGTATATCATCCATAGAATCCATGTGCTTTGCCCCATCATCTTGTAGAAAAGCCCCAGGATACTTCATATAGTACATCTATACGGGACCCTTCCCCCTTACAACCCCCAATGGTCCCTATCAATGACATCATCCATAGGACCCATCTACTGTACTTTGTCTTCCTATAGAACAGACCCAGGTCACCCCAGATCTGTGACCCCCTTCCTATATAATATCCTATAGAGTGCCTGGTGCACCCTATCATCATACATCATCCATAGAACCCATCCGCCGTACATCATCTTCCTATAGAATAGACCCAGGTCACCCTAGATCTGTGACCCCCTTCCTATATACTATGATCCTATAGAGTGCCCAGTGCTCCCTATCATTGTACATCATCCATAGAACCCATCCGCCGTACATCATCTTCCTATAGAATAGACCCAGGTCACCCTAGATCTGTGACCCCCTTCCTATATACTATGATCCTATAGAGTGCCCAGTGCTCCCTATCATTGTACATCATCCATAGAACCCATCTGCCGTACATCGTCTTTCTATAGAACAGACCCAGGTCACCCTAGATCTGTGACCCCCTTCCTATATAATATGATCCTACAGAGTGCCCAGTGCTCCCTATCATTGTACATCATCCATAGAACTCATCCATTGTACATTGTCTTTCTCTAGAACAGACCCAGGTCACCCTAGATCTATGACCCCCTTCCTATATAATATGATCCTATAGAGTGCCCAGTGCTCCCTGTCATTGTACATCATCCATAGAACCCATCTGCCGTACATCGTCTTCCTATAGAACAGACCCAGGTCACCCTAGATCTGTGACCCCCTTCCTATATAATATGATCCTGTAGAGTGCCCGGTGCTCCCTATCATCATACATCATCCATAGAACCCATCCATTGTACATTGTCTTCCTCTAGAACAGACCCAGGTCACCCCAGATCTGTGACCCCCTTCCTATATACTATGATCCTATAGAATGCCCGGTGCTCCCTATCATCATCCATCATCCATAGAACCCATCCGCCGTACATCATCTTCCTGTAGAAGTCATGCAGGTCACACAGTAGGATAAATCAATGTACGCCTTCTGTCTAATATCTGTGTGCCTGTAGGCTGGCCGAGTGCCGAGAACATCGTATAATCCCCTATGATACATCATTGGATTCTGTATATGAAATATGATGGTGTCAGACACATTGCTGATAATAAGTCCCATGGTACAGGTGTATAGATCTCTGTATGTGACATATATACTGTATTATAGAAGGAACATCAAGTACAATGTACATGATAAGCCCAGGTACAGGTGTACCCTTTTCTGTATGTGCTGTGATGTACAGTATATACTGTATTATAGAAGGATTGTACTGAGCACATTGTAGATAATAAGCCCCCTGGTACAGAAGTATAGATCTCTGTATGTGACGTATATACTGTACTATAGAAGGAACATCCGATACATTGTAGATAATAAGCCCCCTGGTACAGAAGTATATACTGTACTACAGAGGGAACATCCGATACATTGTAGATAATAAGCCCCCTGGTACAGGTGTATATACTGTACTATAGAGGGAACATCCGTTACATTGTAGATAATAAGCCCCCTGGTACAGAAGTATAGATCTCTGTATGTGACGTATATACTGTACTATGGAAGGAACATCCGATACATTGTAGATAATAAGCCCCCTGGTACAGAAGTATAGATCTCTGTATGTGACGTATATACTGTACTATAGAAGGAACATCCGATACATTGTAGATAATAAGCCCCCTGGTACAGGTGTATATACTGTACTATAGAGGGAACATCCGTTACATTGTAGATAATAAGCCCCCTGGTACAGAAGTATAGATCTCTGTATGTGACGTATATACTGTACTATAGAGGGAACATCCGATACATTGTAGATAATAAGCCCCCTGGTACAGGTGTATAGATCTCTGTATGTGACGCATATACTGTACTATGGAAGGAACATCCGATACATTGTAAATAATAAGCCAGTTTACAGATGTATAGATCTCTGATGTGTTTACTGTATTATAGAAGGAGTGTCGGACACAATGTAGATAATAAGCCCCCCAGTACAAGTATATAGATGTATATAGGTGTTATGAGGTATACATTTTATAATGAGTGTTGGGCACATTGTATATTAATAAGCCCCCTGGAACAGGTATATAAAGTTCTGTATGTCCTTTATTGGATGTATATACTGTATTATATAAGGAATGCTATACACAATGTTGATAATAAGCCCCCTTTACAGATATATAGATTGGATGTATATACTGTATTATATAAGGAGCGCCGTACACAATGTAGATAATAAGCCTCCTGTACAGGTATATAAAGTTCTGTATGTGCTTTATTGTATGTATATACTGTATTATAAAAGGAGTTTCGTGCACATTGAAGATAATAAGCCCCCTGTACAGGTATATAGATTGGATGTATATACTATATTATATAAGGAGCTCCGTACACAATGTAGATAATAAGCCCCCTGTACAGGTATATAGATTGGATGTATATACTGTATTATATATATAAGATGTGCCCGGACACAATGTAGCTAATAAGCCCCCTGGAACAGGTATATAGGTGTCATGTATATACTGTATTATATAAGTAGCGCCGTACACAATGTAGATAAGTCCCCTGTACAGGTATATAGATTGGATGTATATACTGTATTATATAAGGAGTGTCATACACAATGTAGATAATAAGCCCCCTGTACAGGTATATAGGTGTGATGTATATACTGTATTATATAAGGAGCGTCAGACATTGTAGATAATAAGCCCCCTGTACAGGTATATAGGTGTGATGTATATACTGTATTATATAAGGGGTGCCATACACAATGTAGATAATAAGCCCCCTGTACAGGTATATAGATTGGATGTATATACTGTATTATATAAGATGCGCCGGACACAATGTAGCTAATAATCCCCCTGGAACAGGTATATAAAGATCTGTATGTCCTTTAATGTATGTATATACTGTATTATATAAGGAGCGCCGTACACAATGTAGATAATAAGCCCCCTGTACAGGTATATAGGTGTGATGTATATACTGTATTATATAAGGAGCGCCGTACACAATGTAGATAATAAGCCCCCTGTACAGGTATATAGGTGTGATGTATATACTGTATTATATAAGGGGTGCCCTACACAATGTAGATAATAAGCCCCCCGTGCCGGTATATAGATGTGATGTATATACTGTATTATATAAGGGGTGCCATACACATTGTAGATAATAAGCCCCCTGTACAGGTATATAGGTGTGATGTATATACTATATTATATAAGGGGTGCCGTACACATTGTAGATAATAAGCCCCCTGTACAGGTATATAGGTGTGGTGTATATACTGTATTATATAGGGAGCGCTGTACACAATGTAGATAATAAGCCCCCTGTACAGGTATATAGGTGTGATGTATGTACTGCATTATATAAGGAGCTCCGTACACAATGTAGATAATAAGCCCCCCGTGCCGGTATATAGATGTGATGCATATACTGTATTATATAAGGAGCTCCGTACACAATGTAGATAATAAGCCCCCTGTACAGGTATATAGATTGGATGTATGTACTGCATTATATAAGGAGCGCTGTACACAATGTAGATAATAAGCCCCCTGTACAGGTATATAGGTGTGGTGTATATACTGTATTATATAGGGAGCGCTGTACACAATGTAGATAATAAGCCCCCCCGTGCCAGTATTTATAGTTGCTGTATGTACTGTATGAGTGTATTGGGTGTGGGTTGTGTTAGCGCTTTGCGACAATCCGCTCCTCGCTTGGCGTGACGTGTGTGATGTCATTGGAGGATGTTGGCACCCCGTCTCAGGTTGTTGTCCTGCCAGGTGTAATTATATCCTACCAGATAGTGGCGGCCGCGCCAGCGTTCTATTCCTCAATAACCCGCCGACGTTGCCAACGCATGTCCCAGAGGGACTACCAACACCTCTCCAATTCTCCGCCGACCCTGCTGGGTGTTTATATCTCAGTCTGCCATCTGTACCCCCCAGTCCCTGTTCCATGGTTGAGGCTGGCCGCACACGGCGGCAGATGCTGCAGAACCTCTTCCCTGTACGTCACATCTGTCAGTATGTGGAATGCTCAGTCTTGGGTTGGCATCCTGGGCGCCTGGTGGTGGGCCAATGCATCCCGCGTTGTAAGTGGCGGCGTGCATTAGTAACAGATGTGTTTTGCGTGCGCTCGGATGGCGATTTACGTTTTTACACTCGCCTCTATGGATAGGCACGCTTTTCCTCTTAATAGGGTGATTCATCAAATCCACAATCGCCACTGAGGTTTGCATAAACGGAAGGAATCTGCGCTAATTAACCCTTTGAGAGCAGCCTCGGCTCTGCGGCAGTTCCTGCTGTGCAGATTTTGCCTTCCAAGTTTGGTGTTGCGTTCACAAAATAACGCAACCGCATCAGATCTCTGCTGCATTGAAGTCCGTGTTACACTCCGTGCCGAAGAAAGGTGCGAGCGCTGGCTTGCGACAATGCCCGCCGCCCCAGGGACTTCGATGTGGGTCAATATTAAAGCAGCACTCTAGAGAACACTACTGCATCTGGTACCTGTACGGGGTTAATACCTGGAATGATATTATTCATTGTACAAATTGAATTTCACATTTACATGCAGGCCAAGCTGCCCAGCAAAAGTGCTAGTGGCTGGGGTTGGGACAAACCATGAGACAGTGCCGGGGGACCAACTAATTACAATAGTCAGATTTTGGCCATGGGATTTAAGCCTTGTGTAACTCCCTCTAGGTAAGCTAGATAGGATTTTTATGAGAGGCTGGGCAGCAGCCTGGGATGAGTCGGCCTGAGAGTGAGGTAGTGAGTTCACCTCAGGACAGGCTGGGAGGCTCTACAGGTCAGGGCTTCTGGAGCCCTCCCACCTTCCCAGAAACTTTGAGAACATTCTACAAGAGGGGTGGAGGAGAGGAGGAAGTCTAGATCTGCATGTTTGAGGGACCTTGGCCAAACCCCAGGCAGGAGGCCGGGCATGGTGAGCGGAGGACAACCCTTAAATGTGACAGAGCCTGAGGAGCAGTGGGCAGAGTCGGGTGGAAGATGGATTGAGAGAAGGCTTGAGTGTGGAACCTGAGAGGGGGCCCCAGGGAAGGGGACCTACCTACAGGCTGGTTGCTGGACAGGAGGATCTTCACTGTTCCACTGTCTCCTAGGGAGGACGGCCTGTGCAGCAGGGAAGGAGCCAGCCCAGTGTAAGGCCTGAAAGCAGCTACCAAACCACCATGTGGACAGGACAGTGTGAGTACTTCTACACCCCATGGGCCAGATATAGGGAGAGGTCAGTCAGCTGCAAGACCCAACTAGTTCTCATCCGGGACGACTTCACTGTTAGATCTTGGAATCTCTTGCCCAGGGATACCCTCAGTGCAGCCGGGTGAAGGAGGAAGGATTCATCTGGGGACTGAGGAGGTACATCAACGGGACTTCAGTGCTCGTAAAAAGACAGTTGCAATTTTTGATCCATGTTTTTGTACAGTATTGTTGCTAAGACATTTGTCCAAGTTTTGCAGTTCCTTGGGCATCCCTTATACCCCTAGACGCCACCCCGCATACCCCTAGACGCCACCCCGCATACCCCTAGACGCCACCCCGCATACCCCTAGACGCCACCCCGCATATCCCTAGACCCCATCCTGCATACCCCATCCCACATATCCCTAGACCCCATCCCGCATACCCCTTTCGATCCCATCCCGCATACCCATAGACCCCATCCCGCATACCCCTAGACCCCATCCAAGTTGTTAATCCCTTAATAAAAACAACAGCTCAAGGACTGTTTACTGAATCTGAATGTCCAAGTGTGGAAGATGTGTGTTGCCTGGCTGTGCAGAGCTTAGGGGGACCCAAACAAATCTAGCGGCCCTTCAGAGGGTAGCGCTACACTTGTATTACAAAGGAAAAATAAAACCCATTTCTGCAATTGCTTAAGGCGGAATGATATATAATATTGGTATAAATGGTGTCTGTCTGCCAGAAGCTGCCCAGAAAGATGGCATGTTATGGTGCGTACAGTACTGGTGTGAACGGGTCTGCAGTGTGTAGAAGTATACTCCAGGAATAATCGCCTGTTTTTCAGCTGCTACAATGAATTTATGGCATTTGTGTTCTCCTGTTTCGGCAGGTGTGTGCGGAAATACTCCTTCTGTTAAGGGGGTTTTGGCCCCGAACACGGATCTCAAATACAGATCTAAATAATCCGTGTGCATGGGCAGAGAGCGGATCTCGGAGGGCGAAAAAAACATGTGCCTCTGAATGCCATCTACTGCTGTCCACTGACACACCGCCGTCCACTGACACACCGCTGTCCAGTACCACTGCCATCTACTGACACCCCTTCTTCTACTAACATACTGCTGTCCAGTACCACCACAGTCTACTGACACACTGCCTTCTACTGACACCCCTCCATCTACTGACTTACTGCTGTCCAGTACCACTGCCATCTACTGACACACCGCCATCTACTGACCTATTGCTGTCCAATACCACTGCCACGTACTGACACACTGCAATCTGCTGACACACTGCTGTTCAGTACCACCGCCATTTGCAGACACACCACCACCTACTGTCACACTGCTGTCCAGTACCACTGCCGCCTACAAACACACTGCCATCTAATGACACACCGCTGCACAGTACCACTGCTGTCTACTGACACACTGCCATCTACTGACACACCACTGTGCAGTACCACTGCCACCTACTAACACACTGCCATCTACTGAAACACCACTGCGCAGTACCACTGCCACCTACTGACACACCGCCATCTACTGACATACTGCCGTTTACTGACACACTGCTGTCCAGTATCTCTGCTGTCTACTGACCTACTGCTATTTACTGACACACTGCTGTCCGGTACCACCGCCATCTGTCACACCACTGTCCAGTACCACCACAGTCTACTGACACACTACCATCTGCTGACACACTGCTGTCCAGTACCACCGCCATCTACTGACACACTGCCATCTACTGACACGCTGCTGTCCAGTACCATCGCCATCTACTGACACGCTGCTGTCCAGTACCACCGCCATCTACTGTCACACCGCTGTCCAGTACCACTGCCGCCTACTGACACACCACCATTTACTGACACACCGCCATCTACTGACACACTGCTGTACAGTACCACTGCCACCTACTGACACACCGTCATCTACTGACATACTGCCATCTACTGACACTGCTGTCCAGTACCCCTGCCATCAATTGACACACTGCTTCCTACTAACATACTGCTATTTACTAACACACTGCTGTCCAGTGCCACCACTGTCTACTGACACCACCATCTACTGACACATTCCTATGCAGTACCACTGCCGTCTACTGACACACCGCCATTTACTGACACACTGCTGGCCAGTACCACTGCCCTCTACTAACATACTGCCACTTACTGACACACTGCTGCCCAGCACCACTGCCATCTGACACACTGCCCTCTACTGACATACTGTCATTTACTGACACACTGATGTCCAGTACCACCACCGTCTACTGACACACCACTATCTACTGACACTGCTATCCAGTACCACTGCCATCTACTGACACACTGCCATTTTACTGGCACACAGCTGTCCAGTACCACCGCCATCTACTAACTCACCACTATCTACTGGCACTGCTATCCAGTACCACTGCCATCTACTGACATACAGCCATCTACTGACACACTGTTGTCCAGTACCACCGCCATCTACTGATACACCATCATTTACTGACACACAGCTGTCCAGTACCACTGCCATCTACCAACACACTGCTGTTTACTGACCCACTTTCATTTACAGTTCACTGTTGTCCAGTACATCTGCTATCTACTGACACACTGTCATTTACTGACACACTGCTGTCCAGTACCACTGCCATCTACTGACACACTGCTATTTGTGATACACTGTCATTTACTGACACAAATCTGTCCAATACCACTGTCATTTACTGACACACTGCTATTTACGACACACTGTCATTTACTGACACACATCTGTCCAATAACACTGACACACTGCTATCTGCTATCCAGTACCACTGCCGTCTACTGACACACCACCATCTACTTACACACTGCCATTTACTGACACACTGCTGTCCAGTACCACTGCCGTCTACTGACACACTGCTATTTACGACACACTGCCATTTACTGACACACTGCTGTCCAGTACCACTGCCGTCTACTGACACCACCATCTACTTACACACTGCCATTTACTGACACAATGCTGCTGTCCCCTGATGTTCTGACTTACACTGTTTGTATTCTAACATAGTGCCCCCCACTGACAGAGCCGTCCTCTCATACGGTGACACACACTGACACAATGTCCTAGTCGGGAAGGATTGGCAGGCCTTTAGATGGATATATTTGCAGAACCACAAAATGATTGCCATGTATTTGTAGTCGATCCTTCTACACCCCGATCTCCACCACTGTCAGTGCGCTCTCCATCAGGCTGTGTGGGGTCACCCTTAAAGTACATTGATTGTTAAATCTCGCTTGAACCGACAGAGCAAACATTCCTTTTATTGTCTATGAAGTCTTCAGACAAAAAGATGTCGTCATTTTCACCTGTGTTCCTTTTTAAGAAAAGTAGCATTGCTTTATTTTATTTTTTATTTTTTCATTCCATCAATTGTTCCATTTACAATGACACTAAAATGCTGTTTCTGGTACAAAGCACAGAAAAGCTATTTTGCAAATGAAAAAAATGTTATTTTTCTTAATTGTTCACATTTTATATTTTCTTGCTTTGTGACTTTTAAAAAAAAAATGTAACGATCAAAATGAATGAAAATTTCAAAATAAAAAAATGAAAAATGATCTGTAGAAAAAAAATAGAAATAAAAAAAAATAATGAGCAGAAAAATAATAGCCAAGTGGAGAAGGGAATAAAGGAGGGAATCAAGGCTGATTACTGTTAATAAGGGGTTAAATAGGAATAATTTTTAAAAGGTTTTAGTTTTTATTTATTTATGTAACATTCACATCAAAGACCACACATTTGAATACAATAGTAAATACAATGTAACAATACACCGTTACATTGCATTTACTCAATGGCAGGTAGACTTATTAAGTTTTATCTCCTGCCTTTAAAGTGTTACTAAACCCCCAGCAGTACAATCAGTCTGTAGATGCAGCAAAGCATGCTTGTTATACTCACTGTGGAACCTAAGGGGTTAATCCTCTGCATTGTGTAAAAAGGCTGTTTGATCCTGTCTTCTCTGATCCTCCCCTTCTTCTGTCCCCAATCCATCTGCTGATAATATAGAGCCCTAAGAGACACCCTGTACTTCCTGAGTTTGGTGTGTATTGCTAGATCAGCACAGCACACTGTCCAGACAGAGTTCAGGGGTCATGCAGCCTCAAAGGACAGCCAGATATGATCCTCCCCATCTTCCAGTGCCCCCCTCTTATCTCCTGATAAGATATATCATGTGGAGACATTCTGCACATGCTCAGTTTGGTGTGTATTGCTAGAGAGGTTTTTTTTTTTTTTTTTTTTTGGGAGAGAACATGTGATCAGCACAGGGCCAATCAGCACTGTCCAGACAGAGGGTCAGGGGTCCTGCATCCTCCTAGAGCAGAAAGAAAACTCTTCCTACAAGCTTTAACCAGTGCTCTGCTAAAGTCACAAGACTGTTATATACTGCTGAAGATGAAAGGTATTTAGCCATTTATATGTACTAAAATAATTGCATTTCCATGTTGTGTGTACTGTGGGAGAGCGGATATAGTGAATGCAGGGTCCGGGGAGAGCGGATATAGTGAATGCAGGGTCCGGGGAGAGCGGATATAGTGGATGCAAGGTCCGGGGAGACCGGATATAGTGGATGCAGGGTCCGGGGAGACCGGATATAGTGGATGCCGGGTCCGGGGAGAGCGGATATAGTGGATGCCGGGTCCGGGGAGAGCGGATATAGTGAATGCGGGGTCCGGGGAGAGCGGATATAGTGAATGCGGGGTCCGGGGAGAGCGGATATAGTGAATGCGGGGTCCGGGGAGAGCGGATATAGTGAATGCGGGGTCCGGGGAGAGCGGATATAGTGAATGCGGGGTCCGGGGAGAGCGGATATAGTGAATGCGGGGTCCGGGGAGAGCGGATATAGTGAATGCGGGGTCCGGGGAGAGCGGATATAGTGAATGCGGGGTCCGGGGAGAGCGGATATAGTGAATGCGGGGTCCGGGGAGAGCGGATATAGTGAATGCGGGGTCCGGGGAGAGCGGATATAGTGACTGCGGGGTCCGGGGAGAGCGGATATAGTGACTGCGGGGTCCGGGGAGAGCGGATATAGTGAATGCGGGGTCCGGGGAGAGCGGATATAGTGAATGCGGGGTCCGGGGAGAGCGGATATAGTGAATGCGGGGTCCGGGGAGAGCGGATATAGTGAATGCGGGGTCCGGGGAGAGCGGATATAGTGAATGCGGGGTCCGGGGAGAGTGGATATAGTGAATGCGGGGTCCGGGGAGAGCGGATATAGTGAATGCAGTTTAGTAACACTTTTAGGACCGGTTCACGCTATAGAAATGCAGCTCAAATGCGTTCCGGATGTGTTTCTGCATGCACATTTTTGACACGTTTAGGTGCATTTTTGATGCATTCCAGTTCATTTTTTCCCTCTTTTTCCTCAAATGAAATAAGGATTAGTGCACTCCAGTGCATTTTTGATGTGGTTTACTGCATTCCAGTGCAGTTCTGTGCAGAAAAAAATGCAGCCTGTTCTGCTTTTTTTTTTTTTTTCTTTTTTCTGCAACCGGAACGCACTGGAACTGCAAGCACTGATGTGAACTACGACAATGACAACCATATCACCTATTTCTGTGCGTTTTGGATGGAGAAAAAAAACAAATGAAATGCATGTAGTGTGAACTGGCCCTAAATTCTGAAGTGGTTCGGCATTGCACAAAGGATGAGGAGAACCAAGAAAGTGGGATGGTTTAGGTGAAGTTTAGCCAAAGTTCTCATTTTTCCTTTGGTTTGAGGACGCAGGCCACATCAGAGGTGTCAGTGGGCCACGGGTTGAGCCCCCCCTGATGTAGATGATCGGAATTGAGAATCAAAGGATAGTTGAATTTGTAGACCTCTGAAGATTTCGAAGTTGGGAAATTTGTACTGTTCCCAAAAAGTAGGAGATGACTTCAGGGTGGTAGAGGAGGTCAAATGATGCAGCCTGTTGAGGTTCAAGGTTGCCCATACCGGAAATGCCGGGTAGAATGATGGGTGCTTGAGGAAAGAGAGAAGCTCCATGTGAGGAGCAGGGGAGGACTGACAACTTATGGGGCCCCCGGGCAATAGGAGATCATGGGGCTCCTGTGCCCTTGACCACACTCAAAGCACTCCCAAAAAAGCCTATAAAAAAGGTACCAAGGGCATTTCTTGGGGCCCCCTACTGACGCCGGGCCCTTGGGCAGTGCCCGAGTGCTCGAATGGTCAGTCCACCCCTGGTGAGGAGAGGGCAGCCCAGAGAAGCCACAAAGCCTGTCCCACAGACTGAGGAGATGAGGGGGACTGGACTGGTCACACTTTTCTAATCCGGTGGCTTAGGATGATGTCTAGAGTGAGAGGGTCCCAGTCTGCAGTCTCCAAGACCACTCTTGTTTAATGTATTATTTTGTCGGTCGTTGTACAGACTATGGTGGGCTATCTAAAAAGAGAGCCCAACACCAACTGTTTATTTGTTGGCTCCTCTGTACAAAGAACTTCCGACAAAAGGGGTTCGTCCCTTCTCTGATGCTAAGCAGTGTGTGGAGTCTGATCTCTCCTGCTATTTTTAGGTCCAATTTCAATGTCACAGTAAAAGAAAAATCGATGGTTTTGCTTCAAACTCACCATCAGCTGGATGTATGTGATACAAATGAGCTATTCGCAATGCATATCTTTTAACTTATTCCAGTGGTCTCCAAACTGCGGCCCTTTGCTTATCTGGCTCTTGGGGTAATATTCCCCCGTAGCAAACTTGCTCATCAGAGTTGGAGCGGAGTTCTCCTTCAACCATTTTTTCTCTTTTATTCGAGATATTTCTCATTCCTCAGCCTCATTTCCTACCCCCCTGCAGTCCTGAGCGGCAAACGTTATCTCCTGACAGATGGTGTGGGTCAACCAGGTTAAGACATCCCTGGTTTGGTGCCAGTTGTCTGGGGAAACATGTAACCTTTCTCACCTACGTCTGATAAGGCAGCATTTCTCAGAGAATTGGGAAGCACTGACCCCAAAACTGTGTAAGCCCCCACATCATAAAACAGATAATAGCTTCTCTCCCGGACTTAAAAGAGAATTGAACATTCCTCAGGTCAACTGTGTGTTTCAAGTCATGGATTATGAAGCTGTTAGTTTTAACTGAGTTTCCCACTGACCACTCCCAAAACGTGTAGTCAGAGCCCCCCTCCCCTTTGAGAGGGACTTTTAAGAAGAGACAAGCTAGTTTAAGTTTTAAGACACTCAGATCTCCCAGCGAACATTGTAACAAAAGGAGCTTGAATCTGCAAAACCAAGGCAAGGCATGTAACTTAACCCTGTAATCTCCTTCCTATTATCTTGCTGCTGTGTCTTTATATACATATATATATATATATATTTTTGTGACATATCTTTGTAAATATTTTATTGCACCTGTTTGACTCTTTTAGTAATAAATCTTTCTTTCTGAAAGTGTTAAACTGTTTTTAAGCGCTTACCTGCAATTCACGAATTCCTGCCTTTTGAAGAGACGCTATTGTGTTTGTTTTCTCCCTGCCCAATTGACCATATTGGACAGGTGACTTTTCAATCATTATAGTGTATTTCTGACAGAGTCCGTCTTCTCTGTACATTTCAAGACAGTGGTGGCAGTGTGAAGGGTTAGTGGTGTAATTAACCTGACCCAGTAGCAAGCACATTCAGGCTGCAGGCACCGATTGTAGCCCATTAGCTGGACAATCGCTGTGCAGGGTGCAGCTGGGTGGGGCCTTGTTACGCATGTCACACCGCGGTTTTAGATCGGCCGGTCCTTCGGTCACGAGTTTGGTGAGAAGGTCTGGGGTCTGATGCCGTGGGCGTGACGTATTACTGTTCGTCCCGGTCGTGCGATTGTCGCATGTTGGTGGCGGCGATCGTGGATCCGTGACACCCCCCACTGTTGGAAACAGGGGAGAATGGTTCCTGCCACTGACCCCAACAATGGGGGCATTATTTCATCCTTTTGATAGCAACAATGGGGCACTATTCCTCCAACTGGTACCAATGCTGGGGCATTATTACTCCCATTGACACCAATCCGTCCACTGTCACCAATGATGGGGAAGGATTCTTCCCACTGACACCAATGGTGGGACACTCCTCCTCCCATTGATACCACTGATGGGACACCATTTCTCTCAATGGCAAGAATGATGGGGCACTATTTCCCCCACTGACACCAATGATGGAATACTATTCCACCACTGATACCAATGATGGGGCACTATGCCTCCCACTAATAGCAATGATGGGACACTATTCCTCCCATTGAGAGCAATAATGGGGCACCATTTCCCCCACTGAAACCAATGATGGGGCACTATGCCTCCCACTAATAGCAATAATGGGGCACTATGCCTCCCATTGAGAGCAATGATGGGGCACTATTCCTCCCATTGAGAGCAATGATGGGGCACCATTTCTTCCACTGGCAGCAATGATGGGCCACCGTTTCTCCCACTGACGCCAATGATGGGCCACCATTTTTTCCACTGATGCCAATGATGGGCCACCATTTTTCCCACCAATGATGGGGCATTGTGCCTCCCACTGACACCAATGATGGGGCACTATACCTCCCAGAGATGCCAGGACATTTTCTTCTCCCACTGGCCACAGCCTGGTCCCCCTAAAGTCTGAAGGGCAGTAAACTGGCCTTTCTTTCTGTTCTGGGCCATAATGGGGAATCCGTCCTGTATACCGATGAATGCAGTAGTATTGCATGTTCTGGGTCCCTGCACACAGCTGCGTTGTGGTCGGTATTCCCGTGTAGCTTTGGGTTCTGTAAATCTGTGTCTGACTTTGTTGGTATTGTACATGGGACATGTATGTCAGAATAACTGAAGGCCGCCGCTTCTTACATGTACATGATCATCCCCTCCCCTGACCCTGAACGAGTCGTTTACTTGGCAGTGGTTTAGGCACAGACGTAGAACGACCTTGGCCTTTATTCGTTCAGAATGTGCGCATCTCAAATCTGTATGAACATACACAGATATGATGCGCTGTGGACGGCTTTTTGCCGCAGGATCTCCTGCCCTTCTCCCAGCACAATCCCCTGCAAATGTCTGTTCCTTAACCCCTTCACACCTAACGGTGCAACAAATCTTAATGCCTAAGTCAAATTTTACAACTGCCCCAAAATAGTGAAAAACAGTAAAAAACAAACCCAAACTTTTTTTTAAATTTAGCTGTGTGTTTCTTGTTACTACCATAACCTACCACCAAAGAACAACCCAAAATAAATTCTCCTGCTCCTGACGATTGCGGCGATGCCACATGTGTGTATGTTATTTGTTCCCACAGTACAGCGCAGAAACAGTAGTGCGCATTTGTTTTTGTACACTGACACTGATACCAATTAAAAAAAAACAAAAAAAAAAACACTGACCTTGACCTGTGACCCTGGCCTTTGACATTTTATCTTTGACCCTGACCCACACACTAACCCTGGCACTGAACTAGATCAAACCTTGATCTAGGCATTTTTTTTCTTTTTTTCTTTTCTTTTTTAATATATATTTATTATCAAAGAAAAAATGGCCCAAAATAGTAAAAAAAAATCATAGTTTAAAATGTAGCTGTGTGTTTCTTGTTACTACAATAACCTACCACCAAGGAACAACCCAAAATACATTCTCCTTCTTCTGATGATCACAGCGATACCACATATGTGTATGTTGTTTGTTCCCACAGTACAGCGCAGAAACAATAGTGCCCATTTTGTTTTTGTACACTGACACCAATTGAAAAAAAAAACACTGACCTTGACCTGTGACCCTGGCCTTTGACATTTGATCTTTGACCCTAAGCTTGACCCATATACTAACCCTGGCACTGAACTAGATCAAACCTTGATCTAGGTATTTTTTTTCTTTTCTTTTTTTAATATATATTTATTTATTATCAAAGGAAAAATTGCCCAAAATAGTAAAAAAAAAAAATAATTTTTAAATTTAGCTGTTTGCTTTGTTACTACTATAACCTACCACCAAAGAACAACCCAAAATAAATTCTCCAGCTCCTGACGATCTCAGTGATACCACATATGTGTATGTTATTTGTTGTTTGTTCCCACAGTACAGTGCAGAAACAATGGTGCACATTGTTTTTTGTTTTTGTATACTGATACCAATTGAAAAAAAATAAAAAATAAAAACAAAAAAAAAAACTGACCTTGACCTGTGACCCTGTCACGGTGTAAGGTCAGGTTCAGAGACCAGTTGCTATAGCAGTAAAAGGCTTACCTGGAACCAGCAGGATAGGTACACCAGCGGATCCCCCTGGGAATGACGCAGGCTCACCTGAGGTGCGGGGTCTAAGTATTAACCGGTATTCACCAGAGCTCCTAATGGTGGAGATGGATTGGGCTGCGTGTTAATACCAGGTCGCAGATCTCAGGATCACCCCACCAGGGAATGAGCAGACTGGGAACCAATAGCGGATCAACAGGTTAGGGATCAGACGAAAGCAGAGTCGGTCACAAGCCAAGGGTCGGTCACAAATGGTAGCAGATCAGTCGTGGTCAGGAACAAGCCAAAGGTCAGTAGCGGAGGTGTAGACAGCAGCAGGAACAGTAGCAGGATATTGGCTGGAAAGGCACAATAATCTGGCAAGGAGGAAGTCCAAGGACATGGCTTATATAGGAAGTTCATGGGAGGAGCAAGGAGTTCAAGGTTCAAAAGCAAACAAGGCACAAGGCAGGATTATCCAATAGATGAGGCAAAGTGTTGTCCAGCATCCTAGGTAGCTCAGTGAGTAGAGTTACTGCCTGACACAGTAGAAGTCCCAGGTTCAAGTCCAGGCCCTGACAGACCCTGGCCTTTGATATTTGACCCTGACCTTGACCCATACACTAACCCTGGCACTGAACTAGATCAAACCTTGATCTAGGTACTTTTTTTCTTTTCTTTCTTTTTTTTAAATATATATTTATTTATTATCAAAGGAAAAATGGCCCAAAATAGTAAAAAAAATAAATAAATAATTTTTAAATTTAGCTGTGTGCTTTTTGTTACTACCATAACCTATCACCAAAGAACAACCCAAAATAAATTCTCCTGCTCCTGACAATCGCAGTGATACCACATATGTGTATGTTATTTGTTGTTGGTTCCCACAGTACAGCCCAGAAATAGTGTGCATTTTTGGGTTTTTTTTTACCTAAAACACACCGATACCAATTAAAAAAACAAAATTCTGACCCTTTGACCTTGTCCTGTGACCCTGGACTTTGACCTTGACCTTTTGACCCTGCCCCAAACACTAACCCTGGCACTGAACTAGAGCAAACCTTGATCTAGGTATTTTTTTCTTTATTATATTATTATACAGTATTTATATAGCATCAAAAGGTTTGCTCAGCGCTGCACATATATTTATTTATTTATTATCAAAGGAAAACTGGTCCAAAGTAGTAAAAAAAAAAAAAAAAAAATCATATTTTTAAATTTAGCTGTGTGTTTCTTATTACCACCATAACCTACCACCAAAAAACAACCCAAAATAAGTTCTCCAGCTCCTGACGATCGCAGCGATACCACATATGTGTATGTTATTTGTTGTTTGTTCACACAGTACAGCCCAGAAACAATAGTGCGCATTTTGTTTTTTGTTTTTGTACACTGACACTGATACCAATTGAAAAAAAAAAATAAAAACAAAAAAAAACACTGACCTGTGACCCTGGCATTTGACATTTGATCTTTGACCCTGACCTTGACCCATACACTAGCCCTGGCACTGAACTAGATCAAACCTTGATCTAGGAATTTTTTTTCTTTTATTGTTTAATACATATTTATTTATTATCAAAGGAAAAATGGCCCAAAATAGTAAAAAAATAAATAAATCATATTTTAAAATTTAGCTGTGTGTTTCTTGTTAATACAATAACCTATCACCAAAGAACAACCCAAAATAAATTCTCCTGCTCCTGACGATCGCAGTGATACCACATATGTGTATGTTATTTGTTGTTTGTTCCCGCAGTACAGCAGTACAGTCCAGAAAAAATAGTGTGCATTTTGTTTTTTGTGGGGGGGGGGGGGGGTTTACACACACACTGACACAGATACCAATTGGGAAAAAAAAAATCTTGACCTTGACCTGTGACCTTTGACCCTGCCCCAAACACTAACCCTGGCACTGAACTAGATCAAACCTTGATCTAGGTATTTTTTTTCTTTATTCTTTTCTTTTTTTAATATATATTTATTTATTCTCAAACTGGCCCAAAATAGTAAAAAAAAAAAAAAATTTTTAAGTTTAGCTGTTTGCTTTTTGTTACTACTATAACCTACCACCAAAGAACAACCCAAAATAAATTCTCCAGCTCCTGACGATCTCAGCGATACCATATATGTGTATGTTATTTGTTTCCACAGTAGATCCCAGAAAAAATAGTGTGCATTTTGTTTTAGGTAAAAAAACTAAAAATTAAAAAAAACCCCAAAAAACAAAATGCACACTATTTTTTCTGGGCTGTACTGCGGGAACAAACAACAACTAACATACACATATGTGGTATCACTGCGAACGTCAGGAGCAGGAGAATTTTTTGGGGGGTTGTTCTTTGGTGGTAGGTTATAGTAGTAAGAAGAAACACACAGACTTTAAAATATATATATTTTTTCCACTATTTTGGGCCAGTTTTCCTTTGATAATATATAATAAAAAAATAAAGAAAAAAAATACCTAGATCACGGTTTGATCTAGTTCTGTGCCAGGGTTAGTGTTTGGGGCAGGTTTAAAGGTCAAGGGCAAAGGCCAGGGTCATAGGACAAGGTCAAAAGGTCAGGGTTTTTTTAAAAATTGGTATCAGTGTTAGTGTGTTTTAGGTAAAAAAAAACAAAACACACACACTGACACTGATACCAATTTAAAAAAAAAAAAATCCTTTTTGACCTTGTCCTGTGACCCTGACCTTTGACCTTTTACGCTGCCCCAAACACTAACCCTGGTGCTGAACTAGATCAAACCTTGATCTAGGTATTTTTTTTTCTTTTCTTTTTTTATCTTTTTTTTATTTTATTGTTTTTTTTACAAACCATTGTTTTTGTTTTTTCTCTCTGCAAGGAAAGGGGGAGAGAGAGATATACAATGTATCTATTTCCTCCGTTCAAGAGTGACTGATCAGTATGATAGCCAATCGGAGGCTATCATAGTGATAATGTGACCCAGAATCAGGAGTCCCGGGTCCCAATCGTTAGAACAGGACCCGGGGCTCTCAGTGACACCGCGGTCTCTGTGCTGGGAGAGCGCCGCACAAAGACAGATACGCAAATATGCGGCCCCATGGAAAAAAGCGCAGTTCTGCGAGGCCACATATTTGTGTGACGTCGACGCCAAGCTGGCCATACACCTATAGATTTTCGTTGGGGACTTTGGCCTCAAGAATATTCGTTTTGATTTTCTAATCGTTCGTGGCGGTGAAATCGATGGTCATTTTCAACAACAGTGACGGGAAAATTTGAAGGGGAAGGAAAACTATTGTCGACCAAATGAATTTTCGACCAATATATGTGGTTAAAAGCACAAGACAATTTTCGAATGACATTCGTCCATTCACTGAATGTTCAAAGAATTTTCGTACAACTTTTCTTTAGAAAATTCTTGTCAGAAAATCTACACGTGTATGGCCAGCTTTAGTCCAATACATTTATGTCTTAGGCTGGCCATACACGTGTAGATTTTTGGATGAGAATATTTATAAGAAAAGTGTACGTAAAATCCTTTGAACATTCGATGAATGGACGAATATCGTTCGAAAGTTGTCTCTTGCTTTTAACATTCGACTTTAAAATGAATGTCATTTCTGAACGATAAGCACATCCACTGGTTGAAAAATTCTATTTGATCGAGAAAAATTTTCCTTCCCGCCTCTTTGAATTTTTCCATCACTGCTGTCAAAAATGTACATCGATTTGACCCCCGCTAAGGAATAGAAAATCAAACGAATATTCTTGAAATGCAAATTCCCAAATGAAAATCTATACGTGTATGGCCAGCCTAAGACATTAATGTATTGGTCTAAAGCTGGCCATACACGTGTAGATTGTTGGACGAGAATATTCGGAAGAAAAGTCGTACGTAAAATTCTTTGAACATTCGACGAATGGACGAATGTCGTTTGAAAGTTGTCTTTTGCTTTTAACATTCGACTTTAAAATGAATGTCATTTCTGAACGACAAATACATCCACTGGTTGAACAATTCTATTTGATCGAGAAAAATTTTCCTTCCCACCTCTTCGAATTTTCCCATCACTGCTGTCAAAAATGAACATCGATTTGACCCCTGCTAACGATTAGAAAATCAAACGAATATTCTTGAAACAAAAATTCTCGAACGAAAATCTACACGTGTATGGCCAGAATTAGACCAAGTCCTTAAAGCGGTAGTAAACCGCATGTAGGAAAAAAAAATCTTTAAAGCAAAGCTCTCTACCAGGGGTGGACTAACAATTTAGCCACTCGGGCACTGTCCGAGGGCCCGGGGTCAGTAGGGGGCCCCGTGAGATGCCCCTGGCACCTTTTTCATATGCTTTTTTGGGTGTGGTTTGAGTGTGGGCGAGGACACAGGGGCCCCATGATTTCCTATTGCCCGGGGGCCCCATGAGTTGTCATTCCGCCCCTTGCTGTCACCGCTGCAGAGGCTTTCATCTTCACGCGGTCTTCCTTCCGGGTCTGTGAGCTCCGGCCATCTGACTGGCCGAGGCGCGATGATGTCACTCCTGCGCATGCGTGTTGGAGTCCCGGGCCACAGCACACCGCTCTGAAGGAACGGTACGGGTACGCTGTTCCTTCACCGCACAAACACGGCTCTCAGACAGAGCGAATATCTCCTAGACATTTGGGAGTAATTAGTTTTACCTGCAGGGAAGCTTTATTATCAGCCCTCCTGTAGGGAAAAGTTAAAATAAAGAGTTTACAACCACCTCGAGGCTCCGATCACATCTGAGCTCAGCACCTTTGTGCATCTTTTGGTGCGTTATGACGTGTTTTTATGTGTGTTTGCGCGCATTTCGTTCAGGTATTTTCAGGCTTTTTGAGTTCTGGTGTTTTTGTATTAGCCAATAGAGAAAAATTTCATCGGTGACATCAGTTGTTGCCATGGCAGAAAAACACTCTTGGTCACTTGATAAAATGCGCAAAAATGCATGAAAACACGCGATTTGCACGTTTCTATGTACACGGCTCAAAAAAACGAAAGGAAGACTTTGTAATCAGAATCAATGAAACTCCTGGGATATTGATCTGGTCAGGTAAGTAGCAGAGGGGGCTGTTAATCAGTTTCAGCTGCTTTGGGGTTAATGACATTAACAACAGGTGCACTAGATGGGCAACAATGAGACGACCCCCAAAACAGGAACGGCTTCACAGGTGGAGGCCACTGACATTTTTTTTCCCTACTCATCTTTTCTGACTGTTTTTCACTAGTTTTGCATTTGGCTAGGGTCAGTGTCACTACTGGTAGCATGAGGCCATACCTGGACCCTACAGAGGTTGCACAGGCAGTCCAACTCCTCCAGGATGGCACATCAATTCCTGTCATTGCCAGAAGGTTTGCTGTGTCTCCCAGCACAGTCTCAAGAGCATGGAGGAGATTCCAGGAGACAGGCAGTTCCTCTAGGAGAGCTGGACAGGGCCATAGAAGGTCCTTAACCCATCAGCAGGACCTGTATCTGCTCCTTTGTGCAAGGAGGAACAGGATGAGCCCTGCCAGAGCCCTACAAAATGACCTCCAGCAGGCCACTGGTGTGAATGTCTCTGACCAAACAATCAGAAACAGGCTTCATGAGGATGGCCTGAGGGCCCGACGTCCTCTAGTGGGCCCTGTGCTCACTGCCCGGCACCATAGAGCTGGATTGGCATTTGCCATTGAACCCCAGAATTGGCAGGTCCACCACTGGCCCCCTGTGCTTTTCACAGATGAGAGCAGGTTCACCCTGAGCACATGTGACAGACGTGAAAGGGTCTGGAGAAGCTGTGGAGAATGTTCTGTGGGATGAGGATCATTCCCAACGCATTTCCAGATCACAGCTCTGCTCCATCAGGAGGTATAGGAGCTGTATATACACTGTATTGCCAAACGTATGAGGACTGATGTGAATGTGCACTATAGACTGTATGTAAAGCACTGCATACATTGACCACGCTTTATACCTGCAATAAATAATCCTGACATATTAAGTAGATAATCGTACCCCATCTTTGGTGTCAGGGGGAGGAATAGTGTCCCATCATTGGTATCAATGGGAGGAATAGTGCCCCATCATTGGTATCAGTGGGAGGAATAGTGCCCCATCATTGGTGTCAGTGGGAGGAATAGTGCCCCATCATTGGTGTCAGTGGGAGGAATAGTGCCCCATCATTGGTGTCAGTGGGAGGAATAGTGCCCCATCATTGGTGTCAGTGGGAGGAATAGTGCCCCATCTTTGGTGTCAGTGGGAGGAATAGTGCCCCATCATTGGTGTCAGTGGGAGGAATAGTGCCCCATCATTGGTGTCAGTGGGAGGAATAGTGCCCCATCTTTAGTGTCAGTGGGAGGAATAGTGCCCCATCTTTGGTGTCAGTGGGAGGAATAGTGCCCCATCATTGGTGTCAGTGGGAGGAATAGTGCCCCATCATTGGTGTCAGTGGGAGGAATAGTTCCCCATCATTGGTATCAGTGGGAGGAATAGTGTCCCATCATTGGTATCAGTGGAGGAATAGTGTCCCATCATTGGTATCAGTGGAGGAATAGTGCCCCATCATTGGTGTCAGTGGGAGGAATAGTGCCCCATCATTATGTCAGTGGGAGGAATAGTGTCCCATCATTGGTATCAGTGGGAGGAACAGTGTCCCATCATTGGTATCAGTGGGGGGAATAGTGTCCCATCATTGGTGCCAGTGGGAGGAACAGTGCCCCATCATTGGTATCAGTGGGAGGAATAGTGTCCCATCATTGGTATCAGTGGGAGGAACAGTGTCCCATCATTGGTATCAGTGGGAGGAATAGTGTCCCATCATTGGGATCAGTGGGAGGAATAGTGCCCCATCATTGGGATCAGTGGGAGGAATAGTGCCCCATCATTGGTGTCAGGGAGAGGAATAGTGCCCCATCATTGGTGTCAGGGAGAGGAATAGTGCCCCATCATTGGTGTCAGTGGGAGGAATAGTGCTTCAAGGGCTGGATAAAGGTGTGCAAGGGGCCACAGTTTGAAGACCACTGGACTAAAAGCCTGATGCTATGAGTAAGGCTTTCTAGTTGAATTGTGCCTCCTGTGCTGTATACTCACAATGTAGTCAAAGCATCTTTATCTGTGGAGGATATCCAGTTGCCGGATTCGTTTTGTTACGTGGATCATTTTTAGAGAGTGGAGACACTTTAGCCCAGCCTTTGTCAACCGTTTCAGCACAGAGGAACCCTTGAAATAACCATCCGGTCTCAGGGAACCCCAATAATAATGACTATATCTACAACTCATGATACAGTGTGATGGTCGGTGGGAAGAACGCTCCTCACACTTGTCATCTTGTGAAGAATTACTGCCTTACAGATCGCTAAGAAGATCAATGGTGTCAGTGGGAACTTATCTGAGAGGCAGAAATTGCTCATTACTCAAGGAACCTCTAACAACCTCTAGGTCAGTGGTTCTCAACCTGTGGGTCGTGACCCCTTTGGGGGTCGAACGACCCTTTCACAGGGTTCCCCTAAGACCATCAGAAAACACATATTTCCAATGTGTAAAGAGCAGCTGCTGTGTTGAAAGCAGCTGCTGTGTTGAAAGCAGCTGCTGTGTAGAAAGCAGCTACTGTGTAGAAAGCAGCTACTGTGTTGAAAGCAGCTACTGTGTTGAAAGCAGCTACTGTGTTGAAAGCAGCAGTATTGGAGGTAAAAGGACACTTCATGAATTATAATTACTGGGTAAATAATTTTATGGTTGGGGGTCACCACAACATGAGGAACTGTATTAAAGGGTCACGGCATTAGGAAGGTTGAGAACCACTGCTCTAGAGGAACCCCGATTGAGAAACTCTGCTGTATCCAGTGCACTGGGGTATCCTATTCTAGACAGTCTGTACAGCTGAGCAGCTATCCCTTTCTATTTTGTGCAAATTGTATACGGACTTGAACCGCTTCCCCTCCGCCCTATAGCAGACATACTGCTACAGGGCGGCAGGGCTGTGCAAAATCACATATATACACGTGATGTTGCATTTCCTTGTAGGGGGTGCGCCCTGCCTGCATCGCCATTCGTGGCCTCGGCTGTCAATCACAGGGTCCCGGCCAGTGATTACTAGCCGGCACCCGGTGATCGCCGAGTGTCTCCGACGGGGGAGAGACCTGTGTATAAATAACAGAGATCTCTCCCCTGTCAGCTCCTGCACACTGCTTTGTATAGCTCTTCATAGCACAGCCATACAAAGCAGTGTGCTTACAGTTGAAAGCACAGACACAGCCCCTGTGTTAACCCCTTCCTGCCCAGTGCCATTAGTACAGTGTCAGTGCTTTTTATTAGCACTGATCACTGTATTGGTGCCACTGGGGATGCCAATGACACCAAATGGGCAGCACAGTGGCTAAATGGTTAGCACTTCCACCTGGCAGTACTAGGGTAGATGGTTCGAATCCCAACCATGGCACCTCCTGCCTGGAGTTTGCATGTTCTCCCTGTGCCTGTGTGGGTTTCCTCTGGGTACTCCGGTTTCCTCCCACACTCCAAAGACAGGCTGGTAGGTGAATCGGCTCCTGTCTAAATTGTCCCTAGTATGTGTATGTATGAATGTGGGTTAGGGACCTTAGATTGTACGCTCCTTGAGGGTTAGGGACTGATGTGAATGTACAATATATATGTAAAGTGCTGCGTAAATTGATGGCGCTATATAAGTACCTGAAATAAAATAATAAAATAAATCCGTCCCCCCCCCCCCCCCCAGGGTCAGAATGTCCGCCGCAGTCCCACTATAAGTCGCTGATCGAAAAACAAAAAAAAATTTCCAGTATATATACCGCCATTGTAAACGCTATAACTTTCACATAAACCAATTTATTTACATGTATTGGGTTTTTTTTTTTTTTTAACAAAGACACGGAACAGAATACATTTTGGCCGAAATTTATGACCAAATTTGATTTAAAAAAAAAAAAATATTTTACTGGGCATGTTTAATAGCAAAAAGTAAAAAATGTTTTTTTTTCTCAAAATTGGCGTCTTTTTTTGTCTATAGTGCAAAAAATAAAAACCGCAGAGGTAATCAAATACCACCAAAACAAAGCTCTATTTGTGGGAAAAAAAGGATGCACATTTTATTTGGGTGCAGCGTTGCACGACCGCGCAATTGTCAGTTGAAGAATCGCAGCGCCGTATAAAAAAAATGGCCTGATCGGGGGGGGGGGGGGGGGATCCTCTGGAGGGGGAGGGGTTAATGTAGAATTGAAGGCAAAGCATTTTTTCTCCATTCAGGATAGAGTAAGGGAGGGTTGTACCTGCCAGGGACTGACCATTTGGAAACTCGGGCACTGCCTGAGGGCCCGGGGTCAGTAGGGGGCCCCATGAGATGCCCCTGGTGCCTTTTTCATAGGCTTTTTTGAGTTTGGCAAGGACACAGGGCCCCATGATCCCCTATTGCCCGGGGGCCCCATGAGTTGTCAGTCCGCCCCTGGTACCCGCTGTTAGTTTTTTTTTTTTTTTAATGCCATCTGTATCCCATTGGGGAGATTTACCTTTACTTCCTGTTCCATAGACAGCAGGAAGAGAGAGAAAATCCCTATAAAGTCAGGGAGACGCTGGATGTTCACGATGGAGAAAGTGAATTTTCCCAAGTGGGGAGGGGGGGGGGGGGGTTCAAAAAGCAGTAAAAACCTGACAGGGGTTTTAATCTAATATTACATTGCAAAAGAGTGTCAGCTGTGTTGGCAAGTCACAGGTTACCATGAAGAACTATGGCTGTAAATTGCCCTCCCCTCCCGGATTGGCTGCGGCAGCTGAATTCCGTTCCCTGGCTGTGATTGGGCTTTAAGGATTGAAACAGATTTATTAGACTGAACAGAAAAATTACCACCAAATAAAAAATCATCCAAAAAACAGGAAACCTGTCAAACAATGTGATAAACTAATCATTAGCATAGTTCTGTGCGCTCCTCTGGGGTTTCATCGTCTCCATTGCCCAGCAGGTGGTCAAAAATAGCCGATTATTTATACAGTTTCTTTTTTCTATTTTGATGGAAAAACTAAAGAAGGAAATTGAGCTTTAAGGATGGGATTGCTTCGCTGCAAGTCGGGGTAGACAGGCTGCAGTGTACGCCGGAGTTTAACCCTTTGCTTCCACATCTGTTTTTGCATTTTTTTTTTTTTTCTTCTTAAAGTGTTACTAAACCCAAAGACCTTGTGTTCACTATATCCGCTCTCCCCGGACCCTGCATTCACTATATCCGCTCTCCCCGGACCCTGCGTTCACTGTATTCGCTCTCCCCGGACCCTGCGTTCACTATATCCGCTCTCCCCGGACCCCGCGTTCACTGTATCCGCTCTCCCCGGACCCTGCATTCACTATATCCGCTCTCCCCGGACCCTGCGTTCACTGTATCCGCTCTCCCCGGACCCTGCGTTCACTATATCCGCTCTCCCCGGACCCTGCATTCACTGTATCCGCTCTCCCCGGACCCTGCATTCACTGTATCCGCTCTCCCCGGACCCTGCGTTCACTGTATCCGCTCTCCCCGGACCCTGCGTTCACTATATCCGCTCTCCCCGGACCCTGCATTCACTGTATCCGCTCTCCCCGGACCCTGCGTTCACTATATCCGCTCTCCCCGGACCCTGCGTTCACTATATCCGCTCTCCACGGACCCTGCGTTCACTATATCCGCTCTCCCCGGACCCCGCGTTCACTATATCCGCTCTCCCCGGACCCCGCGTTCACTATATCCGCTCTCCCCAGACCCCGCGTTCACTATATCCGCTCTCCCCCGGACCCCGCGTTCACTATATCCGCTCTCCCCCGGACCCCGCGTTCACTATATCCGCTCTCCCCCGGACCCCGCGTTCACTATATCCGCTCTCCCCCGGACCCCGCGTTCACTATATCCGCTCTGTCCGGACCCCGCGTTCACTGTATCCGCTCTCCCCGGACCCCGCGTTCACTGTATCCGCTCTCCCCGGACCCCGCGTTCACTGTATCCGCTCTCCTCGGACCCCGCGTTCACTGTATCCGCTCTCCCCGGACCCCGCGTTCACTGTATCCGCTCTCCCCGGACCCCGCGTTCACTGTATCCGCTCTCCCCGGACCCCGCGTTCACTGTATCCGCTCTCCTCGGACCCCGCGTTCACTGTATCCGCTCTCCCCGGACCCCGCGTTCACTGTATCCGCTCTCCCCGGACCCCGCGTTCACTGTATCCGCTCTCCCCGGACCCCGCGTTCACTGTATCCGCTCTCCCCGGACCCCGCGTTCACTGTATCCGCTCTCCCCGGACCCCGCGTTCACTGTATCCGCTCTCCCCGGACCCCGCGTTCACTGTATCCGCTCTCCCCGGACCCCGCGTTCACTGTATCCGCTCTCCCCGGACCCCGCGTTCACTGTATCCGCTCTCCCCGGACCCCGCGTTCACTGTATCCGCTCTCCCCGGACCCCGCGTTCACTGTATCCGCTCTCCCCGGACCCCGCGTTCACTGTATCCGCTCTCCCCGGACCCCGCGTTCACTGTATCCGCTCTCCTCGGACCCCGCGTTCACTGTATCCGCTCTCCCCGGACCCAGCAGTCAGAGCAGTCTTGTGACTTCTATCAGTGTACAGCAGAGCACTGGTTAAAGCTTGTAGGAGGAGTTTTCTTTCTACCCTAGGAGGATGCAGGACCCCTGACCTTTTTATGGACAGCGCTGATTGGCCCTGTGCTGATCCCATGCACTCTCCCAAGAAAAAAAAAACCTCTCTAGCAATACACACTAAACTGAGCATGTGCAGAAGGGCTACGGGTTCAGTCTGTCTTATCAGCGTGGACATTTTAACAGGAGGGGCACAGAAGACAGGATCAAACAGCCTTTTTACACAATGCAGAGGAATAACCCCTTAGGTTCCACAGTGAGTATAACAAGCATGCTTTACTGCATCTACAGACTGATTGTACTGCTGGGGGTTTAGGAACACTTTAAAAATTCATTTTAGGCTGAAGATGTGATAGTGGTTATAAAGCTTTGGGGATTTTTAAAAAAATTAAAATAACAAACATACTTACCTGCTCTGTGTAAATGGTTTTGAACAAAGCAACCCCCGATCCTCCTCTTCTGGGGTCTCCCTCCGGCCCAGTGCCCCCATAGCAAGTCGTTCCGGAGCCGGCTCTGTGTTTCCATGAGACACAGCAGAACGCGGCACGGCCTCACACCCCCCTGCTCCTGTTTCTGCTGCCGTGTCTCAGCCAATGAGGAGAAAGAGACCAGGGAGAGCCGAGGCTCTCGCACACAGCACTGGATCATGACCGGGCTCAGGTAAGTATTGGGGAGGCTGCGGGGGGCGCTGCACATTGATGGTTTTTACCTTCATGCATAGAATACATGAAGGTAATAGAACCTTAAAGTGGAACTTCACTCTCTCAATCAACATGGACTATTTGTAACCCTTATGCTGCCATCATTAGTAAATAGATAGGAAAGTAGATCATATTTACTTCTTTGAAACTTTTTTTTTTTTTCTACATTTCTTCAGTTACTTCCTGGTTTCCTGCCTAGGCAAATGATGTCATGCATCCCGGCATTCTTCAAGAGGGGAAGGAGGGTTCTCAGCTCAGCCAACGCCTGAGCTAGGGGCAGATGGATTCCGGGAAGTAAATGCTACATGAATCATCCACCCTTACTCAAGATATCCACGTGCAGAAAAGCCCGGGGGGGGGGGGGGGGTGTTTCAAAATGATTTCTCAGTAAAATAAAGCATGTAGACACTGACGGGTGTGGGATGTTTTGCTTTGAATAGTAACTGTGAATTAAATAGTATTTTCGGTTTGTGGTGCTCAGATGCAGTAGCCCTTAGAACCACTTTAAAGCCCCTAAAGCATTATATACTTTCTGAAAGCAGAGACCAGAGAGAATAAAATTGTAGTTGTTTTTTTTTTTTTTTTGCGCAATGATTTATGAAATGCAAAATTTCAGTAAAAAATACACTAAAGGTAATTTCCGGGCACACCAACACCATATATTACCCAGGTTTTTGTTTTAGAAACGATAAGGTTGCGCTGAGAAGATAGATACCCAACATGTCAAGGATTAAAATTGCGTTCACCAGTGAAATGGTGACAAAGTGATGCTTTAAAAAACCCCCTACAGGTCATCCGGTATCTGTGGATGATTGACATAGAGCAGCAATGGGCAAACTACGGCCCGGCGGACCTTTTAATCCGGCCCGCGGAGCGTGCTACAAAAAAAAAACAGCCCAGCCAGGGCAGCGCGCTCAAATGCAATGATTGGCCAGTCTCACTGCCACTCACATCCTGATAGCCAGTGATTGGCTGTCAGGATGTGTGTAGGCGGGGCAGCGTGACGAACGTGAGGGGAGCTAGGCTCCTCTTACAGTCCGCCCTGAAGACCGGAACGGTGCGGGAACACGGCGAGAGGAACGCGCGGAGCAAAGGTAAGTAAATTGACACAGGGGGGACTTGGGGATTTAATATGGGGGATGAATTAATATGGGGAATGAATTACTATAGGGGGATGAATTACTATATGGGGGATGAATTACTATGGGGGATGAATTACTACATGGGGGATGAATTACTATATGGGGGATGAATTACTATAGGGGGGATGAATTACTATATGGGGGATGAATTACTATATGGGGGATGAATTACTATATGGGGGATGAATTACTATGGGGGATGAATTACTATATGGGGGATGAATTACTATGGGGGATGAATTACTATGGGGGATGAATTACTATGGGGGATGAATTACTATATGGGGGATGAATTACTATGGGGGATGAATTACTATATGGGGGATGAATTACTATGGGGGATGAATTACTATATGGGGGATGAATTACTATATGGGGGATGAATTACTATATGGGGGATGAATTACTATATGGGGGATGAATTACTATGGGGGATGAATTACTATATGGGGGATGAATTACTATATGGGGGATGAATTACTATGGGGGATGAATTACTATATGGGGGATGAATTACTATGGGGGATGAATTACTATGGGGGATGAATTACTATGGGGGATGAATTACTATGGGGGATGCATTACTATGGGGGATTAATTACTATGCTTACTATGGGGGAATATTACTATACTTACTATGGATGGCATGGTAGTGGCTGGGCCAGCCAGCAGCTAGTCCGGCCCCCAGGTCCAATATATGAACCCATTGCGGCCCTCAAGTCAAAAAGTTTGCCCACCCCTGACATAGAGTGATTGCTCCCATTCTGGTGTGCATGCCGATATGTAACGTGTGTAGCGCAATTGGCAGGTTCCTATGCTGGTACCCCCAATGTGTGTATTTGTATTTGGGGGGCTCAAAATATTTTTTTTTTTGGGGGGGTTATGCACTGGTGACACTGGGACAGGTGACAGGGGGCTGGTTGCACTGTTTAACCACCTCCCGTCCGGCCGTTGTATATAAACGGCCAGACGGTGGCAGTGCAGGGTCGGGTGGCCGTTTATAAACGGCCTCCCCACACCCTGCTTGTGGAGCGCGCAACACCGCGATCCAGTGCCCGCTGTGTCCTCCGGACACAGTGGAACACCGATCGTCGAACGAGACCTCTGTACGAGGTCCCGATCATGTGATCGCTGATTGGCCAATCAGTGATCACATGCAAAGTAGTAAGCAAGATGTCACTTGTGACATAATTGCTTACTACGTGTGAAATCTGTGAATGATCACAGAGGTCACATGGTACGGGGCTATTCACAGCAGCCTTGTACCATGTGACAAGCTGTGACCAATCACAGCTCACTCAGTAGTTCTCAATGGCTGCAAGAATGCAGCCAGAGAGGAGAAATGATTGCTTTTACATCCTTTATGGGCGTAAAAACAATCAGTGTAAAAAAATAAATGTTCATCACCCCCCACAAGTAGTACAGTGTCACCATGGTGACACTGTACTGCTGGGGTGACAGTATGTAAAAAAAAAAAATAATAAATAAAAAATAATATAAAAAATATAAAAAAAAGTAAAAAAAAAGTTTAAAAATTATAATTTTGGTTATAAACTAATTTGGTTTTTTTTTTTTTTTTACTAAAAATATAACGGAATACATTTTGGCCAAGATTTATAATGAAATACTATTTATTTGCAAAATTTTATAAGAAAAACACCTTTTTCAAAAATTTGGGACTTTTTAATTTACATAGCAAAAAAAAATAAAAATCCCAGTGGTGAATAAATACCACCAAAATAAAGCTTTATCTGTCTCAAAAAATGCTAAAAAATTCATATGGGTACAGTGTTGCATGACCGTACAATTGTCATTCAAAATGTGATAGCACTGAAAGCTGAAAATTGGCCTGGACTGGAAGGGGGTGAAAGTGTCCGGACTGGAAGTGGTTAATTACACTGGGGGTAGTGATCAGGGACACTGGGGTAGCTAGCACTGAAGTCTGTGAGTGTATAGGCAGTGTACACTCAGACTGCAGCAACTGTTCTCTCTGCTCTCCCAACCAATCTCTGTGAGAGCAGAGAGAAGCGATCTTTCCTTTCGGTTTGCAATGTTTACCATGTAATTGCTGTGATTGGACACAGCAATCACATGGTAAAACACCATGTGATTACCCAGACACAGCAGTAATGATATCATACGAGCCCCTGATGCGGGACGACATTCAGGAACGTCCACCTGCATTGGCACACATTCAGTCCAGTCATTTATATACATGGGCCGGACGGGAAGCAGTTAAAGCTGAAGTTTAGTTATGGTAATCTTTGAATAGTTACATTGGTCCAACTCGGGCCGATGTAAATATGTCCTGCATGTGCCATACCTGTGTGAGCACTGTGGAAGCTGGAAATCACTGTAGTAGGTACCGCCGCCATACTGATCTCCACTAGCCTCTGGATCCTGTGCTGCCCTGTTGCTTACTGAACACAACTGTAACGGAACCGGACCCTGACTGCAGGGTATTTCCGTTAGATTCCCGCTTCCCTGTCCGAACACAAATCCACGGACACCACCGCTGGCCATACAAGACGAGACAGCACCAGACTTGTATTAAAACAGGAAATGGACTGCTTTATTTTAACACAGACACAAGATATATACACAGGGCGGGGCAATACATTTAGTAACAAGAGATGCACAGCAGACACCTCCCACCAAGCCAATACACATAAACACATACATCCCATAATAGTTTGCTCCCAAGCAAGACACAATAGAACAATGGGACCACATGGCAGTAAACAATGAACAACCCCCACACCCCACCTATACATGTCTACACAATATCAGGACATTTCACCCTGTACCCCTAACAGGCACAGGGTGACTTACACATAAGAAGGATATGGGGAGCTAAGACAGGGGTCTCCCCACCCCTCCAAAGTGAGCTGTGTTCCATGGGCCCCCCTCCCAAAGTCACTCCCGTCACAACAAGAAATTGCTCGTTTGGCACAAGTGCCATTTATAGAAGCTCCAATTAAATCTCACAGCCTATAGGCCCCCCCCCCCCCCACTTATTTAGTCCTCTTTTATGCCTGCAGAGCCCTTTCTATGGGCTTGATGCCACCTTCAACAAGCCCTATGAGAGTGGCTGCCCTGCTGCATTGTGAGCACAGGAGGATGCTCTCTTGGTACAGGTGGCAATCAGGAATGCTCTGCTTTTTCTCAGTGGATGCAAAGTGTTCTTTGACTGGACAAGGTGGAGATCGTGATGTCACCACCCCACCTCTCCGCCTCATCCAATCAGAGAATGATTTGCATCCTTTGATTTGAACCCATCCAAAAAGCCAGTGGCAATCACTGTAGTAGTGTAGCCTACTACAGCGATTTAGAGCTTCCTTGGGGATCCCACAAATATAGTATACACATTGTCAGGAATGGACTTGCCAATGGTGGTGGGACTCGCCTGCCTTGTGGGCTGCAGTACCAGGACTGGCCAGCGGGTGCTCTCAGCAACCAGAAGCTCACTCCTGCAATCAGCCATCACCTGAGGCTGATTGCAGGAGGTGTATTTAAGGAATGGCCAGACCTGCAGTCAGTGCCTTGGTGTATGTTTCCCATGAGCCCCTTTACCTGCATGCTGTCTGCTGTCTGCTTCCTGCCTGATTCTGCTTTGATCCTGACTCTGAGTGAACTCTGCCTGTCCCGACCTCGGCTATTCCTGACCACTCTCCAGCCTGCTCCTTTTGGTACCTTGTCTGCCTGATTGTTCCTGACCCGGCCTGTCTGACTATGCTCTGCCTACTCCTTTGTGTCTTGTCTGCCCAATAGTTCCTGACCCGGCCCACCTGACCACTCCACCTCACCAGCCCTGACTGCTCTTGTTTGTGTACATTCCGTTATCAGTTGGAGGTTTGGTTTTGTTATATTGTGCGTTTTTATATTTGTGTATAACCTTTAATAAACTATATTGTTACACCATACTTGAGCCTGCGTTTCCCTGTGTCAGTTCACGCATCTCTGGTCTTACCGGGAGCCCTGACACACATGCTTACATTAGTCCAAGCCAGACCAATGTAAATTAAAAATTGCCTGGAATTTAGCTTTAAGTAGAAGAGCTATCTACAAAGGACCATTGATGTGCCACCAGTCATCTTTCCTTCCTGTTATGTGGTAGGCTGCACTGACGTCTGAGTTTGAGGCCCTATTTAGGCCTACTGGTAGGACAAAGTCACAGCATATAATGAAACTCTTCTCCTCACGGTCACTTAGACATCCCCACGTCCTTCAATGTCACATAACTAAATAAAACAGGGATTGTGGGATGTTGTAAGAAGCAATCACAGCTAAGTGGACACGATTGGCAGTGGGCCACCGGTTCAATACCGCCTGTCCCTGGGAGGATAAGGCCTGACGTAAGAGCTTTGGCTGACAACCAGAAGACGATAGACTTCTTAACTAGACCGCAGTTCACTAATTACGAGGCTATATTTCCTTACATTGCCAGGCGTCCGTCCAGGAAACATGAACTTTTACATGTTAACTGCAGTTAATTAGCTGAGCCTCAAAATGGGGGTGTCCTTCCTGTACACGTTCTCATTAAGGCTGATGCAAAACATGTCCCAGACAAATTTTAAAATATGGGCCAAGATTTCCCAAGGACACACAATGCAGATGAATTTAGTACCTGTCAGAAGATCTGGTCTCTGCTGATTTCCATGTGGGAGTTAGCCTAGGGTTTTTCATTTGCTGAGTGCAAAAAAGGAATGGCATGCTTGGTCACCTAGGAATTGATCCAGTGTCATAGGATGCCACCACTGCAAGGACAGGGGGCAGTGCTCCTTTTGTATGGGGTGAGGCTGAGTCCATTGATGGGTATTTTCAGTAGGTTGGAGCAGTAAGATGTTGGATAGGTGTGCAGGGTATAACTAACCAAACCCCAACCACACTGGCCTCCAAGGACCTTATAGGGATTCTCGAGAATGGCAGCAAACCGAAAGAAGGGACTTCCAAGGGATACTAGAGAACTAGAATAAGTAGAGTGGGGCATGTCTCTGTAGTTTGTGGGATATAGCTGGACCTTGCTCAGTACCATGATTGACTTACAGTTCATCGTATAAAATGTTTGTGATTTGTTCATCCGAACTGTGGTCCATTTTCCAGTTACCATGGATCTTACTACACTCAGCTGAGCCAATCTGAGACGTTGCTTTACTTTTTAACCCAATTTTGGGGGTCATGTGAGATGACCCTTTCCTGGCAGTTTACATGTACATTCTTACATATAGTTCCATAGTTAGTCTGGTTGAAAAAAGACAAAAGTCCATCCAGTTCAACCATTAAAAAAAAAAAAAAAAAAAAAGTTATAGTCCTACTCCCACAGTTGATCCAGACGAAGGCAAAAAAACCCAGCAAAGCATGATCCAATTTTCTTCTGCAGGGAAAAAAATCCTTCCTGATCCCCTCAGAGGCAATCGGATATTCCCTGGATCAACTTTACCTATAAATGTTATATTCTGTGTATCCAAGAAAAGCGCCTGTGTGAACCATAATATCTGAGCCTCTATATACAGTCATGGCCGAAATTGTTGGCACCCTTGATATTTTTCCTGAAAATCAAGTATTTCACACAAAAAAGGTATTGCATTAACACATGTTTTGCTATACACATGTTTATTCCCTTTGTATGTATTGGAACAAATATAAAACAGAGGCAGAAAAGCAAATATGACATAATGTCACACAAAACCCCAAAAATGGGCTGGACAAAAGTATTGGCACCCTTAACTTAATATTTGGTTGCACACCCTTTGGAAAACATAACTGAAATCAGTCGCTTCCTATAACCATCAATAAGCTTCTGACACCTCTCACCCGGAATTTTGGACCACTCTTCCTTTGCAAACAGCTCCAGGTCTCTCTTATTGGAAGGACACCTTTTCCCAACAGCAATTTTAAGATCTCTCCACAGGTGTTCAATGGGATTTAGATCTGGGCTCATTGCTGGCCACTTCAGAACTCTCCAGCGCTTCTTTGCCATCCATTTCTGAGTGCTTTTTGACGTATGTTTGGGGTCATTGTCCTGCTGGAAGACCCAGGATCTTGGACGCAAACCCAGCTTTCTGACACTGGGCCCTACAGTGCGACCCAAAATCCTTTGGTAATCCTCAGATTTCATGATGCCTTGCACACAGTCAAGGCACCCAGTGCCAGAGGCAGCAAAACAACCCCAAAACATCATTGAACCTCCACCATATTTTACCGTAGGTACTGTGTTTTGTTCTTTGTAGGCCTCATTCCGTTTTCGGTAAACAGTAGAATGATGTGCTTTACCGAAAAGCTCTATCTTGGTCTCATCTGTCCACAAGACGTTTTCCCAGAAGGCTTTTGGCTTACTCAAGTACATTTTGGCAAACTGTAGTCTTGCTTTTTTATGTCTCTGTGTCAGCAGTGGGGTCCTCCTGGGTCTCCTGCCATAGCGTTTCATTTCATTTAAATGTCGACGGATAGTTCGCGCTGACACTGATGCTCCCTGAGCCTGCAGGACAGCTTGAATGTCTTTGGAACATGTTTGGGGCTGCTTATCCACCATCCGGACTATTCTGCGTTGCAATCTTTCATCAATTTTCCTCATCCGTCCACGACCAGGGAGATTAGCTACAGTGCCATGGGTTGCAAACTTCTTGATAATGTTGCGCACTGTGGACAAAGGCAAATCTAGTTCTCTGGAGATGGACTTGTAACCTTGAGATTGTTGATATTTTGCCACAATTTTGGTTCTCAGGTCCTCAGACAGTTCTCGTCTCCTCTTTCTGTTGTCCATGCTTAGTGTGGCACAGACAGACACACAATGCAAAGGTTAAGTGAACGTCTCTCCTTTTTATCTGCTTTCAGGTGTGATTTCTATATTGCCCACACCTGTTACTTGCCCCAGGTGAGTTTACAGGAGCATCACATGCTTGTAACATTCTTATTTATCCGCAGTTGTGAAAGGGTGCCAATACTTTTGTCCAGCCCATTTTTGGAGGTTTGTGTGACATTATGTCGAATTTGCTTTCTTTCCTCCCTTTTTTTGTTTTGTCCCAATACACACAAAGGGAATAAACATGTGTATAGCAAAACATGTGTTAATGCAATACGTTTCGTGAGAAATACATGATTTCCTGGAGAAATATCAAGGGTGCCAACAATTTCGGCCATGACTGTATGTGGGAAATTGGGAATTTTCCTGAATTCTCCACTTGGAAGGGTCTTGAGCTTGCAAATGGGTCCCCTCCTCAAAGAACACCTTGTGCCCAGCCAAGTACACTTATTTAAATTTTGGCAAAAATGCTGGCCCAGTCCTTAAATGCTTTTCAACTACTGTAATGCAGAACTTGTAGTGAATGGAGGAAGTAGAACACCCAAGAATCCAACATCTAGGCTTCTATAGCTTCTTGAGGTTGAAAGTCGCTTGGTGAGGTTCAACTCTAGTACCAGCTACTGGAGTAACTCTTCAGAAACATAAAGTTCTTGTTTTTCTTGGTTGAAGCCAGGGGTGGACTGACAACTCATGGGCCCCCCGGGCAATAGGGGATCATGGGGCTCCTGTGTCCTTGCCCAAACTCAAAAAAGCCTATAAAAAAGGTACCAGGGGCATCTCATGGGGCCCCCTACTGACCCCGGGCCCTCGGGCAGTGCCTGAGTTTACAGATGGTCAGTCCGCCCCTGGTTGAAGCTCTCTGACTGCAGCATAGGACACGTCAAGGCACACAAATGATAAAAGGATGACAATGGCACTAAACCTTGTGGTGAAAGAGTCCAAACCACTTTAATGGATAAACAGTCAACATGTTTTGAGGGTCAAACTAATTCCTTTTCATCAGAGGTTAGGAACTTTGTCAGGGCTTAAAAGGATTCAGAGGCCCACATTTTGACCCGGGGGGCTTAGGAAGGGTTTTTGTTTTCTCAAATTGGACCATGCTTTATTATAATTTTTTTGCCTTCCTTTGGATAAACTGTGGGCACAGAGCTCTGTAGATGGAGATTTTCTGTTATTGGTTGAACTTGAGTCTACTTTCTGTCTGACTTTGCTAAATTACCAGTCTGTATGGGAGCCATTTTTCTTATTCGTGGGAAGACCGTGAAAGAGAATATACCAGTGCTAAAAAATCTGTGTGGTAATTTAGGTTTCAGAGCCCTTACCAGCCCAAAGTTCCTAAGCCCTGATGAAGGGGGAGTGGTTTGACATCCAAATCACGTTGTCTGTTTTATGTGATCAAACTATTGACCATTAAAGTGGTTTGGCCTCTTTCACTGTTAGTTTGGCGCTTCTGTTTGGTTTTTATACTTTGAGTCCCTTTCTATGTACCCATTAGAGGTAAGCATTGTTGCATATAAGCAGTGTCACCGGAGTCAGTGTGCTCATCGAATAATTGTTCTTTTTATTCTGTTGAACTTTATAAGTATTGAAGTCCCAGCGACTCTTGCATATGTTTTTCTGAACTTGTAGGCACACGACTGTTAGGAGTGTTTTGCTTGCAGCTGCTCCTGTGCTGCCTATCTCACCATAGGTCCCCACTCTGCTGCCTGTCTCTACCTTGCCACGGGTCCTCACTCTGCTACCTGTCTCTACCTTGCCACAGGTCCTCACTTTGCTGCCTGTCTCTACCTTGCCACAAGTCCTCACTCTGCTGCCTGTCTCTACCTTGCCACAGGTCCCCACTCTGCTGCCTGTCTCTACCTTGCCACAGGTCCTCACTTTGCTGCCTGTCTCTACCTTGCCACAAGTCCTCACTCTGCTGCCTGTCTCTACCTTGCCACAGGTCCTCACTCTGCTGCCTGTCTCTACCTTGCCACAGGTCCCCACTCTGCTCCCTGTCTCTACCTTGCCACAGGTCCCCACTCTGCTCCCTGTCTCTACCTTGCCACAGGTCCCCACTCTGCTCCCTGTCTCTACCTTGCCACAGGTCCCCACTCTGCTCCCTGTCTCTACCTTGCCACAGGTCCCCACTCTGCTGCCTGTCTCTACCTTGCACAGGTCCTCACTCTGCTGCCTGTCTCTACCTTACCACAGGTCCTCACTCTGCTGCCTGTCTCTACCTTACCACAGGTCCTCACTCTGCTGCCTGTCTCTACCTTGCCACAGGTCCCCACTCTGCTGCCTGTCTCTACCTTGCCACAGGTCCTCACTCTACTGCCTGTCTCTACCTTGCACAGGTCCTCACTCTGCTGCCTGTCTCTACATTGCCACAGGTCCCCACTCTGCTGCCTGTCTCTACCTTGCCACAGGTCCCCACTCTGCTGCCTGTCTCTACCTTGCCACAGGTCCCCACTCTGCTGCCTGTCTCTACCTTGCCACAGGTCCCCACTCTGCTGCCTGTCTCTACCTTGCCACAGGTCCTCACTCTGCTGCCTGTCTCTACCTTGCCACAGGTGTACAGAGGGGAGCTATGGACAGGGAGAGGTACAGAGGGAAAGTGTGGATGGGGGGGGGGGTACAGAGAGGAGCTGTGGACAGGGAGAGATACAGAGGTGGTGTGGATGGGGGGGGCGGGGTACAGAGGGAAGCTGTGGATGAGGGATACAGAGGGGAGCTGTTGATGGAGGGGGATACAGAGGGGAGCTGGGAATGAGAGGTACAGAGGTGAAGTATGGATGGGGGGTACAGAGGGGAGCTGTGGATGAGAGTACAGAGGTGAAGTATTGGTGGGAAGGTACAGAGGGGGAACATGTCCGCTCCCCTCCCCTCCCCTTCTTGTCCTTACCCCGAAGTGACGTTTGACCTCCCTTCCAGGTCCCCATTCACAGATTCCCAGCCATTGAGGCCAAGAAAGAATGTAATACAGTGCTACGTATACTGATTTACATTCAGAGGAGACACGCAGGGTCATTTAGACCCTGGATGTCTCATTAAAGAGAACCTGTCACCAAAAAATCATCACATAGGGGACTTTTTGTCCCCTATGTAATTGAAAAAAAAAAAAAGTAAAGTAGAATTTTTTTTTTAATTGTAAAAAAATCAAAGTTGCACCCAAGTGCATAACATCCCTTCAAAAAAAATTGGAGCCCCCCCAACCCCACATATACGCACGTACAAAAGTAAAAGCACACGCTGGGGTGCCTGCGCATGAAAACAACGATTGCGATACACGTTACATATCGCCGCACATGCTAGGATAAGAGCAATAATTCTAGCACCAGGCCTCCTCCATACACTATATACTGATGACCTAGAAGGGGCTTTAAAAAGGTCGCCTATAAAAAAAAATATAGGGTGCTAAAGTTTGTTGCCATTTCACGAGCACACTCAAATTTAAGGTTTGACATGTTGGATATCTATTTACTCGGTGCAACCTCATCTTTTATATTTTACAAAGAAATAGGGTAGTTTATTGCCTTTTTGTGCCCTAAAATTAATTTTGTGTATTGTTAACTGATATTTTGCCTTTCCTAGCCCTTTGCGGTAATATCATGCAACATAAAAAGTTGGATCTACCACTATTTTATTCTCTAGGGTCTCTGATTTAAAAAAATATATCGTGTTTGGGGGTTTTGTGTAATCTTCAGGCCTAAAATTATTTTTTAAACGTGTGCAAAAAAAACCCGGAAAAAAACGTCTCTGGCAGCAAAAGGGATAAAGGATAAGATGGACACTCCCCTTTCCTGGTGAGCACCCAATCAGTGCTCATTACACTGCAAGGTCTTTTTCCTGCCTGCTAGTCCCCGGTTGCTGTGCTGGAGACAGGCAGGAAGGGGAGGAGAAGATAAACAGCGCAATGATAAAATAATTAACCACTTCCAGTCCGGACACTTTCACCCCCTTCCAGTCCGGACAATTTCACCCCCTTCCAGTCCGGACACTTTCACCCCCTTCCAGTCCGGACAATTTCACCCCCTTCCAGTCCGGACACTTTCACCCCCTTCCAGTCCGGACACTTTCACCCCCTTCCAGTCCGGACACTTTCACCCCCTTCCAGTCCGGACAATTTCACCCCCTTCCAGTCCGGACACTTTCACCCCCTTCCAGTCCGGACACTTTCACCCCCTTCCAGTCCAGGACAATTTTCAGCTTTCAGCGCTATCACACTTTGAATGACTATTGCGTGGTCATGCAACACTGTACCCATATGAATTGTTTTGCATTTTTTTTGAGACAAATAAAACTTTATTTTGGCGGTATTTATTCACCGCTGGGATTTTTAATTTTTTACTATATAAATGAAAAAATCCAAACATTTTGGGAAAAAAAAATGTTTTTCTTATAAAATTTTGCAAATAAATAATCTTTCTTCATAAATCTTGGCCAAAATATATTCAGCTATCTTTTTAGTAAAAAAAAATAATAACCAAAATTAGTTTATAACCAAAAGTTATATTTTTAAAAAAAAAAAAAAAAATTTTTACATTCTATTTTTTTTCAAATTTTTATTATTTTTTTTTTTTACATACTGTCACCCTAGCAGTACAGTGTCACCATAGTGACACCATAGTGACACTGTACTACTTGTGGGGGTGATGAAGATTTTTTTTTACACTGATTGCTTTTACACCCATAAAGGCTGTAAAAACAATCATTTCTCCTTCTCTCTGGCTGCATTCCTGCAGCCATTGAGAAGTACTGTGAGAGCTGTGATTGGTCACAGCTTGTCACATGGTACAAGGCTGTTGTGAACAGCCTTGTACCATGTGACCTCTGTGATCATTCACAGATTTCACACGTAGTAAGCGATGATGTCAGAAGTGAAATCTTGCTTACTACTATTCATGTGATCACTGATTGGCCAATCAGTGATCACATGATCGGGACCTCACACAGAGGTCGCGGTGTCACACGTTTCCAGGGAGCATGTACAGGCAGGGAATGCAGGAGGACGTTTATAAACTGCAACCCGCCCCTGCACTGCTCCCGTCTGGCCGTTTATGTACATTGGCCGGACGGGAAGTGGTTAAACGTTTAAGTCACCATAAAGCCCCTTTTGATTTTAAAAGTCCCAGACATTCCTAACAGCACCTCAGATTTAAATATGGTTTTGGTTAAAATTAGATTTTTTTTTTCATCAGGACAAGTAGATTGTCATGGGGGACAAATAGATTCAGACACAGATTTAGTCCCTGGACAAAAATTTCAACACCCCTGCATACAGTACATTCTTGACTGTACTAGGTTGAGATGATGTCATCAGTTTGCTGCAGGCAGGATGAAGCATTTCCTCAATCTCCTATCACCCAGTGATCAGACCATACATTGTAACTTTGTATCTAGTCACACGATGAAAGGCTGCAACAGGGGCTGATCTGTGTCAGACATTTGTGAACACAGCCAAGAACTGCACAGGCACTAGGACTTACATGATTGTGTCATCTCTGGGCAGGCATCTCGGTGCAGGAAGTAGTTGACAACCCTGGATGATACCTGAACATAGATGCTACTGTCCTGGAGAGAAGAGTAGAGGAAGGCATTGTCAGGGGGAGTACTGTGATCTCTGTGTGAAATATGGAATGAGTGGCAACACACGTATAATGCATGCTAACATACAGTGCAGACCCATGCATGCCTACATGTAAATCCAGATGTGGTGACTGTCCATAGGTTTGGCTCAGCAGACATAAAGCATAGACCCTGTATATATAAATCCATGGCGGAGTTATATAAGGACAAGAAGATGCTTGGCCTGCTTTTATCCAGACGGCGTCCTTCAGGCATCAGAGTGATCACACCAAGTCCATATCCAGACTTATAAAATTAGCGATGTTCCCTGGCATCATTAGAGCTCCGAGAACACCTGGCGGAGGTGAAATATTGCCATATTATAGAGTCTCCACATCTGCTGCTCTGATGAGCCGTATGGGAGGAGCCGATCAGAGGGGCCAATTTATAAAGAGGTGAATCTGGCTCTCAGGTATTCAGAATGACATGATTAAACCAAACAGAGCAAGGGCTCATAACCTCACTGGGACCCGGGCCCGGGAAATTCTCCCAAAACCTTCCATGCTCCAACAGTAAAGAAAAAACAGTTAATGCACAATAAAAGGTATGGAAATGCATAATATGTATTGAAATACTGGAAGGTTCTGGATGAGGTTCAGGCTCACTTTTGGGGGATGGAGGTTCTGGAGGGGATTAGGGGTCTCTGAAGCAGATGTGGTGGTCCGGTAGGGGATGAGGTTTCTGGATGGGGCTGGGGGGGAACTCTGCGGGTTACAGAGCTCTGTAGGAGGTTTGGGGGCATTGTGGAGGCTGAGGGGCACCATGTCCATTATGAAAGGGTGGGGGCAGTATGGGAGAACACTGTAGGAGGTTAGGGGACACTTTAGTACAGTGTTGGATGTTGGTGGAACTATGAACTGATGGCGGATCAGTTTGAGAGGTTGGGGTGCATTGTGGAACACCGTTGAGGTAGGGAGAACTATGGAGGGCTAGAGGATCTGAAGCATAGTGGGGAGGCACTTTGAAGGCTGGGTGGCACTGTGGGAGGTTGTAGAGCACTGTGGGAGACATGGGGGCATTGTGGAAGCTGAGGAGCACCTTGGTCCATTATGGAAGGGTGGGGGCAGTATGGGAACACTGTAGGAGGTTGGGGGACACTTTAGTACAGTGTTGGATGTTGGTGGAACTATGAATGGCTGGAGGATCTGATGTAAACTGTGTGACACCACACAGGGCACTGTGGAAGATTAAGTGGCACTTTGGAAGGCTGGGTGGCACCATGAGAGGTTTGGAGGCACTGTGGGGGGCTGATGAGCACTGTATTCCACTATGGAATGTTGTGGGGCACTATGGAAACAGGGAGGCCCTCTGGGGGGATGGAGGTTCTGGGGGCTAGCAGACTTGTTGGTCCTTTAGAGAGTGAGGTTTTAAATGAAGTTGGGGAAAACTAAAGGGTTGAGTTCCTGGAGGGGGATGGGGTCTCTCCAGGGGGCTGGGGACGTTGCAGGAGCACTGTGGGAGATTGGAGAGTGCTGCAAGAGTTCTGGCATTGTGGGAGGTGAAGGACACTGTGGGGGCTGGAAGATCTGCAGTAGACTGGGGACCATTGCAGGGGGCTGGGTGGCACTGCCGGAGGTCAGAGAGTACTGTGGTAGGTTTGGGGGGCATTGAGGTCCACTATGCAAGGGTGGGCACACCATGAGAGACACTGTTGGAGGTTGAGGACACTGTGGGACAGTGTTGGAGGTTGGGGAACCTATGAGCGGTTGAAAGGTCTGCAGTAGACTGCAGAGTACTGCAGGGGGCTGGGGGGCACTGTGAAAAGCTAGGTGACACTTTTAAAAGCTGGGTGGCACTGTGGGAGGTTTGGGGGGTACTGTGGGGGCAGGGGGGCATTGTCATCTACTATGGACGGTTGGGAGCACTATGAAAACTTAGAGGCCCTGTGGGAGGGTAGAGATTCTGCAGCTTGCTGGAGGCCGTGAAGGAGGTAGGCTACAGCCCAATGGTTTGGGAAAGACTGAAATAGAAGAACAAGCAGGTGCAGGGATCTTGTGCTTTTAAAATCAGTACATTTAATAGGAATAAAATCATAAACCTAGGCAGAAAGCAGTGTATCTCAGTCCAATGGAGTCCAAGAGCTGAAGTCTGACTGGCGTGGCCAGTGGTAGAGCTTTGATGTTGATCTTCTTTTTGGTGTTGTTGAAACGTGTCACCTATTCCCACAGCATCCCTTTCGTAAACAGTTGCACCTTATGATCATCTTGGAGTGGGTCCTCCTTTAAGGAGGAACTCTGACAGCTAAAAGATTTACATCAAATCCTAGCCATTGGTCACATCATGCAGGCTTCAGTTGCTTGGACTCCACTGGCCACTGTTTTTGAGTCAGGTCATGATGGGGGTTCCCAGGGGATACAAGGATGAGGGAAGCCGGACATACACAGGTCAACTGTATTAAAGATTAAAAGGATAAACTTACAGACAAATTACTTCTCCAGCTTCTGGGGTTGGATGAAAGCATGGACTATATAACCATGTAGATGAGACCCCTCTGTTATTAACCAACATTTGATGGCAGACCCCCATTTCCCTAGCATGTTAGGATTTTGGAATAATCTTGAAAACCTCATGACTGTGTCCGGTTATGAATAGGGAAAGTAATGGTGGCCATCCACATTTTGATGACTGATTTATTTTCTGATCGAACTCTCCCTATAGGAATAAATTGATCCATAGTCGAGAACCTAATCATTTGATATGACACACAAGTAGAAGTGGATTTTGAATTAGAGGATACGATTGTAAGTTATCAGTTGCATCTCTACTTCTACAGTGCAACCTGATAAACTTGAAATCATATAATTGTTTGAAATACAATTGAATTCATGACCAAAGAATCTCAGTACTGCCTGATCGATGCTAAATGATCATTCATTATCTGCCCTGGCCAATTGTCTCAGGTTGGTTGAATTCAGTCTAAATGGATTGGAAGGAAAGTTACGGCTATTCGATTGTTTGGTGATTTGCTCATTCTGATGGATCTGATCCAGGGGCGGACTGACCATTTGGAAACTCTGGCACTGCCCGAGGGCCGGGGTCAGTAGGGGGCCCCATGAGATGCCCCTTGTACCTTTTTCATAGGCTTTTTTGAGTTTGAGCAAGGACACAGGGGCCCCATGATCCCCTATTGCCCGGGGGCCCCGTGAGTTGTCAGTCCGCCCCTGATCTGATCATAAATTCGAAGTATGCATGGTGACCATTGGATTAATGGTTTCAACTCTTCTGCTATGTGTAGACCCCAAACTGATGCTTTATGCTTTTGCTCAACCACAACTAACGTAAATAGACCCAGATATTAATACGTTCTCTGTGTTTTACCATTACAAAAGCATGTCTACTGGTCAACAATTGCTTTCTCAAGACTTTTACAGAAGGTTTTATGATTGTGCACTGTGTGGGATGGGAGTTATGGGATATTACATTTTTTTAGTTATTACTTTTTTTTAACAGTCAGCCATAACATTCTGACCACTGACAGGTACAGTGAATAACATTGATTATCTTGTTATATTGGCATCTGAATGTAGGAGAGATATGATAGGCAGCAAGTGAACAGGTTGTCCTTGAAGTCAGTGTGGTGAATGCTGAAAAAATGGGCAAGTGATTTGAGCAACTTTGACAAGGTCCAAATTGTGATGTCTAGACGATTGGAACATTGCAGCTCCAAAACTGCAACTCTTGTGGAATGTTCCTGGTCTGCAGTGGTTGGGACCGACCAAAAGTGGTTCAAGGAAGGAAGGAAAACTGGAAAACCAGCAACAGAGTTCTGAGCGGCCAAGACTGGCCTGTGTAGTCTTCATAAAAAATAGTGCAGCGCTATGGGTATGATGTAGGTCAAAGCAAGACTAAAAGTCAAAATATCTAAACGCATAATATCACATGCAATATGTCAAGGGAAGAAAAAAATTATATAAAAATAGTTCCGTGTTTTCATTAGAGTCTTATAAAGTGCTTTTCTTATAAAACCGCGGTGTTGTTCCAAGTAATATAGGGGGATTGTGCACTCACCAGATGCACAATAAAAGTGTGCATTGAACAAAAATCCACAGAAGCTTCCTTCAGGATTTGGTCTGGAATAGGGGAAGTTGTCCTCCCTCTGGATGATTGGTCTGGTCAGGGACACCTGGAATGAATCCTCCCTCTAGGTGGGTAATGATGGTGGGAACCCCCAGGGTGGTAAGAAGAAGATTCAATAGGCTGGAGGTCCTCCTAAGGGATAGATGGATGTAGGTCTCCTGGATGTAGGATCTCGCTTCTCCAAAATCCTTGAAGTTGTTGGATCCAGCAGGAGCTACGAATAAATAACTGGCTGATGCCCTGAAAGCTGGAAATCCCTGATGTAGATGCCGCCACTCTTCACTTGTTTCTAAGTCTTGTTCCGAGGGTTGCCCTGCTGTTGATCCTATTGGAAATCTCCCCTGTGTAGTCTGATCCAATAGAAGAGCTACTGTAGCTCAAGTTTCTGAAGACGTTAATGCTAGTTCTGATAGAAAGGTGTCCGAACACACACCGAGCATCACTTACCTGGGGAAGAGACTGCACCAGGATGCATTATGGGAAGAAGGCAAGCTGGTGGAGGTCTAGTGGGTCCATGCCTTGATGGTCAGGGCTGTTTAGGCGGCAAAAATAGGACCTACTCATAATTAGGTGGGTGGTCATAGACTTATGGTTGATCTGTGTATTTTGACACTTGAAATACATATTTATCTCTGATGCTAAGAGGAAACCTTTCCATTAGCCTGTGCTAACTTGGATTGCAGACACATTGGCTACTATCCAGTTAAACACACAGCCTTTCCTAACTACGGTGCCTTCTGAGTTCGGCAGGGATGCTGTCTCCGTGTGATGATGGTGTAACACCTATGTGCAGCACTACGGAGGTGGATGTTCTTCTGTGGCGGTGCATATGTTTGTGATGGGAGTGCGCTCAACATGCCACCAGTATGGAGAGTGAGTTATTACCAACAGCTGCTGGTTGTAGAGTAACAATTCAGGCAGATCATGAAAACATCAGACCACCCTAGGTAACACTCTCATGCAATGTAGAGCCTCCATAGTTGAAAAAACTGAAAGAGGTGGGCCAGGGACAGTCAGGCTGGGGAGGAAAGTACTAGATGATACTGGACATCCTCCAGCCAGGAAATGAGGCGGAGTTCTATGTGACTTGCGGCAGCTTCGAATGCACATTGTCAAAAGCTTACAGTGTGCAGTAAAATCGGAGTAAGCCATTTCAGTCCAGGAGAGGAGCTGCTACAACTGGGCAAGACTGAAGGGAAGGCTGGAGGTCAGATTTAAATATACAGCACTTTAAATTCTAGTAATGTTATCCACAGTACTATTTATCAAGGATAAGTTTAGTTCACATTTATCATAGAACGAAATAGTGAAATGTGTTTAGCCCTGACACCGGCCATATCACAACAACAGTGGCCGGCCATTTCACAACAGTGGCCGGCCATTTCACAACAACAGTGGCCGGTCATATCACAACAACAGTGGCCGGTCATATCACAACAACAGTGGCCGGTCATATCACAACAACAGTGGCCGGTCATATCACAACAACAGTGGCCGGTCATATCACAACAACAGTGGCCGGTCATATCACAACAACAGTGGCCGGTCATATCACAACAACAGTGGCCGGTCATATCACAACAACAGTGGCCGGTCATATCACAACAACAGTGGCCGGCCATTTCACAACAACAGTGGCCGGCCATTTCACAACAACAGTGGCCGGCCATATCACAACAACAGTGGCCGGTCATATCACAACAACAGTGGCCGGTCATATCACAACAACAGTGGCCGGTCATATCACAACAACAGTGGCCGGTCATATCACAACAACAGTGGCCGGTCATATCACAACAACAGTGGCCGGTCATATCACAACAACAGTGGCCGGTCATATCACAACAACAGTGGCCGGTCATATCACAACAACAGTGGCTGGCCATTTCACAACAGTGGCCAACCATTTCACGACAGCAGTGGCGGGCCATATCACGACAGCAGTGGCGGGCCATTTCACGACAGCAGTGGCGGGCCATTTCACGACAGCAGTGGCCTGACATATCACGACAGCAGTGGTGGGCCATTTCACGACAGCAGTGGCGGGCCATTTCACGACAGCAGTGGCGGGCCATTTCACGACAGCAGTGGCGGGCCATTTCACGACAGCAGTGGCGGGCCATTTCACGACAGCAGTGGCGGGCCATTTCACGACAGCAGTGGCGGGCCATTTCACGACAGCAGTGGCCTGCCATTTCACGACAGCAGTGGCCGGCCATTTCACGACAGAATTGGCAGGGCATTTCACAACAGCAGTGGCGGGCCATTTCACAACAGCAGTGGCGGGCCATTTCACAACAGCAGTGGCGGGCCATTTCACAACAGCAGTGGCGGGCCATTTCACAACAGCAGTGGCGGGCCATTTCACAACAGCAGTGGCCGGCCATGCCTCTTCCTCTAAGGCAGTGTTTCTCAACTCCAGTCCTCATGGACCCCCAACAGGTCATGTTTTCAGGATTTCCCTCAGATGAAACAGCTGTGGTAATTACTAAGGCAGTGAAACTGATCAAATCACCTGTGCAAAATAATGGAAATCCTGAAAACATGACCTGTTGGGGGTCCATGAGGACTGAAGTTGAGAAACACTGCTCTAAGGGGATATTTCCTTTCATCTGAAGTCACAAAGTAACTGTTCAGGGATCCCAATGAGATTGGCCTTCCTTTAGTCTGTGCTGTGTCTGTGGAATGCCTTGTCCGTGTGTGCTGACAGCAATTCAGAGGGCATTCCATACACTGGCATACATTGCTCAGTGCCCAACTCAAGTCTATCTAATGATCATGGATGGTGATGGGATTGGGGGCTATCTGATCTCCATAAATCATATTTAATAAAAAATGTTGCAGAGAAGTTTTAGATCCCTTTTGTTGACTGGCCAACTGAGTGTTGACAATCTCTGTATGGTGACTTGTAAGGGTTACAGACTACAGGCGCTGTGACAACACTTGATGGTGGACCGTACTGCCACCTCCATCTATATAGACCAACAGGTCACTTCTTGGAATTTCTATTACAGAGAGATACTTGTACATACAGGCTCTGGATATTAACATTAGACTTGTCAATGCTGAATGGATAACCGAATGATCCATCTTCACACTTTCAAGATGTCATCTCATCTGTGATCCGTTGTGACATTATTCATGATTTATTTTAGAATATATACACCAGCAAGCAGAGCATAGTGTTTTGTGGGTTATATGTTAATTTTTGTATTTTGTGGAAGTAATAAAAATTGTACACAGAGAATTGAACTGAAAAAAAAAGTACTGTATATTAAAAAATTTACACAAACCCCATAGAACACCTTTGGGATGAATTAGAACGGAGACTGTGAGCCAGGCCTCCTCCCCCGACATCAGTGCCTGACCTGACAAATGTGCTTCTGGAAGAATGGTCCAACCTTCCCATAGACACCCTCCTAAACCTTGTGGACGGCCTTCCCAGAAGAGTTGAAGCTGTTATAGCTGCAAAGGGCGGGGCCAACTCAATATTGAACCCTACGGACTAAGACTGGGGGGCCATTAGAGTTCATGTGCGTGGAAAGGGCGGGGCCAACTCAATATTGAACCCTATGGACCAAGACTGGGAGGCCATTAAAGTTCATGTGTGTGCAAGGCAGGCATTCCAATATTTTTGGCAATATAGTGTATGTGTGTATATATTTATTTATTTCAGGTACTTATATAGCGCTGTCAATTTACGCAGCATATATATATATATATATATATATATATATATATATATATATATATATATGTATGTGTGTGTATATAGTTGTGTTCAAAATAATAGCAGTCAGACATCACTAACCGGATCAATCACTGTTTTTGGTAGAAATGATATTTTTACATGGCAAATAATTTCCTAGCAGGTGTAGTAGAGTAATAGAAATCCAACAGTCATGACATGCATGCTGCTGATTCTGTGTCATTGAATCACTAATTGAAAGGGGCATGTTCAAAATAATAGCCGTGTGGAGTTCTATTAGTGAGGTCATTCATTCTTTGAAAAACAGGTGGCAATTATTGCCCTTATTTAAGGAAGAAAGGCAGCAAATGTTGTACATGCTGGTTACAGTGCATTTCTCTCTGAGGAAAATGGGTCGTTCCAGACATTGTTCAGAAGAACATACCTTGATTAAAAAGTTGATTGGAGAGGGGAAAACATATAAAGAAGTGCAGAAAATGATCGGCTGCTCAGCTAAAATGATCGCAAATGCTTTAAAATGGCAACCAAAACCTGAAAGATGTGGAAGAAAGCGAAAAACTACCATTGGAATGGATAGAAGAATAGCCAAAATGGCGCGGACTCAGCCAACAATCGGCTCCAGGAAGATGAAAGAAGGTGTGACGTTCCCTGTGAGGACTGTTACAATTAGAAGACGCCTATGTGAAGCCAAGTTATCTGCAAGAAGCCCCCGCAAGGTCCCACTGTTGGGAAAAAGACGTGTGCTGAAGAGGTTACAATCTGCCAAAGAGCACATTGACTGGCCTAAAGAGAAATGGGGCAACATTTTGTGGACTGATGAAAGTAAGATTGTTCTTTTTGGGTCTAGTGGGCGGAGACAGTTTCACACGACCCCCAAACACTGAATTCAAGCCACAGTACACTGTGAAGACTGTGAAGCATGGTGGTGCAAGCATCATGATATGGGGATGTTTCTCATACTACGGTGTTGGGCCTATTTATCACATACCAGGGATCATGGATCAGTTTGAATACATCAGAATACTTGAAGAGGTCATGCTGCCTTATGCTGAAGAGGAAATGCCCTTGAAATGGGTGTTCCAACAAGACAACGACCCCAAACACACCAGTAAACGTGCAACATCTTGGTTCCAGACCAACAAGATGGACGTTATGGAGTGGCCAGCCCAATCCCCGGATCTTAATCCAATAGAAAACTTGTGGGGTGACATCAAAAATGCCGTTTCTGAGGCAAAACCAAGAAATAGAGAAGAACTGTGGAATGTCGTCCAATCATCCTGGGCTGGAATACCTGATCACAGGGGCCAGAAGTTGGGTGACTCCATGCAACACAGATGTACAGCAGTTCTCAGAAACAGTGCGACTACAACCAAATATTCATGAAGTCATTCAAAGGAAAGCAAAATCTTCCAACATTTCTCAGTTTATATAGTGAATGTTTGAGTTTGTAAAGAAGAATACAAACACTGCGATTTTTTTGAACCGTCTAATATTCACTTTTCTTCAATTTTTTTTGAGGAACAACACAAATTTGATCTATTTTTCTTCATGTTGTGATTTGGAATAGAATGTGTCGTGTTCCCAATGCATTTGTGTGGATGGAAATAAAAGCTATTAGAAGGATTTTCAGCTTTATTCACTTTTTTCAACACTCTATTATTTTTAACACAACTGTATATATATAATATATATACACATATTATAAAATATCCAGACAAATGCAGCTCCATCCCTTTTGGAAAGGCAGTAGTATTTTAAGGAGAGCCCTGCCGTCACCGGGGACAAGCCTGGTAAACCACGCCATAATCAACCAGGGAGGAGAGGAACCCTCCCACTGTACCCACCTTATTACCTCAGGAATTACTAATCTGCATTCTGCTCCTGAAAACAGATACTACACTTGATCTTCGCTTTCAGCTATTTGACCATCATCAATGAAGTGCATGGAAATCATTGCTTCTGTGGAGCTGGACTTGGTTGGGACCCAATGAGCATGCAGGTTATGGTGAGAAGGGATTAAAGGAATCATAAAGCCCTCACTCTACATCATGTTGTAGGCAGGTTGCCTACGGTAGTCAATTGGCATGGGTGCCCTGGCAGGAGGAAAGGGGTTAATTCTTTTTACCGCCACTCCCTGGGTTTCTTTGTGGGCTTTTTTCGGTCTGACCCACTCACCTGTTGGCTTATAAAAGGAACAGGGGTCTGGATCTGTGGTTGTGGGGGGTAGTCTCCTTCTGCTCAAAGCTTGCCTGTTTTTTGCCTTGGCCAAGTTGGCTGCTGAAGACACCAACATCTAGATTCCACCACTATGGACTTGCCAGGAATAGAGCAGTACAGGTATGTTGGGGCAGCCATAATTTGTAGGTTCAGTTAGGAGAAACTGTTTGCTTTCTGGAACTGTGTTTGTTGAGTTTCTTCAGTAAAACATCTAAATGCCTGGTCTGAATTTAGTCTTGGGGTGTATGAGTAACTGGCACTCTACATATATTCTGCAGCTTGGGTCAGTAAAGCGCAGTATGAAGACAGCTCTGCAAGTGTTAACATGGTATAGAGTTGACAAAAGAGGTTGCGAAGGATAACAGAAGTCTACTAACCAGTACAAGAAGCCTGTCATGAAGCGTTGTACCAGTGATAGACAGGTTTTCTCTAGCATAGAGAGGGAGCTGCTTCTGGGGCCGCCTTCCCGAGTGGTCCATCTCCTATAGCAAAGGGAGCAGATCAGCACCACATAGGTCCTCAGCCTGTGCCCTAGGTATAGAACAGGTAAGTGAGTGTACGCATGAGACCTCCGCTAGGTGCACGGCAGGACCCCATTTTGTCACTGGCAGTGAGATGACAGAAATATGCTGGATGGGTGGAGAGGGCATAGGCTCAATGTATCCCTCCTAAATGCAGACATTACAGTCATGGTGTGCATTGGCACGGGACCAGAGAGTTAACTGGAATCCAGTTTTTGTTCAGTGTACATGGTGTATGGCCATTTCTAAATTGAAGGACCACCTTAGGGTTAAATCTCTCTGAAATCGGTCCCGCCTTGTCCCAGGGTATTGATGGGCACAACACAATAATAGTACCCCATGTGCAGGGCAAGTGACCCCATCCTCAGTGCCTAGTATAGCCCACAAGAACCCACCCTGGGGTAGATCTCTCGGTGTCAGCCTACATGTTGGTGTCCAACAGAGGCATGCCAAGAGGAACCCTACCTCTGCTCACCATATTTTTTTTTTTCCCTAAATGTATTTATTTCAGGTACTTATATAGTGCCGTCAATTTACGCAGCGCTTTACATATATATTGTACATTCTCATCAGTCCCTAACCCTCAATGGGTGTACAATCTACGTAAAGTTTGATGAGTCGGTCTAAACAGGTATATTTTTTTTTTTCAGATCTGTATTTCATTAATCTGGTACCGGTAGACTCTGAACTTATCCTGTGATCTTTTGTCGGTTTTTATTATTTTTTTGTACAGTTTTGTAACAACAGGTAACAGACTCCATGGCATCAAGCGGTGACCCAGATTCCGCAACACTCTTCTCTCCCACATTACCACAGTGGGATGTCGGCACGCTGTTTATCAGAAAAGGATTTCATGCTGAGTATGTTCACCGAGCGAGTCTCAGGCCCTGTTCTGGGTCCTCTGTCCCTCCGTCCTCAATAGAGGTCCCTGATTTTAGGTCTGATTTTACAATTTTAGAGTGTTATTTGCATGATTTACCTGTCGTTTGTGGTTTTTGTAGGTTCCTTTTCTGCTGACATCGGCATCTGTCATGGTTATTGTTATGGAGGATTCCTCCGTTTCACTCATCCTGGCCTACTCTTGCATCCACATTCTACGCCTGTTAAAAATTTGAAGTAGATGGAAACTGAAACTGGATGGTATTGAGTTTGCTCTGTTCACTGTATATCATAAACAATTGCCATGTTTTTCCCATTACATTTTTCTTTTCCCATTCTGGTGCTGCCGATCTCCTCCAGCCCCCTTTGGTCACTTCCTGTCTGCATGCACTCCACCGAACATCATTGCCCTGAATCGGCTTCCTGATAGAGACAACGGTAGACCTGTCCTGTGCAATGTATGGCAGCGGAGCCAGTTGTCGCCTTGTTGCATGCTCCCCGGGTGGAGACAACACAGGAGCACAGTTGGGAGACGGGCAGAGTGTTGTCACCTATAACAGGAACGTTAATCTGTGCCACCAAAGTATGGTGCTGGGACCTGGGAAGCATCAAAGGCCGTATCTGTATGACACGTTAGCATGCGTCCAATCCTCTTGATGCCTTGCATTATTATGGTGGCGGCTCCACCACTGGGGAAAAAGGTTTAATCGAGATTCTTTATTAGCAGAAGATATAGAGACACCTGGTAATTATATTTCAGAGAGAAAAGGGAGGCGCCACCTAAGTGTACTATTAAGTAGGCTAATTTATTTGCAAGTAGTTAAAAACACTCACAAAATGTGAAGTAGTAAAACACTCATATAAATGTACAGCATCGGCTGCTCCTCACCATCTCGCTGGTACCACCAACCAGGATCCTGACAACTGTGGAGGTGAAGAATGGACTTGGATGCCTTGTGGAGGCCAGAAAGTCAACTCCAACCAGCATGAAACGCACGGGCAGATGTAATGTCACCGGAAGGGAAGGAAGACTGGAAGAACAACAGGCTACACGCTTGAATGCCTCTGGCTCTTCTACAGGCCTACAGATAGATTGCATTGCTGCATGTAGGCCTGTAGAAGGAGCCAGAGGCTCAGAGTGCATGAATGCAAATGAAAAAAACAAAAAAAGGGCGCACCGGCCTAGTGCATTATCATTTAAAAATATTTATTGAAAGAATAAAAAAGTAGGTATCATACTCACAATGGACATATGAAACAGGCATATCACAATGAACAAAGGTGTTCAATCCATGTAGCATCTGAGTCCACAACGATGGAACCCTGGATGACCAACTAACCGACGCGTTTCAAAGACTCAGCCTCTTCCTCAGAGCCAACCTAGATGACCAACTGTCTGATGCGTTTCAAGGACTCAGCCTCTTCCTCAGAGCCAACCTGAGAGAGTTGGCTCTGAGGAAGAGGCTGAGTCCTTAAAAATGTGTCAGCCAGTTGGTCATCCAGGGTTCCATTGTTGTGGACTCAGATGCTATATGGATTGAACACCTTTGTTCATTGTGATATGCCTATGTTTTATATGTCCATTGTGAGTATGACACCTACTTTTTTACTCTTTCAGTAAATATTTTTAAACAATAATGTATTAGGTCGGTGTTCCCTCTTTTTGTTTTTTCATTTGCATTTAGTGACTTTGGACTACCCCGGACCATTGAGGGCAGCAAGCAGTGCATATTCCAGAACATTCACAATGTCATTCTAGCCTCTGCTGAGTCCATCCCCAGCGCAGACGTAAAGAATTTTCTGTGTTTGATCAGAGTGCATAGCCTGTTGTTCTTCTGGTCCTCCTTCCCTTCTGGTGACGTCACATCTGCCAGACTGGTTGACGTGAACTTCTTGGCCTTCACAAGGCATCCATGTCCATTCTACACCTCCATAGCTGTCAAGATCCTGGTTGGTGGGACCTGTGGGACGCAGAGGAGTGGCCGATGCTGTACATGTATATGGTGAGCGTTTTACTACTTCATATTTTGTGAGTGTTATTAACTACTTGCGAATAAATTAGCCTACTTAATACTGCACTTAGGTGGCGCCTCCCTTTTCTCTCTTTATCCCTTTCACACAGAGTTGGCCATACTCTGAGGATGGCGGCTGCCGGCGCACCTTTTTTCCTTTATTAATTCCAATGGACTTATGGATTCTGTGGACATTTATGTTCACTTGCCAACTCTTAGTGTCATTCTAGTGTATCTATATGTTTGCTGGACACTTAACCTCTGTGAATACCCTCATCTTTATCATTTTATTTCAGAAGGACTTTGTCCATTGCGGTTCATCAGAAATGACCACTATGTTTAAGTTCACTGTGACAAGGAAAATTGGCCATTGTACATAATAGATATTTCAAGAGCCTACACTGGCATTATGGGAATGAAATACAAAGGAGATTACATTTGCACTTCTTTTACTTACATTATTCATCCCATCAAAAAGGCTGCTTGCGATTACTTTGCAGCAGCACTGAGCATGTCGGGGTCTGTCTATATGAAATATCACTTTTGGGGGGACGGTGCCTTTAAAGTGATGGCACCTAAGAAACCAGCAGTGCTTTTGCCATTATATACTTTAACCCTTTCATGATGGTCATTGATTCCTATTGGCGATGAGCCTTAAAATGCTAGGTTCGGAGTAGGGATCAATAAAAGCCGAAAAAAAAATGAAAGTTTTCATTTTAATTTTGATATTTCTCACACACCGCATGGGGATACTTGGAATTTTCAAATGGATCAGTTCAGGCTGTAGGCAGAGACGTGGTCAGCAAACAGGCAAAAGATTAGTCCAGGTAGCAGAGAGAAATTGGGTCAATAAACAGGCCAGGTGGCAGGCAGCGGTAACACTGCACTGGTGTGGTGGAGATCAGGAACACTGTTGTTGCCTGCCATTGGTGTGGAGACAGTGGGACTTATGGAGTGACAGTCAGGAACACTGTTGTTGCCTGCCATTGGTGTGGAGACAGTGGGACTTATGGAGTGACAGTCAGGAACACTGTTGTTGGCTGCCATTGGTGTGGAGACGATGGGACTTATGGAGTGACAGTCAGGAACACTGTTGTTGCCTGCCATTGGTGTGGAGACAGTGGGACTTATGGAGTGACAGTCAGGAACACTGTTGTTGGCTGCCATTGGTGTGGAGACGATGGGATTTATGGAGTGACAGTCAGGAACACTGTTGTTTGCTGCCATTCGTGTGGAGACAGTGGGACTTATGGATTGACAGTCAGGAACACTGTTGTTGGCTGCCATTGGTGTGGAGACTGTGGGACTTATGGAGTGACAGTCAGGAACACTGTTTTTGGCTGCCATTGGTGTGGAGACGATGGGACTTATGGATAGACAGTCAGGAACATTGATGTTGGCTGCCATTGGTGTGGAGATGGTGGGACTTATGGCGTTACAGTCAGGAACACTGTTGTTGGCTGCCATTGGTGTGGAGACGGTGGGACTTATGGAGTGACAGTCAGGAATGCTGTTGCTGGCTTACACTGGTGATCAGTGATTTCAGTGGGGTTCAGCATTCAAACTTCTTTGAGGTTTGACAAATTCCTGCCAACCTGAACGCAGGCCAGTTTGGGTCATCACTGTAGTCACTCTGTGTGAGCATGGTTTCCCTTGATCGTGATCGGCAGCAATTCAAACACTCAAAGCTACAAGCCAGTTTCCTTCAGCTCAGAGCAAGGTTTTAATTAACCCTTCGCCCTATAGTAGAAATACTGCTGCAGAGCGGCATGGGTGCGCAAAATCACACACACACGCACACATATATATAAAAATGTGATTTTGCATCTCCGGTAGGGGGCACACGTACCCTATCTGTGCCAACACTCGCGGCCGTGGCTGTCAATCACCGGGTCCCGGGCGGTGATTGCCAAGGATCTCCGACAGGGAGAACTGTTAGTAAACAAAACAGTTCTCCTCCCTGTCGGCTCGTGTACACTGCTTTGGATGGCTGGGCAGAGCACATCCAAAGCAGTGTGCTTACAGTGAAGCACACAGACACAGGACATAGTCAAACAGCACACAGCTAACCCTTTGATAGCTCCACATGTTAACCCCTTCATGCTCAGTGTCATTAGTACAGTGTCAGTGCTTTTTTTTTTTAGCACTGATCACTGTATTGATGTCACTGGGGATGTCCGTGAAACCAAGTCCGTTCCCCCCCAATATCAGAATGCCCGCCACAGTCCCTCTATAAGTTGCTGATCGCCGCCATTATTAGTAAAAATATATATATATTAAAAAAAAAAAGACAAAAAAAGCCCAGTGTAAATATACCGCCATTTGTAGACGCTATACCTTTCACGTAAACCAATAAATTTCCACGTATTGGGATTTTGTTTAGCACAGACAGGAGCAGAATACATTTTGGCCTAAATTTATGATGAAATTAGATTTTTTTAAAATGTTTACTGGACATGTTTAATAGCAAAAAGTAAAAAATATTTTTTTTTTCTCAAAATTGTCGGTCTTTTTTTTTTTTTATAGTGCAAAAAATAAAGATCAAATACCATGGAAAGAAAGCTTAATTAGTGGGGAAAAAAATGACGTAAATTACATTTGGGTGCAGCTTTGCATGACCGCGCAATTGTCAGTGAAAGTAATGCAGCGCCGTAACGCAAAAGATGGCCTGGTCAGGAAGGGGGGAAATCCTCTGAAGGGCAAGTGGTTAAAAAAACAAAAATAAACAAAACAGAAAAAAAAAATGGAAGCACTCGATGGACCACAAGGTCTTTTTCTGCCGTCACTTCTCTATTCTTCTTTGTCTCTATTGACGGGATAAGGGAAAGGGGTATTTGCAGGGTGCAGCTTCACCATCTGTAATGACTAAAATACATACAGCGCCTGCAAAAGCAGAAAAAGTTTTTGTTTTTTTATTGTTTTTTAGCAGATCCAAAACTTTTTTGCCATTCGGCACATTATACGCTAAAATGATTTAACATTCCTGTCTTGTGTGGACCATAGAAATAAAGCGGCCAAATTTAGCAACCAAAATGTTGCAAAATGCTGCCAAGGGAAGAGTCCTCCTTTATAAATTGCCCCCTGTCTGTCTTCTCGGCATTATTACTATGTCATACAGGGTTTGTAGCCGTCCTTTAATCTCATGGTGTTGTCCTCCCCTGCCGCTCTGCGGTGTCAGACGCAATCATCTCTCCGCGGTCTATTTTCTGAATTCTCTTCTCTCGGGGACCTGAAGGATTTTCAGAGACAATGTAGGATTTTGGTAGTGGCTCTGCCAGGCGAGATTCATTGCAGCGAGGACAGAGAGGAGCGTTGCGCTGTTCTTGGCAGCTGGCAGGCATTTTACGGGGTCTCTATATCTCCTCCTGGCAGTTATATCTCCGAGATGCAGGAGCGGCTCGTCACAATGCTGCTACTTTACAGCGCTTTTATGTGGAACAATATTCTGTAAATGCAATTTAATTCCTGCACAAAGCAAGCTGATTAAAGAGGCGGTTTGCTGCCTTCTCTTCTCCGCAGTGTGAATGGCCGCTGTCAGAAGATACTTAGATTTATAGCCAGGCACAAAGTTAATTTATCACAGAAAGAAAAATGGGCTAGGGATGAAGATAAAACATTATGGAGACCTTTGGAAGGACTTCTTCCGACCACAGGCTTTGACTGAAAAGGATGTGATGGAAGGTTCCTTGCCTCCCAGGTCTTCTGTCTGGGGAGGATGTGGGTCCAGAGGATATTACCCCTAGTCCTGTTACCTGGGGAGGATGTAAGTCCAGAAGTTATTGCCTCCTAGCATTGCAGTCGAGGGAGGATATGAATCCAAAGGTTCTTGCCTCCCAGATCCACTGCCCGGAGAGGATGTGAGTCCAGAGATCATTGCCATCCAGGTCTGCTGACTGGGGAGGGTATGAGTCCAGAGGTCCTTGCCTCCCAGGTCTTCAGCCTGGAGAAGATGTGAGCTCATAGGTCCTTTCCTTCCAGATCTGTTGTCTAGGGCAAATAAGAGTCCAGAGGTCCTTGCCTCCCAGATCCGCTGCTTGGAGAGGATTTGGGTCCAGAGGTCCTTGCCTCCCAGGTCTGCTGTTTAGGAAGGATGAAGTCCAGAGTTCCTTCTTTCCCAGGCTTGCTGCCTAGGAAGGATGTGAGTCCAGAGATCCTTGCCACCTAGGTCTGCTGACTGGGGAGGATATGAGTACAGAGGTCCTTGCCTCCCAGGTCTTCAGCCTGGAGAAGATGTGAGCCCATAGGTCCTTTCCTTCCAGATCTGTTGTCTAGGGCGAATATGAGTCCAGAGGTCCTTGCCTCCCAGGTCTTCAGCCTGGAGAAGATGTGAGCCCATAGGTCCTTTCCTTCCAGATCTGTTGTCTAGGGCGAATATGAGTCCAGAGGTCCTTGCCTCCCAGGTCTTCAGCCTGGAGAAGATGTGAGCCCAGAGGTCCTTTCCTTCCAGATCTGTTGTCTAGGGTGAATATGAGTACAGAGGTCCTTGCCTCCCAGGTCTTCAGCCTGGAGAAGATGTGAGCCAATAGGTTCTTTCCTTCCAGATCTGTTGTCTAGGGCGAATATGAGTCCAGAGGTCCTTGCTTCCCAGATCCGCTGTTTAGAAAGGTTGTGAGTCCAGAGGTCCTTGCCCCCAGATCTGCTGCCGGAAGAAGATATGAACCCAGAGGTCTTTGCCTTCCAGGTCTGCCGACTGGGAAGGACGCGAGCCCAGTTCTTCACAGTAAGAGCTGTGAAAATGTGGAATAGACACCCTCAAGAGTTGGCTCTGGCCAGCTCAGTAGATTGCTTTAAAAAAGTCCTGGATTCTTTCTTGGATACACAGAATATAACTGGATACTAACATTTATGGGTAAAGTTGATCCAGGGAATATTCGATTGCCTCTCGGGGGATCAGGAAGGATTTTTTTCCGCTGCAGGAGAAAATTGGATCATGTTTGCTGGGTTTTTTTTTACCTTCCTCTGGATCAACTGTGGGTGTGTGACTATCACTGTTTTAATTTTTTTTTTTAATGGTTGAACTGGATGGACTTTTGTCTTTTTTCAGCCAGACTAACTATGTACAGTAACTATGAAATCGCATGACTAGATTTCCGGAGCGTCATCCCTCTTTTTGTACCATGTCTCCTCTGTAGCGCTTCAGCAGTTGGATGGGTTAATAGGCACCATAAGTAGCCCAGTCACCCTCCAATCCCATTATCTCATTGCCTCGTCTGCTTGCTGTACAATCTCCGCTGCCGGCAGGATTAAAGGGATTTGCCGGTGAATTAACACTGCCTGACAGTGAGTGAGATCTCTGCGGAGGCCGCTCTTATGGCGCATTCACCCATCATTCCAGGACAGCCTATCGTAATAATCGCTGGCCATTCTGCCGCAGATCTCCGGGCACCTCTTGCCTGCAGATGTCGCCCAGCTGGCAGTAAATGACATCCAAATTAGGCCGATTCCGTTCAGTGCAAGAAGTGGCATGTGGCTGAATACAAATGCACACCACACTTTGCACATGTTTATTTCTAAAAAAATTTCAAAACCATTTATCTTTTTCCTTCCACTTCATAATTATGTGCCACTTTGTATTGGTCTAAAATCCCAATAAAACACATTTACGTTTTTGGTTGTAACATGACAAAATGTGGAAATTTTCAAGGGGTATGAATACTTTTTCATGGCAGTGTGTGTGTGTGTGTGTGTGTGTGTGTGTATGTGTGTATATATATATATATATATATACACAAACACACACTATATTGCCAAAAGTATTGGTCGGCCGGCCTTTACACGCACATGAAATTTAATGGCCCCCCAGTCTTAGTCCGTAGGGTTCAATACTGAGTTGGCCCCGCTCTTTGCAGCTATAACAGCTTCAACTCTTCTGGGAAGGCCGTCCACAAGGTTTAGGAGGGTGTCTATGGGAAGGTTGGACCATTCTTCCAGAAGCACATTTGTCAGGTCAGGCACTGATGTCGGGGGAGGAGGCCTGGCTCACAGTCTCCGCTCTAATTCATCCCAAAGGTGTTCTATGGGGTTGAGGTCAGGAATCTGTGCAGGCCAGTCAAGTTCCTCCACCCCAAACTGGCTCCTCCATGTCTTTATGGACCTTGCTTTGTGCACTGGTGGGCAGTCATGTTGGAACAGGAAGGGGCCACCCCCAAACTCTTCCCACAAAGTTGGGAGCATGAAATTGTCCAAAATGTCTTGGTATGCTGATGTCTTAAGATTTCTCTTCACTGGAACTAGGGGGCCAAGCCAAACCCCTGAAAAACAACCCCACACAATAATTCCTCCTTCACCAAACTTTACACTTGGCACAATGCAGTCAGGCAAGTACTGTTTTCCTGGCAACCGCCAAACCCAGACACGTCCATCGGATTGCCAGAGAAGCATGATTGGTCACACCAGAGAGCACGTCTCCCCTGCTCTAGAGTCCAGTGGTGGCGTGCTTTACACCACTGCATCCGACGCTTTGCATTGCACTTGGTGATGGAAGGCTTGGATGCAGCTGCTCGGCCATGGAAACCCATTCCATGAAGCTCTCTACGCACTGTTGTTGGACTCATCTGAAGGCCACACCAAGTTTGGAGGTCTTTAGCTATTGACTCTGCAGACAGTTGGTGACTTCTGCGCACTGTGCACTTCAGCATGCGCTGACCCCGCCCTGTCATGTGACGTGGCCTACCACTTGGTGGCTGAGTTGCTGTTGTTCCCAGTTGCTTCCACTTTGTTATAATCCCACTAACAGTTGAGCGTGGAATATTTAGTAGCCAGGAAATGTCACGGATGGACTTATTGTACAGGTGACCACCTATCACGGGACCACGCTTGGAGTCACTGAGCTCCTGAGGGCGACCCATTCTTTCACCAATGTTTGTAGAAGCAGTCTGCATGCCTAGGGGATGGATTGTATACACCTGTGTCCATGGAGGTGATTGGAACACCTGAATCACATGGTTTGGAGGGCGGGGCCAATACTTCTGGCAATATAGTGTGTGTGTATATATACTGTATATATGTGTGTATGTATGTGTTTGTGTGTGTATATATATATGTGTATGTATGTGTGTATATATATATATATATATATATATATATATATATATAAATTTTTTTTACTATACAGTACTTTTATTTGTTTTTTTCTTCCAAAAATTTTTATTGAAATACAAGACATTTGAGATTAAAGACAGGTACGGAACACATTTTGCATACGTATAACTGAAGCAATCTCCCGTAACGCAGACGGGTATTCAGACATGTAATTGAAGTATGCAGTAAACATAAACAGGAGATCACGCTACCCAGTAAACAAAGTAAAATAACAGGTTCGCACATATGAATGGTAAGCAATAGAGGTATAGAGGATGCAAGTGTCGGGGGTAAAAAGCGCTTAAGTAATCGGGTAGTGGAGCAAAAAACCGCATTGATGTCTGAGGCTGACACCTCGTGTAATTCCGCACCCGGTTAAGTTAAGTTTCTGCTTGTATGTAGAAATAGTTGTGTAAGAGAGAAATATGAGACAAAAGGAAAAAAAAAGAGAGAAAAGAAAAAAAGAGGAGAGTACTGTATATGGAGGAAGATTTAGAAAGCACAGGGAGGAGAAAAAAAAAAAAAAAAAAAAAAAGGGGGGGACGGGACGAAGAGGGGGGGGAGAGGTGGGAGGGAAGTGAAAAGGGAAGGATGGATCAAGTAATAGTTATTAAGCCAACCATAATATAATATAGTAGACAAGCTAATAGGTATTATCCTTAGGATTTAACGTACATTTCGATAAACACGGTCCGCGGCGCTATTCCAGAGGTGATAACTGTGAACGGTATTCACGACCTGTAAATTAGTTTTATTTATTCATATAGAGATTATAGAAATTGGTAGTTTGGAAGTGTTTCCAACACGCCCAAGTTTTCCGAAATTTCTCAGGGTGGTCTCTTGTCACTGAAATCAATTCCTCCATCTCCGCAACTCTGATGACCCTATGAAACCACTCCCGCACAGTAGGAATCTGTTCTGATCGCCAGTGGACAGGAATACATTGTTTCGCCGCATTTATCATATGCAGGGTAAGAGACTTACGGTACATCCTTAACGGAATTGAGGAGTGGTGAAGTAAAAATTGAGCCGGTGTGTATTCCAGAGTGTAAGTAGTCACTTGTGAGACTATATCTCGCACTTTTTCCCAAAAAGGCTGCAACAAGGGACAATCCCACCAGATATGTAGGAGTGTGCCTGTTGTCTGTCTACATCTCCAGCACAACTCTGAAATGTTAGGGTCAAATTTATGCAGCAGGGACGGAACTCTGTACCATCTAGAGTATAGTTTGTAATTACTTTCCTGCGTGGAAACACACATGGAGCCCGAATGTATGTGTTCATAAATGTGATCCCAGTCGTCAGTTGACAAAGGTATTTGTAAATCTCGTATCCAAGCCTCACACGCTTTTCGAGGTTGAGATATACTAGTAGTTTCAAGAAGGGAGTAAAGCTTGGATATAACATGTCGCTGGGGGGGGTTCGAGAAACAAAGTTTCTCAAATGGAGTAAGCGACCTGGAGTAGTCTTGTAAATGAGAGGTGTTATGTGTAAAATGATGAATTTGTCTATATATCCACGGTGTTAGGTTCAGCGATGGCCACAACTTCAAAATGTCCTCTCTAGATAAGAACTTAGTATTTTTGAAAAGGTGATGCATTGTCAGATTATCTGGAAGGTCACATCCAGAGAGGAAAGTCCGGGACATACCCGGCAAAAAGTCAGGGTTCTTTTTGATTGGGGTTAAGGGGCCCGGGGAGGAAGAGAGCTCAGTGTTCTGGAATGTCTGTTGGCAACAGTTTAACGTGGGGCCTACAAGAGGGTGATCCCGAAATTCAGTGGGAATATGAGCATTTCCCAGCCAAGGGGAGGAGGCAAGCGAAATCATCGAAAAATCAGATTCTACGTCAACCCAAATCTTACGATTACAGTTCGAGGTCCAGTCTACTACTCTTGCCAATTGACACGCCCTGTAGTACCGTGTAATGTCAGGTAGTCCAATACCTCCACTTCTTTTAGACATGGTGAGTTGTACAAAGCTAATTCTGGGGTGTTTGTTATTCCAAAGAAAGGAGGAGCAGAGCTTTTTATAAGATGTAAAGAAAGAACTCGGTAATGCAATCGGTATTGTTTGGAGTAGGTACAATATTCTTGGGAGCACATTCATTTTGAGAATGGCTGCTCTACCAAACCAGGAAAACCAAGGTTTGTTCCAAGTCTGGAGGTCTTTGGCGATATTACGCAAGAGGGGTAGGAAATTCAAATCATAGAGTTCCTTTAGATTAGTCGGTAATTGGATTCCCAAGTATGTAATTGCCTCCGACTGCCAGGCAAAAGGGAAGTTCGATTTCGCTTGCCTAATCACCTCCCGGTGTAGAGAGACATTAAGCGCTTGGGATTTAGAGAAGTTTATTTTGAAATTGGCCAGGTAATGAAACAATTCAAAATCTTTTAGCAGATTAGGTAAAGTGATATGGGGATCTGTTAGAAAAAGAAAGATGTCATCTGCAAAGGCCGCTATCTTATGAATTTTGCCATTGATATGAATCCCCTTGATATTATCGTTTTGTTTGATGCAATTCATCAGTGGTTCCAGTGTTAAAATAAAAAGGAGGGGGGATAGTGGGCATCCCTGCCTGGTGCCATTGCCTATCAAAAAAGAGTCCGAGAGTAGACCGTTAACTCGTACTTTAGCTGTGGGAGAGGTATATAAAGACATAATGAAGGTACGGAAACGCTGAGGCAATCCAAGGCCAAAAAGAACCGCCTCCATATAATCCCATGCTAACCTATCAAAGGCCTTCTCGGCATCTAGTGATAAGAAAAAGCCTGATTGTTGTTTTTGAATTAACCAATGATGAACATTTATGGCTCGTATGGTGTTGTCTCTGGCTTCTCTCCCAGGTACGAAGCCCACTTGATCCATTGATACAATGGGATCTATAATATGTAATAGGCGATTGGCCAAGATTTTTGCAAAGATCTTTAAATCAACATTTAATAAAGAGATCGGACGATAATTTGCTGGTAATGTGTGGTCTTTATCCTCTTTTGGTATAACCGTAATATGTGCCTCAGTGAGATGGCGCAAGGATTGCCCTGGTGTATCTAAGGTATTGAAGGCCCGTAAAAATGGTTGTGCCAATATGTCGTGAAAAGTCTTATAGTAGGCAGTGACAAATCCATCGGGACCTGGGCTCTTACCAGGTTTCAGTTGTGCAATAGCTTGTTGTAACTCCTTTAGGGTCAGAGCACCATCTAAATCTTTTGCTTGTGTTCTAGTAATTGGGTTTGGGAGATATTGGTTCAGGAAAGTCTGGATAATTGTCTGACGTGATCTAGTGTCACCTGGAGGTTTAGATGGTACAGGTAAATTGTATAAGGCAGAATAATAGTTTTCAAATTCAGCTGCAATATTCTTTGATGTTTTCAATAAGCGTCCTTGCTTAGAAGTAAGCTGGTATATGTGTCGTGCTGCCTTTTTGGCTTGTAAGGCCCGGGCTAGAAACTTGCCACTCTTATTTCCATGTTCATAAAAGAGTTTTTGTTGAAGAATAAAACTACGTTTGGCTTTCCTGTCTACAACATCTAGAAGTTGTTTACGCACTTGATCTAGTTCAGATGCAGAATTCAAGGCTCTAGAGCGTTTACGTGTGCATTCAAGTGTACGAACTTTTTGCAGTAGGGAGGCAAAAGATGCTTGAGCTAGACGTTTTCGCGAGGCGGTTATAGACATGAGAAGCCCGCGGATTACACATTTATGTGCTTCCCACTGTGTGAGAGGGGTCGTTTCAGGAGATACATTTTCTTTGAAATAAGTGGTCAGAGAATCACGGATCTGGAGGGAAACAGAGGAGTCTGTAAGAAGAAAGGGGTCCAATCTCCATGTTTTGGACGCGCCCGGCGCATCAGGAAATTGTAATGTCATCAAAATTGGGTGGTGGTCAGAAAGGATCATTGGTTCGATCGAAGCAGAGTGCAAGTTATGTAAGTCTTTTTGAGATAGAAAAAAATAATCAATTCTAGAATGTCGCTTATGTGGTGCGGAGTAAAACGTGTAGTCTTTGTCTTTAGGGTGGAGGGTGCGCCAGGTATCATGGAGGAGAAGATCATGTAGCTCCAGTTTGATCTGTTTGAGTGCTTTGAAGGGTTTAGAGGAGGAACCGGTGGAAGTATCCTCCAATGGGTTCAATGGTACATTAAAGTCGCCGCCAAGAATCAGAATACCCGACTGAAAAGTGGACAGTAATTTGGCGATTTTGCGAAAAAAGCAGACTTGTGCGGTATTGGGGCTGTAAATGTTAGCTAGAGTAAGTGGCTTATTATAGAGGGTGCCTTTAAGAAACAGGAACCTCCCCTCGGGGTCCTCAAGATGTTCAGTGATTGTAAACGGGAGCTGTTTAGAGAGTAGAATAGACACACCCTTTGCTTTCGCCTCCGTGTTGACTGCGTGATATACCTTTGGAAAGTTAGTATCCGAAAATCTAGGTATGTGGTCTGCATGAAAGTGAGTCTCTTGGACAAAGATCACGTCTGCTCTAAGGTGTTTCATATATGTTAGAAGTTGCGAGCGTTTCTCAGGTATATTTAAGCCCTTTGCGTTGAGTGAGGCCACAGAGAGTTTGGGTGCTGAACGCGCAAATGGGAGGTTAATAGCCATTATATTGTATGCCAAAAATACTTATTCAAAACCTATTGGCGTATCAAATGGTTGTAAGTAAGATAAGAGAGATATCAGATAGAGAAGGAAAAAAAAAAAAAAAAAAAAAAAAGGGGGGGGGGGTGTGAAAAAGGGGGAGGGTAGGTATGGGGAGAGGATAAAAAGGGAATTTAAGGAATACTAGAATAAAAGTGTGTCAAGATAGGAATACAGATGATAGATATGTAGGAGAGGAATAAAGGAGAAGAAAAAAGAAGTGTCAGGTGTGTCACATAGAAACCCATATATATATGTATATATAGCAGTTATACGTTCCTTCAACTTCTTTTATATATAAGACTCCAGAGAAGATGTAGGCCAGCTACTCTCTCTCTCAAGAAAGCTCTGGTAAATTATAAAGGTGTGTACTAGAATAGGAAATTACACTTGGAGATGTGTCGAGCCCAGAAACGGCCGTATTGTGAACGTATAATATACTCGTGAAAAGGTTACGTGTCCTCAAACTAAAGGTATATAAAGGACTTTGATCAACATAAAATGGCCTTGAAACACAGAGATATGTGGGAAGCAGCCAATGTATGTCGAGAGTAAAAAGGGAAGAGAGGTGGGTAACAGATAATATACATAAAGATTTAAAGCTATATAAGCTAAAGCATTGCAGACGAACACAGGGGCTAATGACAGTCCTCACAGGCGCGAATACACGATGAGGAATATGTAAGAAGTAAGTCATGAAGGAGAGTGCCTATGTGGTGGATTATATGTACGTGAATGTGGATAGGTACCGAAAATTGTGCTAATCAATAAATTGAAGCGTCCTCATACCTCGTAGCGTGGTAAACAAGCATAAGTTCAGTCTGTACATAATAAGTAAATAGATAATTCTTATCATTAACTATGAACCAATGATATCTGATAATCATATCACTAGACGAAGATCATTTTTAACTGTATCAGGTTCAAGTAAGAACATCAACCGTATGTAAAACATAGTATGGATACAACAATAATATAGTGTTTAAGTGTTCCAGGATGTAGGCCATAGGCCATCTATTCCGTGTAATTGACATTCAAACAACTTTTTAAATACAAATCCTAACCGAGGGAACTTCTGTTATTTAGCATGTTATTGCTTACAAGAGTGGAGTTTTCTTACTATTACCCTCCACGAGCGGCATATTGAAAGGAAGGTATTTAGAATCCATGGCCCAATTTGCGTATTGGTCAACGTCAATGATAGCATAGGTCACGCTTTAACACCCTAAAGTGCACCATGGATGTGAACCACAACATGGAGGGCTTTTATCCTATAGCTGGGACACTGAGATACTACCTAGTCCGAGAATAGGTTGGGGGTGTATAATTAGTCAGATCCTACGATTCACGTGGGGGAGATCGGAGTAGCGTTTGGGGGAGCCCATAATTGTAGGGGTAGTGAAGAATATGCATATGCATCATATAAGTGCGAAGTCTACTCAAAACCGATTCACACATAAATACGTGCCTGTATATATATATGAGCTGAGTCATGGACACATAAGAACGGGAGCGCCATTAATAGAGAACCCTATGGGACCCTCCAGCACCGGCCCATTCCAGGAGATAGTAAGGACCCGTTACACATCCTAAGTATGAAGCAACTATGTGCTAGCATTCCCCCAGTGGCACCTTGTAGCTAGTAGAAAAGGAAACGCAAAAGCCAAATCCAAAATATCTCAAGGAGCATAAAATATGCAATCGCCCGGGAGGGAAGGCATTGCCTACTGAAATCATTGATGATAGGACGTTATAAACACGGTCAGATAGAGCTCTAAACTAGGTGTATTTTGGTTAAAATACAGCGGAAATCAGGGCATCAGGCTTAGGTCAAGCATAAGGGTTCAGTCAATGTTACCAGGGCTCCTATTGGTCTACATATCGGTTGTCCATGAGGACTAGAAACTGGTTACAATAGACCGTTGCTGATTAAGCGAAAGCGCTCCAGTATCAGCAAGGGTATTCCCAATATCTCCAGTAGCCACATTATCCCAGAACCCCACCGAATCTCATAGCAGAATAACCTCCGCAAGGAAATATAGTTATACTTAAGACATACGACTGGTGGATAATGTATAAAGAAAATATGAGCATTTGGTATATTAAACATACCTAAAAGTCCATTTTCCAGGACTACAGGTGGTTGTATGGTGGATTGCATAGAAGGGTCGTGGAGTTTATTTTCCATAACTTTCTTCCTTCGGAAACATATTCAAATCTAAGATAAAGAGGCTTCAAGTTGAGAAGCTAGTTCTGCGCCTGCGTGTAGATAGGGTACAATGAAGTAGAGTCATTCATGACGTGCTTTACGATGTGCTGGAGATGGTGGTAAACTTTCATCGTTAATGAGCCGTCGCCGTACAGGGGAGGTTGAGGTGTGCTGGGGGGTTCTGCGTCGTCTGTCTCTGCCCGGGTAGGCAGATAATTGCGTATCCATAAGATCTTCAGCTGATCCTGAAAGGGGGAGAGATTCAGTAGACCAGTTGGGTATATCCAGTAGTGGGATATTCAGAGATTCACAGAACACTGTAAGATCCTCTGGAAATCTCATGAGAGCGGATTTCCCCAAATGTGTTGCCGCAAGGCCAAACGGGAACTTCCAGCGATAAGCTATTCCTTTGGAGCGAAGCAGATCGAGCAAAGGACGTAGGTCTTTCCTACGTTGCAAAGTGAGGTGAGAAAGATCTTGGAATAATTTGATTTCCGTTCCATGATAATGCAGGTGGTGTTTGTCTCGAGCCCTGCGTAATATTTCCTCCTTGAGCCGGAAATCAACTAGGCAGCAGATTATATCTCTCGGTGGGTCGGCATCTCTACCTCTCGGGCGTAACGCCCTATGTATGCGTTCAATTTCAATTGGAGATTCAGGTGGTCTTTCCAAGAGATCATTAAAAATGGTCAGGAGTGCTGGAGTAAGTTGGGCAGATTCGATTGCCTCAGGGACACCACGCACCCTTAAATTATGCCGTCTTCCCCTGTTGTCCAGGTCCTCTATGTGGCGGTCAAGCTCTCTCAAATGTAAAGTGTGCATGTCAACCTGTTTGCTCATCTCAGAAACGGCTCGATCTTGTGCGTTAATTTTAACTTCTACTGCGTCAAGCCTGTTGGCTACTGCTTGCATATCGATATGTAGCTCGGCTATAGCTGTAGATAGAGTTCCTTTAATATCTGACGCAACCGCTTTCAAATCTCCTAAGGTGAGAGGGGAGGATTCAGTGTGTTCCGTTGTGATAGCCGTTGGCTGATTCAGGTACTGTGGATGAGTTTCCGTAGGAGGCGAGTGTAATGGAGATTCACGAGAAGAGGCTTCCATGTGATCTGGAGTTTGCGACCGGAATAATTCCGGAATGCTGCGATTTGCCGGACCATTCGGACGCCGCGGGGATCGTGAGCGAGGGGTAGTAGATTTCTTATCTGATTTCCCCATGTTTCCGGTTACTCTCTGTGTTATGAATGCGTAATCCCACCTCTGTGTGACAAGGATCACGATATTATGTAGACATTTTCAATGGGCGCCAGCCTGGACCCCCAGAATTAACGAGAAAGAAAGAAGAAAGGAAGTATTTCTGAACAAATCAGGGATCACAGCATAAACCTTAGTAGATTAGAGAGGGCGAGCAGAGATCCGCAGTGGTGAATCTATGTGTCTCTGGCTTCTGAGGCATATTAGGGATCCATATGAGTGCAAGGATTTCCTCTGCTTTCCCTATTAAAGCTTTGTAGGAGAGGCTGCTGTTTCGGGCCTAGCTGTCAAACAGCTCCTAGTGGGAGGTGTGTAGGCCCTTACTATAGGCCGACGTTCTCTGGGCTCTTGGGGGGGTGCCCCGATGGATAAGGGAGAGGTGCCCACTTATATATGTGGGGAGTAGCTTAGGACTTGCGGTCCTCTTTTTTTTTTTTTTTTTTTTTTATTTTGTATGCCGGGTGTCTCACTCACCCAGCCTGTACACGTGTGTGCGGCCGCGGTTTCGCCGGGCCGCGACAAGCCCCACCACTCCACTGCCTCAGATGAGGAAGAGCCGACACTCCCGACGGAGGACTCCAGCCACCACCAGCTCGGGTGAAGGAGGGAGAGAGGTATGTTCGGCAACCCTCTCCTCGTGACCGCACCGCTCACCTCGTGCACCCGGCCTCTCACCGGGCAGGCACTAGCCGGGTTGTCTCTCAGTCGCGGTCGGCCGTGACCGGCCACGCTGGATTGCCGCCGCGGATCCGGGTCAGCAAGGTCCAGACCCGTTCAATGTCCTTTCCGGTGGACACAGCAGGGTCTATCACGGGGTCCCGATGGCTGTTATCCCGCAGATGGCAGTGGATACGGAGCAGGTCGTCAGGAGCTCCGTATTAAGCGGCCTGTCCCGTCGCCATCTTGGACACGCCCCCCTTATTTGTTTTTTTAAATGATGACAAGCTTCAGCACCCTAAATGTTATGTAGGTAACTTACAGGTCATCGGTTTAAAGTTAACAGTGCATAATGACCCTAGAATTATTGCTCTCGCTCCAAAGTGCATGGCAGTATGTAACAGGTGTAGTATAATCAATGTTTTCATGCATAGACACCCCCGACTCTCAGGGTCTCACTTTGCCTTCAATGACGCTGACAAAGTGTAGATTGTGCTCCATTAGCTTCTTTACCTTCTTGAGAAAATGACACCAGAAACCAAAAGTGACTCTATACACGTCTGTGTCGGTGAAAGGATTAAAGCTGAATTCTGAGAATGGATATTTTTGTATACACCGGTACAGTTTGGACCATTGTAACCATGTATATACCATACTTACGGGATCCCTCTAGAAGCTGGAAATCACTGTGGTAGACTCTTCTAATAGACCGCTACTACAGTGATCTCCAATAATTTCTGGATCCCATGCTGAGTGGCTGCGCTGTGAACACAGGAGGGTGGACGATTGGCATGGGTACCATTCAAGGAACAAAAAGCCGTACCCAAACTTCAGCTTTAGGAAAGAACTGTGACCTACCTAAACATAAGGAATATTTATTAATAAAAAGCTGCTGAGAACAATAAATACAACTACTTATCTTTTCCTTTCCTTGTCATTACCCAGCCAGTCTGCTAAGTATCATGCAAAATGACTGCACAGGAACAGAACCAGCAAAGATCTGACCTTAACGCCCATCTGCCGGGGAAACCGCCCGTTACAACATTAACTGATCTAACCGTCATTGTCAGTTAAACACTTATGCTTTCAATTTTGCTTTTATTCATGTTCCTAAAATGCAAAAAGCATAGATAAATACTATGAGAGGTAGAAATTATAGAGTTCCCTAGTTCCCATATCAGGACTTTTCAGGAGGTGCCCGCATCCTCCATGCAGTATACAGTACTGTATATGGGCAAACGTTTGTAGACCACTTCCCATCACACCCATATAAGCTGGTTGAATACCCCAATATGGAGTTGCTCCCCTTTCTTATGGATAGAACATCCTTCACTCTTCTTGGGAGACCAGAATGGAGGGTGTCTGTGGGAATGTGTGCCCATTTGTGAGGTCAGGTACTGATGGTGGAAGAGAAGACCTGGCTGACCATTGGTATTTCATCTCAAAAGGTGTTTAGTAGGGTTGAGGTCAGGGCTCTGTACCGGAAACTTGAGTTCCTCCACACCAAAGTGGTCAAACCATGTATTTGTGGAGCTGGCTTTGTACACAGGGGCACAGTCATGGAGGAACAGAAAACAGTCTTCACCACAATGTTACAGCAAAGTTGGAAGAGTACAGTTGTCTACAGCAGTGGTCTCCAAACTGCAGCCCTGGGGCTGGATGTGGCCCTTTGCTTGCCTTTTGGTGCACTATTCTTTCCACTGATAAGACACACTATATTTTGTCTACTGATACCAACAATAGTGCACCATTTCTCCCACTGACACCAATAATGGAGCAGTATTCCTCCCAAGGATACCAATGATGGGACACTAATACCCCCCCAATACTCAATGTGGCAGTGTTTATTCCCGCTGATGGCAGAAAAATGTCCACTCCCACTAGCCACAGTCCGGCCCCTCTAAAGTTTGAAGGACAAAAACTGGCCCTTTGTTTGGAGACCCCTGGTCCACAGTGTATGATGTAGTATTAATGGTACCCTTTGCTGGAAAGACCCAAACTCCTTCATTTGGAGGGGAATCCACATATATTCACCCATATAGTATACAATATATGGACCACTCTGTATATGAATAGAGTGTTAACATTTGGGAAACAGGCTGGAATGTAATCCCAAAAGTGAAACTGCTAAAATGGCCTTCATTGAATTAAATTATGCCATCTGATACTCAATACATTTTCCACTCAGCCCACATGTCTGAGTATAACCCTCATACACTATAGTCTGTTGGTTCTCTACCACTGTGTAGTGTCCTGCTGCCAGGCCGAGGTTGGGGCCTAATGGGAGTAGACTTAATAGGACAGTTGCAGTGTCACCTCCCTATTGCCAGGGAGTGCCAGTAGGCACCAAGTGCTCTGTTAGGCTTTACGAAGAGGCCTCCTTTGATGCAGAGCAGCAGCAGTATAAGGACCTGCCAGGGAGTCCCGTATTTCCTCTTTCCAGTCATTTGACCAGGGAAAGTAAGACTTTTCGCAGCAGACCCCTGTACTGATAGAAGGTCTGACGTAAGTGGGTAAGGAAAGGGATAGGGTGGAATATTTACTGCATTCAACGCTTGCTGTGCTCCCAGAGCCTCCAAGCAACTGTAGATCTTCAAACCTCCCACAATGCCTCCCGGCTCCCATAGTGTCCCTCAACCTCCCACAGTGTCCCCAAAGCATCATGAAAGCCCTCAGCCTCTACAGTGCCCTCCTACCTCTCACAGAGCTTCATAATGGCCTCCAACCCCCTGTAGAGTGTCCAACCTCCAAAAGTATCCCAAGTGTCCATCTCTCACAGTGACCCCCAATCTCCCCTCCAGGCCTGCTGTAAGCCGTGTACCGGGGTGGGCTCCCCAGGATACAGTGAAGTCATGAACGAGGAAAGCAACCCCAACACCAGTTTTTGTCACAACAGAATGTTACTTAGATGTGGCAAATAAACACAACCACAAATGCTGGAAACATACAATAGATTTACAGCCCAAAGGCTGAGACCCTTGTGCTGCACAGCACGGTGCCTTCTGATGGATGAAGGTAGAAGGTGAAGTAATTTACCTACGGGCGGGCACAACTAAGCTGCCACACCTTACCTGTTATTATCCTAAGAGAGCAGGAATCAGTGTATGGGTGTATGGTATGGGCTAGCCTGCGGTGCAGCACAACAGCTTACAATCTTACACAAATCTACAGTATTCCCCCTCCCATAACTGGTCCTGTAGCACGTGCCTGAGTATTCCTTCTGAGCAAAACGCCAGTCTGGCTTGAGTTTGTGGGATTTTATCAGCTCTCCAATGTGAAATGTCACTTTAAGTTGTGGAGTCCTTCCAATAATCAGTAACAACACTTGTGGCCTGACACTAACAGAGACCCTAACTAACTATAGGCCTGTCTCAGTCTCTGGAGGCGCCAACACTGAAATGAGGTGTGTGCACGATCTTACCGACCCGGGTCTGCTTTTCATCCGCTGGTGACTCTGAACAGAACAAATGTCTCTCCAACAAGCCTTTTTCTGAACAGGATTAGCGTCTTGAACACCATCAGCTTCACTTATGCTGCAGTTCTCACACCTGGATGCCAATGGATTCTCTGCTCACATGGCTCTTTTCCTTCACCATCATCAAAACATGGCTGCAGTCTCTCTTCCTGTTCACTGAGCTCTCATGTGTAAGCCCCACCCCTTCATGAATATAGAAATATCTATGCAGTCTGAGGCTGTGTTAGGAAAAACAGTGACATCTTGTAGCTAAATCGCAGAATGTCAGTAAAACATTTCAAAACATTTAATTCACAATGAGAGCTGTTTCCCCATCTCACACTGCAAATCCCCCAGCACCCTAGAGAGACCCCAGCCTCCTCTCCTCTGTCTCCCATCCCTCACAGTTGCCTCCTCCAGAAAATTTTGGAGGAGTTTATTGGGTCATGGTCTTCGTAGGATTAAGAGCCTTGACTACAGGCTGAATTGGCATTTCCAATAAGGAGATTTCTCTTCACTTCCTCTTCTAATGACACAACCGGAAGTGAGAAGAAATCTTTACAAAGTGAGAAAAATTCGCTCTTAAAGATGCCCCCATTGCAAGCTTGTCCACCTATTCCTGTTCTGGAGACAACTGTATTATTTTGGATTTTCCATCACTACTTTCTGTCTCGGTAACAGTGCTGACCAGGACAAACAAAGAGGGTGAATCTCCCTAATGGGTACCCAGACAGTAATAAAAACATGACAGAGGTTCTAACTGCTCTCCACACCATCCAAAACCATTCAAAGCAGTTTTGCCTTTTGATACACTTTATTCTTTTTATTTTCTTTTGATTTCTGAGCTTTGATGCACCTGTGCTGGAAGTTATAAACCGCTCTCCACCAGGTGTGCAGGATCCCAGTTGGGCCCCTTTCATACGGGGGTTCCGTATGTCCCGTTTTTCATCTGTCCGTTTACGGATGAAAAACTGACCCCCATGTATTTCTATGGTCTAGCGGATGTAAACAGATGATCATCTGTTTACATCCGTTAATGTTCGCATCCGTTAACATCCATTTTTTTGAGTGAAAGAAAACCCTATTTTCCTTCCGTAAAAGAAAATACAAAATGGAACAAAGGAAAAATGGACAAAAAGCGGATGAAAACGGATGTAAATAGACATACGGTCCATTTTTGCATTGGTAAAGGATGTAAAAAAACGGATGTAAACTGATGAGAAACGGATGTGAAGTGATCCTTTTTTTCTTGGGGAAAAAAATGTGACTGAACTGATGGACTATGGACTAGTGGATGTAAACGGATGATCATCTGTTTACATCTGTTTTTTTTTAAACTGAAGAAAACCCAATTTTCCTTCCATAAAAAAAGAAAAGAAAAAAAAATGTAACGGACAAAAAATGGATGTAAACGGACATACAGTGCGATTTTTGCATTGGTAAAGGATGTAAAAAAACCGGATGTAAACTGATGAAAAATGGATGAAAACAGATGAAACTGATGTGAACCGATCCATTTTGTCTTGGAAAAAATATGACTGAATTGATGAAAAAAACACAACGCCCGTGTGAAAGGACCCTAAGGGTCCGTTTTACGGAGGAAAAACGGACACCCATGTATTTCTATGGACTAGCGGATGTAAACTGATGATGATCTATTTACATCCATTAATGTCCGCAACAGTTAAGATCCGTCTTTTTGAACAAAAGAAAACCCTATCTTCCTTTTGTAAAACATAACGGAATGGACAAAAAAAGTATATAAATTGACGAAAAACGGACATACGGTTCGTTTTTTGCATTGGTACAGGATGTAAAAAAACGAATGTAAACTGATGAAAAACTGATGTGAACCGATCCATTTTTTTCTTGGAATAAAACATGACTGAACTGATGAAAAAAACAGAACACCCGTGTGAAAGGACCCAAAGGGTCTCTTCACACGGGGGTTCCGTATGCCCATTTTTCATCTGTCTGTTATGGATGAAAAACTGACCCCCATGTATTTCTATGGACTAGCGGATGTAAACGGATGATCATCTGTTTTTTTTAAACTGAAGAAAACCCTATTTTCCTTTCATAAACAAAAAAAAAGAAAAGAAAAAAAAAACGCAATGGACAAAAAAATTGATGTAAACGGACATACAGTGTGATTTTTGCATTGGTAAAGGATGTAAAAAAAACAGATGTAAACTGATGAAAAATGGATGAAAACAGATGAAACTGATGTGAGCTCATCCATTTTGTCTTGGAAAAAACGTGACTGAATTGATGAAAAAAACAGAACGCTCGTGTGAAAGGACCCTGAGGGTCCGTTTTACGGAGGAAAAACGGACACCCATGTATTTCTATGGACTAGCGGATGTAAACGGATGATCATCTGTTTACATTTGGGTTTTTTAACTGAAGAAAACCCTATTTTTCTTCCATAAAAAAAAAAACAAAAAAAGAAAAAAAAAAAACGTAACGGATGAAAAATGGATGTAAATGGACATATGGTCCGTTTTTGCATTGGTAAAGGATGTAAAAAAACGGATGTTAACTGATGGAAAATGGATGAAAACGGATGAAAAACTGATGTGAACTGATCCGTTTTTTCCAAGAAAAAATGGATCAGTTCACATCAGTTTTTCATCCGTTTTGAAAAAAACAGAACACCCCTCTGAAAAGGTTCCGTATGCCCATTTTTCATCTGTCCGTTTATAAATGAAAAACGAACACCCATGTATTTCTATGGACTAGCGGATGTAAACTGATGATGATCTATTTACATCCATTAATGTCTGCATCAGTTAAGATCCGTCTTTTTGAACGAAAAAAAACCCTTTTTGAAAAAAAAAAGGATGTAAACGGACGAAAAATGGGTATATGATCCGTTTTTGTATTGGTAAAGGATGTAAAAAAAAACAGATGTAAACTGATGAAGAACTGATGTGAACTGATCCATTTTTTTTCTTGGAAAAGAAATGGAATGGCCGAAAACCGGATGTAAACGGACATACGGTCCGTTTTTGTATTGGTAAAGGATGTAAAAAAAAAATGCATGTAAATTGATGAAAAACGGATGTAAACCGATGAAAACCGGATGTGAACTGATGAAAAACGGATGTAAACTGATGAGAACTGATGAAAAACCTATGTGAAGTGATGAAAAATGGATGTGAACTGATGAAAAACGGATGTAAATGGATGCAAAGTGATGAAAAACGGATGTGAACTGATGTGAAGTGATGAAAAACGTATGTGAAGTGATGAAAAATGGATGTGGACTAATGAAAAACAGATGTGAACTGATCCTTTTTTTTTTTTTTTGGAAAAAACATGACTGAACTGATGAAAAAACCAGACCGCCCGTGTGAAAGGACCCAAAGGGTCTCTTCACACGGTGGTTCCATATGTCCATTTTTAATCTGGCTGTTTATGGATAAAAAACAGTCACCCATGTATTTCTATGGACTAGCGGATGTAAACGGATGATCATCTGTTTACATCCGTTTTTTTTAACTGAAGAAAACCCCATTTTCCTTCCATAAATAAAAAAAAAACGAAAAAAAAACGAACGGACGAAAAATGGATGTAAACGGATATACGGTCCTTTTTTGCATTGGTAAAGGATGTAAAAAATGGATGAAAACTGCTGAAAAACTGATGTGAGCTGATCCATTTTTTCTTGGAAAAAACATGACTGAACTGATGAAACAAACGGAACGCCCGTGTGAAAGGACCCTAAGGTCAATGTTTCGATAGCAGATGGAAGCAGGAAGTGCATTGTGTGCATTGTGTGCAATGACTAGTTTGTTGTCTGGAACACAGAGGGAACGATTTTTTTTTTCTTTTTTTGGGGGGGGGGGGAGCAGAGTGAGATGCTCCTTGTGTTTCATAGTTATATCCGGATTGAGTCCTGTGCCAAGGCCTCTGTGTGGAAGTAACACGTTGGATGTTGCTGCCGCAGACTCCGCACAGGTAAAGTAAATAGTGATTGTAATTCAGACTGGAAGAGTCAACATCTGCCGCGTTCCCCTCCAATCTGCTGCTGTTGGCTGACATCCACTCCCTGCTTAAAGTAGACCTGTCACAAGTGCCGGAGCTGGCTGCACGCCTACTGCTGCTGTGAAGGTGGCCCCTGGGAGACTCTGATACCGGGGCCACTCAGCGTGTTCATGACCAATTCAATATCCATCATTACAGATCTGTCAGCCCCCAGACATGCTGTTCATCATACTGGTGGGGTGTTTTTTGGTATGCTGACCTTAGAATATTATAATTTTAGAAGTGTGAAATATCTTCTGTACAGGCGTTCCTCAGTTTACAAATTTAATTCGTTCTGCGGGACGTTTCATATTGCGAAAAATTTGTAAACCGAAACGCGGTTTCCCATAGGAATGCATTGAAAACCAATGAATCCGTTCCGGAGGTCAGAAAAAAGTAAAAAAAAAAAGTTTTATCTGTTCAAAACTCTTTATAAAGTGCACTTTAAAGGCATAAATACTGTACAGGGACATGATTAAAAATGAATTTGTAAATGCATTGAAAACCAATTAATTCGTTCCGGAGGTCAGAAAAAAGACTTACCTGTTCAAAACTCTTCATAAAGCACACTTTAAAGGCATAAAGGGTTGTGGAGGTCAGAAAAAAAGTCAAAGAAAGTCTCATCTGTTCAAAACTCTTTATAAAGTGCACTTTAAAGGCCTAAATACTATACAGGGACATGATTAAAAAAAATTTGTAAATGCATTGAAAACCAATCAATCCCTTTGTATTGCACAAAAAATTCATAAACCGAGCCGTTATTTTCAATGGATTTTCATTCGTAAACCGTAAATTACGTTAACCAAGGCGTGTGTGTGTAAAAATAAATCTTGCAAGTGCAGATATATACTGTACAGGGGCGGACTGACCATTTGGAAACTCTGGCACTGCCCGAGGTCAGTAGGGGGCCCCATGAGATGCCCCTGGTACCTTTTTCATAGGCTTTTTTGAGTGTGGGCAAGGACACAGGGGCCCCATGATCCCCTATTGCCCGGGGGCCCCATGAGTTGTCAGTCTGCCCCTGATACTGTACCTACCCTATTCAACACCTAACAGTCCGTGAAAAGAGATAAAATGCAGCGCACTGCCTTATAAATACTGACTGAATATTACCCCACACTGCAAAAAATTATTATATAATAATGACATACTACTAAAATCTACACTATATTGCCAAAAGTATTGGTCGGCCGGCCTTTCCACGCAAATGACCTTTAATGGCCTCCCAGTCTTGGTCCGTAGGATTCAATATTGAGTTGGCCCCGCCCTTTGCAGCTATAACAGCTTCAACTCTTCTGGGAAGGCCGTCCACAAGGTTTAGGAGGGTGTCTATGGGAAGGTTGGACCATTCTTCCAGAAGCACATTTGTCAGGTCAGGCACTGATGTCGGGGGAGGAGGCCTGGCTCACAGTCTCCGCTCTAATTCATCCCAAAGGTGTTCTGTGGGGTTGAGGTCAGGACTCTGTGCAGGTCAGTCAAGTTCCTCCACCCCAAACTGGCTCCTCCATGTCTTTATGGACCTTGCTTTGTGCACTGGTGTGCAGTCATGTTGGATCAGTTAGGTAGCAGAGGGGGTTGTTAATCAGTTTCCGCTGCTTTGGTGTTAATGAAATAAACAACAGGTGCACTAGATGGGCAATAATGAGACGACCCCCAAAACAGGAATGGTTTTACAGGTGGAGGCCACTGACATTTTTTTCCCTACTCCTCTTTTCTGACTGTTTTTCTCTAGTTTTGCATTTGGCTAGGGTCAGTGTCACTACTGGTAGCATGAGGCCATACCTGGACCCTACAGAGGTTGCACAGGCAGTCCAACCCCTCCAGGATGACACATCAATATGTGCCATTGTCAGAAGGTGTACTGTGCCTCCCAGCACAGTCTCAAGAGCATGGAGATGATTCCAGGAGACAGGCAGTTACACTAGAAGAGCAGGACGGGGCCGTAGAAGGTCCTTAACCCATCAGCAGGACCGGTATCTGCTCCTTTGTGCAAGGAGGAACAGGATGAGCCCTGCCAGAGCCATACAAAATGACCCCCAGCAGGCCACTGGTGTGAATGTCTCTGACCAAACAATCAGAAACAGACTTCATGAGGGTGGCCTGAATGCTCTAGTCCTCTAGTGGGCCCTGTGCTCACTGCCTGGCACCATAGAGCTTGATTGGCATTTGCCATTGAACACCAGAATTGGCAGGTCCACCACTGGCCCCCTGTGCTTTTCACAGATGAGAGCAGGTTTCCCCTGAGCACATGTGACAGACGTGAAAGGGTCTGGAGAAGCCATGGAGAATGTTATGCTGCCTGTAACATGGTTCAGCATGACCGTTTTGGTGGTGGGTCAGTGATGGTCTGGGGAGGCATATCCATGGAGGGACGCACAGACCTCTACAGGCTAGACAATGGCACCCTGACTGCCATTAGGTATCGGGATGAAATCCTTGGACCCATTGTCAGACCCTACACTGGGGCAGTGGGTCCTGGGTTCCTCCTGGTGCAGTGGGTCCTGGGTTCCTCCTGGTGCAGTGGGTCCTGGGTTCCTCCTGGTGCAGACAATGCCTGGCCTCATGTGGGGAGAGTATGCAGGCAGTTCCTGGAGGATGAAGAAATTGATATCATTGAATGGCCCCACGCTCGCCTGACCTAAATCCAATAGAACTCCTCTGGGATGTCATGTTTCGGTCCATCCAACGCCACCAGGTTGCACCTCAGACTGTCCAGGAGCTCAGTGATGCCCTGGTCCAGATCTGGGAGGAAATCCCCCAGGACACCATCCGTCATCTCATTAGGATCCTCCCCCGACATTGTCAGGCATTCATACAAGTACGTGGGGGCCATACAAACTCCTGAGGACCATTCTGAGTTGCTGCAATGAGATTTCAGCAACATGGACTCGCCTGCTGCATCATCTTTTCACTTTGATTTTCGGGGTGTCTTTGAATTCAGTCCTCTGTAGGTCGATCATTTTCATTTCCATCAAACGATGGGACATCCTTACGTTTCTAACACATTACCCCGTCCATGTCAGTATAGAGATCCAGCAGAAAATGTGTCCTCATTGAGATCTGATGTGTTTTCAAAGTGTTTTTAATTTTTTTTGAGCCGTGTGTGTGTGCGTATATATATATATACAGCAACTCAATGCATTTAGGCATCTAGACATGGTGAAGATGACTTGCTGAAGCATCAGAATGGGGAAGAAAGGGAATTTAGGTGACTTTGAAAATGAGCATGGTTGTTGGTGCCAGACGGGCTGGTCTGAGTATTTCAACAACTGCTGATCTACTGGGATTTTCACACACAACCATCTCTGGGGTTTACAGAGAATGGACAGAAAAAGAGAAAATATCCTGTGAGCAGCAGTTGTGTGGACGACAATGCTTTGTTGATGTCAGAGGTCGGAGAAAATGGGCAGACTGGTTCCAGATGATAGAAAGGCAACTGTAACTAAAATATTCACTTGTTACAACCAAGGTATGCAGAATACCATCTCTGAACGCACAACACGTCAACTCTTGAAGCAGATGGGCTACAGCAGCAGAAGACCATACCGGGTGGCACTCCTGTCAGCTGAGAACAGGAAACGGAGGCTATAGTTCACACAGGCTCACCAAAATTGGACAATAGAAGTTTGGAAAAACATTGCCTGGTCTGATATCTCAATTTCAGCTGTGACATTCAGATGGTAGGGTCAGCATAGGCAACTTGAAAGCATGGATCCATCTTGCCTTTTATCAACGTTTCAGGTTGGAGGTGGTGTCATGGTGTGGGGGAGATTTTCTTGGCATGCTTTGGGCCCCTTAGCGGTAGGGTCAGCATAGGCAACTTGAAAGCATGGATCCATCTTGCCTTGTATCAACGGTTCAGGCTGGTGGTGGTGTCATGGTGTGGGGGAGATTTTCTTGCCATGCTTTGGGCCCCTTAGGACCAGCTGAGCATCTTAAAAATACCACGGCCATGTCCATCCCTTTATGACCAGTGTCCCCATCTTCTGATAGCTACGTCCACCAGGATAATGCACCATCTGCCAAAGCTCAAATCATCTCCAACTGGTTTCTAGAACATGACAATGAGTTCACTGTACTCCAATGGCCTCCAGTCACCAGATCTCCATCCAATAGAGCACCTTTGGGATGTGGTGGAACGGGAGATTTGCATCATGGATGTGCAGCCAACAAATCTTCAGCAACTGCGTGATGCTGTCATGTCAATATGGACCAAAATCTCTGAGGAATGTTACCAACACCTTGTTGAATCTATGTCATGAAGAATTAAGGCAGTTCTGAAGGCAAAAGGGGGTCCAACCCGGTACTAGCAAGGTGGACCTAATAAAGGGGCTGGTGAGTGTATTATTAATACAGATCTGCGTTCAATGTATCGTCTTGATCTGCCTGAAGTTCAGATTTAAACATTTAGTATGAGACCATTACTATTTTCCTGGTGTTGGTTGGAGTTAAGGCCACAATGTGTCATTAAGACCCACCACATCACTCTACAAAGGACCAGCACTGTGCTCAGAACTTCCTTTCATGTCTGCCGACCATCACATTCTCCTTCATAATTCCAGAATAACAGAGCGGGACACAGCAAAGAGTGAAGATCATTCTAGAATTCATCAAACTGAACATTAACTCCTCAGCCTTGAGTTAAAATGTTTGTTGCCAACGCAAGCTGGTATCGTGGGGATAAAGTCCTCCAGTTCCCTTCTTGGGACCAGTTGCTGAGCACCAGTAGCAAAAACTCCCAAAATCCTGACCTGGACCTCCTCACTGCTCATATCACTAATGAAATATCAATCCCACTTCCCCTGTTCATTGCCAGCAGAAGTCTGGAGTTTTATTCCCAGCTTAGCCCTGAAAATGTTGGGTTTTTGCCCTTGACCTTGATTCTGTCTATATACAATATAGTGGATAGATAGTGTAGAGATGGGCCAGTGCACACACTTGTAGGGGTATCGGCCCGGGTGCAATCCATGAAAAATGAAAAATATGCAGCAGGCAGTAGGTGCCCTTAGCGGGACCTACAACAGAACTCATTTTCCCTCCAGAAGATTAACCCCCCTTCTTGACCAGGCCATTTTTTTTATGCAATATGCCACTGGGTTATTTTAACTGAGAATTGCGTGGTCATGCAACGTTGTACCTAAATGAAATGTATGTCCTTTTTTTTTCTCCCACAAATGGAGCTTTCTTTCAGTGGTATTTGAGCACCTCTGCATTTTTTAAATTTATTTGTGCTATAAAACAAAAAAAAAAACAATATTTTTGACTTTTTGCTATAAAACATATCCAGTGAAAAAATTAAAAAAATCGAATTACTTCATAAATTTAGGCCAAAATGTTTTCTGCTCCGTGTCTTTGCTAAAGAAAAAAAAAATCCCAATACGTGTAGAGTACTTGGTTTACATGAAAGTTCTTAAGTCTGCAAATGGCGGTATATATACTGGGATTTTTATTATTATTTTTTATACTAGTAATGGTGGTAATCAGCAACTTATAGTGGGACTGCGGCGGCATTCGAATACTGGGGGGGAAATGACTTGGTGTCACTGACATCGCTAGTGACACCAATACAGTGATCAGTACTAATAAAAAGCACTCAAATTGTACTAATGGCACTGAGCAGGAAGGGGTTAACATCTGGGGCAGTCAAAGGGTTAACTCTGTGCTGTTTGGGTTCACATATATGCGGTACAGTATATCGCATGTGATTCGCACAGGAACCGCACCGCATTCCTATGCAAACCACATGCGATTTGTGTGTGGTGCACTCGGAGCCGTACATTTTGTCTGGCTCTATTCGCACTGTACCCGCACCAAAAATGTCCAGGATCCTTTTTTGGGTCCGCACTAGAATCGGATTTGCATGGATATTCACACCTATACGATCCGATTCTGCACATCGCACCGCTTGTGCAGAGACACCCGCAGCGATTCGCATGAAAATCTGATGCGGTGCAGAATTCACATTGAAAATGCTGCAAGTTCCGCACCGCATCAGTGTGAACTACTAGGGAGACATGCTGTGCAGAGAGATACAAAGCAGCATGTCCTTGCTGGCAGGAGAGAGACCAGTGTTATTTACAAACAGGTCTCTCCCCTGTCAATGTTACTTGGCGATCACCAGGTGCCAGCGGGGAATCTCCGGCCAGGACCCAGTGATTGACATCCCTAGCCGCCGTTCTCTACCAGGAAATGCAAAATCACGTGTATTTTATATATATATATATATATATATATATATATATATATATATATATATATATTTATTATTATTATTATACAGTATTTATAAAGCGCCAATAGTTCGCTCAGCGCTGTACATTACAGAGGGGGACAGAACATGTGACAGAACAATGCCAATACAATGCAAAACATGAGGGGATCGAGGGCCCTGCTCTTTCGAGCTTACAATCTAGGAGATATATATATATGTATATATATGTATATGTGTGATTTTTGCGTAGCCCTGCCGCCCTGTAGCAGTAGTTCTATTATAGGGTGGCAGGAAAGCCAACATTTTGGCGTTTATATGTATTTGACAGTTTGTATCTATTGTAGGACATTTTGGGTATAGAGACGTTACATCGATGATGTGTGCAGACAGCAGGGTGGATTTTATTTAAATCACTAGTCAGTAAGGCTGGATTTAAATCCTAGTTTTCTACATAAAGACTAATTCTTGCTGGTATAACTTTAATATACAAGTAGATGAAGATTTTTAGAAAAACAACAACTTTTCATATTAGTTTTTTTATCCCCAGTTTAATAGGTTAATCATTCATATTTGGACAACTTTTCTGTTGTACTTAGGAAGGAGAAAAATAATCATTCCCTTAATAATAACAATTTAAATAGATTTATTCAACTGAAACAATAACATTCCAGCAGATGTGATTTGCTTAAACATTCCTGTTTGTTAACTAATTTGGCTAAACAAAATATATATATTTTCAGAAACTTAGACTGTCAGCCTCTCCTCCTCACACTTAGTTTCACTTTCTTCTTGTGCAGATCTATTCCACTCCAAACAATCAGAAAAATATTGTTTCTATTCTATTCACTGAACTTCTTGAAATTTAGCACTGAAGGGGTTGATTCTGTATTCATAGGTTTGTAGAAGTTAGGATGAAGGTCTTTTTCTTAACTCTGTTCATGTTATAACATTTTTGCTGTGAAGAAGAGGCATGTGATCTCCGCTGAGTCAAATTCAGTTTTGAGAACTGCAAAAGTAAACCAATCATCTGTGATAATATCTTGTAGGCAGAGAAACTGCCCAATAATCTTACAGAAACCTCTGGAAGAGCATGACATTGTGAATGGATTCATGGAATTTATTTACCAAAACAATTAAACATATACAGCCTTATTCTACATAATTAAAAAACTAATCTTTATTTCATGATGGAATAACCTTTGGATGGTAATATATTTTCCTCAAAAAGCATTTTATTTAAAAAAATTCCGATTTAAATAAAAAAAATCAGATTTTTTTGATTTTTTAAAAAAAATCATTGATTTTTATCCACCCTGGCAGACAGTGACTAGTTATGTCCTTGTTGCAGAGATCAGATACGTGGCGAACGATTATTTTTCACCTATGATTCCTGTGCTGGAGATGCAGTGCGGGGTATACTCATGCATTCCGTGTTTATATGACGGTGATTTATATTAAATTTTTTTTTTCCGCAGATTGTTTCCTTGGATTGTCTTTTTTTTTTTCCTTTTCCAGCTGTGTGGAGTTGGCGAGGCCCGGCTGCGGCCTGGGGTCACCTCTGCCGTCTGGCCTTGGTGTAGCTATGGGCCCCGGTACCCAGCGGCTGGCATGCGGTCAATTTTTCTCCGGCTTCTGTTTCCGGCTGAAGGTTTTACTTTGCTGGCAAGGACACGGTATAATAAAGCTGCCAATTATACGGATCAGTGGTTTTCAGCTCTGGCATCTCCCGTGTTTAGAGATTTTGGTGTGTGACTGTTAACTCTTCAGGCGTACTCTAAGGGCTGGGGTGGGGGGAGGGGTTTATCTAAAGCAGGGGTCTCCAAACTTTCAAAATAAGGGGCCAATTTACTGACCTTCACACTTAGGGGGACTGGACTGTGCCCCGTAGGAGTAAACAATGTCTTGGGGGGAGTTGGTGTCATAGTGCCCCATCATTGGTGTCAGTGGGAGGAATAGTGCCCCATCATTGGTATCAGTGGGGGGAATAGTGCCCCATCATTGGTGTCAGTGGGAGGAATAGTGCCCCATCATTGGTGTCAGTGGAAGGAATAGTTTCCCATCATTGGTGTCAGGGGGAGGAATAGTGCTCCATCATTGGTGTCAGTGGAAGGAATAGTTCCCCATCGTTGGTGTCAGTGGAAGGAATAGTTCCCCATCGTTGGTGTCAGTGGAAGGAATAGTTCCCCATCGTTGGTGTCAGTAGAAGGAATAGCGCCCCATCGCTGGTGTCAGTGTAAGGAATAGTGCCCCATTGTTGGTGTCAGTGGAAGGAATAGTGCCCCATTGTTGGTTCCAGTGGAAGGAATAGTGTCCCATCATTGGTGTCAGTGGGAGGAATAGTGCCCCATCATTGGTGTCAGTGGAAGGAATAGTGCCCCATCATTGGTGTCAGTGGAAGGAATAGTGCCCCATCGTTGGTATCAGTGGAAGGAATAGTGCCCCATCATTGGTGTCAGTGGGAGGAATAGTGCCCCATCATTGGTGTCAGTGGAAGGAATAGTGCCCCATCGTTGGTATCAGTGGAAAGAATAGTGCCCCATCATTGGTATCAGTGGGAGGAATAGTGCCCCATCATTGGTATCAGTGGGAGGAATAGTGCCCCATCATTGGTGTCAGTGGGAGGAATAGTGCCCCATCACTGGTGTCAGTGGGAGGAATAGTGCCCCATCACTGGTATCAGTGGGAGGAATAGTGCCCCTTCATTGGTATCAGTGGGAGGAATAGTGTCCTATCATTGGTGTTAGTGGGAGGAATAGTGCCCCATCATTGGTGTCAGTGGGGGGAATAGTGCCCCATCATTGGTATCAGTGGGAGGAATAGTGCCCCATCATTGGTGTCAGTGGGAGGAATAGTGCCCCATCACTGGTGTCAGTGGGAGGAATAGTGCCCCATCACTGGTATCAGTGGGAGGAATAGTGCCCCATCATTGGTATCAGTGGGAGGAATAGTGTCCTATCATTGGTGTTAGTGGGAGGAATAGTGCCCCATCATTGGTGTCAGTGGGAGGAATAGTGCCCCATCACTGGTGTCAGTGGAAGGAATAGTGCCCCATCACTGGTATCAGTGGGAGGAATAGTGCCCCATCATTGGTGTCAGTGGGAGGAATAGTGTCCTATCATTGGTATCAGTGGGAGGAATAGTGCCCCATCATTGGTATCAGTGGGAGGAATAGTGTCCTATCATTGGTGTCAGTGGGAGGAATAGTGCCCCATCATTGGTATCAGTGGGAGGAATAGTGCCCCATCATTGGTATCAGTGGGAGGAATAGTGCCCCCATCATTGGTATCAGTGGGAGGAATAGTGCCCCATCATTGGTGTCAGTGGGAGGAATAGTGCCCCATCATTGGTGTCAGTGGGAGGAATAGTGCCCCATCACTGGTATCAGTGGGAGGAATAGTGCCCCATCATTGGTGTCAGTGGGAGGAATAGTGCCCCATCATTGGTATCAGTGGGAGGAACAGTGCCCCATCACTGGTATCAGTGGGAGGAATAGTGCCCCATCATTGGTGTCAGTGGGAGGAATAGTGCCCCATCATTGGTATCAGTGGGAGGAACAGTGCCCCATCACTGGTATCAGTGGGAGGAATAGTGCCCCATCATTGGTGTCAGTGGGAGGAATAGTGCCCCATCATTGGTATCAGTGGGAGGAATAGTGCCCCATCATTGGTGTCAGTAGGAGGAATAGTGCCCCATCATCGGTGTCAGTGGGAGGAATAGTGCCCCATCATTGGTGTCAGTGGGAGGAATAGTGCCCCATCATTGGTATCAGTGGGAGGAATAGTGCCTCATCATTGGTGTCAGTGGGAGGAATAGTGCCCCATCATTGGTGTCAGTGGGAGGAATAGTGTCCCATCATTGGTATCAGTGGGAGGAATAGTGTCCCATCATTGGTGTTAGTGGGAGGAATAGTGCTTCAAGGGCCAGATAAAGGCAAGCAAAGGGCCACAGTTTGGAGACCACTGATCTAAAGCTATTGGGGTTCACGTGGCCCTGTCAGTGTTTGCTCAGCAAAGTACATACACCGATCAGCCATATAACTTTACGACTTCTGACAGGTTAAGTGAATAACATTTGATTTTTTCTGGTTATATTGGCATCTGAAAGTGGATGGAATATATTAGACAGCGAGTGAACATGTTGTCTCTGAAGTTGCATTGAAAGCAGAAAAAAATGGACAACGCAGTTTGCTGTGTATGGGGTTCTGTAGCCGCAGATCGGTCAGGGTGCCCATGCTATACCCGTGTCCACAGCCAAAAGTGCCTACAATCTGCTGCCACTGTGTCCAGTGCAATGTGGTTACAGCCTTTCACCGGTAAAGCAGGCCTGCCAGTCTTTGTTCTGGCATCATCCAGGGTCACCATCTTCTTCCTCTACTGGGATGTCGGTTCAGTCATGTACTAAATCTTGGTCCCTATCCAGTTGTTTGCTTTGTTCACAAACGTGTGACACAGATCAGCCCCTGCTAGATCCCCTGTCTGACTACAAAGGGCTCTGGTGACGCACCCTCGAAACGCGTAAGTGTCTCGGATCCTGGACGGCGTTGGGTCCACTTGGGTCTTTACATCAATTGTGCCACGAATGTTGGTTTCACGGGCCCCATATCCTTTGTGTTTGTATGTTTTTTTAGCTCTTCATACTACCTATAGACCCACGGGGATAATGCGCTAGGCTGGTGCACCTTTCTGTCTTTTTTTGATTCTTTGCAGTACTGCTGGTCTTCCCCAGTCGTAGGAGGGCAGCAAGGCCTCAATATCCCTGGATGTGGGTTCATAGGGGATCCTGTCGATCACCCTGGTCCATCGCACCCACACACAGGGGCCACTGTTTCATTTTGTTATCTGACTACAAAGCAACAATGGCCACTGGGGTAGAGGAGACTGAGGATATGCTCCCTTCTGCCTGCAGCAGACTGATGACATCAAGTCTAAGCAAAGTCACTGAATGGAGATCAAGCACTTTTTTTTTTATTTAATAAAAATTTGAAATTTTAGGAAAAAAATGATCTAGTTTCTGTATGTCAGAAGCAGTAGATCGGAGCAGTAGATCCCTCTCAGAAAAATAGACCCCCCAGCAACAATAGACCCCACCACAACAGTAGATGCCCCCCAGGGACAATAGATCCCCGTGAAGTAGTCCCCCCCCCAGCAACATAGACCCCCACAACAGTAGATGCCCCCAGGGACAATAGATCCCCGTGAAGTAGTCCCCCCCAGCAACATAGACCCCCACAACAGTAGATGCCCCCAGGGACAATAGATCCCTGTGAAGTAGTCCCCCCCAGCAACATAGACCCCCACAACAGTAGATGCCCCCAGGGACAATAGATCCCCGAGAAGTAGATCCCCCAGCAACAATAGACCCCCATCAACAGTAAATGCCCCCAGGGACAATAGATCATTGCAGCAACAAGAGATGCCCCTCAGCAACACTTAATCTCTCCCAGGAACAAAAAATGTCCCCAGCAACAATAGATCCTCCTACAGCAGCCAGCAATAACAGACCCCCAACAGTAGTTCCCCCCAGCAACAATAGACCCCCATCAACAGTAGATTCCCCCCAGGGACAATAGATCCCCGATAAGTAGATCCCCCAGCAACAATAGACCCCCACAACAGTAGATGCCCCCCAGGGACAATAGATCCCCGAGAAGTATATACCCCCCAACAATAGACCCCCACAACGGTAGATGCCGCCCAGGGACAATAGATCCCCACGAAGTGGATCCCCCCCAGCAACAATAGACCCCCATCAACAGTAAATGCCCCCAGGGACAATAGATCCTTGCAGCAACAAGAGATGCCCCTCAGCAACACTTGATCTCTCCCAGGAACAAAAATTGTTCCCAGCAACAATAGATCCTCCTACAGCAGCCAGCAATAACAGACCCCCAACAGTAGTTCCCCCCCAGCAACAATAGACCCCCACAACAGTAGATGCCCCCCAGGGAAATAGATCCCCGAGAGGTAGATCCCCCAACAATAGACCCCCACAACAGTAGATGCTCCTCAGGGACAATAGATCCCCGAGAAGTAGATACCCCCCAACAAAAGACCCCCACAACGGTAGATGCCCCCAGGGACAATAGATCCCCGTGAAGTAGATCCCCCCAGCAACAATAGACCCCCATCAACCGTAAATGCCCCCTGGGACAATAGATCATTGCAGCAACAAGAGATGCCCCTCAGCAACACTTAATCTCTCCCAGGAACAAAAAATGTCCCCAGCAACAATAGATCCTCCTACAGCAGCCAGCAATAACAGACCCCAACCAGTACTTCCCCCCAGCAACAATAGACCCCCATCAACAGTAGACCCCACCCCAGGGACAATAGATTTCCTAGAAGTATATCCCCCCAGCAACAATAGACCCCCACAACAGTAGATGCCCCTCAGGGACAATAGATCCCCACGAAGTGGATCCCCCCTAGCAACAATAGACCCCCATCAACAGTAGATGCCCCCCGTGACAATAGATCATTGCAGCAACAAGAGATGCCCATCAGCAACACTTGATCTCTCCCAGGAACAAAATATGTCCCCAGCAACAATAGATCCTCCTACAGCAGCCAGCAATAACAGACCCCCAACAATAGTTCCCTCCAGCAACAATAGACCCCCATCAACAGTAGATGCCCCCCAGGGACAATAGATACCCGAGAAGTTTTTCCCCCCAGCAACAATAGACCCCCACAACAGTAGATGCCCCCCCAGGGACAATAGATCCCCGTGAAGTAGATGCCCCCAGCAACAATAGACCCCATCAACAGTAAATTCCCCCAGGGACAATAGATCATTGCAGAAACAAGAGATGCCCCTCAGCAACACTTAATCTCTCCCAGGAACAAAAAATATCCCCAGCAACAATGGATCCTCCTACAGCAGCCAGCAATAACAGACCCCCAACAGTAGTCCCCCCCAGCAACAATAGACCCCCATCAACAGTAGATCCCCCCAGGGACAATAGATTTCCGAGAAGTAGATCCCCCCAGCAACAATAGACACCCAAAACAGTAGATGCCCCCAGGGACAATAGATTATTGCAGCAAGAAGTGTTGCCCCTAAACAATTGATCCCTCCCCCCCCCCCCCCAATAAAAAAAAAAGTAAAGGGAGAGAGAGACTCTTTATTAGGTCCACCTTGCTAGTACCGGGTTGGACCCCTTTTGCCTTCATTCTTCATGGCATAGATTCCAAAAGGTGTTGGAAACATTCCTCAGAGATTTTGATCCATATTGACATGATAGCATCACGCAGTTGCTGGAGATTTGTCGGCTGCACATCCATGAGCTGTGGATACAAGGCAGGAGGGGTCCATGCTTTCATGTTACTTGCAACAAATTCTGACCCCACCATCTGAATGTCGCAGCTGAAATCCAGACTCATCAGACCAGGCAACGTTCTTCCAATCTTCTATTGTCCAGTTTTGGTGACCTGTGTGAATTGTAGCCTCCGTTTCCTGTTCTTAGCTGACAGGAGTGGCACCCGGAGTGGTCTTCTGCTGCTGTAGCCCATCTGCTTCAAGGTTGGACATGCGTTCAGAGATGGTATTCTGCATACCTTGGTTGTAACGAGTGGTTATGAGTTGTGTTGCCTTTCTATCATCTCCAACCAGTCTGCCCCATTCTCCTCTGACCTCAACAAGGCATTTCCCTCCACACAACTGCTGCTCACTGGATATTTTCTCTTTTTCGGACCATTCTCTGTAAATCCTAGAGATGGTTGTGCCTGAAAATCCCAGTAGATCAGCAGTTTTTTAAATACTCAGACCAACCCATCTGGCACCAACAACCATGCCACATTCAAAGTCCCTTAAATCCCCTTTCTTCCCCATTATGATGCTCGGTGTGAACTTCAGCAAGTCGTCTTCACCACAGCCAAAGCTCCTGTGGATTACAGGATTGCACTTCGTTTTTCACTCCCATGACTCGTTTTCAGCCAACACCTAAACTCTGCTGTCAGCTGACGTCACTAAGCCAGTCCAGACTGGAGAAAGATCCCGACTTTAAAGCCAGGATCCACCCAGGTTCCTGGACAGGCAGCTGACTCAGCCTCTGAGAGCGGCAGGGAGAACTGAGCAATCAGTGGTGTTTGATCACTCAGTTCTCACCCTTATGCCAGCCATACATGGGTCGAAATTCGACTGATTTTTTTTATTTTTTTTATTTTTCATCCGAAAATTAGACCTAAAAATAATTGGGCGATTTTTGCTCTGTTAGTGGGTCAATGGCACCGGCCAATTTTTGCTTTTCCTCCCCTTTTTTGGTGATCGGGCATGTTGGAGAATTTGTGAAAAACGACCGATTTTCGACTCAATGATGGCCAAATCGTACAATCATTTTTCCGAAAAGAATATGCGCATGAGCCGTGACCTGGAAAGAACAGAAGTTTCTCCTGTTATATGGGGGGAACTTTATGACTCGGTCGGCCGATTTTCGAAATCATTGATGGCGCCATCGGATTACCGAGCGAACAATGTTTTTGATTTTCGGACGAAAAATCGTCCGGAATTCGACCCATGTATGGCCTGCAGCATTAGAGGTGGCAGGGGACAGGTGCAGCATCTGATCGATACTGCATCCACCTAGGTAAATATAAACTGTATAAAAAAATACATTTAAAAGAATTATGGGATTGTTTTTTTTTTTTTTTTAAGCAATGTACCTTATTTTTCGCTCCATAAGACGCACCCAGGTTTTAGAGGAGAAAAACAAGAAAAAAAATATTCTGAACCAATGGACTGCAGACATAGTACAGGAGATGACCAGAGACTGCGGACATAGTACAGGAGATGACCAGAGACTGAGGACACAGTACAGGAGATGACCAGAGACTGCGGACATAGTACAGGAGATGACCAGAGACTGCGGACATAGTACAGGAGATGACCAGAGACTGCGGACATAGTACAGGAGATGACCAGAGACTGCGGACATAGTACAGGAGATGACCAGAGACTGCGGACACAGTACAGGAGATGACCAGAGACTGCGGACGTAGTACAGGAGATGACCAGAGACTGCGGACGTAGTACAGGAGATGACTAGAGACTGCGGATGTACTACAGGAGATGACCAGAGACTGCGGACATAGTACAGGAGATGACCAGAGACTGCGGACACAGTACAGGAGATGACCAGAGACTGCGGACACAGTACAGGAGATGACCAGAGACTGCGGACACAGTACAGGAGATGACCAGAGACTGCGGACACAGTACAGGAGATGACCAGAGACTGCGGACACAGTACAGGGGATGACCAGAGACTGCGGACACAGTACAAGGGATGACCAGAGACTGCGGACATAGTACAGGAGATGACCAGAGACTGCAGACACAGTACAGGGGATGACCAGAGACTGCGGACACAGTACAGGAGATGACCAGAGACTGCGGACACAGTACAGGAGATGACCAGAGACTGCAGACATAGTACAGGGGATGACCAGAGACTGCAGACACGGTCCAGGAGATGACCAGAGACTGCAGACATAGTACAGGGGATGACCAGAGACTGCGGACACGGTACAGGAGATGACCAGAGACTGCGGACACGGTACAGGAGATGATCAGAGACTGCGGACACGGTACAGGAGATGACCAGAGACTGCGGACACGGTACAGGAGATGACCAGAGACTGCGGACACGGTACAGGAGATGACCAGAGACTGCGGACACGGTACAGGAGATGACCAGAGACTGCGGACACGGTACAGGAGATGACCAGAGACTGCGGACACAGTACAGGAGATGACCAGAGACTGCGGACACAGTACAGGAGATGACCAGAGACTACGGACAGTACAGGAGATGATCAGAGACTGCGGACACAGTACAGGAGATGACCAGAGACTGCAGACAGTACAGGCCATGATCAGACACTGCGGACCTTTAGGGAGGGAGGGGGAGCGGGTACCTGAATTTGACAGGTGCCCGCTCCCACTTCCGCAGAGTTCTCCTTCCTAAACTGTGGGCACCCGATTTTGACAGCTGGGTGCCCACTGCGCATGCGCGAGAAGCACTGCGCTTTGTGAATGGCCCAGCATCTTTTGGGAACTGTCATGTGTCCCAGAAGACACCGGACCATTCAGAAAGCGCAGTGCTTCTCGCGCATGCGCAGTGGGCACCTGGCTGTCACAGATGCCGGGGCGGGAAGAAGCCGGCGCAGGAAGACTACAGCGCTGGACCGAGGAACAGGCGAGTTCCTGCCGCAGAGAACAGCTGAGCGGCCGGCCCGGTATTCTGACATGGTGGCGGCGGAATTACCGGACCGGCCGCTTTATATTCGCTCCATAAGACGCACTGACATTTTCCCCCCTTTTTTGGGGGGAAAAAAATGCGTCTTATGGAACTAAAAATACGGTAAATATCAGACTCCTAATCCCTGTACACGATGAGAATATTGGATGAACGATCGTCCATTTTTTTTTTTTTTGCATACTAGTCTGATATCGAAAGTGAAGAGGTTACTAAAGTTACAAAAATTCTTGTATGACAGAAATAAAATTTGGTAGTGATGTCATGTATATGTATTGTGTGTATGTGTGTATATATATATATATGTGTGTGTGTGTGTGTATATATATGTGTGTATATACAGTGGGGATCGAAAGTTTGGGCACCCCAGCTAAAAATGTGTATTAATGTGCATAAAGAAGCCAAGGAAAGATGGAAAAATCTCCAAAAGGCATCAAATTACAGATTAGACATTCTTATAATATGTCAACAAAAGTTAGATTTTATTTCCATCATTTACACTTTCAAAATAACAGAAAACAAAAAAATGGCGTCTGCAAAAGTTTGGGCACCCTGCAGGATTTATAGCATGCACTGCCCCCTTTGCCAAGCTGAGACCTGCCAGTGTCATGGATTGTTCTCAATCATCGTCTGGGAAGACCAGGTGATGTCAATCTCAAAGGTTTTAAATGCCCAGACTCATCTGACCTTGCCCCAACAATCAGCACCATGGGTTCTTCTAAGCAGTTGTCTAGAAAAGTGAAACTGAAAATAGTTGACGCTCACAAAGCTGGAGAAGGCTATAAGAAGATAGCAAAGCGTTTTCAGATGTCAATATCCTCTGTTCGGAATGTAATTAAGAAATGGCAGTCATCAGGAACAGTGGAAGTTAAAGCAACATCTGGAGGACCAAGAAAAATATCAGACAGAACAGCTCGCAGGATTGTGAGAAAAACAATTCAAAACCCACGTTTGACTGCACGATCCCTCCAGAAAGATCTGGCAGACACTGGAGTTGTGGTACACTATTCCACTATAAAGAGATACTTGTACAAATATGGTCTTCATGGAAGAGTCATCAGAAGAAAACCTCTTCTACGTCCTCACCACAAAAATCATCGTTTGAACTTTGCAAATGAACATATAGACAAGCCTGATGCATTTTGGAAACAAGTTCTGTGGACCGATGAGGTTAAAATTGAACTTTTTGGCCGGAATGAGCAAAGGTACGTTTGGAGAAGGGGCACAGAATTTAATGAAAAGAACCTCTGTCCAACTGTTAAGCATGGGGTTGGATCAATCATGCTTTGGGGTTGTCTTGCAGCCAGTGGCACAGGGAACATCTCCCGAGTAGAAGGAAAAATGGATTCAATAAAATTTCAGCAAATTTTGGATGGTAACTTGATGCCATCTGTGAAAAAGCTGAAGTTAAAGAGAGGATGGCTTCTACAAATGGATAATGATCCTAAACACACCTCGAAATCCACGGGGGATTACATCAAGAGGTGTAAACTGAAGGTTTTGCCATGGCCTTCACAATCTCCTGACCTCAACATAATTGAAAATCTATGGATAGACCTTAAAAGAGCAGTGCGTGACAGACAGCCCAGAAATCTCAAAGAACTGGAAGACATTTGTAAGGAAGAATGGGCAAAGATACCTCAAACAAGAATTGAAAGACTCTTGGCTGGCTACAAAAAGCGTTTACAAGCCGTGATACTTGCCAAAGGGGGCAGTACAAAATATTAACTCTGCAGGGTGCCCAAACTTTTGCAGACGCCATTTTTTTGTTTTCTGTTATCTTGAAAGTGTAAATGATGGAAATAAAATCTAACTTTTGTTGACATATTATAAGAATGTCTAATCTGTAATTTGATGCCTTTTGGAGATTTTTCCATCTTTCCTTGGCTTCTTTATGCACATTAATACAAATTTTTAGCTGGGGTGCCCAAACTTTCGATCCCTACTGTGTGTATATATGTGTGTGTGTGTGTGTATATATATATATATATATATATATATATATATATAGTGAATATGACTGAAATTGTAGCATTTCAAATGTATGGCAATATATTTGGGAAGAATATTTTTAAAATCTATTTCAAATATATTGTTCTTCCATATGGGAGTGCACATGGTGAGAAGCTCTCAGTGAGCAGTGAAATCAGAGGAAGCCATTTCAGTCCAGGAGAGGAGCCGCTACAATTGTACAAGACCGAAGGGAGGATTTAAAGTGACAGCTCAATAAAAATGTTTATAGATTGACAAAATCGAACTACAAAGAGAGCAAACATTAGTTGGGACGCTGCCCGGAGCGTCCTTATAAGTAGACTAATCTGCCAGAATCAATATCCCCGTATGAAAAACAAATTATATTAACATAGATTTTGGAGTTTCCGGAAAAGAGCAACTAAAAAGGTGAGCAGCGGTGTTTATTCTTTATGCGAATGTGAATATGGAACAAACACGCTATCAAGTCGGCGTTATCCCAGTTTTTCAGTAAAGGTGGAAATACGCGTTAAACCTCTATCTGCTCCAGCCCGGCTGTTTGTCACGCCAGTGCGAAGGAGAGGGACTCATTCCGACGCCTACAGCACTTTGCTCTAATGAGCTGCGTTTCCAGATGGCCCTTCGCCGCTCGCCTTCCGCCCGGGCATCTGATGAATGTTTAATAAACTGAGTGCCGTTTCCATTAATTACCGGTACAAAAAGACGTCCAATAAAAACACAGGGGACTTGTCAAAGCCCAGAGCAGTGACTGCCCCCCCCCCCTCTTTTTTTCTTTTTTCTTTTACATTTCCTTTTTTTTTTGCTTTTTTCCATATTAAATCATACAATCTAATTGTATCTATCTTCCAAATTATAGTAATTTTGGAGTTTGAAATGTTCTTTATATTTTTATATATATTTTTTTTTAATATTTTATTTATTTTTATTTTAAAAATATATTTTATTTTAATATATATCTATATGTGTGTGTATATGCGTATGTGTGCGTGTGTGTATGTATGTATATGTATATATGTGTGTGTGTGTGTGTGTGTGTCTGTGTGTATATTATATATATATATATATATATATATATATATATATATATATCTATGTGTATATATGTGTGTGTGTATATGGAGATAGATATAGATAGATAGATATATATATATATATATATATATATATATATATAAATAGATTGTTATATTGCCAAAAGTATTGGTCCCGCCCTCCAAGTCATGTGATTCAGGTGTTCCAATCCCCTCCATGGACACAGGAGTATACAATCGAGCCCCTAGGCATGCAGACTGCTTCTACAAACATTGGTGAAAGAATGGGTCGCTCTCAGGAGCTCAGTGACTCCAAGCGTGGTCCCGTGATAGGTGGCCACCTGTGCAATAAGTCCATCCGTGACATTTCCTGGCTACTAAATATTCCACGCTCAGCTGTTAGTGGGATTATAACAAAGTGGAAGCAACTGGGAACAACAGCCACTCAGCCACCAAGTGGTAGGCCACGTCACATGACAGAGCGGGGTCAGCGCATGCTGAAGCGCACAGTGCGCAGAAGTCGCCAACTGTCTGCAGAGTCAATAGCTAAAGACCTCCAAACTTGGTGTGGCCTTCAGATGAGCCCAACAACAGTGTGTAGAGAGCTTCATGGAATGGGTTTCCATGGCCGAGCAGCTGCATCCAAGCCTTTCCATCACCAAGTGCAAAGCATCAGATGCAGCGGTGTAAAGCACGCCGCCACTGGACGCTAGAGCAGAGGAAACGTGTTCTCTGGAGTGACCAATCACGCTTCTCAGTCTGGCAGACCGATGGACGTGTCTGGGTTTGGCAGTTGCCAGGAGAACGGTACTTGCCTGACTACATTGTACCAAGTGTAAAGTTTGGTGGAGGGGGGATTATGGTGTGGGGTTGTTTTTCAACGGTTGGGCTTAGCCCCCTAGTTCCAGTGAAGGGAACTCTTAAGGCGTCAGCATACCAAGACATTTTGGACAATTTCTTGCTCCCAACTTTGTGGGAAGAGTTTGGGGATGGCCCCTTCCTGTTCCAACATGACTGCACACCAGTGCACAAAGCAAGGTCCATAAAGACATGGAGGAGCCAGTTTGGGGTGGAGGAACTTGACCGGCCTGCACAGAGTCCTGACCTCAATCCCATAGAACACCTTTGGGAGGAATTAGAGCGGAGACTGTGAGCCAGGCCTCCTCCCCCGACATCAGTTCCTGACCTGACAAATGTGCTTCTGGAAGAATGGTCCAACCTCCCCATAGACACCCTCCTAAACCTTGTGGACGGCCTTCCCAGAAGAGTTGAAGCTGTTATAGCTGCAAAGGGCGGGGCCAACTCAATATTGAACCCTACGGACTATGACTGGGGGGCCATTAAAGGTCATGTGTGTACAAAGGCCGGCCAATAATTTTGGCAATATAGTGTATGTATATGTGTGGGGAAAAAAAAAATATATGGTACAGAAAAGAATCACCCTCCCTTTCACATAATCACATTTTTTTGCTTTGCATCCTGGAATGAAGACAGACACAGTTTTTGTTTTATCTAGCTGTATTTACTGTATTTTGCGGCCTCTGAATCTTCAAGGTGCGTTTTGGCAAAGCTCAGTGGTGACTGCATGCGGCCTTTCTTGAGGAGCGACTTTTTTTTTGCAGCCCTCCCATACAAGCCACATTTGTGGAGGATTTGTGATATTGTTACATGAAAACAATGACCTCTCTGTCATCTATTCCTGACACGGCTTCAGAGTTGCTGTAGGCCTCATGGTAGCCTCTCTGACCAGCTTCCTCCTGGCTCTTTCATCCAGTTTGGAGCTACGTCCTGATCCAGGAAAGGTCTGTGTTGTACCAAATACCTTCCACTTCATATTAATAGTCCTCACTCTGCTTCTAGGCATTAATAAAGCCTTTGAAATTTTTGTATCCATCTCCTGACTTGTGCCTGTCCAAAACTTTATCCCGGAGATCTTTTAACAGTGCCTTGCCACCCCTAGTTGATTGTTTGCTTCATTTGCACTAACAGGGACTGAAATGCTCCAGGAAAGCTCTTTTTAATGCTGAGCTAATCAAAATGATCACAGCTGAAAGTCAACTGGCTTTGTGTGTCATTGAGTAGGTGGTTGGCTACACCTGATTGAGGTTACAAGTCATTTTTAGAAGGGGGGGGGGGGGTGGTGATCCTTATTTCAACTCAGTGCTTCTGATTTTGGATTGGAGTTTTGTAATTCTCTTTATATATCTTATAATTTGCCACATGTAAATGTTTTAAAATTATATAAACATATTATATATTTAATTTTTATTTTTTTTATATTTCCTTTTTTTAATGTATTCATATATTTTATATTCTATATTGATACATCTGTAATTAAGAGCAATGCAGTTGAATCATACAATGTAATTGAATCTACCATTTGTGTTGAAAACCAAACTAGTGATTGTGCAGTTTTATAATTGTATTTACATATCTTCCATTTTATTATATTTATTATTATTTTATAAATATATTTTGTATTTCATTTTATTTTTATATTTATTACTATATTTTATATTGTATATTAGGCAGCAGCAATCTGCAGAATTGGTCTGTGTTTGGAGAACTGTGGGGTTTACTGTCATTCATAGAGTGTTAGCTCTTGGGAGAGAACTTTGGTCTAAAAACAATCTCTGAATAAATTGTTCTTTGCTGCGTCTTTTTTTGTGGCTGTTAATAGGCTAATTTCCCAAAACCGATTCTTAGGACATTAGGAGTCTTTGGTGATCAGTGGGAAAAATGTCCCTTACATTGGTGATCAGTGGGAAGAATGCCCCTTACATGGGTGGTCAGTGGGAAGAATGTCCCTTACATTGGTGATCAGTGGGAAGAATGTCCCTTACATTGGTGATCAGTGGGAAGAATGTCCCTTACATTGGTGATCAGTGGGAAGAATGCTCCTTACATTGGTGATCAGTGGGAAGAATGCCCCTTACATTGGTGATCAGTGGGAAGAATGCCCCTTACATTGGTGATCAGTGAGAAGAATGCCCCTTACATGGGTGGTCAGTGGGAAGAATGTCCCTTACATTGGTGATCAGTGGGAAGAATGTCCCTTACATTGGAGGTCAGTGGGAAGAATGTCCCTTACATTGGAGGTCAGTGGGAAGAATGACCCTTACATTGGTGATCAGTGGGAAGAATGTCCCTTACATTGGTGATCAGTGGGAAGAATGTCCCTTACATTGGTGATCAGTGGGAAGAATGTCCCTTACATTGGTGATCAGTGGGAAGAATGTCCCTTACATTGGTGATCAGTGGGAAGAATGTCCCTTACATTGGAGGTCAGTGGGAAGAATGACCCTTACATTGGTGATCAGTGGGAAGAATGTTCCTTACGTTGGTGATCAGTGGGAAGAATGTCCCTTACGTTGGGGGTCAGTGGGAAGAATGTCCCTTACGTTGGGGGTCAGTATGAAGAATGCTCCTTACGTTGGTGATCAGTGGGAAGAATGTCCCTTACGTTGGGGATCAGTGGGAAGAATGTCCCTTACGTTGGTGATCAGTGGGAAGAATGTCCCTTACGTTGGTGGTCAGTGGGAAGAATGCTCCTTACATTGGGGATCAGTGGGAAGAATGTCCCTTACATTGTGGGTCAGTGGGAAGAATGTCCCTTACATTTGGGGTCAGTGGGAAGAATGCCTCTTACATTGTTGGTCAGTGGAAGAAATCCCCTCCTTTCAGATAAAAAAAAAAAAAAAAGATTACTGGTGTCTGTGTTTGCATATATAAAAGGTCAGCTTTTCTCTTCATTCAAGGAACCCCTAGCATTAAACATAATATAAATTGCCGCGCTCAAATGTCACAACTCAGAATCTGTCACAACCATACAAGTAATAACATAAATGAGTCCAAAGGTAGAAATGAATAGTCCCAGTGTTATGAGTCATATAGCAGATCGCCACGTGTCTTCAATATAATTAGTGCTCCACCACAAGAAAATGGTAGGACTTTTACTAGGACATGTGGACCCTTATAAAAGAGTCACAAACGCATGAGAATATAGCCACCGAATCCCTCAGAATTGGAAGATGTTATTTCATGGTACTGGATGGAAGTATCACCTTCAATTCCTCCCCATTCTTAATCTCACGATAATACCTCTCAATATGGCCATGCAAAGAAAGACAAAGGGGCGACCATCGCATAAAACCATAAAACACGTTTATTATTGTATATTGCACTCACATTCAGGTGGGCAAATCAGCGCTGTATTCAGAGTATTCTCATGTCCCGGGAACAGGTACACTTCCTGGTGTTAGAGAGCAGCGTGTAGACATCAGACGCACAAGCTCCACCCGTCCATGCGCCTTACGTTGTTGGTCAGTGGGAGAAATCCCCTCCTTTCAGATATTGGTGTCAGTGGTTGCATATATAAAAGGTCAGCATTTCTCTTCATTCAAGGAACCCCTAGCTTCCTTTGGTGGACCCCTAGGTTGAGAAAGGCTGTGTTACGCAAGGTTGTGCTGTGTGGCAGAGCTGTGTAAATCTCATGCCTGGATAGAAAGATATACAAATACTTTGGTAGATAGAACTATTAGCTTGAAGTTCAGCTTTATCAGAAAAATAAATATCCGATGACCATGTAACTTTACGTTTTTCACCTCTACCATGTCTGTGAAAGTTCTTGTGTATCCAGGACATGGTAAAGTTAGTAGCTGTTAGTCAACTTCAGTTGGACTTGTTCTGTAATGTTGAAGGCTTTACATATTTTATCCACACTGGTAGCACCAGCACCTCAGTCCAGTCACCAGAGTATGAGTAGATGTTCATTGTCTAAGAACAGGCTGGGAGGTGTGGAGGTTGTGGAACCATCTTGTTCTAGTCACGTAATCCCATAAGCATCTACAAGGTCAAGCCAAAAATATGGGGCCATCAAACAGAGGTTAGAAGCAGAGCACACGGAGTTAAATAGTTATCCTGTTTGAAGCTGGTGTTATGGAAAAACTCAGAAGGGTCTATGACAAGCATCTCATCCCTGTGTCTTTCAAGCCCAGCAATACACCGAAGCTTCTACATCATAAAGTGTCATTCTGGACTCCAACCTATCCTTCCGGCCCCAAGTCCAATCTTTAACAAACTCGTGCAGACTCCACCTCCGCAACATCGCCAAAATTTGCACGTTCCTAACCCCAGAAACCACTAAACAGCTCATCCACTCCCTCTTCGTATCACGACTCGACTACTGCAACTCCCTCCTCACTGGCCTGCCTCGCCGCTGGGTATCCCCGCTTCAGTCGATCCTGATTACGGCTGCCAGACTCATTCACCTTTCCAACCGCTCCATCTCTGCCACCCCCCTCTGCCAATCCCTCCACTGGCTTCCGATTGCGCCAACGGATCAAATTCAAAATCCTAACACTGACATACAAAGCTGTCCACCATACTGCCCCGAACTACATCACTGACCTAATATCCAAGTACCGCCCAACACGCACACTCCACTCCTCACAAGACCTCCTCTCTAGTTCCCTGGTCTCCTCCTCCCATGCCCGCCTCCAGGACTTCTCCAGGGTGTCACCCATCCTCTGGAACTCCCTGCCCCAACCCATCAGATTATCACCTACTCTCCTTTAGGCGCACCCTGAAAACCCATCTCTTCAGGGAAGCCTACCCCACCCCCTGCTAACCTGCTGACCTCCTCCACTCTTCCTACCACTCCATCCCCCACAGCTATCTCCTCCTGTACCACCATCCCCACCCTCCTAGATTGTAAGCTCGAAAGAGCAGGGCCCTCGATCCCCTCATGTTTTGCATTGTATTGGTATTGTTCTGTCACATGTTCTGTCCCCCTTTGTAATGTACAGCGCTGAGCGAACTATTGGCGCTTTATAAATACTGTATAATAATAATAATAATAATAAAGACCCAACACCAAACACAAACAAAGTAACTTGGTATATGTAGTAAAGTGTAATGAGGAATGCAAAGACTTGTACGTTGGGAAAACAAAACAACCTCTCAACACACAAATGACCAAACATAGGAGGACAAATTCTACAGATGAAGACTCCTCAGTCTTCCCACACCCTTAGGAAAAGGAACATTCTTTTGAGGATAGCCGCATATTTTGGCAAAGAGGACAACTGGTTCACAAGAGCAGTGAAAGAGGCCTACTATGAACAGTGGTCTTTCATATATAATGTGGTTCTAACATCTTTACCTGGAGAATTGAAAAACCATTCATACCTTCAGCTAACATCAGCTTTCTAACTCAAATCATTAACACCCTTACAGACACCCAAGATATGTAAGTAGAACAGGGGGGGTTCTACATCCAAAAGACTCAACATCCAAACCCAAGCTAAGTAACCTGGCAAATACAGTGACAGACGTTTCTACATCTAAAGACCCAACATAGGATCGAGCCATTGGCTCCCGCTGCTGTCAATCACAGCCAGTGAGCCAATAAGAAGAGAGAGAGAGCAGGGCTGAGCTGCGGCTACCTGTGTGAATGGACACTTGGAGCAGCAGCTGAAGAGTGTACATGCTTGGGTGCCCCCATAGCAAGCTGCAGGGAGGAAGGAGGGGCCAGGAGCGCCGGCCGGGGACCCAAGAAGAGAAGGATCCTGACTGCACCGTGCAAATCCACTGCACGTTAGCAGGTAAGTATAGACATTTTTTTTTTGTTTTTGTTTTCTAATTTAAGCCTTTAGAATCACTTTACGTAAAATGGAGATTGTTACATCAGTGAGGAACACATTTTGGACAGAGAGGACAACCAAGGATGAAAACGTACCTAGATCAGGGCACTTCCATAACTTTTACACCTCCTATCCTGTACTAGGACAAGCAGGATCTGTATGGACACATTCCCTGGTAATTGGATGAAGGTGTCGGCACCCTGTGTGGATATAAATGCTGGGATATCTTCCAGACACTCATTAGAACTGAATACATGGATTAGAGAAGATACAAAACATCTTCAACATTACAGAGCAAGTCCAGTTCAATGTGATTACCTGCTATTAGATCCTGTATACCATGACCTGGATAAATGAGAAACTTCACGTATTTATTTATATTTATTATACAGGATTTATAAGACTATATTAGGTCGAAGAGTGAAGAGTCTCCTCCATGGACTATAGGATAAAGAATGGTGGATACCATTTACTTGTGTCAGTTTCAGCGGTTTTCACAGTAAATTAGGATTTTTTTTTTTGTAAAAAGTGGAGGGGTCACCAACCTCTAACTTCTATGGGACCCAGCACCTTTTATAGAGATGCCACCCTGTTTAGTGGCCACCAGCCTCCATCTTGTGTAGGGCCCAGCACCTTATATAAGGGCAGAAGTCTCCATCTTGTATAGGGCCCCGCATGTTATATAGGGGCAGAAGCCTTCATCTGCTGTAGGGCCCAAAACCACCTATCTGATCACCAGCCCCCATCTTGTATGGGGCCCAGCACTCTCTATAATGGCCACCAGCCTCAATCTTATATAGGGCCCAGCACCTTTATATAGGGGCAGCAGTCTCCATCTTATATAGGGCCCTGCATGCTAAATAGGGGCAGCAGCCTCCATCTTCTGTAGGGCCCAAAACCACCTGACTGGTCACCAGCCCCCATCTTGTATTGGGCCCAGCACTCTCTATAATGGCCACCAGCCTCCATCTTGTATAGGGCCCAGCACCTTTATGTAGGGGCAGCAGTCTCCATCTTGTATAGGGCCCCGCATGTTATATAGGGGCAGCAACCTCCATCTTCTGTAGGGCCCAAAACTACCTATCTGGTCACCAGCCCCCATCTTATATTGGGCCCAGCACTCCCTATAATGGCCACCAGCCTCCATCTTGTATAGGACCCAACACCTTTATATAGGGGCAGCAGCCTCCATCTCGTATAGGGCTCTGCACCTTATATAGGGGCAGCAGCCTCCTTCTTCTGTAGGGCCCAAAACCACCTATCTGGTCACCATCCCCCATCTTGTATTGGGCCCAGCACTCTCTATAATGGCCACCAGCCTCCATCTTATGTAGAGCCCAGCACTGTCTTTAGGGGTCATCATCTTTCATTTAGTATAGGACTAGCACTCTCGATAGTGTCACCAACTTCAGTCTTCCATAGGACCCAGCCCTTGCCTCCATTTTGAATAGGGACCATCACCCCCTATAGGTTCTGCAGCTTCCATCTTGTATAGGGACTATCATCCTCTATAACAGGGGTGTCAAACTCAATTTCATCATGGGCCGCATCAGCATTAGGTTGCCTTCAAAGGGCCGGTTGTATTTGTAAAACTATGTATGCAGAGTTCAGGAGTACTGCTACGTACAGAGTGCAGGGCTTTAGGGGTGCACTACACACAGAGTGCAGAGTTCAGGAGTATATGTTGTGAAAAGTTCAGAAATGTGCTGTGTACAGAGTGCAGGGTTCAGCTCTCTTTCAAGAGCTGTCAACATCTCTTTTCCATCTCTCCCCAGCTTTGAGCTCTGCATTTTCCGACTAAAATGGCCCTTGGTGTGAGGGCCACATGAAATGGCCTGGTGGGCCGGATTCAGCCCCTGGGCCTTGTGTTTGACACATGTACTCTATGGGGTCACCAACCTTCATCTTGTATAGGGCCCAGCACAGTCTATAGGGGTCATCCTCTTCCATTTAGTATAGGACTTAGCACTCTCTATAGTGTCACCAGCTTCAGTGTTCCATAGGACTCAGCCCTTGCCTCCATTTTGAATAAGGATCATCATTCCCTATAGCTTCACCAGCTTCCATCTTGTATAAGGACCATCATTCCCTATAGCTTCACCAGCTTCCATCTTGTATAAGGACTATCATCCTCTATAGGTTCACCAGCTTCCATCTTGTATAAGGACTATCATCCTCTATAGCAGGGGTGGGCAATTGTGGCCCTCCAGCTGAACTACAAGTCCCATCATGCCTCTGCCTTTGGGAGTCATGCTTGTAACTGTCAGTTTTGCAATGCCTCATGGGACTTGTAGTTCTACAACAGCTGGAGGGCCACAGTTGCCCACCCCTGCTCTATAGGGTCACCAGCTTCCATCTTTTATAAGGACTATCATCCTCTATAGGTTCACCAGCTTCCATCTTGTATAAGGACTATCATCCTCTATAGGATCACCAGCTTCCATCTTGTATAAGGAGTATCATCCTCTATAGGGTCACCAACCTTCATCTTGTATAAGGACTATCATCCTCTATAGGGTCACCAGCTTCCATCTTGTATAAGGACTATCATCCTCTATAGGGTCACCAACCTTCATCTTGTATAAGGACTATCATCCTCTATAGGGTCACCAGCTTACATCTTGTATAAGGAGTATCATTCTCTATAGGGTCACCAACCTTCATCTTGTATAAGGACTATCATCCTCTATAGGGTCACCAGCTTCCATCTTGTATAAGGACTATCATCCTCTATAGGGTCACCAACCTTCATCTTGTATAAGGACTATCATCCTCTATAGGATCACCAGCTTCCATCTTGTATAAGGACTATCATCCTCTATAGGGTCACCAGCTTCCATCTTGTATAAGGACTATCATCCTCTATAGGGTCACCAACCTTCATCTTGTATAAGGACTATCATCCGCTATAGGATCACCAGCTTCCATCTTGTATAATGACTATCGTCCTCTATAGGTTCACCAGCTTCCGTCTTGTATAAGGACTATCATCCTCTATAGGGTCACCAACCTTCATCTTGTATAAGGACTATCATCCTCTATAGGGTCACCAACCTTCATCTTGTATAAGGACTATCATCTTCTATAGGGTCACCAACCTTCATCTTGTATAGAGGCCAGCACCATGCCTTGACGTTTCATGATGATGGTGGGTTAAGGTGTCTTTGCTACCTGTGTGGATATAAACATTGGGGTTTCTTCCTGACAATCACAGAGTCTGAAGACATGGTTGGAAGAAGCTCCGAAGCGTCTTGAACCTTACGGGATAAGTCTCTTTCAATGTGACCAACTACTAATAGGTAATCCCTTGAAATGCCCCCTTTTTTTTCCTTTCCACTCCAGCCAGGTGAAATCATCTTCTATATCTGTATTGGAGAGAGGAAGCATCCATCAATGTGACTTATTTTTTTTCTTCTCTCCAATATTTTCGTTGTTATTTTTTAGCAATTTCCTCTTTCCTTTCCTGTTTTCATTAACAGCTAGAAAAAAACGAACAGTGAAAATGTGAAGGCGTAAAAAGTGGAGAGGAAGTGTCTGGATTTCACTTGGTGTCTTCTCTGACACCTCTAAGACTGCAGAGCTTCTCCCATGTTGTTGATGCAGCCTGACTCCTATCAGCCAATGTACACAAAACAATAAAGGAAACCCAAACAGAGGAATGACTGACACAATGCTGCCCCCTCACCGCCTCTCCTCACCCGGATTTACTGGTTAAACATTTGTATGGTTGGCCTCAAGATTTATTTAAAGAGGACCAGTCACCATTGGGCTCCTGGTGATTACCCATATTTTATGTCATAGGGAATGTTGTAGGACAAGCGAGAGTTCCCCAAGGTGGGCAAGAGCACCCCAAAATGCTTTGGTGGGTAGGAAGAGAGCTGGGGACTACAGGGGGGAGATTGCAGATTGTGTGAGTCCCAAAAACATTGGCCTCCTGTGCTTTGCTCATCCTTCACCCTTCTGTCCAGAGTGCTGGAAACTCTTTATATTAGAATGCTACCTTTTTAACGTTCGGCGCCCATCTACTTTAGGCATCTGGTGCGTTATTGCACGTGCATTTTTACGCATTGTGTCATGTTAACATGTGTTGCATTTAGGCCTTGTTTAGACTGTTGGTATTAAAATTGCGCCGTTGAGCCACTTTTTTTTAGCACCCCCTGCCCAACCTCCAAAGATGTGGCTCAAGCAGGTGGTGAGGAGCTGTCACCTCACCTCCCTAATGCCTCCAAAGATGTGGCTAAAACAGGTGGTGAGGAGCTGTCACATCACCTCCCTATTGCCTGTCCATCGCCTCTGAAAATCGATCTGAATGCAGATCACTTTTCAAGGAGCAACAGGTTTAGACACATCTCAAACTTAGCCTAATCCTCAACTGCAAAAATACAAAAGACAGGACACACCAGCCTAGCGCATTACCTCAGCGGTACATTGTTCCTATGATAAAACAAATGTATGCTCACAAAGGACATGGGATGAATGGCACATCGATCAAACAATGAATGAGAACGACCTCGTCCACTGGAAAAGCCCCTCGAAATGATCCAGCCTTTTGGGCCGCCTGTTCTTAAAGGAATTTTTCAGGGGACGAGGTCATTCTCATTCAGTGTGATCCATGTGAAATTTATTCCATATTTTTGTGAGTATTTTTTATTCAGTTATTTCAGGTACTTATATATCGCCATCAGTTTACACAGCGCTTTACATATATATTGTACATTCACATCAGTTCCTAACCCTCAAGGAGTGTACAATCTAAGGTCCCTAACCCTCAAGGGGCGTACAATCTAAGGTCCCTAACCCTCAAGGAGTGTACAATCTAAGATCCCTAACCCTCAAGGGGTGTACAATCTAAGGTCCCTAACCCTCAAGGGGCGTACAATCTAAGGTCCCTAACCCTCAAGGGGCGTACAATCTAAGGTCCCTAACCCTCAAGGGGCATACAATCTAAGGTCCCTAACCCTCAAGGGGCGTACAATCTAAGGTCCCTAACTTACATTCATACATATACATACTAGGGACAATTTAGACAGGAGCCAATTAACCTACCAGCATGTCTTTGGGGTGTGGGAGGAAACCCACGCAGGCACAGGGAGAACCTGCAAACTCCAGGCAGGTGGTGCCATGGTTGGGATTTGAACCAATGACCCGAGTACTGCCAGGTGGAAGCGCTAACCATTTAGCCACCATGTAGCGTCAATGCATGTACAGTTGTTTGCATCCCCTTGGAGAATTGGTCATATACAGTGAACAGGCAAAGCACATTTCTTTTATTTCTTATGCAATTCATATTCTGTATCTGTAGGTGATAACTGAATGGCCCAATCATAATACAAAACATGGCAACAAGTAAACCAATGAAATGCCCCCTGTTCAAAAGTCTGCATCCCCTTAGTCCTTAATACCGTGTTTGACCCCCTTTAGCATCAATGACAGCGTACCATCTTCTGTACTAGTTGTCTGAGGCCCCCGAATTCTTGCAGGTGGTAGAGCTGCCCATTCATCTCGGCAAAATGCCTCCAGGTCATGCAAAGTCTTTGGTCGTGTTGCATGAACCGTGCATTTGAGATCTCCCCAGAGCGGCTCAATGATATTAAGGTCAGGAGACTGTGATGGCCACTCCAGAACCTTCACCTCTTTTCTGCTGGAACCACTGGAGGGTCAACTTGGCCTTGTGCTGAGGGTCATTGTTGTGCTGGAAAGTCCAAGACTGTTTCATGAGCAACTTTCATGCAGAAGAATGCAAATTGTCTGCAAGTATTTTCTGATAACATGCTGCATTCATTTTACCACCAATTTTTCACAAGATTCCCCTTTAGAGCTCACACCCCCTCAAAACATCAATGAGCCACCACCATGCTTCACAGTGGGGATGGTATTCTTGTTATAGGCTTTGTTGACCCCTCTCCATACATAGCGCTTATGGCTGTGACCATAAAACTCTATTTTGGTCTCATCACTCCAGATTACAGTGTGCCAGAAGCTGTGAGAGTGTCAAGGTGTTGTCGGGCATAATGCAACCCGGGCTTTTATGTGGCATTGGCGAAGTAAAGGCTTCTTTCTGGCCACTCAACCATGCAGCTCATTTTTGTTCAAGTATCATTGTATTGTGCTCCTTGAAACAATCACACCATCATTTTCCAGAGCATTCTGTATTTATCCTGAGGTTGCCTGTGGCGTTTTCTTTGTATCCTAAACAATTCTTCTGGCAGCTGTGGATTTTTCTTGGCCTAGCTGGCCTTGGCTTGATATCAAGAGATCCCCGAATTTTCCACTGCTTAAGTGATTGATCAGTCCTGACTGGCATATTCAAGGCTCTGGATATATTTTTTATGTCCTTTTCCATCTTTATAATGTTCCATTACCTTGTTACGCAGGTCTTTTGACAGTTCTTTTCTGCTCTCCATCGCTCAGTATCTAGCCTAGTCAGTGCCTCCATGTAAGAGCTAACAAACTCACTGACTATTTATACACTGACACTAATTGAAATGTAAAAAGCCACAGATGTGAAAAATTAACCTTTTAATTGGCATTTTAACCCATGTGTGTCACCTTGTGCGTCTGTACCAAGGTCGAACATTCCAGGGGGCGGAGACTTCTGATTGGAGGCGGAGACTTCTGATCTGGGCCATTTGGGTGATTTCTGTTATCATTGGGCTTTACAAAGGAGCCAAACAACTATGTGATAATAAATGGCTTCATATCATCAAAATCCTTACATTAAAGACAGTTTTTGGCATGATCAGTCAGATTTTCACTATCCGTGCCAAACGTTCACCATTTTTGCCGGGGGTGCAAACTTTTGAGCACAGCTGTATACAATATACAGCTGGTCATATACTGGTAGAATTTCATAAGAATTGTTTTGTTTAATTTTCTAATTCTTAGTGGGGGGTCAAGTCAATGTTCATTTTCAGGCACAGGGAAGAGAAAATTCCAAGGAGCAGGGTGAAAATTTTTCCTCAAACGATAAATGGTTAGCACTTCCGCCTGGCAGTACAAGGGTCGTTGGTTTGATTCCCAACCACGGCACCACCTGCCTGGAGTTTGCATGTTCTCCCTGTGCCTGCGCGGGTTTCCTCCAGGGACTCCGGTTTCCTCCCACACTCCAAAGACATGCCTGGAGGTGAATTGGCTCCTGTCTAAATTGTCCCCAGTATGTGTATGTATGGATGTGAGTTAGGGACCTTAGATTGTACGCCCCTTGAGGGTTAGGGACTGATGTGAATGTACAATATATATGTAAAGCACTGCGTACATTGATGGCGATATATAAGTACCTGAAATAAATAATGTGGTGTCCCTTTGGGTATTGTCCATTCAGTCCAACATCAAACGTTAGAAGAGAACAACATTTTAAAGCCATTTTGTCAAGTCATCAAATGTACTGAGAATATTCCTACGAACGCTTGTGCAGTGTACGGCCAGTGCTGTAAAGACTAAGCAGGATACAAGTTTCAGTGTACGGAGCTTTAGAGATTCAACTTCTTGAAGAACAAATAAATATATTATTTATAAAAATTTGTTAAAATATAGTATAGCAATGTGTTACTAAACCCTGGACCCTGCATTCACTATATCTGGTCTCCCCGGACCCTGCATTCACTATATCCGCCCTCCCCGGACCCTGCATTCACTATATCTGGTCTCCCCGGACCCTGCATTCACTATATCCACTCTCCCCGGACCCTGCATTCACTATATCCGCCCTCCCCGGACCCTGCATTCACTATATCCGCCCTCCCCGGACCCTGCATTCACTATATCCGCTCTCCCCGGACCCTGCATTCACTATATCCGCTCTCCCCGGACCCCGCATTCACTATATCCGCTCTCCCCGGACCCTGCATTCACTATATCCGCCCTCCCCGGACCCTGCATTCACTATATCCGCTCTCTCCGGACCCTGCATTCACTATATCCGCTCTCCCCGGACCCTGCATTCACTATATCTGGTCTCCCCGGACCCTGCATTCACTATATCCGCTCTCCCCGGACCCTGCATTCACTATATCCGCTCTCCCCGGACCCTGCATTCACTATATCCGCTCTCCCCGGACCCTGCATTCACTATATCCGCCCTCCCCGGACCCTGCATTCACTATATCCGCCCTCCCCGGACCCTGCATTCACTATATCCGCCCTCCCCGGACCCTGCATTCACTATATCCGGTCTCCCCGGACCCTGCATTCACTATATCCGCTCTCTCCGGACCCTGCATTCACTATATCCGCTCTCCCCGGACCCTGCATTCACTATATGTGATCTCCCCGGACCCTGCATTCACTATATCTGATCTCCCCGGACCCTGCATTCACTATATCTGGTCTCCCCGGACCCTGCATTCACTATATCCGCTCCCCCACGGACCCTGCATTCACTATATCCGCTCTCCCCGGACCCCGCATTCACTATATCTGGTCTCCCCGGACCCCGCATTCACTATATCCGCTCTCCCCGGACCCTGCATTCACTGTATACGCTCTCCCCGGACCCTGCATTCACTGTATAAGCTCTCCCCGGACCCTGCATTCACTATATAAGCTCTCCCCGGACCCTGCATTCACTATATCCGCTCTCCCCGGACCCTGCATTCACTATATCCGCTCTCCCCGGACCCTGCATTCACTATATACGCTCTCCCCGGACCCTGCATTCACTATATACGCTCTCCCCGGACCCCGCATTCGCTATATACGCTCTCCCCGGACCCCGCATTCACTATATCTGGTCTCCCCGGACCCCGCATTCACTATATCCGCTCTCCCCGGACCCTGCATTCACTATATCTGGTCTCCCCGGACCCCGCATTCAGTATATCCGCTCTCCTCGGACCCTGCATTCGCTATATCTGGCCCCCCCCCCGGACCCTGCATTCACTATATCCGCTCTCCCCGGACCCTGCATTCACTATATCCGCCCTCCCCGGACCCTGCATTCACTATATCTGGTCTCCCCGGACCCTGCATTCACTATATCCGCTCTCTCCGGACCCTGCATTCACTATATCCGCTCTCCCCGGACCCTGCATTCACTATATCTGGTCTCCCCGGACCCTGCATTCACTATATCCGCTCTCCCCGGACCCTGCATTCACTATATCCGCTCTCCCCGGACCCTGCATTCACTATATCCGCTCTCCCCGGACCCTGCATTCACTATATCCGCCCTCCCCGGACCCTGCATTCACTATATCTGGTCTCCCCGGACCCTGCATTCACTATATCCGCTCTCTCCGGACCCTGCATTCACTATATCCGCTCTCCCCGGACCCTGCATTCACTATATCTGATCTCCCCGGACCCTGCATTCACTATATGTGGTCTCCCCGGACCCTGCATTCACTATATCCGCTCTCCCCGGACCCCGCATTCACTATATCTGGTCTCCCCGGACCCCGCATTCACTATATACGCTCTCCCCGGACCCTGCATTCACTGTATCCGCTCTTCCCGGACCCTGCATTCACTGTATACGCTCTCCCCGGACCCTGCATTCACTGTATACGCTCTCCCCGGACCCTGCATTCACTGTATAAGCTCTCCCCGGACCCTGCATTCACTATATAAGCTCTCCCCGGACCCTGCATTCACTATATCCGCTCTCCCCGGACCCTGCATTCACTATATCCGCTCTCCCCGGACCCTGCATTCACTATATACGCTCTCCCCGGACCCCGCATTCGCTATATACGCTCTCTCCCCGGACCCCGCATTCACTATATACGCTCTCCCCGGACCCCGCATTCACTATATACGCTCTCCCCGGACCCCGCATTCGCTATATACGCTCTCCCCGGACCCCGCATTCACTATATCTGGTCTCCCCGGACCCCGCATTCACTATATCCGCTCTCCCCGGACCCTGCATTCACTATATCTGGTCTCCCCGGACCCCGCATTCAGTATATCCGCTCTCCTCGGACCCTGCATTTGCTATATCTGGCCCCCCCCCGGACCCTGCATTCACTACATTACATTATTACATTACATTGAGTTTATATAGCGCCAAAGGGTTTGCTCAGCGCTGTACAATAGAATCTGGTCTCCCCAGATCCTGCATTCACTATATCTGGTCTCACACAGTGCACAGAACATGGAAATACAAATATCTGAGTAAATATAAACTGCTAAATACCTTTTCTCATCAGCAGTATATAGCAGTCTTGTGACTTTTATCAGTGTCCAGCCGAGCACTGGTTAAAGCTTGTAGGAGGAGTTTTCATTCTGCTGTAGAAGGATGCAGAGCCCCTGACCTCTGTCTGGACAGCGCTGATTGGCCAATCACATACACTCTCCCAAGAAAAAACAAAAAACCTCTTTAGCAATACAAACAAAACTGAGCATGTGCAGTGTCTCCACACGATGTGTCTCATCAGAAGATAAGAGGGGGGCACTGGAAGAAGGGGAGGATCAGAGAAGACGGAGCAAACAGCATTTTTACACAATGCAGAGGATTAACCCCTTAGGTTCCACAGTGAGTATAACAAGCATGCTTTACTGCATCTACAGACTGATTGTACTGTTGTGGGGTTAGTAACACTTTACTGAAAGTGGTGGACATACTGCTGGACAGCAGAGCTCAGAAAAGGGGGATGGAGGAACACCACAAGGAGCCAATGAGTTGTGCTGCAATGAATGGATCATGCTGATAGGAGGAGAGAGCAGAGTGACAGAGAGATGAGCTCAGGATGGGGAAAGGGGGTGTGACCACCAGCCTAGGTAACACCCCCATGTGAAGCTGAGCTTCAGTGACTGACAGAACTGAAATCCAATGAATGAAAGGGGCTCGGCCATGGTCAGTCAGACTGGAAAAGAAAGCGCTAGATGATGCTGGACGTCCTCCAACCAGAAAATGAGCCGGGCTCTAATGAGCTTCTAATTAAATCATTTTTCTTTTATAAGTTGCCCACCGTTTGCGTCCAGTTCGCACCAGTCCGTAGCATATGCAGAGAATCCTGAATCAGGTCCACTAATTACATGAAGTGTCCTTTACCCCCCCCCCCCCCCACTTCCCTCTCCGAACATTAACAAAAGGTTCTCCCATCACCCATTGTAGCCGACACTGCCGCGCGCTAATTACAGCGATGGGCCGCCGAATCACGATTACATTTCATATTCCACAGACTCTTATCTCCAATTCTCCTTAATGAGCTGTGCAACCAAATCTAAGAACAGCCCCCCCTACAGGGAGAGGCGGGGAGCCACGCCATGGCAGATCACAGCCCCACTCTTCAGACTCGGCGGCACCCTGGGGCTGGTGATACACATGCCAACAATGCTGTTTATCTCTGTGATTCTCCATGTTTGAAATTCAAACATCTATCGGCTCCCGCTGAGGCTTTGATGGCGTCCATGTCTCCTCCCTGTACCATGGCGCAGTACGGCCAGGAAAACATTGCCAGTTACAACAACTCAATCAGTTTAAAATAGAAATGAAAAGGCAAGATATATATTTATATATGTGTGTGTGTGTATGTGTGTATATATATGTGTGTGTGTGTATATATATGTGTGTGTGTGTATGTATGTATGTGTGTGTGTGTGTATATATATGTGTGTGTGTGTGTGTATATATGTATGTATGTGTGTATGTGTGTATGTATATATATGTGTGTGTGTGTATGTATGTATGTGTGTGTGTGTGTGTGTATATATATGTGTGTGTGTGTGTGTGTGTATATATGTATGTATGTGTGTATGTGTGTGTGTGTATATATATGTGTGTGTGTGTGTGTATATATGTATGTATGTGTGTATGTATATATATGTGTGTATATATGTATGTATGCGTGTATGTATGTATGTGTGTGTGTGTGTATATATATATATATATATATATATATATATATATATATATATATATATATATATATACATACAGTTGCAAGAAAAAGTATGTGAACCCCTTGGGATTACGTGGAGTTTTGCATGAATTGGGCATAAAATGTGCTCTGAACGTCATCAAGTCACAACAATAGAAGAACACAGTCTGCTGAACATAATACTACACAAACATTAGATGTTGCCATGGTTTAATTGCACATAACATGTAAACATTCACAGTGCAGGGAGGAAAAAGTATGTGAACCTTTGGACTTAATAACTGGTTGACCCTCCTTTGGCAGCAATAACCTCAACCAAACGTTTCCTGTAGTTGCAGATCAGACCTGCACAATGATCTGGAGTCATTTTGGACCACTCCTCTTCACAAAACTGTTTCAGTGTAGCAATATTCTTGGGATGTCTGGTGTGAATCGCTCTCTTAAGGTCATGCCACAGCATTTCAATCGGGTTGAGGTCAGGACTCTGACTGGGCCACTCCAGAAGGCGTATTCTGTGCTGTTGCAGCCATTGTTTTGTTGAATTACTTGTATGCTTTGGGTCATTGTCCTGTTGCATCACCCATCCTCTGCGGAGCTTCAGTTGGAGGACAGATGGTCGTACGTTTTCCTGCAAAATGTCTTGATAAACTCTGGAATTCATTTTCCCATCAATGACAATAATCCGTCCAGGCCCTGAGGCAGCAAAGCAGCCCCAAACCATGATGCTCCCTCCGCCATGTTTCACAGTGGGGATGAGGTTTTGATGTTGGTGTGCTGTGCCTTTTTTTCTCCACACATAGTGTTGTGTGTTCTTCCCAAACAACTCAATCTTGGTTTCATCTGTCCACAGTATATTTTGCCAGTAGTGCTGTGGAACATCCAGGTGCTCTTTTGCAAACTTCAAACGTGCTGCAATATTCTTTTTGGACAGCAATGGCTTCCTCCGTGGTGTCCTCCCATGTACTCCATTCTTGTTTAATGTTTTCCTTATTGTAGATGTGTCAACAAATATGTTAGCATGTGCCAGAGATTTTTGTAGGTCTTTAGCTGACACTCTGGGATTCTTCTTTACCTCATGCAGCATTCTGCGCTGTGCTCTTGCAGTCATTTTTACAGGACGACCACGCCTAGGGAGAGTAGCAACAGTGCTAAACTTTCTCCATTTGTAGACAGTCTGTCTTACCGTGGACACATGAACATCAAGGCTTTTGGAGATACTTTTGTAACCCTTTCCAGCTTCATGCAAGTCAACAATTCTTGATGGTAGGTCTTCTGAGAGCTCTTTTCTGCGAGGCATGGTTCACATCAGACAGTGCTTCTTGAAACCCGTAAACCCAAAACAGGTGTGTGTTTTTTAAGGGCAGGACAGCTGTCAGCAACACATCCAATATCATCACACTGATTGGAGTCAAGGTTGGCTCACTCCTGGCTCCAATTAGCTCTGGGAGAAGTCATTAAGCTAGAGCCTCACTTACTTTTTCCTCCCTGCACTGTGAATGTTTACATGTTATGTGCAATTAAACCATGGCAACATCTAATGTTTGTGTAGTATTATGTTCAGCAGACTGTGTTCTTCTATTCTTGTGACTTAGATGACGTTCAGAGCACATTTTATGCCCAGTTCATGCAAAACTCCACGTAATCCCAAGGGGTTCACATACTTTTTCTTGCAACTGTGTATATATATATATATATATATATATATATATATATAGAGAGAGAGAGAGAGAGAGAGAGAGAGAGAGAGAGAGAGAGAGAGAGAGAGAGAGAGAGAGAGAGAGAGAGAGAGAGAGAGAGAGAGAGAGAGAGTTTTGGGGGTTTCTTTTTTTTTTTTTTTACAGAGTCTGCACAGCTCTAAGGAATGTAATTATAATTCATTATAATTTTTTTTTTAAATAATTAAATATGTAGGTATGTAGGGGTTTTGTTTAGTTTTTTTGTACAGAGTCTGTAAAAAATTATATATGCATTTTTTACAATTACAGAGTCTGCACAACTGTAAGGGATGTAATTATAATTATTTTAAATTTATAAAAATAAATATGTGTGTGTGTATATATATATATATATATACTTTTTTTTTTCTTTTTACAGTCTGCACAGCTCTAAGGGATGTAATTATAAAATTATAAAAATGTTTGAATTTACATATATATAATACAATCTATATATAATTTTTTGTTTCAATTTATAAAAATGTAAAATTATAAAAATACGCATAGCCATTCACCCAGGGAAGAACATGACCACATAGCTCCTGAAATTTAAAAAATTTGTTCACGTTTATACAACTGTTAGGGGTGTAATTATATAAAAAAATCACATAGCTAATCACCCAGTGAAAGTGTATGCACGCTCATTATGTGCAAATTGGCCAAAAAAAAAAAGAATCAAGCTATTTCCCATGCTGGTTGAATGTTGCTCTTGCTCTGATGTTCGCAGCAATACCTCACATGTGTAGTTTGAACACATTTACATACTGGGACGTGGCCTACGTATGCATTCATCACTGTACGCGAGCACGGGGGGGGGGGGGGGGGGGTGGGGGCACTTTGAACATTTTTTTTTATGTTATTACTTTTCTTTTCTTACACTATTCCTTTAAAAAATGTTTTATTTTAATCACTTTTATTCCTTTCACAAGGAATGCATGCATCCCTTGTGATAGAAATAATTAGAGACAGTTCCTCTTTATGGAGGCATATGGGGTCAGTTAAGACCCCACATCTCTCCTCTGCATTGTAAAGCATTGGATCAAAAAAAGTATTGGTCTAGTGCTTTAAAAAAAATGTTTTATAAAAAGTCCTTGTCCAAGGTGCTGGAACCAAAAGTGACATAATGACGTCACTTTGATCCTCCAAGGGCATAGAGATGAGTGGAGGCCATCTTTCCTTCTGATCTCTATGCCCAGCGTCGGGATCGTTGGATGGGTTCTCGGGAAGGCTGAGAACCACTAGGCCAAACTGTTTCGGCCACCAAAATTTTTGGTGCCTCCCTAGTCCCTTTAACCACTTGACAACCGGGCTATAGCCAAATGATGGCTACAGTGTGGTTGTCCAGTCCTGGGAGGGCGTCATATGACATCCTCCTAGAACACGCCATCCTGTGCGCCCGGCGATCTCCGTGATTGTTATGTCCTATGGACACAGCTGATCACGTGATGTGGTAAAACGCCAATCACAGCGGCCTTTTACCACGTGATCAGCTGTGTCCAATGACAAATCACCAGGTAAATACAGTTGCCGGTTATCGGCTGCACTTTCCTCACGCTGTCACAGTAAGAGGAAAGTACTGCCGATAACCGGTAATTGTCAGAGAATGGATTGGCACCGAACATCAGTGCACTGATGATTAGTGCCGCCCATCAGTGCCACCCATCAGTGCTGCCCATCATTGCCCATCAGTGCTGCCTATCAGTGCCCATCTGTGCTGCCTATCCTTGCCTATCAGTGCCCATCAGTGCTGCCTATCATTGCCTATCAGTGCCCATCAGTGCTGCCTATCATTGCCTATCAGTGCCCATCAGTGCTGCCTATCAGTGCCCATCAGTGCAGCCTCATCAACGCACATCAGTGAAGGAGAAAAATTAACTGTTTGCAAAATTTTATAATAGAAACAAAGAAAAACTATCAGTGCCCTTCATTGTTGCATATCAGTGCCAGCTCATCATTGCCCATCAGTGCTGCCTATCAGTGCCCATCAGGGCTGCCTATCATTGCCCATCAGCGCTGCCTATCAGTGCCCATCAGCGCTGCCTATCAGTGCCCATCAGTGCCGCCTATCAGTGCCCATCAGTGCTGCCTATCAGTGCAGCCTCATCAACGCACATCAGTGAAGGAGAAAAATTAACTGTTGCAAAATTTTATAATAAAACAAAGAAAACCTTTTTTTTTTTTTCAATTTTTTTGCTATTTTTTTTGTTTATAGAGCAAAAAATAAAACCCCCAGCAACGAGTAAATACCACCAAAAGAAAGCTCTATTTGTGTGAAAAAAAATTATAAAAATGTCATATGAGTGCAGTGTCGCATGACCGCGCAATTGTCCTTCAAAATGTGAGAGTGCTGAAAGCTGGCCTGGGCAGGAAGGAGGTATAAGTGCCCGGTAGGCGAGGGGTTAATAAAAGAAGCCATACAGCGTGCCACATACACATCACCCTGTGTGTGAGTTCACCATCAATGCTGGTGCCAGCGGAGTTCCCCTTTAACCTGTTCTGTTCTTCACTATATGTACCAGTTTAAAGGAGCAGTCCACCTTAGAGTGTATACTGGATTGTCAGTTCAGGGTGGAGCCGCCATTTTGGAATTCTCCCTCCACCTTGCTGTAATGACCTTCATGGATGGCAGCAGACTGCGCCCGGTTCTTTCGGATTTCATCTGTTGAATGAGGAAGGAGCGGAGACCCCGGAACGTCATCTACAGACTAGACATGCAGTCGAAATGCGGACACAATCTTCCGTTATTTGGAGATTCAGATATATCCCAATTCCATATTACAATAGTAACTAATTTAAACGAACCTGAAATACCACAACGAAATTCGTCCAGAATTTGAATCGATTCGAATTCGAAAACACAGTTGAAAACAAATTCAAAAACCAAGAATAGAATAAAATATAACAAATGGCGGCACGTCGGAGCTGAGCGCAGAGCTACACCAAGGGCAGCGCAGGAGACGACCGGACACCTCGTCACCTGATCCACTGTAGGGAGCAAACCTCAAACTCATCATTCTACAATGGAGCTCATACTATTCCCTCCAGCCCGTGCCCCTCCCCCGACTTCTCCATCAAGATCAATACTAGAACCATCAGTCCCTCCCCTCATGTCAGGGTACTAGGTGTAATCATGGACTCCCATCTGTCCTTTCAGCCCCAAATTCAATCACTGTCCAAATCTTGTAGACTTCACCTCCGCAACATCTCCAACCTCCGCAACATCTCCAACCTCCGCACCTTCTCCAACCTCTGCAACTTCTCCAAATTCCACCACATCTCCAACCTCCGCACCATCTCCAACTTCCGCACCATCTCCAACTTCCGCACCATCTCCAAACTCCGCCACATCTCCCACCTCCGCACCATCTCCAACCTCCGCCACATCTCCGACCTCCTCACCATCTCCGACCTCCTCACCATCTCCAACCTGCGCCACATCTCCAACCTGCGCCACATCTCCAACCTGCGCAACTTCTCCAACCTGCGCAACTTCTCCAACCTGCGCAACTTCTCCAACCTCCGCCACATCTCCAACCTCCGCCACATCTCCAACCTCCGCAACATCTCCAAGATACGCCCGTTCTTAACCCTGGAAACCACTAAGCAACTTATTCACTCCCTTGTTATATCTCGCCTTGACTATTGTAACTCCCTCCTCATTGGCCGACCTCATCGCAGGCTATCTCCTCTTCAGTCTATCATGAATGGTGCTGCCAGACTCATCCACCTTACTAACCGCTCTGTATCTGCCACCCCTCTCTGCCAATCCCCACACTGGCTTCCATTCAGTGTCCTCCACCCCTCTCTGCCAATCCCTCCACTGGCCTCCATTCCGTGTCCTCCACCCCTCTCTGCCAATCCCTCCAATGACCTCTATTCAGTGTCCTCCACCCCTCTCTGCCAATCCCTCCACTGACCTCTATTCAGTGTCCTCCACCCCTCTCTGCCAATCCCTCCACTGGCCTCCATTCCGTGTCCTCCACCCCTCTCTGCCAATCCCTCCAATGACCTCTATTCAGTGTCCTCCACCCCTCTCTGCCAATCCCTCCACTGGCCTCCATTCCGTGTCCTCCACCCCTCTCTGCCAATCCCTCCACTGACCTCTATTCAGTGTCCTACACCCCTCTCTGCCAATCCCTCCACTGGCTTCCCATTTCCCAACGAATAAAATTCAAACCATTAACAATAACATATAAAGCCATTTATAACTCTGCCCCAAATTACATCACCAATCTTGTCTCCAAATATCACCCAAACCATACTCTCCGCTCCTCGCATGACTTCCTGCTCTCTATCTCCCTTGTCTCTTCCTCCCATGCTCATCTCCAGGACTTCTCCAGTGCCTCCCCCATCCTCTAGAACTCTCTACCCCAATTTATCAGACTATCGCCTACTCTGCTCACGTTTAGGCGATCTCTGCAAACATCTCTCTTCAGGGAAGCCTATCCTGCCCTCAGTTAATACTGGAATCTTCTACTCTTCCTACCAGTCCATCCCCCACAGTTACTACCTCTTGTACCACTAGCCCCTCCCTCTTAGACTGTAAGCTCCAAGGATCAGGGCCCTCCTATCCCTCTTGTATTGAACTGTATTGTTGCTGTATTGTCTCCCATTATATTGTAAAGTGCTGAGCAAACTGTTGGCGCCATATAAATCCTGTATAATAATAATAATAATAAAGCACAACTCCGGTTTACACTAAATATCTCCAGTACAGAGCTGTCATCTGATATATCTTCTAATGCTGAGTAATGTGTCGGTGTAACACGTCCAGGTGTTTATTACCTCTCACAGAGATCACAGTACTCCACCTGCATTTCCTTTGAGGTTGTCTGTGGGGTTTTCTTTGAATCCAAGACAATTCTTCTGTCAGTTGTGGCTGCAATCTTTCTTGGTCTACCTGACCTTGGCTTGGTATCAAGAGATCCCCGAACTTTCCACTTCTTAATAGGTGATGTAACAGTACTGATTGGCATATTCAAGGCTTTGGACATCTTTTTATGTCCTTTTCCATCTTTATAAAGTTCCATTACCTTGTTACGCAGGACTTTTTACAGTTCTTTTCTGCTCCCCATGGCTCAGTATCTAGCCTAGTCAGTGCTTCCATGTAAGAGCTAACAAACTCATTGACTATTTATACACTGACACTAATTGCAATTTAAAAGGCCACAGATGTGGGACATTAACCTCTAATTGGCATTGTAACCCGTGTGTGTCACCTTGTGTGTCTGTACCAAGGCTGAACATTCCAGGGGGCGGAGACTTCTGATAAGGGGGCAGGGACTTCTGATCTGGGGGCGGAGACTTCTGTTCCGAGCCATTTGGGTGATTTCTGTTATCATTAGGATTTAAAAAAGAGCCAAACAACTCTGTGATAATAAATGGCTTCATCCTTCAATAAAAGAGTATTTTTTGGCATGATCAGTCATATTTTCAATATCAATGCCAAAATTTCACAACTTCTGCCGGGGGAGGGAAACTTTTGAGCACAACTGTGTGTATATACACATATATATATGTATGTTGTGTGTATGTGTATATGTGTGTGTGTGTGTGTGTGTGTATGTGTATATATATGTATGTGTGTGTGTATGTGTATGTGTATATATATATATATATATATATATATATATATATATATATATATATATATATATATATATATATATGTGTGTGTGTGTGTGTGTGTGTGTGTGTGTGTGTGTGTGTGTGTGTGTATATATATATATATATGTGTGTGTGTGTGTGTGTGTGTATGTGTGTGTGTGTGTATATATATATATATGTGTGTGTGTGTGTGTGTATATATATATATATATACAGTGGGGCAAAAAAGTATTTAGTCAGCCACCAATTGTCCAAGTTCTCCCACTTACAAAGATGAGAGAGGCCTGTAATTGGCATCATGGGTAGACCTCAATTATGAGAGACAAAATGAGAAAACAAATCCAGACAATCACATTGGCTGATTTGGAAAGAATTTATTTGCAAATTATGGTGGAAAATAAGTATTTGGTCACCTACAAACAAGCAAGATTTCTGGCTCTCACAGACCTGTACCTTCTTCTTTAAGAGGCTCCTCTGTCCTGCACTCATTACCTGTATCAATGGCACCTGTTTGAACTTGTTATCAGTATAAAAGACACCTGTCCACAACCTCAAACAGTCACACTCCAAACTCCACTATGGTGAAGACCAAATAGCTGTCGAAGGACACCAGAAACAAAATTGTAGACCTGCACCAGGCTGGGAAGACTGAATCTGCAATAGGCAAGAAGCTTGGTGTGAACAAATCAACTGTGGGAGCAATAATTAGAAAATGGAAGACATACAAGACCACTGATAATCTCCCTCGATCTGGGGCTCCACGCAAGATCTCACCCCGTGGGGTCAAAATGATCACAAGAACAGTGAGCAAAAATCCCAGGACCACACGGGGGGACCTAGTGAATGACCTGCAGAGAGCTGGGACCAACGTAACAAAGGCTACCATCAGTAACACACTACGCCGCCAGGAACTCAGATCCTGAAGTGCCAAACGTGTCCCCCTGCTTAAGCCAGTACATGTCCGGGCCCATCTGAAGTTTGCTAGAGAGCATTTGGATGATCCAGAAGAGGATTGGGAGAATGTCATATGGTCAGATGAAAGCAAAATAGAACTGTTTGGTAGAAACACAACTCGTCCTGTTTGGTGGAGAGAGAATGCTGAGTTGCATCCAAAGAACACCATACCTACTGTGAAGCATGGGGGTGGCAACATCATGCTTTGGGGCTGTTTCTCTGCAAAGGGACCAGGCCGACTGATCCATGTACAGAACAGAATGAATGGGGCCATGGATCGTGAGAGTGCAAACCTCCTTCCATCAGCAAGGGCATTGAAGATGAAACGTGGCTGGGTCTTCCAACATGACAATGATCCCAAACATACCGCCCGGGCAACGAAGGAGTGGCTTCGTAAGAAGCATTTCAAGGTCCTGGAGTGGCCTAGCCAGTCTCCAGATCTCAACCCCATAGAAAACCTTTGGAGGGAGTTGAAAGTCCGTGTTGCCCAGCGACAGCCCCAAAACATCACTGCTCTAGAGGAGATCTGCATGGAGGATGGGCCAACATACCAGCAGCAGTGTGTGCCAACCTTGTGAAGACTTCCAGGAAACGTCTGACCTCTGTCATTGCCAACAAAGGATATATAACAAAGTATTGACATGAACTTTTGATATTCACCAAATACTTATTTTCCACCATGATTTGCAAATAAATTCTTTCCAAATCAGCCAATGTGATTGTCTGGATTTTGTTTCTCATTTTGTCTCTCATAGTTGAGGTCTACCTATGATGCCAATTACAGGCCTCTCTCATCTTTTTAAGTGGGAGAACTTGTACAATTGGTGGCTGACTAAATACTTTTTTGCCCCACTGTATGTGTGTGTGTATATATGTATGTTCTAAATGGATTCCCAATCAGCACTGTCTTCCTAATAAGAGCACTCTCCTCCTCTATAGCCGATTGAGTACCACCCTTACTGTCCAGGCCATATCAATTTTCCGTTTTCAGCACTGTGATAGTTTGACTGACAAGTACACATAGAACACTGCACCCAAAAGGGGCTGTATATCATTTAAAAAAAAAACAAATATATAGAGCTTCCTATAGGTGGTAAAAAAAAATCCCCAAATTATTGGTGGTTAGTGACACTTTAAAAACCTCCCCCCCCCCCCACAACTGCCAACATTAAAAAATTATGACATCATCCTTGGTGGTCAGTGGCACTTTAAAACCCCCATATTAAGTAGCAATCCCATCATTATTTGTGGTTAGTGGCATTTTACCCCCCCCCCCCCAAAAGAAAAATCCCAAATGCATGGTAATAAGTGTCTCTTTGATCAGCCCCCTCCTCCCGTCCCTTCCCTCCCCACACACACACCTACCTTCACATCTGATCCTTCCTGATGATCATATCATCATTGGTGGTTGGTAGCACTTTAACCACTTCCAGTCCGGACACTTTCACCCCCTTCCTGTCCAGGCCAATTTTCAGCTTTCAGCGCTATCACACTTTGAATGACAATTGCGCGGTCATGCAACACTGTACCCATATGAATTTTTTACCAGAGATTTTTATTGAGACAGATAAAACTTTATTTTGGTGGTATTTATTCACCGCTGGGATTTTTATTTTTTTTACTATGTAAATGAAAATGTCCAAAAATTTTGAAAAAAAGTGTTTTTCTTATAAAATTTTGCAAATAAATAATATTTCATCATAAATCTTGGCCAAAATGTATTCCGTTTATATTTTTAGTAAAAAAAAAAAATAAGCCAAATTAGTTTATACCCAAAAATTATAAATTTTAAACATCTTTATTAACATTTTTATTTTTTTACTATATTATTTATTTATTTATTTTTTTTACATACTGTCACCCTAGCAGTACAGTGTCACCATGGTGCCACTGTACTACTGTTGGGGGGCGATGATTTTTTTTTTTACACTGATTGCTTTTACACCCATATAGGATGTAAAAGCAATCATTTTTCTTTCTCTCTGTCTGCATTCTTGCAGCCATTGAGAACTACTGAGTGAGCTGTGATTGGTCACATCTTGTCACATGGTACAAGGCTGTTGTGAATAGCCTTGTATCATGTGACCTCTGTGATCATTCACAGATTTCACACGTAGTAAGCAATGATGTCAGAAGTGACATCTTGCTTACTACTTTGCATGTGATCACTGATTGGTCAACCAGTGATCACATGATTGGGACCTCACACCGACGTTCGGTGTTTCACTGTATCCGGAGAACACAACGGGCACCGGATCGCGGTGCGCGCGCTTCCAGGGAGCACGCACAAGCAGGGTGTGGGGAGGCGGTTTATAAACGGCCACCCGACCCTGCAGTGCCACCGTCCGGCCGTTTATATACAACGGCGGGTCGGGAAGTGGTTAAGACCCCCTCACATTCACCTGTGATCGTTCCTGCTGTGTTTGCAAACATTGAGCCTCTTCACAACCGAAGAAGGGGAGCTGCCATCCCTTTGTGAATGGGCTGAATATTTGTAAACACTACTGTTGTTTACACTTGTAATGGCTGTGATTGGTTCATAGCGCTCACAGGGTACAGAGCTGCTCTGAGTGGCTCTGTACATCGTACTGTGATCTGACCTGTCCAATGTCTCGGCCTTTCCCAAGTGCACTGGCCACTTGAGCGTGTTTTCTGATGTGCCGTTTACAAATGGCTCTCCAGAAGTGCACATCAACCTCTCCAACGTATAGCGGTGGTTAAAGCAGTTCATTTAAATGGACCCAGTGGCATAAGAGATAAAAACAAAAAACAATGTAAAATCCTTTTATTTTAATATCTCTGAAAAGAGGAAAAAATATGAACTCACGTGGCAGAAGTACTCATTAACTCTATACAGCCTCAGTGGCAGTCAGTGCACAGCTGCCCCCAAAGTCTCACTCCTCTTGCAGCTTTCCAACTAATCCCCTCCGGCTGCAGTAACACTCACACAGAGGCCAAAAGTAGACTCCGCCCATCAAGCTCCGCCTCAACGCGTTTCATCAGCAATAAACCAAAAGCCTTTGTCAGGGGTTCCAAAGTGATAACTGGGGGAGGAGAGACTGAGGAAATGCATCTTTCTGCCTGCAACAGACTGATGACATCATCTCAGTTTAGCCCTGGTTCACATCTGTGTGGTCGTGTGGGCCGCATTTTGTGATTCATTTGAATGGACTCCCGTGCTCCGAGACACGCAGGGAAGAAGTCCCTGCACTACTAGGAGAAATCGAAGTTAGCCCGGGACCCGAGATTCCCAATATGGTTGCGATTTTCAGTGCGGGCGGCGTGCCATTACAATTAATAGCACCCAACTGCGGGTCCCGCATTCTTCTGTGTGGGTGGTGCGGCTGCAGGTATTTGTGGGGGTCCTGCATTCCTCTGTGTGGGTGGACGGCTGCAGGTATTTGTGGGGGTCCTGCATTCCTCTGTGTGGGTGGTGCGGCTGCAGGTATTTGTGGGGGTCCCGCATTCCTCTGTGTGGGTGGTGCGGCTGCAGGTATTTGTGGGGGTCCCGCATTCCTCTGTGCTGGTTGTGCAGCTGCAGGTATCTGTGGTGATCCTCCATTCCTCTGTGTGGGTGGTGCGGCTGCAGGTATTTGGGGGGGTCCCGCATTCCTCTATGTGGGTGGTGCGGCTGCAGGTATTTGTGGGGTCCCGTATTCCTCTGTGTGGGTGGTGCAGCTGCAGGTATCTGTGGGGATCCCGCATTCCTCTGTGTGGGTGGTGCGGCTGCAGGTATTTGGGGGGGTCCCGCATTCCTCTATGTGGGTGGTGCGGCTGCAGGTATGTGTGGGGGTCCCGCATTCCTCTGTGTGGGTGGTGCGGCTGCAGGTATTTGTGGGGGTCCCACATTCCTCTGTGTGGGTGGTGCGGCTGCAGGTATTTGTGGGGTCCCACATTCCCCTGTGTGGGTGGTGCGGCTGCAGGTATCTGTGGGGGTCCCGCATTCCTCTGTGTGGTGCTGCGGCTTCAGGTATTTGTGGGGGTCCCGCAGTCCTCTGTGTGGGTGGTGCAGCTGCAGGTATCTGTGGGGATCCCGCATTCCTCTGTGTGGGTGGTGCGGCTGCAGGTATTTGTGGGGGTCCCGCAGTCCTCTGTGTGGGTGGTGTGACTGCAGGTATTTGTGGGGGTCCCGCATTCCTCTGTGTGGGTGGTGCGGCTGCAGGTATTTGTAGGGTCCTGCATTCCTGTGTGGGTGGTGCCGCTGCAGGTATTTGTGGGGGTCCTGCATTCCCCTGTGTGGGTGGTGCGGCTGCAGGTATTTGTGGGGGTCTCGCATTCCCCTGTGTGGGTGGTGCGGCTGCAGGTATCTGTGGGGGTCCCGCATTTCCCTGTGTGGGTGGTGCGGCTGCAGGTATCTGTGGGGGTCCCGCATTCCTCTGTGCGGGTTGTGCAGCTGCAGGTATGTGTAGGGGTCCCTCATTCCTCTGTGTGGGTGGTGCGGCTGCAGGTATTTGTGGGGGTCCCGCATTCCTCTGTGTGGGTGGTGCGGCTACAGGTATTTGTGGGGGTCCCACAGCAGCACCACCCGCACAGATGTGAACCGAGGCTTAGGCAGTCTATTGGGTATGGAAAGTATTGCTGCCCAATTCTAGCCACCCCGGGTCTAATGACCAGAACTAGAACGGTTCTGCCCAATGGAGACTCATAGCTACAGAACTGAGTGAAGCCCTTGTCATAGCTGGTCTTTTTTGCAGTCCAGTGAGGGCTTCCACAGGGACCCCGCTGACAGGAGGACAATATTACATCAATACATTTTTTTCTCCGCTAGTTGCATGATATGTGAAGAAGCCCCACAGAGCCCGCCGCCCACTTTTCCTGCCGAATTCTCCTTGTACCTGGCAGGGACCATCAGAAGTTCTGATTATCCCAGCATGGATCCTCGCTCCCCGCTAATCCCCGACTCTCAACTTTAATACAACACTGCTGAGGAGCCAAGTAACAGCTCTGAGCCAAATGTGCTCTGATCCCACCGACAGCACGGCGGCACCGCCATTCCCAACACAGACGACTCCAACTGGGAGGATGGCGGATGGGATGTGAGGACACGGTACTGCATAGTGTGTAATACAGAGAGGAGAGGAGAAAGAGAGACGGATAGGAGAGAAGGAGAAGAGGGAGAGAGAAAGTATAGAGAGGAGAGATGGAGAAGAGGGAGAGAGAAAGAATAGAGAGGGAAGATGGAGAAGAGGGAGAGAGAAAGAATAGAGAGGGAAGATGGAGAAGAGGGAGAGAGAATAGAGAGAGGAGATGGAGAAGAGGGAGAGAGAAAGAATAGAGAGGGGAGATGGAGAAGAATGAGAGAGAATAGAGAGAGGAGATGGAGAAGAGGGAGAGAGAAAGAATAGAGAGGGGAGATGGAGAAGGAAAAGGGGGGGGGGGTGAGAGAGAAGAAGAGAGAGAAGGAAAGAACAGAGAAGAGAGAAGGAGAAGAGGGAGAGAAGAAAAGAACAGAGAGGGGAGATGGAGACGGAAAGGGGGGGCAGTGGGGGGGGGGGGTGAGATAGAAGAAGAGAGACGGAAAGGGGGGGCAGTGGGGAGTGAGAGAGAAGAGAGATGGAAAGGGGGGGGGGTGAGAGAGAGAGAAGGAAAGGGGGGGTGAGAGAGAAGAAAAGAATAGAGAGGGGAGAGAGAACAGAAAGCAGAAGGAGAGGGAAGGAAAAAAAAGGGGGGGGGGAGATGACAGAGAAGGAAAGAAAAGAAATAACAGAGAGGAGGGAGAGAGAGGAAGAAGAGAGGGGCAAGGAAGGAAAGAAGAGAGAAAGAAAGAAGGAAAGAACAGAGAGGAGACAGAGAAGGAAAGAACAGAGAGGAGAGAGAGAGAGAAGGAAAGAACAGAGAGGAGAGGGAGAGAGAAGGAAAGAAAAGAGAGAGAAGGAAAGAACAGAGAGGCGAGAGAGAGAAGGAAAGAACAGAGAGGAGAGAGAGAAGGAAAGAACAGAGAGGAGAGAGAGAGAAGGAAAGAACAGAGAGAGAGAGAGAGGGGGGAGAAAAGAGAGGAGAGCGAGAGAAGGAAAGAACAGAGAGGAGAGAGAGAGAGGGGGGGGAGAGAGGGGGGGGGAGAAGGAAGGAAAGAACAGAGGGGAGAGAGAGAGAGAGAGGGGGGGGGAGGGGGGGAGGAAGGAAAGAACAGAGAGGAGAGAGAGAGAGAAGGAAAGAACAGAGATGAGAGAGAGAGAAGGAAAGAACAGAGATGAGAGAGAGAGAGAGAGGAGAGAGAGAATGAAAGAACAGCGAGAGAGAGAGAGAGAGAGAGAGAGAGAGAGAGAAGGAAGGAACAGAGAGGAGACAGAGATGGAAAGAACAGAGAGGAGAGAGAGAGGAGGAGAGAGAGAGAGAGAGAAGGAAAACAGAAAGGAGAAAGAGAAGGAAAGAACAGAGAAGGAAAGAACAGAGAGGTGACAGAGAGAAGGAAAGAACAGAGAGGAGAGAGAGAGAAGGAAAGAACAGAGAGGAGAGAGAGGAAAGAACAGAGAGGAGAGAGAGAAGGAAAGAACAGGGAGGAGAGTGAGAGAAGGAAAGAACCGAGAGGAGAGAGAGAAGGAAAGAACAGAGAGGAGAGAGAGAGAGAGATAGGGGGGGAGAGAGAAAGGGGGGGAGAAGGAAGGAAAGAACAGAGAGGAGAGAGAGAGAGAAGGAAAGAACAGAGATGAGAGAGAGAGAAGGAAAGAACAGAGATGAGAGAGAGAGAGAGGAGAGAATGAAAGAACAGAGAGAGAGAGAGAGAGAGAGAGAAGGAAGGAACAGAGAGGAGACAGAGAAGGAAAGAACAGAGAGGAGAGAGAGAGAAGGAAAGAACAGAGAGGAGAGAGAGAAGGAAAGAACAGATAGGAGAGAGAGAGAAGGAAAGAACAGAGAGGAGAGAGAGAGAAGGAAGGAACAGAGAGGATACAGAGATGGAAAGAACAGAGAGGAGAGAGAGAGGAGGAGAGAGAGAAGGAAAACAGAAAGGAGAGAGAGAAGGAAAGAACAGAGGAGAGACAGAGAAGGAAAGAACAGAGAGGTGACAGAGAGAAGGAAAGAACAGAGAGGAGAGAGAGAAGGAAAGAACAGAGAGGAGAGAGAGAGAAGGAAAGAACAGAGAGGAGAGAGAGAAGGAAAGAACAGGGAGGAGAGCGAGAGAAGGAAAGAACAGAGAGGAGAGAGAGAAGGAAAGAACAGAGAGGAGAGAGAGAAGGAAAGAACAGAGAGGAGAGAGAGAGAAGGAAAGAACAGAGAGGAGAGAGAGAGAAGGAAAGAACAGAGAGGGGGAGAGAGAGAGAGATGGGGGGGGGAGAGAGAAAGGGGGGGAGAAGGAAGGAAAGAACAGAGAGGAGAGAGAGAGAGAAGGAAAGAACAGAGATGAGCGAGAGAGAGAGAGAAGGAAAGAACAGAGATGAGAGAGAGAGAGAGAAGGAAAGAACAGAGAGGAGAGAGAGAGAAGGAAAGAACAGAGAGGAGAGAGAGAGAAGGAAAGAACAGAGAGGAGAGAGAGAGAAGGAAAGAACAGAGAGGAGAGAGAGAAGGAAAGAACAGAGAGGAAAGAGTGAGGAGAAGAGGGAGAGAAGGAAAGAAAAGGGAGGGGGAGGGAGAAGATGACAGAGAAGGAAAGAAAAGAGAAAGAACAGAGAGGGGAGAGAGAAGGAAAGAAGGGGGGCTAAGAGAGAAATAAAATAGGGAGAGGAGAGAGAGAAAGTGAAGAAAAGGAGAGGGAGGAGGAAAGAAGAGAGAAAGAAAGAAGGAAAGAACAGAGAGAGAAAAAGGAGAGAGATGAAAAGGAGAGCGAGAGAAGGAAAGATAAGAGGAGAGAGAGGAGAGAGAAAGAAGAGATAGGAAGGAAGGGCAGAAAAAGAGAAAAGAGAGATGAAAAAAAAATATGAAGGTAGAGAGCAGAGAGAGGGGTGCACAGACTCAGGGAGATGTTTCGGGGAGAGAAGGAGCTCCAGTCACATCACACATCATCTGTCATAATAAGAGGAGATGTCTCCTACTGAGAAAACAGAAATAAGCAGACTGCTTAGAGATTCCTACCATTGTTCTCGCTCACAGATCTCCATCTTGGAAAGAGACAACCATCCAATATTCCATACTGATCATCATTTTAGTTATTTTCTGTATTTATATAATTCCAAATTATTCCTAAAATGTGTATTCACTACATAGAGCCAGTCACTTCAGCCTCTGTACCAGAGGAGCTTACACTCTAATGTTCCCTCCACCACAGTCCTATCAGTCTCTGTACCAGAGGAGCTTACACTCTAATGTTCCCTCCACCACAGTCCTATCAGTCTCTGTACCAGAGGAGCTTACACTCTAATGTTCCCTCCCCCACAGTCACTTCAGCCTCTGTACCAGAGGAGCTTACACTCTAATGTTCCCTCCCCCACAGTCACTTCAGCCTCCGTACAAGAGGAGCTTACACTCTAATGTCCCCTCCCCCACAGTCACTTCAGCCTCTGTACCAGAGGAGCTTACACTCTAATGTCCCCCACAGTCTCACACTATTATTATACATCTATATAGCTCCGACATATACCGCAGCACTGTACAGAGAACACTGAGCCAGTCCCATCAGTCTCTGTACCAGAAGAGCTTACACTCTAATGTTCCCTCCACCACAGTCCTATCAGTCTCTGTACCAGAGGAGCTTACACTCTAATGTCCCCTCCCCCACAGTCACATCAGTCTCTGTACCAGAGGAGCTTACACTCTAATGTCCCCTCCCCCACAGTCACATCAGTCTCTGTACCAGAGGAGCTTACACTCTAATGTCCCCTCCCCTGCAGTCACATCAGTCTCTGTACCAGAGGAGCTTACACTCTAATGTCCCCTCCCCCACAGTCCCATCAGTCTCTGTACTAGAGGAGCTTACACTCTAATGTCCCCTCCCCTGCAGTCACATCAGTCTCTGTACCAGAGGAGCTTACACTCTAATGTCCCCTCCCCCACAGTCCCATCAATCTCTGTACCAGAGGAGCTTACACTCTAATGTTCCCTCCCCCACAGTCCCATCAGTCTCTGTACCAGAGGAGCTTACACTCTAATGTCCCCCTCCCCCACAGTCACATCAGTCTCTGTACCAGAGGAGCTTGCACTCTAATGTCCCCTCCCCCACAGTCACACCCTATTATTATTATACATTTATATAGCTCTGACATATACCACAGCGCTGTACAGAGATCACTGAGCCAGTCCCATCCGCGTCGGTGAGAAGACGGTAGATGTCACCACGTTGAGCTCAGGAATGAAGTTTAATCTCCGTCTTCTCATCCTGATTACATTTCTTGATGAAGACAATTATGGGAAATTTGTTTTTCATCTGATAACGATTTGCACAGTAAAATCAAACACCATCTGTAAGGCGTTCCTCCGGAATTACTGGACGCTGCGTTTTATCTCTGTATTTATGGAGTGGATTGTACGAGAGGGGAACGAATCCCACACAGGGATCTGGTACAACGTGTGAACAATTCAGAGGAGATCTGAGAAAAAAGCCGCCACAAATCCGGCCTGATATTTACAGACTGTAATTGTAATTTGATTAGTGAGAAATAATCACCAACCTTCAAAACCAGACGGCGCGTTCTACGGTGTGTACGTGTTCAGGAACTGTGTGGTGACATATGGGGGCCCAATACAGCGTGTCCAGTACAGGATGGAGGTATATAGACGTCCTGATCCAGAGTGTAGCACAATGGTATATAGTGGAGGTGTATACAGGGCTCAGCATAAATGACTACACCCCTTCTGAAAAGCAAGATTTTACAGATCGCCCTATAGCAGAACTACTGCTACAGGGCAGCAGGGCTGCGCAAAAACACACACACACACACACACATACTGTGTATATATATATATATATATATATACAGTGGGGATCGAAAGTTTGGGCACCCCAGCTAAAAATTTGTATTAATGTGCATAAAGAAGCCAAGGAAAGATGGAAAAATCTCCAAAAGGCATCAAATTACAGATTAGACATTCTTATAATATGTCAACAAAAGTTAGATTTTATTTCCATCATTTACACTTTCAAGATAATAGAAAACAAAAAAATGGCGTCTGCAAGAGTTTGGGCACCCTGCAGAGTTAATATCTTGTACTGCCCCCTTTGGCAAGTAGCACAGCTTGTAAATGCTTTTTGTAGCCAGCCAAGAGTCTTTCAATTCTTGTTTGAGGTATCTTTGCCCATTCTTCCTTACAAAAGTCTTCCAGTTCTTTGAGATTTCTGGGCTGTCTGTCACGCACTGCTCTTTTAAGGTCTATCCATAGATTTTCGATTATGTTGAGGTCAGGAGATTGTGAAGGCCATGGCAAAACCTTCAGTTTACGCCTCTTGATGTAATCCCCCGTGGATTTTGAGGTGTGTTTAGGATCATTATCCATTTGTAGAAGCCATCCTCTCTTTAACTTCAGCTTTTTCACAGATGGCATCAAGTTACCATCCAAAATTTGCTGAAATTTTATTGAATCCATTTTTCCTTCTACTCGTGAGATGTTCCCTGTGCCACTGGCTGCAACACAACCCCAAAGCATGATTGATCCAACCCCATGCTTAACAGTTGGACAGAGGTTCTTTTCATTAAATTCTGTGCCAATGGTATATTTTAGCTGGGGTGCCCAAACTTTCGATTCCCACTGTATATATATGTGATTTTTTTATTTTCGGGTAGGGGATGCACGCACGCTCTACCCGCTCTACCATTGGCAGCTACAGAGGTCGATTACCTTGTCCTGGCCGGAGATTCCCCACCGGCAATCGTTGAGTAATACTGACAGGGGAGAGACCTGTGTGTAAACAATACAGGTATTTCTCCTTCCAGCAATAACATTCTGCTGTGTATTTTTCTGCACAGCAGAGAAATACACAGCAGCATGTCTCCGTATTAAAACACACAGTAAAACATTAGTACAGTGCCAGTGCTTTTTATTAGCACTGATCACTGTATTGGTATCATTGGAATATCAATGGCATTTAGTTCACCCCCCCCCCCCCCCAGTGTCAGAATGCCCGCCGCAGTCGCTGATCGCCACCATTACTAGTATTTAAAAAAAATTAAAAATTCCAGTATATATACGTGATTATGCATTTCCAGGTAGGGGATGCACGCATGTCCTACCCGCTCTTCCATTGGCAGCTACAGAGGTAGATTACCAGGTCCTGACCAGAGATTCCCCGCTGGCACCCGGCGATCACTGAGCAATACTGACAGGGGAGAGACCTGTGTGTAAACAATACAGGTCTCTCTCGCGCCAGCAATAACATGCTGCCATGTATTTTTCTGCACAGCAGAGAAATACACAGCAGCATGTCTCCATAGTACAACACACAGTAAAACATTAGTGCAGCGTCAGTGCTTTTTATTAGCCTTTGGGATGTCAGTGGCAGTTAGTTCCCCCCCCCCCCGTGCCAGAATGCCCACCACAGTCCAGCTATAAGTCGCTGATCGCCGCCATTACTAGTATTTAAAAAAAAATTCAAAATTCCAATATATATACCACCATTTGTAGACGCTATAACTTTCACCTAAACCAATTAATTTATACGTATTGGGATTTTTTTTTTCTAGCAAAGACACAGAGCAGAATACATTTTGGCCTAAATTTATGACGAAATTTGATTTTTGAAATTTTTTTACTGGACATGTTTAATAGCAAAAAGAAAAACAAATATTTTTTTCTCTTTCAAAATTGTCGGTCTTTTTTGTTTATAGGGCAAAAAATAAAAACCGCACAGGGGATCAAATACCACCGAAAGAAAGCTCCATTTGTGGGGAAAAAAGGGCATACATTTAGTTTGGGTGCAGCGTTGCATGACCGTGAAATTGTCAGTTAAAGTAACGCAGTTCCGTATCGCAAAAAATGGCCTGGTCAGAAAGGGGGGGGGGGGGAGGAATCCCCTGGAGGGCGAAGGGTTAATCAATATCTCAATGAACACAAGAACTATTTCAAAAATTTTGACAAAACTGAGTTTTATAGAACATTTGTTCGGCTCATGACATGAATGTTAGGTTAATAATATAACTTAGATGAGAAAATCTTCAGTTTTACTCAAATTAGTTGATGCAAAAATGAATCCACCCCACAACAAAAACAACTCCATCTAGTACTTGGTGCTGTCCTTACAAATCATGGAGGTCATACAAAGTCTTCTAGGCATGGAACGAACAAGTTGGTGACATATTGTAACATCGATCTTTTTCCATTCTTCAATAACAACCTCTTTTAGAGCCTGGATGCTGGATGGAGAGTGATGTTCAGCTTTTCTCTTCAGAATTCCTCATAGGTGTTCGATTGGTTTCACATCAGGAGACAGACTTGGCCACTGAATCACTGTCACCCAGTTCTTCTTCAGAAATGCAACAGTGGCCTTAGATGTGTGTTTTGTATCATTGTCATGCTGGAAAAGTGCAGGATGACCAAGGGCACGGAGCGATGGGAGCATCTTCTCTTTCAATATAGAGCAGTACATCTGTGAATTCATGATACCATCAATGAAATGCAGCTCCCCGACACCAGCAGCACTCATGCAGCCCCACAGAAGGACACTGCCACCACCATGTTTCACAGTAGGCACCATACATTTTTCTTTGTACTCCTCACCTTTGCGATGCCATACAGTTTTGAAGCCATCAGTTCCAAAAACATTTATCTTGGTCTCATCACTCCAGAGAACAGAATCCCAGTAGTCCTCTTCTTTTTCAGCGTGGGCCCTGGTAAACTGTAGGCGGGCGTTTTTGTGCATGGGCTTTAGGGGAGAGGCTTCCTTCGTGGATGACACCCATACATGCCATTCCTCTGCAGTGTACGCCGTATTGTGTACCGGGAAACAATCACCCCAGTTTGGCTTTCTACATCTTTAGCTAACTGCAGTGAACTTGCATGGCGATTTTCTTCAACCCTTCTCATCAGATGACGCTCCTGTCGAGGTGTTAACTTCAATGGATGGCCTGGATGTGTCTGTGAGATGTTGCAATTCCATCTTTGTTAAATTTTTGTGTCACTTTTGCTACAGTATTCTGACTGATAAGTAAAGTTTTGCTGATCTTCTTGTAGCCTTCACCTTTCTTGTGTAAAGAAATTATTTTTTCTTTCTCAGGCCTTGTGACATTTCTTTTCCATGTGGTGCCATTGCTGACAGCATGAAGTGGGAGGGATTTTCTTTGTTAAGTAACGCCCTTTTATAATCACCTGTCTGCTGGACAGTATAGTGTCTCACAGAAAATGTGGATTCTGGAAAGGAAAGGAAAGGTTTTCTGCCAAATCTGTTGGGGTGTACTCATTTATGCTGAGCACTGTAGGTGTCCTGTTATAGAGTGGAGGTATATAGGTGTCATGGTAGGAGTGGAGGTATATAGGTGTCATGGTATAGAGTGGAGGTATATAGGTGCCCTGATATATACTGGGGGGTATATAGGTGTTGTATAGTAGAATTATTATTATTATACAGTATTTATAAAGCGCCAACAGTTCGCTCAGCGCTGTACATTACAATGGGGGACAGAACATGTGACAGAACAATAACAATACAATGCGATACACGAGGGGTTTGAGGGCCCTGCTCCTTGGAGCTTACAATCTAGGAGGGAGGGGATAGTGGTACAGGAGGAGATAGCTGTGGGGGATGGGGTGGTAGGAGGAGTGGAGGAGGTCGGGAATTAGCAGGGGGTGGGGTAGGCTTCCCTGAAGAGGTGGGTTTTCAGGGTGCGCCTAAAGGAGAGGAGAGTAGGTGATAGTCTGATGGATTGGGGTAGGGAGTTCCAGAGTATGGGTGACGCCCTGGAGACGGGCATGGGAAGAGGAGACTAGGGAACTAGAGAGAAGGAGGTCTTGTGAGGAGCGGAAAGTACGTTTTGGGTGGTATTTGGATATTAGGTCAGTGATGTAGTTTAGGGCAGCGTTATGGACAGCTTTGTACGTCAGTGTTAGGATTTTGAATTTGATCCGTTGGGCAATCGGAAGCCAGTGGAGGGATTGGCAGAGGGGGGTGGCGGAGACAGAGTGGTTGTTAAGGTAGATGAGTCTGGCCGCCGTATTCAGGATCGATTTGAAGCGGGGATAGTCTGTGGCGAGGCAGGCCAGTGAGGAGGGAGTTGCAGTAGTCGAGTCGTGATATGATGAGGGAGTGGATGAGCTGTTTAGTGGTTTCTGGGGTTACGAACGTGCGGATTTTGGCGATGTTGCGGAGGTGGAGTCTGCATGAGTTTGTTAGTGATTGGACTTGGGGCTGGAAGGATAGGTTGGAGTTTAGAATGACCCCAAGTACTCTGGCTTGCGGGGCGGGCCTGATAGTGGCATTGTTGGAGAGGTCAGTGTCGGGTGGTGTCCGGGCTGGGGGGAAGACTAGGAGCTCGGTTTTGGAGAGGTTCAGTTTAAGGAAGTGGAGCGACATCCAATCTGATATGTCTTTCTTTAGGCTTGTGATTCGGGCGGAGACTGAGGTGGAGAGGCGAGGGGTCGAGAGATAGATTTCCGTGTCATCGGCATAGAGGTGGTAGTTGAAGCCGTGAGAGTGTATGAGTTGGCCAAGGGAGGAGGTGTAGATGGAGAAGAGAAGGGGCCCAAGGACAGAGTCTTGAGGGTCCCCAACAGAGAGGGGGAGTGAGGGGGAGGTGGTAGCATTATAGGTAACGCTGAAGGAGCGTTGTGACAGGTAGGATGAGAGCCAGGAGAGGGCAGAATCTCTGAGGTCAAGGGAGTGTAGTTTTTTGAGGAGGAGGGGTGGTCAACTGTGTCGAAAGCCACAGGGAGGTCGAGGAGTAGGAGCACTGAATAGTGGCCATTAGCTTTGGCGGTTAGCAGGTTGTTGGAGAGTTTGAGTAGGGCAATTTCGGCGGAATGTAGGGGACAGAAGCCAGACTGTAGGGGATCGAGGAGGTTGTTGTCGTTGAGGTGGGAGCTTAGGCGATTGTAAACTAAGCACTCGAGGAGTTTGGATGTGAATGGCAGCAGGGAGAAGGGGCTAAGGTTGTTCGGGTCAGTGGGGTCCAGGAAGGGCTTTTTGAGTATGGGAAGTAGGTAGTAGGGTCGAAGGAGTGGAGTGTTGAGGGGGCTTCAGTGTGAGGAATGTTAGGTGGGGTGGAGGTCTGAACAGTGGTGAGGGAGAGGGGTGATGAGGGGGTTGCTGCGTGAGAGGGGTTGGGTGGGGAGGAAGTTTGAGCGGCGGCGATGTCCCTGCGAATTGTGTCTATCTTGTTTTTGAAGTGATTGGCAATCTCAAGGGCGGTGAGTGAGGTGCTGGGTGGAGGTGGGGGTGGCGAGAGTAGAGAGTTGAAGGTGGAGAAGAGTCGGCGAGGATTGGAGGAGAGGGTCTTGATGAGGGTCAGGAAGTAGGCTTGTTTGACAGCGTGGAGGGAGGAGGTGTAGGTGTGGAAGGCAGATTTATAGCGGGTGAATGCTAGTTGGGATCTGGTTTTGCGCCATAGTCGCTCCAGCGCACGACTGCGTCGTTTGAGAGTTTTGGTATGATCAGTCTGCCAGGGCTGGAGCGGTCGGGGTCTGATGTTTCGTGTGGTTAAAGGCGCTAGCGAGTCAAGGGCAGTTGACAGCGAGTTGTTATAGGCAGTCATGGCCAGGTCGGGGCAAGACAGGGGGAAGATGCTGTTGCAAAGTTGATCAGCTGCAGAGTGGAGGGGGGCAGGGTTCAGGTTGCGGAGGTTACGGCTGGTAGTAGTGTGACACTTGGAGGGGTAGGCATTAGAGGACGAGGAGATAGAGAAGGTAATAAGGTTGTGGTCAGAGAGAGGGAAGGGGATGTTTGTGAGGTTGTGGGGAGCACAGAGATGGGAGAAGACAAGGTCCAGGATATTCCTGTCGGAGTGGGTGGTGGATTGTATGCACTGCGCGAGTGCAAAAGAGGAGATTAAGTGGAGGAGTTGGGATATGGCCGGGTTGTCGATGTTGACAGGGATGTTGAAATCCCCAAGGATGATGGTGGGTAGTTCGGAGGAGAGAAAGAAGGGTAGCCAGGAGGAGAAGTCATCAAGGAAGCGAGATACGGGTCCAGGAGACCGGTAGATTACAGCAATCCTCAGGGGGGTTGGGGAGAATAGTCAGATGTAGTGGGCCTCGAAGGAGGAGAAGGATAGGGAGGGGGGGTTTGGGAGGACTCAGAAGGTGCTCTGTGGTGACAGGAGCAGACCAACCCCACCACCTTTACGACCGTTGGGTCTGGGTGAGTGGGTCCAGATGAGAGCTCCATAGGAGAGTGCTGCAGGGCAGGTAGAGTCAGTGGGCTGGATCCAGGTTTCCGAGATTGCTAGGTGGTTGAGGGAGCGGGAAACAAAGAGGTTGCGGATGGCGGTGAGCTTGTTGCACACCAATTGGGCGTTCAGGAGTGCATACAAGAACAGGGGGGAGGGGTTTAGGGAGCAGGGGGACAGATACTAGGTTGAGGAGGTTGCGGCAGGACATGGAAGTAGGAGGGTTCCGTGTGGGTGAGCGGGGTGGTGGAGGTCCAGGGTTCAGGAAGATGTCCCCCGTGGTTAGGAGGAGAAGAAGGGTGAGAAAGGTGGCATGGGAGCGGGATGTGCAGGAGTGTGTAAGTCAGTCTACCAGTGGGGGTGTTCGGGTCAGTGGGAGAGTGGAGTATTAGGAGGAGGTGGTGGGTGCCGTAGAGGGGCGCAGTGAGGGCACAATGTACAGTTGTTTGTGAGGAGCAGAGGGATATAGAGAAGATATTTTGGGATCGGAGGAGAGGAATATGAGGAGGAGGAGTGGAAGAGGCATTTTAGGGAGGTACACGGGGTGGCGGATAGGTGTGGTGAGAGGCTTGGGTGCAGAAAGTCCAGCGTGCAGTGGCGTATCTCACCGCTGTCTTCCGGTAGCTAGAGATTAAGGGTGTAGGGAGTATGGATCAGGTGTGGAGAGATGGTTTCCAGGGGTGCTTGATTGGAGATTGTCTAGCTTGCAGTGGGGTTTTTTCGTTGTAGTGTCTTTCAGCTAGAGTTCTAGTCCTTTAGGTCAAGCTGGGCTGGGGTCGGCGTGAGTGGTGTCTGGGTGGTTGGATCAGGAGTGTTGTGTGGCTGTTTCTTGCGGGAGGATGTACGTGCTCTTGCGGGGACTTGCTTGGCAGGGTTCAGGGTCCGGGTGGAGGTTCCAAGTTGAAGGAGGAGGGTAGGGATGGGTGGGAGTTGCAGAGTTGATGTGCCTTGGAGCCGATGGGGAGAAGCCAATGCACCAGGCCACGGGTGACCCCTGGTGACAACGGCCGTGGGTGTCCAGGGGGAAGACCACCGGGTGAGCATGGGTGGGAATGGAGGGATGAGGATGGACGGAGATGGGGATGTCTTGTCCGGATGCAGGGGTGGGGGTGGATGGAGATGGAGGTGGCTTACCGGATGCCGGGGACGCTGCAGGAAGCCTCAGGAGTTCACTGCTGTCGGTGCCGGTGCTCTTTTGGATTTGCTCGGGTGGTGACCTGGAGCGCCTGAGCCTCGGGGTGTGTGGCTGCGCCAGGCCACGAAGTGGTGTCCCCAGGTGAAGTGGTCATACCAGGTCGGGAGGTCGGTTGAGTAGTGGTGGTGCCGTGTGGGGCCCTGTCGGGGGCCACAGCTGCCTGGGTGCTGGCTGTTGTAGGGTGCTGGGTGGCCTCTGGGCCGGGGCTAGGTGTCGGCTGCTGGCTGGGTGCTGGCTGTTGCAGGAGTATAGAGTGTGGGTATATAGGTGTCCTGGTATAGAATAGGGGTATATAGGTGTCCTGGTATACAATGGGTGTATATAGGTGTCCTGGTATAGAATGGGTGTGTATAGGTGTCCTGGTATATAATGGGGATATATAGGTGTCACGGTATAGAATGGAGGTTTATAGGTGTCCTGATATATACTGGGGGTATATAGGTGTCCTGGTATATAATGGGGGTATATAGGTGTCGTGGTATAGAGTGGGGGTATATAGGTGTGGTGGTATAGAATGGGGGTATATAGGTGTCATGGTATAGGATGGAGATATAAAGGTTCCCTGATATATACTGGAGGTATATAGGAGTCGTGGTATAGAATGGAGGTATATAGGTGTCCTGGTATGTTGTGGAGGTATATAGGTGTCCTGTATAGAGCAGGGGTATAGAGTGTGGGTATATAGGTGTCCTGGTATAGAAGGGGGGTATATAGGTGTCCTGGTATACAATGGGTGTATATAGGTGTCCTGGTATATAGGTGTCATGGTATAGGATGGAGGTTTATAGGTGTCCTGATATATACTGGGGGTATATAGGTGTCCTGGTATATAATGTGGGTATATAGGTGTCGTGGTATAGAGTGGAGGTATATACAGTAGGTGTTGTGGTATAGAATGGGGGTATATAGGTGTCGTGGTCTAGAATTGGGGTATATAGGTGTCATGGTATAGGATGGAGGTATATAGGTGCCCTGATATATACTGGGGTATATAGGAGTCATGGTATAGAATGGAGGTATATAGGTGCCCTGGTATATAGCAGGGGTATATAGGTGTCCTCGTATAAAGCAGGGGTATATAGGTGTCCTGGTATAGAGTGGAGGTATATAGGTGTCCTGGTATAGAGTGGAGGTATATAGGTGTCCTGGTATAGAGTGGAGGTATATAGGTGTCCTGGTATAGAGTGGAGGTATATAGGTGTCCTGGTATAGAGTGGGGGTATATAGGTGTCCTGGTATAGAGTGGGGGTATATAGGGTGTTCTGATTAGTGTCTGTCTGTCTGTCCATCTCAGACACAAAATTGGGCTATAGATACACTTTAAATCCATTACTCGTTATCATAAGAATCTATAGGGCTGATCCATCAAAACTGAAGGGAAGAAAAATAACACCTATTTCAGTTATATCCCACAACAACCAAAGTCTTGTGTAACGTTTCCCCAAAATAAACAGCGAAATCTGATTGGTTCTTATTGGTTACAACTCTAGTTCTGTGGATTTTCAGTTCTTAGTTTTGCCTTGAAGCCAACATTTATGCATGGCGACTGGTCACAGGACTGCACACACCAATCAGAATGGATACAAGCATGTTCAAACTAGGTATCAATGAAAACAAATCTTCAGGATGGGGGCAGCATGCAGCTCCAGCTATAGATAAAACCCAGGAAGAGAATGTGATAGGGAGTGTGTACCTAAAGCTGGTTACCCCTCAGGGCTGCACACACACAACATCCCGGGAGTAGATTGCACACTTCCCTGCAACCTACCATGTGTGCTGCAGTTCAGCCAAACCTGGTGGTCTAGCAAAGAACTGGGTACATAAAAATATGACTATAAATCAGGTAAAGTATACAATATACCCAAATCAACTATGGAATGCTGGATAACAGTGCATGGCCAATGCTGACATTTTATAGTTAGGAACAGAAATGGACTTTTCATATTGTGTACAATATCTTCACCACATTTGGTGGGAACATAATCTGATACTGAAGAATCTAGATGAACAGTATGTCCACCTCATTTGTTGATAGCAGTATTTTACACTGAGGAATGGAGATAGACTTTTATATGATGTCCAAAAGCTCTACTGCTATTGTTGGGAATATTACGTGTTTGGGTAGGTACATTGATGATATAATTCTCAATCAATTCCTGACTGATGTGAGGTTCTCTATGCTGAACTAGGTCAGCAAAGACAGTGCTCAAAATATGGGACTGCCAAAGGTCTACAAAGCATCATTTTATGGTGAAAAGGCACCAAACATTTACAAACAAGATGACTGTATGTAGACCATATTAACAGAGTTTGTCTTCTGAAAATGACTCCAAATGCCTTAAAACCAATGAAGCAAAAGCAATCCCTTCAGCTTACAATAGGTCAGGTTATTTTTTCACACCGAACTGGCTTTCTAACTTTGTTGTCTCATTTTTTGCACATGTATTGTTTGTGGGGTGTTTTGGCTCACCAGTGAGTAGCGTCTACGCCAGGTATGCCATTTAAGGACTTGTTGGCCCACTTTTATTAAAAAGAAAGAAAATGTCTAACAAAATGAACAGTTTCCCACGCAGGGGTTTCCACTATCAATGTAAAATACAAGGGGTGTTCAAGTCAAACCGGGACTTTTCATTTTACAGGTATAAAAAAGGATGCTAGGGTGGCAGTACTACATGTAGTAGTAAGTGGCAAGTGTGTCCTATTACTGATGGGCGGTGATCATGTCGCGGGCTAGTCCAGAGACCATTAATCAAAATGGCAGACAACCGTGTCAGTGCGTGCATGGAACAGCATGTGGCGATGAAGTTTCTTGTGAACGAAGGCGTAAAACCAGCAGATATCTACAGAAGACTTCAAGCACAGTATGGTGATGAGACACTCAGCCACAGTAAGACATTTGTATGGTGTAAACATTTCCAAGATGGCCGTACGTCTGTCAGTGACGATCCCGGCCGTGGGGTTCCCAGCCCATAGCAGTCATTCCTGTGAACATTCAGCCTGTAAAACACCTGATCCTGATTCATCAATGCATAACCTGTCGTGAAATCACATAAGAGATGGATCTTTCTGTGGGAACGGTGAACACAATCATTCATGAATGTCCTAGGAAGGTTCAGGGGTACTGACAAATCTTTCTATGCCGAAGCTTTCCGGGCATTATTAGCAGGGAAAATTCTCCTTGAAATTTGTTCTTTTATTATATAAACTCAGAAGTCCCGGTTTGACTTGAACGCCCCTTGTAACATAAACCTCATCCTCCAGGCTCTCTTAAACAGCACCACTGCTCAGGCTTTGTGCCTCGGTTCTCCTGACCACGTAACTCTGTGCCCCTGGGTTCACGTACAAACACTATACTTCTGTTAGCACACTTCCTTCTGCTTTGCTGAAACCTTCCCCATGCCGACATGCACACTTGTGGATGCTCCCTTGCACCCACATGAACTCTTTGGGAGGATGGAGCCCAGAACCCTGGTCCTGACTCTACAAACAGCCCAGAACCCACCTGCACAATCAGTATGCAGGCTATTCCCAAAACTTGATCCCAGGACTGGAGATTTCATCCCACCCAGATCACTGCTAAATCTCTGGGCTCTAGGTCCCAGAGTTTTACCAACCACCAAGGAAACTGAAAATACAGTTTCAAGTTATCCAAGCATCCTGGAGCCCATCAACCAGTCTAGTTGAGAATCCTGGGCGACCTACCCCGGGGAACCGTAGTGTTACACACTATATGCTTTGTACCCGTGGAAGAAAAATGAACCTATGATTAGTTTTTGAATTAAAAATTTATGACCTGGCTTCCTGTTACCAGGTGACGTGAACGGTGGCCGGCTCTCCATCATGACCTCCTTGTAGAGATCCTTGTGTCCTTTTAAATATTCCCACACATGGAGAAATAGACAATGACATCTGGACAGCTTATAGGAACCTGACACACACAAAGATACAGTCCCCATCTAGACTCATTCCTTGTCAGTTACTGGATAATGTCCCAGAATTCCCGGAACCGCTCACCTTTCCCGTCAGCAGTTCTGTGATCTTCTTGGTGATTTCTAAATCTGATTATTTTTTTGAAGAGTCAGGATGAGAGGCAGAGATGTCTTCTCAACTACAGCATAGTCCTGTGATATACATTACATATAATATAGGAATCTGTCCAGTCACCTGTGGGGTTTTTTTTTTTAGCCACTTGAAGACCAGGCCTTTTCTGATGTAAAAATCAGTATTTTTGCTAGAAAGTTACCAAGAACCCACAAACTTGATATATTTTTTTAAAGCAGAGGCCCTATAGAATAAAATGGTGGGTTTTTCAATTTTTTTTATGTCACATAGTATTTGCTGGAAGCAAATCAAAAACATTGTGTCCCTGGAAATAGTTTTTTGAAATGTTGGCAACCATATTGCCAAAAGTATTGGAACAGCCCTCTAAATCATTGGATTCAGGTGTTCCAATCAGCTCGATGGCCACAGGTGTATAAGAGCCCCTAGGCATGCGGACTGCTTCTACAAACATTTGTGAAAGAACGGGTCGCTCTCAGGAGCTCAGAGAATTTTTTCAGTTCTCTGATGGGCAAACTGGAGAACCTTCTGAAGTGGCAAAGTCAGAGATTTACAGGGGTGATGATGAAAAGGGATAAAGGAGATAAACACTATATTGCCAAAAGTATTAGGACACCCCTCCAAATCATTGGATTCAGGTGTTCCAATCCCCTCCATGGACACAGGTGTATACAATCATCCCCTAGGCATGCAGACTGCTTCTACAAACATTGGTGAAAGAATGGGTCGCTCTCAGGAGCTCAGTGACTCCAAGCGTGGTCCCGTGATAGGTGGTCACCTGTGCAATAAGTCCATCCGTGACATTTCCTGGCTACTAAATATTCCACGCTCAACTGTTAGTGGGATTTTAACAAAGTGGAAGCAACTGGGAACAACAGCAACTCAGCCACCAAGTGGTAGGCCAGGTCACATGACAGGGCGGGGTCAGCGCATGCTGAAGCACACAGTGCGCAGAAGTCACCAACTGTCTGCAGATTCAACAGTTATAGACCTCCAAACTTGGTGTGGCCTTCAGATTCGCACAACAACAGTGCATAGAGAGCTTCATGGAATGGGTTTCCATGGCCGAGCAGCTGCATCCAAGCCTTCCATCACCAGGTGCAATGCAAAGCGTCAGATACCGTGGTGTAAAGCACGCCGCCACTGGACTCTAGAGCAGTGGAGACGTGTTCTCTGGAGTGACGAATCATGCTTCTCTGTCTAGCAGTCTGATAGACGTGTCTGGGTTTGGCGGTTGCCAGGAGAACGGTACTTGCCTGACTGCATTGTGTAAAGTTTGGTGGAGGGGGGATTATGGTGTGGGGTTGTTTTTCAGGGGTTTGGCTTGGCCCCCTAGTTCCAGTGAAGGGAACTCTTAAGGCATCAGCATACCTTAAAGGCTTGACCCTTTAATTTCAGTAAAGGGAACACTTAAGCCATCAGTATACCAAGACATTTTGGACAATTTCATGCTCCCTACTTTGTGGGAAGAGTTTGGGGATGGCCCCTTCCTGTTTCAACATGACTGCGCACCAGTGCACAAAGCAAGGTCCATAAAGAAATGGATGAGCCAGTTTGGGGTGGAGGAACTTGACTGGCCTGCACAAAGTCCTGACCTCAACCCCACAGAACACCTTTGGGATGAATTAGAGCGGAGACTGCGAGCCAGGCCTCCTCCCCCAACATCAGTGCCTGACAAATGTGCTTCTGGAAGAATGGCCAAACCTTCCCATAGACACCCTCCTAAACCTTGTTGACAGCCTTCCCAGAAGAGTTGAAGCTGTTATAGCTGCAAAGGGCGGGGTCAACTCAGTTATTGAACCCTATGGACTAAGACTGGGAGGCCATTAAAGTTCATGTGCATGGATAGAAGGCAGGTGTCCCAATACTTTAGGCAATATAGTGTGTGTGATAGATAGATAGATAGATAGATAGATAGATAGATAGATAGATAGATAGATATATGCACAGAAGATGTCCTTGTAGATCAGGGTTTCACAACCACGGTTCCATTGTACCCTCAATGCTCAAGGAACCCCTAGAAACCTCTGGAGGAACCTTGAGCATTGAGCAATTTTTGCCTCTCAGATAAGTTCCCTCTGAAACCATTGATCTTTTTATCTTTAAGGGAGTATTCCTTCCCAATGACATCACACTAATGTATCATATGTAGATACTGTATAGTCATTTTTAGCAGAGGTTTCTTGAGACTAGAAAGTTTGTTTCAAGGGTTCCTTTGTGTTGAAAAGGTTGAGAGAGGCTGTTGTAGAGTTTAGAGATATATAGACATCCTGATATAATGAGGAGATACAATATATAGATGTGCTGGTAGAGGTTCAGTATATAGGCATACTAATGAAGGTATATAGGAACTCCGACACTAGGTAACGTAACAGTATAAATGTATCATTTTCTTTGTCTCTGATCTCTCTTCTACACCTTTGTCGTCCTCCCTCCCAAGATTGGTCCTCGCACATCTATGTAGAGTTCTTAGGGGCCCCAGGCTCCCTCTGCTCAGTTGCGGCATAGCGGCACTTGAGCGTAGAACCCCCTGCCTGCGTCAGATCCGATAAACTCCTTCATATAAAAATTTCCCAGCATTACAACCAGATGCTCGGGGCCTTCTCTATCATATTGTGTTCCATGATAAAGCTGGAATGTTTTCTCTCTCCACTTATCACATCTATTATTTCTCTGCCAAGTGGAAGTAATGTGCCTAGAATGAAATGTGTGCAGAGGAAATGAGAGCATCTGATCCATGGCACCATCATATATTCCACGTACTGGGGCCGTATATCCTCCAGAGCAGGGGCGGGCTGACCATTTGGAAACTCTGGCACTGCCCGAGGGCCCAGGGTCAGTATGGGGCCCCATGAGATGCCCCTGGTACCTTTTTCATAGGCTTTTTTGAGTTTGGGCAAGGACACAGGGGCCCCATGATCCCCTATTGCCCAGGGACCCCATGAGTTGTCAGTCCGCCCCTGCTCCAGAGTAATTCCATTGTTCTCTGATGACTCTCCTGGACTGGTATGGAACAAGGAACAACAACTACCCCATCTGATGTATCATAGGGGGTGGGTTGGGTATTATTGGGAATTTGCTCCTAGGCTGTCATTCCCATCCTTCCTTCATTACTTAGTCACTGAGCCAGAAAAAAGATCCATGATAGAAATTCTGACATTGCAGTCTTCACTGGTCCAGACTCTCATTCCAGGTCAGGTAGAAAAGTCAGGCTAAGCATGACAGCCTGGCAATTAGCATTTTTAGGCGGTGGTCACTATGTTCCTATAATAACAGGTACACTTTAATTTACATAATGTTATGATTCTCATGCTGCCCACGTAACGCATATGTATACCACCCAACTGTCCCTGATTTCGAGGGACTGTCCCTCATTTGAAACAAACTCCCTCTGTTCCTCCTTCCCTATCATTTGTCCCTCATTTTGGTCTGGTGTATGTAGTTGTATATAAAATGCACTATTTATTAAAAAGTGTTTCCCAGTGCTAAACCTTTCATCCAGTTTCTAAATGTCTGCATTTGTAAATTTTAAAAACCAATATAAAGGAATAGTAGTGGTAAAAAAAAAAAGCACTTGTGGGTTTAGCAAACATTTTTTTTGTCCAGTTCTCCTTTAACCACTTCCTGTCTGGCCCATATATATAAACCGCCAGACGGTGGCAGTGCAGGGTCGGATGGCCATTTATAATTGGCCCCCCTGTCCCCTGCTTGTGCCCACTCCTGGGAGTGCACAGCACCACGATCCAGTGCCAGCTGTGTCCTCCGGACACAGTGAAACACTGATCGTCGTATGGAACCTCTGTACGAGGTCCCGATCATGTGATCACTGATTGACCAATCAGATATCACTTGCAGAGTAATAAGCATGATGTCACTTCTGACATCATTGCTTACTACGTGTGAAATCTGTGAATGGTCACAGAGGTCACATGGTACAGGGCTATTCACAACAGCCTTGTACCATGTGACAAGCTGTGACCAATCACAGCTCACACAGTAGTTCTTAATGGCTGCAAGAATGCAGCCAGAGAAATAGAAATGATTGCTTTTACAGCCTTTATGGGTGTATAAGCAATCAGTGTAAAAATTAAAAAAAAATCTTCATCACCCCCCACAAGTAGTACAGTGTCAGTATGGTGACACTGTACTGCTAGGGTGACAGTATGTAAAAAAACAAACAAAACCTAAATAATAATAATATAAAAAAATAAAATAAAAATGTAAAAAAAAAAAGTTTAAAAATTATAATTTTTGGTTATAAACTAATTTGGGTTATTTTTTTACTAAAAAGATAATGGAATACATTTTGGCCAAGATTTATGATGAAATATTATTTATTTGCAAAATTTTATAAGAAAAACACTTTTTTACAAAATTTTTGGACTTATTCATTTACAGCAAAAAAAAATAAAAATCCCAGTGGTGAATAAATACCACCAAAATAAAGCTTGATCTGTCTCAAAAAATGCTAAAAAAGTCATATGGGTGCAGTGTTGCATGACCGCGCAATTGTCATTCAAAGTGTGATAGCGCTGAAAGCTGAAAATTGTCCTGGACAGGAAGGGGGTGAAAGTGTCCGGACTGGAAGGGGGTGAAAGTGTCCGGACTGGAAGTGGTTAAGGGGGAGCGTGGCAGGAGGTGTATCCTATGCTTACATACTTTTGTAATAGGTGTCCCTCATTCCCATCTCAGAAAGTTGGGAGGTGTGTGTTAAGTACTGGAGCGCATTGATTTTTGCGTACTTTAGGGCTCATTTACACCTGTGACAGTTTTCAATGCCCTCTGAGATGATATGTCGCCTCATAACTTGTTTTTAGCCTCGAAAGGCCACAGCAGAGCTTGTGGTGTGGCCCCTTTTACTTGAATGGGTCAGGTTTGGCTGCGATATCGCCCTCCAGTTGTGACATCGGGTATTAATTTTGCCACAGACACTAAGTAAGACAAAGCAGCATGTGTACAATCCCCTCTGGCTGTAATGTTATGTTATGGTGGGCGGGTGGGGCGTAAAAAACCACCTTAAGGCTTGGTTCACATCTACAGATGCGACTGAGCGCATGCTCATTTCCGCACATCGGACATAAGACAGTCCATTCATTCTGATTGCCTGACCTGTATATGAGAACTGCGGGAAAGAAGTCCCTGGCCCACTTCCAAAGACCACACAGAACCGCATGGTGCTGTGGCACCTTGTGGTTTTGGCGGTGTGCTCTCTGCCAACGTGCTGGCTAGGTTAGGCCCAAGGCCTAGCAGGAATCTCTACAAAGTTTTATAAAGGAAAGACTAGCTAATGAAGGGGCAGATAGTACCTTCTTCCATCTTGTCCTACCTAACTCATTGGGTGACATTGTGGTTACATGCGAGGATCACCCCTTTGGGTGTGGGGTCTTCTCGACTACGGTTGGCAGTATGACCAGGGTCTGGTTCCTACACATGGGGGGTACCTTTGCTGGAGCGTGAATCCAGACGTTGCAACAAGTCTGAGGTCACCATAGGGGATATTTAACCTTAAGGCCGACCTCCAGCATCAAAGATGAAACGATGCACCATGAACATTACACACGGCTAATTCCCAAGACACTCTCGGGTTCCTGTGCTGATGTACATTCCCAAGTAGCATGCAGTTAGGTGGACCGTGCCGAACACCAACCACAGCCACCTGTCCTTTAGCTGGCGTAACCCCACCGTGCACTTAGCATGGGCTCCAACATGCATTGGACTTAAGTCTTAAGCTTCCGTACCTCTGTGTAGGATGGAGACCTCTGCTAAGCAGTTCCGCTCCGGTTGCTGTTGGACACTGAATGAGGCGTAGGGAGTGCCAAGAACATCTCCTTCGCAGATACAGGCTGAACCACCTGCAACAGGTACACGCTGTAGATGGGCTGCTGGCTGACTTATAACCTTCCATTGCAACTATTCATACCCTTAGTGCCAATGACCCAAGTAGTAGACCAGGTATAACACAAGTGCCTTTTACTTGCATTGCACCCCTTTCAAGAACTTCAGGCCAGGCAAATGCAAAGTTTCAAAGCTCTGCTTGAATAATAAGGCATAGTAAGAATTACAGGATAACAGTTTAACAATAAGTGTAGTCTTTCCCTGACATCCCCAATCCCTAGCTACAGGCTTGTGTACTGCCCCGGCATACCTGTTTAGGAAAGAGTCCATGGCTGACATCCTCTGGGTGGATTGCAAGCCCCTGCAATCCTCCTTTGTGTGGAAGGCTCAAGGACACAGGTTTTAGCAGCTTTGCCAGAATCAGGAACAGAATCCCTCTCCCGCACCTTGCTGGCCATGTCTTTCCTTCCCCTTCAGCAGGCTGTGTGTTGGGGCACTTCAGGTCTCAGCAGCCCCAGGCATGTTGGTAGGCTCCTCAGACAGGCAATCTCCAGTGAGGACAGTCAGGATAGAGATAGTAGCTGAAGGCAGAGAGGGACAGGTGGTTGCTGGAGGATAGGGTTATATCTTCAGCTTGTCAGCCTTTCTTTCCCCCCATGCGGCTGGGGCTCTGTCTGGCCAACGCTCCCTCCTGGTTTTCTATGCACAGGGAGGGGCAGAGCCCAGCAGCAGCCCCCAAATCTGAGACCAAGATCCTGGAAAGAAGTTAACCCTTTCCCTCCCTGCTTACAAGCCGATGTGTAAGGGGGGTGCCATTTAAATTGAATGGCACCAGCACACGTCTGCTAAAGGGCAGCACGTTTCTGCATGTCAGGAAAGTGTGCAAATGTATTTGCATCCCTTAAATGCAGTAGTGTGTACCTAGCCCTGGGGGTTCCTTTTAGACTTGCTGTTCAGGGGCAGCAGAACCAGGGCAGTGAATAAGGGGGTACCACTGGTTCTCCTGTACAGGGCCCAGACCAGCAGTGGGTCCTGGTAGCTGGGTGAATTGGATGTGGGTGGAGGGGTGATTGGCGTGGGAGGTGGGGCACTTACTGGAACCTACCCCTGTATGGCTCTCTCTGCAGCAGCTGAAAGCTGGCTCCTCCTCCTCTCCCTGCTGCTGGCTTTCAGCTGCTGCAGAGAGAGCCATACAGGGGATCAATTCCAGTAATTGCCCCCCCTTCCCCCCACTGCACCCATCACCCTCCCTGTGCACCATATGTCAATCCCCCCCCACTGCCCAGGCCTCCATATATGTCTTTACCCACACATTGCTGCTGGTTTCCCTCCTCTCCTTTCCACTGGCAGCTGCAAGCGCACAATAGGATCCTTCAGGATAGAGTGGGGGCAGGGACCAGTAAATAAGTCACATTTACCAGTCCCTTCCTTTCCTGAATGAACACAATGAGTGATTGGTGCATATAACTCACTGTGTTCATTCATAACTGAAGCATAGTAAATTGTGTTTGTTTGGTTTTTTTTGGGGGGGGGCGTCAGGTCAGCTGTATGGGGCCCCCATGGTTTCTAACAGTAGCCCTGAGTAGAACCACACAGTTGAGCCAGGTTTCTATCACTCCCCGTTAGGCTACAAAGGTAGCAGCCAGGGACATACACATTTTGTACCCGCAATGTATTGCTTCAGCTGCTGCAGCAGGAATTGAAGTATAACTAAAGGCAAAACGTTTTCTTTAGTTTTAGATAGAGTGGAGATGGATTAGAACCCCTGCATGGTTTTTTATTGCTGTCTGTGCCCCCTTGTGGGAGATTCATCCTCTCTATTTGTCCTGCTTTCCATTATCATTGAAAATTTTTGAAAAGAAAATACAAATTTTTGGGTTATCCCTAGAAAAGTAATAGAGGGGAAATCTTCCACTGGGAACACTAGTTCTGGTGACCTGGGTGGTTCCCTAGGAATTCCTTTAAAGTGATACTAAAGCTTTTTTTTTTTTCTAAAATGGTTTTCAACAGAGCAGCCCCGATCCTCTTCTTTTCAGGTCACCTCCAGTGCTTCTAGCTCCTCCCCCTCGAGAAGTTCCCCTAGAGAAAGCTGATCGCCCTAGTGGCACCTCTGAATACTCTTCCTCGAGCTGCTGCTCTGTGCGTCCATAAAACACACAGCCGCGGCTCATCCCCACCCCTCGCCCTGTCTTCATTGGCTCACTGGCTGTGATTGACAGCAGCGGGTGCCAATGGGCTCCCGCTGCTGTCTCAGCCAATGAGGAGGAAGAGTCCCCAGACAGCAGAGGCTGTCGAGAATGTCACTGGAGGGGTCTCAGGTAAGGATTTGGGGAGAGGGGACACTGAAGGTTTTTTGTCCTTCATGCATAGAAGAGCCATACAGAGGCAAAAACCTTAAGCCTTTACAACCACTTTAATTTGCAAGGATTTTTTCTCACTTCCTGTTTGGCAATGGGACAGGAAGGGAAGGTAAATGTCTGCAATAGTACACAGATGGTGAAAAAAAATCTGACAGGTTATAACCCTCCCTTACTCTATTTTGCAGACACTACCCCTACTATACTACTACTACGCTGAACACAATCCTTTCAAGTGAATGGGAAAAGAACTAAGATCTACCTGTGCTCAGACCCCAATAGCTCATACATACTGTATATAACCCATCGGTTGCTAAAGAGGTGTGAACAAGTCACCACTAGAGGGAAGAACCCTCTACACACTGCTATATACCCTTTCTAGCAAAGTTTGCACAAAAACAGGGATTTTTAGTTCACTATCCCAATTTCAAAACAGTTGGATCGCTGTGTAAAATCTACATAAAAACAGAAAGCGATGATTTTTCAAATGCCGAGCAGAGTAGGGACTGGCCAGAGAGGGACTTTGATGCAGTTAGCCAGCATAAATATGTATTTCGATGTGCAACTCCAATTCCAAAACAGTTGGTACGCCGTGTAAAATCTACACAAAAACAGAATGCAATGATTTGCAAATCTCATAAACCCAAATTTTATTCACAATAGAAGATAGAAAACATCAAATGTTTAAAGTGAGAAGATGGACCATTTTAATAAAAAAAAATCAGGTAATTATGAAATTTGGCAGCAACACGTCTCAAAAAAGTTGGGACAGGGCAAAAAAACAGCTGGTAAAGTAAGTGGTACCAACAAGAAAGAGCTGGAAGAACATTTTTGCAAATAATTATGTTAATTGTGAAAATAAAAGTAAAAACCGGAGCTACAGTCAGGTCCATAAATATTGGGACATCGACACAATTATAACATTTTTGGCTCTTTACACCACCACAATGGATTTGAAATGAAACGAGCAAGATGTGCTTTAACTAAAGACTGTCAGCTTTAATTTGAGGGTATTTACATCCAAATCAGGTGAACGGTGTAGGAAGTACAACGGTTTGCATATGTGCCTCCCACTTTTTAAGGGACCAAAAGTAATGGGACAGAATAATAATCATAAATCAAACTTTCACTTTTTAATACTTGGTTGCAAATCCTTTGCAGTCAATTACAGTCTGAAGTATGGAATGCATAGACATCACCAGCCGCTGGGTTTCATCCCTGGTGATGCTCTGTCAGGCCTCTACTGCAACTGTCTTCAGTTCCTGCATGTTCTTGGGGCATTTTCCCTTCAGTTTTGTCTTCAGCAAGTGAAATGCATGCTCAATCGGATTCAGGTCAGGTGACTGACTTGGCCATTGCATAACATTCCACTTCTTTCCCTTAAAAAACTCTTTGGTTGCTTTTGCAGTCTGCTTTGGGTCATTGTCCATCTGCACTGTGAAGCGTCCAATGAGTTGTGAAGCATTTGGCTGAATATGAGCAGATAATATTCCCAAAACACTTCAGAATTCATCCTGCTGCTTTTGTCAGCAGTCACATCATCAATAAATACAAGAGAACCAGTTCCACTGGCAGCCATACATGCCCACGCCATGACACTACCACCACCATGCTTCACTGATGAGGTGGTATGCTTAGGATCATGAGCAGTTCCTTTCCTTCTCCATACTCTTCTCTTCCCATCACTCTGGTACAAGTTGATGTTGGTCTCATCTGTCCAAAGGATGTTGTTCCAGAACTGTGAAGGCTTTTTTAGATGTCGTTTGGCAAACTCTAATCTGGCCTTCCTGTTTTTGAGGCTCACCAATGGTTTACATCTTGTGGTGAACCCTCTGTATTCACTCTGGTGAAGTCTTCTCTTGATTGGTGACTTTGACACACATACACCTACCTCCTGGAGAGTGTTCTTGATCTGGCCAACTGTTGTGAAGGGTGTTTTCTTCACCAGGGAAAGAATTCTTCGGTCATCCACCACAGTTGTTTTCCGTGGTCTTCCGGGTCTTTTGGTGTTGCTGAGCTCACCGGTGCATTCCTTCTTTTTAAGAATGTTCCAAACAGTTGTTTTGGCCACGCCTAATGTTTTTGCTATCTCTCTGATGGGTTTGTTTTGTTTTTTCAGCCTAATGATGGCGTGCTTCACTGATAGTGACAGCTCTTTGGATCTCATCTTGAGAGTTGACAGCAACAGATTCCAAATGCAAACAGCACACTTGAAATGAACTCTGGACCTTTTATCTGCTCATTGTAATTGGGATAATGAGGGAATAACACACACCTGGCCATGGAATAGCTGAGAAGCCAATTGTCCCATTACTTTTGGTCCCTTAAAAAGTGGGAGGCACATATGCAAACTGTTGTAATTCCTACACCGTTCACCTGATTTGGATGTAAATACCCTCAAATTAAAGCGGACAGTCTACAGTTAAAGTACATCTTGTTTGTTTCATTTCAAATCCATTGTGGTGGTGTATAGAGCCAAAAATGTTAGAATTGTGTCGATGTCCCAATATTTATGGACCTGACTGTATACCCAACATATAATGTGAGCTAATATATACAGTATGTATATATGTGTGTGTGTATATATTTATATATATATATATATATATATATATATATATGAATGAAATCTTATTGCAATGCTCGCCAACATTGGGCTGCCGGCCTGAAAGTGGGGGGGGGGGGGGGGTTGATGCCAACCCTAGTGACACCACTGACAGTTGCTAAGTGGCCAGTTATGGATGACAGACTGCTGTAAATCTTTATAAAGTCAATGATGGATTAATAAAAAAAATCAATGATTGTCTGTCAATAGCAGCCAGTGTTCACTGGCAATTGTGCCATAGGCTGTACTGTAAACACAACAGAGGTTATGGGAGCCTGAATAGACCCATCGGCATTCCTGGGAACATGATGGCTTTTGGCTGGACATGACGGCTTTTCAAGTGGTTTAACAGTTCATCTCTGGCCTGTCCTGGTTTACTTTCTAATCTCTGGCCTGTCCTGGTTTTACTGGCTCACTGATGGCCTGTCCTGGTTTATTTGTTCGCCTCCGGCCTGTCCTGGTGTTCTAGCTCATCTCCGGCCTGTCCTGGTTCACTGGCTCACTGACAACCTGCCCCAATTTACTGGCTCACAGATGGCCTATCCTGGTTTACGGGCTTGCTGAGACACATCCCGGAAAAGTGAGAACCAAATGGGCAGATGGAGCAGCCAATCAGGGATGAAGCTGGGAGAGCAGTAGAGAGTAAAATGGGAGTGTTGCACTGATACTTTTTTTTGTTGCCTTTCTTCATGACCTTCTACTTATAGTGGAGGCTGGGTGGCAATTCCCATTGTAACTCAGAGACATATCCCAGAAGAGTGGGAACCAAAGGGGTGAAGGGAGCAGCCAATCAGGGATGAAGCAATAAAGAATGACAGGTGAGTGCTGCAATGTCACCTTTTCCATTCCTTTTCTTATTCTCCTCTGGTTGTGGTGGAGGATGGTTGGCAATTCCTTCCTTAGGCATTGTTACCCAGAGACATATTCCTGGAGAGTGGGAACACTTGGGAGGTCAGGCACTGATGTTGGACAAGAAGGCCTGGCTTGCAGTCTGTACTGTAATTCATCCCAAAGGTGTTCTATGGGGTTGAGGTCAGGACTCTGTGCAGGACAGTCAAGTTCCTCCACCCCAAACTGGCTCCTCCATGTCTTTATGGACTTTGCTTTGTGCACTGGTGCGCAGTTATGTTGGAACAGGAAGGGGCCATCCCCAAACTCTTCCCAAAAAATTGGGAGCATGAAATTGTCCAAAATGTCTTAGTGTGCTGACGCCTTAAGAGTTCCCTTCACTGGAACTAGAGGGCCAAGCCCAACCCCTGAAAAACAACCCCACACCATAATCCCCCCTCCACCAAACATTACACTTGGCACAATGTAGTCAGGAAAGTACCTTTCTCCTGGCAATCATCAAACCCAGACACGTTCATCGGAATGGCAGACAGAGAAGCCTGATTGGTAACTCCACAGAACACATCTCCACTGCTCTAGAGTCCAGTGGCGGCGTGCTTTACACCCCTGCATCCTATACTTCACATTGCACTTGGTGATGTAAGGCTTGGATGCAGCTGCTCGGCCATGGAAACCCATTCCATGAAGCTCTCTACGCACTGTTGTGCTAGTCTGAAGGCCACACCAAGTTTGGAGGTCTTTAGCTATTGATTTTATACACCTGTGGCCATGGAGGTGATTGGAACACCTGAATCCAATGATTTTGAGGGGTTTCCCAGTACTTTTTGCAATATAGTATATATCTCCTTTATCTTTTTTTCTTCATCGCCTCCGTAAATCTCTGACTTCGCCACTTCAGAAAGTTCTCAGACAACTGAAAAGACGCAAAGAAGTTGGCACATGGCAGTGATCGGGTCTGGATTGGGTGAGTCCAGGTGAATGAGTTTTGTAAATGCGGTGGAAAAGTATCTATTATTAGGAAAGTAATCAGCATCACCATGTATCCATTTCTCAGAAATGCCTCTCTGGGTTCCCTGGCTGTCCGCAGCTCTCCGCCCATCCTCCCCTCCCCCGTACTCGGCAGTGCTATACAAAGAACATTTGCTCAGTTATAGCGTCATTAATCAAGCTCGGCGAGTCTGGAAATTGGGATTATCAAACCGTAGGAAAGAGGCGCGGGCACAGTGCCCACAGGCGGGGACAGAGAGTCATTTATTAAACTGCCGCTGTACTGCAAAGCCTCTCCAGTGGAGATGTGGATACTATCTGCGCTCGTCTCCGCAAATACCCGGAATAATGAGCTTTCATGGCGGCTGGAAGGTTCTGGCATAAGACATATTGTTATCACCCCCCTTCCCCTGCCCCACCATCATACGTTCGTCTTTACAGAAAATACACACTTTTCATAGATATTTACACTCATTTAACCCTTTTGCTGCTGCTGATGTATCTATTACGGCGTGTAAAGACACTCCTGGCTGCTATACAGTTGCAAGAAAAAGTATGTGAACCCCTTGGGATTACGTGGAGTTTTGCATGAATTGGGCATAAAATGTGCTCTGAACATCATCTAAGTCACAACAATAGAAGAACACAGTTTGCTGAACATAATACTACACAAACATTAGATGTTGCCATGGTTTAATTGCACATAACATGTAAACATTCACAGTTCAGGGAGGAAAAAGTATGTGAGGCCCTAGCTTAATGACTTCTCCCAGAGCTAATTGGAGCCAGGAGTGAGCCAACCTTGACTCCAATCAATGTGATTATATTGGATGTGTTGCTGACAGCTGTCCTGCCCTTATAAAACACACACCTGTTTTGGGTTTACTGGTTTCAAGAAGCACTGTCTGATGTGAACCATGCCTTGCAGAAAAGAGCTCTCAGAAGACCTACGATCAAGAATTGTTGACTTGCATGAAGCTGGAAAAGGTTACAAAAGTATCTCCAAAAGCCTTGATGTTCATGTGTCCACGGTAAGACAGACTGTCTACAAATGGAGAAAGTTTAGCACTGTTGCTACTCTCCCTAGGCGCGGTCGTCCTGTAAAAATGACTGCAAGAGCACAGCGCAGAATGCTGCATGAGGTAAAGAAGAATCCCAGAGTGTCAGCTAAAGACCTACAGAAATCTCTGGCACATGCTAACATTTTTGTTGACACATCTACAATAAGGAAAACATTAAACAAGAATGGAGTACATGGGAGGACACCACGGAGGAAGCCATTGCTGTCCAAAAAGAATATTGCAGCACGTTTGAAGTTTGCAAAAGAGCACCTGGACGTTCCACAGCACTACTGGCAAAATATACTGTGGACAGATGAAACCAAGATTGAGTTGTTTGGGAAGAACACACAACACTATGTGTGGAGAAAAAAAGGCACAGCACACCAACATCAAAACCTCATCCCCACTGTAAAACATGGCGGAGGGAGCATCATGGTTTGGGGCTGCTTTGCTGCCTCAGGGCCTGGACGGATTGTTGTCATTGATGGGAAAATGAATTCCAGAGTTTATCAAGACATTTTGCAGAAAAACGTACGACCATCTGTCCGCCAACTGAAGCTCCGCAGAGGATGGGTGATGCAACAGGACAATGACCCAAAGCATACAAGTAATTCAACAAAACAATGGCTGCAACAGCACAGAATACGCCTTCTGGAGTGGCCAAGTCAGAGTCCTGACCTCAACCCGATTGAAATGCTGTGGCATGACCTTAAGAGAGCGATTCACACCAGACATCCCAAGAATATTGCTACACTGAAACAGTTTTGTGAAGAGGAGTGGTCCAAAGTGACTCCAGATCGTTGTGCAGGTCTGATCTGCAACTACAGGAAACGTTTGGTTGAGGTTATTGCTGCCAAAGGAGGGTCAACCAGGTACTAAGTACAAAGGTTCACATACTTTTTCTTCCCTGCACTGTGAATGTTTACATGTTATGTGCAATTAAACCATGGCAACATCTAATGTTTGTGTAGTATTATGTTCAGCAGACTGTGTTCTTCTATTGTTGTGACTTTGATGACGTTCAGAACACATTTTAATGAACACAAACTCCACGTAATCCCAAGGGGTTCACATACTTTTTCTTGCAACTGTATATCATGTCTGAGAGTTTGTTCACCTTTTGGTCACCAGTGCCAAATTTCTTGCCATGCCACGTGTTCTGGACCCACCTGTCCCTCCTGGCTGCCCGGAACTTCCATTGTGAGAGGAGGAGGAATATTCATTGACTGATCTCCCTTGGTTAGTATGAACAAGCTCACTTATCCCTCCTGGGTGCACGGGACCACCATGGTGGAAGGTGGAGGAACATTCGTTCATTGATCTCCCCTGAGTATTATGAACAGGCTCACCTGTCCCTCCTTGGTGCCTGGGACCTCCATTGTGGGAGGTGGAGGAACGTTCATTGACTGATCTCCCCTGAGTAGTATGAACAGGCTCACCTGTCCCTCCTGGGTGCGCTGGACCACCATGGTGGGAAGTGGAGGAACATTCGTTCATTGATCTCCCCTGAGTAGCATGAACAGGCTCACCTGTCCCTCCTCAATGCCTGGGACCTCCATTGTGGGAGGTGGAGGAACGTTCATTGACTGATCTCCCCTGAGTAGTATGACAAGGCTCACCTGTCCCTCCTGGGTGCCCAGGACCAACATGGTGGGAGGTGGAGGAACATTAATTGACTGATCTCCCCTGAGAAGTGTGAACAAGCTCACCCGTCTCTCCTGGGTGCCCAGGACCAACATGGTGGGAGGTGGAGGAACATTAATTGACTGATCTCCCCTGAGAAGTGTGAACAAGCTCACCCGTCTCTCCTGGGTGCCCAGGTCCTCCTTTGTGGGAGGTGGAGGAACGTTCATTGAATGATTTCCTCTGAGTAGTATAAACAAGCTCACCCGTCCCTCCTGGGTGCCCAGGACCTCCTTTGTGGGAGGTGGAGGAACGTTCATTGAATGATCTCCCCTGAGTAGTATAAACAAGCTCACCCGTCCCTCCTGGGTGCCCAGGACCTCCTTTGTGGGAGATGGAGGAACATTTGTTGACTGATCTCCCCTGGGTAGTATGAACAGGCTCACCTGTCCCTCCTGGGTGCCCAGAACCTCCATGGTGGCAAGTGGAGGAGTGTTCATTCACTGATCTCCCCTGAGTAGTGTGAACCTAGAACGCTCAACTCTGAAAACTTCCAGATATAGAACTATCAATCTCCAGCAGAGAGTGCAGAGGCGCCATTCGGGGTCCAACAAAAAGAAGAAAAAAATGTTTAAAAATATTGATAAAATAAGCCCCCACCCCATGAACCAGCTTATACAAGCGCAAGCATGCGTCAGGTGCACGAATATAGGTAAATACCAATTGCGCCACACATATGAGGTATAGCTGCACTTACCAGAGTCAAGGCAATAACTGTATGCCCATCATTTACTCTTCATTTATGTAAAGGCATTTTAGGGCTTTTTCATATGTGTGGCAGGGACTGCTGCTGCTCTGAAAAGCGATCCACACTCGGTGTTTGCTAGGTGGTGAAGTAGTGTTGTATTCCTTTGGACTCCACACCAGTATACTGCAACCACATAAATTGCATGCTGAATTGCAGGATTTTACCGCACCCCCAACTGCTAATGTGAATGACCCCTAAACTTAAAGCATCGCCTACAAACACTTTGGGGTGCTGTTGTTTTTGGCATATGGTTTGGCATATTTGGTAACTAGTTACTCGATGCAACCTGATCTTTTATATTTTACAAAAAAAAAAAAATGGGTATGAAATGGCTTTATGTACACTAAAATTAATGTGAACTTTTTTTTACTGTATTTTATACTGAAAATATAGGTTTGAAATACAGTAGTGCGACTATCATGTGACACCATTTTGTTCTACAGAGCCTCTGCTTTTGGGGGTTTAACATACTTTCAGCAAAAAAAAAAAAGTTCTGGCAGTGAAAGGGTTACAAAAAATTAAATAATTTTGTATTTTTATGACCCATTCAAACCTGAGCTTTTCTTGAATGTGCGCAAAATCGCATGCATTTACGATGCCCCCAAAAACCACGTGTCGTGCATGCGGTGCCAATAACCGTTAATGGCATCCAAGCAGCAATCAGATACACTTTTTTTCTCTCGGAAAAATGGGCAACAAACACATGTAACTGTTGAAAAATGAATGAACTGCGCTATGCATGCAGCGCAACAACACACACAAAAAAGTGCATACATATGCAGATGAACGTTGTCTGCTGTCACACATCATAGTGTGAATGGGGCCTTGCTGAGCATGATAGTAATATCATAATGATGTAATATAACATAAAAATATATAATATATTACATACTATATTGCTCAAAGTATTGGTCCCGCCCTCCAAATCATGTGATTCAGGTGTTCCAATCCCCTCCATGGACACAGATGTATACAATCAAGCCCCTAGGCATGCAGACTGCTTCTACAAACATTGGTGAAAGAATGGGTCGCTCTCAGGAGCTCAGTGACTCCAAGCGTGGTCCCGTGATAGGTGGTCACCTGTGCAATAAGTCCATCCGTGACATTTCCTGGCTACTAAATATTCCACGCTCAACTGTTAGTGGGATTATAACAAAGTGGAAGCAACTGGGAACAACAGCAACTCAGCCTCCAAGTGGTAGGCCACGTCACATGACAGAGCGGGGTCAGCGCATGCTGAAGCGCACAGTGCGCAGAAGTCTCCAACAGTCTGCCAACTGTCTGCAGAGTCAATAGCTAAAGACCTCCAAGCTTGCTGTGGCCTTCAGATTAGTGTAACAGCAGTGCGTAGAGAGCTTCATGGAATGGGTTTCCATGGCCGAGCAGCTGCATCCAAGCCTTACATCACCAAGTACAATGCAAAGCGTCTGGTGCAGTGGTGTAAAGCACGCCGCCACTGGACTCTAGAGCAGTGGAGACGTGTTCTCTGGAGTAAATACAAGAAAAAAAAACTCAGCGCCCAGGACCTCCTTCCCAACACACTTATCCACGTGAAATGCTGCTGTACACAGGTATAAAACCACAAAACAATTTTTCAACTCAAAACACACAAAACAATCTGTAAAATACCCAACCTATAAATAATATTAATACAGATATTACAATTTTTATATAAGTGTCAAAAACAAAATAATTTGTGACACATACAAAAACAAAAAAAGTCCAGTGACATGTCCAAAAAAACATCCCGTGATAAAAAAAAAACAAACTTTTGTTTTCATAAAATTCTTCAGTGCCAATAATAATCCTTCCACCATCCACCAGTGCAAAACCAACATGAACCGCACTCACCAGATGTTTGGTGAGTATAACGCCTTTCAAGATTATTAAGGGCTCCTGGACCCCCTTTAAACCTCCAAATATTGCCTCCTCTAGGACATAGAAACCTCCTCCGATTACTCCCCTCACCAACTCCACCAAAATTCAGGAAGAAGAAAAAACCAATAGCGTGATACCGTTATAACTTTCAATCTTAGTAAGCTTTAAACCAGACCACTCACATTTTAAAAGGTATTAACCAGCATTTTATTGATGTATAAAACGATTTTCCACAGATCCTGTAATAAGACCCCACAGCTAGGTAACACAGCAGGATGACAGACCTCAGAAGCAGCCTCCTCCACTAGGCAAGATGGCCCCGTGGAATGCACCGCTCGGCGTGCGTTCCACTCACCGGAAATGACGTTGGACGCCGGGACGGCCAGCCGGAAATACGTCAACGCGTTTCGTCCCACCCACAGGGCGTTCTCAAGTGTTCTCTGGAGTGACCAATCACGCTTCTCTGGCAATCCAATGGAGGTGCCTGGGTTTGGCGTTTGCCAGATACTTGCCTGACTGCATTGTGCCAAGTGTAAAGTTGGGTGGAGGGGGGATTATGGTTTGGGGTTGTTTTTCAGGGGTTGGGCTTGACCCTTTAATTTCAGTAAAGGGAACACTTAAGCCATCAGTATACCAAGACATTTTGGACAATTTCATGCTCCCAACTTTGTGGGAAGAGTTTGGGGATGGCCCCTTCCTGTTCCAACATGACTGCGCCCCAGTGTGCAAAGCAAGGTCCATAAAGACATGGAGGAGCCAGTTTGGGGTGGAGGAACTTGACTGGCCTGCACAGAGTCCTGACCTCAACCCCATAGAACACCTTTGGGATGAATTAGAGCGGAGACTGCGAGCCAGGCCTCCCCCCCGACATCAGTGCCTGACCTGACAAATGTGTTTCTGGAAGAATGGTCCAACCTTCCCATAGACACCCTCCTAAACCTTGTGGACGGCCTTCCCAGAAGAGTTTAAGCTGTTATAGCTGCAAAGGGCGGGGCCAACTCAATATTGAACCCTACGGACTAAGACTGGGGGGCCATTAAAGTTCATGTGCGTGTAAAGGCAGGCCGACCAATACTTTTGGCTATATAGTTTATATCATTATATTACATTATATGATCACAAAGATGCGGCACTAAAATAATTATTAAAGTGAAATATGTGCAGGCGGCAGTAGGCGTAGATGTGAAAGCAAAGTGAATCGTCCAGATATGACGTATAAATAGTGGAAGCAATACTACAATACAAATATAGTCTTGTGACTTTGGTGGTAAATATAAAGTCCAATGAGGCAGTAATCCATTTCCGTGACTAGGCGACTGGAAAATTGGTAATGGGAATGCACTAACCAGAAGCTCAATCTTTATGCGCATTTGTGTAAAAGATATATCCCGTCATAATCATCTGGATGTGGATAGGACCAAAGGCAATCATCTGGCACACGTCAGCATACAAGGTGATTAACGGACCTTATGCACACTCTCCAGGGACATCTCCTCAGATATACATGACCAATGGATAGGGACCCAGAAGGCGTACCACCTTTTGAAGCGTAAGGGCCACAGATAGCTGCCATCACCCTGTTTGGTTGAAAAATATCCCGAAAGTCTTTTAAGGTGGATTTCTACAAACACCTTCTGGGTCCCTATCCATTGGTCATGTATATCTAAGGAGATGTCCCTGGAGAGTGTGCATAAGGTCCGTTATTCAACTTGTATGCTGACGTGTGCCAGATGATTGCCTTTGGTCCTATCCACTATTATGACGGGATATACCTTTTACACAAATGCGCATAAAGATTGCGCTTCTGGTTAGTGCCTTCACATTACCAATTTTCCAGTCGCCTAGTCACGGAAACGGATGACTGCCTCATTGGACTTTATATTTACCACCAAAGTCACATGACTATATTTGTATTGTAGTATTGCTTCCACTATTTATACGTCATATCTGGACGATTCACTTTGCCTTCACATCTACGCCTACTGGCGCCTGCACATATTTCACTTTAATAATTATTTTAGCGCTGCATCTTTGTTATCAGATTTTTAGAGGGTAAAAGGTTTTACCTTGATGCTAGCAGCTTGAAACCCAGCGCTTGTTTTTACATCCCATGTTTTTTATGTCTTATACTACATTATATAACAAATAATCAATAGAGAAAATGGGACTTTCAGGGTGCATAGACATGAATACCACACATTAAAAGATATATAATTTAGTATTTTGGTAAAACACAAGAAAGAAAAAAATACAAAAACATAAAAACTATTTCAATTCTAAGAATACCAACTGAGATTCAAACTTGGTTAGGTAAATGTAGAATACTCCCTACGTGTTTCGCCCTCACGGGCTTCTTCAGGGGAGATATTTTTAGGAAATTTCTACCGCCAAGGCAGTCCTGGATGTGAAAGCTCACAGAGCTAGAAGAAAATGACCTACAAAATCTTAATTGGCCTACACGTCCAAAACAGTTGTAGAGGATATCATGGGCATCAGATATCATCTGCTAAATGCTTTAGGATATATAGGTATAACCTAACAAAGATCTATTTGACCTATACGTTCACAACCATAAGAAAGGAAACAATGGACATCAAACATCCATCTGTTAAATATTGCAATTCAAGTAGCAAGGAAAAGGTAGGGATGGAACAGAAAGATTCTGCTAATCACCAGTGCACACTGAGTATCTTGGAGGCTGTATTGGATCTGAACGGAGCTAATATCGTCTGGACTTTTGTCCTTTGCTGATATCTGGTGGTGGAATTGAAAATTGATCCTCAATTAAAATCCTTTTTCCCTACATTTTCCTTGCTACTTGAATTGCAATATTTAACAGATGGATATTTGATGTCCATTGTTTCCTTTCTTATGGTTGTGAACGTATAGGTCAAATAGATCTTTGTTAGGTTATACCTATATATCCTAAAGCATTTAACAGATGATATCTGATGCCCATTATATCCTCTACAACTGTTTTGGACGTGTAGGCCAATTGAGATTTTTTTAGGTCATTTTCTTCTAGCTCTGTGAGCTTTCACATCCAGGACTGCTTTGGCGGTAGAAATTTCCTCAAAAAATCTCCCCTGAAGAAGCCCGTGAGGGCGAAACATGTAGGGAGCATTCTACATTTACCTAACCAAGTTTGAATCTCAGTTGGTATTCTTAGAATTGAAATTGTTTTTATGTTTTTTTATTTTTTCCTTTCTTGTGTTTTACCAAAATAAAAATTATATAACTTTTAATGTGTGGTATTCATGTCTATGCACCCTGAAAGTCCCATTTTCTCTATTGATTATTTGCAATTTTAAGGGATGCGGTGCAATAATCATATCTGGTCACTCGCTCGCCACTTCACTGTTACATTATATAATAGCCATATAATCTAGATGTATACGAGTATGACATAATAACATTGTATTCTATACAATGCAGAAATCTTTGATGCAACTTCCACATTTTTCACATACTAGCTGTACCGTAGTTCCATTATCAGATGTGCAGATTTGTAGATCAGTCACCCGAAGTAGTCAAAGATGCCAAAGTGATCAGTCAATCCAAGCTAAAGGCAACTGAATTTATACACAAATAGCAATACTTAATATTGGCCACGCGCTTCACCTCCACAAGGTTGCTATTGGTCAGTAAGGCCATAGACCTCATTTAAAGGGCAGAGCCAACTTATGCAAGAACGTTGCATGGAATTTTTAGAACTATTGATCACTTTGACATGCCGTTTTCACTGAAGGTGACCACTGCCTGGGTGTTGTTTTCATGCCGAGTTTGGATTTGCTTCTCTCAGCTTGCCCTGACTGATTCCTGAATTCTCTAGTATTGCCGATGACACCGTGCTCCTGCAGGAATAACCCAATTATCTTCTAATCCGACATTAATGTGTCTGAGCCGAGGATTGCTCTATATTCATTACTGAGATGGATTTAACATGATAAGACTTTATCCTCCAATTATCCCGGATTTCCATCAAAGTGTCTGTAATGTAAGGCCGAGATCTGACCCACAACCCTTAAAACTGAACTCCAGTCTTACTTTTTGTAGCCAGTCCTCTCCTGTGTTGAAACTGATAATTCTCCATTCCCTGCAGACTTGCATCTCCACAAGAAAACTATTTGAAGCCCTTCATTTCCTGTCTGAACAACTTCAATCATTATCAATCCCTTTTCCTGGTCCGTACTACCATTGCCCCCCTCCTCTCACAAGCTATGAGCTTTCTCAGCCATCAATCTTTTTGATCCTGAGCATTACATGAAACAAAACAACCTGGTGTCTCTTTAATCGTACCCTCCAACTGTCCTGAATTATGCGGGACTGTCACAGGAATTTGAACACAATCCCGGCATCCTGCAGTTTGGGACGATGAACACTTCTTCCAGCGCTCAGCTCCTGCTCTGTGCAGAAACTGGGGGCAGAGGGATCTCCTGTCAACAGATTCTGCGTAGTCCTGGTATGAGCACCAACTGTACCCCGTCAGCCCTCACTGACCACCAACATACCTCTTCGAACACCAGTGAGCCTCTACCAATGTACACTATCAGCCCCCACCAACCCCCATAGTACACCTATACCTCCAGCCCCCGAAAACCACTAATGTACCTTATCAGCCCATACTGACCACTAGTGTACCTCATCAGCCTCCACTGTCCATCATAATACCCTTCCAGTCCCCACTGACCACCAATGTGCCCCATTAGCCCCCACCAACCACCACTGTACCCCATCACCCCCAATTTTTTTTTCATTAAAAGTCTTGCAAACAATAAACATAAAATAATATACAGAATATACAAAAATAATTATATACATATTTACACAAAAACTAATAAATATAGCAAAATCTGCTGTCAGACAAAAGCAAACCTCTCAGAAATGAACATGTCTTTACCGACGGGAAATAAATCTTACTAAGACTCACATCACAATATCAGACATCGAACCTGAGAGGTCCAGAAACAATCCCACACCCATTATGCATGCAGCCCTTCCTAAAAAAGAAGATCTTAACCAACAAAAACTAAGGGAGTGAAAAGAACAGCACAAGAAAAGAGCCCCTCACCCAGAGATGTACAGTTCACCAAAGACCGGTCATATATTCCTCCACACCCTTATCCAGACCGCCCGAGACTCCCTGCCAGGGTGGATTTGATTTAAATCACTAGTCAGTAAGGCTTGATGTAAATCCTAGTTTTCTACATAAAGACTAATTCTTGCTGGTATAACTTTAATATACAAGTAGATGAAGATTTTTAGAATAACAACTTTTCATATTAGTTTTTTTATCCCCAGTTTAATAGGTTAATCATTCGTATTTGGACAACTTTTCTGTTGTACTTCGGAAGGAGAAAAATAATCATTACCTTAATAATAACAATTTAAATAGATTTATTCAACTGAAACAATAACATTCCAGCATATGTGATTTGCTTAAACATCCATGTTTGTTAACTAATTTGGCTAAACAAAATATAAATATATAGGAAACTTAGACTGTCAGCCCCTCCCCCTCACACTTAGTTTCACTTTCTTCTTGTGCAGATCTATTCCACTCCAAACAATCAGAAAAATATTGTTTCTATTCTATTCACTGAACTTTTTGAAGCTTAGCAGTGAAGGGGTTGATTCTGTATTCATAGGTTTGTAGAAGTTAGGATGAAGGTCTTTTTCTTAACTCTGTTCATGTTATAACATTTTTGCTGTGAAGAAGAGGCATGTGATCTCCGCTGAGTCAAATTCAGTTTTGAGAACTGCAAAAGTAAACCAATCATCTGTGATAATATCTTGTAGGCAGAGAAACTGCCCAATAATCTTACAAGAACCTCTGGAAGAGCCTGACATTGTGAATGGATTCATGGAATTTATTTACCAAAAAAATTATACCTATACAGCCTTTTTCTACATAATTAAAAAACGAATCTTTATTTCATGATGGAATAACCTTTGGATGGTAATATATTTTCCTCAAAAAGCATTTTATTTTTAAAAAATCCGATTTAAATAAAAAAAATCCGATTTTTTTTTTTTAATTTTTTTTTTAAAAATCATTGATTTTTTCCACCCTGGTCTGGGAGCATCTGATGCAACTCTAGTAGATACCGATTGTACAGAATCGTGATTGGATGGTGAATCTTCTCTCTGCTGAGCAGGGGGAGAAATGTAATTATTACTCTTTTCAGCAACATTAACCCTTTCAGCACCACCAACACATCCATTGCTTTACAGTATCACCAGTCATATTATTTGCTGACACATTCATAGATTTCACAGCAATGTCAGCACTCACTGCTGCAACTATAGAAACTTCAGCTCCAGCTGTCATCTCTTCCTCCAGGACAGAACTTTCAGCCCAGGAATGTACAGGCTGTACAGACATACCAACAAGTGAAACATCCATGGCTGTTTGCTCTCCACATACTCCGCATGGCGCAGTGTGCTGCTCCCCTCCCCCATTAGCAGCAATTAGCTCTGGAACACATGCAGATTCATCTGCAGCAGACTCTGCAGGTGGCAGCCATCTTGCCTGTAGAGGGACTACTGGTCTCAGCAGGAACAGCAGCAATAACATCCATCTCTGGGGTGTTTGATGCAGGTCCATCCACATTCCCCTGATGGTCTGGAGACATCTCTGTGAGGGGTTTTCCCTCCATGTCTGCAGAGGGTTCCTCCACAGTAGAAACTTCCACAGCAGGTTCCTCCTTTGCATCAGCAGTACTCACCACAGCCAGTGGGGCAGACAGGTTGGAAGGCAGCTTGGTGTACTGGGACAGTACTGGTTTGCTGGTCTGTACCTCCACTGTCCATCCTCAGGGACTTCTGAAGGGTCATCAGAGAATGCCAACCTGTCTGCCCTCAGGGGTGACTCCATCTGCTGGATGAAGGTCAGGGTGCCATGTTCACTCTCAACCCCCTGGCTGGTTGCCGCTGGCAGTTCCACAGCCTTACATGGGGGGAGAGATGCTGAGGCAGATGGAGCCGGGTCATCCATTACCCAAGGCTGCTGATCCACAGAACTCGTTGATGTTTGGCTGGCAAATATCCTCTTATTTTCAAATTTTTCTGCATATTCTCCACTTCTGGCTTTCAAATATTTCCAACACTAAACATTGTTTCTTTACTTTTTTCTCCATATGCTGTAGCTCTGGCTTCATGCCCAATCTGTTCTTACGCCAGGCCTGGCAGTATTTGGCTCCGAAGGATTTGTGCTCAGCTTTTAAAACTTTAAGTTTTTCCTCGGCTCTCTCAATAGCCAAGAACTGATCTATAATCTTCTGTCTGAAGACATCCACATCCTCACCAGGGCCTGAACCCACAGTCAGGTCCTCCACCTCCTCCTCACTAGGCCCTGTGTCCTCAGGGGGATCCCTCCCAGGGCCTCCCCCTGGATCAGGCATGGTTCCTGAGCCAAGATAGCAGGCAAGGCCCAGGCTTGAAAACGCTGGCTCTCAGTGAGAGCTCCTTCAGTGTGTCCTCCTCCTTCTCCCACTGACCTCCAATGTACCCCATCAGGCCCCACTGGCCACCAGTATACCCTATCAGCCCCCACCGACTACTATAGTACCCCTCCAGTCTCCACTGACCACTATTGTACCCCCTCTATCCCCACTGACCACTATTGTACCCCCCACCCCCACTGACCCCCATTGTATCCTTCCAGCCCCCACTGACCACCAGTGTACCCCCTAAGTCCATACTTACCACCAATGTACTCATCACTCCCACTGACCACCAATGTACCCCATCATCCTCCACGGACCAGCAGTGTACCCCTTCAGCCCCCACTGACCACTAATGTATCCCCATCAGACCCCACTAACCACCAGTGTACCCTATCAGTTTCCACTGACCATCAGTTTACCCCTTCAGCCCCCACTGACCACGAATGCTAAATGGTTGGCACTTCCGTCTGGCAGTATAAGGGTCGTTAGTTGGAATCCCAACCATGAAACCACCTGCCTGCAGTTTGCATGTTCTCCCTGTGCCTGCGTGGGTTTCCTCCGGGTACTCCAGCTTCCTCCCACACTCCAAAATCATGCTGGTAGGATAATTGGCTCCTGTCTAAATTGTCCCTAGTATGTGTATGTATGAATGTGAGTTAGGGACCTTAGATTGTACACCCCTTGAGGGTTAGGGACTGATGTGAATGTACAATATATATGTAAAGTGCTGCGTAAATTGACAGCGATATAGAAGTACCTGTAATAAATAAAGAAAATAAATGATGTACCCTTATCTGACCCCACTAACCACCAGTGTACCCCTTCAGCCCCCACTGACTGCTAATGTATCCCCATCAGTCCCCACTAACCACCAGCGTACCCCATCAGTTCCCACTGATAACTCTTGTAGCCCATCAGCCCCCACTGACCACCAGTGTACTCCTCCAGCCCCCACTGACCACTATTGTGCCTTCTCCATCCCTCCGTGACCACTATTGTACCCTCTCCACCTCAACTGACCACCAGTCTACCCTTCCAGCCCCCACTGACCACCAGTGTACCCCCTCAGTCCATACTTACCATCAATGTACTCATCACCCCCAACTGATCACCAGTTTATCCCTTCAGCCCCCACTGACCACTAATGTACCCTCATCATCCTACACTGACCACAAGTGTACCCCTTCAGCCCCCACTGACCACTAATGTAGCCCCATCAGATCCCACTACCCACCAGTGTACCCCATCAGTTCCTACTGACAACTCTTAAAGCCCATAAGCCCCCCAATGACCATCAGTGTACTTCTCTAGCCTCCAATGACCACCAATGTATCCCTCTGGTCCCTGTAATATGGCTACAGTAAAAATGCTAAATACATAAGAATAAAAAATGTATTCAAGTTTTGTTTTTTTTGTGCTGGCGCTGTGGTCTGGGCAACTCTGTGATACAACATGTTTCCGAGGTATAGAAGTCACATGCAGTTCTTTCCTCTCAGCTACATCTGTGTATTTTCTAGGAAGGGGGATCTCTAGAGCGCAGCAGGATCAATATACTGACCCCCGTCATCCTCCATGTTCTATATCATCTTTTGAAGACCCCCGCCTCTCTGTGTGTTCCTTGGAAAGCAGTCGGTGGCGGGTCACTGTATACTGACTCTATACGGCTGCTGGGAAACGAGGAAAATCGGCTGAGAATTCCTAATATTCGGATAATATTGGACAGAATTCACAAATTGTGTTAGAAGATTATTATTATTATATTTTGCTCAACATTTTACAATATAACAGGAGACAATACAGCTACAATACAGTTCAATACAAGAGGGTTAGGAGGGCCCTGGTCCTGGGAGCTTACAATCTAAGAAGGAGGATAGGATAACATAGATAATGAGACTGGAGGCGATATTTGGTGTGTAGTTCATAGGTTTCCATGTTCCACTTATAGGAGCGGGGGGATCCTGGGAACACAAGGGACAAACATCCTCCCACTCCAGCCCCACATGAATTTCCCATTCTGGGCTTTCCTGTTTGGGCTATCTGTCTGTCTATCTATCTCATATTATTGAGCAGGGTTGAGAATCCTGGATACAAAGATTAGATACCGTATTTTTCGCTCCATAAGACGCACCTGACCATAAGACGCACCTAGGTTTTAGAGGCAGAAAACAGGAAAAAAAAAATTCTGAACTAATGGACTGCAGACATAGTACAGGAGATGACCAGAGACTGCAAACATAGTACAGGAGATGACCAGAGACTGCGGACACAGTACAGGAGATGACCAGAGACTGCGGACACAGTACAGGAGATGATCAGAGACTGCGGACACAGTACAGGGGATGACCAGAGACTGTGGACACAGTACAGGGGATGACCAGAGACTGCGGACATAGTACAGGGGATGACCAGAGACTGCGGACACAGTACAGGGATGACCAGAGACTGCGGACAGCACAGGGATGACAAGAGACTGCGGACAGCACGGGGATGACCAGAGACTGCGGACAGCACAGGGATGACCAGAGACTGCGGACAGCACAGGGATGACCAGAGACTGCGGACAGCACAGGGATGACCAGAGACTGCGGACAGCACAGGGATGACCAGAGACTGTGGATAGTACAGGGGATGACTGCTGACCTTTGGGGAGGGGGGGAGCGGGTACCTGAATTTGACAGGTACCCGCTCCCACTTCCGCGTAGTTGTTCTTTCATCTCATCTGTTCCTCTATCCAGCCGCGCGCTGTCTACCCGGCTTCTGTAATGGCGCTCGGCATGACAGCCGGGTGCCCAGTGCGCATGAGCGAGAAGCACTTGCGCTTTGTGATTGGTCCGGCGGCTTCTGGGATCTGTCATGTGTCCCAGGTGCCGCCTTACCATTCACAAAAAGCACCGCTTCTTGCGCATGCGCACTTGGCACCCGGCTGTCATGCCCACACTACAGAAGCTGGGAAGACCGCGCCGCTGGATAGAGGAACGGATAAGATGAAAGAACAACTCTATGGAGGTGGGAGCGGGTATCCTTCAAATTCAGGCACCCGCTCCCCCCCCTCCCCAAAGGTCAGCAGTCATCTCTATAAGGTCCCGCTGTAGAGCTGAGCGATCGGCCCGGTATTCTGACACGGCGGCAGTGGAAATACCGGACCGGCCGCTCCATATTCGTTCCATAAGACGCACTGACATTTCCCTCCCTTTTTTGGGGGGAAAAAAGTGCGTCTTATGGAGCGAAAAATACGGTAATCCCTCTCCCTTTCCAACTCATACAGCCCCCCATATAAACTTCCAATTCAGGAACGGACTGCTAGTTCTAGGCTTTCCCATTAAGAAAAGCCTAGCATTCTATCAGCTCATACAGCTCCATGTGAATGTCCCATTCAGGTACTGTCTGCTAGTTCTGCGCTTTCCTATTAAGAAAAGCCCAGCATCCTATCCTGCAATCTATCTCTTCCTGTCTTTCAAACATATCTATTATTTATCTATCTGTCTTTCGTTAACACACATATATTATCTATCTATCTATCGTATCTTTTTCAGCTCATACAGCTCCATGTGAACTTCTCATTCAGGAACTGATTGCTAGTTCTAGGCTTTCCTATTAAGAAAAGCCCAACAATCTATCTATCTATCTATCTATCTATCTATCTATCTATCTATCTATCTATCTCATCTATCTCTATAGCTCATACAGCCCCATATGAACTTCCAGTTCAGGAGCTGACTGCTAGTTCTAGGCTTTCCCATTAAGAAAAGCCCAGCATCCTATCCTGCAATATATCTCTCCCTTTCTTTCAAACATATATTATCTATCTATCTATCTATCTATCTATCTATCTATCTATCTATCCCATAACTATCCCATATCTATCTATCTATCTATCTGTCTATCTATCTATCTACCCATCCATCCATCCATCCATCCATCTTTCTCATATTGAGCAGGATCCTGGGTTCACAAAGATGAGATAATCCCTCTCCCTTTCCAACTCATACAGCCTATTCAGGAATTGGCTGCTTGTTCTGGGCTTTCCTCTTAAGAAAAGCCAGCATCCTTTGCAAACAATCTATCTATCTTCTATTATCTATCTATCTTCTATTTATCTATCTATCTATCTATCTATCTATCTATCTATCTATCTATCTATCTTCTATTATCTATCTATCTATCTATCTATCTATCTATCTATCCCATATCTGTCTGTCTGTCTGTCTATCTATCTATCTATCTATCTATCTATCTATCTATCTGTCTCATATTTATCTGTCTGCTGTCTATCTATCTATCTCTGTCTCATATTTATCTGTCTGCTGTCTGTCTTATCTGTCTGTCTGTCTGTCTGTCTGTCTATCTATCTATCTATCTATCTATCTATCTATCTATCTATCTATCTATCTATTATCTATATCATATCTATCTCATTTCTATCTATCTATATCATATCTATCTATCTATCTATCTATCTATCTATCTATCTATCTATCTATCTATCTGTCTCATATTTATCTGTCTGCTGTCTATCTATCTATCTATCTATCTATCTATCTATCTATCTATCTATCTATCTATCTGTCTCATATTTATCTGTCTGCTGTCTGTCTGTCTATCTATCTATCTATCTATCTATTATATATATCATATCTATCTCATTTCTATCTATCTATCTATCTATCTATCTATCTATCTATCTATCTATCTATCTATCTCATATCTATCTATCTATCTATCTCATATCTATCTATCTATCTATCTCATATCTATCTATCTATCTATCTATCTATCTCATATCTATCTATCTATCTATCTATCTCATATCTATCTATCTATCTATCTATCTCATATCTATCTATCTATCTATCTATCTATCTATCTCATATCTATCTATCTGTCTGCTGTCTGTCTTATCTATCTATCTGTTTGTCTGTCTATCCAGCTCATACAGCTGCATGTGAACATCCCATTCAGGAACTGACTGCTAGTTCTAGGCTTTCCTATTAAAATAAGCCCAGCATCCTATCCTGCAGTCTGTCTCTCCCTCTGTCTTTCACTCATATATTACTATTATACAGGATTTATATAACGCCATCAGTTTGCGCAGAGCTTTACAACATGAAGTCAGACATTACAGTTACCATAGAATCCTTAGGAATCTTATTTATCTTTCTGTCTCTCCTTAACACACATATATTATCTGTCTATTGATCGATCAATCAATTTCAAATTTAATGATCGATCTATCTCTATCTCTCTTTGTATCATACATCTATTGTCTCTCTCTTTAACACAAATACATGTTATTTCTCTCTGTGTCTCATAGTGAGGAGGGGGGGGGTCGATGTCAGCACTGTGTTGTATTTTCCGCTTCGGCAATCCAGTGTGGTTTATTTCTGGGATTTGAGAGGTATGAAGGAATAGAGGGCAGAGTTTTGATTCACATTCAGAAAATTGTGTGTTTCAGGTTTGTGGCTGTTCAACACCTTCTACCTCGTGGACAATTCTAGATTTTGTACTCCTGTTGCCATCAACCCAGTCATTGATTTCATATATAATACTTACCAGGTTAATGTCATTTCCAGAGAAGTTTTCAGTATTTCTAAATCTGCAGCTTTCATTAAAATATTCTCTAGTGATCCTGCCATTTAATGTTCTTCAGTCACTTCCTGTTATAGGGTGACAACGCTCTGTCCCTGTCTCCTTGTTGTGCTACCCTCTTGTCACCCGGATTACTGATAGAGACTAAAAGTGGCCAATTTAGCACACATTACACAGGCATGCTCTACCGTTGTCACCATCAGGAAACCCACCCTGGGATCACATAACTACTCTCTTGAGAAGAGATTAAGGGGGGATATGATCTCCATGTATAATACATAAGGGGGGATATGATCTCCATGTGTAATACATAAGGGGGGATATGATCTCCATGTATAATACATAAGGGGGGGATATGATCTCCATGTAGAATACATAAGGGGGGGATATGATCTCCATGTAGAATACATAAGGGGGGGATATGATCTCCATGTAGAATACATAAGGGGGGATATGATCTCCATGTAGAATACATAAGGGGGGATATGATCTCCATGTAGAATACATAAGGGGGGATATGATCTCCATGTAGAATACATAAGGGGGGATATGATCTCCATGTATAATACATACGGGGGGGATATGATCTCCATGTATAATACATAAGGGGGGATATGATCACCATGTATAATACATTATGGGGGGGGGGGATATGATCTCCATGTATAATACATAAGGGGGGGTGTATGATCTCCATGTATAATACATAAGGGGGGATATGATCTCCATGTATAATACATAAGGGGGGATATGATCACCATGTATAATACATAAGGGGGGATATGATCACTATGTATAATACATAAGGGGGGGGATATGATCACCATGTATAATACATAAGGGGGGGGATATGATCTCCATGTATAATACATAAGGGGGGGGGGGCGTATGATCTCCATGTATAATACATAAGGGGGGATATGATCTCCATGTATAATACATGAGGGGGGATATGATCTCCATGTATAATACATGAGGGGGGATATGATCTCCATGTATAATACATAAGGTGGATATGATCACCATGTATAATACATAAGGGGGGATATGAGCTCCATGTATAATACATAAGGGGGGATATGATCACCATGTATAATACATAAGGGGGGGGATATGATCACCATGTATAATACATAAGGGGGGGGGGATATGATCACCATGTATAATACATAAGGGGGGGGGGATATGATCTCCATGTATAATACATAAGGGGGGATATGATCTCCATGTATAATACATAAGGGGGGATATGAGCTCCATGTATAATACATAAGGGGGGATATGATCTCCATGTATAATACATAAGGGGGATACGATCTCCATGTATAATACATAAGGGGGGATACGATCTCCATGTATAATGCATAAGGGGGGATACGATCTCCATGTATAATGCATAAGGGGGGATACGATCTCCATGTATAATGCATAAGGGGGGATACGATCTCCATGTATAATGCATAAGGGGGGATACGATCTCCATGTATAATACATCAGTGGTTCATATAGTGAGCTCGGTGTAGTTATTCCCCCTGAGGTCATCACAGAGGACAAGGGGGCACTCTTTACTTCTGGAGGAAAAGAAATTTAATCTCCAAACTCAGAAAGGTTTCTTCACAGTAAGAGCTGTGAGGATGTGGAATAGACTCCCTCAAGAGTTGGTTGTGGCCAGCTCAGTGGATTGCTGTAGGAAAGTCCTGGATTCTTTCTTGGATACACAGAATATAACTGGATATAACATTTATAGGTAAAGTTGATCCAGGGAATATCAGATTGCCTCTCGGGGGATCAGGAAGGAATTATTTCCCCTGCAGGAGCAAATTGGATCATGGTTTTCTGGTTTTTTTGCCTTCCTCTGGATCAACTGTGGGTGTAGGATTATAACTTTATTTTTAATGGTTGAACTGGATGGACTTTTGTCTTTTGTCAGCCAGACTAACTATGTAACTACTCTGACAGCCAATCACAATGATCGCATGATTGGGAGCCTGCCTACCAGCGACCAGTACCAAGAATGCATTAAGCCTGGGTTCACACTGATGCGGTGCGGAATTTGCAGCATTTTCTCTGCGAATTCCGCAGCGCATCAGAATCGCATGTATGGCTCAAATATCACCGCACACAATTTGCATGTGATTTGCACAATAATGCGGTGCGGTTCCTATGCGAATCACATGCAATGTACCGCACGGCATGAGTGTGAACCCGGGCTGAAGGACCAGAAGAAGCCGACCGTAAGGGCGTAAGCTTGTTCTGCAGCCTTCAAGGCTGTAAATCCCCCATCTTAGAGAAGATCCCACCTTCCACAAGCGCCACCCTCTAGGGAGGCGACATCACCAACTCCATACCAACACGTCTTCATGGATGATGCTATTTTCACCACGCTATGTCATGGGGTAAAGTGTAGAAAAGCATTTTTCACGTCCGATATAATCAAATAAAATTCAAACTTGAAGATTGTTGAAGGAAAATGTCTGCTAAAAATAAATTATGGATGTGTGTCTGTATACATTGTATTTATTCATGACTCTCAGGACTAAAAGATACAATAATCGTGAATATATAATAATATTATTATTACACAGTATTTATAAAGCGCCAATAGTTCGCTCAGCGCTGTACATTACAGAGGGGGACAGAACATGTGACAGAACAATACCAATACAATGCAAAACATGAGGGGATCGAGGGCCCTGCTCCTTGGAGCTTACAATCTAGGAGGGAGGGGATGGTGGCACAGGAGGAGATAGCTGTGGGGGATGGGGTGGTAGAAAGAGTGGAGGAGGTCGGGAATTAGCAGGGGGTGGGGTAGGCATAATATTGTAATCTTTATTTTTCATCAGGTAAATATGAAATATTTTAATTTAACAGCCAGTAAAACTCTGGGCTCCTTTTTTATGTACTGTATAGCCATAGCTGCTTTGCTGAAAAAATGTCCACTGTTTACTGAGCTCAATAGCACAAGCTAATATTTTCCCATACAAATGAATCAGTCAGAGCAGTGCTCCACTCCCTGCCTCTCCAGGGTAGTGACTCCTCCCCTTACTGGCTTTCCTTGGCAATGACTCCTCCCATCTCTGCCTCTCCAGGGCAATGGCTCCTCCCTTCTCAGCCTCTCCAGAGTAGTAACTCCTCCACTCTCTGCCTCTCCAGAGTAGTAACTCCTCCCCTCTCTGCCTCTCCAGAGTAGTAACTCCTCCCCTCTCTGCCTCTCCAGAGCAGTGAGTACTCCCCTCAGTGGCTTTCCAGGACAGTGACTCCTCCCCTCTCTGCCTCTTAAGAGCACTGACTCCTCCTCTCTTTGCCTTTCCAGAGCAGTGACTATTTCCTTCCCCCCCTTTGCTGAGGCAGAACAGAATTCTGTCCAAATAAGCAAAACAAAATGAACAAGTTGCATGATACTCTCTAAGGGGCTGAGCTATTTATGTAATCTTAAGTGTAAGCTCCTCTGGTGCAAAGACTGATGGCTGACTGACTCAGTGGTCTCTGTACAGCACCATGGAATATGTCAGAGCTATATAAATGTATAATAATAATAGTGTGTGACTGTGGGGGAGGGGACATTAGAGTGTAAGCTCCTCTGGTACAGAGACTGATGTGACTGTGGGGGAAGGGACATTCGAGTGTAAGCTCCTCTGGTACAGAGACTGATGTGACTGTGGGGGAGGGGACATTCGAGTGTAAGCTCCTCTGGTACAGAGACTGATGTGACTGTGGGGGAGGGGACATTAGAGTGTAAGCTCCTCTGGTACAGAGACTGATGTGACTGTGGGGGAGGGGACATTAGAGTGTAAGCTGCTCTGGTACAGAGACTGATGTGACTGTGGGGGAGGGGACATTAGAGTGTAAGCTCTTCTGGTACAGAGTGTGATGTGACTATCTCAGTGATCTCTGTACAGCACTGCGGTATATGTCAGAGCTATATAAATGTATAATAATAGTGTGTGGGGACATTAGAGTGTAAGCTCCTCTGGTACAGAGACTGATGTGACTGTGGGGGAGGGGACATTAGAGTGTAAGCTCCTCTGGTACAGAGACTGATGTGACTGTGGGGGGAGGGGACATTAGAGTGTAAGCTCCTCTGGTACAGAGACTGATGTGACTGTGGGGGAGGGGACATTAGAGTGTAAGCTCCTCTGGTACAGAGACTGATGTGACTGTGGGGGAGGGGACATTAGAGTGTAAGCTCCTCTGGTACAGAGACTGATGTGACTGTGGGGGAGGGGACATTAGAGTGTCAGCTCTTCTGGTGCAGAGTGTGATGTGACTATCTCAGTGATCTCTGTACAGCGCTGTGGTATATGTCAGAGCTTTATCATTTTACATATGTAGAATGTTTTCTCTGCAGATTTCCCAGTGGACGTGTTTTTGCCACAAGGCAGATCCCAGTCTTGTGGTTTATTCTTCCCACATGACGATCACTAACAATATCCTGGCTGACTGCGCACATTTCCAGTTTGAGATGCACGCAGCGTATTGTTAGCAGATTGTGCGCACATCAGGAAGGCTCCAGCCTCGGGATATTGGTATCTCCGCAGACACAAAACAAAACTTGAATAATGATTATGTGTTTTATGAGAAATGTTGATGAACGGAGCTGCTGTTCTCCTGCTTCAGTGTCCATTAAAACAACACTGAGTGATAAATGGGGGAGACATGCTGGTGGAGACCAGCTCCCCCCTAAACTGGTGTTTTGGAATCAACCAGAACCACCGATTTCACCAAGAGCTTCAGCTGATTTGAAGCCAATGGTATACCTGGGGTTGCCACCTTTTCTTCAAGCTAACCCTGAACACTTTAGCACGCCGTAGCAATTTGTTTTTTTGTAGAATACACTATAATTTAATTTATTTCCCTGGGATGACTTACATCTGATTCTTTGTCTATGTATTGCTATGTATCTTTTTGTTTGCTGTATGTGTATTACCTCCTATTGTATTTCCAACTGATACCTTGTATTACCTGTACTTATTGTATATTAATAAACTTTATGAAAAAAACAAATTATTTAATGAAGTTAATCACAAGAGTCCCCCCTTACATCAGAGTCCCCTGTACATCTGAATTAATGGAGTTCCCCTTTAGATTTGAATCTGCAAAGTTCCCCCTCAGATCTGAATCCGCAGAGTTCCCCTTCAGATCTGAATCCGCAGAGTTCCCCTTCAGATCTGAATCCGCAGAGTTCCCCTTCAGATCTGAATCCGCAGAGTTCCCCTTCAGATCTGAATCCGCAGAGTTCCCCTTCAGACCTGAATCCGCTGAGTTCCCCTTCAGATCTGAATCCGCTGAGTTCCCCTTCAGATCTGAATCCGCATAGTTCCCCTTCAGATCTGAATCCGCAGAGTTCCCCTTCAGATCTGAATCCGCAGAGTTCCCCTTCAGATCTGAATCCGCAGAGTTCCCCTTCAGATCTGAATCCGCAGAGTTCCCCTTCAGACCTGAATCCGCTGAGTTCCCCTTCAGATCTGAATCCGCTGAGTTCCCCTTCAGATCTGAATCCGCTGAGTTCCCCTTCAGATCTGAATCCGCTGAGTTCCCCTTCAGATCTGAATCCGCAGAGTTCCCCTTCAGATCTGAATCCGCAGAGTTCCCCTTCAGATCTGAATCCGCAGAGTTCCCCTTCAGATCTGAATCCGCAGAGTTCCCCTTCAGACCTGAATCCGCTGAGTTCCCCTTCAGATCTGAATCCGCTGAGTTCCCCTTTAGATCTGAATCTGCAGAGTTCCCCTTTAGATCTGAATCTGCAGAGTTCCCCTTTAGATCTGAATCTGCAGAGTTCCCCTTTAGATCTGAATCTGCAGAGTTCCCCTTTAGATCTGAATCTGCAGAGTTCCCCTTTAGATCTGAATCTGCAGAGTTCCCCTTTAGATCTGAATCTGCAGAGTTCCCCTTTAGATCTGAATCTGCAGAGTTCCCCTTTAGATCTGAATCTGCAGAGTTCCCCTTTAGATCTGAATCTGCAGAGTTCCCCTTTAGATCTGAATCCGCAGAGTTCGCCTTTAGATCTGAATCTGCAGTGTTCCCCCTTTACATCTTAATCTGCAGAGTTCCCCCATTACATCTGAATCTGCAGAGTTCCCCCATTACATCTGAATCTGCAGAGTTCCCCCATTACATTTGAATCTGCAGAGTTCCCCCTTTACATTTGAATCTGCAGAGTTTCCCCTTTGCATCTGAATCCGCAGAGTTCCCCCTTTACATCTGAATCCACAGAGTTCCCTTACACTGTAAAGGGGGACTCTGTAGAGTCTGATGTAAGGGAGAATTCTGGTGTAAAGGGGAACCAGAGCGCCCACATACATCATAGTTTCCAGCATTCCCATTTAACCAGGGTTCCTAGAGCCCCCTTACATCTGAATCTGCAGAGTTCCCCTTTACATTTGAATTTGCAGAGTTGCCCCTTTAGATCTAAATCCACAGAGTTCCTGTTTACATTTGAATCTGCAGAATCCCCCCACATCTGAGTCCACGGAATTTCCATTTACACTGTAAGGGGGAGCTCTGTGGACTCTAATGTAAGGGGTGTTCTGGGAACCCTGATTCAATGACTTATGCATGATAACAAGAGCATCCCTTACATCAAAGTTCCCCCTTACATTTGAATCTGCAGAGTTACCCCTTACATCAGAATCTGCAGTTACCCCTTACATCAGAATGTTCAGGTTTTCCCCTTACATCAGCATTTGCAGGGTTCCCTCTTACAGTTCAAGTGGAAATTCTGCAGACTCAGATGAAAGGGGTAACCCTACAGACTCTAAAGGGGAATTCTGATGTAAGGGGTGCTCTGGGAACTCTGATTCAAGGGGTGAATCCTGATGTTAGGGGATCTTTGCTCAACAAAGCCTCCCTTACATCAGAGTCCCCCTTACATTAGTGTACTCACTGGGAGGCAAGAGAGAGAAGGGAGGGAAGGAAAGGGAGGACTTCAGTCACAGACGGGATGGATGGTGAACCCACTCACCCCAGGATGATGGCTCAGACATCCGAATCTTTTATCCATTGTAGTTGTCTGCTGAGTTTCAAATTTCCCACCCTCTCATCCCCTGGCACAGTGGGGCAGACACAGGAGGAGAGGGGTAGGAGGAGGAGGAGCATATCAGCTCCCTTCTCTTCGGCCCATGGGGAAGAGAGGGGACTGTGCTGGCTCTGGGCAGGGTGTGAGAGTGTCACAGACACTCCCTGCTGGGGGCCACAGTCTGGGCTGAATAATGTTCCTGGGTATCGTCAGTCTGAAACCCAGGCACAGGATTCAAAACCCGAACTGTACAGGTGAATCCTGGACAAGTGGCAACCCTCGGTATACCAGTCTCACCTATCAATTATTATTAGTTGTGGGAGGGGCAGAGACACAAACTACTGCGGGGAAATCTCCCCATTGTGGGAGGGGCAGAGACACAAACTACTGCGGGGAAATCTCCCCATCGTGGGAGGGGCAGAGAGACAAACTACTGCGGGGAAATCTCCCCATTGTGGGAGGGGCAGAGACACAAACTACAGAGGGGAAATCTCCCCATTGTGGGAGGGGCAGAGAGACAAACTACTGAGGGGAAATCTCCCTATCGTGGGAGTGGCAGAACGACAAACTACTGCGGGGAAATCTCCCCATCGTGAGAGAGGCAGAGACACAAACTACAGAGGGGAAATCTCCCCATCATGGGAGGGGCAGAGACACAAACTACAGAGGGGAAATCTCCCCATCGTGGGAGTGGCAGAACGACAAACTACTGCGGGGAAATCTCCCCATCGTGAGAGAGGCAGAGACACAAACTACAGAGGGGAAATCTCCCCACTGTGGGAGGGGCAGAGAGACAAACTACTGCGGGGAAATCTCCCCATCATGGGAGGGGCAGAGACACAAACTACAGAGGGGAAATCTCCCCATTGTGGGAGGGGCAGAGACACAAACTACAGAGGGGAAATCTCGCCATCGTGGGAGGGGCAGAGACACAAACTACTGCGGGGAAATCTCCCCATCGTGGGAGGGGCAGAGACACAAACTACAGAGGGGAAATCTCCCCATCATGGGAGGGGCAGAGACACAAACTACTGTGGGGAACTCTCCCCATCGTGGGAGGGGCAGAGGCACAAACTACTGCGGGGAAATCTCCCCATCGTGGGAGGGGCAGAGAGACAAACTACAGAGGGGAAATCTCCCCATCTTGGGAGGGGCAGAGACACAAACTACTGCGGGGAAATCTCCCCATCTTGGGAGGGGCAGAGACACAAACTACTGCGGGGAAATCTCCCCATCGTGGGAGGGGCAGAGAGACAAACTACTGCGGGGAAATCTCCCCATTGTGGGAGGGGCAGAGGCACAAACTACTGTGGGGAAATCTCCCCATCTTGGGAGGGGCAGAGACACAAACTACTGCAGAGAAATCTCCCCATCGTGGGAGGGCCAGAGACACAAACTACTGCGGGGAAATCTCCCCATCGTGGGAGGGGCAGAGAGACAAACTACTGCGGGGAAATCTCCCCATTGTGGGAGGGGCAGAGAGACAAACTACTGCGGGGAAATCTCCCCATCGTGGGAGGGGCAGACGCACAAACTACTGCGGGGAAATCTCCCCATCGTGGGAGGGGCAGAGGCACAAACTACTGCGGGGAAATTTCTCCATCGTGGGAGGGGCAGAGACACAAACTAGTGCGGGGAAATCTCCCCATCGTGGGAGGGACAGAGACACAAACTACTGCGGGGAAATCTCCCCATCGTGGGAGGGGCAGAGACACAAACTACTGCGGGGAAATCTCCCCATCGTGGGAGGGGCAGAGACACAAACTAGTGCGGGGAAATCTCCCCATCGTGGGAGAGACAGAGACACAAACTACTGCGGGGAAATCTCCCCATCGTGGGAGGGGCAGAGTCACAAACTACTGCGGGGAAATCTCCCCATTGTGGGAGGGGCAGAGAGACAAACTACAGAGGGGAAATCTCCCCATTGTGGGAGGGGCAGAGAGACAAACTACTGCGGGGAAATCTCCCCATTGTGGGAGGGGCAGAGAGACAAACTACTGCGGGGAAATCTCCCCATTGTGGGAGGGGCAGAGAGACAAACTACTGAGGGGAAATATCCCCATTGTGGGCGGGGCAGAGGCACAAACTACTGCGGGGAAATCTCCCCATTGTGGGAGGGGCAGAGGCACAAACTACTGCGGGGAAATCTCCCCATTGTGGGAGGGGCAGAGGCACAAACTACTGCGGGGAAATCTCCCCATCGTGGCAGGCTATTGGTTCTCCTGATTAGGTTCTGTGCTTCAAGAAAACAAACATTTTCTTCGCCTGGCGCGAGGTTTCCTCTACCGATGGTGAATTTTATGGTGTTTAAATTGCCATTATCCTTCAATCACTGAGCCTCATACGGCTTCATTACCGGTAGGAAGGGATGGAATTATCTCAGTCCATGAAGCAGAATGGATGATGATTATTAATAATACATATAATGCCTCTCATGGTGCTGTATAGATCTGGCTGTACAGCCAAGTGCTAATAATTCATATAATACACATAAAACTGTTTAAAGCTTCTACAAATAACCGTCCAGCCCGGCGCTCACGTGGAACGGTAGAGAGGGCTCATGCCACATTTTGTTTCACTATTGAAAGCAGAATTATTGTGGATATTTCACAAAGGATTATTCTCTGGGTTTTTTTTGTAGAATTCTCAGTCCCCGGCGCCGGTTCTTAGAATCTTTGGCAGGAAGCTTTGATTGGCGGTCTCCGGAGGGGCGCCGGGACTGGATGTCAGAAGGTCAGACTCATGCAAGTCACCTCAGATGTCTGCCGCATTCAAAGAGGCGAGAAGGGTACCCGGGGGCCTTTAATATACTGAAATAGAGAGGAAATCGCAGGATATCTTCTAACATCCATCTCATACAGAAACACGGACAGAAATGGATGTCTTGTATATTAATGTCAGCGTAGGTGAACTCTTATTAATAGTGTATGCCTGGAAAAAACTGAGCAAGAAAAAACATTTTCAGTACACCTCTGCAATGCATGCTCATTTACCTGCATTTTATTCCTTTAAAAAGGCAGCAAGTGCATATTTGTATGGTGATCCTGCCAGAAACCCAGTGAGCTTCTAACTTCCTGTAGTAAGCTGACAACTCTGCCTTTGCTGCACTGAAATTCTGAACTGTGTTGTCAGTGCTGTTTTGGAGATGAGAAAGCGGAGAGGTGTACACCGATCAGCCATAGGATTATGACCACCCACCATAACCTGCTGAGGCATGGACTCCACTATTTATTTCAGGTACTTATATAGCGCCAAATTACGCAGCACTTTACATATACAGGGTGCGGCAGCATAACTTCCTTTTTTCAAAACGCAATAAAACCCATTTTATGAATCAGAATTGTTTTTATTGTCTTTAATAATGTAGGTACATATCTAAAGTTCTGTTTTACACAGTTTTGAAAATCATATCAGGTAGGTGATGCCCCCCATTGTCCGTACACTGAATAAGCCGATTTCTGGCATTTTTCATGACCCTTACCAGCATAGCAGCGGGTATGTTGGCAATTTCTGCGCGGATGTTGGCCTTCAGGTCTTGTAGAGTCCTTGGACGGTTTACATAAACGCGGGATTTCAAAAACCCCACAAAAAAAAGTCACAAGGGGCCAAATCGGGGGAGCGGGCTGGCCACTTCAAATCGCCCCTTATTGAGATGAGGCGCTCCGGGAAGTGTTCCCTAAAACAGCCATTGATGCTCTTGAAGTGTGAGCCGTTGCTCCGTCCTGTTGGAACCAAATGTCCCCTAAGTCCAATTCATCAAGTCGTGGAAAAACAAATTCCTCCAACATGTTCACATACCGGTCTGAATTCACTGTCACTGTGACCTCATTTTCTTCAAAGAACCAGGGACCAATAATCCCAGCTGAGACAATTGCACATCACACTGTGACTTTAGATGAATGCAAAGGCCTTTGATGCAATTCTCGAGGATTGGTGTCGGCCCAGTAGCGCATGTTCTGTTTGTTGACGCATCCAGTCAAGTGAAAATGGGCTTCATCACTGTAAAAAACAATTGCGTCCTCAGGGACGTTTTCAAGTACTGCCTCACATGTGTTCCTCCGAGAATTGAAGTCGCATTCGGAGAGTTCCTGCACAATCGCCAACTTTTACGGATGGTAATGAAGGTCATCGTGAAGAATTCGCCTCACTGAACGATCCGAAAGTCCAAGGGCAATTGATTTCCGGTCCGGGACACGGCCCAATGGGACTACATTGAAGCGATGTCGGAAGGCGCGTTGGGTTGCGATCACAGAAAATCCGTTTGAAAAGTAGGCCTCTATGGCAAACGCATGCTGCTCACTGTTCCAACGCATGATGATGACTGACCTGGAAGAGAACAAAAACTTTAGAACTACGCCTGTCGCCTGAGACCACTCCCGCCCCGCTATGGCCGCTACAGCCTGAATGGCACGCATTTCAAAAAAGGAGGTTATGTTGTTGCACCCTGTATATTGTACATTCACATCAGTCCCTAACCCTCAAGGGGCGTACAATCTAAGGTCCCTAACTTACATTCATATACTAGGGCCAATTTAGACAGGATCCAATTAACCTACCAGCATGTCTTTGGAGTGTGCGAGGAAACCGGAGTACCCGGAGGAAACCCACGCAGGCACAGGGAGAACATGCAAACTCCAGGCAGGAGGTGCCGTGGCTGGGATTCGAACCTATGACCCTAGTGCTGCCAGGCAGAAGTGCTAACCATTTAGCCACTGTGCTGCCCTAGAACTCTGAAGGTACGCTGTGGTATCTGTCACCAAGCCCTCAGTAGCAGATCCTTTAAGTTCTATAAGTTGCAAGGTGGGGCTTCCATGGATAGGACTTCTTTTTCCAGCGCATCCCACAGATTCTCAGTTGGATTGAGATTTGGAGAATGTGGAGGCCAGGTCAATACCTCATACTTGTGGTTGTGTTCCTCAAACCATTCTTGGAATCATCAGACCAGGCCACCTTCTTCTATTTCTCCGTGGTCCAGTTCTGATGCTCACGTGCTCATTGTAGGCACTTTTTGGCTGTGGACACAGGTCAACATGGATACCCTTACCAGTCATGGTCACCCTGACCACCCACATGCACAACAAACTACGATGCTCTGTGTGTTCTGACTCCTTTCTATCAAAACCAGCATTCACTTTTCCAGCAAATTGAACTCCAGTAGCTCTTCCAATCAGGGGCGGACTGACCATTTGGAAACTCGGGCACTGCCAGAGGGCCCGGGGTCAGTAGGGGGCCCCATGAGATGCCCCTGGTACATTTTTTATAGGCTTTTTTAAGTTTCGGAAGGACACATGGGCCCCATGATCCCCTAGTGCCCAAGGGCCCCATGAGTTGTCAGTTCGCCCCTGCTTCCAATGGTTTGGGTTACACAGGCCAGCCTACGTTTCCCACATGCATCAAGGAGCCTATGACCCTTTTACCAGTTGACTGGTTTTCCTTCCTTGGACCACTTTTGGTCGATCATGACCACTGCAGACCAGGGGAGCTGCTGTTTTGGAGTTGTTTTGACCCCCTTATCTAGCCATTACAATTTGGCCTTCAAAACAAAACAAAATCCTGCTCGTTCTCAATGAATGTACAAGGCAGCTGAAATGAATCAAACAAAGGGAAATTAAATAATTTTATTCATTACAAAAATTAAAACCAACATTATTCCCCAATGAAATGGAAAAGTACAATACCCCATACAAAGGCAGGCATGACTATGTAATAGTACAAGAAATGGCCACTGTCCCAATCTATCACTGGCCTTCACAGCAAGGAGCACATGGACGGGCGACGCATGTCAAACAATAAAATAGAAAAATTCCCGGCTCTAACTTGCCAGCCAGCCCACAAACCGAATTAACCTGTCTAACAGTATGCATTAAAAACAGGGGTTTAGTTAGCACACATTTGCAAAGACATGCAAAAGCTGCAGAGCCTCGTCACGGCACCCCCCCGATATTCTGTAGTTCCTAACTCTCCAAATTTAAGAGCCCCCATAGTAGAGGCACATGTATTTAATGGATAGACCAAGGGCAGTGGACGTAAGGGAGCCAATCCCTCCTTAACCACTTCACGTCCGGACACTTTTACCCCCTTCCTGTCCAGGCCAATTTTCAGCTTTCAGTGCTATCACACTTTGACAATTGTGCGGTCATGCAACACTGTACTCATATGAATTTTTTTGAGACAGATAAAACTTTATTTTGGTAGTATTTATTCACCACTGGGATTTTTAGTTTTTTTGCTATATAAATGAAAGTCCAGAAATTTTGAAAAGTGTTTTTTTTTTATAACATTTTGCAAATAAATAATCTTTTGTCATAAATCTTGGCCAGAATGTATTCAGTTATCTTTTTAGTAAAAAAAACAAAACAAATTAGTTAATAACCAAAAATTATAATTTTTTTAAAAAAATTGTTTACATTTTTATTTTTTTTTTATATTATTATTTGTTTTTTTTTTTGTTTTGTTTTACATACCAATACCCCAGCAGTACAGAGTCACCATAGTGACATTGTACTACTTGTGGGGGATTATGAAGATTTTTTTTTTGTACACTGATTGCTGTTACACCCATAAAGGCTGTAAAAGCAATAATTTTTCCTTCTCTCTGGCTGCATTCTTGCAGCCTTTGAGAAATACTGTGAAAGCTGTGATTGGTCAAAGCTTGTCACATGGTACAAGGCTGTTGTGAATAGCCCTGTACCATGTGACCTCTGTGATCATTCACAGATTTCACAAGTAGTAAGCAATGATGTCAGAAGTGACATCTTGCTTACTACTCTTCATGTGATCATTGATTGGCCAAAGATGAGTAGGGAAAAAATTGTCAGTGGCCTCCACCTCCACCTGTAAAACCATTCCTGTTTTGAGGGTTGTTTCTTTGTTGCCCATCTAGTACACCTGTTGTTAATGTCATTAACCCCAAAGCAGCTGAAACTGATGAACAACCCCCTCTGCTACTTACCTGACCAGATCATTACCCCAGGAGTTTCATGGACTTGATGCTAGACTCTGATTATGAAGCCTTCCTTTCATTTTTTTGAGCAGTATATAAATATATAATGTCCAATCCTGGTCATCCTATTTTGGGGAATTAATAGCTGAGGATTACTATCCTTAAGAATGTAGATGATATGAAAATCCCAAGAGGAAAAAAATAAATCTCAAGAGCAAACAAGATCTTGTCCCTAAGAAGGTTTTCAGTAAATCCTTAATTTTCGCCAAAATATTTTGAGAATTCTACATAGATCAGCTGGAATTAAAAGATTTAAATATATATAATCAAAAGACTTCCCCTGTCCAATCTGGCCCTTGTCAAAGTTGCTCAAAGCTGTAGTAGTATCTGCAGTGCTATAGGTTTAGCACTCTACTTGTCAGATACAATTACAAAATGCAATAAAAAAGAATACTTTTTTTTCCCTGCTGGGTTTCCATATGGAAGAAAAATATATTTGAAATATATTTTAAAACTATTCTTCCCAAATATATTGACATATATTTGAAATGCCACAATTTTGGCCATATTCAATATATTTTCAAATATATTTATATATATATATATATATATATATATATATATATATAATATTTTAATATATATATATATATATATTATATTTTATATATATATATATCATTTTGAAATGCATTTTTATTACAAAATATATGAAAGCTATTTTTAAAAATACATTTCAAATATACTGTATGTCTTTAAAAATACAAATCTACATTTTTGGAATTCATTTACAAGTATATGTAAAAATGTATGCTAAAGTAATTTTTTATATGTATAAAAATATATATTTTTAAAAATATATATTTTTTAAATATATTCTTCAGATTTTTTTTAACATATAAAAAAGTAATTTTAACATATATTTTTACATACATTTGTAATGAACTCAAAATATAGATTTGTATTTTTAAAGACATACAGTATATTTGAAATGTATTTTTAAAAATATGTTTCATATATTTTGTTATAAAAACACATTTCAACATTCAGTGTGTGTATATATATGTATGTGTATGTATATCTATATATATATCTATATATCTTTGCCATAGTGGAGAGTTTGGAATCTGATTGTTTGATTGCTCCTGTGGACAGGTGTCTTTTATACAGGTAACAAAATGAGATTAGCAGCACTCCCTTTAAGAGACTGCTTCTAATCTCAGCTTGTTACCTGTATGACAGACACCTGGTAGCCAGAAATCCTACTGAATGATAGGGGATCAAATCCTTATTTCCCTCATGAATATGCAAATCAGTCATCGTTTGTTAGACATGCATTTCTTTTGAATTTTGTGTTGCTATTCTGTCTCTCTGTGTTACAATACACCTACTATTCGATTGTTAGACCGATCATTTCTTTGTGAGTAGGCAAACATTCAACATCAGCCGGGGATCAAATACTTATTTCCTCCACTGTATATGTCATTTGCATACAGTGTTGCTTGACTGTACAATTGCCAATTAAATTAGCACAGTGCTGAATTGCAAAAAAAAATGCCCTGGCCATGAAGGAGGTCAAATCTTCCAGAGTTTTAAGTGGATAAAAAGGATAAAAAAAAAGCAAAATTTTGATTTTTTTTTTTTATTACCAAATTAAAGTAGGCAAAATTGGTCATTGTGTTACTGTCATGTGCGTTAACTGACGTGCTGATGCTGCTAAATTTGGCCTGGACACCTTGGCACCACAGACCTCTGGTTATGAACGGGTTAATACCAAAAATCGCATTTTCCATCTATTTGTTATTGTCTCTTTAATACAATATTCCAAGCAGATGATCTTTTTTTTATTTTTTTTTATTTTTTAGATTGCTTTCTCAGTCGAACAATCTCCTGGAGCACGGAGGAGAATAGTTTCGCACTGAAAACCATTTTTATTTCATTTTGATTAAAATAAATTGATCCATTTCCTCTATGATTATATAAATCATTTTGCATTTACACCTGAAATTCATCGGTTGGGACGTGTGAAGTGATTCTGACAGTTTGGCGAAAGCAAACATTATTCAGTTGCCCTCTATGAGCTGATTATTTGAAATTCGATGGAAAATTACCTTCATTTTTTTCTTTATTTATTAAAGTTTTTTTTGATGGGGGTGAGAGATTAATTTACTTCAATTATTATTCTTTTGTATTTATTTTTTTCTCTGCGGTGCAACACCAACATGTTCTTCTGGCATCAACAGGGGCCCTGGTGCAGCGGTCCTGTGACCGCATGTGCATGCCACTCCACATCATTGGGGGGGGGGGGGGCAGCTCTTGATGGCACAAACTCCTTCACAACCTCTTGGTATCCCAGACAAGGTCATCTAGCACCCAGGGCGAAGATCCCAAACTGCACCCCCCTTCCCCACCAAGTTATGTGTATCAGCAAAAATCCCCTCCCCCACAAAAAAAAAATTAAGCACTAATCTGCACACTAACCCCCCCAAGCATATGTTTTTTCTCCTTAAAGAAAAATTCCCCCTCTTCCCATTGAAAATCCCCCTACTCCCAGCACAAACCATACCAGCTCAAGTCCTCTCCTTCCCCAAATCTCCCCAGTACAAAACCCCCCTCTGACCCAATTCTCCCCCCCCCACTCGAAGAATTTCTCTTCAAAACACAAATCCCCCCTCTTAGCACAAATCCTTCCCCCCCTCAAATTTCCCCACAAGCACAACCCCCCCCCCCCCCAGCACAAATCCCCCCTCCTAGCACAAATCCTTCCCCTCTCAAATTTTCCCATAAGCACAACCCCCAACACAAATCTCCCCTCCTAGCACAAATCCTATCCCCCTCGCTCCTAGCACAAATTCCCCCCCCCCCTCAAATTTCCTCACGAGCACAAATCTCCCCCACAACACAAATCCTCCCCCCATCAAATTTTCCCATGAACACAAATCCCCCCACCTAGCACAAATCCCCCCCCTCATATTTCCTCACGAGCACAAATCTCCCCACAGCACAAATCCCCCCATCAAATTTTCCCATGACCACAAATCCCCCCCGAGCACAAATCCCCCTCCTAGCACAAATCCTTCCCCACTCAAATTTCCCCACAAGCACAAATCCTTCCCCCCTCCCAGCACAAATCCTTCCCCCCTCACATTTTCCCATAAGCACAACCCCCCAACACAAATCCCCCCTCCTAGCACAAATCCTATCCCCCTCAAATCTCCCTCCTAGCACAAATCCCCCCCCCCCTCAAATTTCCCCACGAGCACAAATCTCCCCCACAGCACAAATCCTCCCCCCATCAAATTTTCCCATGAGCAGTAATACCCCACACACACACACAAATTCCCCTCCAGGCCCAACCCCCCCCTGAAAAATTTCCTCTCCAAGCACAAATCTCCCATCCTAGCATAAATCCTCCCCTGCTCAAATAATTTCCCCAAGAACATAACATCTCCCCCTCAGCACAAATCCCCCCTCCGAGCCCAATCCCAACCCCCAAAAAAATGTCTCCTCCTAGCACAAATTCCCCTCATTCTCACTTCCTAGTACAATTTTCTGTGCTCGGCTGACAGGAGTAGTGATGCTGCTTTCATTACTCCTGTCAGCTTGTTGTGGCAGCGGACCCTCTTCATGCGGCGCCCCTCCCAACTCACGATTCAACCATGCTCAGTGCAGCCGCCCCTCCTGCAACCCCTTTTCTTATCCTGGCCTTGGCTGCAGGCAGTATAATGTCATTCTCCTCTAGGTGAACAACCAGGAAGTTCGGGGAGGGGTCCCTAAGAACAGTACACCCCCAAAGTGTCATTTCTATGAGCTAATGTTTGGAAAGCCATGGCAGCATACAGAGGGGTTACCTCCACTCCTTTCACCTTCCTGCTTGAAAGTCCCATGTAGTGACTGCACTTTACTGTTCCTCTTAGGCTTTGGCTCACTGATAGGAGACAATGCAGCCTCTATGCGGCGGGCATTTTATCTCAGCAGCTGATCGGGAAAACTGGATAGTTGTTTTCAATACCAGAGCGAGACTTTACAAATCTGAGTATGTAATACACTAATGGAAATATGGAACAACAAGTAAAATGTGGAAGCTGCAGCGAAAAAATACTTTACCATTATGAATACAAATAACTCCAAATACATCCTTAATAATGGTGAAAAACAGACCATCAGCAAAGCCTGGAACACCTAACCTCTCGGTAGATGAATACAAATCACACATGCTTCAGTGCTTGCGATATGGAAAACTGTCTGCTCTTCAACACAATAGACTGCCTGAATATCATAATGTATGAGATCCCTGGGTCACGCACCACCAGCCGCCTGCCTTCCACCATTCTTTACTGAGTGCTTACACCTCAGCTGCTTAGAAGCAGGATTACAGCGGGGAGGCATCTGATTGCTGGTAGAGGTTGGCACAGCCTGCATTATGCCAGGAATATAGGGATTAATGGGAGGCCAAAAAGAGCCTTGACCCTTGCACTATGCACAGTAGACACCCCTGACCCTTGCACTATGCACAGTAGACACTACTGACCCTTGCACTATGCACAGTAGACACTACTGACCCTTGCACTATGTACAGTAGACACTCCTGGCCCTTCCACTATGTACAGTAGACACTCCTGACCCTTGCACTATGTACAGTAGACACTCCTGACCCTTGCACTATGCACAGTACACACTCCTGACCCTTGCACTATGCACAGTAGACACTACTGACCCTTGCATTATGTACAGTAGACACTCCTGGCCCTTGCACTATGTACAGTAGACACTCCTGACCTTTGCACTATGCACAGTAGACACTCCTGACCCTTGCACTATGTACAGTAGACACTACTGACCCTTGCATTATGTACAGTAGACACTCCTGGCCCTTGCACTATGCACAGTAGACACTCCTGACCCTTGCACTATGTACAGTAGACACTCCTGACCCTTGCACTATGTACAGTAGACACTCCTGACCCTTGCACTATGCACAGTACACACTCCTGACCCTTGCACTATGCACAGTAGACACTACTGACCCTTGCATTATGTACAGTAGACACTCCTGGCCCTTGCACTATGTACAGTAGACACTCCTGACCCTTGCACTATGCACAGTAGACACTACTGACCCTTGCACTATGTACAGTAGACACTACTGGCCTTTGCACTATGTACAGTAGACACTCCTGACCCTTGCACTATGCACAGTAGACACTCCTGACCCTTGCATTATGTACAGTAGACACTCCTGGCCCTTGCACTATGCACAGTAGACACTCCTGACCCTTGCACTATGTATAGTAGACACTCCTGACCCTTGCACTATGCACAGTAGACACTCCTGACCCTTGCACTATGCACAGTAGACACTCCTGGCCCTTGCACTATGCACAGTAGACACTCCTGACCCTTGCACTATGTATAGTAGACACTCCTGACCCTTGCACTATGTATAGTAGACACTCCTGACCCTTGCACTATGTACAGTAGACACTACTGACCCTTGCATTATGTACAGTAGACACTCCTGGCCCTTGCACTATGCACAGTAGACACTCCTGACCCTTGCACTATGTACAGTAGACACTCCTGACCCTTGCACTATGTATAGTAGACACTCCTGACCCTTGCACTATGCACAGTAGACACTCCTGACCCTTGCACTATGCACAGTAGACACTCCTGACCCTTGCGCTATGCACAGTAGACACTCCTGACCCTTGCGCTATGTATAGTAGACACTCCTGACCCTTGCGCTATGTATAGTAGACACTCCTGACCCTTGCACTATGCACAGTAGACACTCCTGACCTTTGCACTATGCACAGTAGACACTCTTGACCCTTGCACTATGCACAGTAGACACTTCCGACCCTTGCACTATGTACAGTAGACACTCCCGACCCTTGCACCAGGGCTGTATTTACCACAAGGCAAACAAGGCAATTGACTAGGGCGGCATTTTTTAGGGGGGCAGCCGGAACAAGGGATGGAAGAAGGGACAGGTGGGAACTGAGAGAGTATGCGGGCTGTTTGATGGTGTATGCAGCGCCCGATTCTTGTTCCACACTCAAATCTATTCTTTTATATGTCTGGCAGTTCAGAATTCAAACAGTACCCTCAGCCCTGAAGCGTTTACTCCCAGGTGAGCAGAATAAGAAGCAATCAGATTGAAGGACTAGCTCACTTTGGGCCCTCAGGTACCAGTGGCTGGGTTCAGTTCTGAAAAAGGAAGGGCTCTGTAAAAGGATGGATCAGTGTCCTTTTAAACTGCAATGTTCAACCTTCAGCGCGCTCGATGGAGCCCCGGTTGGGGCACATAAAGGTTCAAATCTCTCTTGGTGCAAGGGTAGGAGTTCTCCAAAGAAGGTGAGCATAAAGTAAGAGAAGCTGCTAACTTAAGTGAGCTTGATTTAGGATGTTGCCCTTGTATCTATAGAATTTGGCCGAGATTTAGAAAAAGGGGGGGGGGCAGAACACGCTTCTGTAGTAGAATGGGAAGGTGAATTATGTAAGCTGGGTCTGAGGCACCAAGGCAGCTTGACCCGCAGGGTGCAGGTATTGCAGTAGGCTCTTGTGATTCAGTATGCTGAGAGTGTGTAATGATTAGTAGGCTGCAAGGCTGGATGGGCCAAACCATCTAGGCCGTAACCCTTGTAACTTGTAGCACAGAGGACACTAACTTGGGAAGAGAGTTTAGCAGTGTCTTTTGCAACTTAGGTAATTTGGGGTATGGAACTCTCTCACCCCATCCGTGGCTGCGGTCAGGTAGCGGATAGTCTTTCTGCAGAGGGGACAATTCCAGAACCCCAACACACATGTTCCTGCATCAAACAATGGCTATATGTGTAGGTGGGTGCTGTGTGACCAGCACACCAAAGTTCTCCAACTTTGGGTCCAAGGCTTTAATAAGCAATCACATCGTTACAGCAAGAGCAACCTTTCGGTGTCTCGCAGGACCCCTTCAGCACGCATGTGAGACTCCGAAACGTTGCTCTTGCTGTAACTTTCTGCAGATGGGGCCCCTCCAGATTCCTCCCACACAGATCACTCCAGATGACAGCACTCAGGTCCATCTGCTCGTTTGTTATGGTTGCCAGGCCAGCTTGCCAGTGGTCTCCAGCTTTCCCTCCCTCCTTCACTCTCTCTCTCTGCAGTTCTGGCCCAGCCTGGACCTCCGACGTCCTGCACAGCTTTCCTCTCCAGCACTCACTGTTCACTCTTTCTTCCAGTTCCAGGGCTTTGGTATTTATCTGCCCGCATCCATCAGCCAGCTCCTCTGGGAAATGTAGTTTGTTATCTCCACCCTAGATAGAGAGTCCCTGCAAGCCGCCTACAAGTCCCACACAGCTTTCCTCTGGCAGTCTGTCTAACTTCAGACTGCTGCCATCTTGTGTCCATTTAACATCCTGCGCTCAATATGTCAGCAGGGTGTTACTCTGAGATTCTGTAGGATCCTGACATTGCACCCATGATCTGCAGAACATGGTTGCAATGCTCTGCAGGCTCCAGAAAAAAAAAATTACCTGCAAAAAATTATTATTTTTAAGGTGAACTTAGCCTTTAAGTACATCCCACTGTTTTTCTCCACACCCACAATTTGCCATGGTACACTGCTCATTTTACCTCTTTTTCTAGGAGGGGATGGGGGGGATGTCCTGTCACGTTGGCTGTATAGGGCCCCTTGATTTCTAATGGTGGTCTTGCCTATACCCCAAGGTTACAGAAATCCCATTTGGGTCTTTATCTTTCAGTCCATGCTTTTCTTATTGCACTTTGTTGAAAGCGGACTGTTCATCTTTCTATGTATATCCTCTCTGTGTCGTCCATTAAACCAATGTTGTACCTGCATCCCTCATACAGTACATGATGCATATGGACACCGGATCTCCCTCAAAACTTTGTGTCTTCCATTAACCAATGTTGTACCTTCAACCTTCATACAGTACATGATGCATATGGATACCAGATCTCCCTCAAACTTTGTGTCTTCCATTAACCAATGTTGTACCTTCATCCCTCATACAGTACATGATGCATATGGACACCGGATCTCCCTCAAAACTTTGTGTCTTCCATTAACCAATGTTGTACCTTCATCCCTCATACAGTACATGATGCATATGGACACCGGATGTCCCTCAAACTTTGTGTCTTCCATTAACCAATGTTGTACCTTCATCCCTCATACAGTACATGATGCATATGGATACCAGATCTCCCTCAAACTTTGTGTCTTCCATTAACCAATGTTGTACCTTCATCCCTCATACAGTACATGATGCATATGGACACCGGATCTCCCTCAAAACTTTGTGTCTTCCATTAAACCAATGTTGTACCTTCATCCCTCATACAGTACATGATGCATATGTACACTGGATGTCCCTCAAAACTTTGTGTCTTCCATGAACCAATGTTGTACCTTCATCCCTCATACAGTACATGATGCATATGGACACCGGATGTCCCTCAAAACTTTGTGTCTTCCATGAACCAATGTTGTACCTTCATCCCTCATACAGTACATGATGCATATGGACACCGGATGTCCCTCAAAACTTTGTGTCTTTCATTAACCAATGTTGTACCTTCATCCCTCATACAGTACATGATGCATATGGACACCGGATGTCCCTCAAACTTTGTGTCTTCCATTAACCAATGTTGTACCTTCATCCCTCATACAGTACATGATGCATATGGACACCGGATGTCCCTCAAACTTTGTGTCTTCCATTAACCAATGTTGTACCTTCATCCCTCATACAGTACATGATGCATATGGACACCGGATCTCCCTCAAAACTTTGTGTCTTCCATTAACCAATGTTGTACCTTCATCCCTCATACAGTACATGATGCATATGGACACCGGATCACCCTCAAAACTTTGTGTCTTTCATTAACCAATGTTGTACCTTCATCCCTCATACAGTACATGATGCATATGGACACCGGATCTCCCTCAAAACTTTGTGTCTTCCATTAACCAATGTTGTACCTTCATCCCTCATACAGTACATGATGCATATGGACACCGGATGTCCCTCAAACTTTGTGTCTTCCATTAACCAATGTTGTACCTTCATCCCTCATACAGTACATGATGCATATGGATACCAGATCTCCCTCAAACTTTGTGTCTTCCATTAACCAATGTTGTACCTTCATCCCTCATACAGTACATGATGCATATGGACACCGGATCACCCTCAAAACTTTGTGTCTTTCATTAACCAATGTTGTACCTTCATCCCTCATACAGTACATGATGCATATGGACACCGGATCTCCCTCAAAACTTTGTGTCTTCCATTAAACCAATGTTGTACCTTCATCCCTCATACAGTACATGATGCATATGTACACTGGATGTCCCTCAAAACTTTGTGTTCCATGAACCAATGTTGTACCTTCATCCCTCATACAGTACATGATGCATATGGACACCGGATGTCCCTCAAAACTTTGTGTCTTCCATGAACCAATGTTGTACCTTCATCCCTCATACAGTACATGATGCATATGGACACCGGATCACCCTCAAAACTTTGTGTCTTTCATTAACCAATGTTGTACCTTCATCCCTCATACAGTACATGATGCATATGGACACCGGATGTCCCTCAAAACTTTGTGTCTTCCATTAACCAATGTTGTACCTTCATCCCACATACAGTACATGATGCATATGGACACCGGATCACCCTCAAAACTTTGTGTCTTTCATTAACCAATGTTGTACCTTCATCCCTCATACAGTACATGATGCATATGGACACCGGATGTCCCTCAAAACTTTGTGTCTTCCATTAACCAATGTTGTACCTTCATCCCTCATACAGTACATGATGCATATGGACACCGGATGTCCCTCAAAACTTTGTGTCTTCCATTAAACCAATGTTGTACCTTCATCCCTCATACAGTACATGATGCATATGTACACTGGATGTCCCTCAAAACTTTGTGTCTTCCATGAACCAATGTTGTACCTTCATCCCTCATACAGTACATGATGCATATGGACACCGGATGTCCCTCAAAACTTTGTGTCTTCCATGAACCAATGTTGTACCTTCATCCCTCATACAGTACATGATGCATATGGACACCGGATGTCCCTCAAAACTTTGTGTCTTCCATTAACCAATGTTGTACCTTCATCCCACATACAGTACATGATGCATATGGACACCGGATGTCCCTCAAAACTTTGTGTCTTCCATTAACCAATGTTGTACCTTCATCCCACATACAGTACATGATGCATATGGACACCGGATCTCCCTCAAAACTTTGTGTCTTCCATTAACCAATGTTGTACCTTCATCCCACATACAGTACATGATACATATGGACACTGGATCTCCCTTAAAACTTTGTTAGTAAAAACAAATTACCTTTAAAAGCTATTGAAAAGAAAATGAAAAACATCAAATTCATATAAATGATCTTTTCAGGTTGTATTTAGCCATTTGGAAGTACTGATATATAATGGATATGTTACATGACACCTCCTAATATGTCTGGAATTTCATGACACCCCTTCAGATATGTACATGCCTCTCAGTATATTTTTTTTTCTCTCGGCAGCCGCAGTAAAATGGCCTCATCGGATCACTCGTTCTTCATCATCGCCGCCTTTTTCATACCGTCATTCCTGGCCCTCCGCGCCCAGCCCTGCCCCTCAGAGTGCCGCTGTTACAGCATGGCCGTGGAATGCGGATCCAAGGGGCTGAAGACCATTCCAGCCAACATCCACCCATCTACCCAGGTAGGTCTTTTTTTTATCTGTCCACACATTGGTCATTATTTGCAAGAACACATCCCTGGTGTTCTTTTAGATGTGCATGCTCAAGCAGCTGATCAGCAGATAGCACATCTATACCCTGCAGCATGCAGTGGTCAGCAGGTAGGAGCATGCATGTCTAAAGTTATGCCGGAGATGTGTTCTTTTAGATATGCATGCTCAAGCAGCTGATCAGCAGATTGCACATCTATAGCATGCAGTGATCAGCAGGGAGGAGCATGCATGTCTAAAGGGATGTAGGAGATGTGTTCTTTTAGATGTGCATGCTCAAGCAGCTGATCAGCAGATTACACATCTATAGTCTGTAGCATGCAGTGATCAGCAGGGAGGAGTATGCATGTCTAAAGGGACGCTGGAGATGTGTTCTTTTAAATAACAATTATTAATTGCATAGAAAACTAATAGCTGTGAGATGGGGGATATTACAGATCGGAGGGAGAGGGGATTGATGACAACCAAAGTTGTTTAAACAGGTAATAAAGGTGGTCTTCAAAATATCTGCTACAGCTTTCAGAGAGAGTTTATAAGATCCCTGCTGTGATGTTTACAGGAGCCTGCCAGTCCTTCCCACCAAACTCGGAGCAAAGACCAGTCCCAGTGATGCGGTCACCCTGACAGTGCTTTCCCCCCAGAAGGACAGAGCCATATTTGTTCAGACATCATAGGGGGCCAGTTCTTCTTCCTGGACTAAGATACCGGCTCAAAGGTGACACAATCATGCCTGGTGCTTGTGCAGTTTTTGGTTGTGTTCACAAATGTTTGACATAGATCAGCCCCTGCTGCAGCCTCTCACCTTGTGTCTTGCTGCAAAGTTGCAATGAATAGTTACAGTTGTAATGCTACAATTTACACTCTGACCCTTCCTGACATGTCACAATATAAAGCAACATTGCCCATTTTGCTGTCCCTGAGATCCAGTTAGTGACTTTGCCTAAGCCAAGAAGATAAAATTAGTTTGCTGCAGGCAGGAGGAAGCATTTCCTCAGTCTCCTCTTCGCCAGTGATCAGAATGCAGCATTATAACTAGCAAGTCACAAAATTAAAGTATGCAGCAGGGGCTGATCTGTGGCGCACATTTGTGAACACAGCCAAAAACTGCACAAGCCATGACTGGGCCAGCACTGAACCGCTGTTTTAGTCCGGAGAGTAGGTGGTGACCCTTGATGATGGCTGACCAAAGATGGGAAAAAACAAAAAAATACTTTTATGAAAATATGGAACAGCAAAGATATAAACGTGAGTGTCAGTCAAAAAATGAGTTTGCCGTATATGTTGAAAGAATTGTGTGCTTTCTGAAAATAGATCAGGTTTCCCCATTGGCACAGTCATTTTTTTTTTTGCTGACTGGGCCTGCAGTCTTAGGCTCTATGTACGCATAAGGTCTGATTGATCAAACTGAAACAGTATTTAAAGTGTTACTAAACCCCGGTCCCTGTATTCACTATATCCGCTCTCCCCAGACTCCACATTCACTATATCCGCTCTCCCCGGACCCTGCATTCACTATATCCGCTCTCCCCGGACCCTGCATTCACTATATCTGGTCTCCCCGGACCCTGCATTCACTATATCTGGTCTCCCCGGACCCCGCATTCACTATATCCGCTCTCCCCAGACTCCACATTCACTATATCCGCTCTCCCCGGACCCTGCATTCACTATATCCGCTCTCCCCGGACCCTGCATTCACTATATCCGGTCTCCCCGGACCCTGCATTCACTATATCCGCTCTCCCCGGACCCTGCATTCACTGTATCCGCTCTCCCCGGACCCTGCATTCACTATATCCGGTCTCCCCGGACCCTGCATTCACTATATCCGCTCTCCCCGGACCCTGCATTCACTATATCCGCTCTCCCCGGACCCTTCATTCACTATATCTAGTCTCTCCGGACCCTGCATTCACTATATCCGGTCTCCCCGGGTCCTGCATTCACTATATCTGGTCTCCCCGGACCCTGCATTCACTATATCCGCTCTCCCCGGACCCTGCATTCACTATATCTGGTCTCCCCGGACCCTCCATTCACTATATCCGCTCTCCCCGGACCCTGCATTCACTATATCTGGTCTCTCCAGACCCTGCATTCACTATATCCGCTCTCCCCGGACCCTGCATTCACTATATCTGCTCTCCCCGGACCCTGCATTCACTATATCTGGTCTCCCCGGGCCCTGCATTCACTATATCCGCTCTCCCCGGACCCTGCATTCACTATATCCGCTCTCCCTGGACCCCGCATTCACTATATCTAGTCTCTCCGGACCCCGCATTCACTATATCTGCATTCCCCGGACCCCGCATTCACTATATCCGCTCTCCCCGGACCCTGCATTCACTATATCTGCATTCCCCAGACCCTGCATTCACTATATCCGCTCTCCCCGGTCCCTGCATTCACTATATCCGCTCTCCCCGGTCCCTGCATTCACTATATCCGCTCTCCCCGGACCCCACATTCACTATATCCGCTCTCCCCGGACCCTGCATTCACTATATCTGGTCTCCTCAGACAGGGGTGTCAAACTGGTGGCCCTCCAGCTGTTGTAAAACTACAAATCCCATCATGCCTCTGCCTTTGGGAGTCATGCTTGTAACTGTCAATCTTGCAGTGCCTCATGGGACTTGTAGTTTGGAAACAGCTGGAGGGCCTCCAGTTTGACACCCAAGCTCTAGGAAGATGCAGAACCCCTGACCTCTGTCTGAACAGTGCTGATTGGCCCTGTGCTGATCACATGCACTCTCCCAAAAAAAAAAATCCTCTCTAGCAGTACACACCAAACTGAGCATGTGCAGAGTGTCCCTCAAGACTGTGTTCTATCAGGAGATGAAATGGGGAACATGGAAAAAGGAGAGGATCAGAGAAGACAGGATCAAACAGCCTCTTTACACAATGCAGAGGATTAACCCCTTAGGTTCCATGGTGAGTATAACAAGCATGCTTTACTGCATCTACAGACTGATTGTACTGTTGTAGGCAGGTGCGTACTTACCACAAGGCAAACAAGGCATTTGCCTAGGGTGGCTATTTTCAGGGGGGGCGCGGTGCCATCCCCCCCGCAGAAGTGAAATATGTGGCAGCTAGTGACTGAGGATGGGAGCAGGTGAGGCACAGGCACAGCAGTGTCGCCTGTGGGTTGCTGAAGGGTGTCCGACTCTCATGGGGGGGGGGAATTTTACTCTTGCCCAGGGTGGCACACAACCAAAATACACCACTGGTTTTGGGTTTAGTAACACTTTAAGGCATCAGAAAGAGCACTTAAGGCATGCCGAAGTGGCTTCTCAGTCAATATTTTCATATGTCATTTTAGCATGCCATTAACCAGAGGTTGCCAACTTATGAGCTAAAGGTGGCCCCTGACATCACCAAAGGGCCACACATAATAATCAATATACAGTTGTGTTCAAAATAATAGCAGTGTGTTGAAATAAGTGAATAAAGCTGAAAATCCTTCTAATAGCTTTTATTTCCATCCACACAAATGCATTGGGAACACGACACATTCTATTCCAAATCACAACATGAAGAAAAATACATCAAATTTGTGTTGTTCCTCTAAAAAAATGGAAGAAAAGTGAATATTAGACGGTTCAAAAAAATCTCAGTGTTTGTATTCTTCTTTACAAACTCAAACATTCACTATATAAACTGAGAAATGTTTGAAGATTTTGCTTTCCTTTGAATGACTTCATGAATATTTGGTTGTAGTCGCACTGTTTCTGAGAACTGCTGTACATCTGTGTTGCATGGAGTCACCCAACTTCTGGCCCCTGTGATCAGGTATTCCAGCCCAGGATGATTGGACCACATTCCACAGTTCTTCTCTATTTCTTGGTTTGGCCTCAGAAACGTCATTTTTGATGTCACCCCACAAGTTTTCTATTGGATGAAGATCCGGGGATTGGGCTGGCCACTCCATAACGTCCATCTTGTTGGTCTGGAACCAAAATGTTGTACATTTACTGGTGTGTTTGGGGTCGTTGCCTTGTTGGAACACCCATTTCAAGGGCATTTCCTCTTCAGCATAAGGCAGCATGACCTCTTCAAGTATTCTGATGGATTCAAACTGATCCATGATCCCTGGTATGCGATAAATAGGCCCAACACCGTAGTATGAGAAACATCCCCATATCATGATGCTTGCACCACCATGCTTCACTGTCTTCACAGTGTACTGTGGCTTGAATTCAGTGTTTGGGGGTCGTCTGACAAACTGTCTCCGCCCACTAGACCCAGAAAGAACAATCTTACTTTCATCAGTCCACAAAATGTTGCACCATTTCTCTTTAGGCCAGTCAATGTGCTCTTTGGCAGATTGTAACCTCTTCAGCACGTCTTTTTTCCAACAGTGGGACTTTGCGGGGGCTTCTTGCAGATAGCTTGGCTTCACATCGGCGTCTTCTAATTGTAACAGTCCTCACAGGGAACGTCACACCTTCTTTCATCTTCCTGGAGCTGATTGTTGGCTGAGTCCGCGCCATTTTGGCTATTCTTCTATCCATTCCAATGGTAGTTTTTCGCTTTCTTCCACGTCTTTCAGGTTTTGGTTGCCATTTTAAAGCATTTGCTATCATTTTAGCTGAGCAGCCGATCATTTTCTGCACTTCTTTATATGTTTTCCCCTCTCCAATCAACTTTTTAATCAAGGTACGCTGTTCTTCTCAACAATGTCTGGAACGACCCATTTTCCTCAGAATTTCAGAGAGAAATGCACTGTAACCAGCATGTACAACATTTGCTGCCTTCCTTCCTTAAATAAGGGCAATAATTGCCACCTGTTTTTCAAAGAATGAATGACCTCACTAATAGAACTCCACACTGCTATTATATTGAACATGCCCCTTTGAATGAGTGATTCAATGACACAGAATCAGCAGCATGCATGTCATGACTGTCGGGTCTGTTGGATTTCTATTACTCTACTACACCTGCTAGGAAATTATTTGCCATGTAGAAATATCATTTCCACCAAAAACAGTGATTGATCCGGTTAGTGATGTCTGACGCTATTATTTTGAACACAACTGTATGTAATGCTTATGAGGACTGTCAGAGACTGCAGATCTAATAGAGGAAAAATGAGGGTCAGAGAGTGAGGACAGGATACATTGTTGGCTGGGGATATGCTGCAGAAGACAATATTTATTATTTATTTATTTCAGGTACTTATATATCGCCGTCAATTTACACAGCACTTTACATATATATTGTACATTCACATCAGTCCCTAACCCTCAAGGGGTGTACAATCTAAGGTCCCTAACTCACATTCATACATACACATACTAGGGACAATTTAGATAGGAGCCAATTAACCTACCAGCATGTGTTATGAACCTGGGAACCGTAGTCTATGTTTCCACTACAGACTGCTAATGTCCGAGGGCCACACATCACATACCAAAGGGCCCCATGCAGCCCTCACACCACAGGTTGGGCACCGGGGCCATAAGTGCTAATTTAGCATTCCTTCAATGATGGAACGAGGCCGTAGTCACATGTCCTGCCGTATGGCAGCTGGCATTGACCTTCGGAGTCTTTGTCCTATGGTGGCAGCAGATCTACGGTGACTTCAGCTGGTGCCAGATCTATGCATTCAGGACATACAGCACTGAGATTGAAGATCAACATAAACACTATACATAAGTAATGTAGGAATGGTAAATATTTTATGCATGAATAATGTGTTGTAATTGAGTCCCCAAGGGCGGACTTACTGTATCGCCTGTTCAACATGTAACAGAAAATCTCCCCAGATATCCATCCAGCAGCTTCATGGTGTCATTATTGAGTCATTTATGAACAATAATGATGGAAAGCCATAAAAGCTGTATTTGTGGTAGCAGAGGTAAAAACTGCCAAGCAGGGGTGGACTGACAACTCGTGGGGCCCCCAGGCAATAGGGGATCATGGGGCCCCTGTGTCCTTGCCCAAACTCAAAAAAGCCTATAAAAAAGGTACCAGGGGCTTCTCATGGGGCCCCCTACTGACCCCGAGCCCTCGGGCAGTGCCCGAGTTTCCAAATGGTCAGTCTGCCCCTGCTGCCAACCCAAATCCATAATCCAGTTATCTGTCCCATAGAAACACATCGGCCACTTTATTAGGTCCACCTGTTCAATTGCTTGGTAACACAAATTGCTAATCAGCCAATCACATGGCAGCAACTCAATGCATTTAAGCACCTAGACGTGGTGAAGACGACTTGCTGAAGTTCAAGCTGAGCATCAGAATGGGGAAGAAAGGGGATTTAACCACTTCCCATTCTGTTGTTGTATATAAACGGGCTCCCCGCCTCCTGCTTGTGCGCGCTCCCTGGGAGCGATCTGGTGCCCGCTGTGTCCTCCAGACAGTGAAACACCGATCATCGTATGGGACCTCTGTGCGAGGTCCCGATCATGTGATCACTGATTGGCCAATCAGTGATTACATGCAGAGTAGTAAGCAAGATGTCACTTCTGACATCATTGCTTACTACTAGTGAAATCTGTGAATGATCACAGAGGTCACATGGTACAGGGATATTCACAACAGCCTTGTACCATGTGACAAGCTGTGACCAATCACAGCTCACACAGTATTTCTCAATGGCGGCAAGAATGCAGCCAGAGAGAAGGAGAAATTATTGCTTTTACAGCCTTTATGGGTGTAAAAGCAATCAGTGTACAAAAAAAAAAAAAAATCTTCATCACCCCCCACAAGTAATACAGTGTCACTATGGTGACACTGTACTGCTAGGGTGACAGTATGTAAAAAAAAAAATAATATAAAAAAAAATAAAAATGTAAAAAAAAGTTTTCAAATTATAATTTTTGGTTATAAACTAACTTTTTTTACTAAAAAGATAACTGAATACATTTTGGCCAAGATTTATGATGAAATATTATTTATTTGCAAAATTGTATAAGAAAAACACTTTTTTTTCAAATTTTTTGGACTTTTTCATTTATATAGCAAAAAAAAAAAAAAAAATCCCCAGCGGTGAATAAATACCACCAAAATAAAGCTTTATCTGTCTCAAAAAAATGCTAAAAAATTCATATGGGTTACAGTGTTGCATGACTGTGCAGTTGTCATTCAAATTGTGATAGCGCTGAAAGCTGAAAATTGGCCTGGACTGGAAGGGGGTGAAAGTGTCCGGACTGGAAGGGGGTGAAAGTGTCCGGACTGGAAGGGGGTGAAAGTGTCCGGACTGGAAGGGGGTGAAAGTGTCCGGACTGGAAGGGGGGGAAAGTGTCCGGACTGGAAGAGGGTGAAAGTGTCCGGACTGGAAGAGGGTGAAAGTGTCCGGACTGGAAGGGGGGGAAAGTGTCCGGACTGGAAGGGGGGGAAAGTGTCCGGACTGGAAGGGGGGGAAAGTGTCCGGACTGGAAGGGGGTGAAAGTGTCCGGACTGGAAGGGGGGGAAAGTGTCCGGACTGGAAGGGGGGGAAAGTGTCCGGACTGGAAGGGGGGGAAAGTGTCCGGACTGGAAGGGGGTGAAAGTGTCCGGACTGGAAGGGGTTGAAAGTGTCCGGACTGGAAGGGGGAGAAAGTGTCCGGACTGGAAGGGGGTGAAAGTGTCCGGACTGGAAGGGGGTGAAAGTGTTCGGACTGGAAGGGGGAGAAAGTGTCCGGACTGGAAGGGGGTGAAAGTGTCCGGACTGGAAGGGGGAGAAAGTGTCCGGACTGGAAGGGGGAGAAAGTGTCCGGACTGGAAGGGGGTGAAAGTGTCCGGACTGGAAGGGGGTGAAAGTGTCCGGACTGGAAGGGGGAGAAAGTGTCCGGACTGGAAGGGGGTGAAAGTGTCCGGACTGGAAGGGGGAGAAAGTGTCCGGACTGGAAGGGGGTGAAAGTGTCCGGACTTGAAGTGGTTAAGTGACTATGAACGTGGCGTGGTTGTTGGTGCCAGACTGGCTGGTCTGAGTATTTAAAAAACTGAAATAATGGGACAGGTGGGAGAAGGAGAGAAAGTAACCTAGCCTTGTATGTTGGCTGTCCTGGTACCACACCCCTAGGAAACATTGTGAGAAAACCATAACCAAAAAAAGCTAATGGGGCTTTAAAGGTACCACACGCTACACATTAGAAATATTAAAACACATATAGGCAGTAGATAAAATTGAACACCTTTTATTAGGCTAAAAAAAACACATATGGGTGGAAAAAAAAAAGTTTTTTTTGATTGACGTATACATGAAAAAGCATAAAATTGCAATCAACAAAGAAAAAGGTTGCGGTAAGTTGTGGCTGACGTCCTAGACGCTGGGGCGTCACGGGTGTCAGCTGCAACGAACCGCAGCCACTACACAGAGGCATCCCTATGGTTGGTGTCAGGCGGTGCGGTAACACACTTGGTGACAGCCCCTCCGACGATTCCCGCAGAATGGATGGGATCTGCGGATTGGGGAGCATAATGGATCGGACTCCGATCCATTATGCTCAATCCGCAGATCCGATCCATCGTGCGGGGATCGTCTGCTTTCTTTACAACTTACCTTTTCATGGAGCGGGTCCGGTGTCACCCCATATAGGTTGCATGCCGACGATCCCCGCAGGATGGATGGGATCTGCGGATTGAACATAATGGATTGTAGTCCGATCCATTATGCTCCCCAATCCTCAGATCCCATCCATCCTGCGGGGATTGTCAGCTTGCTTTACAACTTACCTTTTTGTGGAGCGGGTCCGGTGTCACCCCATATAGGTTGCATACCGACGATCCCCGCAGGATGGATCGGATCTGCGGATTGGGGAGCATGATGGATTGGACTCCGATCCATTATGCTCAATCCGCAGATCCCATCCATCCTGCGGGGATCCTCAGCTTTATTTACAACTTACCTTTTCATGGAGCGGGTCCGGTTTCACCCCGTATAGGTTGCATACCGACGATCCCCGCAGGATGGATCAGATCTGCGGATTGAGCATAATTGATTGGAGTCCGATCCATCATGCTCCCCAATCCGCAGATCCCATCCATCCTGCAGGGATCGTTGGCTTGCTTTACAACTTACCTTTTCATGGAGCGGGTCCGGTGTCACCAAGTGCGGGCCGTACCCCCCGCACCTGCCACGGGACGCCACCGCCACTACATAGGGACAGAGAAACTATGGAAATAGTAAATAGGAATGCATGGTTAACACTGGAGGGATAAATGGTATTGAAACAACACCTAATTGGACAACGTCATAGGTGTTGAAAATAAAAATATTGATTGATATCCACTTGAGACCATATGAAGTTTTTTGCTTGTAAATTCCAAAGCGTTTCGTGGGATGCAACCCATTTCTTCAGGGAACAAAACAAAACATAAAATTCTACAATAAACCAAAACAAAAACCAAAAACATATACTTAATAAGTAATCATACACAATATTTCCATAGTTTCTCTGTCCCTATGTAGTGGCTGCAGTTTGTTGTGGCTGACACCCGTGACACCCCAGCGTCTAAGACGTCAGCCACGACTTACCGCGACTTTTCTTTTTTTTGTTGATTGCAGTTTTATGCTATTTCATGTATATGTCTATCACAAAAAAAAGCTGTTTCCACCCATAGGTGGTTTATACCATAGGCCCAGGCCTGCATGATGCACTTTATAAAAGGTGTTCAATGTTATCTACTGCCTATATGTGTTTACTATATTTCTAATGCTACGGTGAGGTACCTTTAAAGCCCCATTAGCTTTTTTAGATAGGGTTTTCTCAACGATATTTCAAAAACTGCTGATCTACTGAGATTTTCATGCACAACCATCTCTAGGGTTTACAGAGAATGGTCTGAAAAAGAGAAAATATCCAGTGAGTGGCAGTTGTGTGGAGGAAAATGCCTTGTTGATGTCAGAGGTCAGAGGAGAATGGGCAGACTGGTTGGAGATGATAGAAAGGCAACACAACTCATAACCACTCGTTACAACCAAGGTATGCAGAACACCATCTCTGAACACACAATAGGCTGATCCTTGAAACAGATGGGCTGCAGCAGCAGAAGACCACACCGGATCCCACTCCTGCCACCTAAGAGCAGGAAACGGAGGCTACGGTCACCAAAATTGGTCAATAGAAGATTGGAAAAATGTCGCCTGGTCTGATGAGTCTGGATTTCCCTAGAGATGGTTGTGTGTGAAAATCCCAGTAGATCAGCAGTTTTTGAAATTCTCAGACCAAGCCGTCTGGCACCAACAACCATGCCACGTTCAAAGTCACTTCAATCCTCTTCTTTCCCCATTCTGATGCTTGGTTTGAACTTCAGTAAGTCGTCTTCACCACGGCTAGATGCCTAAATGGATCGAGTTACTACCATGTGATTGGCTGATTAGCAATTTGTGTTATCAAGCAATTGAACAGGTGGACCTAATAAAGTGGCTGATGGGTGTAAATGTCCTACTCTTATAGTTGTAAGCAGGGGCGGACTGACAACTCATGGGGCCCCCGGGCAATAGGGGATCATGGAGCCCCTGTGTCCGTGCCCAAACTCAAAAAAGCCTATGAAAAAGGTACCAGGGGCATCTCATGGGGCCCTCTACTGACCCCGGGCCCTTGGGCAGTGCCCGAATTTCCAAATGGTCAGTCCGCCCCTGGTTGTAAGCATCTTCCACATTGGCCCTATTCTTCCCCTGCTGAAATTCTGGTAAAGCCACTCACTCCGAAGAGAGTTCCTATAGAGCAGTGGTTCTCAACCTTCCTAATGCCGTGACCCTTTAATACAGTTCCTCATGTTGTGGTGACCCCCAACCATAAAATTATTTACCCAGTAATTATAATTCATGAAGTGTCGTTTTACCTCCAATACTGCTGCTTTCAACAGAGTAGCTGCTTTCAACACAGCAGCTGTTTTCTACACAGTAGCTGCTCTTTACACATCGGAAATATGTGTTTTCTGCTGGTCTTAGGCGACCCCTGTGAAAGGGTCGTTCGACCCCCAAAGGGGTCGCGACCCACAGGTTGAGAACCGCTGCGTTAGAGAACTTCAAAATTGAGAGTCTTCCCTGAAACTCAACAACCACATGGCTTTGTGATAAATGAAGCCACTCATCTCCAGCTCAGCGCTGACATGGACATCACATGACTTGGTTTCCTAAAGTGTTAGAATTAACATATGGGTTGGCTATATTTAGCGAAATTGCCATTAATCAGGGCTGATATGGCGATCACGTGGCTTTGTTAGGATAAAAATCCAAGTTATTTTTTTCACCATCCTGTCACCTTGGACCCAAACCTATATGACGCACCCATAGACCTTGACCCAGGCACATAGTAGAGAAGATCTCAGGTGTGTAAAGTGACAAGCACATGGCTTTCTGATAAATAAAAGCATTTATTTCCAGAGATCACAGGGTTTTGTTTATCAACAAAGTGTTAATGTTAGCGTTGGGCTTGGCTTTGTTTAGTAACAGAGCTTTGATCAGTGCTGAGACTGTAATCACATGGCTTTGTTAGGAAACAAAGCCATGTGACTCTATTTTTTTTACCATCCTGGCACCATTTTTTCACCATTTTGGCACCTTTGGCCCAGACCTATAGAAAAAAAAGCCTGGTACATTTTTTCACCACTCTGTCACCATAGGCCCAGGCCTGCATGATGCACCCATAGACCATGACCCAGGCACATAGTGGAAAAGGAGTGTAACATAACCACATGGATTTCTGATACATAAAGGCATTTATTTCCAGCTCAGTGCTGACATGGAGATCACAGGGCTTTGTTTATAAGCAAAGCATTAAAGTTAGCATTAGGGTTGGGTTTGTTTAGCAAGAGAGCATTGATCAGTGCTGATACAGTAATCACATGGCTTTTTTAGGAAAACAAAGCCATGTGATTATCTTCACCATCCTGTCTCTATAGGTGAAGGGCTTTATGAAGCACCCATAGAATTTGACCCAGGAACGGAGCAAAGAAGATCCCAGGAGTGCAACTTAGCAACCACATGGCTTTGTGATAAATTAAGACATTTATCGCTGGCTCAGAACTGACATGGAGATCACAGGGCTTTGTTTATCAACAAAGCATTACAGTTAACATTAGGGTTGGCTTTGTTTAGCAACATAGCCATTGGTAAGTGCTGATATGGTGATCACATGGCTTTGTTAGGAAAGAAAGCCATGTGACTCTATTTTTTTTACCATCCTGGCACCTTAGGCCTAGACCTATTGGAAACAAATGCATGTGATTTGTTTTCACCATCTTTGCTTCTTTGACCCAAGCCTAAAGGAAACAAAGCCATGTGTTTTTTCCACCATCCTGGCTCCCTAGGCCTAGGCCTTTATGATACACCTACAGACTTTGACCCGGGCACTTAGCAGATAAGATCTCAGCAGTGTGGCCAACTAAATTACCTGGGTTTTTCTCTTCTCCGCAGACTGTGTTCTTACAGGATAATGCCATATCTCAGATCCAGCAGCAAGATTTGTCTCCTCTCCTGGGTCTCCAATACCTCTATATCCAGAACAACAGCATCTCTGTCCTGGAGCCCGGCGCCTTCAGGTCCCAGCAGCACTTGGTGGAACTGGCGCTCAACGGAAATCGTATCCATCTCCTCAACAGCAGCATCTTCAAAGGTCTGGAACACCTCAGAGTCCTCTACCTGGCAGGGAACCAGATTACCCGTCTTGTGTCCTACACCTTCTCTGACCTGCCGGTAAGCCATGATGGGCTGTCATATTTTATAAATGGAAAAAAAAAATTGTGAAAGTTTAATGCTGCAAATGTTTCAGCTTTAAACTTGGCAACCAAAGTAACACTGTCTGTTAGTGACTTACTTGATGTGGATTCATCCAGCAGGGCATCCAGTGGTTTTTTTCGGCATTGATGTCTATTTGGGGAGCAGGTGATTTTCAATTGGTTGTAGGTCTTCTAGTCTTTGTTGATAAAGAAAATGTGTGTGTTTTGTGTATGTTCTGTTGGCCCATTGCCTTTTAAAAAGGACCCCTGACTTAGAGCTCAGTTGGCCATTGTAGCATTTATTGTTTTTGGTGTTTTTGGATTGTCCTCATAGCTGACTTCACCTGCTCTAACTTTGTTGTGACCTTGGGGTCCAACTCTGTTCTATGTTTTGGTGGATGCTTTCTGGATGAACCACTAGTGAATTCTACCTTATAGTTCCGTCTCATTCTTTGGTACGGTCTACACCCAGAAGGTTTGATCTTCACCAACATTTGGGCAACTATGTGTTTGTTTCCATTTACATTGACCTGTTCAACCTGATTAGACCTTCACTGTTTGTCCACCCTTTAGTCTCCTACGTGAACCTTTAGGGGTTAAAGCAAACCTAGATACATGTGCTCAAGTGACCCAAGAAGACTCTGGGAACACCAGAAACCAGGGCAGAGTTTGGTTGGCCATTGTGTCATTTATTGCTTTTAGTGTTCTTGTGTTGGCCATATAGCTAACCTACCTTTTTGTGACCATCAGATCCAGCTCTTTTCTTTGTCATTTTTGGTACTGTCTACACTCAGCAGGTTTGATCTACAATATGTGGGCAACTATTTTTTTCCATTTGCATTGACCTGTTCAATCTGATTTGACCCTCACTGTTTGGTCACCCTATATAAACTTTTAGGGGTTAAAGCAAATCTGTCACTAGATGCAAGCACTCAAGTGACCCAAGAACTGAAAGCTCTCTGAGAACACCAGAAACCAGGACACCCAGTATGTTATAGTATATTTAGATACTGGAAGAAAATTCTATGTATACTTTGGCTTTTGCAATTTCCCATTGTCTTCATAACCCATGTTTGTCCTTTGCAGAGGCTTCAGGAGCTGCATTTACAGGAAAACAATATTGAGATGCTCCAGGACCAGGCATTCTCTGGGCTGTCTTCGCTTGCGCTACTCGACCTCAGCAAAAACAACCTGCGTTCCATAACTCGCAGCACTCTTCGGCCTCTCATCAGCCTGCAAGTGCTCCGACTGACAGGTGAGGGGGTGCCGGGGTGTTCAGTATCAGAATTATTTCTGTGCATGTTGGTTTGAAAAAAAAAGATGTCCAGATCTTTTCACTGTAGCGTTGCTTGATCTACAGTTTACATATTTATCTGGGTCACTTCATATTATTTCCTAGTTGTAGAAAAAAAGGACTGCATAGGAAATCTCTGGATTAACAGTGAATGCAGTTGGTTCTAAACATATAATATATTGCCAAAAGTATTGGCCCCGCCCTCCAAATCATTGGATTCAGGTGTTCCAATCCCCTCCATGGACACAGGTGTATAAAATCATCCCCTAGGCATGCAGACTGCTTCTACAAACATTGGTGAAAGAATGGGTCGCTCTCAGGAGCTCAGTGACTCCAAGCGTGGTCCCGTGATAGGTGGTCACCTGTGCAATAAGTCCATCCGTGACATTTCCTGGCTACTAAATATTCCACGGTCAACTGTTAGTGGGAATATAACAAATTGGAAGCAACTGGGAACAACAGCAACTTAACCACAAAATGGTAGCCCACATAAAATGACAGAGTGGGGTCAATGCATGCTGAAGTGCACAGAAGTCGCCAACTGTCTGCAGAGTCAATAGCTAAAGACCTCCAAACTTCATGTAGCCTTCAGATTAGCACAACAGCAGTGTGTGGAGAACTTCATGGAATGGGTTTCCATGGCCGAGCAGCTGCATCCAAGCCTTACATTACCAAGTGCAATGCAAAGCGTCAGATGTCGTGGTGTAAAGCATGCCGCCACTGGATTCTAGAGCAGTGGAGATGTATTCTCTGGAGTGACCAATCACGCTTCTCTGTCTGGCAATCCGATTGACGTGTCTGGGTTTGGCTGTTGCCAGGAGAACAGTACTTGCCTGACTGCTTTGTACCAAGTGTAAAGTTTGATGGGAGGGATATTATGGTGTGGGGGTGTTTTTCAGGATTTGGGCTTGTGAAGGGAAGGGAACTTTTAAGGTGTCAGCATACCAAGACATTTTGGAAAATGTCATGCTCCCAACTTTGTGGGAACAGTTTGGGGATGGCCCCTTCTTGTTCCAACATGACAAAGCAAGGTCCATAAAAACATGGATGAGTGAGTTTGGGGTGGAGGAACTTGACTGGCCTGCACAGAGTCCTGACCTCAACCCCATAGAACAACTTTGGGATGAATTAGAGCAGAGACTGCGAGCCAGGCCTTCCCGTCTGACATCACAAATACGCTCAAGGTCAAACCTTCCCATAGACACCCTCCTAAACCTTGTGGACGGCCTTCCCAGAAGAGTTGAAGCTGTTATAGCTGCAAAGGGCGGAGCCAACTCAATATTGAACCCTACGGACTAAGACTAGGAGGCCATTAAATTTCATGTGCATGTAAAGGCAGGCGGCCCAATATGTTTGGCAATATAGTGTAGTTGGATGCATATATACACACCATCAAGCAGGAGATAAATAATTAAAGTTGAACTCCAGCCAGGAAGAATACAGTCTGGTTGGCAATGAACTTTCTTACATTATGACAAAAGGTCCATTTTTACCCTAATATGCCCCCTTTTTCTTCTATTTTCCTTTTTCTACGACCTGGTGCCACTGTTTTCTCCATAAGGAGAATTTGCTCCCAGTCCCATATCCTCGTCAGTGCATTGTATAGAAGGAGAGCAGTGATGCGTTACTATCGGTGGGTATGAATGCATGGCACCTGGATGCAAAATCCACATATCCATTGATGCAATGTAACGCTAGTTATGTGGGGACTGATCAGGGTGCAAGAGTCCTGAGCTCCACCTATACACATCCGCCATACCGGAGCACTCCCAGCGCCTGCAGAGATCCTTCCTCCGGCACCCAGTAAATGTAGATATTTGTCAAGCAGCTGAGGACATCACACAAAATAAAATGAATAATTGCACAAAAAGTTGTTTTTCTTATTTAATTAAATGTGTTGTTATTGCTGAGGGGGATAGAGGTAAACGGCAACGGGGTTCATGGAGTTCAGCTTTCATTAGAGATTCAGTTTCGTACCAAGAGTAATTAATTTACTGATTTGTAGCGTAGTGCCCTCCATGACCCCCAAGGACCAGTGAGAAACCTCAGAGTCAGCGTGGGCTAGGATTTTACCTAGAGGTCTGATCTTTGGGAATAGTTGGTTGTATTGAAGGGTGCCAGACACTTTTCAGAACAACATGGCATTTAGTAGGTCTATATAAAACTCCTGGGAGAGAGGGTTAGGGTGTAGGACCCCCGTGGGCAAGGCAGACTCCAGAAGAGTGACATAATAGTACTTAGTCTTCACTGATAGAGGACTTTTCAGTGAACCCAGCATCCTGGAAACTCCGCTCCTGGCTGCAAAATGCTGACTGGTTCAGCTGTGGACTTCTTGGGTAGAGGTCCTCATACTTCAGACGAGAACCAGGCTTCTACCCAGCTTCTCTGGTACCCCACTTAGGCTGAAGTTCCTCCATGGTGCTACAATCCCCTTGGTCAGCATTCTAGTCCTCAAACCCAGGCAATCTGTTCAATTATGTGGTCAGGCACTTTAGGCAACAAGCAAAAATACGAATTTAAACCCTAAAGTGAAGTTCCGCTTTTTTGCCTCCACCTCCCCTTCCTCTTCAACCTTTGGACACTTTTTTTAGGGAGGAGGATTTGACAGGTACCTGCTCTCACTTCCATTGGGATCACATAGGTGATTCCAGCGAAAGTTTGGCCTCCCACTTCTCTAGAGGCTGCGGGGTCATTCACAGGGTGCAGTTGGGGAGCTGGCTGTGACGCCACAAGGGGTCACAGCCAGCTTTCCTGCAGTTAGCATGGCGGAACTGGGGACTTGAAAATAGGGGAAGAACCAGCCCAAGTGAGGACAGAGCTGGATCCCTGGACAGATAAGTGTCCTTTTTTTAATTTAAATTTTTTTTTTGGGAGGGGAGGACGGAACAACCTCTGTAAGATATCAAATATACAAATGCTTTCCTCCCCAAATATTTATTCCCTCTCCCAGCCTGCACCGCTGGCAATAAACCTTCTAGCAGTTGGTCGGGGAGATATAATTATTCAGAACTGAGTTTTGCAGCCTTCAACACTATTGCCAGGAACATGCCCCAGAAACAGGCACAAGCAAACAATAACCAGAGCTTGGGGGAAACCCAGCAAAGGCAAAATTGTCAATCAAGCTCAGGCTGGTTACAGCTTAGCAGCTCTAAATGTAAATAAACAGTCTTGTTTAGGGCAGGGTGGCTACCATAGTCATCGTATACAAATACATGGTCAGCCAGCAACACAGTGATGTCCTCTTTTTGGAACGGTTCCACATTCGTACATAAATACTTTTGCACATCAGCTCAATGGTGTATTTAGGTTTTGTGCTGCCCTAGGCGGAGAGAACCTGACACCGACCAACACCAGACTGTGCCCCCCCGCAGAGAGAGCCTGACACTGACCAACACCAGACCGTGCCCCCCCCGCAGAGAGAGCCTGACACTGACCAACACCAGACCGTGCCCCCCCCCGCAGAGAGAGCCTGACACTGACCAACACCAGACCGTGCCCCCCCCCCGCAGAGAGAGCCTGACACTGACCAACACCAGACCACGCCCCCCCGCAGAGAGAGCCTGACACTGACCAACACCAGACCGTGCCCCCCCACCGAGAGAGCCTGACACCGACCAACACCAGAGCGTGCCCCCCCCCCCCCCCCCCGAGAGAGCCTGACACCAACCAACACCAGATCATGCCCCCCACGGAGAGAGCCTGACACCGACCAACACCAAACTGCAACAGCTGAAGAATAGGAGCTGCCTGGTCACACTTCCAGCACAGCTTTTCATATAGTTGTCAATGTGTACCTAAAACTGTGCCCCGTGTACTGTGTACCATGTAATATAATAATCCATCAATGTGCACAGTGCTTCTCTGATGGGTAAAATGTGTATACTTCGAATTGCAGCAATAATAGTGTTTTTTTGCTATTTTCAATTTTTCACTTCTAGCCGAAAACTGACGTTTACAAATGTCACTCTGTGCACTGCCATTATGCTCAGCAATGGTTTTTTAAATGTCAAGGTAGAAATGGCAGATCTCTGCTTCCTAAAGTGCTACTGTCAATGGCTGTAATAGGGGAGGGGGGGTGGTTAGGTACCAATTTAGCTCTGAATTTTTTCTGATTGATGTAAGAAGGGCATTAAACACATGGAGGAACTATGAGGAAATTGGCCTTTGAAAATGAATTTTCTATCAAATTATTTACTTCTATTTTCTGTAAGCAGAATAGATAGAAAGGATTGCTAGCATGCAAGAAATAGAGCAACGGTGGTCAAAACTGAAGGCAAAACATTTGTTTAGCTTTGGATAGAGTGGAGAGGGATTAGAACGCCTATTAGGTTTTTATTGCAGTCTGGGCCCCTGTTTGGGAGATTTACACTCTCCGTTTGTCCTGTTTGTCATTATCATTGAAAGTGAAAATAAAAGAAATCACAAATTTTGGGTTGTCCATAGAACAATAATAGAGGGAACATTTGACAAGGAATTCCCTTAATTTGCAGGGATTTCCTCTCATTCCTGCTTCTATGGGGCAGTAAGTGAAGGTAAATCTCCCCAATGGGAGACAGATGTCAAAACAAATCTATCTGACAGGGGTTATACCCTTCCCCTTACGCTATCCAAAATTAAAAAAATTATTACCCATAGTTCTATTTTAGAAAAGGCCTACAACATCACCAAGGGGCCACACACATGTACAGTATATTTCCACATGACCATAAGCCTAGTCATGAAATTAGATGGTAAAGGCTGACATAATGACACTCCTAATTTAAAAGACAACACACAACGATGTTCATCATAAAACTGAGGAACCCTGTAAGTGTTTGAAGACTTGACCATGCTCTGGTGTCACTACCATCTTTTTGTTTTGTTTCTCTAGACAACCCATGGAGATGTGATTGCGCCTTGCACTGGCTCCGTGCCTGGATGAAAGAAGAAGGGAAGCGTCTCCTGACCTCCTTCGATAGGAAGCTTATCTGCTCTGAGCCTCCAAGACTGTCCCACCAGAGTCTATTGGACATCTCTGGAAACAGCCTTATCTGCATTCCCCCCGTGGTGAGCGTAGACCCCATGGAGACCACCGCCCGTCTTGGGGATGAACTGCGGGTCTCCTGTCGAGCTTCAGGGTATCCCCAGCCACTGATAATGTGGAGGAAGGTTGCTCACGCTCGAACAGGTCCTACGAGGGTTAACACCAAGTCCACCGGCAGCAGGACCTTTGAGCTGACCGAGCGCAGTGTTGGCGAACAATTGGACTCTGACACGGGGAGCGGCATGCTGTTTTTGACCAACATTACCATGTCTCATGCTGGAAAGTATGAGTGTGTGGCTTCCAATCCAGGTGGCACAGCTAAAGTGTTATTCCACCTGACTGTCAATCTGTCCAACCAGCAGTCTCGGTCATACACCTCAGTAGACATCAGCCAAGAGCCACTTTATGACATGGAGAGCATGGAGTTCAACTCTCTCAATATGGCGACTCAGACAGCCATCGCCATTGGGATATCACTCTTGGCTCTGACGGCACTGCTCCTCATCGTGATGATCTACAGAAAGCATCACAAGCGAAAAAAAGCCAAAAAGGAGGAGAACATCTTGTACGTCAATGACTACTCCGACGGGCCAACCACCTTCGCCCAACTGGAAGAGTACAGGGATGAGCGTGGGCATGAGATGTTTGTGATAGACAGGAATAAGGCCCATTTCCCAACCTACAAGGATGCAGATGGGATGAGCAGCTTCACCGGCCTTCCGGATCTGGCCGAGCAGCTGGCGGAACAAGGGACGCAGACGCTAGAGGACGAGGCAGAGCGTCCAATGAATGACCTTTTCATAAACCAGGGCTTTTTGTTCCAGCAGCAAATTGCTTATGAAATACATTGTTAAAGGGCAAAAATATAAAAAGAACGAGCGGCTGTGGCCGTTGTGTGTTGAGGACGAGGGGGGCGGAGGGGAACAAAAAAAACCCTCCACAAAGCTGCAAATTTTAATACCGTCTACATTTTCTAAGGTCGTACGTTTAAGGCAGTTGTTTCATATTTTCATTTTCTGCCCTCCAGTGATTTTTAATCCCTCGTTGTGAAGTGTCCTTGCAGCCTGACATCTATAAGTGGCAGCTGGTAGACAAGAGGCTCTGCAGATAGACGTAGGGGATCTGACAGGCAGAAGTTCGACATTCAGATACATGTCAAGCAAATCTTCCTTCCGCCGGCCAAGCTGTCACCGGGAGAGCTTTCAGATTGCTGTCTGACACGAAGAGACACCAGACAACGGGCTGGATGGCGGTGAACGAAGGCCGAACTGCATTTGATGACAGGAATTTTCTAATGTCACATAGCTACTTCAGCCGTGATTTGAGCGGCAACAACCGCTGAGTGATGGAAGATATACACTGCTTCTAAGACATTGGGAAATAACGTATTCCATCCCTGCTGTCTTCAAAACGGGTTTTTTTTGTTTGTTTTTTCTTTTTTTTTTTGCATCAGTCAAACTCTTCCGCAGTGTACTTAGAAAGTAGAGCCTTCAACTGGAAAAGTACTAAGTAGATATTGGCAATCAGGGTTGTTTAAACTGGGATCCATAGCAAATTGGGATGATTCGTACCTAATGGATGTTCGCAAAGGGAAGCCAATTCACTCCACTGGGCAAACCAATATAATGGAAAATGGTATCACTTACCTTAATTTTTTCTGGCAGCAATCCATAACAGCATTCATGGGGTAGTATGCTGCCATGCTGGTGACAGAAAAATGGAAAAATGCATCAAATTTTTACTGTAATTTTCCTTTCCTGGTGCCAACCCATGGCAGAATACTACCACATGTACTGTATGCTGCCATGTTGGCACCAAGAAAATAGTATAACGGTGGTTTTGTTTTCTTGCAAATTTACGGTCATTTTAAAATGCACACTGTGTCCCCCTTCTCGGCTGTGTTCCTGAAAGTCAGCAACTCAATGGGTCAGTAGGCAAATGTGTAGCAAATAATGATGGCAGGCAACACTTTTTGGTTGCATCATTATAATGTAATTACCTTTATTTGAACTAATTCCTTTTGTATTTTTTTAGACATGGCTCATAGGTCTATTGACACATTTATTTGCTGGTCAGGGGTCGGTGAAGGTGATTTGCGCAGTGCTGAGATGGGGGCTTATGCTGCGCAGCAGAACAAAGTGGACCATTAGGAACCAAGGATCTTTACTGGTCCAAAGAAACCCTTCCCCAGTTTAGTTCTAGCTGATGATCCACAGGGAATAATCCATCATACAAAGCACATCGTGGGTTGGGATTCACTGGGTCGCTGCCAGAGCAAATCCTTTACTCATTACTGGCACCAAAGTTTGCCTGAGGCTCAGCTGGCAGTACAGCAAGACTCTAAAATTATCTATAGGGATTAGGGGTCAAGGCTATGAGATTGAAATATATTCACCTTTTTCACATTTAATATCTCACCTGTCCAGCTATCTCAAAAAAGTTAAAAAATCCATTTGTACTGCCACATCCATTTAATATGGATCTCATCCTTTACATTTTATACAGGACAATTATTTTATATTCTGAGGCGTACTGAGACTAGTGTAATCCATTATTTTCAACAAAGGGAAACAGGAGAGGGAACATTGGTAAAGATGACATAATTTTTGTGTTTATTTTACCATTTCTTGTCAGTTTTTATGCATAATTTATACTATTCCCACCCCAAGCCGGTTACATCGGTTTCTGTACCAGAGGAGTTTACAGTCTAATGTCGTCACACACTATTATTATTATTATACACGGCTCAAAAAAAATGAAAGGAACACTTTGAAAACACATCAGATCTCAATGGGGAAAAATCTCCTGCTGGATCTCTAGAGCGTCTTAGGGCTTTGGATCTCAATGAATAATGTTGTATAGGATATATATATAAGGATGTCTTAGAAAGTAAAGTAATAGAAACTGGCCATAAAGGATGTTAAATATACACTGCTCAAAAAAATGAAAGGAAGACTTTGAAAACACATCAGATCTCAATGGGGAAAAATCTCATGCTGGATCTCTATACTGACATGGACGGGGTAATGTGTTAGGAATGTAAGGATGCCCCATCGTTTGCTGGAAATGAAAACGATCGACCTACAGAGGACTGAATTCAAAGACATCTAGAAAATCAAAGTGAAGAAATGATTCAGCAGGCGAGTCCATGTTGCTGAAATGTCATTGCAGCAACGCAGAATGGTCCTCAGTAGTTTGTATGGCCCCCACGTGCTTGTATAAATGCCTGACAAACGTCGGGGGAGGCTCCTAATGAGACCACGGATGGTGTCCTGGGGGCATCACTGAGCTCCTGGACAGTCTGAGGTGCAACCTGGTGGCGTCAGATGGACTGAAACATAATATCCCAGAGGTGTTTTATTGGATTTATGTCAGGTGAACGTGGGGGCCATTCAGTGGTATGAATTCCTTCATCCTCCAGGAACTGCCTGCATACTCTCGCCACATGAGGCCGGGCATTGTCGTGCACCAGGAGGAACCCAGGACCCACCGCACCAGGAGGAACCCAGGACCCACCGCACCAGGAGGAACCCAGGACCCACCGCACCAGGAGGAACCCAGGACCCACCGCACCAGGAGGAACCCAGGACCCACTGCACCAGGAGGAACCCAGGACCCCCTGCACCAGGAGGAACCCAGGACCCACTGCACCAGTGTAGGGTCTGACAATGGGTCCAAGGATTTCATCCCGATACCTAATGGCAGTCAGGGTGTCATTGTCTAGCCTGTAGAGGTCTGTGTGTCCCTCCATGGATATACCTTCCCAGACCATCACTGACCCACCACCAAAACCACGCTGAATAATGTTACAGGCAGCAGAACGTTCTCCACGGCTTCTCCAGACCCTTTCATGTCTGTCACATGTGCTCAGGGTGAACCTGCTCTCATCTGTGAAAAGCACAGGGGGCCAGTGGTGGACCTGCCAATTCTGGTGTTCAATGGCAAATGCTAATCAAGCTCTATGGTGCCAGGCATTGAGCACAGGGCCCACTAGAGGATGTCGGGTCCTCAGGCCACCCTCATGAAGGCTGTTTCTGATTGTTTGGTCAGAGACATTCACACCAGTGGCCTGCTGGAGGTCATTTTGTAGGGCTCTGGCAGGGCTCATCCTGTTCCTCCTTGCACAAAGGAGCAGATACCGGTCCTGCTGATGGGTTAAGGACCTTCTACGGCCCTGTCCAGTGCTCCTAGATTAACTGCCTGTCTCCTGGAATCTCCTCCATGCTCTTGAGACTGTGCTAGGAGATACAGAATACCTTCTGGCAATGGCACGTATTGATGTGCCGTCCTGGAGGAGTTGGACTGCCTGTGCAACCTCTGTAGGGTCCAGGTATGGCCTCATACGACCAGTAGTGACACTGACCCTAGCCAAATGCCAAACTAGTGAAAAACAGTCAGAAAAGATGAGTAGGGAAAAAAATGTCAGTGGCCTCCACCTGTAAATCCATTCCTGTTTTGGGGGTCGTCTCATTGTTGCCCATCTAGTGCACCTGTTGTTAATTTCATTACCACCAAAGCAGCTGAAACTGATTAACAACCCCCTCTGCTACTTACCTGACCAGATCAATATCCCAGGAGTTACACTGACTTGGTGCTAGACTCTGATTAAAAAGTGTTCCTTTTATTTTTTGAGCAGTGTATATTTATATAGCTCTGACATATACCGCAGAGAACACTGAGCCACTAACATCAGTCTCTGCACCAGAGGAGCTTACACTCTAATGTCCCCTCCCCCACACTCACATCAGTCTCTGTACCAGAGGAGCTTACACTCTAATGTTCCCTCCCCCACAGTCACATCAGTCTCTGTACCAGAGGAGCTTACACTCTAATGTTCCCTCCCCCACAGTCACATCAGTCTCTGTACCAGAGGAGCTGACACTCTAATGTCCCCTCCCCCACAGTCACATCAGTCTCTGTACCAGAGGAGCTTACACTCTAATGTTCCCTCCCCCCACAGTCACATCAGTCTCTGTACCAGAGGAGCTTACACTCTAATGCCCCCCCCCCCACAATCACACATTATTATATATTTCTATAGCTCCGACATATACCGCAGTGCTGTACAGAAAACACTGAGTCAGCCTGTGTACCAGAGGAGCTTACACTCTAATGTCGTCCCCCCCCCACAGTCACATCAGTCTCTGTACCAGAGGAGCTTACACTTTAATATCCCCTCCCCCCACAGTCACATCAGTCTCTGTACCAGAGGAGCTTACACTCTAATGTCCCCTCCCCCACAGGCACATCAGTCTCTGTACCAGAGGAGCTTACACTCTAATGTCCCCCCCCCCCCACACAGTCACATCAGTCTCTGTACCACAGGAGCTTACACTCTAATGCCCCCCCCCCCCCCCCACAATCACACATTATTATTATTATTATATATTTCTATAGCTCCGACATATACCGCAGTGCTGTACAGAAAACACTGAGTCAGTCTGTGTACCAGAGGAGCTTACACTCTAATGTCCCCTCCCCCACAGTCACATCAGTCTCTGTACCAGAGGAGCTTACACTCTAATGTCCCCTCTCCCACAGTCACATCAGTCTCTGTACCAGAGGAGCTTACACTCTAATGTCCCCTCCCCCACAGTCTCATCAGTCTCTGTACCAGAGGAGTTAACACTCTAATGTCCCCTCCTCCACAGTCACATCAGTCTCTGTACCAGAGGAGCTTACACTCTAATGTCCCCTCCTCCACAGTCTCATCAGTCTCTGTACCAGAGGAGCTTACACTCTAATGTCCCCTCCCCCACAGTCTCATCAGTCTCTGTACCAGAGGAGCTAACACTCTAATGCCCCCCTCCCCCCAGTCACATGAGTCTCTGCACCAGAGGAGCTTACACTCTAATGTCCCCTCCCCCACAGTCACATCAGTCTCTGTACCAGAGGAGCTTACACTCTAATGCCCCCCAGTCACATCAGTCTCTGCACCAGAGGAGCTTACACTCTAATGCCCCCCTCCCCCCAGTCACATCAGTCTCTGTAACAGAGGAGCTTACACTCTAATGTCCCCTCCCCCACAGTCCCATCAGTCTCTGTACCAGAGGAGCTGACACTCTAATGTCTCCTCCCCCACAGTCCCATCAGTCTCTGTACCAGAGGAGCTTACACTCTAATGCCCCCTCCCCCACAGTCACATCAGTCTCTGTACCAGAGGAGCTTACACTCTAATGCCCCCTCCCCCACAGTCACATCAGTCTCTGTACCAGAGGAGCTTACACTCTAATGCCCCCTCCCCCACAGTCACATCAGTCTCTGTACCAGAGGAGCTTACACTCTAATGTCCCCTCCCCCACAGTCACATTTATTTAGCTGTAACATATCCCCACTGATAAGAACATAGTCATCATGTACGACGTGATCTCTGTTGATCCGACATTTGTAGGGTGTAGAAAGTACGACATCTATCCATTGCTGTGAAATTCAGTAAGTAGTCCCCCCCCCCCCTCCACCGCCCACAATCTATCAGGTCTTTCTTTTTTGTTATGTAATAATGCCCCCCTCCCCCATAGATCTGTACTTGTCAGAATCCTAAATTGCTGCCGAATAGATGGAGATGATCTTTGTGTAAGATATTTTGTTACCGACGGTTTTATTTCAAGTGTTTTATTTGGGAATAAAAGGTTTGCAATTACTTTTCTACAGAATAAAATGTGCTCGTGTCTCTTTCATTGTCCTCTCCAGCTGGGTGAAGACGCATCTGCCGCAGACAGAGCCTGATCTGTGTAAAGCTCGGCTCACACCTATGCCGTTTGCGTTTGATCCATTTCTGCAGTGCGTTTTGCGTTTTTGCAAATGTGTTTTTTTTTTAACTTGTTGCTGGGCAGAATAAAACGCATCAAAAATGTGTCAAAAAGGGAAAATGTCACCAGCACACCGAGGATCACCAATATGGGTCCAAACGTTTTAATGAACGATCACATAGTTACAGCAAGGCAACGTTTCGGAGTCTCGCAGGACCCCTTCATCAGGCATGTGACTGTCACGAGGCAACGTTTCGGAGTCTCGCAGGACCCCTTCATCAGGCATGTGACGGTCACGAGGCAACGTTTCGGAGTCTCGCAGGACCCCTTCATCAGGCATGTGACGGTCACAAGGAAACGTTTCGGAGTCTCGCAGGACCCCTTCATCAGGCATGTGACTGTCACAAGGCAACGTTTCGGAGTCTCGCAGGACCCCTTCATCAGGCATGTGACGGTCACAAGGCAACGTTTCGGAGTCTCGCAGGACCCCTTCATCAGGCATGTGACGGTCACAAGGCAACGTTTCGGAGTCTCGCAGGACCCCTTCATCAGGCATGTGACGGTCACAAGGCAACGTTTCGGAGTCTCGCAGGACCCCTTCATCAGGCATGTGACAGTCACAAGGCAACGTTTCGGAGTCTCGCAGGACCCCTTCATCAGGCATGTGACGGTCACAAGGCAACGTTTCGGAGTCTCGCAGGACCCCTTCATCAGGCATGTGACGGTCACAAGGCAACGTTTCGGAGTCTCGCAGGACCCCTTCATCAGGCATGTGACGGTCACGAGGCAACGTTTCGGAGTCTCGCAGGACCCCTTCATCAGGCATGTGACGGTCACAAAGCAACGTTTCGGAGTCTCGCAGGACCCCTTCATCAGGCATGTGGCGATCACAAGGCAACGTTTCGGAGTCTCGCAGGACCCCTTCATCTGGCATGTGACGATCACAAGGCAACGTTTCGGAGTCTCGCAGGACCCCTTCATCAGGCATGTGACGGTCACAAGGCAACGTTTCGGAGTCTCGCAGGACCCCTTCATCAGGCATGTGACGGTCACAAGGCAACGTTTCGGAGTCTCGCAGGACCCCTTCATCAGGCATGTGACGATCACAAGGAAACGTTTCGGAGTCTCGCAGGACCCCTTCATCAGGCATGTGACGGTCACGAGGCAACGTTTCGGAGTCTCGCAGGACCCCTTCATCAGGCATGTGACGGTCACAAGGCAACGTTTCGGAGTCTCGCAGGACCCCTTCATCAGGCATGTGACGGTCACAAGGCAACGTTTCGGAGTCTCGCAGGACCCCTTCATCAGGCATGTGACCAGGTCCTGCGAGACTCCGAAATGTTGCCTTGCTGTAACTATGTGATCGTTCATTAAAACGTTTGGACCCATATTGGTGATCCTCGGTGTGCTGGTGACATTCTCCCTCACTGATTCTGATCGGTTCCAGCCGACGGTCGCTGCAGCACCCACTTATACACACCGCCATTTTTAACGCAGGAATGTGTGCGTTTGGATTGTAAACTTGCAAAAATGTGCCAAAAACGCACTACATGCCTTTCTGCAGCATCTCCATTGAAGTCTATACAACGAAAAACAGCAACGTTTTGCGTTTAAAAAAAGTCCTCGAGCCTTTCCCAAAAACGCATCGGGGTGAAAACGCGGAGATGTGAACCTGCCCCATAGGAAATCATGTTAAATGGACTGCTGTGCGTTTTGGCAAAATGCAGCGGAAAATGCATAGGTGTGAACAATCAGAGGGCGCACCGGCCTAGTGCATTCACTTATGACACCATTTATTAGAGATGACAATAGGTAATACGCTCACAAGCACCATAAGCAGAGGATAGGCTCATCACAAATAGTCGAAAGAAGAACAAGCAGAGCCACTACGCATGCCTCCTGATACACCAAGAAGATGCCACACAGGCCTGTTGACGCGTTTCGAGAGAGATCCTCTTTAGAGCTCGAAACGCATCGGATTCTGTAGGCATCTTCCTAGTGTATCAAGAGGTATGCCCCTCCTCCCTCCCCTGCAGGAGCAAATTGGATCATGCTTTGCTGGGTTTTTTGCCTTCCTCTGGATCAACTGTAGGTGTATAACTTTTTTTTTTTTTTGGTTGAACTGGATGGACTTTTGTCGTTTTTCAGCCAGACTAACTATGTAACTATGATAAGAAAGTACAGCGCTAAACAAGCAATATAAATATGAAAAAATGGTGAGATAATATAATAAGGTCAATAAAGTGTATGGGCCACGTAAAAACCATAAATGAACATCATAATATAATCATTAAAACCAAAATTAAAAGTCCATAAATAGATTCAAAATCAAGGATCATGTGTGAGCCCCTAGGTGACGTGATTAATCCCAGTGGTAATCCAACATAAAGGTGGGTGGCAACAAGTAGATAAAGTGCGCACTCACCAGATGCGCAAGGAAAATGCGCAATGTATTAATCACACGGAGGTCTGCCCGGAGTCCTTCTTAAATGGTACAGCTTAGGATGGGTAGGTAACATCAGGGTATCTTTACATCCGGGGATCCACTTTAAGGACGTATATTCAGCCTCTTCATAAACCAGGGATGGTCACCAGGGGGAGCTCTGGGGAATTAAAAGCAATTCTTAGACCAGTTTTCTTTTTTAGGCTTCCTTTCTTTTATTTTCACCTGGTGATCTGGCCAATGCGTCTGTTGTTTTTCAACAGAACAAGCTCTCCTGCTGGCACCCGCTCGCTCCGCGGTTCTTCACGGAACTTCCAATCAGTCTGAGAAGTGTGGAAAATACAGCAAAGCTTCTTTATCTATGTCTGTGTAGTGGCTCTGCCTGTTCTTCCTTCCACTATTTGTGATCAGCCTTTTGCTCACGGTGTTTGTATGTGTATCACCTATTTTAATCTCTAATAAATGGTGTCATAAGTAATGCACAAGGCCGGAGCGCCCACAGACATAGCAAGTTTGTAAAGCATTGTATGAAAATCGAGAACATTAGCTCTGAGGAAAGGGATTCGTCCCCGAAACGCGTCAGCAAGCGGACCACACTGACAGTCGGAACACCCTGCCCTCTGTTGTGGCTATCTCGGTTTTCATACAATGCTTTACAAACTTGCTATGTCTGTGAGTATGTTTTTGACTTTTTAATAAACCTTGGATAATGCACTAGGTGTTTGCACCATCTCTTTGTTCTTATTGGGTCTGGAGAAGGATTGTCTCCCTTACTGGACTGTGTCCGGAGGAAGCCGGAAGGTGGCAGCTGTCCTGGGGACTTGATTCCAGGTGACTGTGTGCTTTTGGGAAGTGCCAGAGGTAGCTGTGGACTGAGACCCTTTCATAGGGTCTCAAAGTACTGGCCATTCCTCTGTCCTCAGGAGAATCCTGGACTGAGAGTCTCCAAACTAAAGCCCATGGGCCAGATACAGCCCTTTGCTTGCCTTTTATCCAGCCCTCAAGGTACTATTCCTTCTACTGATATGAGGTACCATTCCTACCCACTGACACCAACAGTGGGGTACTGTTCCTCCCAGTATTACCAATAATTGGGCACAGTTCCTCCCAGTAATACCAATAATGGGGTACTGTTCCTCCCAGTAATACCAATAATGGGGCACAGTTCCTCCCAGTAATACCAATAATGGGGCACTATTCCTCCCAGTAATACCAATAATGGGGCACTGTTCCTCCCAGTATTGCCAATAATGGGGTACTGTTCCTCCCAGTAATACCAATAATGGGGCACTAATACCAATAATAGGGCACTATTCTTCTCAATAATACCAATAATGGGGCACTAATACCAATAATGGGGCACTATTCTTCCCAATAATATTAACCATTAGCCGCCTGGCCAATGGCCGTTTGGCGGCTGCAAAAGCGCTTCGGCATTCCAGGTGCACGCTATTTGGCGTGCTCCCGCACATGCGCAGTTTGCGCTCCTGCAGAGCCGCGCAGCGGCGCGATCTGTCACCGGCCGTGTATCTCGGACACGGCCGATGACAGATCTGAGTACCGGCCCCCGTTGCTGGTACCATGTGACCTGCTGTGACCAATCACAGCAGGTCACATGACAGTTGTATACAATGGATGGCTTCATTCATGCCATCCATTGTATACTAGTGCCTAACTGTGAATGGTCACAGCTAATCACATGCACATGTCATGTGATTAGCTGCGGCCAAATCACAGCTAAGCACAAAAAAAAAAAACCCTGAATGAATCGATGTCATTCAGGTAAATGCTTGCTTGTAGCAAAGTAATTCTTTGCTATAAGCAAATTGTGTAAAAGAAAAAAAAAATACTGATCACTTCCCCAAAGTAGTACAATGTTACTATGGTAACATTGTACTACTTTGGTCATAGTAAAATCTTAAAAAAAAAATCTTAAAAAAAATTTAATAAAAAATTAAAAATAATAAAAAAATAAAAAAAAAATATATTTTTTTTTTTTCATACTGTCACCAGTCAGTGTCCCTGTTCACCGCCATGCCAGTTATATGATGACGCTGTACTGCACTGGTGACAGTATGTAAAAAAACAAAAAAAATGAAAATAATTTTTTCATTTTCTGAAAAATTATGACAAAAAAAATACAACTTCAAAAAACTCGCCATTCCTCTTATGAAGTACGTCGGACTGTCTACTCTGCAAAAAGGGGTCATTTGGGGATATCTGTACTGTTCTGACATTTGGGGATATCTGTACTGTTCTGACATTCTTGGACCTCAAGAAATTTGATTGGCTGTCAGTATTTCAGGATTGATCAATATTTAGATCTATACCATAGTTTGTGAACCCTATAACTTTCCTACAAACTACATAATACATCCTAATTTTGGTTATTTTCACCAAAGACATGTAGCAGAATACATCTCGGCCTAAATTTATGAAGAACAATTATTTATTTGCAAACTTTTATAACAGAAACAAAGAAAAACATGTTTTTTTAAAAAATGTTGGTCTTTTTTTGTTAATTTAGCAAAAAATAAAAACCACAGCGGGGATTAAATACCACCAAAAGAAAGCTCTAGTTGTGTGAAGAAAATGATAAAATTTTAGTTTGGGTACAATGTTGTATGACCGCGCAATTGTCATTCAAAGTGTGAGAGCGCTGAAACGTGAAAACTGGCCTGGGCAGGAAGGTGTAAAATTGCCCGGTATTGAAATGGTTAATAATGGGGCACTATTTTTCCCAAAGATACCAATAATGGGGCACTATTCTTCTCAATAATACCAATGATGGGGCACTATTCTTCCCACTAATACCAATAATGGGGCACTGTTCCTCCCAATGATACAAATAATGGGGCACTGTTCCTCCCAATAGTACAAATAATGGGGCACTATTCCTCCCAGTAATACCAATAATGGGGCACTGTTCCCCCCAGTAGTACCAATAATGGGGCACTGTTCTTCTCAATAATACCAATAATGGGACACTGTTCCTCCCAATGATACAAATAATGGGGCACTGTTCTTCCCAGTAATACCAATGATGGGACACTGTTCCTCCCAGTGATACCAATGATGGGACACTATTCCCCCCACTGACACCAATGATGGGACACTGTTCCTCCCAGTGATACCAATGATGGGACACTATTCCTCCCACTGATACCAATGATGGGACACTATTCTTCTCAATAGTACAAATAATGGGGCACTATTCCTCCCAGTAATACCAATAATGGGGCACTGTTCCCCCCAGTAGTACCAATAATGGGGCACTGTTCTTCCCAATAATACCACTAATGGGGCACTATTCCTCCCAGTAATACCAATAATGGGGCACTGTTCCCCCCAGTAGTATCAATAATGGGGCACGGTTCCTCCCAGTAATACTAATAGTGTGACACTACTCCTGCTGACCAGCTATGTAATTTTGTTACTCCCACTGACCACCAAGCCTGAGGCATTGTTTAATTCCACTAATGCTGGGACATTTTCAACTCCCACTGGCCACAATCCAGCCCCCCCATAGAGTTTGAGGGATAGTAATACGAACCTTCGATCAGAATGTTTGGGGACCCCTGGTCTGGAGAAAAGCGGTCTCTTGTTACTGTGCAGCATTTGCAGTGCCCCATGCCCTAACCCATCTCCTGTTTAAAGTTCTGCAAGCAATAAATACAAAAAAAGACATCCCCTAGAACGAGTCATTGGAGCCAGATTGTATGGACTGGTACTTGTGGTGGTGTGGTGGGCAGCCTCTGTACTTTTATGGAAAACAGCTATTACCAGAGACCCTTCTGGGGGTAAATCATCATTTTATTTTAAATTCAAGCTTTTTTCAATCCCAAGTACAGCAGAGCTCGGACCAGGAGAGGGAGAAGCAGCACCAGGAGCCAGCCAGTTTTCCAAGTGGTAGCTGTGTTAAGAAGCAGAACTGTCACAGGAGGTAAAGCTGTCATAGAAGATGGAACTGTTTGGGGAGGTGGAATTCAACTAGGCGGAAAGCTGAACCTTCTCAGTAATGTGGACCTGCCCCCATAGTTGACGTTTTCAAGAAAGTGGAGCTGTCCTAAGACGTTGAGTTGTCAAAGGAGGTGGAACTGCCCAGAGAGGTGAAACTGTTTTGGAAGGTGGAATTGTCCCTAGAAAGTAAAACTATCCTGAAAGGGAAGTTCCAGCTTCCTAGGAAGTAGGGCTTTCCAAGATGTAGATGTCTCCATAGGTTGAACCTGCTAAGGGAGGTGAAAATTTCCTGGGAAGTGGAGGTATCCTGAGAAGTTGAGTTGTCAAAGGAGGTGGAACTGCCCAGAGAGGTGAAGCTGTTTTGGAGGGTGGAACTGTTCTCAGAAAGTAGAAATGTCCTGCGAGGGAAGTTTCAGCATTCTAGGAAGTGAGCCTCTCCAAGAAGGTGTAGATGAACCCATAATTGAAGGTGTCAAGGGAGGTGAAACTGTTCTTGGAAGTGAGGTGGAGTTGTCCAGAGACATGTAAGAAATAATTGCTCTCCCAAGAGAGGGAGCTGTGTTGAGAAGTGGAACTGTCACAGGAGGTAAAGCTGTCCTAGAGGCTGGAGATGTACAGGGAAGTGGAATTCAACTAGGAGGAAAGCTGAACCTTCTCAGTAATGTGGCAATGTCTCCATAGTTGAAGTTGTCAAGGGAAGTGAAGCTGTCCTGAGAAATTGAGTTGTCTAAGGAGGTGGAACTTCCCAGATGTCTCCATAGGTTGAACCTGCCAAGGGAGGTGAAACTGTCCTAGGAAGTGGAGGTATCCTGAGAAGTTGAGTTGTCAAAAAGAGATGGAAATGTTCAGAGAGGTGAAGTGGTTTTGGAAGGTGGAACTGTCCTCAGAAATTAGAAATGTCCTGTGAGGGAAGTTTCAGCTTTCTAGGAAGTGCGGTTCTCCAAGAAGGTATAGATGACCCCATAATTGAAGGTGTCAAGGGAGGTGAATTTGTAAAATTGGAACTGGCTTTCGAATTGGAATTGGCATTCAAATTCTAATTCTATTCAAAATATGAATTTTGGAAGATGTTATAGTCTTTCTATTCTGAATGAGGAAAGACAAAACAGAGGGCGCACAGGCCTAGTGCATTACCATAAAAAATGTTTAATAATAAATAAAGTAGGTGTTGTACTCACAAACGACAATATAGTCAAGGCACATCATAAAGAACAGCTGGGTCAACACCGCGCTCTGAGGAAGAGGCAAGCCCTCGACACGCGTCAGCCTTTTGGATGTCTACACTCCCTATTACGGACTGTTACTCAGCGCGGTGTTGACCCAGCTGTTCTTTATGATGTGCCTTGACTATATTGTCGTTTGTGAGTACAACACCTACTTTATTTATTATTAAACATTTTTTATGGTAATGCACTAGGCCTGTGCGCCCTCTGTTTTGTCTTTCCTCATTCAGTATATTTGGATTTCCCCGGTCTATTGAGGGCAGCAAGGTGTGCATGTTCCAGGACATTCTCAATGTGGTTGTAGCCTGCATCGAGTCCATCCCCAAGCGCAGGAGCATTTGTGTTTGCTGGTTCTTTAGTCTTTCTATTCTATTCTATTCTCTTTTATTGTTTTTTTTCTATTCTATTCTATTCTTTTCTATTCTAATCTATTATATTTGAATTTATTCTATTCGAATTTCGGAGGATGGTTATATTCTTTCTATTGTTTTTCTATACTATTCTATTCATGTTTTATTCTTTTCGAGTTTGGTTCAAATTTGAATTTTGTCCATTTTTATATTTGTTACTATTTTAATTTGGACATTCTGAGAAATCCAAATGTCCGAATAATGAAAAATTAGTCCACATTTTGATTCAGAACAAAAGGAACTGCACATGTCTGGAAATGGGAGTTGTCACAAGAGGCGGAGCTGTTGAGAGAGGTGAAGCTGTTTTGGAGGATGAAGCTGTCCATGGAAGGTTAATTTTGTCCGAGGAGAGAAGCTTAAGCTTTCCAAGAGGTGGGGTTCTCCCAGAATGTGGAGCTGTCTCAATAGGTTAGGTTGCCAAGGGAGTTGAAGCTGTCTTGGGAAATGTTGTCACAAGAGGTGGAGCTGTTTAGGGAGGTGAAGCTTTTTTTGGAACGGAGGAGATATCCATTGAAGGTAGAACTGTCCCAGTAGGCAATCTTCAGTTTCTTGAGAGGGGGAGATGTCCCAGTAGGTAAACCTGTACCAAGAGGTGGAACTATCATGGGAAGGAGGTGCATGTGCCCAGATAATCTAAAAAGTAAGTTCAGCGCTAAAAGAATGTATGATAAAAATAGTGAAAAGTCCAGATAAATGAACATATGTTGAACTCCAGCTGGAAGTTGTAACAGTCCACAAGTGACAATTTGTGCAGATATCAGTGCAATAGCAGCAATAATACTTCAGTGATGGTGCTCCAAATCAGTGGGGTAAGAATACGCACTCTCCAGATGCGTAATGTATATACGCATTAAATCAGACAGCGGAGGTCCCCTTTAGGAAACGGATGTAGCCAAGCCAAGGATAATACTCCCTCTGGATACTGGTGGTGTCTCAGGAGCTCTCGGGTAGTAAAGGATCCAGTCAGCCAGAGGTCCCCTTTAGGGATGGGTGTGTGTAGAAGCCTGTGGAACAGGGACTCCCTCCTCTGGATACTGCAGTAGATCAGGTGGGCTCTAAAAATTAATTGCTCCACCTGCTCAGTCGGGGCTCTCCTCACCGTCCACCATCCACACATTAATCCAGCAAGCTCCACACCCCACCATCCACCCAGCGCCCTCCCTTCCGTGAACCGGAGCTCAGGTCCTGTCCGCTGGAGCAGACGGGGAGAGGCTGCTGCTGACCAGGGAAGGTAGAACTGTCCCAGTAGGGAAACTTCAGCTTCTCAAGAAGTGGAAATGTCCCCACAGGTAAAGCTGTCCCAAGAGGTGAAACTGTCCTGGGAAATTGAGTTATCAAAGGAGGTGCAGCTGCCCAGATAGGTGAAGCTGTTTTGGAAGGTGGAGCTGTCCACAGAAAGTAGAATGGTCCCAAGTGGGAAGCTTTGGCTTCCTAGGAGGTGATGTTCTCCAGTAAGGTGTAGCTTTCCACATGGTTGAAGCTGTCAAAGGAGGTGAAGATGTCCCAGGATGTGGAACTGTGTTGGGGAGTGGAGCTGTCCATGGATGATGGGATACCCCACAAGGTAGAAGCATCACTGGAAATCAAACTGTCCTGGTAGGTGAAGTGTGAAGTAGTCCTGGGAGGAAGAAAGAATAAAGCCCTCATTTCATTTACTTTAGGCCATAGCTGCATATTTTAGCATTCCTCATATTTCTAACAAATAAAGCAGCCAGGGATTATCAGGGACCAATTCAGCATCGGGGGTTACAGGAGGGTCTACATTTTGAATAACTTTCTTCCTGAACTATAACATGGTGGACTCTCTATGGATATCATACAAAATTTTCCATTCTATAATAAGAGAGATCTTTGTGCTGGGAACTCTAGAATTTGTCTGGAGACCCCTGATTACCAGGACACCCGAAGATCACTCCAACTCAGCCACCAATTGACCAAGGAAGTAAAATTAGAGTCAGCAAGCGCCGGGACCAAGAGCCAGAAAGGCAGGACGAGGTGTAGGTTGTGCTCCTTCCTCTTCCAGCTTTTCCCTCCAACCAATGCTGATTCCCGGCTCCACATCCTCCCCAACAAAATGTTCCTGGATGCCAGGCTCAGAGCGGAGACTTCTGCATTTGCTTCATCCTCCTATAGCTCAGCTGAAGGAACGATGTGTGAGTCTAATAGGGGCTAATGTTAAATGACCTTCAACCTCCTGTCCCCTCAGTCTCTTCAACCACAGCTAAACCAAAGCAGGAAACCGTCAACCCTGACCAAATCACCTGGCACGTCTGGCCAAGAGTCTCACCAACCAACAAAGGAAATTGCATACACAGATTTACTTTAGGGGGTACGTAAAATACCACATTATGGCCACTAGATGGAGCCGAGCAGCATCCTTTCTTCCTACGATAGCACCACCTAGTGGCCATAAGGTGGTATCTTCATTCATACATTTGATCTGCAGAGAATATAGCCTGAGAACATTCAATTTTGCCCCATTAGCACAGAGCGAATTTACATGCGATTTCCATGGATGAACAACTGTGCAAGTTATACATAAACACACCTCTTAGTGTTGTCTTTGTAAAGTGCCTTGAAACCAAAGGACAAAATTGTAATATATTGCACCTTTCCAGATGTGGTGGCTGCCATAGATTTCTTTTTCCCAAGCTTTTCTTTCTCATTTTAAGCTGGCGATCCTGCCACTAACGCAAGTCCTGTTCTAGTGTGACAAGTCTCACCATGCTATGTCTACAGAGGAATGAGGTTTTCACCATAGAACAGGACTATAGAACACCTCCCTGATCTTTTCCTGTATGGCATAGAGGGGAGGTGTTCTGTAGTCCACGGAGATAGCTGGGAACAATGTAACTAATACCAGTCAGCACAGGCAAAGAGCACGGGATTTCTGGCAGGATCAAGAGCTTGTTGACTATCAATTTGTGCAGAAAGTTTGATGTTTAGGTGAGACCTTTTATTGGCTTAGTAAAGGATGATGTTTATTGTGCTTAGTTTGCCTTCCCTGGTACTTGCCTCCCCTCTTTTATCAACATGCTAATGACAAGTTTTAATCAAAACATTTCTTGTTTCCATTGTTTTAGCATCAGTGGGTCTCTGTGCTTCTCTATGCAATGCAGATCATGGCCGGAGTGATGGGTACTGCACTTAGCTTCCTGAAAACACAACAACGCCCGGCCTCAGTACTCCTCTCATAAGCCCTCAGCCCTGATGCCAGCAGTTGGCTGGCTCTTTAGAGGAGTACTGCACATATGAAAATACCAGTCTGGAGGAGTAGTCAGTCTTCATTTGCATACAGACCACTCTAGGTAATGCCCATGTGTGATGCTGAGCCTCCATGGTTGAATAAAACAAATTCAATGAATAAAAGGGACAGGTAATCTCTTGGACAGCAGAGCTCAGAAAAGGGGACAAGGAGCACAAGGAGCCAATCAGGTGGCTGCAATGCAAGTAGCATGATGATAGGAGTAGAGAGCAGAGGGTGAGGTGAGCTCACCAGTCCGCTGCTTCTCTTTTCACTGTCCAGCCGCAGGGTAGGGAGGAGACTTGTATGTGAAAGGGAAACTGCAGCAGAGAAATATGAGGTCACCTCCCCTGCTGGACAGGACTGAGCTGGGTAAATCGAAGGACTGGATGGACAGAAATATAAAATCTTTGATAAATAGTTTCCTGAACACATCCCAGCCTCCCCGCCTCAGTACTCCTCTCAAGGGCCCTCAGTCCTGATGCAAGCAGTGGGAGGAGTTATGCAAATATAAAAAATGCCTTGATGGCCGGATATCAGTCTGGAGGAGTGGGCGTTCCTAGCCAGGTTGTATTTGCATGCAGACCTCCCTAGGTAACGCCCACATGTGATGCTGAGCCTCCATGCTGAAATGCAATAAATGAAAGGGGCGGGGACAGGGACAGGCAGGTTGGGGAGAACAGTGACAGATGATGCTGGATGTCCTCCAGCAGGAAATGAGGCGGAGCTCTATCTGACTGGCTGCAGCTTCTAATGCACATTGTAAGAAGCTCACAGTGTGCAGTGAAATCAGAGTAAGCCGTTTCAGTCCAGGAGAGGAGCCGCTACAACTGAAGGGAAGGCTGAGGGTCTGATTTCAGTTATTAAGATGCAAATTTTATGGTCTGCTTGGTCCCTTCTGCAGACTTTTTACATTTTCCAGAAGAAGGGACCTAGCGGCTTCTGAAATTTTCCTTCTTTATTCTTGTAAGTGAGCCAATAAAGGTATCGCCCGAACTTTAGACTTTCCGCAGACGCTGTCGGCCCCGTGCGGTGTACATTGACTTTCTTCTCCTCCCTATTATAACATCTTCTGACCGCAGCTGAGCCGACCGCACACAGAATCCACAGATTCCACCCCCAGCGGCGAGCTCTGCGCACTCTACAACTAGCATGCCCCGGGCGATTGTACCGCATTCACACAGCTCAGGAAGATCGCCAGCAGAGCTCTGGGAGAAGAGAACGGCATTGTGGGTAGAGATGCGGAATATTGCAGAATAACACAATGCTGATAGAAAATGAAGGAAAGCCTTAGGAGCTCCATAACCTGGACTTACTGTAAAGCTGAACTCCAGACAAACAGGAAAAATACACGGCTCAAAAAAATGAAAGGAAGACTTTGAAAACCCATCAGATCTCAATGGGGACGAATCTCCTGCTGGATCTCTATACTGACATGGACGGGGTAATGTGTTGGGAACGTAAGGACGCCCCATCGTTTGATGGAAATGAAAATGATCGACCTACAGAGGACGGAATTCAAAGACACCCTGAAAATCAAAGTGAAAAAATGATGCAGCAGACTAGTCCATTTGGCTGAAATGTCATTGCAGCAACGCAGAATGGTCCTCAGTAGTTTGTATGGCCCCCACGTGCTTGTATGCATGCCTGACAACGTCGGGGGAGGCTCCTAATGAGACCACGGATGGTGTCCTGGGGGATTTCCTCCCAGATCTGGACCAGGGCATCCCTGAGCTCCTGGACAGTCTGAGGTACAACCTGGTGGCGTTGGATGGACCGAAACATGATATCATTAGGGTGAGAATTTCTAGAGGGATTAAGGATGGAAAAGGATCTGGGGATCCTTATAGATGGCAGACTCCGCAATAACATACAATGCCAAGCTGCAGCAAGCAAGGCCAGCAGACTATTAGCATTAAAAGAGTATTTACTCAAGAGAGAAATCTATAATTCTACCAATCTACAAAACTCTGGTTCGGCCACATCTGGAGTGTGCCGTTCAGTTGTGGTCACCAGTCCTCAGGAAGGATCTGCTGGAATTGAGAGAGTCCAGAGAAGGGCAACAAAACTAATAAGGGGAGAACAAAGGAAGTCCGATCGGCTGCACTCCAAACAATCCACTTTATTGAACCAAGATAAAACCAATACAGTGGAAATACAGTGGGGGACTGGCAGGTAACTGCGTTTCACGCTAAAGACAGCGCTTTTCATTACCATTCATTTGGGGTAATGAGTAAGCACTGTCTTTAGCGTGAAACGCGTTTACCTGCCAGTCCCCCACTGTATTTCCACTGTCTGTATTGGTTTTATCTTGGTTCAATAAAGTGGATTGTTTGGAGTGCAGCCGATCGGACGTCCTTTTTTCTCATCTATGCAGCACACAAGCTGGGCTAGCACCTACAGGAGGAGTTGTGCTTGGAGATTGGGAGTCTCTCTACCTTGAGCAGTGGTAAACAAAACTAATAAGGGGGCTGGAGGACCTCAGTTATGAGGGATGGAGGACCTCGGTTATGGGGGATGAAGGACGTCATTTATGGGAGCTGGAGGACCTCCATTATGGGAACTTGAGAACCTAAGTTATGGAGGACCTCAGTTATGGGGGATGGAGGACCTCATTTATGGGAGCTGGATTACCTCAGTTATGGAGGACCTCAGTTATGGAAGATGAAGGATCTCAGTTATGGGGGCTAGAGGACCTCATTTATTGGAGCTGGAGGACCTCAGTTATGGGGCAGGAAGGACCTCAGTTATGGGGGCTGGAGGACTTCATTTATGGGGATGGAGTACCTCAGTTATGGGGGGATGGAGGACCTAATTTAAGTGAGCTGGAGGACCTCAGTTATGGGAGCTGGATGACCTTATTTATGGGAGCTGGAGGACCTCATTTATGGAGAATGGAGAACCTCAGTTATGAGGATGGAGGACCTCAGTTATGAGGATGGAGGACCTTAGTTATGGGGGATGGAGGATCTCATTTATGGGAGCTAGAGGAACACAGTTATGGGAGGATGGAGGAACCCAGTTATGGAGGATGGAGCACGTCAGTTATGGGGGATGGAGGACCTCAGTTATGGGGCCTGGAGGACCGCAGTTTTGAGGAGCGACTACAAACATTAAACTTATTCTCCCCGGAGAAGACATGCTTAAGAGAAGATATGATCCCAACATACAAATCTACTAATGCTGAGTGCTGGGAAAAACTATTTAACCCAAGGTCTCTGAAGAACACACATGGCAACACGATGAAGTAGAAAGAGAAATGTTTCAGTCTTACATTGTGTAAGTAGGTCTTCACTGTGAAAGATAAAGATGTAGAACTCCACACTTAGTGGCATCACCAAAGCGTCAACACATGCATTAAGATGCATGTAAGCGCACAGCATGAGCGTGTATTATAAAGCATTATGATGTGTGTTGTTAAGCACTTGTTAAGACATGTAACAATGCACATTTCCTTTTTTTCCCAATGGAAAACACAACAGGAGAAGCAATGTATAGGCGTCAGTAGGCCCTAGGGGCCCATTCTTGAATATGAATAAACATATTTAAGATAACTCAGTTACTGCGACTCGAATCACTGTAACTGATTATACTGTGGAAACAGCAACACCCGAAAAAAAGATGTTGACACAATTAAGGCCATGACAGGACTAGGGGTGGTAGGATGGGGAGCTCTCTGGAGGGGGGAGAACATCTGACACCTGAAGTGTCTTCCTTCCCCTTCCCCTTTTTATAGTCTCGAAGGTGGGTCCCCACATGTTCTTCAGCAGCATGGGGCACATGGTACTACTACACCTGTGGAACGGATGTATGAATGTTCCACTTCCAGTAAGTTAATCAAAACAGGAGGGCCAACACCAGTCCCATGACAGGAGCACCACAGCAAGTCCGCCTTCACATTCTCTTCTTGCAGTGGTTTTCATATAGCAAATCTATCATATGAAAAAGAAAAATGCATACAGATACATAATATGGGATTACATCAAGAGTCCAGTCCAAAGGTGGCATTTTGAAACAGCTCAACTCTCTTCATACAGCCAAGCAAATGATCTGAGTCTAGAATTCCTCAAGCCCGTGCGGTGGATTGTATGTTCTCCTTCTGATGTCTTTCACCCTTTGAACACCATGCGTAAAAATCAATCACACTCAAAGATAAACAGTCCCCATGCCAAAGACAGCTGCCTCTCACTCTCAGAACTTCAAGAGTAAAAATCAATCACACTCATGGAGATTAAAGACCCCCCTACCACAGGCTACTGCCTCTCATTCTCTGAACTCCAAGTGTAAAAATCAATCACATATTAGCAGTCCCTCTTCCACAGTCTGCTGCCTCTTAGTCTGTGACACCCCAGTGTAAAAAACAATCTCACTTACAGCAATTAACAATCTCCCTTCCACAAGCAGTTGCCTCCCATTCTCTGAACTACCAGTGTAAAAATCAATCGCACTTACAGTGTTAAATGTAGAATTATAGCCAAAACCTTTTTTTCATTTCCTTTTTTTCATGTCCAATTTTGGAGATTTCCCTTCTCTTCCTGTCCCATAGCCAAACAGAAAGTGAGAGGAAATCCCTGCAAATTACGGGAATTCCTTAGAGACCCCCAAGTCACCAGAACTAGTGTCCCCATTAGAAGATTTCCCCTCTATTACTTTTCTGGCGATAACCCAAAATTTGGGATTTCTTTACTTGCAATTAGAGATGAGCGAAGTATTCAAAAATTCGATTCGGCTGATTTGGCGAATTCGAGGAATAAATTCGATTCGAGGCGAATATATTCACTGCGAATTTAACTTTAAAAAGGGTGTTTCTAGGCTTCAGAGAGCCTTTATATTAGTGCAGAACACTGTACCTTTAATTTAAATGCCCTTGGAGTCTGCTGGGGAAGAGAAATAATACTGTCAGTCAGTATGACATGCAGATGAGTGCCGTCGATCTTAGAATCACCGCACACTTCACTCATTTGGGCAGTCACGGGGCCAAAACCAGAGTGTGGAGCCACAGTGTGGCGGTGGAGGCAGCAGCAATGGGAGGCCATACAGCACCCTATGACAAAATGGAACCCACCAGCAGTGTGAGGAGACCTGAAAGTGGCACATGGCAGAGTGTGGCGATGGAGACAGCAGCAATGGGAGGCCGTACAGGGACCCATGAGAGACTCTGGACCTGGCAGCAGCATGAGGAGGCGGTACAGGGGCCCATGACAGATTACGGGCCTGGCAGCAGCATGAGGAGTCGGTACGGGGGCCCATGGCAGATTACGGGCCTGGCAGCAGCAATGGGAGGCCCGTAATCTGCCAGCACCCTATGACAAAATGGAACCCACCAGCAGTGTGAGGAGACCTGAAAGTGGCACATGGCAGAGTGTGGCGATGGAGACAGCAGCAATGGGAGGCCGTACAGGGACCCATGAGACACTCTGGACCTGGCAGCAGCATGAGGAGGCGGTACAGGGGCCCATGGCAGATTACGGGCCTGGCAGCAGCAATGGGAGGCCCGTAATCTGCCAGCACCCTATGACAAAATGGAACCCACCAGCAGTGTGAGGAGACCTGAAAGTGGCACATGGCAGAGTGTGGCGATGGAGACAGCAGCAATGGGAGGCCGTACAGGGACCCATGAGACACTCTGGACCTGGCAGCAGCATGAGGAGGCGGTACAGGGGCCCATGGCAGATTACGGGCCTGGCAGCAGCAATGGGAGGCCCGTAATCTGCCAGCACCCTATGACAAAATGGAACCCACCAGCAGTGTGAGGAGACCTGAAAGTGGCACATGGCAGAGTGTGGCGATGGAGACAGCAGCAATGGGAGGCCGTACAGGGACCCATGACACACTCTGGACCTGGCAGCAGCAAGAGGAGGCGGTACAGGGGCCCATGGCAGAGTGGCGAAGCATAAGCAGCTTAAATTGAAGGCCATACAGAGGCCTATGTTAAAAATAATAACATGTTTGGGGCATGATTCATGGCGGATTTAGTCAGTTGTGTCAGGAACTGGTGGTTTGAAATCCAGACTAATCCACGCCTGACTCATTTTCACAAACGTGAGTCTCTCCACACTTTGGGTGGACAGTCGTGTCCTCCGCGGAGTTACAATACCTCCTGCCACACTAAACACGCGCTCCGATGCCACGCTACTGGCCGGGCATGACAGCCTTTCAAGGGCAAATTCAGCTAGTTGGGGCAAAGGTCAAGTTTCGTTGCCCAGTAGTCAAGGGGATTGTCTACCTCGGTTGGCAGGGTGCTGTCCAAGTAGGCCCAAGCCTGTTGTTTGAGGTCCTGCTCCAGGTCCACCTGATGCTGCTGCTGCTGCGGCTGGTTAGTAGTTTCCTCACTGCGCTGGTGAAGAAAGCTACTCATCATCGACTGCAGACTGAGGCAGCCGCTGCTGGTGGAGCTGCCACTGCTCCTACCACCCCACCCCTCCCCTGCTGCCATGGCAACGGAACGCGAGCGCACAGGGCCCACAGTGTCTGAGGATGGACGTTGGCGCAGAAAGGCAGAGACCAACTGACTACATAGGTGGATTTTATAGTACGTTATTTTGGCCTCCCTCTCAGCAGGTGTGAAAAAGGCCACCATTTTTGAACGGTAGTGAGGGTCCAACAAGGTGGAGAGCCAAAAGTCATCCCTCTGTCTGATGGTTATTATTCGGCTGTCGCTACGCAAGCAACCGAGCATGCTATGGGCCATTTGTGCCAAGGAATGCGAGGGACTCCCTGCCTCCATCTCCACAGCATACTGCCACGGTGCGTCTGGGTCCTCTGTCTCCTCCTCCTCCTCCTCTACCAGATGCTCCTGCTCCTCCACTCCTGTCCGCTGAGTGGAAAAACCACCCATTTCACTCAATAATTCCTGAGCACCAATGTCCTCCTCTACCTCCTCCTCTTCTTCCTGTCCTGCCCCCACAGGGGTCATGTGGCGTTGAGATCTGTGCGCCACGTCTACCGCACCCTGACCAGCCATTGTTAACAGCATTTGTTCCAGGACGTGCAACAGAGGAATGATGTCGTTCATCCCATAGTCCTGCCGACTCACGAATAGCGTGGCCTCCTCAAAGGGCGTGAGCAAGCGGCAGGTGTCACGCATGAGCTGCCAATGGCTGACATCTAAGTTACACAGGGGAGTACCTTTATCCGCTTGTAACATCAGGAAATCGGTGATGGCCTTTCGCTGTTCGTAAAGGCGGTTAACATATGTAGGGTTGAATTCCACCTTGTTGCAACGTCACAGCATGAGGAGTCGGTACGGGGGCCCATGGCAGATTACAGGCCTGGCAGCAGCAATGGGAGGCCCGTAATCTGCCAGCACCCTATGACAAAATGGAACCCACCAGCAGTGTGAGGAGACCTGAAAGTGGCACATGGCAGAGTGTGGCGATGGAGACAGCAGCAATGGCAGGCCGTACAGGGACCCATGAGACACTCTGGACCTGGCAGCAGCATGAGGAGGCGGTACGGGGGCCCATGGCAGATTACGGGCCTGGCAGCAGCAATGGGAGGCCCGTAATCTGCCAGCACCCTATGACAAAATGGAACCCACCAGCAGTGTGAGGAGACCTGAAAGTGGCAAATGGCAGAGTGTGGCGATGGAGACAGCAGCAATGGGAGGCCGTACAGGGACCCATGACAGATTACGGGCCTGGCAGCAGCATGAGGAGGCGGTACAGGGGCCCATGACAGATTACAGGCCTGGCAGCAGCAATGGGAGGCCCGTAATCTGCCAGCACCCTATGACAAAATGGAACTCACCAGCAGTGTGAGGAGACCTGACAGTGGCACATGGCAGAGTGTGGCGATGGAGACAGCAGCAATGGGAGGCCGTACAGGGACCCATGAGACACTCTGGACCTGGCAGCAGCATGAGGAGGTGGTACGGGGGCCCATGGCAGATTACGGGCCAGGCAGCAGCAATGGGAGGCCCGTAATCTGCCAGCACCCTATGACAAAATGGAAACCAACAGCAGTGTGAGGAGACCTGAAAGTGGCACATGGCAGAGTGTGGCGATGGAGACAGCAGCAATGGGAGGCCGTACAGGGACCCATGAGACACTCTGGACCTGGCAGCAGCATGAGGAGTCGGTACGGGGGCCCATGGCAGATTACGGGCCTGGCAGCAGCAATGGGAGGCCCGTAATCTGCCAGCACCCTATGACAAAATGGAACCCACCAGCAGTGTGAGGAGACCTGAAAGTGGCACATGGCAGAGTGTGGCGATGGAGACAGCAGCAATGGGAGGCCGTACAGGGACCCATGACAGATTACGGGCCTGGCAGCAGCATGAGGAGGCGGTACGGGGGCCCATGGCAGATTACGGGCCTGGCAGCAGCAATGGGAGGCCCGTAATCTGCCAGCACCCTATGACAAAATGGAAACCAACAGCAGTGTGAGGAGACCTGAAAGTGGCACATGGCAGAGTGTGGCGATGGAGACAGCAGCAATGGGAGGCCGTACAGGGACCCATGACAGATTACGGGCCTGGCAGCAGCATGAGGAGGCGGTACGGGGGCCCATGACAGATTACGGGCCTGGCAGCAGCAATGGGAGGCCCGTAATCTGCCAGCACCCTATGACAAAATGGAACCCACCAGAAGTGTGAGGAGACCTGAAAGTGGCACATGGCAGAGTGTGGCGATGGAGACAGCAGCAATGGGAGGCTGTACAGGGACCCATGAGACACTCTGGACCTGGCAGCAGCATGAGGAGGCGGTACGGGGGCCCATGGCAGATTACGGGCCTGGCAGCAGCAATGGGAGGCCCGTAATCTGCCAGCACCCTATGACAAAATGGAAACCAACAGCAGTGTGAGGAGACCTGAAAGTGGCACATGGCAGAGTGTGGCGATGGAGACAGCAGCAATGGGAGGCCGTACAGGGACCCATGACAGATTACGGGCCTGGCAGCAGCATGAGGAGGCAGTACAGGGGCCCATGACAGATTACGGGCCTGGCAGCAGCAATGGGAGGCCCGTAATCTGCCAGCACCCTATGACAAAATGGAAACCAACAGCAGTGTGAGGAGACCTGAAAGTGGCACATGGCAGAGTGTGGCGATGGAGACAGCAGCAATGGGAGGCCGTACAGGGACCCATGACAGATTACGGGCCTGGCAGCAGCATGAGGAGGCGGTACAGGGGCCCTTGACAGATTACGGGCCTGGCAGCAGCAATGGGAGGCCTGTAATCTGCCAGCACCCTATGACAAAATGGAACCCACCAGCAGTGTGAGGAGACCTGAAAGTGGCACATGGCAGAGTGTGGCGATGGAGACAGCAGCAATGGGAGGCCGTACAGGGACCCATGAGACACTCTGGACCTGGCAGCAGCATGAGGAGTCGGTACGGGGGCCCATGGCAGATTACGGGCCTGGCAGCAGCAATGGGAGGCCCGTAATCTGCCAGCACCCTATGACAAAATGGAACCCACCAGCAGTGTGAGGAGACCTGAAAGTGGCACATGGCAGAGTGTGGCGATGGAGACATGGGCCCCCTGGCCACGCTTGACTTTCTGGCCACATAGTCGACATACGGCTACGTTTACTTCCTCGGGCGGCTTGACGAAAAATTGCCACACCGCCGAGTAGGAAACTTTGCCCCCGCTACTCCTCACTGGCTGACTGCTGCTTCCTCCGTGCACACCGGCACCACTACTGGCCGTGGTGGTAGGCTGCAGTGGAGCTGGTGCTCTACTCCGTGGCCGTTTGCCTCCACTGACACTGCTGCGACCCTGCTGCCTCCTGGGCAACCCACCGACTGTTTTGCTCGCTGCCAAGCTGGCACCCTCTTCTCCTGATGATGCGGAAGCAATAGCCTGATGACGACGAGGCTGCCAAGTGCGATCAGCCTCATCATCATCAATTAGGGTCTCCGCCTCACTACTAGCCCCCTCGGCTGCGTGTGGGTCAGGAGACAGACCTGTCTCTAGACCGGCTACCGAGCCACTCTCCTCGCCAGTACTTCTTCGCCTGGCTGCTGAAGAGGCGGATGTCTCCCCCCGTTCCTGACCGCCCTCTGTTTGCTCTTCCTCACTGTACAGTGGGGCTGAGCCCACAGCATGCGATACTTTGCTTGGTGAGGGAACACCAAAGGACAGGGGCAGGTAGAGGACACGTGATTTCAGTGGGCTTGGTCCCGGGCCATGCCAACTAACGGTTGTGTCTGACGTACCCACCGATCGTTGGCTGTAGGTGTCAGAGGTGACCTGGGAAGAGGAAGACGACCGAGCCAACCAATCGATGACGGCAGGGTTGTCGGTGGAGACACGACCGCTGGATGACACCGGGAGCACTGGCCTCTGGCTGCGACTAGTGCTGCCTCGACCCCTTCCTCTGCTGCCACGTCTGCTCGCTCCTGAAACATTGCCTCCTCTGCCACTCCTCTGCGTGTTGTCTGACATACTCTTTAATTCAACGATTCTGTGTCCCTGAGTAACGATTCTGTGTCTGTCCCTGAGTAACAATTCTGTGGCCCTAAGTAACGATTCTGTGTCCCTGAGTAACAATTCTGTGTCTGTCCCTGAGTAACAATTCTGTGTCCCTCAGTAACAATTCTGTGTCCCTCAGTAACAATTCTGTGTCTGTCCCTGAGTAACAATTCTGTGTCCCTCAGTAACAATTCTGTGTCCCTCAGTAACAATTCTGTGTCTGTCCCTGAGTAACAATTCTGTGTCCCTGAGTAACAGTTCTGTGTCCCTGAGTAACAATTCTGTGTCCCTCAGTAACAATTCTGTGTCCCTCAGTAACAATTCTGTGTCTGTCCCTGAGTAACAATTCTGTGTCCCTGAGTAACAGTTCTGTGTCCCTGAGTAACAATTCTGTGTCCCTCAGTAACAATTCTGTGTCCCTCAGTAACAATTCTGTGTCTGTCCCTGAGTAACATTTCTGTGTCCCTGAGTAACAGTTCTGTGTCCCTGAGTAACAATTCTGTGTCCCTCAGTAACAATTCTGTGTCCCTCAGTAACAATTCTGTGTCTGTCCCTGAGTAACAATTCTGTGTCCCTGAGTAACAGTTCTGTGTCCCTGAGTAACAATTCTGTGTCCCTCAGTAACAATTCTGTGTCCCTCAGTAACAATTCTGTGTCTGTCCCTGAGTAACAGTTCTGTGTCCCTGAGTAACAATTCTGTGTCCCTCAGTAACAATTCTGTGTCCCTCAGTAACAAATCTGTGTCCCTCAGTAACAATTCTGTGTCCCTCAGTAACAATTCTGTGTCTGTCCCTGAGTAACAATTCTGTGTCCCTGAGTAACAGTTCTGTGTCCCTGAGTAACAATTCTGTGTCCCTGAGTAACAATTCTGTGTCCCTAAGTAACGATTCTGTGTCCCTAAAGTATCTGTGGCCCTAACTCTGTCCCTAATACAGAGAGGTCTGTCTCTCTTGAATGACCGGAGGCAAATGGAGAATTGTAAGATGGCCGCAATTTATAGCTCCACCATTACACAGTGCTGGCTGGCTGGCTGCTGATTGGCTAATGCGATCACATGTCATGAATGAATGCATTATGGGTCAGCGCGCCTTGTCTGTGCGCCTTCCCAGAGATCCCCGCTCCGTCGCCACACATGTCGCCGCCATTTTTGGAAAAATTTCGATTCGCGCATCCGAAGTCTGCTAATTTTCGGAATCGAATTTTTCCTAATATTCGAAACGAATTCCACTTCGCCAAGTTCAATTCGCTCATCTCTACTTGCAATGATAATGGTAAACAGAACAAATAGAGAGGGTGAATCTCCGTAAAAGGGGCACAGACAGCAGTTTCGCATTTAGTTATACTTTAATTGCCCCCCTTCCTGACAGACAGCTGCCTCACTCTCTGAAATCCCAGAGTAAAAATCAATCGCACTTACAGAGATTAATAGTCCCTCTTCCACAGTCTGCTGCCTCTCAATCTGTGAAACCCCAGTGTAAAAATCAATCACACTCATGGAGATTAACAGTCCCCTTCACATGCTGCTGCGTCTTATTCTCTGACCTCTCAGTGTAAAAATCAGTCGCACTTGCAGAGATTAATAATCCCTTTCCACAGTCTGCTGCCTCTCAATCTCTGAAACCCCAGTGTAAAAATCAAGCACACTCATGGAGATTAACGGCCCCCTTCACATGCTGCTGCCTTTTATTCTCTGACCTCTCAGTGTAAAAATCAATCGCACTAACAGAGATAAATAGTCCCTCTTCCGCAGTCTGCTGCCGCTCAATCTCTGAAACCCCAGTGTAAAAATCAATCACACTCATGGAGATTAACAGTCCCCTTCACATGCTGCTGCGTCTTATTCTCTGACCTCTCAGTGTAAAAATCAGTCGCACTTGCAGAGATTAATAATCCCTTTTCCACAGTCTGCTGCCTCTCAATCTGTAAAACCCAGTGTAAAAATCAATCACACTCATGGAGATTAACAGTCCTTTTCACATGCTGCTGCCTCTTATTCTCTGACCTCGCAGTGTAAAAATCAATCGCACTAACAGAGATAAATAGTCCCTCTTCCGCAGTCTGCTGCCACTTAATCTCTGAAACCCCAGTGTAAAAATCAATCGCACTTACAGAAATTAACAACCCCCTTCAAATGCTGCTGCCTCTTATTCTCTGACCTCTCAGTGTAAAAATCAATCACACTCACAGAGATTAATAGTCTCCTAGACAGTCTGCTGCCGCTCAATCTCTGAAACCCCAGTGTAAAAATCAATCGCACTTAAAGAGATTAACAGCCCCCTTCACATGCTGCTGCCTCTTATTCTCTGACCTCTCAGTGTACAAATCAATCACACTCACAGAGATTAACAGTCTCCTAGACAGGCTGCTGTTTCTCACTCTCTGAACTCTCGGTGTAAAAATCAACAACAGTCATGAGTCCCCCTTCACTCTCTGACCAGTGGAAATGAGTACAATTGAGAGTGTTTGTTTATTTTCCCCAAATTTTGGAGATTTTGGCAACATTTTTCCACCTTGAATTACAGCCAATGGGAGGGGAAAGGCAGCTTTTGGTGATTTTAAAGGACATTAAGGACAGTTTTAAATACCCCCTAAGAGTCCACTCAGACGTCGGCGTCCTGGTGCGTTGCGTCAGCACACTCGTCTGTTAACATGCGTTGCAGTAAAACATAAATAGTCCTGGCAATAATACCAAATGTCCGAGACAACAGACCTGCGCCGTTTTTGCCAATTCAAAAAAGTAGTGCGTTGTGGTGCGTTGTGGTGCGTTGTGGTGCATTGTGGTGCGTTGTGGTGCGCTGCAATGTGCGTGCGATGGAACTGCGCTGCCTTAGTCCATTGGTTTTCCATTCAAAATATCGTCCGTGTTATCGGCAAGCAAAAAAAGTGCGCTTAGGGACCCCAGTAAAATAAATCCATCAGTTACGTATTGCAGCAAAAGTTGCATCTTTAACCCCTTCACACCTGAGGGTAAAACAAATGTTAATGCCTGAGCACAATTTGGCAACTTTGACATTTGTTAGTAAAAATATACATATCATCACAACTACTTTGTGCATCCAGGTGGATTATACCGCGTTTTTTTCAGGGCACATTGGGCTTTCATTTGGTGGTAAAATGGATATTATTTCCTGATTTTTTTATTATTAAAGGAAAACTGGCCCAAAAAAGTAAAAAAAAAAAATTACCGTATTTTCTGGCGTATAAGACGACCCCCTACTTTTCCTGTTAAAATATAGGGTTTGAGCTATACTCGCCGTATAAGACTACCCCTCTTCCAACACACACCAAATAAAAATGAAAAAACATCAGATTTGATTTCAATATGGTATGGTATTTCAGTATGGTATTCCAATGATGGGGCACTATTCCTCCCACTGACACCAATGATGGGGCACTATTCCTCCCACTGACACCAATGATGGGGCACTATTCCTCCCACTGACACCAATGATGGGGCACTATTCCTCCCACTGACACCAATGATGGGGCACTATTCCTCCCACTGACACCAATGATGGGGCACTATTCCTCCCACTGATACCAATGATGGGGCACTATTCCTCCCACTGATACCAATGATGGGGCACTATTCCTCCCACTGACACCAATGATGGGGCACTATTCCTCCCACTGACACCAATGATGGGGCACTATTCCTCCCACTGACACCAATGATGGGGCACTATTCCTCCCACTGACACCAATGATGGGGCACTATTCCTCCCACTGATACCAATGATGGGCACTATTCCTCCCACTGACACCAATGATGGGACACTATTCCTCCCACTGATACCAATGATGGGACACTATTCCTCCCACTGACACCAATGATGGTGCCCCATCATTAGTGTCATTGTGTGAGGAATAGTGCCCCATCATTAGTCAGTGGGAGGAATAGTGCCCCATCATTGGTGTCAGTGGGGAGAATAGTGCCCCATCATTGGTGTCAGTGGGAAGAATAGTGCCCCATCATTGGTGTCAGTGGGGAGAATAGTGCCCCATCATTGGTGTCAGTGGGAGGAATAGTGCCCCATCATTGGTGTCAGTGGGGAGAATAGTGCCCCATCGTTGGTATCAGTGGGAGGAATAGTGCCCCATCATTGGTGTCAGTGGGAGGAATAGTGCCCCATCATTGGTATCAGTGGGAGGAATAGTGCTCCATCATTGGTGTCAGTGGGGGAGGAATAGTGCCCCATCATTGGTATCAGTGGGGAGAACAGTGCCTCATCGTTGGTGTCAGTGGGGGAGGAACAGTGCCTCATCGTTGGTGTCAGTGGGGAGAACAGTGCCTCATCGTTGGTGTCAGTGGAGGAGGAATAGTGCCCAATCGTTAGTGTCAGTGGGGGAGAGGAGCGGCTGCTCCTTCTTCCAGTGCGGCCGCTCGATTTTCGCGGGGCCGCTCGGCTCCGCCTCCTCGCCGGTGATTGGTCGCCTGTGTGCCTTTCCTGTGCTGGCGCCCAATCACCGGTGAGGAGGCGGAGCCGAGCGGCCGCGTGACCATCGAGCGGCCAAACTGAAAGAAGGAGCAGCCGCGCTTCCTGGACCGGATCGTCGTGGGACCGGAGCCAGGTAAGGTACAGCAGCCCCTCTGTCCACCCCTGTACTTAGTGTCCGCTGGAGGAGGAGGGGAGGCGGCACCGCGCCGCCCCTCGAAAAAGTGCCGCCCTGACACCGGCTCACACCGGCTCGCACCGGCGTATAAGACGACCCCCGACTTTTCAGAAGATTTTCAGGGGTTGAAAAGTCGTCTTATACACCGGAAAATATGGTAATTTGTTTTTATTTAGCTGTGTGTTTCTTGTTACTACCATAACCTACCAGCAAAGGACAACCCAAAATACATTTTCCAGCTCCTGACGATCGCAGCGATACCGTATATGTGTGTTATTTGTTGTTTGTACCCGGAGTACAGCCCAGAAACAATGGTGCACATTTTGTTTTTGTCTTTTTTTGTCCGGATATAGTGAATGCAGGGTCCGGGGAGACCAGGTATAGTGAATGCAGGGTCCGGGGAGAGCGGATATAGTGAATGCAGGGTCCGGGGAGAGCGGATATAGTGAATGCGGGGTCCGGGGAGACCAGGTATAGTGAATGCAGGGTCCGGGGAGAGCGGATATAGTGAATGCAGGGTCCGGGGAGACCGGATATAGTGAATGCAGGGTCCGGGGAGAGCAGATATAGTGAATGCAGGGTCCGGGGAGACCAGATATAGTGAATGCGGGGTCCGGGGAGACCAGGTATAGTGAATGCGGGGTCCAGGGAGACCGGATATAGTGAATGCGGGGTCCGGGGAGAGCGGATATAGTGAATGCGGGGTCCGGGGAGAGCGGATATAGTGAATGCGGGGTCCGGGGAGAACGGATATAGTGAATGCGGGGTCCGGGGAGAGCGGATATAGTGAATGCGGGGTCCGGGGAGAGCGGATATAGTGAATGCGGGGTCCGGGGAGAGCGGATATAGTGAATGCGGGGTCCGGGGAGAGCGGATATAGTGAATGCGGGGTCCGGGGAGAGCGGATATAGTGAATGCGGGGTCCGGGGAGAGCGGATATAGTGAATGCGGGGTCCGGGGAGAGCGGATACAGTGAATGCGGGGTACGGGGAGAGCGGATATAGTGAATGCGGGGTACGGGGAGAGCGGATATAGTGAACGCGGGGTCCGGGGAGACTAGATATAGTGAACGCGGGGTCCGGGGAGACTAGATATAGTGAACGCAGGGTCCGGGGAGACTAGATATAGTGAATGCAGGGTTCGGGGAGACTGGATATAGTGAATGCGGGGTATGGGGAGAGCGGATATAGTGAATGCGGGGTCCGGGGAGAGCGGATATAGTGAACACGGGGTCCGGGGGAGAGTAGATATAGTGAACGCGGGGTCCGGGGAGACTAGATATAGTGAATGCAGGGTCCGGGGAGAGCGGATATAGTGAATGTAGAGTCCGAGGAGAGCGGATATAGTGAATGTAGAGTCCGAGGAGAGCGGATATAGAGAATGCAGGGTCTGGGGTTTCGTACCACTTCAATATACACTTATTGGGATTTTTTTTACCTCTGTTTTTTAACAGAAAATAGAAAATATCTTTTTTTTCCCCAAAATTGTCAGTCTTTTTTTATTTATATAATAAAAAAATAAAAAAAGTAGTGATCAAATACCACCAAAAGGCACTATTTGTGTGAAAAAAATGATATAAATGTCACTTGGGTACGGTGTTGCATGACCACTCAATTACCAGTTAAAGTAGTGCATTGCCAAATAGAAAAAAAATGTCCCGATCACAAAGGGGGCAAAATTTCCCAGGGCTTAAAGCGTTACTAAACCCCGGACCCTGCATTCACTATATCCGGTCACCCCGGACCCCGCATTCACTATATCCGCTCTCCCCGGACCCCGCATTCACTATATCCGCTCTCCCCGGACCCTGCATTCGCTATATCCGCTCTCCTTGGACCCTGCATTCACTATATCCGCTCTCCCCGGACCCTGCATTCATTATATCCGCTCTCCTTGGACCCCGCATTCACTATATCCGCTCTCCTTGGACCCCGCATTCACTATATCCGCTCTCCCTGGACCCCGCATTCACTATATCCGCTCTCCCCGGACCCCGCATTCACTATATCCGCTCTCCCCGGACCCTGCATTCACTATATCCACTCTCCCCGGACCCTGCATTCACTATATCTGCTCTCCCCGGACCCTTCATTCACTATATCCGCTCTCCCCGGACCCTTCATTCACTATATCCGCTCTCCCCGGACCCTGCATTCACTATATCCGCTCTCCCCGGACCCTGCATTCACTATATCCGCTCTCCCCGGACCCCGCATTCACTATATCCGCTCTCCGTGGACCCTGCATTCACTATATCTGCTCTCCCCGGACCATTCATTCACTATATCCGCTCTCCCCGGACCCTTCATTCACTATATCCGCTCTCCCCGGACCCTTCATTCACTATATCCGCTCTCCCAGGACCCTGCATTCACTATATCCGGTCTCCCCGGACCCTGCATTCACTATATCTGGTCTCCCCAGACTCTGCAGTCACTATATCTGGTCTCCCTGGATCCCGCGTTCACTATATCCGCTCTCCCCGGACCCTGCATTCACTATATCCGGTCTCCCCGGACCCTGCATTCACTATATCCGCTCTCCCCGGACCCTGCATTCACTATATCTGCTCTCCCCGGACCCCGCATTCACTATATCCGGTCTCCCACAGTACACACAACATGGAAATGCAATTATTTTAGTAAATATAAATTGCTAAATACCTTTTCTCATCAGCAGTTCCAGCAGTCTTGTGACTTCTATCAGTGTCCAACTGAGCACTGGTTAAAGCTTGTAGAAGGAGTTTTCTTTACGCTCTAGGAGGATGCAGAACCCCTGACCCTCTGTCTGGACAGCGCTCATTGGTCTTGTGCTGATCACATGCACTCTCCCATGAAAAAAAAACCCTTTCTAGCAATACACACCAAACTGAGCATGTGCATGTGACTACGGATTCAGTCTGTATCAGGTGGTCATTTCAACAAGAGGAGGATCAGAGAAGACAGGATCAAACATCCTTTTTTACACAATGCAGAGGATTAACCCCTTAGGTTCCACAGTGGGTATAACAAGCATGCTTTACTGCATCTACAGACTGATTGTACTGTTGTGGGTTTAGTAACACTTTAAGTCAGGGGTATCAAACTGGCAGCCCTCCAGCTGTTGCGAAACTACAAGTCCCATCATGCCTCTGCCTTTGGGAGTCATGCTTGTAACTGTCAGTCTTGCAATGCCTCATGGGACTTGTAGTTTGGAAACAGCCGGAGGGCCGCCGATTTGACACCCGTGCTTTCAGTGGTTAACTTCAATCTGAAGCTGTCCCCTGCACTACCTACACTCTGCCACTAGATGTCCTTGTAACTCCAGGTGGACAGCCAGGGTGGGTTGAATGACACTGGCTGACATTCAACCTGGAATTATGAGGACATCTAGTGGCAGAGTATATGTAATACAGTGGGCAGCATCACATTGAAGATGTGCTTTTTAAACTTTTATTTTATTGAAAAACATGTTAAGTGGAGTTCGGCCATATAAAGGAGTCACAGAATTGTACATCAATTCTCATGGCAAAGCAATAATCCCTGTCTGGCTCCCCCCCCCCCCCCTTGTGTGTTCTGGAATCCATTTTCTCCATCTCCCGACATTAAACCATCGTGTTTTACAGAAGGGGCCTGCAGCACTTAACTGATACACGGATTTGATGAAGTCTCTTTAATGTCTCGTTTTATGGAGATATTTCGACAGAAAAAGCGGACCCCGGCTAATTTTCCCGTGATTTGAGCATCACAGCAGACAGATGGCCGCCTCGTCTACAAATGAAGCCTTTTGATCCCTAATCACGATAAAACTCAGCTAATGTAACTGCCGATCAGACGCCATTTAGCTTAAAAGCGGATCGCGGGCAGCGCATCAAACACGCATTAAAATCTGCTTTGCTAAAAGCCGCCGCTGACTTACCCGGCCCCAGGAATGGCAGGAAAAGCAAGGCAAAGCAATTGTACAAAATCCTCTGATTTTTTTTTTTTTTTTAAAGCGCGCAGACATTAAGATGCAATTAGGCCGCGCTGCACCAGGTCAGGTGGGGGAGGGAGGGGGGCCAGGATAATTAATCTTAGCTTTCTAATTAAGGGCATCTAAATGATTAGAAAATTGCAGAACGATAATCGATAAGGTGACGGCTCACTGCTGTTGTTGATTGCAGAAAGCCGAAGCTGTTCTGTCTGATGCCAGCACTTCACGCCGATGGTAATTTTCTGTGTTTAATCAAAAAGAAACACACGTTTTCTTTCAACATTAATCATAAAGCTGAACTCTCGTTAAAACCTATCTAAAGCCAAAAGGTTGGCTTTTTCCGTTTTTGCATTGAGTGCTCATGAAGATTATTTAGAGTGTGTGAATGGAAGGTCTTAAAAATTCGAGCAGGTTGAAGTATTAGTGTATGCCATAAAAACAATATCTTCACAGGCTTGAAGGGACCTATTCTGAGGACCTTCCATGACTTAAGCCACCTACTCAAGGTCTAACTTGTAGTGGTTAGATACCTTCCTCCTTCCATCAGTGCACCTCATGTGAATTGCAGAAAGCCAAAGCTGTTCTGTCTGATGCTAGTACTTCACACTGATGGTAATTTTCTGTGTTTAATCAAAAAGAAACACACATTTTCTTTCAAATTTATTCATAAAGTTGAACTCTCCTTAAAACCTATGTAAAGCCAAAAGATTGGCTTTTTGGGTTATTGCATTGCGTGCTTGTGAAGATTATATAGAGTGTGTGAATGGAAAGTCTTGGAAACTCCAGTAGGTTAGTGTACAATATCTTCACAGGCTTTTAGGGACCTATTTTGAGGACCTTCCATGACTTAAGCCACCTACTCAAGGTCTAACTTGTAGCGGTTACGTACCTTCCTCCTTCCATCAGTGCACATCATGTCAATTGCAGAAAGCCAAAGCTGTTCTGTCTGATGCTAGCACTTCACGCCGATGGTAATTTTCTGTGTTTAATCGAAAAAGAAACACACGTTTTCTTTCAACATTAAACATAAAGCTGAACTCTCGTTAAAACCCATCTACAGCCAAAAGGTTGGCTTTTCCGTTTTTGCATTGAGTGCTCGTGAAGACTATTTCGATGGTTAGGAGCACCGTGTGTGAATGGAAAGTCTTGGAAACTCCAGCAGGTTGAAGTGTTAGTGTATGCCATAAAACAATATCTTCACAGGCTTTTAGGGTCCTCTGAGGACCTTCCATGACTTGAGCCACCTACTCAAGGTCTAACTTGTAGCAGTTACGTACCTTCCTCCTTCCATCAGTGCACCTCATGTCAACTGCAGAAAGCCAAAGCTGTTCTGTCTGATGCTAGTACTTCACGCCGATGGTAATTTTCTGTGTTTAATCGAAAAGAAACGCACATTTTCTTTCAACTTTATTCATAAAGCTGAACTCTCCTTAAAACCTATGTAAAGCCAAAAGATTGGCTTTTTGGGTTATTGCATTGAGTGCTTGTGAAGATTATATAGAGTGTGTGAATGGAAAGTCTTGGAAACTCCAGTAGGTTAGTGTACAATATCTTCACAGGCTTTTAGGGACCTATTCTGAGGACCTTCCATGACTTGAGCCACCTACTCAAGGTCTAACTTGTAGTGGTTAGATACCTTCCTCCTTCCATCAGTGCACCTCATGTCAATTGCAGAAAGCCAAAGCTGTTCTGCCTCATGCTAGTACTTCACACCGATGGTCGTTTTTTGTGTTTAATCGAAAAGAAACGCACATTTTCTTTCAACATTAACCATAAAGCTGAACTCTCGTTAAAATCTATCTAAAGCCAAAAGGTTGGCTTTTTCCGTTTTTGCATTGAGTGCTTGTGAAGATTATTTAGAGTGTGTGAATGGAAAGTCTTAAAAATTCCAGCAGGTTGAAGTATTTGTGTATGACATAAAAACAATATCTTCACAGGCTTGAAGGGACCTATTCTGAGGACCTTCCATGACTTGATCCACCTACTCAAGGTCTAACTTGTAGCGGTTACGTACCTTCCTCCTTCCATCAGTGCACCTCATGTCAATTGCAGAAAGCCAAAGCTGTTCTGTCTGATGCTAGCACTTCACGCCGATGGTAATTTTCTGTGTTTAATCGAAAAAGAAACACACGTTTTCTTTCAACATTAAACATAAAGCTGAACTCTCGTTAAAACCCATCTACAGCCAAAAGGTTGGCTTTTCCGTTTTTGCATTGAGTGCTCGTGAAGACTATTTCGATAGTTAGGAGCACCGTGTGTGAATGGAAAGTCTTGGAAACTGCAGCAGGTTGAAGTGTTAGTGTATGCCATAAAACAATATCTTCACAGGCTTTTAGGGTCCTCTGAGGACCTTCCATGACTTAAGCCACCTACTCAAGGTCTAACTTGAAGCAATTACGTACCTTCCTCCTTCCATCAGTGCACCTCATGTCAATTACAGAAAGCCAAAGCTATTCTGTCTGATGCTAGTACTTCACACTGATGGTAATTTTCTGTGTTTAATCGAAAAGAAACACACATTTTCTTTCAACATTAATCATAAAGCTGAACTCTCGTTAAAACCTATCTAAAGCCAAAAGGTTGGCTTTTTCCTTTTTTGCATTGAGTGCTTGTGATGATTATTTAGAGTGTGTGAATGAAAAGTCTTGGAAATTCCAGCAGGTTGGTGTACAATATCTTCACAGGCTTTTAGGGACCTATTCTGAGGACCTTCCATGACGTGAGCCACCTACTCAAGGTCTAACTTGTAGCAGTTACGTACCTTCCTCCTTCCATCAGTGCACCTCATGTCAATTGCAGAAAGCCAAAGCTATTCTGTCTGATGCTAGCACTTCATGCCGATGGTAATTTTCTGTGTTTAATCGAAAAGAAACACACATTTTCTTTCAACATTAATCATAAAGCCAAAAGGTTGGCTTTTCTCATTTTTGTCTTGAGTGCTTGTGAAGATTGTTTAGATGGGTGAGGAGAACCGTGTGTGAATGGAAAGTCTCGGAAATTCCAGCAGGTTGAAGTATCAGGTTATGGCATGGAATAATATCTTCACATGCTTGAAGACACCCATTCCAAGGACCATTCACGAGTTGGGCAACCAAACCTACTCAAGCTCTAGTGTGTAATGGTCATACCTTCCTCTTTTCATCGGTGCATCTCATAGGGTGTGTGACATGGGGGCTGTATCTAGGGGGCCCCTTATTTTAAAGGGGCCATTAAAATCTAATAAGTCCCCCAGCCTGCAAATCTCAACAACCATCAGGCTAAGGTTGTGGGAAAGTGGCCCTTGCCCTAATCAAAATGTGGAAAGGGTGCTTTGTGAGAGGGGTTCTCCTCCCCTTCCATGTTGAGGGCATGTGGCCTGGTACAGTCCAGAAGGGTGGGTGGTGCACACTTGTCCTCCCTGCAGCTGTGTTCAAGGGGGGGTCCCTTAGACTCTGCTACTCGGCAATCCCAGTCATAGACAGGTAGGGTCCGGTGTGATTCATTTTGTTCACCTGTTCATTAGAAAGGTTTGTATTGCTCCCCGAACTACATCACTGACCTAATATCCAAGTACCACCCAGCACGCACACTCCGCTCCTCACAAGACCTCCTTCTCTCTAGTTCCCTGGTCTCCTCCTCCCATGCCCACCTCCAGGACTTCTCCAGGGTGTCACCCATCCTCTGGAACTCCCTGCCCCAACCCATCAGATTATCACCTACTCTCCTCTCCTTTAGGCGCACCCTGAAAACCCATCTCTTCAGGGAAGCCTACCCCACCCCTTGCTATCTTGCCGACCTCCTCCACTCTTCCTACCACTCCATCCCCCACAGCTATCTCCTCCTGTACCACTCTCCCCTCCCTCCTAGATTGTAAGCTCGAAAGAGCAGGGCCCTCGATCCCCTCATGTTTTGCATTGTATTGGTATTGTTCTGTCACATGTTCTGTCCTCCTTTGTAATGTGCAGCGCTGAGCGAACTATTGGCGCTTTATAAATACTGTATAATAATAATAATAATAATTGCTCCCCATCCTCCCCTACTCACCTTCTCTATTTGTGCTGATGTCACCATGATGAGAAGTGAGAAGAAACCTTTAGGTAAATTTTGACCTGTCCTCAGAATAGGAATAAGGGGAGAAATCTTTCAATGGGGATATGAAGGCACCCCCGGGACTACCGGATAGTTCTCCTTCTCTGAGCTGATCGTGGACGTTTGCTGTTCTTCAGGACTTTCTCCTCCTTTGGAGGCAAGTTTGGTGGTCAGATTGCTCATGTTAGTTGGGTCAGAGTTCAGCATGCTGTTGTTCCTAAAAAAAAGTCTACATGGACCACATAAGTGCATTTTTTAATTTTTAAAAATGTTTAATAAGTGGAGTGTTTTACATTATCTGTCAGGGATCCAGGTATGACCAGAGATGTGTGGACTGACACAGGGAAACAGCAGGCTTCAGAAATGATTAATAATAATATTTATTATGAGCTGCACAAAATAAACAAACACAGTGCAAAACAAACAAACCTTAAACTAATAGGTACAGGTGCAGTCAGGGCTGGAGAGGTGGAGTGGTCAGGCAGGCCGGGTCAGGAACAATCAGGCAGAAAGGTACAATGGGAGCAGGCAGAAGAATGGTCAGGAATAGCCGGGGTCAGTGCAGGCGGAGTTCTATCAGAGTCAGAGTCAAGCAGGAGAGTCGAGCAGGCAGGAGACAGGATACAGGAAACAGGGGCACATGGGAAACAAACACCAAGGCACTGACTGCAGGTCTGGCCATTCCTTAAATACACCTCCTGCAATCAGCCTCAGGTGATGGCTGATTGCAGGAGTGAGCTTCTGCTTGCTGAGAGCACCCGCTGGCCAGCCCTGGTACTGCAGCCCACAAGGCAGGTGAGTCCCACCACCATTGGCGAGTCCATTCCTGACATTATCTGCCGCGCTCTTGATTTGTTTCTCTTTGTATTGTGATCGTGTAGACTGACGCAGCTTTATCGAACACGCCATCAGGATCAGCTAGCAGCTTTGTTTTCAGTGTTATCTGTAAGATCTTGTAGCGCTTATTCCTACAGGAGCCGCTGGTGATGATGGGTTCCCTGTTCTGTCACAACTCTATTATCTGCTTGGTCCCCACTGACACACTTGGTCATAGGCTAAAAGCCGTTTACACCCGTGAACTTAAGAGTTAGCAGGCTATCGTTCTACAAGAACGCACAGGAATAAGGCCACAAACATCTTGGCGGTAAATTAATTGAATATATTATGGCAAATCAATTCAGCATGGTGTAAATCAACAAACAGATAATTGCACAGACTTAGAAAGGTAGCAAGCCTCACCAAAGAAGAACAAAAATATGGGCCCCCGGGTGGTTTTAGTCATAATGTGCTAGTATGCACCGCCTACAGGAACATTATGACAGACTTACCTGAAACTGAAGCTCTCCAGTGGCGTGCTGGCACAGGTCACGGCACTTCCATCTTCACCGGGTCTTCCTTCGGGTTTGCGATCTTCAGTTTCTTCAGAGCGCATGCGCCGGTGATGTCACCAGCTGCTGCAAAAGTAAATATCTCTTCAACTGTCTACGTTTGGGAGACATTTACTGTACCTATAGATAAGTCTTATTATATGCTAACCTATAAGTAAAAATCAAAGCTGTGGCTTTACTACCACTTTAAGGGCACTATGAGAGATGAATTGACAATTGCCCACTAGCTGCCTGGCACTCAAAAGGCTATAGCAAGATTAAATTAAACTACAACCTTGTAACTAGAGTCTCTAAATGGCATCAACCGAAAGAATCCTGGTGTAAACCTTGTACATACAACCTGAATAGCGGGTGGGCATACGCGTTTCGAGTGTGGGGTTACCCCTGGAGGTGGTATAAAGTATCTGGCACCTAGTATTTAACGTTGGCTGGCCTAATTGGGGCCCTACTTTAGGTGGTGCACTGTTTCTTTAGAAGTGTGGGCAGATTAGAGGAGATAGGCTACTAAGTAGGAGCAGTCTTTATTTGGGCAAACAGTGTGTGGCAGACATTTAGGACGCATAGCTCAGTTCACCACTTCCTGGTTGGTGACTAGTCTGGTCCCAATGGTTTGGAGATCTGCAGATTCCAGAAGCCGGGTCCCGGCCCCTCACATAGGCCACAGTCTCTCAGTTCTAATCCTGAAGACGCATCAACTCTTGCTCTCTCAAACTCAGTCTCTAAAGGCAGCTCTAACTACGCAGATGCAGCTCCATCCTCTCTCCCTGATATTGGGCACAGCAACAGGTCCTCTTAGCCCATCTCCTAATGGCTCTGGTCCCTCAAATGTGAGGCACAGACCCTGACAGCAAGTCTGTACCTTTCGCTCCCCTCTTTGGACTGCTGCAATCTGGAACAATTTGCCCTGGAAAGCGGTAAAACTCTTCTCCACCAGGAGCGGAGATTTGTGGGAATTGAAGTCCACAGCATGTTAGCCTCCAATAACAAGTATGGTTCAGCACTACAATTGCCATCATGCATAGCAAATCCTTTCTGATGCTCCCATTGTCTCTCACTCCCCTGCCCTCTGATTGGATCTGATTTGCCCTGCAGGGGGGAGGGGGAGTGCAATAGCGGGGAATTACACCGAGTCGCTCTGATACTGTGCTGAAATTAAGCTCCGGGTTAGAGGCTCACATGTTCTCTATGCTCTGGAGAACAAGACCTTACCTTAGCGTTTGGTACATTTCTTTTTCAATTCCTGGAATGTAGACAGAGGACAGAGGAGCCAGTAGGACCAGGAAGCAGATTACCAGCTGATCTCATTAGCACACACCCTGCACTGACCTCATTCGCACACACCCTTCACCCATCAGCTATGTTTTACAGCATCCCCAGGATCTCTCCCCACGTGCATTTGCCTGGCTACCCCAGTGACCCTACAGATGGGCTCAGACCGAGTGATTGGATAGATGCTGTGTCCTCCTATTATATCGTTTTGGTAAATCTAAAGGAGATCGTACAGAGATTGTACAATCAGATTGTATAGTGTATGGCCACCTTTATATACCTAAAATGACCTAGCTGCATTTTCAGTGTAACTAATTGTTAACAGCACACCAAACACAGAAACAAGCACACATTTTGCCACATGAAAAAATGGATGACAAACGCAGCAAAAAAAATGTGCAACACGCATCAGGCCAAAATGTCCCATGAGCTACTTTGCCAAGTGTAGTGCAGCCCATTGAGATCAACGGGCTATGTGTGTCACTGGAAGAACGAGCCAAAAAACATGCGCTCCCACTACTGTCGGTGTGAATGGGGCCTGAAAGTGAAATTGGTGCGTTTACACAGAACAAAGAGGCTCCGTTCACATCTCTGTGTCCGAATGCATGGCAGTCTGCACAGAAAATGGAAGCTTTACCATGCGTTTCAGAAACTCGCTGCAAATGTGCATCCAGGGGTGGACTGACAACTCATGGGGACCCCGGGCAATAGGGGATCATGGGTCCCCTGTGTCCTCGCCCAAACTCAAACCACGCCCAAAAAAGCCTATTAAAGGTACCAGGGGCATCTCATGGGGCCCCCAGGCAATAGGGGATCATGGGTCCCCTGTGTCCTTGCCCACACTCAAACCACGCCCAAAAAAGCCTGTTAAAGGTACTAGGGGCATCTCATGGGGCCCCCAGGCAATAGGGGATCAGGGTCCCCTGTGTCCTCGCCCACACTCAAACCACGCCCAAAAAAGCCTATTAAAGGTACCAGGGGCATCTCATGGGACCCCCTACTGACCCCGGGCCCTCGAGCAGTGCTCAAGTTCCCAAATGGTCAGTCTGCCCCTATGTGCATCGTGTTTGTGTTGTCATTACAGGTTAAAGGCACCCCAAGTGCAGCAAACGCACCAAAAACTGCGGTAACGCACCATTACGTTCTGGAGCTTTTCTGGGGCGATTGTTGTGTGACGAGTAAAAACGCCTCAAAACACCCAAAACAAACGCATGCGGGGATGTGAGTCTTCACTACGTGTGAACGGGGCCTGAAAACTGTATCTTGCAGTCTACTCTCTCCCATATACTTGTATGAAGGTGGCCCTACACAATGCAATCTGATTGTACAATCCCTGTACAAATTTCTTTAGATGTACCGGAAATATGGAATAGGAGGACGCACCCAAACATTCCAATCAATTGGTATCAAATCAGACGGGCCCTTGTACTACATAGCTGATGGGAGGAAGACAGTACTGTAATGAGGAAGGTGTGGTCCAGACTGGTGAACACACCCTATCACACCCTCTTCTGTGATGCAACAAGGAAATGAAGGCTTTTAGGAGATGGCCTACAGGAAGTGAATGCTGAGATATCGTCAACAGGAAATGATACAATCTGAAAATCTGTTTTGAGAGATTTCCCCTCACTTCCAGTGCCAGAGGTGCAACAGGAAATTGGAGGAAATTTCCCAAAGGGTTCTTTCAGACAGGTGGTGAAAGTATCACCCTCTGAAAAGCCATCCAGGGTGGATCACATTTCAGATGGTGGTATAGCATTGGCTTACAGCTGTTCAGGCCACACTACTGATGCCTCCTGACGTACTTTTTTAATATGTTTGTTTAAATTGCTGAACGGCAATTTTACATGGCAGGACTGCGCTGCAGCTGTGAGCCAAGCGTTTGGCTTGTGGTTGTGGTGCGGCCCCGTAGATCTCAATGGGTGGGGCCACCTGTCAAACTCTGTAGCTTGAGTTAGAAATTCTGTGGCTGTGAAGCAAAGCATCGCAACCACGGTATGTGTAAGGACCGGTCAGGCTCAGGGGCGGACTGACAAATCATGGGGCCCCTGGGCAATAGGAGATCATGGGGCCCCTGTGTCCTCCCCCACACTCAAACCACACCACAAAAAGCCTATGAAAGGTACTAGGGGCATCTCATGGGGCCCCCTACTGACCCCGGACCCTCAGGCGATGCCCGAGTTCCCAAATGGTTAGTCCGCCCCTGGTCAGGCTGTAATGTTAAGATCTGGGTGGGTGGTCAGGGGGCGGTAAAACATCAACTTGTGTTTACTGCTCTCCAGCCACCTATGTGAAAGTGTTCTAACTAAGAGAGTAACTCCCCTCTTAGACATACCCCCCCGGTCAGTTGAAGATTTTCTCTTAGAAAAATGTAGCATACCTCCAAGTAAATTTGTGATTCCCCCAACTCTGTCCTGCCATAAATGCTCCTCCAACCCATTCACATGCTCCTTCTAAAAGAAATAACCTCTACAAATGTTTCATGCTTGTTTGAATCCACCACAGGATTGAGGACTAGTGATCCACCAGACTTGCCGTAATCAACTTTGTGACCATCCCTTGTTATGATGTTACCACACAGTCACTGGAGTCTTCAGGACCAGAGAAGACCTGGCCAATAGACAACCAATGGGAGGAGGTGTCCACGCCACCAGGAACTGATGTGGACACCTCAAGAAGGACCTTCCTATTCTATTGTTCACTCAGGATCCGGCATGTCATGTGACTGTTGAATATCAGTGGGTATTGTCACGGATCCACGGTCGCTGCCACCAACATGCGACAATCGCACGACCGCGACTAAAAGTAAGACGGCACGCCCACGGCGTCAGACCCCAGACCTTCTCACCAAACTCGTGACCGAAGGACCGGCCAATCTAAAACCGCGGTGTGACGCGCGTAACAAGGCCCTACCCAGCTGCACCCTGCACAGCGATTGTCCAGCTAATGGGCTACAATCGGTGCCTGCAGCCTGAATGCGCTTGTTACTGGGTCAGGTTAATTACACCACTAACCCTTCACACTGCCACCACTGTCTTGAAATGTACAGAGAAGACGGACTCTGTCAGAAATACACTATAATGACTGAAAAGTCACCTGTCCAATATGGTCAATTGGGCAGGGAGCAAACAAACACAGTAGCGTCTCTTCAAAAGGAAGGAATTTGTGAATTGCAACACTTTCAGAAAGAAAGATTTATTACCAAGAGCGTCAAACAGGTACACAAAATATTTACAAAGAGATGTCACAAAAATATATATATATTTATATAAAGACACAGCAAGGAGATAATTAGGAAGAAGATTACAGGGTTAAGTTACTTGCCCATATGCCTGGGTTTGCAGATCCAAGTTATAGAGCAGGGTGAGTTCTTGATCTCCCTTTGTTACGATGTTGCTGGGAGATCTCTGTGTGTGACAAGCTCTAACTCACTTGTCTCTCTTAAAAGTCCCTCTCAAAGGGGAGGGGAGCTCTTACTACACGTTTTGGGAGTGGTCAGTGGGAAACTGAATTAACTATAGCTTCATAATACATGACATGAAACATACGGTTGACCTGAGGAATGTGCAATTACTCTGGTCAGTTTGATAATGTGTGGGCTTACGCCGTTTTGGGTCAATGCTTCCCAGCCCTCTGAGAAATGCAGCCTTATCAGACGTAGGTGAGAAAGGTGACAGTTTTCCCAGCCTGCTGGCCCCCCCAGGAATGTTTCTCCTGGGCTAACCCCCACCATCTGTCAGGAGATAACGTTGGTCTCTCAGGAAGGGAAAGGGGGGATGTGAGGAATGATTGAGGAATACCTCAAATAACAGAAAAGAACAAGAAAAAGAAGAACTCCGCTTCCACTCTGATGAGCAGGTTTGCTACAGGTATACCCCCATATTATGATTAGGTTGGTTCTTTGAGTTGCTGCAGCAAATAGAAAGAGGAGGTTGGAATCCCTGGTTAGGCTTCACCTTTAAAACTTTAAAAGAAAAAAAATCTGGATAGGGCGAAAAAAAGTTAGAAAGAGGCTTTAGTGGGTTTTTAATGGTCAACAAGTCATCTTCCAATCAGGGACAAGCAACATAAACATCTCCAACCTTTTCAATATAAAACCTAAAAAAAAGGTTTTTTCTAAGAGACATTTACTAGCAAAATGCTCCGTATTTATCATTGGATTTTGTAATTCCATCTTTGCATGAAGTTCTTTCCTCATATTTTCCGCACTAGCAGGAAGATGGTGAAAATATACGACGGCACCTCCCCCGGCGCTATGCAAGGAACTCCTTACTCTGTATCTATAATAGCATAAGACCTTTGTCTGGTAATCAAAATGTGCAGCTTTTCAATCTCCATCTCATCCGTCCAGTTGATGGTATTGCTGTGTCGTCTAGAAGAGCTGCAGGAGTCCATTGAGAAGAGGCGTCTCGAGAAATGGGCTCACTGAAATATATTAAGCTGATGTACATGGTGATAGAAGGTGATTTGTAAGCAGCCATAACAGTTTTATGATGCAGCTCTCGAAATATATTCCTTAATCTACAGCACCCACTCGATCGGCATCTCAACAAGGTGACAGCTGTGGCCAAAATATCTGCACTTTGCCGCCATACGGTGTGTGGGAAAGATATATCGCGGTTTGTTTTTGCAAGAAAGCAAGATCCACATTATAAAAATAATAGCCGGAACAAAACTTTGATGTGTCTTCAATTATTTTGTCATTAGAAGATCTTCATGTGACTTAGAAGGGTCTGTGAACCCCAATATTCTAGCCCTTAAGATATGCAGTGGTTTGTTCTTGGCTACCAGGGGTAGCAACCAACATCCCTTACTCAATGTTACTGAGGGACAGACAATTATTATTATTATTATTATTATTATTATACAGTATTTATAAAGCGCCAATAGTTCGCTCAGCGCTGTACATTACAAAGGGGGACAGAACATGTGACAGAACAATACCAATACAATGCAAAACATGAGGGGATCGAGGGCCCTGCTCTTTCGAGCTTACAATCTAGGAGGGAGGGGATGGTGGCACAGGAGGAGATAGCTGTGGGGGATGGAGTGGTAGGAAGAGTGGAGGAGGTCGGCAAGTTAGCAGGAGGTGGGGTAGGCTTCCCTGAAGAGATGGGTTTTCAGGGTGCGCCTAAAGGAGAGGAGAGTAGGTGATAATCTGATGAGTTGGGGCAGGGAGTTCCAGAGGATGGGTGACACCCTGGAGAAGTCCTGGAGGCGGGCATGGGAGGAGGAGACCAGGGAACTAGAGAGAAGGAGGTCTTGTGAGGAGCGGAGTGTGCGTGCTGGGCGGTACTTGGATATTAGGTCAGTGATGTCGTTCGGGGCAGTATGGTGGACGGCTTTGTACGTCAGTGTTAGTATTTTGAATTTGATCCGTTGCGCAATCGGAAGCCAGTGGAGGGATTGGCAGAGGGGGGTGGCGGAAACGGAGCGGTTGGAAAGGTGAATGAGTCTGGCAGCCGTATTCAGGATCGACTGAAGCGGGGATAGCCAGCGGCGAGGCAGGCCAGTGAGGAGGGAGTTGCAGTAGTCGAGTCGTGATATGATGAGGGAGTGGATGAGATGTTTAGTGGTTTCTGGGGTTAGGAACGTGCGGATTTTGGCGATGTTGCGGAGGTGGAGTCTGCTTGAGTTTGTTAAAGATTGGACTTGGGGTTGAAAGGATAGGTTGGAGTCCAGAATTACACCAAGTACTCTGGCCTGCAGGGCGGGTTTGATGGTAGCGTTGTTGGATGTGACGGAGAAATCAATGGGGGGTGGAGTCCGGGCTGGGGGGAAGACAAGAAACTCGGTTTTGGAGAGGTTCAATTTAAGGAAGTGGAGCGACATCCAGTCTGATATGTTGCTCAGTAGGTGTGTGATTTGGGCTGAGACCAAGGGGGTGAGGTGGGGGGTTGAGAGATAGATTTGTGTGTCGTCAGCATAGAGGTGGTAGTTGAAGCCGTGAGAGTGTATGAGTTGGCCAAGGGAGGAGGTATAGACAATTGACTTGGACTCTTCGTAAGGAAGAAAATACTCCTAACATTCCCTCGTACCTTTCTGATTACACCTAACACCAGGATGTCACAACTTCCAACATGAACTTCCATAAGGTAGAGAATACTCATCTCCTGATATTCTCTCTACCTTTCTGATTACACACACCATGGGGATACCATATCCTCCAACATGACCCTTCAAAAGAATAAAATACTCTGCTCCTAACATTCCCTCTACCTTTCTGATTACACGCACCACCAGGATATCACAACCTCCAACATGATCTTCCATAAGGTAGAGAATACTCATCTCCTGATATTCTCTCTACCTTTCTGATTACACCCACCATCAGGATATCACAACCTCCAACATGATCTTCCATAAGGTAGAGAATACTCATCTCCTGATATTCTCTCTGCCTTTCTGATTACACAAACCATGGGGATACCATATCCTCCAACATGACCCTTCATAAGAGTAAAATACTCTGCTCCTAACCTCTACTTGTCTTATTACACTTACTACCCAGATGTAACCTCCTCCACCATGACCCTCCATAGAAAATGTTGTGCTCATGATCTTCCCTCTAGGATTTTGATTACACTCCCCATGGGGATATCACATCCTCTAACACGACCCTACCTGAAGTTAAAATGCTTTGCTCCTGACCTTCTCTCTACCTTTCAGATTCCACTCACTACAGGGATATTACACCTCCAACATAACTCTCTGTAAAGGTAGAAAATACTTTGCTCCGTAACTTCTCTTGACCTTTCTGATTACACTCATTATGGGAAAATAACACCTTCAACATGACCCTCCAAAAGGTAGACAATACTCTGCTCTTGACTTTCTCTCTACCTTTCTGATTACTAGGACTTTTTTTCTCAGAAAATAGGTTCAGGAACTCAACCACAACCCCATAAAACCCCTCCCCCCCACATCCCCCTCCAAACTGCATAAAATAGTATGTGTGGTCACATTGCACCACAGTGGGAGGGTCTTAAAAGGGTAATAAATACAAGGAGTGCATTATGTACAGAGTGCAGAGTTTGAGGGGGTTATATACAGAGTGCAGAGTTCAGGGGGTTATACACAGAGTGCAGAGTTCAGGGGGTTATACACAGAGTGCAGAGTTCAGGGGGTTATACACAGAGTGTAGAGTTCAGGGGGTTATACACAGAGTGCAAAGTTCAGGGGGTTATACACAGAGTGTAGAGTTTGAGGGGGTTATACACAGACTGCAGAGTTCAGGGGGTTATACACAGAGTGTAGCAGGGACGCACTGACCATTTGGAAACTCGGGCACTGCCCGAGGGCCCGGGGTCAGTAGGGGGCCCCATGAGATGCCCCTGGTACCTTTTTCATAGGCTTTTTTGAGTTTGTGCAAGGACACAGGGGCCCCATGATCCTCTATTGCCCGGGGGCCCCATGAGTTGTCAGTCCGCCCCTGGAGTGTAGAGCTTGAGGGGGTTATACACAGAGTGCAGAGTTCAGGGGGTTATACACAGAGTGTAGAGTTCAGGGGGTTATACACAGAGTGTAGAGTTTGTGGGGGTTATACACAGACTGCAGAGTTCAGGGGGTTATACACAGAGTGCAGAATTCAGGGGGTTATACACAGAGTGTACAGTTTGAGGGGGTTATACACAGAGTGCAAAGTTTAGGGGGTTATACACAGAGTGTAGAGTTTGAGGGGGTTATACACAGAGTGCAAAGTTTAGGGGGTTATACACAGAGTGTAGAGTTTGAGGGGGTTATACACAGAGTGCAAAGTTTAGGGGGTTATACACAGAGTGTAGAGTTTGAGGGGGTTATACACAGAGTGCAAAGTTTAGGGGGTTATACACAGAGTGTAGAGTTTGAGGGGGTTATACACAGAGTGCAAAGTTTAGGGGGTTATACACAGAGTGTAGAGTTTGAGGGGGTTATACACAGAGTGTAGAATTCAGGGGGTTATACACAGAGTGCAGAGTTCAGGGGGTTATACACAGAGTGCAGAGTTCAGAGGGTTATACACAGAGTGCAGAATTCAGGGGGTTATACACAGAGTGCAGAGTTCAGGGGGTTATACACAGAGTGCAGAATTCAGGGGGTTATACACAGAGTGCAAAGTTCAGGGGGTTATACACAGAGTGCAGAATTCAGGGGGTTATACACAGAGTGCAAAGTTCAGGGGGTTATACACAGAGTGTAGAGCTTGAGGGGGTTATACACAGAGTGCAGAGTTCAGGGGGTTATACACAGAGTGCAGAATTCAGGGGGTTATACACAGAGTGCAAAGTTCAGGGGGTTATACACAGAGTGTAGAGCTTGAGGGGTTATACACAGAGTGCAGAGTTCAGGGGGTTATACACAGAGTGCAGAATTCAGGGGGTTATACACAGAGTGCAGAGTTCAGGGGGTTATACACAGAGTGCAAAGTTCAGGGGGTTATACACAGAGTGTAGAGTTTGAGGGGGTTATACACAGACTGCAGAGTTCAGGGGGTTGTCAGGAATTGACTTGCCAGTGGTGGTGGGACTCACCTGCCTTGTGGGCTGCAGTACTAGGGCTGGCCAGCCGGTGCTCTCAGCAACCAGAGGCTCACTCCTGCAATGAGCCATCACCTGAGGCTGATTACAGCAGGTGTATTTAAGGAATGGCCAGGCCTGTGATCAGGGCCTTGGTGTATGTTTCCCATGAGCCCCTGTACCTGCATCCTGTCTGCTTCCTGCCTGATCCTGCTTTAATCCTGACTCTGCATGAACTCTGCCTTTCCTGACCTTGGCTATTCCAGACTACGCTCTGCCTGCTCCTTGTACCCTGCCTGCCTGTTTGCTACCGACCCGGCCTGCCCGACTACGTTTAGTATTGTTCTTATTGCTATCTGTTGGAGGTTTGGTTGCACTGTGTTTATGTTTAGTCTTGCACTGCGTTTATGTATTGTTTAGTCTTTAATAAATTGTATTGTTTATACTATACCTGGAGCCTGTGTTTCCCTGTGTCAGTCCACACATTTCTGGTCATACCCGGATCCCTAACAGTTATACACAGAGTTTAGAGTTTGAGGGGGTTATACACAGAGTGCAGAGTTTGAGGGGGTTATACACAGACTGCAGAGTTTGAGGGGGTTATGCACAGAGTGCAGAGTTTGAGGGGGTTATACACAGACTGCAGAGTTCAGGGGTGTACTATATACATATAAGTATAAATAAATTGCCACGCTACTCCATCATTATTGCCAAATAAATACATAAATAGTGAAAGATATGTAAAAAAACATCAACATATAATCAAGTCCCAAATGAAAAAAAAAGTAGAAAAAAGTCCCAATATTCTGATAACGTATAATCTAGCACCGCCTGTCTTCAGATAAAACAAGTGCACTGCCACCAAGTATTGGTAGGACTCTTACTGGAACATATGGACCCTTAAGCTGATCAGAGTCATAAACGCAGGAATGTAATGGCCTGGAGATGTGTATCCACCATAACTCTCAAGCAGAGGAAAGATGCTGGGCAATCATAATAGGCGCCAAGGATCACTTCAGACCATCTTCATCTTATATGGCTCTCTGATGTATATATTCAATTAGACCATAAAGGAAGAAACAGGAGAGCAAACATCGCGTAAAACCATATGGACAATTTTATTAAAAGTATTGAATTCCACTCACATTTATGTAGACAAATAAGCGCTGTATAGAAATATAAGACCTCTGGTCCCGGGAACCAATCCAACTTCCTGGTAATCAGAAACAGCGTGATGACGTCAGGAACACAGACTCCACCAGACACGTTTCGTCACAAATGACGTCGCCTGGGGCATGTAAAGGGACTTTTTTTTTTTACTATATACAGAGTGCAAAGTTCAGGGGCTGTGCTACACTCAGAACGCAGAGTTCAGCCTTCTTCCACAGCTGTTACCTCTGCATCCCCCATCTACATCTCACTTTCACCCCTCGTCAGCTCTGACCTCTGCATGCAACCCCCCTCCCCCTCCACTGCCCATAACTTCTGCCCCCTCCTTAAAAGCTCCACCATCTTCCACATCTTACTTTTGTTGCTGTATTAAGCTGAAGCACCCAACAGGCTCTAGTACCTGTAGGTGGCTCCACCTCTCTTACTTGCAGGGAGATCATCCAGTGGGGGTGTTGACATCTGCCCTGCACCCCAGGCACCTGCATCTCTCTTGTCCCCATACTACACTCAGTGGGAGCCGCTCAGGAAATTAGATCTGTGGGAATCATTGGGTGACAAGCTGTCACTTGTAAACTCAGAAGCCTGATCTCTGTTTACAAGTCATAGTGGTGAGTGGGGAGCATGGAGTCTGAGCCAAACGTGGTGGAACTGAGTTCCACCAAGTTCCAGCTGAAAAAGCCCTGCTGATTACACTCTCTTTGAAATCACACCCTCTATAAGGAAAAAATACTCTGTTCTTGGACCTCACCCTACCTTTAGGATTACATTTACCACGGGGATATTGCCTCCTCCACCATGTCCCTTCATAAGATGAAAAATACTCTGTTCTTGGCCTTCTTTCTAACTCTCTGATTACTCTCGCCAGTAGGATATTACACTCTCCAGCATGACCCTTCATGAAATATAAAATACCAGTCCCGGAGTTCTTCCTATCTTTTTGTCTACACCAACCACCAAGAAATCACACCTCCAAAATGACCCTCCATAAGGTAGAAAATACTCTGCTCCTGACCTTCTCTCTACCTTTCTGATTATACTCACCATGGTAACATTCTCTCCATCTTTGTGATTAAACTCACCTTCAAGATTTCACACCCTTCACTCTCTATAAGAAAATACTCTGTTCCTGATCTTCCCTCCACCTTTATGGTTACGATAGCCACCAAGACATCACATCCTCCAACATGACCTTCCATAGAGTAGAAAATACCTTGCTCTTGACTTTCTCTCATCCTTACTGATTACATTCATCATGGGGATATCATATCCTCCAACATGACCCTTCAAAAGGTAGAAAATACCTTGCTCTTGACCTTTTATCATCCTTACTGATTACGTTCATCATGGGGATATCATATCCTCCAACATGACCCTTCATATGGTAGAAAATACCTTGCTTTTGACTTTCTTTGAACCTGTCAGAGATGCGTGAACTGACACAGGGAAACGCAGGCTCAAGTATGGTGTAACAATATAATTTATTAAGGGTTATACACAAATATAACGCACAATATAACAAAACCAAACCTCCAACTGATAACGGAATGTACACAGATAAGAGCAGTCAGGGCTGGCGAGGTGGAGTGGTCAGGCGGGCCAGGTCAGGAACCATCGGGCAGACAAGACACAAAGGAGTAGGCAGAGCGTAGTCAGACAGGCCGGGTCAGGAACAATCAGGCAGACAAGGTACCAAAGGAGCAGGCTGGAGAGTGGTCAGGAATAGCCAAGGTCAGGACAGGCGGAGTTCATTCAGGGTCAGAATCAAGCAGAATCAGGAATCAGGCAGGAAGCAGACAGGATGCAGGTACAGGGGCTCATGGGAAACATACACCAAGGCACTGACTGCAGGTCTGGCCATTCCTTAAATACACCTCATGCAATCAGCCTCAGGTGATGGCTGACTGCAGGAGTGAGCTTTTGGTTGCTGAGAGCACCCGCTGGCCAGCCCTGGTACTGCAGCCCACAAGGCAGGTGAGTCCCACCACCATTGGCAAGTCCATTCCTGACAGAACCTTTCTGAATATACTTACCACAGGGATGTTACCTTTCTCCTACATGACCATATGTAAGGCACAATATACTCTCTTGTTGACCATCTTCCAACCTTTATGATTACATTTACCACCAGAAAAAAGCAAAAACCCTAACAGAGAAAAAACTAATAGGACTTTTCAAGGCACCATACCATATGAAAGTATAGAAATGCACAACATGAAAACACTAGATAAAATAGAACATGTTTTATTATAATTTTTATAAAAAAAACAAGTAAGAAAGACAACAGCCAAAATAGGCACATACATAGTAAAGCTACAAAAACAAAATATAAATCTATAAACAGTGAGGAAAGGCTCTGGCTCGGGACACAAACGCTTTATTCAGTCAATAGACCTTTCAGGCACCAAGGACTTTTGTTTGGGCAGGTCTTGCCCTTTTTTGTCCACTGCTGGGAGTTCTGCCTTTTCGCCTTCCGGGTACGGCCAAGCTTGGTTTTCATCATTGGATCTTGATGGTTGGTTGCCGTATCCTTGCACAATTGGAACCAACATTGGTTTGGCTTTCTGCTATCTGACCAGAGGTACTCTTGGACTGGTGGTTTCCTCCCCGGAGTCCGCTGAACAAAGCTTTCTTCCTGTATTTTCTACCAATATTGATCTACATCAGGTGTTACTATTGTACAGAACATCATCATCGGCACTGTTATTTTGTTTTCCTAAATTCCCTGAAGAAGTGGGTCATATCCCATGAAACAAGTCAGATTTCTGAATTGATTATCCATTTTTCTAATTCAATCCTATGGAATTACATTTGCCTAATGATGATCTATTTCTTTAACCACTTGAGCTCCAGAGGATTTACCCCCCTTAATGACCACGCCTGTTTTTGCTACTCGGCGCTGCACTAATTCAACTGATAATTGTGCGGTCATGCAATGCTGCACCCAAACGAAATTTACGTCCTTTTTTTCACACAAATAGAGCTTTCTTTCGGTGGTATTTGATCACCTGTGCGCTTTTTATTTTTCACGCTATAAACAAAAAAAGGCCAAAAATTTTGAAGAAAAACAATATTTTTTACTTTCAGCTATAAAAAATATATAGTAAACTCAAAGTTAGTCATAAATTTAAGCCAAAATGTATTCTGCTCCATGTTTTTGGTAAAAAAAATCCCAATAAGTGTATATTGATTGCTTTGTGTGACGTTATAGCGTCTACAAACTATGGTATAAATACTGCAATTTACACCATTTTTCTGTTATACAGCGCTGCGCTAGTTTAACGGACAATTGCGCGGTCATGCAATACGGTACATAAATGAAATTTACATCCTTTTTTTCCCACAAATTGAGCTTTCTTTCGGTGGTATTTAATCGCCTGTGCGGTTTTTATTTTTTGCGCCTGACAATTTTGAGGAAAAAAAACAATATTTTAGACTTTTTGCTATAAAAAATGTCCAGTAAAAAAAAATGTAAAAATCAAATTTAGTCATAAATTTCTGCCAAAATGTATTCTGCTCCGTGCCTTTGCTAAAAAAAAACCCCAATACGTGTAAATTAATTGGTTTACGTGAAAGTTATAGCGTTTACAAATGGCGGTAAAGATACTGGGATTTTTAGTTTTTTATACTAATAATGGCGGCGATCAGCGACTTATGGCGGCGATCAGTGACTTATGGCGGCAATCAGCGACTTATGGCGGTACTGCAGCGGACATTCTGACATTGGGGGGTACTGACTTGGGGTCACTGACATCCCCAGTGACACCAATGATCAGTGCAAAAAAAAAAACACTGACACTGTACTAATGGCACTGGGGAGGAAGGGGTTAAGTTTATTATTCAGGGAAAGGGTTATCTGTGTGAGGGGGAGTGTTTTACTAGGGGGCGGGGGTGTGTGCTGCAGGGAACACCGCTGATCGCGAGAGAGAAACTCTTCTGTCCCGATCAGCGTGTCCTGGAGCCGTCAGGGAACTGACAGAAAGCACAGCTACTGCAGCTGTGCTCTCTGTCAGTGATTGCCACCGATCGCCGGGACATAGCCGGTAACGAACGGCTGTGACCCGGCAACTGACATCCGTGGCTGTGATCGGCAGGACAGGTAGGACGGCGGCACGCCTTGCGTGCGCCCCCTACCTGTTTTCAAAACACACGTTTTAAAACGTGCTTTTGCCCAGCCGTGCCGCCCTGCTGCCGTATTTATACAGTGGCTGGGCGGCATGTGGTTAATGTTATCGGTGGGACTCTTGCTCGTGGCGCTTTTGTGTCCCGAGCCAGAGCCTTTCCCCACTGTTGCCATTTATAGATTTAGATTTTGTTTTTGTTCCTTTACTATGTATGTGCCTATTTTGGCTGTTGTCTTTCTTACCACTTGTGTGTTTTTTTTTAATAAAAATTATAATAAAACATGTTCTATTTTATCCAGTGTTTTCATGTTGTGCATTTCTATACTTTCATATGGTATTGTGCCTTGAAAAGCCCCATTAGTTTTTTCTCTGTTATGGTTTTTGCTTTTTTCTGATTAAATAGGGTTGTGGCACCTCTAAAACCACTACACAAGGACAGGTGAGATTGAATGTCTCTCCAGCTCCCATCCTATCTTCTGTCTAACTACATTTACCACCAGAATATCACCCCCTCCACCATGACCCATTATACGATAAAAAATACTCTGTTCCCAACCGTCTATCCACCTTTCTGATTCGGCTCACCACCCAGATATTACATCCTTCAACATGACCCTCCATAAGGTAGAAAACACTCTGCTTCTGACCTTCCCTACACTTTCTGATTACACTAACTACCAGGATATCACATCCTCCAAAATAGGCTTTCATAGCGTAGAAAATACTCTACTCCCAACATTCTTTCTCTACCTTTCTTACCCTCATTACTGGGATAATACATTTTTCAACATGACCCCCCCAAAGGTAGAAAATACTCTGGTCCTGACCTTCTCTCTACTTTTCTGGTTACATTCACCACAGGAATAGTTCATCCTCCCACATGACCCTACACAAGATATGAACATTTTCTCCTGTTGACCTTCTCCCTACCTTTATGATTACATTTAGCACCAGGATATCACCCCTCCATTATGACACTTCATACGATAAAAAAAATACTCTGCTCCTGACCTTCTCTCTACTTTTCTATTACTTTCACCACAGGGATAGTTCATCCTCCTACATGACCCTACACAAGATATGAACATTTTCTCCTGTTGACCTTCTCCCTACCTTTATGATTACGTTTAGCACCAGGATATCACCCCTCCATTATGACACTTCATACGATAAAAAAAATACTCTGCTCCTGACCTTCTCTCTACCTCTCTGATTTTGTTCATCACATCCTCCAACATGAGCCTCCATAAGGTAGAAAATATCTTGCTTCTGACCTTCTCTCTAATTTTCTGATTACACTTACTACCAGGATATCACACCATCCAAAATGACCTCCAAAGGAAGATAATACTCTGGTTTTCGACTTGCCCCATGGCTGTGCTTGTTCACTTGATAGCATCAAGAATGTGCCTCCTTATTGCACTAAAACAAGCTAAAATGTATCATTGATCCACCATGACACAGGAGTCTCGGTTTCCTAGCCAAGCTCATTACTACTGGTGACATCATTTGGATGGGAGATTTTAAATTGAAAGCTTTACAGATGAAAATATTCTGAATGATTTGTAACAGTCGTTATAAAACCATCAGAGTTAAATACATCGGTGTGATCATTATTTGTGTAATAATGTCTGGATTTTGAAATGTGTTTGGTATAAATTACTGTGAACGCACTATAATGTACACATTTGTAGGGACTGAATGCCCCAGGCCGGGGCGGACTAACCATTCGGGTAATTGGCACTGCCCGAGGGCACAGGGTCAGTAGGGGGCCCCATGAGATGCCCTTGGTACCTTTCATAGGCTTTTTTGGGTGTGGTTTGAGTGTGGGCGAGGACGCAGGGGCCCCATGATCCCCTATTGCCCGGGGGCCCCATAAGTTGTCAGTCCGCCCCTGCCCCAGGCTACCATAGACATAGGACAGCCGTGTGAACCAGTGGTGTATTTAGGTTTTGTGCTGCCCTAGGCAACACAAAAATAGTCTGCCCCCACGGACATGACCAACACCACCCCCCTTTCCCCTTCCTGCGGAGAGAGCCTGACATTGCCCAACAACACCCCTGCCCCCAACCTGGGAGAGCCTTCCACTACCCCCCAGTTATAAAGAGATGCTCATCTTCACAGCTCCGGACATCCTCAGGAACGAGAGTCAGGCCCTACATACATCATGAAGAAGTCCACATCCTCTCTCAGATCCCACCTGGTTCCCATGGTGTGCATGTCCCTTCTTTCATTCCTTCTTCTGGGGGGAGGTGCTGCCCCCCTAAAAAAAATGCCACCCTAGGCAAGTGCCTTGTTTGCCTTGTGGTAAATATGCCCCTGGTGTGAACAAATGGGCAATTAAAAGTTGAACATTGTGTCCACCATCATTTGTTACATATGAATTAGTCGAATATGTCTTTTTAATTCAGCCTTCCACAAACTTTTTTCAAACACGGAGGAACCCTTGAAAGACATTTCAGGGGTCAGAGAACCCTTGATATTAATAAATAAATGAATGTTATAAGTACATTTTATTGAATAAATAAATTCAATTTGGTGTATTTAGCATGCGTGACACCCAGAACTGACAACCCCAATTCCAAAAAGTTGGGACGTTGTGTAAAATCTACATAAAAAAATTATGCAATGATTTGCAAATCTTATAAACCCCACAATAGAAAATAGAACACATATCAAATGTTTACCCTGAGAAAATGGACCATTTTAACCACTTCCCCATGTACATAAATGTCCTGACGGGGGCAGTGCAGGAGCGGGTTGACGTTCATAAATGACGGCCGCATTTTCAGCCTGTGCGTGCTCGTCTGTGTGAGGTCCCGATCATGTGATCACTGATTGGCCAATCAGTGATCACATGAATAGTAGTAAGCAAGATGTCACTTGTGACATCATTGCTTACTATGTGTGAAATCTGTGAATGATCACAGAGATCACATGGTACAGGGCTATTCACAACAGCCTTGTACCATGTGACAAGCTGTGACCAATCACAGCTCACTCAGTACTTCTCAATGAGTGCAGGAATGCACACAGAGAGAAAGAGAAATGATTGCTTTTACAGCCTTTATGGGTGTAAAAGCAATCAGTTACAGTAGTAGTACAGTGTCGCAGACAATAAAAATGATCATTGATGGTCACTAGAACTGTGCCCCCTTATGTTAGTGGTCATTGCAGTGCCCAGTGAGAAGAATGCTCCTTACATTGGGAATCAGTGGGAAGAATGTCCCTTACATTGGTGATCAGTGGGAAGAATGTCCCTTACATTGGGGGTCAGTGGGAAGAATGTCCCTTACATTGGTGATCAGTGGGAAGAATGCTCCTTACATTGGTGATCAGTGGGAAGAATGTCCCTTACATTGGGGGTCAGTGGGAAGAATGTCCCTTACATTGGTGGTCAGTGGGAAGAATGTCCCTTACATTGGTGATCAGTGGGAAGAATGTCCCTTACATTGGTGATCAGTGGGAAGAATGTCCCTTACATTGGGGGTCAGTGGGAAGAATGTCCCTTACATTGGTGGTCAGTGGGAAGAATGTCCCTTACATTGGTGATCAGTGGGAAGAATGCTCCTTACATTGGTGATCAGTGGGAAGAATGTTCCTTACATTGGTGATCAGTGGGAAGAATGCTCCTTATATTGGTGGTCAGTGGAAAGAATGTCCCTTACATTGGTGATCAGTGGGAAGAATGTCCCTTACATTGGTGGTCAGTGGGAAGAATGTCCCTTACATTGGTGATCAGTGGGAAGAATGTCCCTTACATTGGTGATCAGTGGGAAGAATGCCCCTTACATTGGTGATCAGTGGGAAGAATGCCCCTTACATTGGTGGTCAGTGGGAAGAATGTCCCTTACATTGGTGGTCAGTGGGAAGAATGCTCCTTACATTGGTGGTCAGTGGGAAGAATGTCCCTTACATTGGTGATCAGTGGGAAGAATGTCCCTTACATTGGTGATCAGTGGGAAGAATGCTCCTTACATTGGTGATCAGTGGGAAGAATGTCCCTTACATTGGTGATCAGTGGGAAGAATGCCCCTTACATTGGTGATCAGTGGGAAGAATGTCCCTTACATTGGTGATTAGTGGGAAGAATGCTCCTTACATTGGTGGTCAGTGGGAAGAATGTCCCTTACATTGGTGATCAGTGGGAAGAATGTTCCTTACATTGGTGATCAGTGGGAAGAATGTCCCTTACATTGGTGGTCAGTGGGAAGAATGCTCCTTACATTGGTGATCAGTGGGAAGAATGCTCCTTACATTGGTGATCAGTGGGAAGAATGCTCCTTACATTGGTGATCAGTGGGAAGAATGTCCCTTACATTGGTGGTCAGTGGGAAGAATGCTCCTTACATTGGTGATCAGTGGGAAGAATGTCCCTTACATTGGTGGTCAGTGGGAAGAATGTCCCTTACATTGGTGGTCAGTGAGATGAATGGTCCTTACATTGGTAGTGAGAGGGAAAATTGCTCCCCCAAGAGTTGTTATGTGCAGGAATATGTTGGAAGTCTGTCAGAAGCCACTTCAGGTCTATGTTTCATCTACAATTAAAGCCCCAATGATGTCATATATAGTTGTATGTTTGTGTTTTGTATGTCATCCTCACATTAAGATATATCGCCCCCTCTTCACAAACATTGATTGGCCTCTCTATGCCAAGCAGACCAGCCTCGCCTGAGCTCTCAGTGGGCCTCTGTGTAGCTTTCAATGTACATTTAGCCCCAGGAAGGTGTCACTCAGGATGGGAAGTTTCAGATGTCTTTGTTGTATTTTGTATGTTTTTCTGTTGTTCCTTCATTTAGTCTGCATATCTCTCTGCTACCTTGAAGGCTTTCCTGACACCCCTGAAAACGGAACGCAGTAGCTGCGCAAAAGTGTAACAACAGCGCCATCACCTGGTACAGAAATAAACTACAGACAAAATGATTCCTACTACTGAAATTCTGGAATTCAGTCCTCACTCTACACCAGGTGATGGCGCTGTTGTTAGGATTTTTTGCAGCTCCTGCGGGGAATTTGGGGCATAAATGTTCCAATCTACAATACAAGATGGGTGTCATCGATCACGTTCTAAAGGTGTATGAGGATATACGAATCTCTACCTTCAACTTTCTAACAAATGTAATCTAGATAGGCAGGGTATTGGAGTAAAAAACATTTCAAGCACTGCAAGGATTGTTTTCTCTCCAAAAGGAAGGCACCATTTTTTTTAGATATCATCCAAGACTGAGATGCTGGCTCAGAGATGACACAATCATGTAAATTCTGGTGCCTGTGCAGTTCTTGGCTGTGTTAACAAATGTCTAACACAGATCAACCCCTGCTTCTGCCTCTCACAAAGTTACAATGTGCAGTCTGATCACTGAGGGAGGGGAGACTGAGGAAATGCTTCCTCCTGGCTGCAGCAGACTGATGACATCAACTCAGCCTAGGAAAAGTCACTGGACTGGGTATTGCATCAAAATTGTATCTATTTTATTTTGGGTTTTTTTGGTTCTGCTTTAACCACTTGAGTACCGGCCGGTATCCCACCCTTTTATGGGGCTATTTATTCAGTTTTCAGCATTATGACTGACAATTACTCGATCGTACAGCATTGTACAAAAATTTATTTTATTTTTAGAATTTTTTTTTTTTTTTTTACTATTTTACTACTTTTTTTATATATATATATTTTACAATTTTGAAATAAATGTATCACGTTTCTTAAGGCCCACAAATACCCCCCAACATGTTTAGTTTGGAACATAATGTACACAATGCAGCAGTCAGGCGTCAGAACTATGGAATGCACAGAACTGCTTGTAGAGTCCAGTGGTCAGGAGTTAGCAGCCCCTTCTGGTGGTGGTTGGTGGTAAGGCAGAGGACAAAGGTCAGCAGGGCAGTGAACAGAGATCAGCAGGGCAAAGCACAGGTGGTATAGAGGTCAGCAAGACAAATGAAAGCAGGGTGGGGGCAGTCAGACAGAGTACAGGAGTCAGCAGGACAGTGTACAGGGTCAGAATGGCAGAGGGTAGTGTACAGGAGTCTGCAGGGCAGAGGACAAGCACAGGTGGTAGGCAGTGTACAGGGGTCCATAGAATCAGTGGGGCAGAGGACAGGTGGTCAGCAAGGCAGTGCACAGGGGTCAGTAGGGCAGAGGACAGGGGGTCAGCAGGGCAATGAACAGGAGTCAGCAGGGTGGAGAGCAGAGGTCAGCATGGAAGTATACAGGTGTCAGTAGGGCAGTGTACAGAGGTCAGTGGGGCAGAGGAAAGGGGGTCAGCAGGGCAGTGTACAGGGATCAGTAGGGCAGAGGATAGGGGGTCAGAAGGGCAATGAACAGGAGTCAGCAGGGTGGAGAGCAGAGGTCAGATTGGAAGTGTACAGGTGTCAGTAGGGCAGTGTACAGAGGTAGGCAGGGCAGAGGACGGGGGCAGGTAGGGCAGTGTACAGAGATCAGCAGGTTGGAGGGCAGAGGTCAACAGGGCAGTGTACAGGTGTCAACAGATTAGAGGATAAAGGCCAGGAGGGCAGTGTACAGGGGTCAGCAGGGCAGAGGTCAGCAGGGCAGAGGTCAGTAGGGCAGAGGTCAGTAGGGCAGTGGACAAAGGGCCAGTGAGGCAGCAGGGCAGAAGACAGGGGGCAAGTAGTGCAGTGCAAAGAAGTGGAATAAGTGAGCGCTGGAAATAACGTGATATAATAGCGACTATGCACCAAGGGCACCATATAAGACCTTCAAGCAAACAGTTGCACCCCCTCTTTATATTAAAAGTAGTGCAGTGTACAGGGCTCAGCAGGGTGGAGAACAAAGGTCAGCAGGGCAGTGTACAGATGTCAACAGATTGGAGGATAAAGGTCAGTAGGGCAGTGTACAGGGGTCAGCAGGGTGATGCGTAGTAGTTAGCAGGGAAGAGGCAGTAGCACAGTGTACAGAGGTCAGCAGAGCAGTGTACAGGGGTCAGCAGAGCAGTGTACAAGGGTCAGCAGAGCAGTGTACAAGGGTCAGCAGAGCAGTGTACAGGGGTCAGCAGAGCAGTGTACAGGGGTCAGCAGAGCAGTGTACAGGGGTCAGCAGAGCACTGTACAGAGGTCAGCACAGCAGTGTACAGAGGTCAACAGAGCAGTGTACAGGGGTCAGCAGAGCAGTGTACAGGGGTCAGCAGAGCAGTGTACAGAGGTCAGCAGAGCAGTGTACAGAGGTCAGCAGAGCAGTGTACAGGGGTCAGCAGAGCAGTGTACAGAGGTCAGCAGAGCAGTGTACAGAGGTCAGCAGAGCAGTGTACAGGGGTCAGCAGGGTGGAGGGCAGTGGTCAGTAGGGCGGAGGAAAGTAGGGCAGTGATTTCACCCATATGCAGAGCAGGGAAGTGGCTGTGACCCATTCCTCTGAAGTTGGTTCCCACCATCCCTCCTCTCCCATCTATGCCTTACGATGTCACATACAAGTGCCTGGGATGAGCGGGAGAGAGGAGGGACGGTAGGGATCAGCACAGTGAGCTTTAGTCATATCACTTCTCTGTACCACTCTGCAAGTTGTGGAGGAACACCGATGTCCCTGCCTTGATGATGGAGGGTCACCAAGGCAGGGGGGGCGCTAAGGTGGGCCTGGACACAACTCCGAGCTCCGAGCTATCCCGCTAGGAAGCTGTCAGCTAATCATAGGCAGGGAACCGCTCTGCCACCCGTGAGTGGGCTTTCCCAACTTCCTAGCAGGATAGCTCAGGGGGGTTCAGTGTTCTCTGTACAGCTCTGCGGTATATGTCAGAGCTATATAATGTATAATAATAGTGTGTGACTGTGGGGGACATTAGAGTGTAAGCTCCTCTGGTACAGAGACTGATGTGACTGTGGGGGGAGGGGACATTAGAGTGTAAGCTCCTCTGGTACAGAGACTGATGTGACTGTGGGGGAGGGGACATTAGAGTGTCAGCTCCTCTGGTACAGAGACTGATGTGACTGTGGGGGAGGGGACATTAGAGTGTCAGCTCCTCTGGTACAGAGACTGATGTGACTGTGGGGGAGGGGACATTAGAGTGTCAGCTTCTCTGGTACAGAGACTGATGAGACTGTGGGGGAGGGGACATTAGAGTGTAAGCTCCTCTGGTACAGAGACTGATGTGACTGTGGGGGGGGGGGGGGGGACATTAGAGTGTAAGCTCCTCTGGTACAGAGACTGATGTGACTGGCTCAGTGGTCTCTGTACAGCACTGCGGTATATGTCAGAGCTATATAAATGTATAATAATAGTGTGTGACTGGGGGGGACATTAGAGTGTAAGCTCCTGGACCCAGAATTACACAGATCAGAGCAGAAATGGTAGTGGGGTCTTTGCTGTAGAAGGTATATAAAGGCTGTCCACCCCTGCCTTATCCAGATGGACAATATTTGGGGTCTCCCGGGGGGTGGGTGGAGATCTGATGTAGGTACATTGAACCCCCCCTCCCAACCCTCGTTGACCTGCCCCTGTGGTAAATGGCTGGGGTGTTGGTATTCTACATCAACGGCTCAGATTTTGGTACATAGATATGGCTAGTAATGGTGGCTCACTCTCAGCGGAGTGCTGCCTTAGTGTGCGCTATGACTCCACACCCATCACACAGTATGAAGGGTTAGAGTGCTGCCTTAAGGTGATGCCTGACCTTGTAGGGGGTGAATAGTGGGACTCTAGGGTGGAGTGTTGCCTTAATATGGACGTTGGGATGGAGTGCTGCCTTAATATAGACTCTAGGGGGGAGTGCTGTCTTAGTATGGACTCTGGGGGGGGTGCTGCCTTAGTATGGTCTCTAGGGGGGAGTGCTGCCTTAATATGGATGTTGGGGTGGAGCACTGCCTTAATATGGATGTTGGGGTGGAGCGCTGCCTTAATATGATGTTGGGATGGAGTGCTGCCTTAATATGTACTCTAGGCTGGAGTGCTGCCTTAATGTGGGCTTTAGAGTGGAGTGCTGCCTTAATATGGACGTTGGGGTGGAGTGCTGCCTTAATATAGACTCTAGGGGGGAGTGCTGACTTAATATGGACGTTGGGCTGGAGTGCTGCCTTAATATGGATGTTGGGGTGGAGCGCTGCCTTAATATGGATGTTGGGGTGGAGCGCTGCCTTAATATAGACTCTAGGGTGGAGTGCTGCCTTAATATAGACTCTAGGGTGGAGTGCTGCCTTAATGTGGGCTTTAGGGTGGAGTGCTGCCTTAATATGGACGTTGGGGTGGAGTGCTGCCTTAATGTGGGCTTTAGGGTGGAGTGCTGCCTTAATGTGGGCTTTAGGGAGGAGTGCTGCCTTAATGTGGGCTTTAGGGAGGAGTGCTGCCTTAATACGGATGTTGGGGAGGAGTGCTGCCTTATCATGGACGTTGGGGAGGAGTGCTGCTTTAATGAGGAGACTCCGTGGTGAGGAATGGACTCCCCCATATCAGTGTAGAATAAAAAGATGACACACGCCGCCATCTTTCTCCTCCCTCCCAGGCATTGAGTTCCGCCCATCTCCCCTCTCTCCCTCAGGTGTACAAACATGGCGACCAGTCCTCTTCCGCCGATGTCCTGACTTCCGGGAGTGGCAAGATGGCCGCTGTTGTGTGGTTGCTGTTAAGATTCCGGTAATTTTCACCCAGCTTTATTTAATAGACAGCCCGGACGACACGATCGGAGAGGAGAGCGGTAGGGTGTGTGAGGGGGAGGGAGAGGGGGCTCCTATGGTGGGGGTGCATGGGAGGGAATGGGGGGTCTGTGGAAGGGGGAGGGTCCCATTGCAGATCAGGGGCCCCTGTAGTGAGTGTTGGGCTCTATAGAAGGTAAAGTCTGGGGGGCTTTGTACATGATGGAGGTTGGTGGCCGTTTAGAGGGTGCTGGGGCCAATACCAGAGGACAATGACACCCCCTCCCCAATAGGGATTGCTGAGCCCTATAGAAGATGTGACCCCAATAGGGAGTATTGGGGACTGAAGGAGCTGGGCCCCATACAAGATGGAGGCTGGGTCACTATAGGGGTGCTGGGCCCCATGCAAGATGGAGGCTGGCGGACCTGTAGTAGTGCCTGGCCCTATACAATATGGAGGCTGGTGACCGTTCTAGGGGGTGCATGGACCCCATGCAAGATGGAGGGTGCTGGGTCCTATAGGTGGTGCTGGGCCTTATACAAGATGGAGACTGGTGACCATTATAAGGGGTGCTGGGCCCAATACAATATGAAGACTGGGGGCCCAATATGGGGTGCTGAGCCCAATACAAGACGGAGGTGAGGGGCCTTATAGGGGTACCTGGCCCTGTACAGTATGGAGGGTGGGGCCTCGATGGAAGATGGTTTCTATTTTAGGGGGTGCTGGGCCCTATACAAGATGGAGGCTGGTAACCATTCTAGGGGGTGCTGGGCCCTATACAAGATGGAGGCTGGTAACCATTCTAGGCCCTATACAAGATGGAGGCTGGTAACCATTCTAGGGGGTGCTGGGCCCTTTACAACATGGAGGCTGGTGTCCATTCTAGGGGGTGCTATATTGGTGCCAGGCCCTATACAAGATGGAAGCTGGTGACCATTCTAAGGGGTGCTGGGCCCTATACAAGATGGAGGCTGGTAACCATTCTAGGGGGTGCTGGGCCTTTTACAAGATGGAGGCTGGTGTCCATTCTAGGGGGTGCTATATTGGTGCCAGGCCCTATACAAGATGGAAGCTGGTGACCATTCTAAGGGGTGCCGGGCCCTATACAAGATGGAGGCTGGTAACCATTCTAGGGGGTGCTGGGCCTTTTACAAGATGGAGGCTGGTGTCCATTCTAGGGGGTGCTATATTGGTGCCGGGCCCTATACAAAAATGGAAGCTGGTGACCATTCTAGGGGGTGCTGGGCCCTATACAGGATGGAGGCTGGTGACCATTCTAGGGGGTGCCAGGCCCTATAGTGGTGCCGGGCCCCATACAAGATGGAAGCTGGTGACCATTCTAGGGGGTGGGCCCTACCTAAGATTGGGCTGGTGACCATTCTAGGGGGTGGGCCCTATACAAGATGTGGCTGGTGGCCATTCTAGGGGGTGGGCCCTATACAAGATGAAGGCTGGGGACCCTATAGAGCAGTGGTGGTCAACCCAGTAAATACAAAGGGCCTCAACTATGGCCCCTGCCATGTCCAAGGGGGCCGGGTAAAGGAATTGGTACACCACAAGAATCCGTCATACGTGAGAAATCTCTGTGGAAGCTGCAAATGTCTGGAGTGATTGGTGCTCCTACAGCGATTGCTGCGACAGGCCTCGTTCACAGGGGGGCGCTCTATTGTGTATGCCCAGGAAAGGCCATGATTACCTCTATGGGGATGGACGTGTGTTCTGAGCACCCCTGTGCAGGCAGTCCTGTTCATGTGAATAGTGGCACAGCCGCCTCCCCAGTATGACCTCTGTGTGGATGCAGACGCATGACCACAAACTCCCACCGCATTCTAGGACACACCCACATCCTGTCCATGCAGCCGCTGTGTCCCAATAGACATGATTGGGACTGGCTGCATGGGGCGCTCAGAACACCTGTCCGTCCCCATGCAGGTAAATGTGGCCCTGCCCGGGTGTCCGAAATAGAACGCCCCCTGTGAACGAGGCCTTATTCTGCATCCTGTGCCCAATGGGTTCCCTTCTTCATAGTAACCACAAGGGGTTGCTTGCTCGGCTCTGCCTCCATTCACAGAGCACCTTGTTTTTTTTTTTCAGTAAATATTTTGAATTCAGTGATTGGATGACGTGGAGGAGATTGTGACCTTGCTGACCCACAGCTCCACTCCAATCAGAGAACGCCTTGTATTTCTAAAAAAAAGAAAAAAAAAAGTGTTTTGTGAATGGAGTAGTGGTCCTAAGCGAGCAGCTCCCTGTGGTTTACTATGAAGAAGGGAAGCCGCTAAGGACTGGACCCTGAAGGTCGTTGCTATCACTGTACAGTAGTAGAATTGATTACCACAGTGATTGATGGCTGGTAACTGCCACTCACTGATCAGTGTGATTGGGAGTCTGCGGCAGGCTGACTCCGCCTACGGATACAAGTAGGAAGCTGCTGTAGGACACTGAGGCCTACAAGAGGTTTTGTGGAAACATGCTCACAGACAGCTGCTTGTGACACCCAACCAACATTGACATTCAGTGCACCAGTCCTAGGAGGGGGACATGTTTTCTGCCAAGGCCGGAGTGTAGTTACATCACCGCATATATGGTCAGCACTGTGATGCCGGGGCAGAGGGTATTCATCACCTGGTGGCCAATGTACTGAAGGCGCACACAGGACCCTAGTGGATCACAGGTTGGGTATTACGGCTGTAGAGGTTTTTGGGCCCTATACCAAATGGATGCTGGTGACCCTATTATAGAGGGTGCTGGTTCCTATACAAGATGGAGGCAGGTGACCCCATTATAGAGGGTGCCGGGCCCTATACAGTCAGGTCCATAAATATTGGGACATCGACACAATTCTAACATTTTGTCTCTATACACCACCACAATGGATTTGAAATGAAACAAACAAGATGTGCTTTAACTGCAGACTGTCAGCTTTAATTTGAGGGTATTTACATCCAAATCAGGTGAACGGTGTAGGAATTACAACAGTTTGCATATGTGCCTCCCATTTATTAAGGGGCCAAAAGTAATGGGACAATTGGCTTCTCAGCTGTTCCATGGCCAGGTGTGTGTTATTCCCTCATTATCCCAATTACAATGAGCAGATAAAAGGTCCAGAGTTCATTTCAAGTGTGCTATTTGCATTTGGAATCTGTTGCTGTCAACTCTCAAGATGAGATCCAAAGAGCTGTCACTATCAGTGAAGCAAGCCATCATTAGGCTGAAAAAACAAAACAAACCCATCAGAGAGATAGCAAAAACATCAGGCGTGGCCAAAACAACTGTTTGGAACATTCTTAAAAAGAAGGAATGCACCGGTGAGCTCAGCAACACCAAAAGACCCGGAAGACCACGGAAAACAACTGTGGTGGATGACCGAAGAATTCTTTCCCTGGTGAAGAAAACACCCTTCACAACAGTTGGCCAGATCAAGAACACTCTCCAGGAGGTAGGTGTATGTGTGTCAAAGTCACCAATCAAGAGAAGACTTCACCAGAGTGAATACAGAGGGTTCACCACAAGATGGAAACCATTGGTGAGCCTCAAAAACAGGAAGGCCGGATTAGAGTTTGCCAAACGACATGTAAAAAAGCCTTCACAGTTCTGGAACAACATCCTATGGACAGATGAGACCAACATCAACTTGTACCAGAGTGATGGGAAGAGAAGAGTATGGAGAAGGAAAGGAACTGCTCATGTTCCTAAGCATACCACCTCATCAGTGAAGCATGGTGGTGGTAATGTCATGGCGTGGGTATGTATGGCTGCCAATGGAACTGCTTCTCTTGTATTTATTGATGATGTGACTGCTGACAGAAGCAGCCGGATGAATTCTGAAGTGTTTCGGGCAATATTATCTGCTCATATTCAGCCAAATGCTTCACAACTCATTGGACGCTTCACAGTGCAGATGGACAATGACCCAAAGCAGACTGCAAAAGCAACCAAAGAGTTTTTTAAGGGAAAGAAGTGGAATGTTATGCAATGGCCAAGTCAATCACCTGACCTGAATCCGATTGAGCATTTCACTTGCTGAAGACAAAACTGAAGGGAAAATGCCCCAAGAACAAGCAGGAACTGAAGACAGTTGCAGTAGAGGCCTGGCAGAGCATCACCAGGGATGAAACCCAGCGTCTGGTGATGTCTATGCGTTCCACACTTCAGGCTGTAATTGACTGCAAAGGATTTGCAACCAAGTATTAAAAAGTGAAAGTTTGATTTATGATTATTATTCTGTCCCATTACTTTTGGTCCCTTAACAAGTGGGAGGCACATATGCAAACTGTTGTAATTCCTACCCCGTTCACCTGATTTGGCTGTAAATACCCTCAAATTAAGGCTGACAGTCTGCAGTTAAAGCACATCTTGTTCGTTTAATTTCAAATCCATTGTGGTGGTGTATAGAGCCAAAAATGTTAGAATTGTGTCGATGTCCCAATATTTATGGACCTGACAGTACAAGATGGAGAGGTTGGTGACCTTATTATAAAGGGTACTGTGTCCTATACAAGATGAAGGTTGGTGATCCTATTATAGAGGGTGCTGGGCCCTATTAAGATGAAGGTTGGTGATCCTATTATAGAGGGTGCTGGGCCCTATACAAGATGAAGGCTGGTGACCCCATTAGAGGGTGCTGGGCCCTATACAAGATGAAGGTTGGTGATCCTATTATAGAGAGTGGTGATCCCTATAACAGATGGAGGTTGATGACCCCATTATAGAGAGTGCTGGGCCCTATACAACATGAAGGCTGGTGACCCCATTATAGAGGGTGCTGGGCCCTATACCAGATGGAGGCTGATGACTCCATTATAGAGGGTGCTAGGCCCTATACCAGATGGAGGCTGATGACCCCATTATAGAGGGTGCTGGGCACTATACAAAATGAAGGCTGGTGGCCCAGTTATAGAAGGTGCTGAGCCCTATACCAGATTGAGGCTGGTGACCCCATTATAGAGAGTGCGGAGACCTATACCAGATGGAGGCTGGTGACCCCATTGTAGAAGGTGCTGAGCCCTATGCCACGTGGAGGCTGGTGGCCCTACAGTGCCTTGAAAAAGTATCCACACACCTTGAAATTTTGTCACTTTACAACCACAAATGTAAATTTATTTTTATTGGGATTTTAGTTTATAGACCAACACAAAGGGGCACATACAGTGGATATGAAAAGTCTTCACACCCCTGTTAAAATGTCTGGTTTCTGTGAAGTAAAAAATATGGGCCAGAAATAATTTCAGAACTTTTTCCACCATTAATTTAACCTATAAACTGTACAACTCAGTTGAAAAACAAACTGAAATCTTTCTTTTTTTTGGGGGGGGGGGGGGGATTAAACCTTAAAGGAGCTGCAGAACTATCTGGCAAGTACTGGCTGTGTGGTCCATGTGACAACAATCTCCCGTATTCTTCATATGTCTGGGCTATGGGGTAGAGTGGCAAGACGGAAGCCTTTTCTTATGAAGAAAAACATCCAAACCCGGCTAAATTTTGCAAGTCTCCCAGAAGCATGTGGGAAAATGTGTTCTGGTCTGATGAAACCAAGGCTGAACTTTTTTTGGCGTAATTCCAAAAGATATGTTTGGCACAAAAACAACACTGTACATCACCAAAAGAACACCATACTCACCGTGAAGCATGGTGGTGGCAGCATCATGCTTTGGGGCTGTTTTTCTACAGCTGGAACTGGGGCCTTAGTCAAGGTAGAGGGAATTATGAACAGTTCCAAATACCAGTCAATATCGGCACAAAACCTTCAGGCTTCTGCTAGAAAGCTGAACATGAAGAGGAACTTCATCTTTCAGCATGACAACGACCCAAAGCATCCATCCAAATCAACAAAGGAATGGCTTCACCAGAAGAAGATGAAAGTTTTGGAATGGCCCAGCCAGAGCCCAGACCTGAACCCGATGGAAAATCTGTGGGGTGATCTGAAGAGTGAGATGCCCTCGCAATCTGACAGATTTGAAGTGTTTTTGCCAGGAAGAGCGGACAAATATTGCCAAGTCAGGATGTGCCGTGCTGATAGACTCCTCCCCAAAAAGACTTGAGTGCTGGAATCACATCAAAAGGGGCTTCAACAAAGTATTCGTTTAAGGGTGTGCACACTTATGCAACCATATTTTTTATTTTTACGTCCCTCTGCCTAAAAGGTTTGTTTGTTGTTTAACTGAGTTGTACAGTTTATAGGTCACATTAAATGTGGAAAAAGTTCTGAAATGTTTTATCTTTATCTCATTTTTTTTACATCACAGAAACCTGACGTTTTAACGGGTGTGTAGACTTTTTATATCCACTGTAATTGTGAAGTGGAAGGAAAATGATAAATGGTTTTCAAAATGTTTTACAAATAAATATCCGAAAAGTGTGGCGTGCATTTGTATTCAGCCCCCTTTACTCTGGTACCCCTAACTAAAATCTAGTGGAACGAATTGCCTTCAGAAGTCATCTAATTAGTAGGTCCACCTGTGTGTCATGTATTCTCAGTATAAATACAGCTGTTCTGTGAAGCCCTCAGAGGTTTGTTAGAGAACATTAGTGAACAAACAGCATCATGAAGCCAAGGAACACACCAGATAGGTCAGGGATAAAGTTGTGGAGAAGTTTAAAGCAGGGTTAGGTAATAAAAAAAAAAAAAAAATACCAAGCTTTGAACATCTCACGGAGCACTGTTCAATCGATCATCCGAAAATGGAAAGCGTATGGCACAACTTCAAACCTACCAAGACATGGCCGTCCACCTAAACTGACAGGCCGGGCAAGGAGCCAAGTGGCCCATGGGAACTCTGGAGGAGCTGCAGAGGTCCACAGCTCAGGTGGGAGAATCTGTCCACAGGACAACTATTAGCCGTGCACTCCACAAATCTGGCCTTTTATGGAAGAGTGGCAAGAAGAAAGCCATTGTTAAAAAGCCATAAAAAGTCCCCTTTGCAGTTTTCGAGAAGCCATGTGGGGGACACAGCAAACATGTGGAAGAAGGTGCTCTGGTCAGAGGAGACCAAAATTGAACTTTTTGGCCTAAAAGCAAAATGCTATGTGTGGAGGAAAACTAACACTGCACATCACCCTGAACACACCATCCCCACTGTGAAACATGGTGGCAGCATAATGCTGTGGGAATGATTTTCTTCAGCAGAGACAGGGAAGCTGGTCATAGTTGAGGGGAAGATGGATGGAGCCAAATACAGGACAATCTTAGAAGAAAACCTGTTATAGTCTGCAAAAGACTTGAGACCGGGGCGGAGGTTCCCCTTCCAGCAGGACAACGACCCGAAACAAACAGCCAGAGCTACAATGGAATGGTTTAGACCAAAGCATCTTCATGTGTTAGAATGTCACAGTCCAGACCCAAATCCAATGGGGAATCTGTAGCAAGACTTGAAAATTGCTGTTCCCAGACGCTCTCCATCCAATCTGACAGAGCTTGAGCGATTCTGCAAAGAATGGGCAGAAATGTCCCTCTCTAGATGTGCAAAGCTGGGAGAGACATCCCCAAAAAGACTTGCAGTTGGAATTGCAGCGAAAGGGGGTCCTACAAAAGTATTGACTCCGGGGGGCTGAATACAAATTTCTCCACGCTTTTCACAGATTTGTCAAAATTTTGGAAACCATTTCTCAATTTCCTTACACTTCACAATTATGTGCCACTTTGTGTTGGTCTGTCACATAAAATCCCAATAAAATACATTGGCGGTTTGGGTTGTAACATGACAAAATGTGGAAAATTTCAAGGGGTATGAATACTTTTTCAAGGCACTGTATACAAGATGGAAGCTGGTGACTCCATTATAGAGGGTGCTGCGCCCTATACAAGATGGAGGCTGTTGGGCCCTATTGATTTGTAACATTCTGCACCCTCTGTAAAGGGTGCTGGGCTCCATGCAAGTTGTAGCCTGGTGACCCCTATAGGGAGTGCTGGGTTCTGTTGAACTTCGAGGCCAGTGACACCTATCGAGAGAACTGACATTGTAGATGGTGAAGGCCGATGACACCTACAGCGCATCCAGAAAGTATTCACAGAGCTTAACTTTTGCCATATTTTGTTATGTTACAGCCTTATTAAAAAATGAATTAAATTATTTTTTTTCCTCCACATTCTACAAATAATACCCCAAAATGACAACATGAAATTAGTTTGTTTTGAATTATTTGCAATTTATTAAAAATTAAAATAAAAACCCTATGTACATAAGTATTTTCCATGAAGCTCTGGTGCATCCTGTTCCCACTGATCATCCTTGAGATGTTTCCACAACTTGATTGGAGTCCACCTGTGGGACATTCAGTTGATTGGACATGATTAGGAAAGGCATAGACCTGACTATAGAAGGTCCCACAGTTACCAGTGCATGTCAGAGCACAAACCAAGCCATGAAGTCCAAGGAATTGTCTGTAGACCTCCGAGACAGGATTGTATCAAGGCACAGATCTGGGGAAGGGTACAGAAACATTTCTGCAGCATTGAAGGTCCCATTGAGCACAGTGGCCTCCATCATCGGTAAATGGAAAAAGTTTGGAACCACCAGGAATCTTTTTAGAGTGGGCCACCCGGCCAAAATGAGCAATCAAGGGAGAAAGGCCTTAGCCAGGGAGGTAACCAAGCACCCAATGGTCACTCTGAAAGAGCTCCAGTGTTTCTCTGTGGAGAGAGAACCTTCCAGAAGAACAACCATCTCTGCAGCACTCCACCAATCAGGCCTGTATGGTAGAGTGGTGAGACAGAAGGCACTTTTCAGGAAAAAGCAAATGGCAGCCCGCCTGGAGTTTGCCAAAAGGCACCTGAGGGGCTCTAAGACCATGATAAACAAAACTCTCTGGTCTGGTGAAACAAAGATTGAACTCTTTGGCCTGAATGCCAAGCGTCATGTCTGGAGGAAACCAGTCACCGCTCACCACCTGGCCAATACCATCCCTACGGTGAAGCATGGTGGTGGCAGCATCATGCTGTGGGGATGTTTTCCGCGGCAGGAACTGGGAGACTAGTCAGGATCGAAGGAAAGATGAATGCAGCAATGTACAGAGACATCCTTGATGAAAACCTTTTCCAGAGCGCTGTGGACCTTAGACTGGGGTGACGGTTCATCTTTCAACAGGACAACGACCTTAAGCACACAGCCCACATAACAAAGGAGTGGCTACGGGCCAACTCTGTGAATGTCCTGGAGTGGCCCAGACTTGAACCCGATTGAACATCTCTGGAGAGATCTGAAAATGGCTGTGCACCAATGCTCCCTGTCCAACCTGATGGTGCTTGAGAGGTCCTGCATAGAAGAATGGGGAGAAATTGCCCAAAAATAGGTGTGCCAAGCTTGTAGCATCATACTCCAAATGACTTGAGGCTGGAATTGGTGCTAAAGGGGCTTCAACAAAGTATTGAGCAAAGGCTGTGAGTACATGGGTTTTTTTTTTTTTTTTTTTTAATAAATTGCAAAGATTTCAAAATTTAACTTCTTTCACGTTGTCATTATGGGGTATTGTTTGTAGAATGTTGAGGGGGAAAAAAATGAATTTAATCAATTTTGGAATAAGGCTGAAACATAAAATGTGGCAAAAGTTGAGCGCTGGGAATACTTTCTGGATATACTGTATTGAGAGAACTGACCACGTGTAGATGATGAAGGCTGAGGGAGCAGGCTGGAAGATTGATCTTCTAGAATATGATTCTTGGCCCCATTATGGAGGGTAGGGGGACATTCCTTGTAGAATATGGGAGTTCTAATATTACAGGGTGACTATTGTTGACCATATAGGGGATGGTGTTTGGTATACAGTAGTCCTGTGATGATCATATAGAAGTGGCTTATGTTCGCTGACCCATATAGAATATTCATGTGTACATGTTGATTGGACATAAACTTGCCTGGGATGGCAGAAAGATGTAGGTCCAAAACACACCCTTGGGCATGATTGCCAAAATGCTCAGGTCATAAATAAGGAAATATTTTTTGTATAGCATATGCTGCCACCCCCTGGCACCTGGCAGTATAGGGAGTTGCCCAAAGATGTCACCTCTATATTACACCCACCAACCCAACCTTCCCGGATAAGGTCATGGTGTGTGCTTGGTACTATTGGGTGGGAGTGTACAGCGCCCCAACATGGAATGGCAATATATGGTATACTAAGGGCCCCATAGTATTGGTGGTACTCCATCATTATTATTAATAATAATTTTTTTAACAAAGAATCCAAATTTAGTGGGAAATCTCTCAAAACAAGTAAATGGTCTTCATCATTCTTTATCCCCTAGTTTGTAGAGGAGACTCTTCACTTTTTCTTTACCCTTTTTTTTTTTTTTGATGCTCTGGATTTTTTCGCAATTTCGTTTTGCACGTTTTTTAAAAAATCATTTTAGACCTGAAGAATATTTGAAACCGCTCTGGGGGTTTACACTAATCTTCTGGCCTAAAATGATTTTACACCTGAAAGCCGACACCCTGGAGAATTAAAATGGTGGTGATATACCATTGCGCTAAAATTGTACACAATTTTAATGCAATGGTATATCCAGCACAAATTTTTAGTGAAAGAAAAAAACATTTATGTTAATTTCAGGGCACACAAACACAATATTTATCCAACATTTTGGTAAACTATGAGGTCAGGCTGAGTACAGAGAGACCCAACATGAAACGGCAACGAACTTCAGTACCCTTTATTTTCCATGTGTGACCCTTTAAAGGCCCCTACAGGTCATCAGATTAGAGTTAGCTGTGAGTATCGGGCCTAGAATGTATGTAGGCACCCTTGTTTTTGTTCGTATAAGGGGCGCAAGGTTGGCTCAGAAGTTTTTTGGGGAGGGGTTTTTTAAGTGCTTGGGTGTCATTTTTAATCTTCCTTCTTCTTTTTTTTTTTTTTTTTTTTTTAATTTTACTTTATTTTGTTTATATAGGAGAGTCCCTTTTTATATGATTAGCATTTTGTTTAGATGGATTTTGTTCATTGAGACATCAGGGTTTTCTTGATTACTGATTTTTCTCTTTTTGAATCTCTGCAGTTCAGTGCCCTATGAACATAAAAGTGAACTACAAAATAAAAAAAGTGCGCACACAGAGTGTACAGTATGGCCAAACCTCTGAAAAGAAAGGGCCTCCAACCCTGAACCTCCTGGGGCACAAGGCTGCTGACAGAGGCAAGGTACACAATGGTCTAGGCCAGTGATGGCGAACCTTTTTGAGCCCGAGTGCCCAAACTGCAACCCAAAACCAACTTATTTCTTTCAAAGTGCCAACACTGCAATGAAACCTGAATATCGAGCTTTTGGTTTAGAAAAAACAACTCGTACAGTAGTGCAAACTAATTAACAGTACAGGGATGACCAGAGACTGCGGACACAGTACAGGGATGACCAGAGACTGCGGACACGGTACAGGGATGACCAGAGACTGCGGACACGGTACAGGAGATGACCAGAGACTGCGGACACGGTACAGGAGATGACCAGAGACTGCGGACACGGTACAGGAGATGACCAGAGACTGCGGACACGGTACAGGAGATGACCAGAGACTGCGGACACGGTACAGGAGATGACCAGAGACTGCGGACACGGTACAGGAGATGACCAGAGACTGCGGACGCGGTACAGGAGATGACCAGAGACTGCGGACGCGGTACAGGAGATGACCAGAGACTGCGGACGCGGTACAGGGATGACCAGAGACTGCGGACGCGGTACAGGAGATGACCAGAGACTGCGGACGCGGTACAGGAGATGACCAGAGACTGCGGACGCGGTACAGGAGATGACCAGAGACTGCGGACGCGGTACAGGAGATGACCAGAGACTGCGGACGCGGTACAGGAGATGACCAGAGACTGCGGACGCGGTACAGGAGATGACCAGAGACTGCGGACGCGGTACAGGAGATGACCAGAGACTGCGGACGCGGTACAGGAGATGACCAGAGACTGCGGACGCGGTACAGGGGATGACCAGAGACTGCGGACGCGGTACAGGGGATGACCAGAGACTGCGGACGCGGTACAGGGGATGACCAGAGACTGCGGACGCGGTACAGGGGATGACCAGAGACTGCGGACGCGGTACAGGGGATGACCAGAGACTGCGGACGCGGTACAGGGGATGACCAGAGACTGCGGACGCGGTACAGGGGATGACCAGAGACTGCGGACGCGGTACAGGGGATGACCAGAGACTGCGGACGCGGTACAGGGGATGACCAGAGACTGCGGACGCGGTACAGGGGATGACCAGAGACTGCGGAGACAGCACAGGGATGACCAGAGACTGCGGACAGTACAGATGACTGCTGACCTTTGGGGATGGAGGGGGAGCGGGTACCTGAATTTGACAGGTACCCGCTCTTACTTTCGCAGAGTTTTTTTTTTATCTTACCTGTTCCTTTATCCAGCCGCACGCTGTCTTCCCGGCTTCTGTAGTGTGGGCGCTCGGCGGACAGCCGGATGCCCAGTGCGCATGCGCGAGAAGCGCTGCGCTTTGTGATTGGTCCGGCGGCTTCTGGGATCTGTCATGTGTCCCAGGTACCGCCTTACCATTCACAAAGAGCACTGCTTCTTGCGCATGCGCACTTGGGACCCGGCTGTCACGCACACTACAGAAGCCGGGAAGACAGCGTGCCGCTAGATAGAGGGACAGGTACGGTGCCACTGCAGAGCTGAGCGGCCGGCCCGGTATTCTGACACGGCGGCGGTGGAAATACCGGACCGGCCACTCTATATTCGCTCCATAAGACGCACTGACATTTTCCCCCCTTTTTTGGGGGAAAAAAAGTGCGTCTTATGGAGCGAAAAATACGGTATTCTCCTGGCGTGCCCACAGATAAGGCTCGGCGTGCCGGCTGTGGCACGCGTGCCACGGGTTCGCCATCACTGGTCTAGGCCATGTGTGGACAACCTGCGGCTCTCCAGCTGTTGCAGAACTACAAGTTCCATCATGCCTCTGCAATTCATAGCTGTAATTGTCAGTTGTGCAATGTTTCATGGGACCTCTAGAGTCATGCTTGTAACTTCCGGTCTTTGCAATGCCTCATGGGAAATGTAGTTTCACAACCAGTGGGGAGCCGCAGGTTGCCCACCCCTGGTCTAGGCTGAAGCCAATTGGACCCCGCTCCTTAGAGACCAGCCAAAGCCAGTCTGTGAAGTATTTAGTGAGGGGCTCGCCCATGGAGAAACACCTCCGAATGGGGAGAGGCAAAAGCCACAAAACCTTCCTGGACATCAGGACTTGCACCCCCTGTCTCTTGGCAAACACACAAAAAAGCACACACAAGCTCGTCAATAAATATGTGACACACAACAATAAAGTGCCATGTGCAATACTCAGCTTTTTGGCTGGTGTAAAAATATCCCTGGTGGGCTAAAAGGCCCGGCCAAAGGTGTAGTGCAAGAGAAATATAACGTGAGGTGACCCAGTGCCAGTGAAACACCAACCCAAAGGAGTTTTTTCAGCACCACTGGGATGGGACCCCCAGGAGGCACATCACTGGGGGCTCCCATTACCTTCCCGCCACAAAGCTAATAAAGGGAAGAACCCGGACATGATATAATTCACATTCAGAACGCTTCTGCGTTCATTCTAGCTTGGGAAAATCAGCAAATTTAATTTTCAACGGTCTCTCCACCCAGTGACAACCACCATGGGAGTCCTTGGCCCACAGATTGGACAGAAAAGCCTGGGAAACATGACGGATAGAAGCTTGTGTATGACATACATTGGTGGCAGACCTATTATAGTTGGGGATGCTCGGATATATAGGCTGCTGAAAATTATCGGCCGAAAAGAGTTATCGCCATTTTGCTGTTGCGTCCTACAGACTTCAATGCCAAATCGTCCCCCCGTAGACTTCAATGCCAAATCGTCCCCCCGTAGACTTCAATGCCAAATCGTCCCCCCGTAGACTTCAATGCCAAATCGTCCCCCCGTGGACTTCAATGCCAAATCGTCCCCCCGTGGACTTCAATGCCAAATCGTCCCCCCCGTGGACTTCAATGCCAAATCGTCCCCCCGTGGACTTGAATGCCAAATCGTCCCCCCGTGGACTTGAATGCCAAATCGTCCCCCCCGTGGACTTGAATGCCAAATCGTCCCCCCCGTGGACTTGAATGCCAAATCGTCCCCCCCGTGGACTTGAATGCCAAATCGTCCCCCCCGTGGACTTGAATGCCAAATCGTCCCCCCCGTGGACTTGAATGCCAAATCGTCCCCCCCGTGGACTTGAATACCAAACTGCCCCCCGTATACTTCAATACCAAACCCCCCCCCCCGCAGACTTCAATGCCAAACCGCCCCCATAGACTGCAATGCCAAATTGCCCCCATAGACTCCGGTGCAAAAATGCCCCCCCCCCCCCCAGTGATGCAAAATAGCATCCTATAGACTTCAATGTAAAATCATCCCCCCCCCAATGACTTCAGTGTAAAATCACATCCTCTAGACTTCAATGCAAAAATTCCAGCCAATGCAAAATCACGCCCCATAGACTTCAATGCAAAATCACGTCCCGTAGACTTCAGTGCAAAGATGCCAGCCACATTAATTTAAATTTTTAAAAAACATTTTGAAAACTGTCCATTTCAGTTCTTGGCCAAGTGCATCCTGAATTTTTAGTTTCAGCACCGGAATTTTCATTTTGGTGCATCACTGAATAAAGTTTAATAGGTTAATGAAGGTTCTCCTGTATCCAGGTCATGGTGTATCTAGTAGTAGTCAGTCCTTGTCCAGGTCATTGAGCTGGACTTGTTTTGTAATGGTGAAGATGTTTCGTAGGTTCTCCAAACCACTATTTCAGTTCTAACGAATGTCGGGAAGATTCCCAGCATTTATATCCACACAGGGAGCACCGATACCATGGAATGTGCAGATGTTGATTGCCCAAGAACAGGATGAGAGGTAAAAACGTTGTGGAACCCCTCCCCGTTCTAGTTCTATCATCCCATCCTTGGTGTCAGGAAGTCTGCCTAGGTGTTAATAATTTGATTTACATGGCTGAAGGTGTGAATTGTCAAATTGCCTGGAGTGCATGTTACAGGTTCTCATGCTGACCACACACATTACAATCTAATTGTACATTAGATCTACCAACAATGATGTAGTGCTAAAGCCTGCCTGATTGGACAGATTAGATTGGTCTTCCTATTTCATAGTGTCGATAAATCTCATATCGATCGCAACGCACTGCAGGCTCCAATGCAAAATTGTAGTACATACATGTTGATCGGGAGACCAGGGTTGCTGTGGACTCTTTCAGCCATAAATGAAAAGGAAAGTGTCTGGTCAATGGACTATGGGGATGAGGAATGGCCGATTTTCGTTTACTTTAAAAAGTTGGAAATTATTTTACACCAGATTGGAATTCTTCAGGAAGATGGGAGGGGCACCGATACTATGGCTGTGATTGAGTACAGGAGATGTGACCTGGTGCGGTTGTAATCCTTTCGCTGCAAGGTCACGTATGTTGTACGTGACAGCGGAAGGTTTTACACACAATCCGGGATTGTGTATAAAACGGACAGGTAGAAGCAGTCAGGCGGCTGTGCCGCCGCCTGATTGCTTCCATGGCCTCCGGTAATGGTGAATCCTCCCACCATATATCCAGACTCCGCTTGCCCATCTGCGGGCCTGGGGAGCGCCATGGCGGGTGAAGGGGAGAGAGGGAGAGCAGACGTCTTCTTCTGTCTATAAGTCATGGCTTAAAGGTCACGACTAAGGCCTGAATGGCCGAAACGCATTGGAATTTTTTGGGCATACTCTACTCTTAACCCCTTGACGCTGAGCGCACGCAAATATGCGGCCTCTCTGCATCTGGGCCTTGACGCCGAGCGGCCGCATATTTGCATGCAGTTAGAAAATACATATGTGCTGAGAGCGTGCGCACTCCCAGGACGTATGTCCGTGATTCACGGAAAGGTCCCGATCTCCCCTTTTGATCGGGACCTTTTCCGATCATGTGACGGCGAATCACGACGGTCACATGACTCTAAAACCCTGCCTCCTCCCGGCTTCTGAAACTCTTAAAGGGCCGCAAGGTGCTGGCGCGAAGAGGGTAAAGATAACTACTTGCTGATATTTACCAGAGTGCTGGCTTTCCCTTGAAGTCTAACCTTTATTATTCGTTGTGGGGGGGGGGGGGGGGAAGAAAACTACGACATATAAATAAATGTTTTCTAGATAAACACTCCACAGTGGTGTTCACCATCAGTCTGACTGACCATTGCCATTTTATATGTTCTTTGCTTTTACAGGTGTGCCCCCATTTACTGTAGTATGGGAAGTCTCTTGGCAATGTAAAAATGTCTCGGGAAAGAAAGATCCTACGGTCGGACTTTTCTGCGGGGACGGAAGATGTAGACTTGCCATCTCATGAAGGTCCCTCAACTTCCACTGTGAAATCAGGTCCGAAAGAGGTCAGGAGCAAGACTCAGACTTATTTTCCATTCAGCCTTCTGCCGGTGGACTGCCAGCTGCACATCTTCTCTTTCCTCTCCGAAGTAGAAAAGTGCACGGCGGCCTTGGTGTGCTCAGACTGGAGCAAGCTAATGCGCACTCCGCAACTCTGGAGGGTGGCGGACTTCATGAGGCTCGGGGCCGTCCTTTCCGGCATGGATGGCGTGCTCGTGTCGGTGAGGGAGTTTGAAAAGTGGAAGGAATGGGTACACCAGTACGCTTACCACCTCATTTCCCGAGGCGCCAGCCTGCTCGTCCTTCGCGCTAGTTTCGATTTAGGAGATCAGAGGGCTAAGTGGGCAGACTTTCTTCTCCAGTTCCTAGACAGCGTTCACTGCGGGGAACTTCAGGAACTGGAGCTGAACTGGACTCTGACTCATTTGGAGCCACTAGACTTCTACCCTCTAGGCAGCATGGCTCAGATTTGTTTGGCCAAGACCGACCAGTTCAATAGCTTTCAGACTCTTTTCGAACGGCTCACCCGCAGCTCGCCGAAGCTAAGCCGCATGAAACTACCTTTCGATTGGTCTGAACACTCAGTGTCGCTTCTTACTAACTTTCGAAATCTGAACACTCTGGAACTCAACTACTTCTGGGTCTTCAAGAGCGTTCGGCCAGAAACCATGCAGGAACTTACCAGATCACTTCCGAAACTAAAGACTTTGATCCTACAAGTTCTGGTCCCGGTTAAGGACTTGGGAGTCTCTTACCCCATAGTATCCAAATCCTTGGAGGTTTTAGATGTTTCTCAGAGCCGTGGGCTGGTGTTTAGCCACTTGGATTTGCCATCTTTGAAAGAACTAAGGATTAAAAAAACTATAAGAGGGATCATCCTCAATCGCAGGACCAGAGTGGCTCTTCAGACTCGCTGGGCTTGTTTGTATGACCTTCTCAAGGCGGGCACTCCTCAGCTTCAGGTGTTAAACTCTCACATGTTGCTTCCCAGCTGGCAGACTCACATTTACCTAGAACTCAGCGAGGTCCTGGTACAGGCCTGCTACTGTATCCACCACACTGATACCTGGCTACTCTAAAGAGGACTCAGGACTGACCGACACACTCCCTTCTACACCAGGCCGTGATTACTCCTGTGGATTTCAAGAACTTGGCAAATGACCAGATTAATGGTAAAACTCAAATACGCTCTATGGCCAAACTTTTGTGGACATCTGACCCAGAAGTCTGGGATTTTTATCAGGGCTGGAAAAAAGTGCCAGCAGGACTGCGTGCTTCCATTTCCAACCATAGAAAAGGCCAAAAAGTGAGCCTAGTGTTGTATTTTTTTAGAAATATTGTCTGCCTGACGCCCACAATGTTTGCATTCTTGCTTTTACCTGATCTAGACCGTTCCAGGAAGCAGGCAGACATTGGTTGAAAAAAATGTCCTAGTGTAACTTTTTAATATTTTGTTTTTTTGTTTTTTTTTAACAGTTGAGACACATCCCTTTTCAGTTTTGCATATATTTCTTTTATTATAAAGGTCAGGATGAAAAAAATAAATATTTAAAAAAAAAACATTCGTTCATTTTTAGTCAGTTACATGAAATACTGCATATAAAATGTTTTTAATTTGCCTTTCCCAGTCAGCAGGTGCTCTTAGCTGCCTTTAATATATTCCAAGCTCTCGCTAGGATCCCATTGTTTACAGAGCTCAGTAGCACAAGATGAAGTTTCCACACACACACACCTTAACCTCTTCACGCCGACGGTACACAAATATTCGGCCTCTTGGCGCTGAGCCTTGACACCATATATTTGCGTACCATTTGTAAGCAAACGTGCGTAGAGCATGCGCCCTGCGTGCTCCCAGCACATGCGTCAGTGTCCGACGTTAAAGTCCCAATCTCTCCTTGCGATTGGGACCTTTCCGATCACGTGACAACCAATCACGGCAGTCACATGACCCTAAACCCCTCCCGGTGTCCTAAACCCCTTAAAGGGCCAGGAAGGAGATAAAGAATTATTCCAGGAATAGTTCCTCATACTATTCCTGTAATCCACTCTAGGTGAGGGCTAGGTGACTAGGCAATGGACGGATTGTCCCGTCTTCAGAATGCAGCAGGGCAGCTGCTCTGCAGGGACCTTGAGGGTAATGGAGATCACTAGTAGCTTCCACAGGGATCCCACAAGTACAGAACATACATAATTACATTGGTCCAAACTAGAACAATGTAACTATGTAAATAGTGGTGCGTCAAAATGAAAATTCCGGTATCAAAACTAAAAATTCAGGATGCATTTGGCTGAAAACCAAAACAAACTGTTTTTAATTTTTTTTTTTATAATTATTTAACCCCTTGCCTTCCAAAGGATTCCCCCCCCCCCCCCTTCATGTCTAGGCAATTTTTTGCGCTACAAAACTGCCTTACTTTAACTGGCAATTGCGCGGTCATGCAACGCTGCACCCAAATTAAATTTGTCTTTTTTTCCTCCACAAATAGCTTTCTTTTGGTGGTATTTGATCGCCTTTGCATTTTTTATTTTTTGCATTTTAAACAAAAAAAGTGACAATTTTGGAAAAAAAAAGCAATATTGTTGACTTTTTGCTATTAAACATGTCCAGTAAAAAAAAATAAAAAAAATCAAATTTCATCATAAATTTTTAGTCCAAAATGTATTCTGCTCCGTGTCTTTGCTAAAAAAAATCCCAATATGTGTAAATTAATTGGTTTACGAGAAAGTTATAGCATCTACAAATGGCAGTAAATATACTGGGATTTTATATATTTTTTTTATAAATATATACACACTAGTAATGGCGGTAATCGGCGACTTATAGTGGGACTGCAGCGGGCATTCTGACAATGGGGTGGGGGGTTGGGGACTGACTGCCACTGACATCCCCAGTGACCTTAATACAGTGATCAGTGCAAAAAAAAAAAAATCACTGGCACTGTACTAACGGCACTGGGCAGGAAGGGGTTAATATTTGGGGTAATCAAGGGGTTAACTGTGCTGTGTGTGTTTTACTGTGTAAGCATGCTGCTTTGTATTGCTGTGCTATGAAGAGCAGTAAAAGCAGCATGCTAGTTCTGACAGGAGAGATCTGTATTGTTTACATACAGACCTCTCCCCTGTCAATGTTCCTCGACAACCGGCGGGTGACAGCAGGGAATCTCCGTCTGGGACCCGGTGATCGACAGCTGGCGACGCGGGTAGGACAGCACATGCCCCCTACCTTTTTTAGAAAAAAAAATACATAATCATGGACATGTACATAATTTTGTGCAGCCCTGCCATCCTGTAGCAGTAGTTCTGCTATAGGGCGGTTGGGAAGCTGTTGACAAATGTGGCTGGCGTTTTTGCATTGAAGCTCTAGGGGGCACCTTTGCATTGAAGTCTATGGGATGCGATTTTGCATTGAAGTCACTAGGGGGGTGTTTTTGCATGGAAGTCTGAGACGCGATTTTGCATTGCAGTCACTAGGGGGCGTTTTTGCATTGAAGTCTATGAGATGCACCATGCCATTATCGGCGCCTTTTTTTTTTTCTGTCGGCAAAACGCCAATAACCCTGTTTTCGGCCACTGATATATCTGTTCATCGCTAATGTAAAAATATCCATACCTGCAATACTTCTTTAACCAGTTCCCTACCTCGCTATAGCCAAAAGATGGCTGCAGTGCGGTCGACTAGTTCTGGGAGGGTGTCCATGGACGTCATCTCAGAACCACACCCCCCTGCGCGTCCGATCTTCGGACACAGCTGATCACAAAACTAAAGAACGGGCCAATCACAGCTGCTTTTACCATGTGACCAGCTGGTCCAGCCACAAGGTAAATAGGAAATGCTGGTTATCGGCAGTCCCCCATGCTGAAAGCGGCATTTTGCAGGGGGACATATACACTGATTATCAGGGCACTGATCATCTGTGTCCTGGTGATCAGTGTAGCCCCATCAGTGCGGCCAACAGTGCCCATGTGTGCTGGCAATCGGTACCCATCAGGTGAATCAGTGCTGCCTATCAGTGCCCATCAGGTGAATCAGTGCTGCCTATCAGTACCCATCAGGTGAATCAGTGCTGCCTATCAGTGCCCATCAGGTGAATCAGTGCTGCCTATCAGTACCCATCAGGTGAATCAGTGCCCATCAATGAAGGAGAAAAATTACTTATTTACAAAACTTTATAACAGAAACTAAGAAAAAAAAAATATTTTTTTTGTTTCAACATTTTTGTTGAAACATTGGTGATTAAATACCACCAAAAGAAAGCTCTATTTGTTTTAAAACTAAATAATAACAATTTAGTTTGGGTAGTGTTGCATGACCGCACAATTGTCATTCAAAATGTGAGAGCTCTGAAATCTGAAAATTGGTCTGGGCAGGGAGGGGGGTAAAAGTGCCCAGTAGGCGAAGGGGTTAATGAGTGGAGACTGACCCTTCTCTATTTAGAAAGCCGTGATGCTCTGTGTATCCTTTGTCACCTGTTTTTAAATGTTTACATTTAATATGCTAAGTAGTAAATGAGTCATATATAAAACATCAGTTTAACGTTTTTAAAGCGGAGCTTCAGCCAAAAGGGGAAGTTCCGCTTTAATGCTTTGGTCCCCACTGCCCATTAAGGATTTTCACCTTTTGGGGAGGGGGTACCCAAATTTGACAGGTATCCGCTTCCACTTCTGCTGCGATCAGAAGCGGAAGTTGTCCCCCTCCCTCCTCGTAGTCTTCTGGAACACGTGACGGGTCCCAGAAGACGACGGGGCCATTCAGAAAGCGCAGCGCTTCTCACGCCTGCACAGTGGGCACCCGGCTTTAAAGCCGCAAGCTGTCACAGTCGGGTGCCCACACTACCCATATGGAAGAAAAATATATTTGAAATGTATTTTAAAAATATTCTTCCCAAATATATTAACATATTTATTAAATACTACAATTTTTACAATACTACAAAATATATTTTAATATACAGTCAGGTCCATAAATATTGGGACATGGACACAATTCTAACATTTTTGGCTCTATACACCACCACAATGGATTTGAAATGAAACGAACAAGATGTGCTTTAACTGCAGACTGTCAGCTTTAATTTGAGGGTATTTACATCCAAATCAGGTGAACGGTGTAGGAATTACAACAGTTTGCATATGTGCCTCCCACTTGTTAAGGGACCAAACGTAATGGGACAATTGGCTTCTCAGCTGTTCCATGGCCAGGTGTGTGTTATTCCCTCATTATCCCAATTACAATGAGCAGATAAAAAATCCAGAGTTCATTTCAAGTGTTCTATTTGCATTTGGAATCTGTTGCTGTCAACTCTCAAGATGAGATCCAAAGAGCTGTCACTATCAGTGAAGCCATCATTAGGCTGAAAAAAACAAAACAAACCCATCAGAGAGATAGCAAAAACATTAGGCGTGGCCAAAACAACTGTTTGGAACATTCTTAAGAGGAAGGAACGCACCGGTGAGCTCAGCAACACCAAAAGACCCGGAAGACCACGGAAAACAACTGTGGTGGATGACCGAAGAATTCTTTCCCTGGTGAAGAAAACACCCTTCACAGCAGTTGGCCAGATCAAGAACACTCTCCAGGAGGTAGGTGTATGTGTGTCAAAGTCACCAATCAAGAGAAGACTTCACCAGAGTGAATACAGAGGGTTCACCACAAGATGTAAACCATTGGTGAGCCTCAAAAACAGGAAGGCCAGATTAGAGTTTGCCAAACGACATGTCAAAACGCCTTCACAGTTCTGGAACAACATCCTATGGATAGATGAGACCGACATCAACTTGTACCAGAGTGATGGGAAGAGAAGAGTATGGAGAAGGAAAGGAACTGCTCATGATCCTAAGCATACCACCTCATCATTGAAGCATGGTGGTGGTAGTGTCATGGCGTGGGCATGTATGGCTGCCAGTGGAACTGGTTCTCTTGTATTTATTGATGATGTGACTGCTGACAGAAGCAGCCGGATGAATTGTGAAGTGTTTTTCGGGAATATTATCTGCTCATATTCAGCCAAATGCTTCACAACTCATTGGACGCTTCACAGTGCAGATGGACAACGACCCAAAGCAGACTGCAAAAGCAACCAAAGAGTTTTTAAGGGAAAGAAGTGGAATGTTCTGCAATGGCCAAGTCAATCACCTGACCTGAATCCGATTGAGCATGCATTTCACTTGCTGAAGACAAAACTGAAGGGAAAATGCCCCAAGAACAAGCAGGAACTGAAGACAGTTGCAGTAGAGGCCTGGCAGAGCATCACCAGGGATGAAACCCAGCGTCTGGTGATGTCTATGCGTTCCAGACTTCAGGCTGTAATTGACTGCAAAGGATTTGCAACCAAGTATTAAAAAGTGAAAGTTTGATTTATGAATATTATTCTGTCCCATTACTTTTGGTCCCTTAACAAGTGGGAGGCACATATGCAAACTGTTGTAATTCCTACACCGTTCACCTGATTTGGATGTAAATACCCTCAAATTAAAGCTGACAGTCTGCAGTTAAAGCACATCTTGTTCGTTTCATTTCAAATCCATTGTGGTGGTGTATAGGGCCAAAAATGTTAGAATTGTGCCGATGTCCCAATATTTATGGACCTGACTGTGTGTGTGTGTGTGTATGTGTGTGTGTGTGTGTGTATGTATGTATGTATATGTGTGTGTGTGTATATATATATATATATATATATATATATATATATATATATAGATTGCATGTTGAAATGCATTATTACAAAATATATGAAAAATACTTTTTAAAAATACATTTCAAATATACTGTATGTCTTTTAAAAATACAAATCTAAAATTTTTGGAATGCTTTTACAGATATGTTAAAATGACTTTTTTATATGTTAAAAAAAAAATCTGAAGAATATATTTTTAAAAATGTTTTTTTTTTTTAATATATTTGTCCAATTTTTTGTAACATATAAAAAAGTCATATTGGCATATATTTTTACATATATCTGTAAATTCATTCCAAAAATGTAGATTTGTATTTTTAAAGACATACAGTATATTTGAAATGTATTTTTCATATATTTTGTAATAAAAACGCATTTCAACGTGCAGTGTGTGTGTGTGTACCGAGACACAGGTAAGTGGCTGTATTTTAAAAGTCAGCAGCTACAGTTTTTATAGCTGCTGACTTTTTTTTTTCTTCAGGTGGAACTCCGCTTTAAGTTCAGGCAGAGATATATATATATATATATATATAAAATGAATGCATTTTTGTAATCTTTCATATATCAATGCAAGCAGTATAAATACCTGAATATGGCCTGGTCATGAAATCCCCCTAAATTGCAGAACTTGGACTGGGGGAGGAAGGGCAAAACTGAGCCAGTCCGATATGATGATAGGAGGAAGAGTAGAGGGATGACCTCACCAGTCTCTTGCTACTCTTTCAATGCCCAGTCAGCAGGCTAGAGGTGGAGGGAGGCCCCCTTTGCATTCCTACTACAGTCTGTCATATCAGAATGTGGTGCCCTCTGCTGTCTAAATCTTACAACTGTCTTGAATTATTGTAATTTTCCTTTAAATGTGTCTGCTGGCTCCTTCATTGGTCTGGTGGACTCATGCAGGCTACATTTATTTGTCCACAACTTTAAAGAGACGCTGTCAAAGGGACAGTGTGTCTGCAAAAGTCCTTTCCTCCTGCTTTTACTCACCTTACCTGTGCTTCCTCGAAGCTCTTTACTTCTGTGCGGCTTAGTTACTCTGTTTCCTTCGCAAGACAGCCCTTTAAAACTGCAGTACCTATCTTGAGCCCACATTTTATTTCTTGGCCACCTCTGACAGCTATAAGCTTTTCCTGCCATCACTCATTGTGTTCCTGAGCATTATATAAAAGATCATGTGCTCAGCATCCCTTTAAACCAGCATTTCTCAACCTTTTTTTCCAGGCACCGCATCCTTTAAAAGTCTGCAAGATCTCAAAGCACCCCAGTCTAACATGTAAGAATAATAAATCATAAATGTTACTTAACAGTGGGGAAGTCTGGGCCTGAGATGATGCCCACAGCCCCTAGCTGAAATTAACTTCACAGCGGAGAACCCTTATACATGAGAACCCTCCATCTCTCCAGAGTATCTCCATGACACCGTACCCCGTATCACATCAGAGTCTCCCCATCATCACAGTCTTTTCATTACATCCGAGTCCCTGCAATCACAGAGCCCTACCATCACACAGTACCTACCATCACAGAGCCCCCCCCCCCCCCACAGTTATATAGTTCCGCAACCACACAATCTTACCTTCACAGAGCCCCTCCCCCACCAGCTATATATTTGACCAACCACACAATCTTACCACCACTGAGCCCCCCCCCCAGTTATATAGTTATGCCATTTACACAATCTTCCCATCACAGTGCCCCCCCATCACAGAGCTCCCCAGTCACACAATCTTCCCATCACAGAGCCCCCCCCCCCAGTTGTATAGTTCCCCAATCACACAATCTTCCCATCACAAAGCACCTCCCATTACATAGCCCCCTTCATGGAGCCCCCCAGTTTTTTAGTTCCCTAATCACACAATCTTCCCTTCACAGAGCCCCTCCCACACCAGTTATATATTAGACCAATCACGCAATCTTCTCACCACAGAGCCCCCACCAGTTATATAGTTCCGCCATTCACACAATCTTCCCATCACAGTGCCCCCCCCATCACTTAGTTCCCCCCCATCACAGAGCTCCCCAATCACACAATCTTCCCATTACAGTGCCCCCCCCATTATATAGCCCCTTTCATGGAGCCCCCCCAGTTTTATAGTTCCCCAATCAAACAAACAATCTTCCCTTCACAGAGCCCCTGCCCTACCAGTTGTATATTAGACCAATCACACAATCTTCCCACCACAGAGCCCCCCCCCCCCCCCATTATATAGTTCCATCATTCACACAATCTTTCCATCACGGTGCCCCCCCCCCATCACAGAGCTCCCCAGTCACATGAATAAACTGAGGACCTCTGTGTAATTTGCCTTCAGACAGATGCATTTATCTGAACTTTCGTGCTAGGAGGAGATGAGGGACAACCTGGAAACGCAGTGATTGTGGATCTAGTACAGAGGTGTTAAGCTGGCAGCCCTCCAGCTGTTGCAAAACTACAAGTCCCATCATGCCTCTGCCTTTGGGAGTCATGCTTGTAACTGTCAATCTTGCAATGCCTCATTGGACTTGTAGTTTGGCAACAGCTGGAGGGCCGCCAGTTTGACACCTGTGATCTAGTACTTTGCCCATCTACAAGGTTCCCCAGTTTGAAGCCTGACCTATAGACAACCTTGGACCCATCATTTTGCTGTAGATCTACAAGCTCCAACATTTCTTGGCAGCTTTTAGTCATTTTATGAGTTTTGGGGATTAAACATACTGTTGTTATAATGCGCCATGTACACGGGCAGCACCTAAACTCGAGTTTAGGAGCTCTTGGCATTTTTTGCCAAAGCTCCTAAACTCAACTCCATAAAAACCTATGTGTCCATGTATACATAGGCTTTTAGCAGAGTTTAGGAGCTTCTGCGTTTTAGGTGAGTTTAAACCTTCCTCTCCTGAACATGGAAGAATCGTGTTCAGGATAGGAACGTTTAGATCGCGGTATAGTGGTTACCGCATTTTGCCGCGATTTGCATTTATCTGCAGCCGGCGCTCAGGGTAGGCTCATGTACATGGAGCCTTAGACTGCATGTCTGGCTGGACAATAAAAAAAATGGCAGTTAATGAAATGGATCATGTGATTTCCGCAACTACCATTTAGTCATTGTGAAACATGCTTCTTAACCACTAGGGGACCGCCCACAGTACTTTTACTGCTGCAAGGCGGCCCCTGTGCACAGGATCACGTGTATATACGTGATTCACGCTCCCGCGAGTGTCAGTGATAGGCCAATGATGTCCGGCTGAAGTCGGATGATCGATCCCTGACCAATCCTGCCCTGTGTTGACAGTTACACAGGACAGGATATGATATCAATCTTCTCTGCCTGGGCACATTCTGTCCCAGAGAGAAGAAACCATCAACTGTGAGTAAAAACGGCACACAAATCCAGTTGGAACACACTAGGACCCATTTAACCCCTTAATCGCCCCTCCCCAGGTACCCCCTTCACTCACGCAGTCCCTGACAGCCAGGCGCTCTTTTTCCCGTGAGTTGCACTAGGTACCTATAAATTTAGTGGCAAAAATGTCCAACCAGTGAAGAGGCCTTCAGGATTCTGAGTGTGTAAGGTGAGAGCAAAGGGGAAGACTCACTGACAGAATCGGGCTCAGAATGCGAATCTGTAGACAGCATCGGCACCCTGACAGGTAGCTCACATGACGGAGAAGAGGTCCCTGCTAAGATCAGGCGTACCCGACCACATTTCCAGGTTGCTGAGATGTTACAAATGCATGATGACTCTCATATGCAGCAGAGTGCCAGTACTAGTGCCACTCTACCTTTTGGTGAACTGGCGAGCACCAGCAACCTAGTACATCCTGGTCTTTTTCATACCAGCACTGCAGTATCACATGGTGATGTGGCGAGTCGCATAAGTGCAGTATAAGCTGGTGCGGTGGTGAGCACAAGTATTGTCCTGCAACCACCAAGAATTAGCACACAGGGCCGTAAAGCCCATAGAGTCCTTCCAGATGTGCTTGCAAATTCCGATTGTCAACCAACAAATTCTGCAGCACCCGTACTTCCCCCATTCACTGCCCAACCCAGATGGTTAGCTGGCTGCATGAGAGGCATTTTCCCGATGCCATTCCCGATACCCTAACCCAAAAGGCACCCCAAAAAAGATTTGTCTGTAGCAGACATGGAATTAGGCATGACACCCGCTTTTTTTGTTCCTCCTGTCCTGACCAACCTGGTCTCTGCCTCAAGGACTGCTTCTGTCGCTACGATACACTAGTGGAGTATTAGTATAGGGTACAGCACGGCACAGTTCAGGGCACATATTTACACAGGGTCTTGAAAGATCTTAGGTAGTCAGGAAACTGGCTATCGCACTTGCAGAGACCCTACAATCTGTTTTAAAAAGTTAAAGTTTAAAAAAAAATATAAAGTACAAATTCCCAAAAATAAAATTAAAAAAAAAACAAAAATGTTACTGTTTTATTGTTAACCATTGCTGTTTTCTTTGCAGGAATGCTTTCAGCAGCAGCACCGACCTGTTTATTCTGACAGCTACAGGGTCTTGCTCTCAGAATATACATAAGTCAATGTGGGCAGCGCTGTTGGATGCGATTTTTCATCCGCAGTTTAAAAAGAACATAGTCAGGTCCATAAATTTTAGGAAATCGACACAATTCTAACATTTTTGGCTCTATACACCACCACAATGGATTTGCAATGAAACAAACAAGATGTGCTTTAACTGCAGACTGTCAGCTTTAATTTGAGGGTATTTACATCCCAATCAGGTGAACAGTGTAGGAATTACAACAGTTTGCATATGTGCCTCCCACTTGTTAAGGGACCAAAAGTAATGGGACAGAAAAATAATCATAAATCAAACTTTCACTTTTTAATACTTGGTTGCAAATCCTTTGCAGTCAATTACAGCGTGAAGTCTGGAACGCATAGACATCACCAGACGCTGGGTTTCATCCCTGGTGATGCTCTGCCAGGCCTCTACTGCAACTGTCTTCAGTTCCTGCTTGTTCTTGGGGCATTTTCCCTTCAGCAAGTGAAATGCATGCTCAATCGGATTCAGGTCAGGTGATTGACTTGGCCATTGTATAACATTCCACTTCTTTCCCTTAAAAAACTCTTTGGTTGCTTTTGCAGTCTGCTTTGGGTCATTGTCCATCTGCACTGTGAAGCGTCCAATGAGTTGTGAAGCATTTGGCTGAATATGAGCAGATAATATTCCCGAAACACTTCACAATTCATCCGGCTGCTTTTGTCAGCAGTCACATCATCAATAAATACAAGAGAACCAGTTCCATTGGCAGCCATACATGCCCACGCCATGACACTACCACCACCATGCTTCACTGATGAGGTGGTATGCTTAGGATCATGAGCCGTTCCTTTCCTTCTCCATACTCTTCTCTTCCCATCACTCTGGTACAAGTTGATCTCGGTCTCATCTGTCCATAGGATGTTGTTCCAGAACTGTGAAGGCTTTTTTACATGTCGTTTGGCAAACTCTAATCTGGCCTTCCTGTTTTTGAGGCTCACCAATGGTTTCCATCTTGTGGTGAACCCTCTGTATTCACTCTGGTGAAGTCTTCTCTTGATTGGTGACTTTGACACACATACACCTACCTCCTGGAGAGTGTTCTTGATCTGGCCAACTGTTGTGAAGGGTGTTTTCTTCACCAGGGAAAGAATTCTTCGGTCATCCGCCACAGTTGTTTTCCGTGGTCTTCCGGGTCTTTTGGTGTTGCTGAGCTCACCGGTGTGTTCCTTCTTTTAAGAATGTTCCAAACAGTTTTGGCCACGCCTAATGTTTTTGCTATCTCGCTGATGGGTTTGTTTTGTTTTTTCAGCCTAATAATGGCTTGCTTCATTGATAGTGACAGCTCTTTGGATCTCATCTTGAGAGTTGACAGCAACAGATTCCAAATGCAAATAGCACACTTGAAATGAACTCTGGACCTTTTATCTGCTCATTGTAATTGGGATAATGAGGGAATAACACACACCTGGCCATGGAACAGCTGAGAAGCCAATTGTCCCATTACTTTTGTTCCCTTAACAAGTGGGAGGCACATATGCAAACTGTTGTAATTCCTACACCGTTCACCTGATTTGGATGTAAATACCCTCAAATTAAAGCTGACAGTCTGAAGTTAAAGCACATCTTGTTCGTTTCATTTCAAATCCATTGTGGTGGTGTATAGAGCCAAAAATGTTAGAATTGTGTTGATGTCCCTTTATGGACCTGACTGTATATGCCGAAGCATGGGGGCTTGGGGTGGCCAGTGGGTGGATGGCCCCTATGCTTCGGCATAGATATATTTTATATTTGTTGGCACATTTCATGTGTGCCCACCATTAGAAGTGGGTGGATGCAGGGCGGTATATTCTAATGGTGGGCATACCACCACACACTTTTTCTGGCAGAGATTTCTTCTCTTTTTTTTTTCATTTAGCCCACAGGCTGCATAAAAAAAAACAAAAACATAGTATATATACCCAACAAGGATCAGTGATGTAGTGGTACATCACTGGACTTTGGTTATACCAGGATGGTGACTGAAGCTGCAGACATCATCCTGGTATCGTTTTTTTTTTCAGCTTTGGGCTTTCATGTAAAAGCAATCCCAGTGGCTAATTAGCTGCAGGATTGCTTTTACAGAGATGATGCCCCCTCCCCCGCTGCCTTCCACGACCTTTTCGGGCAGTCCCGTGCCATCAGGGGAACCTGAGAATGCAGCCGGTGTTTCTGCTAGCTGACCATAGAGCTGACCGGAGACCGGAATGGTGCCAATCATCTCTATAGTCGAAGAAATCAGAAGCTATGAGCATTTCATCAGTTCAGTTTCGCAGGATATAAACAGCGCCATTTGTAAATTGGGAAAGCTTCTGATCACACCAATTTGGTGAGATTAGATAATGTAAGGGTAGAGGAGATATCCAGAGTCTGATAGACCCCAGATTTCTCAAAAAAGAATATATGACAATGCCCATTGAAGTTATAGGAGATATTTGCATTCCCTGTGATAGCATTAAAAGTGATAAAAAATTAAAAATGATAAGGACACTGTACAAATAATGAAAAAAAAAATCAAAATAACTTTAAAAAAAAAGTACCTTCGCCCCCCCACGCACGCACGCACCTGCGTGCGCGAGCGTTGACCCCGTGCCAGTATGTAAACAGCGGTTGCACCATGCATGTGTGAGGTATCGCCGCTAACGTCAGATCATGGGCAGTAATTCTAGCACTAGATATCCTCTGTAAATCTAAAATGGTAGCTTGTAAAGGCATTTAAAACTTTGCCTATGGATATTAAAAATGTATGCAGTTTGTCGCCATTGCACGGGGCATGCGCAATTTTAAAGCATGTCTTGTTTGGTATCTATTTTCTCGGCATACCATTATCTTTTATAAGTTACCAAATAATTGGCCAATATATTGTGTTTTTGTGCATTAAAGTAAAAAAAGTGTATTTTTTTTTTTAAATTGCGTTTGAAAAATCGCTGTGCAAGTACTGTGACATAAAAAGTTGCAGCACCCACCATTTTATTCATTAGGGTGTCTGCTTTAAAAAAAATATATCATGTTTGGGGGTTCAAAGTAATTTCCTAGCAAAAATACTGATTTTTTTTTTTTTTTTCATGTGAACAAAAAGTGTCAGAAAAGGCTCGGTCTTCAGGTGGTTAGAAGAGTGAGTGATGTGTGGCATAAACTTCTAATGCTGGGCATAAAACGCCCCCACCCCCCTAAATGACCCCTTTTTGGAAAGTAGACACCCCAAACTATTTGCTGAGAGGCATGATGAGTCAATAGAAAATGTATTTTTTTTACTATAATTTTTTTCGAAAAGGGCAAAAAAAAAATATTTTTTTTTTTACACAAAATTCTCAATTAAATGATTTATTGCTCACACAAGCCATGGGTATATGTGGAATTACTCCCCAAAATACATTCTGATACTTCTCCTTAGTATGGGGGTACCACATGTGAGAGATGTTTTGGCAGTCTAGCCAAGTACAGGACCTCAAAATCCAATAAGCACCTTCAGGCTTTTAAAGGACTTAATTTCCTCATTACACTTCCTGACTACCTATCACAGTTTCGGAGGCCCTGAAATGCCAGGATAGCACCCCCCACCAAATGACCCCTTTTTAGAAAGTAGACAGCCCAAGGAATTGTTTATTACTGCTATAGGGTGGATGGGAAGCGGGTAATGAAGGCATATTGGGTTCAACATGCAGACCTTCGGCTTGATTTACGAAAAGTAAATAGGCTGTTCACTTTGCAAGGGTTTCCCCAGAGCTCAGTGAATACCCAAGAAAAAATAAATTTCTCACACTTGATTGGATGATGGACATCAACAGATGATGGACATCCTTCAAGAAAAGAACTCTAAGCCGATTTTTTTTTTTTTTTTTTTGCGATCTGTGGCCTATTTGGGAGATTTCCTGTAACTTCCCATTCTGGAATCACAACAGGAAGGCAAAAGAGGAATGTCTGCAAAGAGAGTGAAAATCCCCAGGACTGTGTGTCTTTAGTTGAGGGTATCTCTTTACCTTCTGGTCTGGTGACTATTTTGGAATTGTCATCACTTTCTATCCTGGTGACAATTTTGGAATTTTGGAGTTGTCAACACTATCTATCCTGGTGGCAATTTTGGAATTGTCAACACTTTTCTATCCTGGTGACAATTTTGGAATTGTCATCACTTTCTATCCTGGTGACAATTTTGGAATTTTGCAATTGTCATCACTTTCTATCCTGGTGACAATCTTGAAATTGTCATCACTTTCTATCCTGGTGACAAATTTGGAATTTTGGAATTGTCATCACTTTCTATCCTGGTGACAATTTTGGAATTGTCATCACTTTCTATCCTGGTGACAATTTTGGAATTGTCGTCACTTTCTATCCTGGTGACAAAGATCACCAAGACAGACAAAGAAGTAAATTCTCCCCAGTAGGGACACCAACCGCAATAAAAACCTGCCAGAAATTCCAAGCTTTCCCTACTCTATCCAAATCTTACAAACAATCGGCTTTAGAAATTCTGTGTAAGGCTGGCCATACTCCAGTAGAATTTTATTTGAAAGTCTTGTATGGAAATTTTTAAAGATTGTTGGCCAGTGGCTACTTGGTGCCAGCAGGTGTACTGTGCAGCCGGCTGGCCACTTCACATGCGCAAGCTGCGTTGTGAATGGTCCTGCAGCCTTCTGCAACCTGCGATGTGTTCCAGAAGATTTTAGGTGGAGGGGGGAGGAGAAATTCCAGTGGATCACTGCAGCCACCTGACTGGAAGTGTGAACGAGTACCTCTCAAAGCCAGGTAGCCCCCCCCCCCCAAAAAAAGTGCCAAAACCAGACAAGGAGGGGGGAAGGGCATAAAGCAGAACTTCCCCTTTAGGGTGAAGTTCTGCTTTTAAGAAAACTGCATACAGTGTAGACGTGTGGTTCATTTAGTTCCAAATCACATTTCGGATTAATTTTTTCGTTATTCGGAGATTTGGATGTATCCGAATAACGAGTTACAAACAGAATGAATTTAAACTAATCCGAAATAACGAAACAAAATTCGGCCGAAATTTGATTCAAAAACAAACTTGAATTTGTTTTCGAATCAAATTTCGGACGAATTTCATTTCGTTATTTCGGATTTGTTTGAACAAATTTGGCTTTGAAAACAAATGCAAAAACAAAAATTGAACAAACATTTGAAAACAAATTTACACCCAAAAGGGGAAGCTACGCTTTAAGGACTGGTTCCCCCGCTCCCCGTTATTTAAATAATTTTTTCGAATTCGGTTGAAATCTTTTTGATTACGAACGACCTTTTTTGAATTTTGTCGAATCAATTTCGAATTCGGTTGAACTGATTTCAAATACAAACCACTTTTCCAATTCGTTTGAAATGTTTTCAAATTGAATTAGAATAGGAATTACTGAAACGAATCCTGAAAACGAATTTACCGAATCCAACTACACAAGATTTGTTAGATTTTGAAGTGAAACAAATTTTTCTGTTTTGCACGTCTAATACGGTGACATATGAACTGGCTGAAAATAGATTTAGCAAATGACCTCTCTGCCAAAAAATGTTGATTCCAGTCTGTGTGTGTATGATCACATAGGATAACATGCTGGGGGGGGTTATGCAGGCCATAGACGTGGAGAAAACCGGACTGGTTTTTTTTTTTTTTTTGTAGAAAATCGAAAAATCGGTCGTTCAGTCGGCCGACGTTACTACCATTGGAAAAAAAAGTCGGCTCACTTTCGTCCCGTCTACAGCCGGCAATTAATATAATAGCGGTGTCCCTGCAGAGAGCTCCGCTAATATATTTGACATTTAAAAGAAGAAATAGAATTTGAATAAGAAAAAGAAGAGAATATGAAGAAGAAGAAATAGAATATGAATAAAACAAAGAAATAGAATATGAAGAAGAAGAAAAAAGAAAATCAGTCCTACTCCTTGACCTCTCCGTGGCCTTCAACACAGTTGACCACCCCCTCCTCCTCAATAAACTACACTCCCTCGGCCTCAGAGATTCTGCTCTCTCCTGGCTCTCATCCTACCTGTCACAACGCTCCTTCAGCGTTACCTATAACGCTACCACCTCCCCCTCTCTCCCCCTCTCTGTTGGGGTCCCTCAAGGCTCTGTCCTCGGGCCCCTTCTCTTCTCCATCTACACCTCCTCCCTTGGCCAACTCATACACTCTCATGGCTTCAACTACCACCTATATGCCGACGACACACAAATCTATCTCTCAACCCCTCACCTCACCACCTCAGTCTCCGCCCGAATCACAAACCTACTGAGTGACATATCAGACTGGATGTCGCTCCACTTCCTTAAACTAAACCTCTCCAAAACCGAGTTTCTTGTCTTCCCCCCCAGCCCGGACACCACCCCCCATTGACTTCTCCGTCACATCCAACAACGCCACCATCAAACCCGCCCCGCAGGCCAGAGTACTTGGTGTCATTCTGGACTCCAACCTATCTTTCCAGCCCCAAGTCCAATCATTAACTAACTCATGCAGACTCCACCTCCGCAACATCGCCAAAATCCGCACTTTCCTAACCCCAGAAACCACTAAACAGCTCATCCACTCCCTCATCATATCACGACTCAACTACTGCAACTTCCTCCTCACTGGCCTGCCTTGCCGCTGGCTATCCCCGCTTCAGTCGATCCTGGATACGGCTGCCAGACTCATTCACGTTACCAACTGCTCCGTTTCCGCCACCCCCCTCTGCCACTCCCTCCACTGGCTTCCGATTGCCCAACGGATCAAATTCAAAATCCTAACACTGACGTACAAAGCTGTCTACCATACTGCCCCGTACTACATCACCGACCTAACATCCAAGTACCACCCAGCACGCACACTCCGCTCCTCACAAGACATCCTTCTCTCTAGTTCCCTGGTCTCCTCCTCCCATGCCCGCCTCCAGGACTTCTCCAGGGTGTCACCCATCCTCTGGAACTCCCTGCCCCAACCCATCAGACTATCGCCTACTCTCCTCTCCTTTAGTCGCACCCTGAAAACCCACCTCTTCAGAAAAGCCTACCCCACCCCCTGCTAACTTGCCGACCTCCTCCACTCTTCCTACCACTCCATCCCCCACAGCTATCTCCTCCTGTGCCACCATCCCCTCCCTCCTAGATTGTAAGCTGGAAAGAGCAGGGCCCTCAATCCCCTCATGTGTTGCATTGTATTGGTATTGTTCTGTCACATGTTCTGTCCCCCTTTGTAATGTACAGCGCTGAGCGAACTATTGGTGCTTTATAAATACTGTATAATAATAATATTATATTTGACCTTTAAAAGTATAGCAACATTGTATCTATTTGTATCTGAATAGAAACATCTGTATCCGAAATGGATACAAATAGATACAATGTTACAACTTTTTCTTCTTCTTCTTCTTCTTCTTCTGCGTATTCTATTTCTTCTTTTTATTTATATTCTATTTCTTCTTCATATTCTATTTCTTATTTTCTTCTTTTCCTTCTTGCTGGTCACTGCTCATGTGCATTTTTTAAAATCTGCAAAAAGATCGGCCGATTCGTCCATCTTTGCCGCAAAACTCGGCCGAACGACAAAATTGGCCGATTTTTTTTTTCCATCACGGGAGATTTTTAAAAAGTCTCAAAGTCACGGAAAACGGCCGACAAATTACCCCACTAACGATCCGAATATTGGCCGAAAATTCGGCTGGTTTTCTCCACGTCTATGGCCTGCATTACTGGCTGTAGAAAAAAAGTCAAAAGCCAAAAAGAGTTGCTGTGAAAACGTCCCGTGTGCATGAGGACTTAGTCTTACAAAGGCTATAATTGATAGTAAATTTCTTGAGTCTGTAGTTTGCTGTAGATACAAGCCAGAAGAATAGCTCAGCCCCACCCTGTACAGAAGAATGTGAAATTCCTTTGTTTCTCTGTGAAATGATTTCACTTTCATTTCTCTCTTCTGCTGTGAGCGATGGCGTCTGCTGAGCTGAGAGAGGAGCTGGACTGTTCCATCTGTCTGGATATTTATACCGATCCTGTAAACCTGAGATGTGGACACAACTTCTGCCGGGTCTGTATTGATCGTCTATTGGATATACAGGAGGGGTCTGGAGGTTATTCCTGTCCTCAGTGCAGAGAAGAGTTCCAGGATCGGCCTACACTGCAGAGGAACATCACACTACGTAACATAGTGGAGACCTTCCGGTCTGCTCAGCCAGATGAGGGGAAGACTGGAATCTTCTGTTCTTACTGCATTCACTTTTCTGTGCCCGCTGTTAAAGCCTGTCTGTTATGTGAAGCTTTTTTGTGTAAAAGACACCTGAGAGTCCACAGCAATGCCCCAGAGCACATCTTAACTGAACCTACCACTTCCATGGAGAACAGAAAATGCTCCATCCATAAGAAGATCCTGGCGTATTACTGCACCACGGAGGCTTCCTGCATCTGTGTGTCCTGCAGCTTGGCTGGAGAACACCAGGGACACAAGGTGGAGACATTGGATGTGGCCTGTGAGAAGAAGAAACAGAAACTAAGAAATGATCTTCATAGACTGATCTTAGAGAGAGAGGAGATTCAACAAAGAGTCCAGAGTCTGCAGGAACGTAGGAGAAACATACAACAGAGAGCAGTCGGTGAAAAGGAGAGAGTCAACACTGTGCTCAAAGACCTCAGGAGACAACTGGAAGACCTGGAGAAGAGAGTCCTGAGGGAGATGTCCATGCAAGAAGAACAACTCTCACTCCCATTGTTTGATATGATGCAGCAACTGGAAATAAAGAAGGACGAGCTGTCCAGGAAGATATGTCGTATTACGGAGCTGTGCAACATGACCGACCCCCTGACTGTCCTCCAGGAATCAGACACAGGGGACTTGTGTGATACTGAGGAGGGAGATGATGAGGACAGAGAGAGACATGATAGACTCCTCCATGATGGAGGGGATCTGGATGTGGCTGGAATCTCACACACATTACACACAGGGATATCTGATATGATAAAATTGGTAAATGTATGCTTCAATATACAGGAAGATCTATTACTGGATGTGAACACAGCTCATAATTATCTACAGATATCAGATGACATGAAAACTGCATCTTGGTCAGATATGAAACAGAATCGCCCAAAAACTCCACAGAGATTTGAGAATTGTGCTCAGGTATTAAGCAGTCGGAGGTTTTCTTCGGGGCGGTATTACTGGGAAGTAGATGTTAGCCTATCAAAGTGCTGGATAGTGGGAATGTGTTATCCCAGTATAGAAAGGACGGGTTGGTTTCACTCATGGATTGGATATAACAACAAGTCCTGGGGTTTGTACAGGCAGGATAGTCAGTGTTCAGTGATACACGACAGTACGGTGATCCTGTCACTTGGCAATCTCTCCAGTAACAGAGTCAGGATCTATGTGGATTATGAGGCTGGGCAGCTGTCCTTTTATGATCTGTGTGACCCCATCAGACACCTCCACACCTTCACCACCACCTTCACTGAGCCCCTCCATGCTGCATTATGGGTGGGAAAAGGTCCTGTAACGGTGTCTGATGGGAAATGGAGGATGTGAGAAATGGTTGGTGGGAGTTTTATCAACCCGAGAGCAAAGCAATGCAGTGTAGACTAGAAGCAAGGAGACTAAGAGACTCTGCTATAAACTCACCCATTAACAGGGCTCCAATATAAACCCAGCCCCCGAGGGATTCTTAATTGTGTGTATGTTTGGGGTGAAAATCCAATTCCGATCTTTATAAAACTGTCTTGGCTCCTTAACTGAAGCAGGGGGAGGAAATCCAATATATATCAAACTCGCTACATAAAAAAAATATATACATAAATATACTGTGTGTTTGTATGTATGTGTATATATATATATGTCTCTATATATAATATAAAAATGTACGTTCAGTATGTGTGTGTGTGTGTGTGTGTATATATATATATATATATATATCTGTGTATCTATGTGTGTGTGTGTGTATGTATGTATGTATATATATATGTGTGTGTGTGTGTATATATATATATATATATATATATATATATATATATATATATATATATGTATGTATGTATGTATGTGTATATATATATGTGTGTATATATATATATATATATATATATATATATATATATGTATGTATGTGTATATATATATGTGTGTATGTATGTATGTGTATATATATATGTGTGTATATATATATATATATATATATATATATATATATGTATGTATGTGTATATATATATGTGTGTATATATATATATATATATATATATATATATATATATATGTATGTATGTATGTGTATATATATATGTGTGTGTATATATATATATATATGTGTGTATCTATGTATGTATGTGTATATATATATAAATAATGTGTGTCTCTCTCTTCCTGGCCGGCCTATGGCAGATTGACAGCCGGGCGGGACACTCGCCATTGTGTCTGGGTGTCATATGACGTTCTGTCACTACGAGCCACTCGCGGGGCCGCGCAGTGGCGCGATCTGTCACTGGCTGTCTCCACGTGGCACAGCCGATGACATATCACTACACCGGCCCCTTGCCAGTGTCCTGTGACCAATCACAGCAGATCACGTCAATTGTCTACAATGGATGGCTTCCTGTCATGCCATCCATTGTATACAATTATGTTGTTAGCTGTGACTGGTCAAGGCAGTCACATGATACAGACAAGGCCAATCACAAGCCCATCTGTATCATGTGATCAGCTTTGCCCTATCACAGCTAATCACAACAAAAAACTGACGATGATTGCAAATATCAATGAAATACATCAGTACAAGGGTGGACTGACCATTTGGAAACTCAGGCACTGCCCGAAGGCCCGGGGTCAGTAGGGGGCCCCATGAGATGCCCCTGGAACCTTTTTCATAGGCTTTTTTGAGTTTGGGCAAGGACACAGGGGCCCCATAATCCCCTATTGCCCAGGGGCCCCATGAGTTGTCAGTCCGCCCCTGCATTGGTATTAGCAATCATAATGTGTTAGAAAAAAAAAAGAAAAATCCTGATCACTTGCCCAGATTAGTTCAATGTTACTATGGTAACATTGTATTGCTTTGGTCACAGTGTGCTGAAAAATAAAATGGTAAAAAAAAAGAAAAAATTTAAAAAAAAAATAGAAAGATTTGAAAAAAAAAATTCAAATTCAATTATTTTTATTTTCACCAAAGAAATGTAGCAGAATACATTTTGACCTAAATGTATGAAGAAATGTTATTTATATGCAAAATTTTATAACAGAAACGAAGATAAGTGTGTTTTTTTTTCCAAACATTTCAGTTTTTTTTTGTTTTATTTAGCTAAAAAATTCTGTGGTAATTAAATACCACCAAAAGAAAGCTATTTGTGTGAAAAAAATGATAAAAGTGTCATATGGGTACAGTGTTGCATGACCGCGCAATTGTCATTCAAAGTGTGAGAGCGCTGAAAGCTGAAAATTGGCCTGGGCAGGAGTGGGGGAGGGGGTGACAGTGCCTGGTATGGAAGTGGTTAATGGCGGTGTGTTGAGTTATTTTGAGGGGACAGCAAATTTCCATGTTATACAAGCTGTACACTGACTACGTCACATTGTAGCAAAGTGTCATTTCTTCAGTGTTGTCACATGAAAAAGTATAATAAAATATTTCCAATGAGGGGTGGACTCACTGCTCTAAGATACTGTGTATATATATAAAATATTTTTTCATTTATTAATATTAATAAAAGGGACAGAATATATATATATATATAAAATATTGAGGTACAGAAACACACAAGTGACATGACTATTTTAAAAAAAAAATCAATTTGATCCTTCCTTTGATTGTGTCTCCAAGCAGTAAAACATGAAATCTGGAATATCATTTGCTGATAAGGCTCAGTTGTTTTACATATTATAGAAGGAAAATAAATCACTGTCAGAAAATGTAGCAATGATGGAAGGAATAGTGTCCCATCATTGGTATCAGTGGGAGGAATAGTGCCCCATCATTGGTGTCAGTGGGAGGAATAGTGCCTCATCATTGGTATCAGTGGGAGGAATAGTGCCCCATCATTGGTATCAGTGGGAGGAATAATGCCCCATCATTGGTATCAGTGGGAGGAATAGTGCCCCATCATTGGTATCAGTGGGGGGAATAGTGCCCCATCATTGGTATCAGTGGGAGGAATAGTACCCCATCATTGGTGTCAGTGGGAGGAATAGTACCCCATCATTGGTATCAGTGGGAGGAATAGTACCCCATCATTGGTGTCAGTGGGAGGAATAGTACCCCATCATTGGTATCAGTGGGAGGAATAGTGCCCCATCATTGCTATCAGTGGGAGGAATAGTGCCCCATCATTGGTGTCAGTGGGAGGAATAGTACCCCATCATTGGTGTCAGTGGGAGGAATAGTGCCCCATCATTGGTATCAGTGGGAGGAATAGTGCCCCATCATTGCTATCAGTGGGAGGAATAGTGCCCCATCATTGGTGTCAGTGGGAGGAATAGTACCCCATCATTGGTGTCAGTGGGAGGAATAGTGCCCCATCATTGGTATCAGTGGGAGGAATAGTGCTCCATCATTGGTGTCAGTGGGAGGAATAGTGCCCCATCATTGGTGTCAGTGGGAGGAATAGTGCCCCATCATTGGTGTCAGTAGGAGGAATAGTGCCCCATCAGAGGTGTCAGTGAGAGGAATAGCGCCCCATCATTGGTATCAGTGGGAGGAATAGTGCCCATCATTGGTATCAGTGGGAGGAATAGTGCCCCATCATTGGTGTCAGTGGGAGGAATAGTGTCCCATCATTGGTGTCAGTAGGAGGAATAGTGCCCCATCAGAGGTGTCAGTGAGAGGAATAGCGCCCCATCATTGGTATCAGTGGGAGGAATAGTGCCCCATCATTGGTATCAGTGGGAGGAATAGTGCCCATCATTGGTGTCAGTAGGAGGAATAGTGCCCCATCAGAGGTGTCAGTGAGAGGAATAGCGCCCCATCATTGGTATCAGTGGGAGGAATAGCGCCCCATCATTGGTATCAGTGGGAGGAATAGTGCCCATCATTGGTATCAGTGGGAGGAATAGTGTCCCATCATAGGTGTCAGTGGGAGGAATAGTGCCCCATCATTGGTGTCAGTGAGAGGAATAGTGTCCCATCATTGGTGTCAGTGGGAGGAATAGTGCTCCATCATTGGTGTCAGTGGGAAGAATAGTGCTCCATCATTGGTGTCAGTGGGAGGAACAGTGCCCCATCATTGGTGTCGGTGGGAGGAACAGCGCCCCATCATTGGTATCGGTGGGAGGAACAGCGCCCCATCATTGGTGTCGGTGGGAGGAATAGTGTCCCATCATTGGTGTCGGTGAGAGGAATAGTGCCCCATCATTGCTATCAGTGGGAGGAATAGTGCCCCATCATTGGTGTCAGTGGGAGGAATAGTACCCCATCATTGGTGTCAGTGGGAGGAATAGTGCCCCATCATTGGTGTCAGTGGGAGGAATAGTGCTCCATCATTGGTGTCAGTGGGAGGAATAGTGCCCCATCATTGGTGTCAGTGGGAGGAATAGTGCCCCATCATTGGTGTCAGTAGGAGGAATAGTGCCCCATCAGAGGTGTCAGTGAGAGGAATAGCGCCCCATCATTGGTATCAGTGGGAGGAATAGTGCCCATCATTGGTATCAGTGGGAGGAATAGTGCCCCATCATTGGTGTCAGTGGGAGGAATAGTGCCCCATCATTGGTATCAGTGGGAGGAATAGTGTCCCATCATTGGTATCAGTGGGAGGAATAGTGCCCCATCATTGGTATCAGTGGGAGGAATAGTGTCCCATCATTGGTATCAGTGGGAGGAATAGTGCCCCATCATTGGTATCAGTGGGAGGAATAGTGCCCCATCATTGGTATCAGTGGGAGGAATAGTGCCCCATCATTGGTATCAGTGAGAGGAATAGTGCCCCATCATTGGTATCAGTGGGAGGAATAGTGCCCATCATTGGTGTCAGTAGGAGGAATAGTGCCCCATCAGAGGTGTCAGTGAGAGGAATAGCGCCCCATCATTGGTATTAGTGGGAGGAATAGTGCCCATCATTGGTATTAGTGGGAGGAATAGTGCCCATCATTGGTATCAGTGGGAGGAATAGTGTCCCATCATAGGTGTCAGTGGGAGGAATAGTGCCCCATCATTGGTGTCAGTGAGAGGAATAGTGTCCCATCATTGGTGTCAGTGGGAGGAATAGTGCTCCATCATTGGTGTCAGTGGGAGGAATAGTGCTCCATCATTGGTGTCAGTGGGAGGAACAGTGCCCCATCATTGGTGTCGGTGGGAGGAACAGCGCCCCATCATTGGTATCGGTGGGAGGAACAGCGCCCCATCATTGGTGTCGGTGGGAGGAATAGTGTCCCATCACTGGTGTCGGTGAGAGGAATAGTGCCCCATCATTGGTATCGGTGGGAGGAATAGTGCCCCATCATTGGTGTCGGTGGGAGGAATAGTGACCCATCATTGGTGTCGGTGGGAGGAATAGTGCCCCATCATTGGTGTCGGTGGGAGGAATAGTGCCCCATCATTGGTGTCGGTGGGAGGAGTAGTGCCCCATCATTGGTATCGGTGGGAGGAATAGTGTCCCATCATTGGTATCGGTGGGAGGAATAGTGTCCCATCACTGGTATCGGTGGGAGGAATAGTACCCCATCAGAGGTGTCAGTGAGAGGAATAGTGCCCCATCATTGGTATCAGTGGGAGGAATAGTGCCCTATCATTGGTGTCAGTGGGAGGAATAGTGCCCCATCATTGTTGTCAGTGGGAGGAATAGTGTCCCATCATAGGTGTCAGTGGGAGGAATAGTGCCCCATCATTGGTGTCAGTGAGAGGAATAGTGCCCCATCATTGGTGTCAGTGAGAGGAATAGTGTCCCATCATTGGTGTCAGTGGGAGGAATAGTGCTCCATCATTGGTGTCAGTGGGAGGAATAGTGCTCCATCATTGGTGTCAGTGGGAGGAACAGCGCCCCATCATTGGTATCAGTGGGAGGAACAGCGCCCCATCATTGGTGTCAGTGGGAGGAATAGCGTCCCATCATTGTTGTCAGTGGGAGGAATAGCGCCCCATCATTGGTGTCAGTGGGAGGAATAGCGTCCCATCATTGGTGTCAGTGGGAGGAATAGCGCCCCATCATTGGTGTCAGTGGGAGGAATAGCGTCCCATCATTGGTGTCAGTGGGAGGAATAGCGCCCCATCATTGGTGTCAGTGGGAGGAATAGTGTCCCATCATTGGTGTCAGTGGGAGGAATAGTGCCCCATCATTGGTGGAAGGAATTACACCAGATTGTAGTCAGTTGGAGAAATAGTGCTTTTTATCAGTGGGAGGAATAGTACCCCAAGGGCCAGGTAAAGGCTAGCAAAAGTCCGCATCTGTGGGCTGCAGTTTGTAGACCTCTGTACTAAATAATTGTGGAATAACACAGTGAATATATGAAGGCTTATCAATCTTTCTTAACTGAAATTCACTGGACCATATATATGACATACATGGGTGCATTTATAAACATAAAGTGCTTTGTAGTGTGTGGGCTCCAATTCACAAAAAGAACGTTGGGGAATTGGAGAAAGTACAGAGAAGGGCAACCAAACTGATAAGAGGCATGGAGGAGATCAGCTATGAGGAAAGATTAGAGGAACTGAATCTATTCTCTACTGAGAAGAGGAGAGTAAGAAGGGATATGATCTCCATGTATAATACATAAGGGGGGTATGATCACCATGTATGATACATAAGGGGGGGTATGATCACCATGTATGATACATAAGGGGGGGTATGATCACCATGTATAATACATAAGGGGGATATGATCTCCATGTATAATACATAAGGGGGGGATACGATCTCCATGTATAATACATAAGGGGGGATATGATCTCCATGTATAATACATAAGGGGGATATGATCTCCATGTATAATACATAAGGGGGATATGATCTCCATGTATAATACATAAGGGGGGATATGATCTCCATGTATAATACATAAGGGGGATATGATCACCATGTATAATACATAAGGGGGATATGATCTCCATGTATAATACATAAGGGGGATATGATCTCCATGTATAATACATAAGGGGGGGATACGATCTCCATGTATAATACATAAGGGGGGATATGATCTCCATGTATAATACATAAGGGGGATATGATCTCCATGTATAATACATAAGGGGGATACGATCTCCATGTATAATACATAAGGGGGGATACCATCTCCATGTATAATACATAAGGGGGATATGATCACCATGTATAATACATAAGGGGGGATACGATCTCCATGTATAATACATAAGGGGGGATACGATCTCCATGTATAATACATAAGGGGGATACGATCTCCATGTATAATACATAAGGGGGGATACGATCTACATGTATAATACATAAGGGGGGATATGATCTCCATGTATAATACATAAGGGGGAAATGATCTCCATGTATAATACATAAGGGGGGATATGATCTCCATGTATAATACATAAGGGGGGATATGATCTCATCTATAATACATAAGGGGGATATGATCTCCATGTATAATACATAAGGGGGGATACGATCTCCATGTATAATACATAAGGGGGGATACGATCTCCATGTATAATACATAAGGGGGATATGATCTCCATGTATAATACATAAGGGGGATACGATCTCCCTGTATAATACATAAGGGGGGATATGATCTCCATGTATAATACATAAGGGGGATACGATCTCCCTGTATAATACATAAGGGGGGATATGATCTCCATGTATAATACATAAGGGGGGATATGATCTCCATGTATAATACATAAGGGGGGATATGATCTCCATGTATAATACATAAGGGGGATATGATCTCCATGTATAATACATAAGGGGGGATATGATCTCCATGTATAATACATAAGGGGGGATATGATCTCCATGTATAATACATAAGGGGGATATGATCACTGAAAGGAATCGCCCCTTTCTTATTCTTTCTTATTCTTTGTGCTGCGCAGCATCTGGGTGTGTCACGGGCACGATCGATCGGACAATCAAGGTAGCCAACACACAGGTGGGATACAACAAGACTGCAAAGTTTATTACGTACATCATAGCTTATATTGACAAAAACCACAAACCCCAAAATTTCCTCCCCCTTGATTATCCAATAGCAAAGCATACATTTCTTTTCTACCCAGATACTAGACAAAGTTTAACTTTCCCTAAATAGTTAAAACTTCAGTCTGCACATTCTATTTGTTTATGTCCCCGGATCTCTTATCTGAGTAACAATTTACATTTTCTGAGAAACGGTGCAAACACCTGCAATATAGCTGTCATCCTTAGACGATTGCGGTTACACAGCTTGTTACACTTTCTAAACTTTTCCATAACCTTGAAAACAATGCTGATATTTCTTATTTCACTTACTTAAAACATTACTCTAACTCTTATCCTAATGCGAGCTAAATGGTTATACATTGCCTATTTTCCTATTGCCTACTGAGCAGGGCTGGCCCATATTTTCCCACAATCCCCTCTTTGATCATATTGAACCTTTGTTCAACATAATCACTCAGAATACCACATCTCCTTTTTGGATTTTCCAAACAAAGCGAGCTTGGCTTCGTCTGTTGGAGAGGTGGAGTCTGGGCTCTTGGGTTTTTCTGCCAGCTTCATAGTCTTACCGACTCCCCATATGGCAAATTTTATCACACAGTATATACAGCGGGGATCGAGAGTTTGGGCACCCCAGCTAAAAATTTGTATTAATGTGCATAAAGAAGCCAAGGAAAGATGGAAAAATCTCCAAAAGGCATCAAATTACAGATTAGACATTCTTATAATATGTCAACAAAAGTTAGATTTTATTTCCATCATTTACACTTTCAAGATAACAGAAAACAAAAAAATGGCGTCTGCAAAAGTTTGGGCACCCTGCAGAGTTAATATCTTGTACTGCCCCCTTTGGCAAGTATCACAGCTTGTAAACGCTTTTAGTAGCCAGCCAAGAGTCTTTCAATTCTTGTTTGAGGTCTCTTTGCCCATTCTTCCTTACAAAAGTCTTCCAGTTCTTTGAGATTTCTGGGCTGTCTGTCACGCACTGCTCTTTTAAGGTCTATCCATAGATTTTCAATTATGTTGAGGTCAGGAGATTGTGAAGGCCATGGCAAAACCTTCAGTTTACGCCTCTTGATGTAATCCCCCGTGGATTTCGAGGTGTGTTTAGGATCATTATCCATTTGTAGAAGCCATCCTCTCTTTAACTTCAGCTTTTTCATAGATGGCATCAAGTTACCATCCAAAATTTGCTGAAATTTTATTGAATCCATTTTTCCTTCTACTCGTGAGATGTTCCCTGTGCCACTGACTGCAACACAACCCCAAAGCATGATTGATCCAACCCCATGCTTAACAGTTGGACAGAGGTTCTTTTCATTAAATTCTGTGCCCCTTCTTCTCCAAACGTACCTTTGCTCATTCCGGCCAAAAAGTTCAATTTTAACCTCATCAGTCCACAGAACTTGTTTCCAAAATGCATCAGGCTTGTCTATATGTTCATTTGCAAAGTTCAAACGATGATTTTTGTGGTGAGGACGTAGAAGAGGTTTTCTTCTGATGACTCTTCCATGAAGACCATATTTGTACAAGTATCTCTTTATAGTGGAATAGTGTACCACAACTCCAGTGTCTGCCAGATCTTTCTGGAGGGATCGTGCAGTCAAACGTGGGTTTTGAATTGTTTTTCTCACAATCCTGCGAGCTGTTCTGTCTGATATTTTTCTTGGTCTTCCAGATCTTGCTTTAACTTCCATTGTTCCTGATGACTGCCATTTCTTAATTACATTCCGAACAGAGGATATTGACATCTGAAAACGCTTTGCTATCTTCTTATAGCCTTCTCCAGCTTTGTGAGCGTCAACTATTTTCAGTTTCAGTTTTCTAGACAACTGCTTAGAAGAACCCATGGTGCTGATTGTTGGGGCAAAGTCAGAGGAGTCTGGGCATTTAAAACCTTTGAGATTGACATCACCTGGTCTTCCCAGATGATGATTGAGAACAATCCATGACACTGGCAGGTCTCAGCTTGGCAAAGGGGGCAGTGCATGCTATAAATTCTGCAGGGTGCCCAAACTTTTGCAGACGCCATTTTTTTGTTTTCTGTTATTTTGAAAGTGTAAATGATAGAAATAAAATCTAACTTTTGTTGACATATTATAAGAATGTCTAATCTGTAATTTGATGCCTTTTGGAGATTTTTCCATCTTTCCTTGGCTTCTTTATGCACATTAATACAAATTTTTAGCTGGGGTGCCCAAACTTTCAATCCCCACTGTACATATGAGAAACACTATGATCATAAGAATCACAATTCCTGCTTTCTTGAAGAAATTAAAAATCCCACCAAAAAGGTCTCCAAACCATCCCCCAATGGAGTCAAAAGGATTCCAGGAATCTGGCAAATTATGGAGTTCCCCTGCCAGTCTCTCTCTCTCTTCATTGTGTCCATTTATGATATCATAGTAATCTGGAACTTCTATATCCATTGTTTCCTTGGTAAAATTATTGAAATAAATACAGCATATCTGTTTGTTGTTGGTCTGATCACAAATACCTGTGACTGCTATCATTAGCCTTTCCTGTCTCTGTCTAATAACTTCCTGTTCCATCCTAATTTTTCTAATTTCTTCATTAATAAGGGTGATGTCGTTACTGGTAACGTTGATCCATTTCTCAATAATATTAGCAAAAGAATCTAAGCGTACCATTAACATGGCGTTGCCTAATGGCCCTAAAATACTCATATCAAATTTTTCCCAGGAACTAAATAAAGCCCTTTTGGGTCTATTGAACTGTATGGTTCCTTGGGCTGGTCCAGTGGAAACCTTGCTTCCTTTAATACTACTCATATATGGAAATAACCTGACAAAAGTACACCATCCTCTGGATGCTGTGTTGCCTGGGAATGGGATAGTGGTGTGGCACCAGAGGCCACAGCAGACCATCCACCCTTTGGGTAGTCCTGATGATTTTCCCTGCCCAGAACGAAGACCTATCAGACATACCCATTGGGCTATATGGGCTGGGGGTGTAATATTATTATGACATGCCGTCTTGCTAACTTCGTTAAGCCATTGGTGGACCAGTGTCTCATTGTGTTTGTGTTTAAACGTGGGACACCTAGAGATATTATACATTGACATGTTTTCTGCCCTTTCATCTGCATCTGCAATACCTGCGGTGTTTAACCCTTTAATATCTATTGTGCGGTTTGTTTTATATTTCTCTATGTCCAGTAAAGTTGACATTGGTTTCTGAACAGAATCCAGCATTGGGAAATTCCTTTGTATTTCTGCTGTAGAAATAACTGTTCAGAAAACAAAACCTAGGCGGTTCTGAATACCCCTGAATCAGGAACGGCTTATTTTGTGTATAAATCCTACCAGTATTTAACATATCCTCCTGGAGTAGTTGAGTGATGGATACTGGTTCGCCTGAATGCATGTGTGAACACACCCAACAATCCCCTTTTTCCTCACTTTGTTGTTTTCCAAATTCATGCATAAGCAAGAAATGATGTGGTATGTTTTCCCTGTCTGCCATACTTTGGGGATCCACATTGCCATGTGGTCTGATCAAGGGTTCTATGACTGAGTTAACATCTAGATTAAGTTTTGTTGCAGGTTTAATTATTGGAATGTTCCTTTGGGTTTTGGTGGGTAAGGCTAATATCTTCATTTTTATGGAATGGTCAAGGTTTGGATCTAAGCAAAAGGCCGTGGTGCTGACCCTAGTGGTCCGAACCGTTACTATAAAGGCATGGACACATGGTCCATGTGGAAGTTGTTCGAAGTAGGCTACCATGTCCTTCTCCAGGGATTTAGGCAATGTTTTTTTTGTAACTTTGCAACACTCCCAGGCTATTATATGGGGATCCCTAGGGATTGCCCTCCTTTCCCGAGTTGCTAGTCTGCTTTTATAGATCACTCTACCTCCTGGACTGAGGGGATGACCTGAACCTTCAGGTACATATAGAATTCTCATGGTTACAACAAAAAGCAGTATTAGCACGTATATTGCCAGGCTTATCTTGCAATATTTGGGAATGCAATGAGACTTCCCGTTCCCTTTTGGTTTGTCAGAAGAAAGGGGGTCCTTTGTTGTATCAGAATCCCCATTGTTCTGAGACTCCTCTTCTTCCTGAATATCTGACAATTCTCTTGATTTGTATTGTCTATGAAATATAGGATTTTTCCATTTCTCATCAGTCAATTTCATTTTGAATCAAAAATGTGCACTAAGTGGATGTGGTTCATTTAGTGCCCTGATAAACGGGTCCTCTATCAGATCAATTATGTGTTTGTTGACCATCTCTGTCATATATAGTTCCTTCACTGTACTCGGATCGTTAAGACTGCTGTTCTGGTGACCTTAAGAACTTCAAATGGAGTATGTATCCATAACTGGATACTAACATTTATAGGTCAAGTTGATCCAGGGAATATCCGATTGCCTCTCGGGGGATCAGGAAGGAACTTTTTACCTGCAGGAGCAAATTGGATTGTGCTTTGCTGGGTTTTTTTGCCTTCCTCTGGATCAACTGTGGGTATAAGATTATAACTTTTTTTTTTTAATGGTTGAGCTGGATGGACTTTTGTCTTTTTTCAGCCAGACTAACTATGTAACTATGTAGTAAGAACGCAGCACATAAAGCAATATGAATGGATTACATATAAGCAGAAATCCTGTGTCACTAAAAAATACAGATTTGTTCTATTCTTTGATGTGAACATTAACCACTTGCCGCCCAGCCACTGTAGATATACAGCGGCAGGGCGGTACTCGCAAGCAAAACCACGTTTTAAAACGTGTGTTTTGTAAACAAATAGGGGGCGCGCGGATGAGGCGCACCGTCGCCCTATCTGTCCCGCCGATCACGGTCGCAGATGTGAGTCGCCGGGTCACAGCCGGTCCTTAGTGGCTGTTTCCCGGCGATCAGCGGCAAACAGTGACAGACAGCACAGCTGCAGTAGCTGTGCTGTCTGTCACTTCCCTGTCAGCTCGAGGATGAGCCTTGTCCAGCCCAGTCCACCCCCCGCCCCCTAGTAAAACACTCCCCTCACTCCTATAACCCTTCCCTGCAAAATAAAGTTAACCCCTTCCTCCCCAGTGCCATTAGTACAGTGTCAGTGTTTTTTTTTTTGCACTGATCACTGTATTAGTGTTTTTGGGGATGTCAGTGACCCCAAGTCAGTACCCCCCAATGTCAGAATGTCCGCCGCAGTCCCGCCATAAGTCGCTGGTCGCTGCCATAAGTCCCTGATTGCCGCCATAATTTGCTGACCGCCGCCATTATTAGTATAAAAAAACCCCTAAAAATCACAGTATCTTTCCCGCCATTTGTAAACGCTATAACTTTCACGTAAACCAATTAATTTACACGTATTGGGTTTTTGTTTTAGCAAAGACGTCGCAGAATGCATTTTGGCAGAAATTTATGACTAAATTTGATTTTTGCATTTTTTTTTACTGGACGTTTTATAGCAAAAAGTCCAAAATATTGTTTTTTTTTCCTCAAAATTGTCAGCCTTTTTTTTATAGCGCAAAGAATAAAAACCGCACAGGCGATCAAATACCACCGAAAAAAAGCTCAATTTGTGGGGAAAAAAAGGATGTAAATTTCATTTATGTACCGTATTGCATGACCGCGCAATTGTCCGTTAAACTAGCGCAGCGCTGTATAGCAGAAAAATGGCGTAAATTGCAGTATCTATACCATAGTTTGTAGACGCTATAACTTCCACACAAAGCAATCAATATGCACTTATTGGGATTTTTTTTACCAAAAACATGGAGCAGAATACATTTTGGCCTAAATTTATAACCAACTTTGAGTTTACTATATATTTTTTATAGCTGAAAGTAAAAAATATTGTTTTTCTTCAAAATTTTTGGCCTTTTTTATTTATAGAGTGAAAAATAAAAAGCGCACAGGTGATCAAATTACACCAAACGAAAGCTCTATTTGTGTGAAAAAAAGGACGTAAATTTTGTTTGGGTACAGCATTGCATGACCGCGCAGTTATCAGTTGAATTAGTGCAGCGCCGAGTAGCAAAAAGAGGCGTGGTCATTAAGGGGGGTAAATCCTCTGGAGGTCAAGTGGTTAAAGAATTCTTTACCAATGAACACTGAAAGTGTTTTACAAGTTTTTTAGTGTTTTACAAGTACACCAGTTATGTGGTTTCTTTAGAATGATATCTCCAGGTGAGCACACTGTTGGTACAATTTGGCAGACAATTGTGCACTATATATACAGTGCATACATTTTGTATTTCTTTTTTTTTGGGCTGCCTGTGTCCCTCAGAGGAGTTTAAATTGGAAGTAAACCCACTTTTGCGTCTTTTACCTGCAGGTTGGCTTATAATAAAGCTGTAGGTAAAATGAATATCTTCTAAATGTGCACCGTTTAGAAGATATTCACTTTTTTTTTTCGACAGCCGGCGCATGCGCATGCGCTCTGAAGGATCGGCATACCCGTGCCACTCCTTCAGAGTACTGTGCCATGGCCCGAGACTCCCGCGTGCATGCAGTCAGGTGGCCGGAGCTCGCGAACCCGGGAGGAAGACTGGCTGAAGATGGAAGCCTCTGCAGTGGCAGTTTCTATTTAAACACATTTTTATTCAATAGACAAAATGAAATTGCGATGTCATGCCGGCACTTTGTTTCCTGGTACAGTAATACACAATGGAACATACAGGGGCGGACTGACAACTCATGTGGCCCCCGGGCAATAGGGGATCATGGGGCCCCTGTGTCCTTGCCCAAACTCAAAAAAGCCTATGAAAAAGGTACCAGGGGCATCTCATGGGGCCCCCTACTGACCCCGGCCCTCGGGCAGTGCCCGAGTTTCCAAATGGTCAGTCCGCCCCTGGGAACATATCATATGACACATCATTCAAGAAAGAACCAATCTTGATTCCTGGGAAGTACCTGAAGGAAGTTAAAGTGTTCCTAAACCCACAACAGTACAATCAGTCTGTAGATGCAGTAAAGCATGCTTGTTATACTCACTGTGGAACCTAAGGGGTTAATCCTCTGCATTGTGTAAAAAGGCCATTTGATCCTGTCTTCTCTGACCCTCCCCTTGTTCAAATGTTCTCTTCTGATAAGACAGACTGAACCATAGCAATTCTGCACATGCTCGGTTTGGTGTGTATTACTAGAGAGGTTTTATTTTTCTTGGGAGAATGCATGTGATCAGCACAGGGCCAATCAGCACTGTCCAGACAGAGGTGAGGGAGTTTGCATCCTCCTACAGCAAAATGAAAACTCCTCCTACAAGGTCTAACCAGTGCTCGGCTGGACATTGATAGAAGTCACAAGACTGCTCTAACTGCTGATGAGAAAAGGTATTTAGTAGTTTATGTATAAAATAATTGCATTTCCATGTTATGTGTACTGTGGGAGAGCGGATATAGTGAATGCAGGGTCCGAGGAGAGCAGATTTAGTGAATGATGGGTCCGAGGAGAGCAGATATAGTGAATGCGGGGTCCGGGGAGAGAGCGGATATAGTGAATGCCGGGTCCGGGTAGACCGGATATAGTGAATGCAGGGTCCGGGGAGACCGGATATAGTGAATGCAGGGTCCGGGTAGACCGGATATAGTGAATGCAGGGTCCGGGGAGACCGGATATAGTGAATGCAGGGTCTGGGGAGAGCGGATATAGTGAATTCAGGGTCCGGGGAGAGCGGATATAGTGAATTCAGGGTCCGGGGAGAGCGAATATAGTGAATGCAGGGTCCGGGGAGACTGGATATAGGGAAATCAGGGTTCGGGGAGAGCGGATATAGTGAATGCAGGGTGCAGGGAGAGCAGATATAGTGAATGCAGGGACGGGGAGAGCGAATATAGTGAATGCAGGGTCCGGAGAGAGCTGATATAGTGAATGCAGGGAGAGCAGATATAGTGAATGCAGGGTCCGGGGAGACAAGATATAGTGAATACAGGGTACGGGGATAGTGGATATAGTGAATGCAGGGTCCGGGGAGAGAGGATATAGTGAATGCGGAGTCCGGGGAGAGCGGATATAGTGAATGCAGGGTCCGGGGAGAGCGAATATAGTGAATGCAGTGTCCGGGGAGAGCGGATACAGTGAATGCAGGGTCCGGGGAGAGCGAATATAGTGAATGCAGGGTCCGGGGAGAGCAGATATAGTGAATTCAGGGTCTGGGGAAAGTGGATATAGTGAATGCAGGGTCCGGGGAGACCAGATAAAGTGAATGCAGGGTCCTGAGAGAGCGGATATAGTGAATGCAGGGTCTGGGGAAAGTGGATATAGTGAATGCAGGGTCCGGGGAGACCAGATAAAGTGAATGCAGGGTCCTGAGAGAGCGGATATAGTGAATGCAGGGTCTGGGGAGAGCGGATATAGTGAATTCAGGGTCCGGGGAGAGCGGATAAAGTGAATGCAGGGTCCGGGGAGAGCGGATATAGTGAATGAAGGGTCCGGGGAGAGCGGATATAGTGAATTCAGGGTCCGGGGAGAGCGGATATAGTAAATGCAGGGTCCTGGGAGACCAGATATAGTGAATGTAGGGTCCGGGGAGAGCGGATATAGTGAATGCAGGGTCCGGGGAGAGTGGATATAGTGAATGCAGGGTCCGGGAAAGTGGATATAGTGAATGCAGGGTCCGGGGAGACCAGATATAGTGAATACAGGGTCCGGGGAGAGCGGATATAGTGAATGCAGGGTCCGGGGAGAGCGGATATAGTGAATGCAGGGTCCGGGGAGACCAGATATAGTGAATACAGGGTCCGGGGAGAGCGGATATAGTGAATGCAGGGTCCAGGGAGAGCGGATATAGTGAATTCAGGGTCCGGGGAGAGCGGATATAGTGAATGCAGGGTCCGGGGACAGCGGATATAATGAATGAAGGGTCTGGGGAGAGCGAATATAGTGAATTCAGGGTCCGGGGAGAGCGGATATAGTGAATTCGGGGTCCAGGGAGAGCGGATATAGTGAATGCAGGGTCTGGGGAGAGCGGATATAGTGAATGCAGGGTCTGGGGAGAGCGGATATAGTGAATTCAGGGTCCGGGGAGAGCGGATATAGTAAATGCAGGGTCCTGGGAGACCAGATATAGTGAATGTAGGGTCCGGGGAGAGCGGATATAGTGAATGCAGGGTCCGGGGAGAGTGGATATAGTGAATGCAGGGTCCGGGAAAGTGGATATAGTGAATGCAGGGTCCGGGGAGACCAGATATAGTGAATACAGGGTCCGGGGAGAGCGGATATAGTGAATGCAGGGTCCGGGGAGAGCGGATATAGTGAATGCAGGGTCCGGGGAGACCAGATATAGTGAATGTAGGGTCCGGGGAGAGCGGATATAGTGAATGCAGGGTCCGGGGAGAGTGGATATAGTGAATGCAGGGTCCGGGAAAGTGGATATAGTGAATGCAGGGTCCGGGGAGACCAGATATAGTGAATACAGGGTCCGGGGAGAGCGGATATAGTGAATGCAGGGTCCGGGGAGAGCGGATATAGTGAATGCAGGGTCCGGGGAGACCAGATATAGTGAATACAGGGTCCGGGGAGAGCGGATATAGTGAATGCAGGGTCCAGGGAGAGCGGATATAGTGAATTCAGGGTCCGGGGAGAGCGGATATAGTGAATGCAGGGTCCGGGGACAGCGGATATAATGAATGAAGGGTCTGGGGAGAGCGAATATAGTGAATTCAGGGTCCGGGGAGAGCGGATATAGTGAATTCGGGGTCCAGGGAGAGCGGATATAGTGAATGCAGGGTCTGGGGAGAGCGGATATAGTGAATGCAGGGTCTGGGGAGAGCGGATATAGTGAATGCAGGGTCCGGGGAGAGGGGATATGGTGAATTCAGGGTCCGGGGAGAGCGGATATAGTGAATGCAGGGTCCGGGGAGAGCGGATATAGAGAATTCAGGGTCCGGGGAGAGCGGATATAGTGAATGCAGGGTCCGGGGAGAGCGGATATAGTGAATGCAGGGACCGGGGAGAGCGGATATAGTGAATTCGGGGTCCGGGGAGAGCGGATATAGTAAATGCGGGGTCCTGGGAGACCATATATAGTGAATGCGGGGTCCGGGGAGACCAGATATAGTGAATGCAGGGTCCGGGGAGAGCGGATATAGTGAATGCAGGGTCCTGGGAGACCAGATATAGTGAATGCAGGGTCCGGGGAGACCGGATATAGTGAATGCAGGGTCCGGGGAGAGCGGATATAGTGAATGCAGGGTCCGGGGAGAGCGGATATAGTGAATGCAGGGTCCGGGGAGAGCGAATATAGTGAATGCAGGGTCCGGGGAGAGCGGATATAGAGAATTCAGGGTCCGGGGAGAGCGGATATAGTGAATGCGGGGTCCGGGGAGAGCGGATATAGTGAATGCGGGGTCCGGGGAGAGCGGATATAGTGAATGCAGGGTCCGGGGAGGGCAGATATAGTGAATTCAGGGTCTGGGAAAGTGGATATAGTGAATGCAGGGTCCGGGGAGACCGGATATAGTGAATGCAGGGTTCGGGGACAGCGGATATAGTGAATGAAGGGTCTGGGGAGAGCGAATATAGTGAATTCAGGGTCCGGGGAGAGCGGATATAGTGAATTCGGGGTCCAGGGAGAGCGGATACAGTGAATTCAGGGTCCGGGGAGAGCGGATATAGTGAATGCAGGGTCCGGGGAGAGCGGATATAGTGAATGCAGGGTCCGGGGAGAGCGGATATAGAGAATTCAGGGTCCGGGGAGAGCGGATATAGTGAATGCGGGGTCCGGGGAGAGCGGATATAGTGAATGCAGGGTCCGGGGAGAGCGGATATAGTGAATGCGGGGACCTGGGAGACCAGATATAGTGAATGCAGGGTTCGGGGAGAGCGGATATAGTGAATGCAGGGTCCGGGGAGAGCAGATATAGTGAATTCAGGGTCCGGGGAGAGCGGATATAGTGAATTCAGGGTCCAGGGTTTAGTAACACTGTAAGTTTTCTATATGCATACAAGAGAAGAAGGTTTAACCCTTTCTGAGTCTGACATAACTTGGAAACAGACCTTCTTTTTATCTACAATGGTTGTTAACTTTTTCTATTCTTGCTGAACACAAACTATGGTTATGATAACAAGAATGAAATATACCTTTGTCTTGATTAGGTAGACAGATAACTTTAGATTGAAATTATAAACATGAAGACAGATCGAATTATTCTGATTCAAAATTATCATTGTTAAATGCAAAATCCGTATATTGTAGTTGATAATATAGTAAGTGTGTATTGCTAACAGGTAATCCCGAAACAGTAATTGGAACCAAGATTTGTTATTTTCCTGCTACAGGAATCATGGAAGAACTACAACATATGTTCTGATGTCATCCTCTCCATTTATTTACCCGCCGATCTGTATGGTTTATTGCGTATACACAATCTCTGGGTACATTTTGTGAAATACCAAGAGGAGTCATTCCACTTTGAAAGGCTTAACCTCCCTAGCGGTATGATTATTTCTGATTTTTGGTGCTGAAAGCGGTACATTTTTTTGCATGGAAATATGTAGTTTTTTTATTGTAGGCTGTAATTTTTAGGAATAACTCACTGAAATCTGTCCGAACAAGAGTCTAGTAAACATCCCGGGTATGATAAAACTTGAAACACGAAATCATAAATTATAATTTAATAAATAATCATAAAAAATAATAATATAATAATAATAAATTTATTTCAATAATATAATCAAACCAAAAACACTGAAATGTGAAATATAGCCCCAAGTTCGCACATCGCTGAGCAAAGTCGCAGAATCGTTTTCAGTGTCTGATGATGAATTTCCCCCACGAATCATTATCACTCAATTCTGCAAGTGGTTCTGATTTACTATCGCTGTTCTCTAGCCGGTCTAAATCCGATTTTGACATAAAGGGACACTTTTTGGACGCCATGGACGTTTCTAAGTTTCCAGGCAGAAAGAACAGCAAAACTGCAGGCAGGGCGCCGGACAAAGCACTCGGGACAAAATGTATGTGAAATGCATTGAAACAGCAATGTTTTACTATATAATAATCATTTTTAAAAAATGACATTTTTTAAAAATTTCAAATTTGCCGCCGGTTCCGGCGCCCGTACGTCCCGACGTCACAGGGACCGGAACACGGAAGCCGGATGCCGGCATCGGCCGGAGGAGATGGCCGGGGACACTGCAGGGGACACATTGTGGGAGCGAAGAACAAGGTAAGTGCTGCAGGGAATCCCTGAGCAACGCCGCATGGTAAGCTCGAGTGTAGCTCGGGGTTACTGCTCTTGGTACTGAAATTTTACCCCGAGCTACACTCGGGAATACCGCCAGGGAGGTTAAGCTATTATTTCAAAATTAGTGGAATATTCTGTCTGGATTTCCAAGCATGCTCTGGCTATGTGGGAATGCTGTTCACTTGTCATTAAATTAGGAGTAATATTCTATAAATGTAATATACATGGACCCATAACATTGGCTGTTTTAATCACCATGTTTTCTAATACTTGATTTAAATTTTGTTGCACTTTTATACTACTGCTTCCCACTAAACTGGCTGTCACAAGATCAGACTTTAATGCATTAATGTCCATACTATTTGTTATACTTCCAAAAGTACCGACTCCTCCTACAATACCATACCATGCTGATTAAATATTAACCAGATGTTCTTGACATTGTGGAAACCTTGTTGAAATTTTCCATTCTGCAATATTAAAGTTCCACAATATATATTATTTATTTATTAGAGGTACCTACAGTTTTTTCCAGAAGTGAGTCCCCCCCTCACATTATTGTAAATATTTGATTCTATGTTTTCATGTGACAACGCTGAAGAAATGACACTTTGCTACAATGTGACGTAGTCAGGGTACAGCTTGTATAACATGCAAATTTGCTGCCCCCTCAAAATAACTCAACACACCGCCATTAATGTCTAAACCGCTCAAAGGTGAGTCCACTCCTAAGTGACAAGGTCCAAATTGGGCCCAAAGTGTCAATATTCTGTGTGGCCGTCATTATTTTCCAGCACTGCTTTAACCCTCTTGGGCATGGAGTTTGCCAGAGCTTCAGAGGTTGCCACTGGAATCCTCTTCTACTCCTCCATGACGACATCACGGAGCTGGTGGATGTTAGAGACCTTGCGCTCCTCCACCTTCCATTTGAGGATGCCCCACAGATGCTCAGTAGGGTTTAGGTCTGGAGACATGCTTGGCCAGTCCATCACCTTCACCCTCAGCTTCTTTAGCAAGGCAGTGGTGGTCTTGGAGGTGTGTTTGGGGTCGTTACGTTGGAATACTGCTCTGCAGCCCAGTCTCCGAAGGGAGGGGATCATGCTCTGCTTCAGTATGTCACAGTACATGTTGGCATTCATGGTTCCCTCAATGAACTGTAGCCCCCCAGTGCCGGCAGCACTCATGCAGCCCCAGACCATGACACTCCCACCACCATGCCTGACTGTAGGCAAGACACACTTGTCTTTGTACTCCTCACCTGGTTGCCGCAACACACTCTTGACACCATCTGAACCAAATCAGTTTATCTTGGTGTCATCAGACCACAGGACATGGTTCCAGTAATCCATGTCCTTAGTCTGCTTGTCTTCAGCAAACTGTTTGCAGGCTTTCTTGTGCATCATCTTTAGAAGAGGCTTCCTTCTGGGAGGACAGCCATGCAGACCAATTTGATGCAGTGTGCGGCGTATGGTCTGAGCACTGACAGGCTGACCCCCCACCCACCCCCACCCCTTCAACCTCTGCAGCAATGCTGGCAGCACTCATATGTCTATTTCCCAAAGACAACCTCTGGATATGACGCTGAGCACGTGCACTCAACTTCTTTGGTCATCCATGGCGAGGCCTGTTCTGTGTGGAACCTGTCCTGTTACACCGCTGTATGGTCTTGGCCACCATGCTGCAGCTCAGTTTCAGGGTCTTGGCAATCTTCCTATAGCCTAGGCCATCTTTATGTAGAGCAAAAATTCTTTTTTTCAGATCCGCAAAGAGTTCTTTGCCATGAGCTGCCATGTTGAACTTCCAGTGACCAGTGTGAGAGAGCGAGAGCGATAACACCAAATGTAACACACCTGCTCCCCATTCACACCTGAGACCTTGTAACACTAACGAGTCACATGACACCGGGGAGGGAAAATGGCTAATTGGGCCCAATTTGGACCTTGTCACTTAGGGGTGGACTCACTTTTGTGGCCAGCGGATTAGACATTAATGGCTGTGTGTTGAGTTATTTTGAGGGGACAGCAAATTTCCATGTTATACAAGCTGTACACTGACTACGTCACATTGTAGCAAAGTGTCATTTCTTCAGTGTTGTCACATGAAAAGATAGAATCAAATATTTACAAAAATGTGAGGGGTGTGCTCACTTCTGTGACATACTGTATATAGCACCGTCAATTTACGCAGCACTTTACATATATATTGTACATTGACATCAGTCCCTAACCCTCAAGGTCCCTAATTTACTTTCATACATACACATACTAGGGACAATTTAGACAGGAGCCAATTGACCTACCCGCATAACTTTGGAGTGTGGGAGGAAACCGGAATACCTGGAGGAAACCCATGCAGGCACAGGGAGAACATGTAAACTCCAGGCAGGTAGTGCCGTGGTTGGGATTCGAACAATATAATGACAAACTGTCCTCTTAAAAGCAGTCTGGTTTGGAAATGGTTAATTTGGAAAGGACTAGCTGGAATAAATTTCTTATCTGTGCACTTTTTCTGTGTGTTTTCCTAGGGTCATAACAATTACATTTGTATTCACACATTTCATTGGATAGTGTTCTATTGATATGCAGCATTCATATATACAGTTGCAAGAAAAAGTATGTGAACCCCTTGGGATTATGTGGAGTTTTGCATGAATTGGGCATAAAATGTGCTCTGAAAGTCATCTAAGTCACAACAATAGAAGAACACAGTCTGCTGAACATAATACTACACAAACATTAGATGTTGCCATGGTTTAATTGCACGTAACATGTAAACATTCACAGTGCAGGGAGGAAAAAGTATGTGAGGCCCTAGCTTAATGACTAATGGTGACACTGTACTACTTGTGGGGGGTGATGAGGATTTTTTTTTATTTTTTTTTTACAGTGATTGCTTTTACACCCATAAAGGATTTAAAAGCAATCATTTCTCCTTCTCTCTAGCTGCATTCTTGCAGCCATTGAGAAATAATGTGAGGGCTGTGATTGGTCACAGCTTGTCCCATGGTACAAGGCTGTCGTGAATAGTCTTGTACCATGTGACCTCTGTGATTATTCACAGATTTCACACGTAGTAAGCAATGATGTCACAAGTGACATCTTGCTTACTACTCTGCATGTGATCGCTGATTGGCTAATCAGCGATCGCATGATTGGGACCTTGCACAGGGTCCCGTCCGATGATCGGTGTTCCACTGTGTCTGGAGGACACAGCGGGCACCGGATCGTGGTGCTGCGCGTTCCATGGGAGCGCACACAAGCAGGGTGCGGGGAGGCCGTTTATAAATGGCCACCCGACCCTGCAGTGCCACCGTCCGGCCGTTTATATACAACGGCCGGTCGGGAGGTGGTTAATGTCTGAGATATTTTTATCTCTAGGACAATCAGATCTACTATAGTAACAATCACTTTGACTGTAGCTAGAGCTAACTTGGAAATCCCGTATTTTAACTATGTCCCCTGTTTCATTCCCATTTATGTTCAGATGTTCGGCATCAAGAAATTGTAAGTAACTTTGTAATTGATACCAAATATCTGCTGTTGATCTTCCTATTTCCTGTCAGGAACCATCGCGACGCATGGGTCTACACATGCGTAGGTGTCTGCCGAGACGTATAGGTGGCAGGGCACTAGGACCCAGGCGCACCCGTCGTCTGGACAGTAATAGGCAGGCACTGGGACCCAGGCTACGCCTGTCAGGTGCAGGGCGGGCTATTTAAGCTAGCCCTGCACAGACACTTGTTGCCGAATGGTCTTTGTATCCTGTTACCTGTGTGTGAGTACTTCTGATCTGGATTGTTTTGACCTTGTTGCCTTCTCCCGTCCTGAACCCTTGGCTTGCCTGACTCTGCTCCCGGATGTTCCCGTTTAGATCTGACCTCCTGGTATTGACCCTGCGTGTGACCCGACTATCCTTTGCCTACCGTTTTGTACCTCACCGATCCTCTAGTTACCGTCCCGGCCTGCATGACTCTGATTTAGCTCATCCATCCATCCACCCCGCAGGGATCACTAGGCTCCCTTACATCAGACTCCTAGCTCTCTGGAGCCCCTGTCAAACTCCTCTACCCCTGTTGGAGATACCTGGTAGTTGCGACCTGGTACCGGAGCACTCCAAGTCCATCCCCACCATCAGGGGCCCTGGTGAACAAGTGCTCCGGTGCTTAGACTCCGCACGCTGGGGAGGCTCTACAGGGGGACTGATAGAGGTGCTGTCAGGCGGTCCCTTACATTTCCCCAGAATCGATCATGTTTCCTGTAATATTTCCTGACCAAATAGTAGATTAAATTCCCTTTAAAGCTGTGTGCGCTACCTGGTTTGTGCATAATATATACCCACCTAAGAGCACAGGAATCATTGATACTTCGCCTTGTATTGGGACATCATGGCGCGGGATGTGATAGCATATTTAATTAGTCACCATATGCACTTTATAATGCACTTTATAATGCTACTGAACTAGACTTAATTTTATTTCGAATTTTCATTTATTATTGACCAACACACCTTATATCTATGTGTACTAGTTCTAATACCCTATACTCAGTGCTGCATTTGCTATATGAGTTCTGCCAAAAGGGTCATGTGCTCCGTCTGATTTTCAGTCATAAGCAGAATGTCATCTACATATTGGGTTCGTCTAGAGCAGTGGTCGGCAAGCCGCGGCTCGCGAGCCACATGCGGCTCTTTACACGTTTTAATGCGGCTCTTCTGTGTGCCGGGCGCCCGCTCCCCTCCCTCCTCTCGGGCGGCCGCCCCAAAAGTCAGGACTCTGCAGCTAGCCCAGCAATGGGCAAACTATGGCCCGCAGAGCGTGGCAAACATTGGCTGTCAGGATGTAGGCGGGGCAGCCAGGATGTAGGCGGGGCAGCGTGACAAACTCTTCTCTCGCAGTCCGCCCTGAAGACCGGAACGGCGCGGGAACACGGCGAGAGGAACGCGCGGAGCAAAGGTAAGTGAATTGACACAATATGGGGAATGAATTACTATAGGGGGGATGAATTACTATATGGGGGATGAATTACTATAGGGGGGATGAATTACTATATGGGGGATGAATTACTATGGGGGATGAATTACTATGGGGGATGAATTACTATATGGGGGATGAATTACTATGAGGGGATGAATTACTATATGGGGGATGAATTACTATGGGGTATGAATTACTATATGGGGGATGAATTACTATATGGGGGATGAATTACTATGGGGGATGAATTAGTATATGGGGGATGAATTACTATGGGGGATGAATTACTATATGGGGGATGAATTACTATGAGGGGATGAATTACTATATGGGGGATGAATTACTATGGGGGATGAATTACTATATGGGGGATGAATTACTATATGGGGGATGAATTACTATGGGGGATGAATTACTATATGGGGGATGAATTACTATGGGGGATGAATTACTATATGAGGGATGAATTACTATGGGGGATGAATTACTATGGGGGATGAATTACTATATGGGGGATGAATTACTATGGGGGATGAATTACTATATGGGGGATGAATTACTATGGGGGATGAATTACTATATGGGGGATGAATTACTATATGGGGGATGAATTACTATAGGGGATGAATTACTATATGGGGGATGTATTTTCAGTGTTAAAAATGTGGCTCTCAAAATAAATTTCAATCGTGGTTTTGGCGAGATTTGGCTCAGTTGAAAAAAAAGGTTGCCCACCACTGGTCTAGAGAATTTACATAAAACATTTGCTAATACCTGATGAACTGTAGACGGAGAAGAGTGAAATCCTTGAGGAAGGCGCTGGGAACCATATTGGACGTTCCGGTGAACAAAGGAAAATTTGTATTGGCAACTCATAGCCTATTTAATACTGAAAAATTCATTTGCAACATTAAGTACACTTTTGCGACATGAAGTCTGGAGTTTCTGCTACAATAGGCGTACGACTAGGAGTGTATTTAGCATTCTTAGCTCTATCAGTAATCTGTATGCACTAGGGTTATCCCGCTTAGCCACTACCCATAGGGGATTATTAGCTTTCCTGATGATTCCCTGCTCCAATAATTCTTCTATAATTACTGATACAGGTTCATCGGATTCTGGTGGTAACTTGTGTTGCTTTAATGGGGGGGCGGGGGGGGTTGGTCTCTGCCTTGAATATCTACTTCAATTTCTTTAAATAGTCCTGCTTTTACCTTGACCCCAAAGTTTTTTGTATGATTGTACCAGCTGTTTCAATTCCAAATTATCTCCCATATGTGGCCATTTATAGACAGCATCAATTGTTTCCGTCAAACACATGCTGCCGACTTCACAATAATCTGCTGGGTCAATTACCGCAGGCTTGCGATTAGCAGGGCCTTGCCAAACGATGACATTAGCCAAGTCAAGTATCCACCCTCTTTGAGACAAAATGTCTGTACCAATGTTCTCTGCACCTTGAAAGTACCAAATGTCAATTTCAGTTTGTGACAACCTGGAATTTCAAAAGACACATTTTTACATTTTGTAGCATACGAATCACCTTTCCCATTGAACCCAACAACTGTACAAACTGCTGCATTTGATGGAATAGGTCATTTCAAACCTGTGACACTAAGTTGAGCTCCTATGTCTAAAAGACATTTCAATTTTTGGCCATTTATTTTAGCTTTTACATAGCGATGCTGTCACAAGTTAGCCTGCAGTTTCTTGTTTGTGTTCTTACCTCCTTGCTGCAATGCTGTTCCTGATCCCTTTCACATGTGTGTTTGTCTGTGCTCACCTATGGGCGTCATCTCTGGGTTTTATTTACTTCCCTTCCATCACTTCCTGGCCCGCTTCCTTGTTTGCCTGCCTTTATAAGACATGCTCAGTCTAGGCCACTATGCCTGAGCAACTTCCTAGTTGTCGGAGCTCCTGTGTGTTGCTATTGCCTGTATCCTGCATGGACTACTTGTGTACCGTCCCTGGCTTCGTTCTCTGACTGTGCTTGTTTTCCGCCAGCCCCGACCTCAGCTAGTCTGATTTCCGTTTGTCTCCTCCCATTGTACTCTGCTCCCGCGAGCGGTCTCCTCATCTTCATCTGGGCATACCCGGGGGCCATGACCTGGTCCCAGCTTGTTGCAAGTCCATCCCCACCATCAGGAGCTCTGGTGCAGAATCAGGCTGGGGCTTAGACTCCGCGCCCTGGGGAACCCCAAGTTGAGTATCTACAAGGGCTCACTACCACAGGTGCTGATAATTCCTGGTGGCTACAGCCACCTGGATTGTGTGTAAATCTGACAAGTATACTCCTGCCTGTCAGGTGGAAGCATTCGCATGGCTCTGCTACCACCCAATTGCTTCTACACAACACCCGATAATGGCGCCACCCCCGCCATGTATCCTGGGCTGCATCTTCCCATCTGTGTGCCCGGGACCGACATGGTGGGTGGCGACATCCATTCTCCTCCCCTCCTTGTTGCTGACCCAGAAAGCGACATGTTTGATGTCACTTTTCAGGTCCGCCTCTCTGTGTTCCCGGCCAGCCTGAATGGGAATTAATGTAATGCAGTACGATGTGAATTGCATTACATTCAGTGGAGCACAGGGGAGGCATCCAGGGTCTAATTAAAGAGAACCTGTCACTTATAAATCATCACATAGGGGACTTTTTATCCCCTATGGGATGAAAAAAAGTTAAGTAAAACAAACATTTTTTTTTTAATTGTAAAAAATTAAAGTTACACCCAAGCACATAAAATCCTCAAACAATTGTTTGAGGCCCCCCACTTTCACATATATGCATGTATGAACGTAAACACAAGCTTTGGGGATGCCATTTGCAATACTTATGTTACATATCACCACACAGGTCGGAGTGAGAACAATATTTTAAGCACCAGACCTCCTCTGTAACACTACACTGTGTGTTGCCTATGGCAAATATAGGATACTGACGTTGATTGCCTTTTCACGACCGCACGCAAATTTAAGGTTTGACATGTTGGGTATCCATTTACACAGTGCAACCTAATCTTTTATATTTGTAGCATTGCCCCCTTAAAAGTTGCCAAGGTTTGGTCCCCTATAGTACTGCACAGCCAGGCAACATGCATTTCCATTTTAGACTTGTATCCAGGAGTCAGTAACCAGTCCTTGAGCTTGGTTTTTAGAGTTTCTTAGGGGATTGTAACTTGGATAGGGTAAGGGGTATACGAGATGCCCAATAGAATTGATGAACTGAGGACAAACTTCCTGAACTATAATACAAGTCTGAACAGCAAAAAATCCTCTTCTGGAGAGCTAGCTAGCATCTCCCAGTGTATCTCTCCAACCCCAGATGCTCCTCTATCTGGCTGTCTGGAGGAATCCCTGGACAGGGGATCCAGTAGCTGCTACTGAAAGGGTTAACAGTCCCAGGTACAGAGCGAGTTAGGTTTCCCACCCAAATGCTCTCTCCCCTTTATGGCCCAGGATGTGTAGGTGTACTCACTTAGTCCTTCTGTGCTACTAATGGGTCGGTGGCTGCTACCAGGCCTTCTAGTTGGGCCGCTCCTTCCCTGCTGCACAGGTGGTCCTCGCTCTGGGGGCCAGTGAAGTTCCAAGCTTTCCTCTTCTCTAATATCATGCCCGAAGGTGAGCCCCTTCCAGCCTGGGCTCCCTCTCAGCCTCCTGCACTCCAGCCTACTTCCTCATCCTCTTCCACCTGAACTCTCCTGATGCTGAGCAGACTCTGTCACTTTTAAAGGTTGCCCTGGTCCCTTGCCAAGCCTCCAGTTGGGGATTGACCAGGATCCCTCAAAACTGCAGATCAGCCAACTCTCACATCCTCCCACTGCTTCTAGAACTTTCTCCAAAGGTCTAGCGCAGGGGGAAGTCTCAGAGGGCTGGCCTGCAGAGCCTCTCAGCTGTGACCTCTAATAACCCCTTCTAACTCAGCCCAGACTGCTATTCAGCCTTCCTAACTGAAAAAACCTACTCTAGCTCCCCCTAGCTATCTAGGAGGGTGCTACATATTTTACCAAAAATTTGGGAAATATACTGCGTTTGTGTGCCCTAAAAATTAACTTTAGTGTATTTTTTCATGACATGTTACGTTACCTAGACCTCTGCGGTAATATTGTGTGACATGAAAAATTAAAAATAACCACCATTTTATTTTCTAGGGTTTCTAATTTCAGAAAAGATTTTTTTTTGGGGGGGGGGGGGGGGGTTGGGGGGTTTATGTAATCTTCAGGCCTAAAATTATTTTTTAAGCATGTGTACACAAAATGCAAAAATGTCTCTGGCACCGAAAGGGTAAAAAACAACTTCCTAAGGCCCCGTTTGACACTACACGACGTTTGACACCATGTTGCTTTCTTGTGCTTTTATCAGTGCGTTTGTGTAGCAGCACCATTCATTTGAATCCCTCGCTCCAAGAATGTGCTGAAGAACCTCATGTAGCAAATTTTGGTGCCCATTTTTTAATGTGCATCTTTGCATGTTTTTCATGTGTTTTGTTAGTGGACAATGCAAGACTGTTCCCCCCATTCGGGTGCCATTAGGAGACAATGGTACCACAAGCACGTTGCATGTTTTAGTGTGTTTTTTGCGAGTTTCTGCGCACGTTTCTTCCACGCACAGGTATGAACAGGGCCTCAATGAGAAGTTGTCCGTTGACTTCTTTTACACAGAACAACTATAACACATCATCATATAAATAACTACTGGCTCTGCATTAATTGCTCAGATTTGTGTTTTGTGTGAAGTTCTTATTTCAAAAAATGAAAACAAGTCTAACAGTCACTACAGCGTGTGACCAGAACATTCCTGTGTATGGAAATATCACTTTAATTTCTAGACATTTACTTTTTTCATACTTCCTGCAGTTATAAGTTGCAAGACCAGTTCAGTCCCACCCTGTGCAGAAAAATGTGAGACGTGTCCTCTGGTTTCTGCGACTTCCATTGTCATTTCTCTCTTCTGCTGTCAGCGATGGCGTCTACTGATCTGAGAGAGGAGCTGAACTGTTCCATCTGTATGGACATCTATAAAGATCCTGTATACCTGACCTGTGGACACAAATTCTGCCGGGTCTGTATTAGTCGCGCACTGGAAAAAGAAGAAGGGTCTGAATCCTACTCATGTCCTCAGTGCAGAGAAAGGTTTAGGAGTCGTCCTACGCTGCAGAGGAACATCACACTACGTAACACAGTGGAGACCTTCCGGTCTACTCAGCCAGAAGAGAAGAAGACTGGAATCTTCTGTACTTACTGCATTCACTCTCCTGTACCCGCTGTTAGATCCTGTCTGTTGTGTGAAGCTTCTCTGTGTGATAATCACCTGAGAATCCACAGCAAGTCACCAGAACATGTCCTAACTGACCCCACCACTTCCATGGAGAACAGAAAATGCGCCATCCATAGGAAACTTCTTAAATATTACTGTGCTGTAGATGCCGCCTGTATCTGTGTGTCCTGCAGTTTGGCTGGAGCACACCAGGGACACAAAGTGGAGACTCTGGATGAGGCTTCTGAGAAGAAGAAACAGAAACTGAGAAATGTTCTGCAGAAACTGATGACAGAGACAGAGAAGACGGAGAAAAGAGTCCAGAGTCTGCAGGAACGTAAGGGAAAAGTACAAGAAAAATCAGCTGGTCTAACAGAGAGAGTCACTGCCCTGTTCATAGAGCTCAGGAGACAACTGGAGGACCTGGAGAAGAGAGTCCTGAGGGAGATCGCCAGCCAGGAAGAGCGGCTTTCATGTCCATTGTCTGAGATGATCCATCAACTGGAGATAAAGAAGAAGGATCTGTCCAGGAAGATGGGGGACATTGAGGAGCTGTGTAACATGACCGACCCCCTGACTGTCCTCCAGGAATCAGACACAGGGGACTTGTGTGATACTGAGGAGGGAGATGATGAGGACAGAGAGAGACATGATAGACTCCTCCATGATGGAGGGGATCTGGATGTGGCTGGAATCTCACACACATTACACACAGGGATATCTGATATGATAAAAGGGGGAAATGTATGCTTCAATATACAGGAAGCTTCAGACTTATTACTGGATGTGAACACAGCTAATAATTATCTACAGATATCAGATGACATGAAAACTGCATCCTGGTCAGATATAGAGCAGAATCGTCCAGAAACACCAGAGAGATTTCAGTACTGGGAACAGGTATTAAGCAGTCGGAGTTTTTCCTCGGGGCGACATTACTGGGAAGTGGATGTCAGTGAGGGAGAACGTTGCATAGTCGGGATGTGTTATCCCAGTATAGAGAGGGGAGGAGGAGGAGGGCAGTCAGGGATTGGAAATAATAACAAGTCCTGGGGTTTGTGGAAGTATAACAGTGGGTGTTATCTATTACATGATGATAAACCAATCCTCATATCTACCCCCCCTGATAGAGTCAGGATCTATGTGGATTATGAGGCCGGGCAGCTGTCCTTTTATGATCTGTGTGACCCCATCAGACACCTCCACACCTTCACCACCACCTTCACTGAGCCCCTCCATGCCGGGTTATGGGTAATAAAAGGTCATATAAAGATCTCTGGGGGGGTCAGGAGACGTGTAAAATGATCATATGACAGGAAATCTGACCTGAATCTGGTGAAATCTGCTGAGAAATGTGAATCTGGTTCATAGGATGACACTGTTTGTAGAGATAATATATTTCTTCAGTCGGTAGATCTGGTAGATCTCAGCCGAGGAGAGTGTCCTCCATCACTTCCACACCCAACAAGGCAAGATTTGGGGGGGGGGGTTATTTAGCATTAGGATGACCACACACTATACAATCTGATTGTACAATAACCTTTAGATCTCCCATCAGCTGTGTAGTATACGGGTCTGCCAGATTTCAACTAATTTAAAGGATCATTTAAGTTTATCTTCATATTACAACATTTTGGTAAAGCTAAAGAAGATTTGGTTCCATAGTGTATGGTTAGCTTTAGATTTACAAAAATATAAGGAGATACATAAATGATCCATTCAAATTATATCCAGGCAAGTACTTACACTACATAGCTGATGGCAGATCTAACAGAGATTGCACAATCAGATTGTATAGTGTATGGTCAGTTTTAGAGGTTATGTTAAGGTTAGGGGTTAAGGTTAAATTTAAAGTGTTACTAAACCCCGGACCCTGCATTCACTATATCCGCTCTCCCCGGACCCTGCATTCACTATATCCGCTCTCCCCGGACCCTGCATTCACTATATCCGCTCTCCCCGGACCCTGCATTCCCTATATCCGCTCTCCCCGGACCCCGCATTCACTATATCCGCTCTCCCTGGACCCTGCATTCACTATATCTGGTCTCCCCGGACCCTACATTCACTATATCTGGTCTCCCCGGACCCTGCATTCACTATATCCGCTCTCCCCGGACCCCGCATTTACTATATCCGCTCTCCCCGGTCCCCGCATTCACTATATCTGCTCTCCCCGGACCCCGCATTCACTATATCCGCTCTCCCCGGACCCTGCATTCACTATATCTGGTCTCCCCGGACCCTGCATTCACTATATCCGCTCTCCCCGGACCCTGCATTTACTATATCTGCTCTCCCCGGACCCTGCATTCATTATATCCGCTCTCCCCGGACCCTGCATTCACTATATCTGCTCTCCCCGGACCCTGCATCCACTATATCCGCTCTCCCCGGACCCTGCATTCACTATATCCACTCTCCCCGGACCCTTCATTCACTATATCTGGTCATCCCGGACCCCGCATTCACTATATCCGCTCTCCCCGGACCCTGCATTCACTATATCCACTCTCCCCGGACCCTTCATTCACTATATCTGGTCTCCCCGGACCCCGCATTTACTATATCCGCTCTCCCCAGACCCTGCATTCACTATATCCGCTCTCCCCGGACCCCGCATTAACTATATCCCCTTTCCCTGGACCCTGCATTCACTATATCTGGTCTCCCTGGGCCCTGCATTCACTATATCTAGTCTCCCCGGACCCTGCATTCATTATATCCGCTCTCCCCGGACCCTGCATTCACTATATCTGCTCTCCCCAGACCCTGCATTCACTATATCTGGTCTCCCACAGCACACACAACATGGAAATGCAATTATTTTAGTAAATATAAACTGCTAAATACATTTTCTCATCAGCAGTATAAATCAGTCTTGAGACTTCTATCAGTGCCCAGCAGAGCACTGGTTAAAGCTTGTAGGAGGAGTTTTCATTGTGCTCTAGGAGGATGCAGAACCCCTGACCCTCTGTCTGGACAGTGCTGATTGGCCCTGTGCTGATCACATGCACTCTCCCAAGAAAAAAAAAACTTCTAGCAATATACAGCAAATTGAGCATGTGCAGCTTGCTCCCATGTCTCTGTTCTATCAGAAGATAAGTTGGGGACAGCGGAAGAAGGGGAGGATCGGAGAAGACAGGATCAAACAGCCTTTTTACACAATGCAGAGGATTAACCCCTTAGGTTCCACAGAGAGTATAACAAGCATGATTTACTGCATCTACAGACTGATTGTACTGATGTGGGGTTAGTAACACTTTATTATTATGAATTGTGGGTTTCAGCATTTTATTATAATATATAAATCTGTTTTTTTTTTTTTGTTTTTCTTTGTTTTGATAGAGTAAGAAAGGGTCAGGAGCCCAGTCAGTTTTTATACTGTCTGTGCTCCGCTGGGGAGATTTTCTTTCACGTCCTGTTCCCAGAGACACCAGAAGTGAGAGGAAATCTCTCCAGGGTCAGAGAAAATCTCCTCTTAGATAGGTGTCCCCAGAACACGTGTCCCCACGGGAAGGTTTCCCCTCATCTCCTGTTCCAATGACAGCCATAAAATATTTGATTTCCTACACTTTGTGTGTCAGTGGTCAGCAGGAGAAATAGAGAGGGAGAATCTCTACAGGGGGAAGAGACAGAAATAAACACCCGCCAGAGGCTCTACCCCATCACCCCTCTATCCAAAACTGGAAACCGCTTGGAGTTTAGGTACATTTAGGTGTACAGATCAGAGACATGTGGGGAGATACTTAGGCCGCGCCCACATTGTCGTGCTGCGATTTAGCCGCAGTGCGGGTGTATGCGCGGTTTACGTGAATTATACATGCGTATTAGCCGCGGTGCGGGTGTATGCGCGGTTTACGTGAATTATACATGCGTATTAGCCGCAGCGCGGGAGTATGCGCGGTTTACGTGAATTATACATGCGTATTAGCCGCGGTGCGGGTGTATGCGCGGTTTACGTGAATTATACATACGTATTAGCCGCAGCGCGCGTGTATGCGCGGTTTACGTGAATTATACATGCGTATTATCCGCAGCGCGGGTGTATGCATGGTTACATGAATTATACATGCGTATTAGCCGCAGCGCGGGAGTATGCGCGGTTTACGTGAATTATACATACGTATTAGCCGCAGCGCGGGTGTATGCGCGGTTTACGTGAATTATACATGCGTATTAGCCGCAGCGCGGGTGTATGCGCGGTTACATGAATTATACATGCGTATTAGCCGCAGTGCGCGTGTATGCGCGGTGTACGTGAATTATACATGTGTTTTTAGCTGCAGTCCTATAGACCTCTATTAGATTGTCCATTTTTGCTGCGTTTTCTGGAAGCACATAAAAAATCCTGCATTCCGCATCTTTCAGAAAACACCGCAAAATGCGTACTTTATAGAAGTCAATGGGACTGTGGCTAAAAACCACGTAAACCATGCAGTCTGTAATAAGATCGGGGATGATATTTGTTAGTTATCGCTGTTTCTGATGTCATGGTATTGCTGTCGTTGATAAGATGTGATGGTATAAAGAAAAAATGACTTTTAACCCTTTACATTTCTTCTTTTTTGATGTATTCTATATTCCATGTTATATAAAGAATATGTCAGTAAATCTGGGTGATGGTCCATATATCTGTATAAATTCACCAATAAAATATCAGAAGAGATATTGCTGTGATGTCATGTTTGATTCTCTGTGACAGATGGTTGGGGGGTGGGGGCACTAAGGGGGGTATAAAGGGAAATCTGAGCGTAGCGTTTTTCACGCATATTCAACCATGTTTTAGCAGTTTTTGAGCTTTGGAGTTCTTTACCCAACAGAGAAAAATATCATCTGTTGCATCATTTGTTGCAAGGTTTTTCTGCTTCAGCTTTTCCATCAGCTTTTATTTCTTTTTTAATTTTTATTATTAATTTATTATTGTTTTGTTTGTTTTTTTTAGGGTAAGGGGTTAGAGTTAAGGTTAGGGTTAGGATTAGGGTTTGGGTTGGGGTTAGTGTTTTATTTATTATTTTCTTATTATTTATATATTTTCTGTAAGGGTTAATAATAATAATAAATGAATACATACATGTAAAATAAATGCAAATGTAAATAAAAATAATCATAGATAAATACTTTGTAATGATAAGCAATAATTTACCCCTAACCTTAACCCTCTAACCCTTAAAAAAATATATTAAACAAAATGATAATAATAAAAAATAAATAAAAACTTAAACATAGCTACATAGTTACATAGTTAGTCTGGCTGAAAAAAACAAAAGTCCATCCAGTTCAACCAAAAAAGGTTATAATCCTACACCCACAATTGATCCAGAGGAAGGCAAAAAAAAAAAACAGCAAAGCATGATCCAATTTTCTCCTGCAGGGGAAAAAAACTGCTTCTTGATCCCCCGAGAGGCAATCGGATATTCCCTGAATCTAATTTACCTATAAATGTTATCCAGTTATATTCTGTGTATCCAAGAAAGAATCCAGGACTTTCCTACAGCAATCCACTGAGCTGGTGAACATATCCCCCTTATGTATTATACATGGAGATCATATCCCCCCTTATGTATTATACATGGAGATCATATCCCCCCCTTATGTATTATACATGGAGATCATATCCCCCCTTATGTATTATACATGGAGATCATATCCCCCCTTATGTATTATACATGGAGATTATATCCCCCCTTATGTATTATACATGGAGATTATATCCCCCTTATGTATTATACATGGAGATCATATCCCCCCCTTATGTATTATACATGGAGATCATATCCCCCCCTTATGTATTATACATGGAGATCATATCCCCCCTTATGTATTATACATGGAGATTATATAACCCCTTATGTATTATACATGGAGATCATATCCCCCCTTATGTATTATACATGGAGATCATATCCCCCTTATGTATTATACATGGCGATCATATCCCCCTTATGTATTATACATGGAGATCATATCCCCCCTTATGTATTATACATGGAGATCATATCCCCCCTTATGTATTATACATGGAGATCATATCCCCCCTTATGTATTATACATGGAGATCATATCCCCCCTTATGTATTATACATGGTGATCATATCCCCCCTTATGTATTATACATGGAGATCATATCCCCCCTTATGTATTATACATGGTGATCATATCCCCCCTTATGTATTATACATGGAGATCATATCCCCCTTATGTATTATACATGGAGATCATATCCCCCCTTATGTATTATACATGGAGATCATATCCCCCCTTATGTATTATACATGGAGATCATATCCCCCCTTATGTATTATACATGGTGATCATATCCCCCCTTATGTATTATATATGGAGATCATATCCCCCCTTATGTATTATACATGGTGATCATATCCCCCCTTATGTATTATACATGGAGATCATATCCCCCTTATGTATTATACATGGAGATCATATCCCCCCTTATGTATTATACATGATGATCATATCCCCCCTTATGTATTATACATGGAGATCATATCCCCCCTTATGTATTATACATGGAGATCATATCCCCCTTATGTATTATACATGGAGATCATATCCCCCTTATGTATTATACATGGAGATCATATCCCCCCTTATGTATTATACATGGAGATCATATCCCCCCTTATGTATTATACATGGAGATCATATCCCCCCCTTATGTATTATACATGGTGATCATATCCCCCCTTATGTATTATACATGGAGATCATATCCCCCCCTTATGTATTATACATGGAGATCATATCCCCCTTATGTATTATACATGGTGATCATATCCACCTTATGTATTATACATGGAGATCATATCCCCCCTTATGTATTATACATGGAGATCATATCTCCCCTTATGTATTATACAATGAGATCATATCCCCCTTTATGTATTATACATGGAGATCATATCCCCCCTTATGTATTATACATGGAGATTATATCCCCCCTTATGTATTATACATGGAGATCATATCCCCCCTTATGTATTATACATGAAGATCATATCCCCCTTATGTATTATACATGGTGATCATATCCCCCTTATGTATTATACATGGAGATCATATCCCCCCTTATGTATTATACATGGAGATCATATCCCCCCTTATGTATTATACATGGAGATCATATCCCCCCCTTATGTATTATACATGGAGATCATATCCCCCCTTATGTATTATACATGGAGATCATATCCCCCCTTATGTATTATACATGGAGATCATATCCCCCTTAATCTTCTCTTCTCAAGGAGAAGAAGAGCACAGCCATCCTGATCAGTGTGTTTTACAGTGAAGCACCCCCGCCCTCTAGTAAAGCACTCCCATCACACAGTTAATCCTTTGAACGCTCTCTAATGTTAACCCTTTCCTGCTCAGTGCCATTAGTACAGTGTCAGTGCTTTTTTTTTTAGCACTAATCAGTCAGTGATATCAAGTCAGTCCCCCCCCCCCCAGTGTCAGAATGTCTACCGTAGTCCCGCAGTCCCACTACTTTAAATCGCTGATTGCCCAATAAGTTGCTGATCGCTGCCAATATTAGTATATATGCTAATATATTATATAATATAGTATATATTAGCTAATGGCCACTACTCAGTTCACCACACCTAACGTCCCGCACACTATAACCTCCCCAACACTCCGCTCCTTCAGCCTTGCTACCACTGAGGAGGTTACTAAGGTCTTCTCAGAAGCCCACCTCACCACTTGCCCCCTTGACCCTGTCCCCACACAACTCCTCCGGTCACCCTCCTCCTCCATCCTACGCTCCCTCACCCACATCTTCAATCTCTCCCTCTCTACTGGAGCATTGCCCTCCCCCCCTAAAGCATGCGCACATCACCCCCATACTAAAAAAACCCTCCCTGTACCCCACCGACCTGAACAATCTTAGACCCATCTCCCTGCTGCCATTTACTTCCAAACTCCTTGAGCGCTTAGTCTACAATCGCCTAAGCGCCCACCTCACTGACAACAACCTCCTCGATCCACTACAGTCTGGCTTTCGTCCTCTACACTCCACCGAAACCGCCCTACTCAATCACTAATGACCTGCTAACCGCCAAAGCTAATGGCCACTACTCAGTCCTCTTACTCCTTGACATCTCCGCGGCCTTCGACACTGTCGACCACCCCCTCCTCCTTAATAAACTACACTCCCTTGGCCTCAGAGACTCCGCTCTCTCCTGGCTCTCCTCCTATCTATCCCAACGCTCCTTCAGTGTTACCTATAACGCTACCACCTCCCCCTCTCTCCCCCTCTCTGTTGGTGTCCCCCAAGGCTCTGTCATCGGGCCCCTTCTCTTCTCCATCTACACCTCCTCCCTTTGGCCAACTGATACACTCCCACGGCTTCAACTATCACCTCTATGCCGATGACACGCAAATTTACCTCTCCACCCCTCAACTCACCCCTTCAGTCTCTGCCCGTATCACCCACCTACTGAACGACATATCAGACTGGATGTCGCTCCATTTCCTCAAATTGAACCTTTCCAAAACTGAGCTCCTGATTTTCCCCCCAGCCCATGCATCCCCCCCCCCACCCTCTCCATCAGGACCAACAACGCCACCATCAGTCCCAGGCCACAAGCCAAAGACATAGGTGTCACACTAGACTCAAACCTGTCCTTTCAACCCCATGTCCAATCTTTGGCAAACTCATGCAGGCTCCACCTCCGCAACATCATGCAGGCTCCACCTCCGCAACATCTCCAAAATACGTTCGTTCCTAACCCCAGACACTACTAAACAACTCGTTCACTCCCTTATTATCTCACGTCTGGACTACTGCAACTCCCTTCTCACCAGCCTACCTCATCGCAGACTATCCCCGCTTCAGTCTATCCTGAACTCAGCGGCCAGACTCATCCACCTCACCAACCGCTCCGCTTCTGCCACCCCCCTCTGTCATTCCCTCCACTGGCTCCCAATTGCACAATGCATTAAATTCAAACTACTAACATTGACGTACAAAGCCATTCATAACGCTGCCCCAAACTACCTCACCGACCTGATACCCAAATACCACCCTACCCGTAATCTTCGCTCCTCACAAGACCTCCTACTTTCTAGCTCCCTGGTCTCCACCTCCCACGCCCGACTGCAGGACTTCTCCAGGACTTCCCCCATCCTCTGGAACTCACTACCCCAATCCATCAGACTGTCACCTACCCTCCTCATCTTTAGGCGCACCCTGAAAACCCATCTCTTCAGGGAAGCCTACCCCGCCCTCACCTAATAGCCAATCTCCTCCAGTCCTCCCACCACTCCATCCCCCACAGCCACTTCCTCCTGTACCACTATCCCCTCCCTCCTAGATTGTAAGTTTGAAAGAGCAGGGCCCTCAAACCCCTCGTGTTTTGTTCTGTTACCGTATTGTCTCATGTACTGTCCCCCACTATATTGTACAGCGCTGAGCAAACCTTTTAGCGCTATATAAATACTGTATAATAATAATAATATATAGAAAAAAAATTCCAGTATTTATACCGCCATTATTAAACGCTATAACTTTCACGTAAACCAATTAATTTACACGTATTTTTTTTTTTAGCAAAGACATGGAGCAGAATACATTTTGGCCTAAATTTATGACGAAATTTGAGTTTAAATTTTTTTTACTGGAGATGTTTAATAGCATAAAGTCCAAAATACTCGATTGCCAGGAAGACGCTCATACACAATAAACCTCCATTGCTAGTATAGTGTCGGAACGGATCAATATCTTTGATCAGATCAGCACTATACCAGCGTTCACATTAGTATAGTGTCCCCAAAAACACAGCGTTAGCGGGATCAGCCCTGGCACCTGCCAGCACCTGCTTTTATCCCCTACACTTACCCCCTCCCCCTTCTCCCCCAGCAAGTGCAGTGTCAGTAGGTCACTGTCACTTGATATATTGCACACAAAACTGCAGTGTTGGCAGAATCAGGCCTGATCTCTGTTAGCACTTGCCGGTAAATTTTGATGACTCTCATATGCAGCAGAGTACCAGTACTAGTGCCACGCTACCTTTTGGTGAACTGGTGAGCACCAACGGCCTAGTACATCCTGGTCTTTCACATACCAGCACTGCAGTATGACTTGGCAACATGGCAAATCCCATAAGTGCAGTACAAGCTGGTGTGGTGGCGAGCACAAGTATTGTCCCGCAACACCAAGAATTTGTACACAGGCCCGTAGAGCCCCTAGTATCCTTCCGGATGTGCTTGCAAATCCCGATTGGCAGCCCATAAATTCTGCAGCACCCGTATTTCCCCCATTCACTGCCCAACCCGGAATTCAGGTGGAAACAGCAAATTTAACTACTACCCTTGATTTTTTTGGAGCTTTTTTTTCACGGAAGATCTGTGTGCATTGATTGTGGATCAAAGCAATTTATATGCAGAACAATTTATCACCGCCAACCCAAATTCAAACCTTGCCAGACCATTCGCATTGAAACACATTACAGATTCTGAATTAAAATGTTTTGGGGGCCTAACTCTCAACATGGACATTACTAAAAAAAATTAATTGGTCCACAGGCCTCTTTCATCATTTGCCCATATTCTCTGCTGCCATGGCCAGGCATAGATATGAGAGTATAATATGTTTTATGTATGTCAACGACAATACACTCTGTCATCCTCGCGGTGACCCTGAATTTGACCGACTCCACAAAATTCTGCCCCTCTTAAATCACCTTAACAAAAAATTTGCAGATGTCTATACTCAAATTTAAAAACAAAAAGAGAGGAAGAAAAAAGGCAGCACACCTTTTGTCTTCCTCTCTTTTTGCATATTGATTAGGTAGCACCCTTCCAGACATTCTGGTGGCACCTCCACTTTTAGACACTGTACATGGATTCCCCAACGTTTCCCAATTCCCTTTTCCCTGATTTTTGAGATGTCTATACTCCCCAGCAAAAAATCTGCGGTTATGAGTCCCTTATTAATTTTTCTAGCCGCCTTGGATTCAAACAATTTCTCCCCAGCAAGCATGCCAGATATGGGGTCAAGATGTATAAGACCTGTGAGAGGGCAACAGGCTACACATATAAGTTTCAGATTTACGAGGGAAAAGATAGTCACGGGGAGCCCCCAGGATGCCCACACTATATGGGGAGCAGTGGCAAGATAGATAATTTTGGACTTGGTGTCATCCTTTTTTCATATGGGGTACCACTTATGTACAATGTTTATTCAAGCGTACCACTATCTACACATTTGTACAATCTTGGAATTGGCGCATGTGGCACCGTGCAACCTAATGTGTGCCCACCATTAGAAGTGAGTGAATGCAGGGAGGTATATTCAAATGGAGGGCATACCACACACTTTTTCTGCAAGAGATCTCTTCTTTTTTTTTCATTCAGCCCACAGGCTGCATACAAAAAAAAAGCACATAGCATGTATACCCAAGGACCAGCGACATACTGGTACATCACTGGACTTTGAATGGTTATACCAGGATGATGCCTACAGCTGCAGGCATCATCCTGGTATCATTTGTTTCAGCCAGCGATTGGCTTTCATGTAAAAGCAATCCTAGTGGCTAGCTGCAGGATTGCTTTTACAAGCAGTGGGAGACGATGCCCCCCCCTCCCCCGCTGCCTTCCATGACCTTCTTGGGCAGTCCTGGGAATCTGAGAATGCAGCCGGTGTTTCTGGCAGCTGACCATAGAGCTGATTGGAGACCAGAACGGTGCCAATCACCTCTATAGCCTTAAGAAATCAGAACCTATGAGCATTTCATAACTTTAGTTTTGCAGGATATAAACAGCACCATTTGTAAATTGGGAAAGCATCTGATCACAATGATCTTGGTGAGATAGATAATGTAAGGGCAGAGGAGATATCTAGAGTCTGATAGAACCCAGATTTCTGAAAAAAGAATATATTACAATGCCCATTGGAATTATAGGGGATATTTGCATTCCCTGTGATAGCATTAAAAGTGACAGTATATAAACAACGGTTACACCATGTATGTGAGGTATCGCTACGAACGGCAAATCAAGAGCAGCAATTCTAGCACTAGATCTCCTCTGTAAATCTAAAATGGTAGCTTGTAAAGGCTTTTAAAGCTTTGCCTATGGATATTAAAAATGTATGCAGTTTGTCGCCATTGCACGGGGCATGCACAGTTTTAAAGCGTGTCATGTTTGGTATCTATTTACTCGGCATACCATCATATTGTATATTTTACCAAATATTTGGCCAATGTATTGTGTTTTTGTGCATTAAAATTAGAAAAAAGTGTATTTTTTTCAAACAATTTGCATTTGAAAAATCGCTGCGCAATTACTATGTGACATAAAAAATTGTAGCACCCACCATTGTTTTCACTAGGGTGTCTGCTTTACAAAAATATATAATGTTTGGGGGTTCAAAGTCATTTCCAAGCAAAAATACAGATTTTTTTTTCACGTGAACAAAAAGCGTCAGAAAAGGCTCGGTCTTCAGGTGGTTAGAAGAGTGAGTGATGTGTGGCATAAATTTCTAATGCTAGGCATAAAATGCCCCCACCCGCCCAAAGCGACCTCTTTTTGGAAAGTAGACAGCCCAAACTATTTGCTGAGAGGCATGTTGAGTCAATAGAAGAAATTATTTTTTTACCACAAGTTTTTGGAAAATGAATAAAAAAATAATTGTGTTTTTTCTACACAAAATTGTCTCTTAAATGATTTATTTCTCACACATGCCATGGGTATATGTGAAATTACTCCCCAAAATACATTCTGCTCCTTAGTATGGGGGTACCACATGTGAGAGACTTTTTGGCAGTCTAGCCAAGTACAGGACCCCAAAACCCAATAAGCACCTTCAGGCTTTTAAAGGGCTTTATTTCCTCATTACACTCCCTGACTGCCTATCACAGTTTCGGAGGCCCTGAAATGCCAGGATAGCACCAACCCTCCTCAAATGACCACTTTTTGGAAAGTAGACACCCAAAAGAATTTGATCAGAAGCATGGTGAGCATTTTGCAGATCTCATTTGTTGCCACACATTTTTGGAAAATGAAGAAAGAAAACAAAAACATATTTTTTCTTTTCTTTTTTATATTTCAAAACCTTGTGAGAAAAAATAAGATCTGCAAAATACTCACCATGCCTCTTTTTAAATTCTTTGGGGTGTCTACTTTCCAAAAAGGGGCCATTGGGGGGGGTGCTATCCTGGCATGTCAGGGCCTTCGAAACTGTGATAGGTAGTGAGGAAATGAATTGGGGAAGTTATGCACCTTCAGGCTTTCAAAGTGGTCATTAGATTTCAGGCTCCTGTATGTGGCTAGACTCCCAAAAAGTCTCACACATGTGGTATCCCCATACTCGGTAGAAGTAGAAGAATGTATTTTGGGGTGTCATTCCACATATACCCATGGCTTGTGCGAGAAATAAATCATTTAAATGACAACTTTGTGTAAAAAAAAAGGTTTTTGTAAATTTCCAAAAACTTGTGGAAAAAAATAAATCTTCCATGAACTCAATATTCCTCTCAGTAGATAGCTTAGGGTGTCTACTTTCTGAAAAGGGGTCATATGGGGGTGTTTGTACTGTCCTGGTATTTTAGCACCTCAAGAAATGTGATGGGCAGTCAAAAAGTAAAAGCTATGTAAATTCCATTATGTATACCATAGTTTGTAAACTTTGAGTTTACTACATATTTTTTATAGCTGAAAGTAAAAGAAATATTGTTTTTCTTCAAAAATTTTTCAAAGTCTTTTTTTGCTTATAGTGCAAAAAATAAAAAGCGTACAGCTGATCAAATACCACCGAAAGAAAGCTCTATTTGTGTGAAAAAAAGGACGTAATGTTAGTTTGAGTACAGCATTGTATGACCGCGCAATTACCAGTCGAAATAGTGCAGCGTCAAATAGCAAAAAGAGGCCTGGTCATTAAGGGGGTAAATCCTCTGGAGGGCAAGTGGTTAAAGGTCCCTCCCAACATTGGGACAATTTGGCCACACCGACTGTTTGCCATAGCACACTACACACACCACATTACTGCCCTCCTTGGGGTGTCGAGTTCTTTTACAATCCCAGCAACATCCAAACAAATGAACACGTTTACCGCTATTGACGCTGCATTTACTTGCTCGGTGTTGGTTTTTTTCTGAGGTTCTCATTTCAAAAGATGCAAACAAGCCCAACAGTCACTACATCATGTGACGAAAACAGTCCCGTGTATGGAAATATCACTTCAACTTCCGAACATTCACCTTGTTCACATAGTTTCAAAACCAGTTCAGCCCCACTTTGTGCAGAAAAATGTAAGATAGTTGCGGGCGGGGCTGACTCGCCCGGTGCCCATGGGGCCTTTTTGCTTTTCTCAGTCTTCTCCTTCCACTGGACTCTCTGGACTCCCCTCTGTAAGAGCTTACTAATGCCCAGAGCCAGGCTGGGTCACATTCATGGGACATCAACATTATGGTGGCACTAGGGTTGCCACCTCATCCCTTTAAAACCGAACACATATTAATGACACAGGTTCTGGGGCTGATTAAGATGGTAATTACACTCACCTAGTACCTTAATTGCATTAAATTAGCCTCAGAACCTGTGTCATTAATATGTGGTTGGTATTAAAGGGATGAGGTGGCAACCCTAGGTGGCCTCCCGGTCTCTCGATACACACACCTGCTCACGATGCAGCATTTTGAAGGAGACATCACATTGCAGTGTCCTATTCCACTAGTCCAGATAGACTCCACCACCTATCTCCCAGTGATAGAGCAGGTCCCGGCAGGAACCGGCATAGACCCCAAGCATGCACATAATTAAGTCTTCCGTACCATATGGTTAGGTCCCTAGGATCTCCGTCATGTGGGTCCAGTCCTGGTTGCTGGGGCACCGACCACTGAGCAGGTAGGTTCAGAACTCCCTTCACTATACATGAGACCCGTCACCCCTGCCAGTACCACTCTCCCGATATCTGGCTGTCATAACATCCTCCTCTTGCACTGCTTCACCCCTTGTGTGCATCACAGCCCTGTTCTCCTATACCCCGTCACCGCCATGCACCCCTTTACGTAAGTTCAGATCAGGCAACGGCAACATTTCAAAGCTTTACTTGAATAATAAGGTGTAGTAAGAATCACAGGATAAAACAACGATAAGTGCAGTCTTTCCCTAATCCTACTCATTCCCTAATACCTAAATACAGGCTTTTGGCTGCCCAGCATACCTGCACACAGGGCCTTGGATAAGGGGCTACCACCAGTCCTCCTGTATGGGGCCCAGGCCAGTGGGGGTGCCCAGGCAGCTGGTTGAATCAAATGTGGGCAGAAAAGGTGGCTTCTTCTCCCCTCCCTCTGGCTGGCCTTCAGCTGCTGCAGAGAGAGCCATACAGGGGATCGGTTCCAGTAATTGCCCCCCCCCGCCACACCCATCACCTTCCCTGTGCACCATCGTTTCCCCCTGATGCCCAAGCCCCCTGTGTGCCCTCACAGTCCTGTTGGCTTCCCTCCTCTCCTTTCCACCAGCATCTGCAAGTACACAATAGGATCCTTCAGGATGGAGAGTGGGGGAAGGGTCCAGTAAATATGTCAAATTTATCAGCCCCTTCCATTCCTCAATGAACACAATGCGTGATTGGTAGCAATCACTCACTGTGTTCATTTATAACTGAAGCATAGTAAACTGTTTTTTTTGTTTTGTTTTTTTGTGGGGGGGCCCTGTCAGATTTCCTGTATGGGGCCCGTAGTTTCTAACAGCAACCCTGCCTGCACAGGAGAGAGTCTCTTCTTGGCTGAGTCCCTCGTTGGTTTCTTCAGGGAGAACTGTAAGTCCCAGCAATCTCCCGACACATGGAAGGCTCCAAGACACAGGTTGCAGCAGCTTTACTGGAATCAAAGGCAGAAGCACTCTCCCACATCTTGCTGGCTGGCTGCACCTTTCTTTCCTCTGCAGCAAACTGTGTGATGGGGTGTTGAGTGAGAGATCAGGGATAATGGCGGAGTGGTGAGAGTCCAAATGCAGGTATGGGGGGTTGTAAACTAAATTCCAGGTTACAGCTGTAGACCTGGCCTGCATCAGCCATTGCATGTCAAAGAAAATGACAATCTGCCTCTTCCCACTATAATCTGCCCCCTGACAGGGAACAACAATAACACACTAGCAGCCCTGACATACTCTTTGATTGGCAGGACCAGTACATGAGCTTCGCCTAGATTCCTCGGGGAACCCTGAAGTGAGGTGAGAGTGAGGTGTTGATGTTGAGGAACTCTGAAGTGATTGATGAGTGAGCTGCCTATTTTTGGGGGCTCTGAAGTGATGGAGGAGTGAGGTGCTGATGTTGGGGGGACTCCAAAGTGATTGGGGAATAAGCTGTGCATTTTGGGGGCTCTGAAATGATGGAGGCAGGGCTGGTGTTTCCACTAGGCAAACTAGGCAGCTGCCTAGGGCGCACTGCTTCCTAGGGGCACCTGGGAAAAGTACAGGCTGGCACTCTCTTTGTGTGAGATGCTGCCACGTCAAGGATGATCCTTCAGCTGAGGGGAGGAGCAGCACAGGGGAGGAAGAAAGTACAGAGGAAGATGCTGAGTGCCGGTGGCCAGTGTAGTAGCTGATCTGCGGCTCCTTCCAGTATTCCTCTCAGACTCTGTCCTTTACTGCACGCCGGCTGGTGGCTGCTGATCACTATGGAGTTTCAGCCCTTCTCTTCCCATGCAACAGTGGAGCTGTGCCTGCGGAGGAAGGTAATGCCTGACTCTGATGTCTCATGTCTGTGTGAGTATAACCCGGCTGGCCATCCATCACATGTGTAATGTGTCAGTGATGACATCATCACGATCCCAGAGCCTGCTCTTCTAGTGCCTGCTGATCTGTGTGAGTGTTGGTGGTGGGGTGTTGTGTCGGATCTGCCACTGTGTGGGATCGCTCAGTTCAGGAGTTTCGTGTGTGTGTCTGGACTGGGCTGCCTGCTGTCACAGTGTTTTACCGCCCCATCATTGCCTGGGGAATTCCAGCCTGGGATCTGTCAGTGTGGATCCGTCAGTGAGTGGATCCACTCACTGCTACTGTCACCCTGCCAATGACAGCCACAGATACAGTCCATCTGTGAGACAGATTTTTTTCTTTAATATTGGTGCTGGTGGCATCTTATAGCACTTATTTTTTCAAATTAAAAGAAATGTAGCAGTTTCATGTTTTGCTGATTTAATATTTTCTCCTGTTTTGGTAAAACATTTGTATTTAATAATTTATTTGGGGGGGGAGTAGCTGGTCTTGCCTGGGGGCAAAATATTCTAGCACCGGCTGTGGATGGGGGAGTGAGGTGCTGATGTTGAGAGACTCTGAAGTCATGGGGAAATGGGGCACTGATGTTAGAGGGACATTTTGGAGCTTGGAAAGCTCAAAGCGTTCTCTCATTTTTGACCATCTGTTACTGGAGCTGCTTCTTTGACCAGATCATGCTGCTGCATTAGTTTGAAAATAATAATAAATGAGTGCATCTGACTTTATAACATTTACATACCTTGCACCCCCCTATCCCCAGCAGTGAAATAAAAGTTATACATACACCAGTTAGGCCTACTATCCATATTTAAAACTTTCCTTTTGCTGGCCAGTATTATACTACTGTACTATGGACAGTCTGGTAATTCTTTGTAGTAAAGCACCTGTACACTTTGTCTCTAGTACGTTTTGGCCTATTATCCCTGAATAAAACTGTTCTGCTACTGGCCAATTTTACACTGCTATGTTATCTGAGGTACTCTCCAGGAATTAGGCAGAACGTACCCTTGCATTCTACCTCCCCCCTGCTGTAAGGGTTAACTGCTCATTAAGTCTAGGGGTGCCAGAATCAGAATAACACTTACCTTACATCACTCTCTAGCAGGCTCCACTAGTCCATGTGACTGGTCTAGCGCTGCCTCCTCTCTAAGGCACCTTGGACTACGATTCCTGCAGTTCTTCATCTCTGTAAATATGAGCCTGGCCTTGCTATTCAAAACCGTCCTGCCGTATGTTATCTGTGGTCTCTAAATTAATTCAATATACCTTCCTGTACCCTTTTTCTATAGTACATTTTGGCTGTTTCTCTCTCATTAAAGCGGAGCTCCACTCAGAAGGGGAAGTTCCTCTATAAAGACTGGTCCTACGCTCCCCATTAAGGATTGGCACCTTTGGGGAGCGAGGGGGGAGCAGGTACCCGAATTTGACAGGTACCCACTCCCGCTGCGATCACCTAGGCGATTGTAAGTGGAAGTTGTCCTCCCTCCCTGTAGTCTTCTGGGACACGTAACAGATCCCAGAAGACTATGGAACCATTCAGGAAGTGAAGCGCTACTTGCGCCCACACTGAAGATTCCGGTGCCTGGAACACCAGACGACTAGTGCAACGGGCTGCGGGGAGAACACCGAGGGATTGAGGAACAGGTATGTGGCTGTTTTTTAAACCTCCTGGACCTTAGTAGAGAAAATAAATGTGCTGAAACCTGCTGGAATGAGAAACAAGGTGAGTTTTACAGCATTTTCCTCTACCTCCTAGACTTAGGAAGCATTTAACCTTTGTGGTGTGTATGGGGGGGATCGGATTCACTGCAAGTGAAGTTTATTTAACAAACCCCATACCCTGGACCTTCAGTAAGTGGAAAAGAGCAGAGGAACGAGAAATAACTAAATATTTGTACCTATTCCTTCCCCTCTAGACAAAAGGGCATTTAACCCATGCATCAAAAGCAGCGTAGAGTTGGGCTTTAAAGAACAAATTCACAAACATACATACATACTCTCTCAGGGGGCCGGTGAGCTCTGACCTTTCCTCCTTTCCAGCTTCAGGCCTGCAGGTAGGCCCTATCCCACTGGGCCTCCTCACAGCCTCTTTCCTTCAGCCTCACATCTTCCACCTGAACTCTCTTGATATTGAGCAGACTAACACTTTTAAGGGTGTCCCAACCCATTTACAACCTCCTATTGAGAATTGACTAGGATCCCTTAAGAGTACAGCCAGTCACGCCTCAGATCCATCCACTGCCTCTGAGGTCTTCCTCCAAAGCCCTAGAGCAGGGAGAAATTCCAGACGGGCTGGCCTGCAGAGCCTCTCAGCCCTGACCACAATTTGACCCCACTCTGGCTATTACACCTGGGCTGCTGCTCAGCCCCTGTCTAATCATTTGAGTCTAGCTCCCCCTAGCTACCAAGGAGGGCACTACATATGGAGCGCTATTGGTAACCAGGCAGACATCATTTGAGGAAATATCTATCTTCTACTACTCCATAGCAACATTAAGTATGTCCCAGAGATGTAACCAACTATTGGCATGACATTTATTTACTAGAGTTGGGTTTTGTGTGACGTTCTCTAAATGCAAACATGCCTAAAGCCTAGTACACATGGGCCAAATGAGACACACAGGCCAAATGTTGGGTGACAATCAGTCCATGTGTAAGGCAGCTGGTCCAACAGAAACCGAAAAAGGACAAAAAAGATTTGGCAATTGGCTGTCCTCCCCTGTCAGAACACAACAGCACAGCAGAAGAGATTGCTGTACTAACAGTGGATAGTTAATACAGCGGCTCCTCCTAAGCTGTCAGTTTATTTTCGGTCAGCCCGCTGGGTTGAAAGAAAAAAAAAAAACATAGTAGTATATATGAGGCTTAACAGTCACTAAAGTATGTGATGAGAACACTCATTTAAAAACTTACAGTAATTCACTTTATTCACATACTACCTGCAGATATAAGCTGCAAGACCAGTACAGCCCCTCCCTGTACAGAAATATTTGAGACATGTCTTCTAGTTCACTGAAATTAAAGTTCTTTTTTGACTTTGAAAAATATTTATTTTACATATGTAGTGCTATTGGTAACCAGGAAGACATTATTTGAGGGGATATCTACCTTCAGCTACCCCATAGCAACTTTCAGAATGTCCCAGAGATGTAACCAGCATTGACATACTAGTGTTGGGTTTTGTGTGAAGTTTTTCTATTCAAAAGATGCAAACAAACCTAAAGCCTAGTACACACGGTCCAAATGCCGGGCGGTATCGGTCGGTTCAATAGCAATTATTATATAAACCAGACTGCAAACGTACCACATCCCTCATATATCATATAAAGAACCATAAAAGCCAAATGGGACTTTACTGGTACAGAAAATGGACAACCTCATATTGTTGTATAAAAACATGTTTATTGAAACATATCTTCCAAAGATTTACCATAAAAACAATATTTTAGCTAGCCAGCCCAATAATTCACAGCATTGTATATCATGACATCAAAGTACTCCAGAGGTCGATGCGTTTCGCTTATTAGCTTCCACAGGACCCCAAAGGAGTTGGAGACAAAGAAGTCCAATGCCCTAGCTGGAAGATACATGTATGTATATATATACAAAACATTAGTTAGATAATTATAATCATACACAGACTTTACCAAAAAAAGACCTTCTCCACAAACTCACATGTCAACATGAGCGGTAATAAAGGGCAGCAGCATCCACATAACGGTTAAAATGGTCATTTCAATAGAAACCAGCCAACATTCAGTCCGTGTGTAGGCAGTCGTTCCACCGGCTTCTGTCAAAGGGGCATGACCGAAAAAGGTCTTCTCCCGATCAGCACTCTAAGTTAATGGCTGAGAACGCTCTCCGCAGTGCTCTGTGAGAACACAATAGTACAACAGGGGAGATCGCCGTACTAACAACGGATAGTTAGTATAGCGGCTCCTCCTGAGCTGTCAGGTTTTTTTTTCATTCAGCCTGCTTGGTTGTAAGAAGAAAACACTAGCAGTGTGTACGAGGCTTAACAGTCACTAACGTATGTGATGAGAACTCATTTAAATGTCACTTCAACTTATAGTAGTTCACTTTATTCACATACTACCTGCAGATTTAGGCTCCATGTACACTGCAGCTGATAAACTGACGTTCAGGAGCTTTTCAGCGTTTTCTTCAGCTGCCCCTGAACCAGGGGCAGACTGAAAACTCATGGGACCCCCGGGCAATAGGGGATCAAGGGGCCCCTGTGTCCTTGTCTAAACTCAAAAAAGCCTATGAAAAAGGTACCAGGGGCATCTCATGGGGCCCCCTACTGACCCCGGGCCCTCGGGCAGTGCCAGAGTTTCCAAATGGTCAGTCCGCCCCTGCCCTGAACTCTCCCTAATGTGTTCCTATGTCTCCATTTGCACTATGTCGTTTACAGGCAGTTGAGTTTACAGTCGTTTTTTTGAACAAGCCAAAGGTCAGTAACAAGATATGGACGGCAGCAGGAGAGACAAAAGTGAGATATTGGCTGAAGAAGGCACAGTAATCTGGCAAACAGGAAGTGCAGAGACATGGCTGATATCAGGAAGTTCATGGGAGGAGTACCTGATTATCAGTGCAGATCTCCTCTGTCACATTTACTGGATATTGGAAATACTTTCCTCACTCTGTGACAGCGTGAGGAAAGTGCTGCCGATAACCGGCAACTGTATTTACTTTGTGATCTGCTGTGTCATTGGACACAGCTGATCATGTGGTAAAAGGCCGCGGTGATTTGCCTTTTACCTCATCACATGATCAGCTATGTCCGTAGGCCGGGTGCTCGCTGCTGGGGGTGTTCTGAGAGGACGTCCATGGATATCCGCGCTGTAGTTGTCTTTCGGCTATAGCGTGGATGGGAAGCGGTTACAATAATTGGACACTACTTAGTAGCCAGCAACTGTTGAGACAACAATGTAATGTACAGCGGTAAGTACTTTGTTAAAGCGATACTAAAGGCTTCAATTTTTTTCTAATAACAACAAACATGTCTATACTTACCTGCTTTCTGCAGTAGTTTTGTACAGAGCAGCCCAGATCCTCCTCTTTTCAGGTCCCCCGCATGCTCTCTTGGCCCCTCCCTCCTGTCAGGTGTCCCCACAGCAAGCAGCCTGGCATGGGGGCACTTGCTGCTCCATGTGTCTATTCACTCACGGAGCTGTGGTTCGGCTCCACCCGCTCTCTTTTATCACTAGGTGAGTATTGGGGGGGGGGCTGGGAATGTGGCTGCACAGAGAAGGTTTTTTTTACCTTCATGTATAGAATGCATGAAGGTGAAAAACCTTGAGCCTTTACAATCACTTTAAGTACAACACAATGTATAGAGTGCAGTGGTCAGCAGTATGTGTCATAGTGCCCCTTATATTGCTGTTTACCAAGAGGAAAAGAGAGCCACCATATGTGGTCAACAAGGGAAAAAAATAGCTGGCATTGATGGTGAGGGGAGGAAAACATATCTGGCATCGATGGTAAGGAGAGGAAAAATACCTGGAATCGATGGTAAGGGGAGGAAAAATATCTGGCATCGATGGTAAGGAGAGGAAAAATACCTGGAATCGATGGTAAGGGGAGGAAAAATACCTGTAATCGATGGTAAGGGGAGGAAAAATACCTGTAATCAATGGTAAGGGGAGGAAAAATACCTGGCATCGATGGTAAGGGGAGGAAAAATACCTGGCATCGATGGTAAGGGGAGGAAAAATATCTGGCATCGATGGTAAGGGGAGGAAAAAAACCTGGCATCGATGGTACGGGGAGGAAAAATACCTGGCATCGATGGTAAGGGGAGGAAAAAAATACCTGGCATCGATGGTAAGGGGAGGAAAAATACCTGGCATCGATGGTGAGGGGAGGAAAAAATACCTGGCATCGATGGTGAGGGGAGGAAAATACCTGGCATCGATGGTGAGGGGAGGAAAAATACCTGGCATCGATGGTGAGGGGAGGAAAAAAACCTGGCATCGATGGTGAGGGGTGGAAAAATACCTGGCATCGAAGGTGAGGGGTGGAAAAATACCTGGCATCGATGGAAGGGGTGGAAAAATACCTGGCATCGATGGTAAGGGGTGGAAAAATACCTGGCATCGATGGTAAGGGGTGGAAAAATATCTGGCATCGATGGTAAGGGGAGGAAAAATATCTGGCATCGATGGTAAGGGGTGGAAAAATATCTGGCATCGATGGTAAGGGGAGGAAAAACACCTGGCATCGATGGTAAGGGGAGGAAAAAATACCTGGCATCGATGGTAAGGGGAGGTAAAATACCTGGCATCGAAGGTAAGGGGTGGAAAAACACCTGGCATCGATGTTCAGGGGTGGAAAAATATCTGGCATCGATGGTAAGGGGAGGAAAAATACCTGGCATCGATGGTAAGGGGAGGAAAATACCTGGCATCGATGGTAAGGGGAGGGAAATACCTGGCATCGATGGTAAGGGGAGGGAAAATACCTGGCATTGATGGTAAGGGGATAAAAAAGATCTAGTATTAATGGTCAGTCGGAATAAAAATGGACAAGTGTTGGTGATCAGTGGGAGGAAAAATACCCCGTATAGGTGGTCAGCTGGAGAAAAAATGCCTAGAGTTGTAGGTTATGAGGAAGAAAACATGAAAACAAGGTGTTAATTAATGGTCAGTAGGAGATAAAATGTCCCAGTAGGGAAAGGAGGGACTGGTAATCAGTGCCAGGAGAGTGGGGACATTACTCTCTGTGGTGGGAAAGGAGGGACCTGGTACTCTGTGGGGCAATAGTAGCAGCAGTGGTACCCTCTGTGGAGGGAGAGGGAGGCACTAGTGCCCTGTGGAGGGAGTTGAGGAGGCACTATTACTATATGGTGTGGTAAGGGGGCACTGATGCACTTTGCTGGGGTTTTCAATGGACTATTTTCTTACCTACTGTCTGCTTCCCATCCCGCTGCCTCCTTCTGCCAGAAATATAGTGCTCATGTCAGGCAGGAGACCAGTCTGCTCATTAAAGCTGCAAGGGTGCCAAAGGCAAGCGTAGGAATTAGTGTTCCAGCACCAGCTGGCAGCAGGACACAGCTTAGATCTGTGGGACATCTGAAATTTGTTCATATCCAAGAACAGTCCTGCAGAGTCCAGGACTGTTTGGAGGTATACACTGATGTCCAGATACAATGACAGGTAAGGGGGGGGAAGGTTTGCCGTAGCTTTGGAAGTCATGGATAATGGCAGACAGCTCTCACCCTCATTTTGAGTTGTAAACTGAATTTCAAGTAGCAGCTGTACACAAGTAGGACCTGTCCTGTTTCAGCCATGGCAGTCCTGAGAAAATGAGGATCGTCCTCTGCTGTAATCTTCCACTGGGACAGGAAACAACAATAACATGCCAAGAACTCAACGCTCCCCTGAAATGCTCTCTGATTGACAGAGACAGTACTTGGGCTCCTTTTGGACTCTCTCTTCAGCCATGACAATATCCTCAGCGTGAACTGAAAGCCAACTGAAAACCACGCCTGGGTGAGCCCCTCTTGTCTTCCCTGTATTTGCAAAGAGACTAATGGCAGGAATACACGTTAAGAAAATCGACTGATCAGTCATCCAATGACTAATCGGCGTTCGTTCGTTGGTCGAAATCCTGGCCCAGATGAACCAATCTAAAAAAATCATTCGTCGAGCAATACAGAGTGTTGACATCTTCCGTACAAGGGGAAGTGATGCAGTGTGTGTGTGACCTTGCAGCCACGCCCTGCCGCCCAAAACGAGCGATTGGACATAAATCCTTGGAATTAATTGGATTTATGGATCCTAGGACATTTGGACATAATTGGATTTATGGATCCTTGGACATAAAGATCCGGGTCATCTTCTGTTTCCGCTCATGTGTGATAGCGCTTGATAGATTTTTTTCGGAAGGACCGTCATACCACCGCATAGAAAATCGGTCATTCGCATTCGAAACTACAACATTTTTCACTGTTGTTCACAATATCGTTATCGGATATCCTGCTCATCAACAAAGAGAAAATCGGTCGATCATTTGATCAACAAATTTTTCATACGATTTTCTTACTGTGCATTCCTGGCTTAAGTTCTGCGTTGTTGCGGTTGGCCCAGCAAAGGAGACAAAGCCACCTGCAAGAATTAGCATTCCAGCAACCGGTCAGCAGTGGGAACACAGGCCGCATCCTTGGCATGTTGTTAAAATCCCAGGTCAGTCCCCCAGAATCCAGGACCGATGGGAGAAATGCATGTTCCCTATACATGAAGAGAGCTGCTGCTTATATGGAAGGATAGCAGGTGAAGGTGTGCTACAGTCTCGGAGGTGATGGGGGAGTGAGGTGCTGACATTGGGGGGACTCTGAAGTGATGGAGGAGTGAGGTGCTGACACTGGGGGGACTCTGAAGTGATTGTGGGGTGAGTTGTCTATTTTTGGAGGCTCTGAAGTAATGGGGGAGTGAGGTGCTGTTGGGGAGCATTCACTTATTACTGACCATCTGTTCTTGGAGATGGATTTTAGTCACAGTACACTGCTGCATGGTTTGAAAATCCAAAAAAAGTGCAAAAACAATGGACACCTAAACCATCTCATATCATAACATTTATATTTACTGTACAACCCCCATTCCCATCGATGAAATAAAAGTTTGACATACACTAGTTAGGCCTAGTATCAATTATTCAACCACTTGCCCTCCTGAGGATTTCCCCCCTTCCTGACCAGGCCATTTTTTGTGATACGGCACAGTGTTACTTTAACTGACAATTGCGCGGTTGTGCAATGCTGCAAATGTATGTCCTTTTTTCTCACAAATAGAGCTTTCTTTTGGTGGTATTTGATCACCTGTGAGGTTTTTTTTTTTTGCGCTATAAACAAGAAAAGACCAATAATTTTAAAAAGAAATAAACAATATCTTTGACTTTTTGCTATTAAACATCTCCAGTAAAAAAAAATTTAAACATCAAATTTCGTCATAAATTTAGGTCAAAATGTATCCTGCTCTTTGCTAAAAAAAATCCCAATACGTGTAAATTAATTGGTTTATGTGAAAGTTATAGCGTTTTCAAATGGCGGTATAGATACTGGGATTTTTTTTTTTTATTCTAGTAATGGTGGTGATCGGTGACTTATAGCGGGACTGCAGCGGGCATTCTAACACTGGGTGGGAACTGACTAACTGCCACTGACATCCCCAGTGACACCAATGCAGTGATCAGTGCTAATAAAAAGCACTGACACTGTACTAATGGCACTGGGCAGGAAGGGGTTAACATCTGGGGCAATCAAAGGGTTAACCGTGTGCTGTTTTACTGTGTGTGTGCTGTGTGTGTTTTACTATGGAAACATGCTGTGCAGAGAAATACACAGCAGCATGTTATTGCTGGCAGGAGAGAGACCTGTGTTGTTTACACACAGGTCTCTCCCCTGTCACTGTTCCTTGGCGATCAACGGGTTCCGGCGGGAAATCTTTCACCCAGTGATAGACTTCTGTAGTCACGAATGGCAGCGCGGGAAAGGCAGCGTGCGAACACCCTACACAAAAATGCAAAATCATGTATATATACAGATGACTTTGCGCAGGCCTGCTGCCCTGTAGCAATATTTCTGCTATAGGGCGAAGGGCATGCGGTTAAACTATCCTGCTGCTGACCAATTGTACCCTACTGTATTATCTGCAGCCTCAGTTCTTGTAGTAAAGCTCCTACTTGTACTCTTGGTCTCTTGGATATTTTGGACTATAATCCCTAAATAAAATTGTCCGGCCTCTGCTGTTACTTCTGCGGTATCTTAATTCTTGTAGTGAAGCCCAAGCCTCTTTTTGTCTCCAGTAAATTTGGGCATAACTTTGCTACTGCTAGGTAATATACCATTGCTGTGTTATCTGTGATCTAAGCTCCAGGAATTAGGCAAAATGTACTCATGTATTCCACAGCCCTTCAAACACTGCAAGGGTTAACTGTTCATTAAGTCTAGGGGTGCTAGGAACACTTAACTTACTCCCCGATGCAGTAAGCTGCCTCAATCCAGACAACTGATCCAGCAATACATCCTCTGTAAGGTGCCTTAGGCCTCGATTGTTGTAGTGAAGCCCCACCTTGTGCTCTTTTTCTCTAAGAAATGTGAGCCTAGCCTTGTTATTCATATCTGCTCTGTTGCTGCTGGCCAATTTACACAGCCGTGTTTTCTGCAGTCTCTTAATGAATTCAATACACTATCCTGTACTTTTTTTCCATAGTGCATTTTGGCCCAATTCTCTCTCATTAAAGACATCCTGCTGCTGGCCAATTGTACACTGCTGTATCATCTGCAGCAAGATAGTTCTGCATCAGCGAGAACAGGGACAGCCACAGCAAACTACTGGCCAGTTTCGATCTGTGGGTCCAAGCGGACCTATTTGATAAAAAGGCATGTATTGCTGTTGCCTGAAAAGTTTTTTTTTTTTATTAACCTGAAAGGAGAACTGAAATTAGATTGGGGTGTTGCTGTTTTATGTAAGCCAAGGCCATCGACACGCTATGTGGTATTGAAAAAAAACCCTGTATCTGTACATGTCTACCATGCCTCTGTCCAACTGGTCATGCCTTATTGACAGTAGTCTGCCTGTTAGCCCTAAAAGTGGGCAGAATTTAAACCTCAACCGCAGGCAGAAATAATACCCTTCCAGTGGGGCCCACTCGCATGGTAAGGGTTAAATGTACATTAAGTCTAGGGATTGAGGAAGAAGAGGTAAAACCTTATTCTTCGATTTGGCACGATTCCTCTTCGCTGTGATACTGGTCTCCCGAAGACTCTTCTTTAATGCACTTGGGCCATTGGTTGGATGCTGATGTCATCACATACGATCCATGTATGTGATGTATGTAAAGACAGTGAAGACCCACAACCTTTTCAGAGAGCAAAGGAATGTGCTGGAGCCTGCCGAAATGAGAAATAAACCAATTATTACAGCTTTTTTCTCTACCTCCTAGACTTAATGCAAATTTAACTCTTGCATTGTGTGTGGGGGAGGAATTGGATCCACTACAAGGGCAACGTATTTGACAAACAACATATCCTGGAGTGTTGATCAGTGGAAAAAGAGTCTACCAATTACAAGGGAAGTGAGTAAGGTAAGTTTTTGTACAGGTAAGGCCCTATAGGTTAGCTAGATAGGATTTTTGTTAGTTAGAGGCTGGGTAGCAGCCCGGGATGAGTCAGCCTGGGAGTGAGGTAGTGAGTTCACCTCACTACAGGCTGGGAGGCTCTACAGCTCAGGGCTTCTGGAGCCCTCCCACCCTTCCAGAAACATTGAGAACTTTCAGGAAGAGGAGGGGAGGAGGCCCAGATCTGCATGTCTGAGGGAACATGGCCAGGCATGGTAACGAAGGACAACCATGAAATGTGGCAGAGTCTGGGGAGTAGTGTTGGGTGGAAAATGGATTGAAAGTAGGTTGAATTTTGGAGCTTGGGAGGGGGCCCTAGGGAGGGAAGTTAACAACCTAAAGGTACGATGCTGGAAAGAAGGATCTCAACTGCCCAAAGTCTCCTAGGCAGGACATCCTGTGCAGCAGGGAAGGAGCCAGCCCAGCAAAAGGGCTGAAGGCAGCTATCAACCCAACAAGCTTACAGGAGAGGACAGTGTGAGTACTTCTACACCCCCTGGGCCAGATAAAGGGAGAGGATGGTCATTTGTAAGACCGAACTAGTTCTCATCCGGGATTGCTTAATTGCTAGCTTTTGGAATCCCTTGCCCAGGGATACCCTCAATGCAGCTGGGTGAAGACGAGGAATTATCTGGGGTGTGAGGAGGCACACCGAGGGGACTTCAGTGCTCCTTAACAGAGACAGTGCTGGGCTTTTTTGTCCAGTGTACGGGTTGCTAAGACATCTCTCTTCAAATTTGCAATTATTTGAGCATTCCTTTAACCCCTTAATAAAAACAACTAAAAACCAGCTGTATTACGGACTGTCAGGAATGGACTTGCCAGTAATGGTGGGACTCACCTGCCTTGTGGGCTGCAGTACCAGGGCTGGCCAGCGGGTGCTCTCAGCAATCAGAGACTCAACCCTGCAGCCAGCCTAACACCTGAAGCTGATTATGCAGGTGTATTTAAGGGATGGCCAGATCTGCAGTCTGGGCCTTGGTGTGTGTTTTCCATGGGCCCCTGTACCTTGTAAACCTGTGTTCCTGTTCCTGATTCCTGTGTTCCTGTAGTGCTTTCCTTGTTGCCGACCCTGCCTGTTCTGATCCATGCTGACATTCTCCTGCTCTGACCCCCGGCTCGTCCCTGACCATCCTTCTGCCTGATCCTCTGTACCGTGCTGCCCACTACCCTTGTCTGCTGCTTGTACCGTGCCTGTCCCCACCGTTACTGACCCGGCTAGTCTGACCACGTCGCTCCTGACTGTCATCCATCCCGCTCGGACCTGGACCTGCCAGCACTCTCTACCACAGCCGGACGCACTCAGGGGTCGCGACCCGGTTCCAGTCTGCACCAAGTCCATCCCCACCATCAGGGGCCCTGGTGAATAGCAGGCTGGGACTTAGACCCCGCGCCCTGAGGAAATCCGTGCTGTGGGCTTGGCCTGCCTGACCATTCCACCTCTCCAGCCCTGACTGCACTGTGTACCTATTGGTTTGTTTGTTTGCTCTGTGTACCTATTAGCTTAAGGTTAGCTTGTTTGCATTGTGTTTGTTTATTTGTGCAGCTGATAATAAATATTATTATTATAACATATCTGAAGCCTGCGTTTCCCTGCGTCAGTTCACATACCTCTGGTCATACCCTGGAGCCCTGACACGGACTCTGTATGTGTGGAAATGTGAAGAAAATGTGTGTTGCTCGGCCATGCAAAGCTTAGGGGAACCCAAAACTCAGTAGCCCCTAAGGGGGTAGTGCTACATATATGTTCCTTCTCCTCAAGACAAGAGCACATTAAACCCATACAGTGCGAGGGGGTGTCCTTACACTTTGAGAAATATTTCTTTTACACATCTAACATATTGCTAACCAGGCAGACATAATTTAGGGGATATTACTCTTCAGCTATCCCATAGCTACGGCACTAATGTCCCAGACATGTAAATGTCTATGGGAGCTGCATTTATTTGCTTGGTGTTGGGGGTGTCTGGAGTTCACAAAAGATACCAACAAATCTAACTGTCAGAAAACTCATATAAATGTCACTTCAGTTTTTAGACCTTTCATTTTTTTCACATACTTCCTACAGATATGAGTTGCAAGACTAGTTCAGCCCCACCTTGTGCAGAAAAATGTGAGTCTTGTCCTCTGGTTTACTGTAAAGTTATCTTTTTATTTTGAAAAATATTTCTTTTCAACAAGTTGCACTATTGGTAACCAGGCAGACATATATTGAAAAAATACTGCCCTTCAGCCTCCTCATAGCTACATTACAAATGTCCCAAACCCACTTATAAATGTCCCAGGCACATTGCTCTGAGGGTACATAGAAACATAGAAAAGTGACAGCAGAAAAAGACCGAGTGGTCCATCAAGTCTGCCTGTTTTTTATTTTTTGAGGGGGGTTGTTTTTTTTGTGTTTTTCTTTTCTTAACTATTTTGTCTGGGTATAGATATATGCTTGCCCCAAGCATGTTTGAAGCTGTTTACTGTTGACTGGCTCACTACCTCTGCTGGAAGTTTATTCCGAGCATCAAATACTCTTTCAGTAAAATAATACTTTCTGAGATTAGTTTTGAACTGTCCTCCAGTTAGTTTAAGGTCATGTCCCCGTGTTCTTGATTTTAGTTTCATGTTCAAAATCCTGCCCTCCTGAGCCTTATTCACCCCCTTGATGTATTTAAAGGTTTCATTCATGTCTCCCCTTTCCCTTCTTTCCTCCAGACTGTACTTGTTAAATTCCTGCAGTCTCTCCTGATATGTTTTATCCCCCAGACCTTCCAGCATTTTTGTTACCCGTTTCTGGACTCTATTCTATCTTATCAATATCTTTTTGTAAGTGAGATCTCCAGAACTGGACACAGTACTCTAAATGAGGTCTAACTAAAGATCTATATAGAAGAACTGGGTTCTCCTCCCTCCTGCTGGTGACCCCTCTAGTGATGCATCCTAGAATTCTGTTTGCTCCCCCCCCCCGCCTGGTCACACTGTTTGCTCACTTTGCAATGATCTGATATAGGTACCCCCAATTCCTTTTCCTCTGAAGTGCAGGCTAAAAATGTACCCCCAATGTTGTACTCTCTCTAGGGATTATTTTTCCTTGGATGTATTATTTTACATTTAGAAACATTGAACTGCAATTTCCACTGCTTTGACCAATCTTCCAGCAATGCCAAATGTTCCATGTTACAGACACCTCCAGGGATATCACCCTAATGCAAGCCTTTGTATCATCAACAAAAATACATCCCTTACCCCACAAACCTTTAGTTATATCACTTACATATAGATTAAATAGAACAGGACCTAGTACAGAGCCTTGGGGTATATCATTAGTGACTGGTCTCTGTTCCGGTTGAACCCCATATACAACCACACTCTGGTATATATCCTTTAGCCAGTTGCATATCCAATGAGTCACCTAAGGGCTAAGTCCTAGTTTGTACAACTTTTGTATTAGATCATTATGTGGAACTGTATCAAATGCTTTGCTGAAATCAAGATATGCCATGTCCACAGCACCACCCTGGTCCAAAACATTGGTTATATAGTCAAAAAATCCAATCAGATTAGTCTGATATTATCTGCTCTTAGTAAAGCCATGCTGCTATGGATCCAGCAAGTTGATTGTTTTTAAGTGAATAATGATCCTTCTTTTCAGGAGTGATTCCATTAACTTGACTACAACCGATGTTAAACTCACTGGCCTGTAATTGCCGGCTTCTACCTTGCTGCTCTTCTTATGGATAGGTACAATATTAGCTGTCCGCCAGTCATGGGGAACCTCTCCTGTTAGAAGAGATTGATTAAAAAGATCAGTTAATGGTCCAACAACTATACCTCAAAGTTATCTTAGAACTCTGGGATGAATACCATCAGGGCCCATTGTTTTATAAATATTTAACCGAGCCAGTTGCTCTGCTACCTCTGTTAGTTCTTGTTTCTGGGCACCAGTCATTTATCTTTAGATTTTAATAGAATGTATTGCACATTCGCATGGATAAATAGGAAGGAGGGTGAAGGAAGCACCGGATTCCTGTAGGTTCTATTCATAACACAGTCGTTGGTTGTAAGGGACCGCCTGACAGCACCTCTATCAATCCCCTGGCAAAGCCTCCCCAGAGTGCGGAGTCTAAGCACCGGAGCACTTGTTCACCAGGGCCCCTGATGGTGGGGATGGACTTGGAGCGCTCCGGTACCAGGTCGCAGCTGCTAGGTATCTCCAACAGGGGTAGAGGAGTCTGACAGGAGCTCCAGGGGGCTAAGAGTCTGATGTGAGGGAGCCTAGTGATCCCTGCGGGATGGATGGATGAGCTAAATCAGAGTCATACAGGCCGGGTCGGTAACTAGTGGGTCGGTGAGGTACAAAACGGTAGGCAAAGGATAGTTGGGTCACACGCAGGGTCAATACCAAAAGATCAGATTTAAAGGGGAACATCCAGGAGCAGAGTCAGGCAGGCCAAGGGTCAGGACAGGAGAAGGCAGCAAGGTCAAACAATACAGATCAAGATACTCACAACACAGGTATCAGCATACAAAGACCATTCGGCAACAAGTGTTTGTGCAGAGCTGGTTTAAATAGCCCGCCATGCACCTGACAGGCGTAGCCTAGGTCCTAATGCCTGCCTAGTACTGTCAAGACGACGGGTGCGCCTGGGTCCTAGTGCCCCGCCACCTACACGTCTTGGCAGACACCTACGCCTGTGTAGACCCATGTGTCGCGATGGTCCCTGACATTGGTCTTCTGAATGTCTTTCTAACCTTCTGGGTCCCTCTCTATACTGGCTGGACTCTTAGACTTGGTGACTCCTTGGCAGCTGAGGGTCTAGTGGCATCTATCTAGTGGTAAATTTGAGCCAAGACAGCCATGGAAAGGATCCTATGTTGTTCTCCAACTCAGCCAGTCTCTCACCACCTCCATGTGGGGGACAATCACAGTCTGCTTCCTCTTGGCCCAGTGGTAGCACTTCATGGCAGCCAATATCTTCAAGATTTCCTCTCAGGATGAGAGATCCTTCCACCGCCCTATAGGCAAGTGTCTATTGTTTGCTGTTACTTTCATGCTAAAACATTGTATTTCTGGTGTAATGTTACCTTCATTATTTTTGGCTAATTATTGTGGGGATTGGGTTGTGTGTGATTTCTTCCTCTGCAGATGTATCACATCCTGTGTGTTTGGGTATATATACACCTGCAGAGGACCACCTGGGGTTGGTTGTCCTATGGGAGGACGTCTGTCAGGATGTGCTGCTAGTTAGGGATTTCTACTATTTCCATTTGCTTCCTATAAAAAAGGCTCAGCTTAAGGAATTCAAGATTTCTATATGTAGTGCTACTTCCATAGGAGCCGCATGAATACTGTCCAGGTCTTCCCCAATTACTTTGCCCCTCAGCCAGACACATAGGCTCATTCACATGTATATCCAATAATCAGTCTAGGGGTATTGTTTTTGTTGGTTTTTTTTTTTTTTTTTTTGGAGAACTTGGATAGCAATGGGGAATTAGATGGGATACTCCAGAAATAAGAAATATGTACAGCTGAGAACTTTTAAGTAGTCTCATGGATAAGCTATGACCAAGTCTGTGCTTGAATCAAACAGTACACTTCAGACTTTAAGGCAGTAGTAGCATAAGTAGTAGCAAGCTTCATCAGTGTCCTTTGTAGCAAGAAGTTAACACAAAGTTCTTCAGAACATCATCCAGTGTCCCCTTTAGCCCAGACCCACATCTGACTTCCTAGAACCAGAAGGGGGTTAAGCAGCACACAGTCTGTAGGACCCTTTAGGGGTGTCTGTACTCACAAGGCCAAAGAGCAGATGGCACCCTTCCTCCAAGATACCAGACCAGATCTCCTCAGCTTTAGTAGAAACCAGGTCTCAGCATACAGGCTTTCAGGTCACCCACCTGAGGCCACATTGGCAGTAGTTGCCCAGCAAGGCAACGTGCCCTCTCCCAGGCTGGAACAATCCTATACAGAAAAGACCCAGAGCCCAGTGTGCTCATAGAATAAATGCACTTACCCATCATTCCATCAAAGCCAGTCTCTCTGGGATAGGCTGGGGCTGCATCAATATTCATGCTGCCATCTTTATAGCTCCACACCAATATTCCAGAAACTTCTCAAGAATTCTGGCCACAGAGGGAGCTAACGGCCTGGCAACAGCTGAGCAGGCCTACCGTATTTTTCTCTCCATAAGACGCACCTAGGTTTTAGAGGAGGAAAACAAGAAAAAAAATATTCTGAACGAATGGACTGCAGACATAGTACAGGAAATGACCAGAGACTGCGGATGCACTACAGGAGATGACCAGAGACTGCAGATATAGTACAGGAGATTACCAAAGACTGCAGACATAGTACAGGAGATGACCAGAGACTGCGGACACAGTACAGGAGATGACCAGAGACTGCGGACACAGTACAGGAGATGACCAGAGACTGCGGACACAGTACAGGAGATGACCAGAGACCAGGGGCGGACTGACCATTTGGAAACTCGGGCACTGCCCGAGGGCCCGGGGCCAGTAGGGGGCCCCATGAGATGCCCCTGGTACCTTTTTCATAGGCTTTTTTGAGTTTGGAGGGGCCCCATGAGTTGTCAGTCCGCCCCTGCCAGAGACTGCAGACATACTACAGGAGATGACCAGAGACTGTTTATATAGTACAGCAGATGACCAGAGACTGCGGACACAGTACAGGAGATGACCAGAGACTGCGGACATACTACAGGAGATGACCAGAGACTGCGGACATACTACAGGAGATGACCAGAGACTGCGGACATACTACAGGAGATGACCAGAGACTGCGGACGTACTACAGGAGATGACCAGAGACTGCGGACACGGTACAGGAGATGACCAGAGACTGCGGACACGGTACAGGAGATGACCAGAGACTGCGGACACGGTACAGGAGATGACCAGAGACTGCGACACGGTACAGGAGATGACCAGAGACTGCGGACACGGTACAGGAGATGACCAGAGACTGCGGACACGGTACAGGAGATGATCAGAGACTGCGGACACGGTACAGGAGATGACCAGAGACTGCGGACACGGTACAGGAGATGACCAGAGACTGCGGACACGGTACAGGAGATGACCAGAGACTGCGGACACGGTACAGGAGATGACCAGAGACTGCGGACACGGTACAGGAGATGACCAGAGACTGCGGACATAGTACAGGAGATGACCAGATACTGCAGACCTTTGGGGAGCGGGGGGGGGGGGGGGGCGGGTATCCGCTCCCACTTCTGCGACGATCGCCTAGTTACACAGCTCATTGAATTCATACTTACACACAACTACTTTACTTTCAATAAAGACATCTATCTTCAATGTATGGGTACTGCGATGGGAAGTAAAATGGCACCCCATAATGCCAATTTATTTATGGCTGACCTGGAGGAAAAATTCCTGAACAGCATGGAACAAAAACCATACAGATACTATCGCTATACCGATGATATTTTCATCATATGGACAGAGGGTGAAGAATACCTAAAACAATTTTACTCATTGATCAACACTTTTCATCCATCAAACTAAAAATGGAATACTCAAACACACACGTCAACTTCCTAGACACCACAGTATACATCAGGGATGATACGCTTCACACCTCAATATACAGGAAACCCACTGACAGATGCAACTACCTCCACAGTTCCAGCTTCCACCCCCAACACACAAAACGTGCCATCATACACAGTCAGGCCATTAGATACCACCGAGTATGTTCTGACCCAAGAGACAGAGATAAACATCTCGGGACACTAGCAGACTCCTTCCATAAGAAAGGTTACAAAGACAAAACTATCAACACCAGTATAAACACAGCCTTGAGAACCCGAAGAGAAAATCTGCTTCAGTACAAAGAGGAAAAAAAACAAACAACCGCGTACCTCTAGTAACCACATACAACCCGGCACTAGAAGGAACAAGAAAAATAATCAAAGATTTACAACCCATCATAACAGAGGATGGAACTCTGAAACCAATATTCCAGCAACCCCCAATACTGGCCTTCAGACAACCCCCCCAATACTGGCCTTCAGACAACCCCCCAATACTGGCCTTCAGACAACCCCCCCAATACTGGCCTTCAGACAACCCCCAAACCTGAGAAATAAACTAATTAGTAGGAAACTTCCTTCTGATCAAGATGTCACAAATACTGTAATGGAAGCACACCCTGCAATAAAAAACGCTGCAAACTGTGCAACCAAATCAATCCATCAAAAAGTGTCAGACACTCAAAAGGGATCTTCAATATCTCCGGATCATACAGCTGCACCTCCAGTAATGTTGTGTACCTTATCCAGTGCAGAAAATGTAGCAAAGGATCTTATGTTGGCGAAACAGGACAGAAGTTGCAAACAAGGATGAATCTGCACAGACATACCATCAAGGAACATAAAGAAGATGACTTTTGCACACCTGTGGGACACCATTTCGCACAACCAGACCACATTATGGAAGACCTCAATATTTTAGTTCTTAAAGGAAATTTCAAATCCATTCAGGAAAGAAAAACTTTTGAACTAAGAATGATAATTCTAATTGACACAACAGATAACAGCCTTAATTTGGACATGGGATTCCTCAATCATTATCCAACAGTTTTATGACTATCACCTCAAGCATGACTCCCTCTGTGAGTGTTGCCCCCCCCCCCCCCCTAGTCTTTGCTTTTGCTGTGTTTTATCTCTAGTCTCTTTTTTTTCCCATCCCCCACATCTCTTCTAACATTCTGCTAAAACTTTGTGATTAGTACTGCTTGGACCTTGAAGAAGGGGACATACCCCAAAAGCTTGTCCTCAAAATTGTACGTTAGTGCAAATAAAAAAAGTATCACGGACGGTACTCAATTGTTTCAGAAAGCACCCGAAACGGTTGTGGAATCCAGACAATTTTATCTAACAGTGCCTCACTTAGAGTACTTTCTATTTTAAGGAATAGTGATTTCCAAATATTCAACCTAAGATGTCATTAACAATTGACCATCTAACAGTATTGAGGAGAGGATTGTCCTTTGTACCTACACAGGACTTTAACCCATTTGAATGGGTTAAAGATATACATTCGTTTGCCAGGAAACTGGCTCTGAAGAAATAATATGAGGCCAAACCATCTAATACTCCGATGGGTTTGACATCTAGAGATATGGAAGCCCTAAGTGTATTGGAATCATTACAAGCTTAAAAAGAACAGCGGGGATGCTGAAATACGGGGTCCTTTTTCCACATTTAAACCAAGGAATAACTATACCCCGCTCTTCCCTCAGGGGAGCAGCATCCAACTGTTTGTAAAATTGGTTGAGAGAGATTTGAATGATTTATGGTTAAGAAGGTAGAGGAAAAATAAGTAATATAATATGACTTATTCTGAATGGAAGGTATTGGAAGATCTGCGCAGTAATAAAAAAAGTAGTTATAAAGGCAGCTGACAAAGAGGGAAATATAGTCTTGATGGATAGAGCATTTTATTTATCAAATGAGTCACGGTATATCAAATATCACTTATATATAGTTTTATTTTTATGTTAGTACATAGCCACCTAGAAAAAACCTCTAAAACATCAATGAAACACACTTGGCTACCTGAGAAACCAAAAGGTAGTTTTAGGTGTGGTCACTGTAAGGCATGTACATTCTTGAGCAACACCAAGGAGTTTGTTAACCCTAAAAATGGGGAGAAAAATAAAATAAGAGATTTTTATAATTGCACTACAGAGGGGAAGATTTATGCTTTAAAACGCCCATGCCCCCCTAATATATGTAGGAAAAACAATTCACCCCTGTAGGAGACAAGTTCTTGAACATGTGAACGATATTGCTCAAAATAAGGATAGACCAGTAGCAAGACATATGATACAAGAACATGATGGTAAGGCTGACCTCCTAAACCTTTGAAATATTAACAAATATAATCGGGGTCCTAGAAAAGGAGACCTAGATGAATGTCTTAAAACTTGAAGCAAAATGGATTTTCTGTTTAAGCTCAAGGGCACCTTATGGTTTAATTGAAGGCTTTACCTGTCAAGGTCCTACCTTTTCCCAGAGGTTATGCTGCTCCATGTGCTGGTATCCATCTTGGGTTTCTGCAGAGCATGGTGGGAGTCTTTTATGCCCTCAGGCCTCTACGGTCCATCCCCCAGAGGGGTGTGGTTAATCACATATAAGCCTGTTGTCCGCACGTGCTCTTTGGATTCGTGTCTTGTATGTTCGTGTTGCAACAAGCTCTATTTCTACTCTCGTGGCTCTCCTGGAAACTGATTCGGCTTTTGACTAGACTATTCTCTGCGTTATCTCTTTATCTGACCTCCCGTTGCTGAACCCGGCTTGTGACCTGTTATTCTTGTCTACCGTTCTGTACTGTCTGTCCCGTTGTTATCGACCCGGCCTGCCTGACTACGCTATTGTCTTATCTGGTTCCTACCAGCTATATGCCATTTGCGGCGACCATTACCGCAGCTGGGGTGTCTCGGGGGCCGCGACCTGGTCCCTGGCTGCGTCAAGTCCATCCCCACCATCAGGGCCCCTGGTGAAGGGCAGCCTGGGACTTAGACTCCGCGCCCTGAGGGACTCCGGTCTGTGGGTGGTGGTTGTCGTCAGTCAGTGCGTGACCCTGCCTCTAGGCCTGCCTGTCCGATCCACAGCTCCTGCCCTGACATTTCCTTCCTTCCTTTTGTGTGTGAATAGGGATTCTGTGCTTTTTGTTTGATTTTGTCCCATAAATGCTATATAATTGTATGAACTCTAATTTTGGTCCTTAATTAGTGGAGCATTAAGATTGTTTGAGAGCACCAGCAGTGTGTATTGTGTTGTGGATTGATGTGCTGCTGTGGTGTTATTTTTTTGTCCACAAGATGGCGTCTGTTGAGGTACTGAGCATGTGCGGAGGCCATTTTGATGGCCAACCTCTCTATATAGAGGTGAAACAAACGACAGGTGCCATTTTGCCATCATGTGAAGCTGAGCACAACTTACAGCCACTATGTGACCTATTTTAATTCATTAAACTCTGAACGATTCTGTTTTTTGCAGCGAAACATATAGGAAAAGAAGTGGAATATTCTGCAATGATCGAGTCAATCACTTGATCTCAACCCTGTTGAGCATGCGTTTCACTTGCTGAATGCACAACTAAAGGCAGAAAGACCCACAAACAAAGAACAACTGAAGACAGCTGCAGTTAGAGCCTGGCAAGGCATCAGAAAGGAGGAAACCCAGTCATTGGTAATGTCCATGGGTTCCAGATCACAGGCAAAGCATCAGAAAGGAGGAAACCCAGTCTTTGGTAATGTATATAATAAAGTGCAGCGCTGCACTTTATTATATACATTGTTCTTTAAAGGTTTAATTTGGTTAGCTTAGTGCGTTAGCTGGAGAGCGTTCACTTTGTTTTTTTAATAATTTGTATCAGTCTTTGGTAACTTCCATGAGTTCCAGACTTCAAGCAATCATTGTCAGTAAAGGATTCTCAACAAAATATTACAAATTAAGATTTGATTTGATTATATTCGCTTGTCCAATTACTTTTGGTCCCTTGAAAAAAGGGGGGGCTACTCTTAAGAGGTGTAATCCCCTGGATGTACATACCCTCAAATTAAACCTGAGAGTGCGCACTTTCAGCCCATATCCATTATATAACTATAGCTTGAATATGTTTTGGTAAATACCTGAAAAAAATCTAAAATTGTGCCTGTGTCCAAATATACAGTATATTATTATACATTATTTATATAGTGCCAAAAGGTTTGCTCACACTGTACATTATAGTGGGGGACAGTACATGAGACAATACAGTAACAAGACAGAACACGAGGGGTTCAAGGGCCCTGCTCTTTCGAGCTTACAATCTAGGAGGGAGGGGATAGAGGTACAGGAGGAAGTGGTTGTGGGGGATGGAGTAGTAGGAGGAGTGTAGGGTGTAGATCAGCAATTAGGTGAGGGTGGGGTAGGCTTCCCTGAAGAGATGGGTTTTCAGGGTGCGCCTAAAGGTGAGGAGGGAAGGTGACAGTCTGATGGATTGGGGTAGTGAGTTCCAGAGGATGGGGGAAGTCCTGGAGAAGTCCTGCAGTCGGGCGTGGGAAGTGGAGACCAGGGAGCTAGAAAGTAGGAGGTCTTGTGAGGAGCGAAGATTACGGGTAGGGTGGTATTTGGGTATCAGGTCGGTGAGGTAGTTTGGGGCAGTGTTATGAATGGCTTTGTATGTCAATGTTAGTAGTTTTAATTTAATACGTTGGGCAATCGGAAGCCAGTGGAGGGAATGACAGAGGGGGGTGGCAGAAGCAGAGCGGTTGGTGAGGTGGATGAGTCTGGCCGCTGAGTTCAGGATAGACTGAAGCGGGGATAGTCTGTGATGAGGTAGGCCGGTGAAAAAGGAGTTGCAGTAGTCAAATCGTGAAATAATGAGGGAGTGAACAAGTTGTTTAGTAGTGTCTGAGGTTAGGAACGTACGTATTTTGAAGATGTTGCGGAGATGGAGCCTGCACGAGTTTGCCACGAGTTTGCAGAAGCAGAGCGGTTGGTGAGGTGGATGAGTCTGGCCGCTGAGTTCAGGATAGACTGAAGCGGGGATAGTCTGTGATGAGGTAGGCCGGTGAAAAAGGAGTTGCAGTAGTCAAATCGTGAAATAATGAGGGAGTGAACAAGTTGTTTAGTAGTGTCTGAGGTTAGGAACGTACGTATTTTGAAGATGTTGCGGAGATGGAGCCTGCACGAGTTTGCCAACGATTGGACATGGGGTTGCAAGGACAGGTTAGAGTCAAGAGTGACACCTAGGACTTTGGCTTGCGGGGTGGGACGGATGGTGGCATTGTTGGTCATGATGGAGAGGGTGGGGTGGGGAGTACGGGCTGGGGGGAAAATTAGGAGCTCGGTTTTGGGAACGTTCAATTTGAGGAAATGGAGTGACATCCAGTCTGATATGTCGTTCAGTAGGTGGGTGATACGGGCGGAGAATGAGGGGGTGAGGTAAATTTGCGTGTCATCAGCGTAGAGGTGATAGTTGAAGCTGTGGGAGTGTATCAGTTTGCCGAGGGAGGAGGTGTAGATGGACCTAACTGTAGGTCAACATGGGCTCAGTATGAATCCCACTGGATCCTCTGCTTCCAAAAGGTCTCTCCAGGCACTCTCAGGAACAATCCTTTATGTTCCCACTCCGATGGATAGGTGCTCAAAAGATAAGGAACTCCTCATAGTGTAGTAAGGCTTTTTTACCATAAAAATTCTAAAAAATGCCACTCACATAAATACAAGGTTCACAGAACCTATTGCAAGCATTTAAGGGAAAACCAGGATGAACACAGATGGCGGCTCCTGCACACACCAGAGAAGACATCACAAGCTTCCGTCCTACATGTTACACCACGAGTTGTGTGGCTTCTTCAGGGCCATGTGTGTTCATCCTGTTTTTCCCTTAAATGCTTGCAATAGGTTCTGTGAACCTTGTATCTATGTGAGTGGCATGTTTTATACATTTCTGTGGTAATAAAGCCTTACTACACTGTGAGGAGTTCCTTATCTTTTGAGCACCTATCCATCGGAGTGGGGATGTAAATAATTGTTCCTGAGAGTGCCTGGAGAGACCTGTGGAAGCAAAGGATCCAATGGGATTCATATTGAGCGCATGTTGACCTATATTTTCTATGGGTCAGCTGTTAAGGTGAGCATGCATGCCTGAAGGTGGAGGACCACCATAGATTTGCACATCTGTTGAAGTCACTGGTGCATTACTTTAAATGTTGGAAGAAAGAGACTGTTATATCACTTTTGGACTGCATTTTGCACTTTATTAAGTGTTATCTATCATTCACCATTTATCTGTTTTTTGTATATTCAGTAGAGCTGCTTATTATATTTTTATTTTTTTAAGGCGCACTTTTTGTGAATATCTAGCCCAGTTGAACATTTACTTGATTCATCACATATTTATTTCACTGGGGGGCTGATTGCTCAGCCGGGCATTTGTTTTACAACCATTTAATACTGTTTTTGTTGATTTTCACACTTTATGCTTTAGGTCAGCTGGGTGTTTATTACAGCTTGGCCAGGTGTTTACTGCTATTGTGATCGTGTTTTATTTCTGATATATGTTTCACATATTTTACTGTTTCTGTTGTTTTTTTACACTTTATTCTTCAGTTTAGCCGGGTGTTTATTATAGGCTGGCCAGGTGTTTATTGCTACTTGATTTTGGTTTATGTTTGATATATGTTTCACATCTCATTTGCATTTAGTGGCTCAACCAGTTTTTTTTTATTATTGTTTACTATTGACTTTATTTGTATCATGGATTTATTCTATTACACTTTGGGTTTGATGCTCAGGAGAGTGTTTATTTATGATTAGTGTAGTTTCTTGGGTTGCTAGGGGGCAGCGCAGCACTATTCTTGGGGAGTTTTATTGATGTGGGAACACTTTTAGGTGCTTACAGCGTCTTATTGTTTATTTGTGGCAGGTCATGACTATTATATCCTAATTTACCTGATATATATTCTTAAGGGACAAAGTTATCTTTATTCCTAAATATTTTAGTTCTTTTTCCCTCCATGTGAAAGGAAATTAATTTTGTAATACCGTTTTCTCTATCTTTGGGACACTAATATTTAGTATCTCCGACTGAAAGATTCACTTTTAAGTTTGATCATTCTCCATAGTATTGTAGTATACTCATTAAGTTTGGTAATGTTAACCTAGGATTTACCACATAGAATAACATATCGTCTGCAAATGCTGCAACTTTATGTTTCACGTCTTCTATCCTAATTCCTTTAATATCTATGCAGTTTCGGACCGTCACTAGTAACGACTCTAAAGTTAATACTAATAGCAGGGGCAAAAGTGGACATCCCTGTCTAGTTCCGTTATACATTTTAAACACTGATGACAATGAGTCATTGATCTTTACCGATGCTGAAGGGTAACTATACAGTTTTTTTATCCACTGCATCATTCTAGGTCCTATCCCAATTGCTTCTAATGTGTCCATCATAAATCCCCAGTCTACCCTGTCAAAGGCTTTCTTCACATCTATCTTTTTTTACTCTTCTGAAAAAGGAGCAATGATCTTAGGCCATTATCCCTTCTTTCCCTTCCTGGGACAAACCCCACCTGGTCTAAGTGTATCCACTCCGCCATTAGATCTTTCATCCTGGTCGCTAATATTTTTGCATATAATTTCGTATCCGTATTTAATAACAAAATTGGTCTATAATTGGCACAGTTGGAGACATTTTTCCCTTCTTTAGGGATAATTGTAATGTGTGCCATTAACAACTCTTTTCTCATCTCCACCCCTTCTCCTATTGCATTCATATATGCGCACATTTTCGGGATTATATCTTCTTTAAATTTACTATAATATCTTATTGTATATCCATCCGGTCCTGGACTCTTCCCTGCCACTGTATTTCTTAAGGATGTTTGAATTTCTTCTTGTGATATTAATTTTTCTAAATCTAGTGAACTTTCTTTTTCTAATCTATGTAGCATGGCTTCTTTTAAATAGAACTTCCTTTTCCTTTCTGCTTCTTCTTTTTGATTCTTGGGTTTTACATCATATAGCCTACTCTAATATTGTGGAATACATTGGCAATTGCAGTGATTAACTATACCATTTCACCTGTCTCTGCTCTAATTTTATCTACATAATTTCCTGATTTCTGTTTTCTTCATCTTCTCATTAGGAATTTTCCTGGTCTATGCACCCACTGGTAGCTTTCTTTTGCCACCATGTTAAACACCTTCTTCATTTCTTGCTCCATGAAATCTTTTAATTCTTCTCTTTTTAACCACTTTACCGCTGCCCTATAGCAGAAATACTGCTACAGGCAGCAGCAGTTTGCAAAATCATGGGGCCCAGGGCAGTAATTACTCAGCGGCGCTCGGTGATTTCTGAGGATCTCTGACAGGGAGGAGGACTACTTTGTTTACTAACAGTTCTCCTCCCTGTCAGCTTGGGCACAATGCTGTGGATGGCTGGACACAGGCTGGAAACCCCCAATTATATTGGATATTTTCCTTCCTCATCTGCTCCAGCAATGGCCTCAAAGTTCTTCTTGCCAAGGCTTCAGATGCTATATCTAAAAAAAATTGCAGGCTTGTTTCTCCATATTTTATTGCTGGAAACCTTTCATACTTTCTTCCAGATGTACTCTTTTATCTTCTTAATAATGAAAATTACCAATCACATCTCTGAGGGTTTCAGTTGTCATTCCTTGTGCCCGATCCTGTGTATCCTGTCAATTTTCAGTTCTGTTTCTGGTTTATCCATTATTGGATTAAACACTTCTTTAATTATATCAATTAAATCTTTTTCTTGGGATGTTTCTGGCACTCCCCGAATCCTCAAGTTATTCCATCTATATCTATTTTCTTTATCCTCCATCTTATACAATAGTCTCCTTTGTCCCCATCGCATTTTGTCCATTTGTCCTTCCAATTTAATTATCGCTTGAGCATGTTTGTACAACTTTTCTTCCACTCCCAGTAATACTTGACCCAAATTATTATGTAGAACTGCCATGTCTTTATTTATAGATTGTTCTAATTTTGCAAACATTTCTGCTATTTCCGTCTTTGTGGGCATTTGTGAATGTACTCCATGTTCCTCGATGTTTTGTATTTCCACTTCATTCTCCATATTCAAAATTCCCTTTACCTGATATGGGTTTAGTCTTCCTAGTGATAGTCTGGTTTTATCTCCAATATTACTTGCTCCCAGTTGTCTCCATGGAGTTTAATTTTCTGGACTCCTAAGTTTATGCTTCTAGGTGGGATAATATCTCCTCAAAACGTCAATAAATAAATAAAGCATGTATTTCAGTGCACATGCTCTTATCTTCTCATCCCAATGTATTAGCATTTCCTGGTCTCTTCTGTTTTCACCTTCCAAATACCTTCATCAACTTTCTCCCCTTCCTTCTTCCACCTTCTCCTCCTCTCCTCTCACCCTACTTTTCCTTTGAACACACAGGGTGACCCCCCAATTACTTTCTTTCTCCTTTTCCTCCACTCTCCGGCTGCTCCTTCTTCCACCTCCTCCCCTATAGGACTTTCCACCCTTAGCCCATTAAAAAGTATTTTTCCACCTCTACCTCCGCTTCTAATAGTCACATATGGGCTTCAGGACTCACCACCTCCAGCACTTCGCCAGCACGGCTGCCTCTGCCTTTCACTCTCCTCTCCACGAGTTGGATGTGATCAAGAAAAAAGGGAGGGTTCACCTCTGTGTGTCTCTATATGTCTCCATCTGGCTCAAGTCTTCCTTTCCTCTGGCTGCATCTCCCCACGGCAATCACATAGCCGCTCCAGGGATCCACCACTTCATTCCTCCGAGACCTGTCTACTTCCATTCAGGGTGGTAATCTCTCCATCACCCTTGGGAGCGCACCAGAAGAAGCTGCTCATAGAGGCATCAGCAAACATGGGATAGGTTGGGGCAGAGTACCCACATTACATCATGGTCTCCTCCACATAGCTAGGCATGCACCCGGAGCTCCAATTCCATGCTCCCTGTTGGCACCATGTTCAGGCCCCTCCCACTCCCCAAAATACATTCTGCTACTCCTCCTGAGTATGGTGATACCACATGTGTGAGACTTTTCCACAGTATGGCCACACAGAGAGACCCAACATCCAAGTAGTACCTTCAAGTGTTCTAGGGGTATAAATTACGCATCTAATTTCCTGACAACTTATCACATTTCTGAACGCCCTGGAACACCAGGACAATGGAATTACCCACAAAATTACCACATTTTGGAACACCCCAATATATAGTCTGAGACATAATGAATCTTTTGAACATGTAATTTTTTGGAAAATGTGGAAAGAAAATGAAAACATATTTTTTCACAAAGTTGTTACTGTAATTTAAAAGATATTTCTAATATCATGGACATACCAAGAATTACACCCCAAAACACAAGGGGTAAACAAAACATTACCTGTTTTAGTAGTGCAGTTGTTCGAAGAGGAGAGCATTGGTCTAAACAGCAGGCAGGGACGTGGTCAGTAATAGCGAAAGAAATCATCCAGGCAGGAATACTGTAAGAAACAGTCCAGTCAGCAGGCAGAGATTTGGTCAGCACAGACATTATTGGTCCAGGCAGCAGGCATAAACATGATTTATAATGCTGATGAGGCTGCACTGATGAGTGCTGATGGATGCTGATGAGGCTGCTCTGATGGATGCTGATGAGGCTGCTCTGATGGATGCTGATGAGGCTGCTCTGATGGATGCTGATGAGGCTGCTCTGATGGATGCTGATGAGGCTGCTCTGATGGGTGCTGATGAGACTCCTCTGATGGATGCTGATGAGGCTGCTCTGATGGGTGCTGATGAGGCTGCGCTGAAATGCACTGATTAGGCTGCACTGATGAGGCGGCGCTGATAAGCTACACTGAAGTGCACTGATGAGGTGACACTGATGGGTGCTGATGAGGCAACACTGATGGGCACTGATAAGGCTGCATTAATGAGGTGCACTGATGAGGATGCATTGAGGTGCGCTATTGAGGCTGCACTGATAGGCGCTGATGAGGATGTACTTATGGGTGCTGATGAGGCTGCTCCTTTGGGTGCTGATGAGGCTGCTCTAATGGGTGCTGATGAGGCTGTACTGAACGGTGCTGATGAGGATCCACTGAGGAGAACTGATGAGGATGCATTGAGGTACACTATTGAGGCTGCACTGATAAGCTACTCTGGTAAGCTACACTGATGTGCACTGATGAGGTGGCACTGATGGGTGCTGATAAGGCTCCACTGGTGAGGTGGCACTGATGAGAAGTGTGACTGATGTGTGGCACTGTAGGCCTGTAACATACTTCAACTGGACTCACTTTGTAGCACAGAACCGATCTCCTTCCCTCACACACGATCTCTACATGAGGGAATGAGAGCTGTAAAAGCGGCAAACACAGACATGCCTGTGTTAACATTTATGATTGCTTGTGATTGGACACAGTGATCATGTGGCAAAGGACCTCTGCAATCGGTCATTTACCACGATCATTGATGCTCTGTGTCCAAGGCACACAGTGATCACTGACACTCCCCGGGAAGCGCGTTGTCAGGAGGACATCCTCCCAGAACTGGAGAACCACGCTGTAGATGTCTTCTGGCTATAGAGCGGTTGGGAACCAGTTAAGGTCTTTATGACTGAAACCTGTTAGTGGAGTTGCTTTGCTGCTGTGCTTTTATGGAGTTGTTTGTACAGATATCAAACATGAGATGCCTCAAGCTGTGTGCAGGACTCTCCCTTGGAACATTATCTGTGTGCGGGTGAACAGAAGCCTTAGACCTAGCACCGGTCATTCCTGACAGCTTTGATGAGATGTATGGGTGGAGCAGTGATACCTTTTATACTACATAATGCACTGATACTATGGCCAGCAGGCTTAGAAGGGCCAATAATGGGGATTTTGGTAAGCAAGTTTCTCACTACCAAAGGGGACACAGAGCAGCCATATTGTCAGTGAATTGGAAGCTGTACGATGACAAACTGCATAGGGAGAAATAGGAGTCAGTTGTGAAATTGTACTTTAATTCTGATTGTTAGCTCTTTGGGCAATCGGTACTCTTGCTGAGTTCTTTTTTTGTCTTTATCATTAGGGACTTTGTGGACATTCATTTTATTCATTGGTTGATTTGAAGTCATTGAACACTGTTAGCTGCTGTCCCCACCATAGCAAACCTTCACTGGTTTTGCTGCGAGGCATCTGCTTTATAAAATGCCAAAGGGGTCACCCTTCCTGAATACTCATGATTGTTCTATGATGTTTTGCTCCAAATGACATTGTTTATTCTACTGTTTGTATCACCAAAATGCCAGGAAAAATGTCACCAGTGCACCAAGGATCCTGGAAATAAAGTCCAAGTGTTTATTCGGTGATCACATCACAGTGTAAAGTGCAACTTTTTGGGTCCACACAAGACCCCTTCATCAGGAATATGATGTCTGTCACATGACTGATGAAGGGGTCCTGCATGGCATAGAAACATAGCACTTTGCCCTGTGATGCGATCACTGAAAAAACATTTGGACTTTATTTCAAGGAACCGTGGTGTGCTTGAAACTGGATTCTCCGCTGCTTTCTGCCAAACTGGCCAAGGGTACCTCCCCTGTTGAGTTATGACCAAAGCAGTGTAGGCCGAAACACGTCATATTAATATTTTAAGAGCCGTGGTGGTAGAGCAGATTGCTTTCTTCATCAAGATACACACAGATGAGCAACTGTGGATCAAGCACCCGCTACCTCATGAGATAAGTGACTGAACGAGTAGTAGCACCTTCTTTTTTACCTCCCCTTTTCTCCCTTAAACAGGACCTGGGAAGGATATGCACATACATATATCATATCTATGGAAGCCATTTCACCATCTTAACTACTTCCATTTTTCTGGCCTGAAGCCCCCAGGGGATTTTCTTTTCTAAAGCCATAATAAATAGTTCCATGACATAGCACATTGCCAAATGTCTTTCCTTCTTCTCCAGCACTTTACACAATTCCAGAAATCAAGAGTTTTGTACAATCTTTCCAAGGTACCACATTTCTTCATCTGCAATTCTTAATTTGGGTTCCTTCTAAAAGAAGAATCCCAAGGCCTTCCCCAGAGGGGCTTCTTCTCAACTCTTGTTTGGCCCAAGACCAATTCTTCCCACATGTCCCTCTAGCTGCACCCCAAGCAGAAAATATATAGATAACAGGGCGACCCACCAACATGACACATCCCAAGGAGGGATATAACTGTGCTGCAGCTTAACCCCTGCCAACATGCTGGTGACATAAACTTTGGCTTCCAGTTTCCAGTTGATAGTTGCCGATGCACCTGTTTTCTTTTCACCTTTCCCAGGAACATGTGACAAGGGAATATTATACACTGCCCTGGATGTCTTATTAAAGAGAACCTGTCACTTAAAAATCATCACATAGGGGACTTTTTGTCACCTATGGGATGAAAAAAAAAGTAAAGTAAAACAAAAATGTATTTTTTTATTTGTAAAAAAATGATTTACCCCCAAGCACATAAAATCCTCCAAAAAAATTGAGACCCCCATTTTCACGTATATGCAGGTATGAATGTAAACACAAGCTTCGGGAATGTCAATTGCAATGCATATCTTACATATTGCCGCACAGGACGGAGTGAGAGCAATATTTCAAGCACCAAACCTCCTCTGTAACACTAAACTGTTGACCAATAGGGGGCTTTTAATGTGTTGCCTATGGAAAATATAGGGTACTGCCATTTATTGCCATTTCACAGCCACACGCAAATTTAAGGTTTGACATGTTGGGTATCCATTTACTCGGTGCAACCTAATCCTTTACAGGTGAAACTCAAAAATTAGAATATCGTGTAAAAGTTAATTTATTTCAGTAATGCAACTGAAAAGGTGAAACTAATACAGTATATGAGATAGATTCATTACATGCAGAGTAAGATAGTTCAAGCCGTGATTTGTCATCATTGTGATGATTATGGCTTACAGCTCATGAAAACCTCAAATCCACAATCTCAGAAAATGAGAATATTGTGAAAAGGTGCAATATTCTCGGCTCAAAGTGTCCCACTCTAATCAGCTAATTAAGTCATAACACCTGCAAAGGGTTCCTGAGCCTTTAAATGGTCTCTCAGTCTGGTTCAGTAGGAATCACAATCATGGGAAAGACTGCTGACCTGACACCATCACTGACACCCTCCATAAGGAGGGAAAGCCTCAAAAGGTAAATGCAAAAGAAGTTGGATGTTCCCAAAGTGCTGTATCAAAGCACATTATTCGAAAGTTATGTGGAAGGGAAAAGTGTGGAAGAAAAAGGTGCACAAGCAGCAGGGATGACCGCAGCCTGGAGAGGATTGTCAGGAAAAGGCCATTCAAAAGTGTTGGGGACTTTCACAAGGAGTGGACTGCGGCTAGAGTCAGTGCATCAAGAGCCACCACACACAGATGGATCCTGGATATGGGCTTCAAATGTCGTATTACTCTTTTCAAGCTGCTCCTGAACAACAAACAACGTCAGAAGCGTCTTACCTGGCTAAAGAAAAACAGACCTGGTCTGTTGCTCAGTGGTCCAAAGTCCTCTATTCTGATGAGAGCAACTTTTGCATCTCATTTGGAAACCAAGAACCCAAAGTATGGAAGAAGAATGGAGAGGCCCAAGGACCCCGAGTATGGAGGAAGAATGGAGAGGCACAAGGACCCAGAGTATGGAGGAAGAATGGAGAGGCACACACTGCAAGATGCTTGAAGTCCAGTGTGAAGTTTCCACAGTCTGTGTTGATTTGAGGAGCCATGTCATCTGCTGGTGTTGGTCCACTGTGCTTCATTAAGTCCAGGGTCAACACAGCCGTCTACCAGGAGATTTTGGAGCACTTCATGCTTCTTTCCGCAGATGAGCTTTATGGAGATGCTGACTTCATTTTCCAGCAGGACTTGGCACCTGCCCACACTGCCAAAAGCACTCAAACCTGGTTCAATGACCGTGGGATTACTGTGCTTGATTGGCTAGCAAACTCGCCTGACCTGAACCTCATAGAGAATCTATAGGGCATTGCCAAGAGAAAGATGAGAGACATGAGACCGAACAATGCAGAAGAGCTGAAGACCGCTATTGAAGCATCCTGGTCTTCCATAACACCTCAGCAGTACCACAGGCTGATAGCTTCCATGCCATGCCGCTTTGAGGCAGTAATTGCTGCAAAAGGGGCCCAAACCAAGTACTCAGTACATATGCAGCTTCTACTTTTCAGAGGTCCGATATTGTTCTATGTACAATCCTTGTTTTATTGATTGCATGGAATATTCTCATTTTCTGAGATTGTGAATTTGGGGTTTTCATGAGCTGTAGAGCCATAATCATCACAATGATGACAAATCACGGCTTGAACTATCTTGCTTTGCATGAAATGAGTCTATCTCATATATTAGTTTCACCTTTTAAGTTGCTGCACTGAAATAAATGAACTTTTGCACAATATTCTAATTTTTCGAGTTTCACTTGTATATTTGTAGCACTATCCCCTTAAGAGTTGCCATGGTTTGGTCCCCTATAGTGCTGCACAGCCAGGCAACACGCATTTCCATGTTAGACTTGTATCCAGCAGTCAGTAACCAGTCCTTGAGCTTGTTTTTTAGAGTTTCTTAGGGGATTGTAACTTGGATAGTGTAAGGGGTATACGAGATGCCCAATGGAATTGATGAACTGAGAACAAACTTCCTGAACTATTATACAAGTCTGAACAGCAAAAAATCCTCTTCTGGAGAGCTAGCTAGCATCTCCCAGTGTACCTCTCCAACCCCGGATGCTCCTCTATCTGGCTGTCTGGAGGAATCCCTGGACAGGGGATCCAGAAGCTGCTACTGAAAGGGTTAACAGTCCCAGGTATTATTATTATTATTATACAGTATTTATATAGCGCCAAAGAGGTTTGCTCAGCGCTGTACATTATAGTGGGAGACAGAACATGAGACAATACAGCAGCAAACAATACACGAGGGGTTCAAGGGCCCTGCTCTTTCGAGCTTACAATCCAGGAGGGAGGGGATAGTGGCACAGGAGGAAGTGGCTGTGGGGGATGGAGTGGTAGGAGGAGTGGAGGACATCAGCAGTTAGCTGAGGGTGGGATAGGCTTCCCTGAAGAGATGGGTTTTCAGGGTGCACCTAAAGGTGAGGAGGGAAGGTGACAGTCTGATGGATTGGGGTAGTGAGTTCCAGAGGATGGGGGAAGTCCTGGAGAAGTCCTGCAGTTGGGCGTGGGAGGTGGAGACCAGGGAGCTAGAAAGTAGGAGGTCTTGTGAGGAGCGAAGATTACGGGTTGGGTGGTATTTGGGTATCAGGTCGGTGAGGTAGTTTGGGGCAGCGTTATGAATGGCTTTTTATGTCAATGTTAGTAGTTTGAATTTGATGCGTAGGGCAATCGGGAGCCAATGGAGGGAATGACAGAGGGGGGGTGGCAGAAGAGGAGTGGTTGGTAAGGTGGATGAGTCTGGCCGCTGAGTTCAGGATAGACTGAAGCGGGGATAGTCTGCGATGAGGTAGGCCGGTGAGGAGGGAGTTTCAGTAGTCCAGACGTGAGATAATAAGGGAGTGAACGAGTTGTTTAGTAGGTACAGAGCGAGTTAGGTTTCCCACCCAAATGCTCTCTCCCCTTTATGGCCCAGGGGGTGTAGGTGTACTCACTTAGTCCTTCTCTTGTGCTACAAATGGGTTGGTGGCTGCTACCAGGCCTTTTAGCTGGGCCACTCCTTCCCTGCTGCACAGGTGGTCCCCGCTCTGGGGGCCAGTGAAGTTCCAAGCTTTCCTTCTCTCTAGCATCACGCCTGAAGGTGAGCCCCTTCCAGCCTGGGCTCCCTCTCAGCTTCCTGCACTCCAGCCTACTTCCTCATCCTCTTCCACCTGAACTCTCCTGCTGCTGAGCAGGCTCTTTCACTTTTAAGGGTTGTCCTGGCCCCTTGCCAAGCCTCCAGTTGGGGAATGGCCAGGATCCCTCAAACTGCATATCCAAAGGTCTAGTGCAGGGGGAAGTCTCAGAGGGCTGACCTGCAGAGCCTCTCAGCTCTGACCTCTGATAACTTATTCTAACTCAGCCCGGGCTGTTATTCAGCCTTCCTAACTGAAAAAAAACTACTCTAGCTCCCCCTAGCTATCTAGGAGGGTGCTACATATTTGACCAGAAATTTGGGAAATATACTGCATTTGTGTGCTTTAAAAAAATAACTTTAGTGTATTTTTTAATGAAATTTTACGTATCCTAGACCTCTGCGGTAATATTGTGTGACATTAAAAATTTAAAATAACCACTATTTTATTTATTCTCTTGGGTGACTGATTTCAGAAAAAAAATTTAAAAAAAAAAATATATATATATATATATATATATACAGTTGTGTTCAAAATAATAGCAGTGAATAAAGCTGAAAATCCTTCTAATAGCTTTTATTTCCATCCACACAAATGCATTGGGAACACGACACATTCTATTCCAAATCAAATCATGAAGAAAAATACATCAAATTTGTGTTGTTCCTCTAAAAAAAATTGAAGAAAAGTGAATATTAGACGGTTCAAAAAAATCGCAGTGTTTGTATTCTTCTTTACAAACTCAAACATTCACTATATAAACTGAGAAATGTTTGAAGATTTTGCTTTCCTTTGAATGACTTCATGAATATTTGGTTGTAGTCGCACTGTTTCTGAGAACTGCTGTACATCTGTGTTGCATGGAGTCCCCCAACTTCTGGCCCCTGTGATCAGGTATTCCAGCCCAGGATGATTGGACCACATTCCACAGTTCTTCTCTATTTCTTGGTTTTGCCTCAGAAACATAATTTTTGATGTCATCCCACAAGTTTTCTATTGGATTAAGATCCAGGGATTGGGCTGGCCACTCCATAACGTCCATCTTGTTGGTCTGGAACCAAGATGTTGCACGTTTACTGGTGTGTTTGGGGTCGTTGTCTTGTTGGAACACCCATTTCAAGGGCATTTCCTCTTCAGCATAAGGTAGCATGACCTCTTCAAGTATTCTGATGTATTCAAACTGATCCATGATCTCTGGTATGCGATAAATAGGCCCAACACCGTAGTATGAGCAACATCCCCATATCATGATGCTTGCACCACCATGCTTCACTGTCTTCACAGTGTACTGTGGCTTGAATTCAGTGTTTGGGGGTCGTCTGACAAACTGTCTCCACCCACTAGACCCAAAAAGAACAATCTTACTTTCATCAGTCCACAAAATGTTCCTCCATTTCTCTTTAGGCCAGTCAATGTGCTCTTTGGCAGATTGTAACCTCTTCAGCATGTCTTTTTTCCAACAGTGGGACTTTGCGGGGGCTTCTTGCAGATAGCTTGGCTTCACATAGGCGTCTTCTAATTGTAACAGTCCTCACAGGGAACATCACACCTTCTTTCATCTTCCTGGAGCTGATTGTTGGCTGAGTCCTTGCCATTTTGGCTATTCTTCTATCCATTCCAATGGTAGTTTTTCGCTTTCTTCCGCGTCTTTCAGGTTTTGGTTGCCATTTTAAAGCATTTGCGATCATTTTAGCTGAGCAGCCTATCATTTTCTGCACTTCTTTATATGTTTTCCCCTCTCCAATCAACTTTTTAATCAAGGTACGCTGTTCTTCTGAACAATGTCTGGAACGACCCATTTTCCTCAGAATTTGAGAGAGAAATGCACTGTAACCAGCATGTACAACATTTGCTGCCTTCCTTCCTTAAATAAGGGCAATAATTGCCACCTGTTTTTCAAAGAATGAATGACGTCACTAATAGAACTCCACACTGCTATTATTTTGAACACGCCCCTTTCAATGAGTGATTCAATGACACAGAATCAGCAGCATGCATGTCATGACTGTTGGGTCTGTTGGATTTCTATTACTCTACTACACCTGCTAGTAAATTATTTGCCATGTAGAAATATCATTTCTACCAAAAACAGTGATTGATCCGGTTAGTGATGTCTGACTGCTATTATTTTGAACACAACTGTATATGTGAAGTTTTTTGTTTTTTTTTTTCGGGGGGGGTTATGTAATCTTCAGGCCTAAAATGATTTTTTAAGCATGTGTGCAAAAAATGCAAAAACGTCTCTGGCACTGAAAGAGTACAGGACAACTTCCTATGGCCATGTTCAACACTATCACATTGCTTTTTTTGTGCTTTTATCAGTGCGTTTGTGTAACAGCTCCATTCATTTGAATCCCTCGCTCCAAGAATGTGCTGAATAATTTCATGTACCAAATTTCATGCGCCATTTTTTAAACACTTCCTGTCCGGACAGGAGCAGTGCAGGGGCGGGTGGCCATTTAAAAAAGGCCTCCCTGCTTGTGTGCGTTCTGTGGGAGCGTGCAGCACTGCGATCCGGTGCCAGCTGTGTCCTCGGGACACAGTGGAACACCAATCGTTATACGGGACCTCTGTGTGAGGTCCCGATCATCTGATCACTGATTGGCCAATCAGTGATCACATGCATAGTAGTAAGCAAGATGTCACTTCTGACATCATTGCTTACTATCTGTGAATGATCACAGAGGTCACATGGTACAAGGCTATTCACAACAGCCTTGTACCATGTGACAAGCTGGGACCAATCCCAGCTCACACAGTATTTCTCAATGGCTGCAAGAATGCAGCCAGAGAGAAGGAGAAATGATTGCTTTTACAGCCTTTATGGGTGTAAAAGCAATCAGTGTAAAAAAAAAAAATCTTCATCACCCCCCACAAGTAGTACAGTGTCACTATGGTGACACTGTACTGCTAGGGTGACGGTATGTAAAACAAAAAAACATAAATAATAATATAAAAAAATACAATAAAAATGTAAAAAAAAATTAGAACAATTTAAATTTTTGGTTATAAACTAATTTGGTTATTTTTTTTCACTAAAAAGATAACTGAATATATTTTGGCCAAGATTTATGAAGATTATTTATTTGAAAACTTTTATAAGAAAAACACTTTTTTTCCAAATTTGTGGACTTTTTCATTTATACAGCAAAAAAAAATAAAAATCTCAGTGGTGAATAAATACCACCAAAATAAAGTTTTATCTATCTAAAAAAAATGCTAAAAAATTCATATGGGCACAGTGTTGCATGACCGCACAATTGTCATTCGAAGTGTGATAGCGCTGAAAGCTGAAAATTGACCTGGACAGGAAGGGGGTGAAAGTGTCTGGACTTGAAGTGGTTAATGTGCATCTTTGCATGTTTTTCATGTGTTTTGTTAGTGGAAAATGCAAGACTGTTCCCCCCGTTTGGGTGCCATTAGGAAACAATGGCACCACCTCCACTTTGCATGTTTTAGTGTGCTTTTTGTGAGTTTCTGCACACGTTTCTTCCATGCACAGGTATGAACAGGGTGTAAATGAGAAGTTGTTCGTTGACTTCTTTTACACAGAACAACTATAACACATCATCATATAAATAACTACTGGCCAGGGGCGGACTGACCATTTGGAAACTCGGGCGCTGCCCGAGGGCCCGGGGTCAGTATGGGGCCCCATGAGATGCACCTGGTACCTTTTTTATAGGCTTTTTTGAATTTGGGCAAGGACACTGGGGCCCCATGATCCCCTATTGCCCGGGGGCCCCATGAGTTGTCAGTCCGCCCCTGCTACTGGCTCTGCGTTACTTGCTCAGATTTGTGTTTTTTCTGAAGTTCTTATTTAAAAAAATGCAAACAAGTCTAACAGTCACTACAGCGTGTGAGCAGAACATTCCTGTGTATGGAAATATCACTTTAACTTCTAGACATTTACTTTTTCATACTTCCTGCAGTTATAAGTTGCAAGATCAGTTCAGTCCCACCCTGTGCAGAAAAATGTGAGACGTCTCCTCTGGTTTCTGCGACTTCCATTGTCATTGCTGTGTTCTGCTGACGGCGATGGCGTCTGCTGATCTGAGACAGGAGCTGGACTGTTCCATCTGTCTGGACATTTATACCGATCCTGTATACCTGACCTGTGGACACAACTTCTGCCGAGTCTGTATTAGTCGCGCACTGGAAAAAGAAGAAGGGTCTGAATCCTACTCATGTCCTCAGTGCAGAGAAGAGTTCCAGGATCGGCCTGCATTGCAGAGGAACATCACACTACGTAACATTGTGGAGGCCTTCCGGTCTACTCAGCCAGATGAGAAGAAAACTGGAATCTTCTGTACTTACTGCATTCACTCTCCTGCACCTGCTGTTAGATCCTGTCTGATGTGTGAAGCTTCTCTGTGTGATAATCACCTGAGAATCCACAGCAAGTCACCAGAACATGTCCTAACTGACCCCACCACTTCCATGGAGAACAGAAAATGCGCCATCCATAGGAAACTTCTTGAATATTACTGTCCTGCAGATGCCGCCTGTATCTGTGTGTCCTGCAAGCTGGATGGAGAACACCAGAGACACAAGGTGGAGACTCTGGATGAGGCTTCTGAGAAGAAGAAACAGAAACTGAGAAACGTTCTGCAGAAACTGATGACAGAGACAGAGAAGACGGAGAAAAGAGTCCAGAGTCTGCAGGAACGTAAGGGAAAAGTACAAGAAAAATCAGCTGGTCTAACAGAGAGAGTCACTGCCCTGTTCATAGAGCTCAGGAGACAACTGGAGGACCTGGAGAAGAGAGTCCTGAGGGAGATCGCCAGCCAGGAAGAGCGGCTTTCATGTCCATTGTCTGAGATGATCCATCAACTGGAGATAAAGAAGAAGGATCTGTCCAGGAAGATGGGCGACATTGAGGAGCTGTGTAACATGACCGACCCCCTGACTGTCCTCCAGGAATCAGACACAGGGGACTTGTGTGATACTGAGGAGGGAGATGATGAGGACAGAGAGAGACATGATAGACTCCTCCATGATGGAAGGGATCTGGATGAGGCTGGAATCTCACACACATTACACACAGGGATATCTGATATGATAAAAGGGGGAAATGCATTCTTCAATATACAGGAAGCTTCAGACTTATTACTGGATGTGAACACAGCTTATAATTATGTAAAGATATCAGATGACATGAAAACTGCATCCAGGTCAGATACAAGGCAGAATCGTCCAGAAACACCAGAGAGATTTCAGTCCTGGGACCAGGTATTAAGCAGTCTGAGTTTTTCCTCGGGGCGACATTACTGGGAAGTGGATGTCAGTGAGGCAGAAAAGTGCGCAGTCGGGATGTGTTATCCCAGTATACAGAGGAGAGGATGGCAGTCAGGGATTGGAAGTAATAACAAGTCCTGGAGTTTGTGGAAGTATAACAGTGTGTGTGGTCTATCACATGATAATAAATCAATCCACATATCTCCCGATACCCCCCCTGATAGAGTCAGGATCGATGTGGATTATGAGGCCGGGCAGCTGTCCTTTTATGATCTGTGTGGCCCCATCAGACACCTCCACACCTTCACCACCACCTTCACTGAGCCCCTCCATGCCGGGTTATCTGTAAGAGAAGGTCGTATAAAGATCTCTGGAGGGGTCAGGAGACGTGTAAAATGATCATATGACAGGAAATCTGACCTGAATCTGGTGAAATCTGCTGAGAAATGTGAATCTGGTTCATAGGATGACACCGTTTGTAGAGATAATATATTTCTTCAATCGGTAGATCTGGTAGATCTCAGCCGAGGAGAGTGTCCTCCATCACTTCCACACCCAACAAGGCAAGATTTGGGGGGGGGGGGGGTTGTTTATCATTAGGCTGACCACACACTATACAATCTGATTGTACAATAACCTTTAGATCTCCCATCAGCTGTGTAGTATACGGGTCTGCCGGATTTTAACTAATTTAAAGGATCATTTAAGTTTATTTTCATATTACAACATTTTGGTAAAGCTAAAGAAGATTTGGTTGCATAGTGTATGGTTAGCTTTAGATTTACAAAAATATAAGGAGACACATAAATGATCCATTCAAATTATATCCAGGCAAGTACTTACACTACATAGCTGATGGCAGATCTAACAGAGATTGTACAATCAGATTGTATAGTGTATGGTCAGTTTTAGAGGTTATGTTAAGGTTAGGGGTTAAAGCGGAGTTCCACTCACCCTATCAAAAAATAAAAGTCAGCAGCTATAAAAACTATAGCTGCTGACTTTTAAAAAAACAGCCACGTACCTGTCCCTCGGTCCCTTGGTGTGTCCCCTGCAGCCTGTTTCACCGGCCGTCCTGTATTCCAGGAGGTCGGCATCTTCAGTGTGGGCACCCGGCTGTGACAGCTTGCGGCTTCACAGCCGGGTACCCACTGTGCATGCACGAGTAGTGCTGCGCTTCATGAATGGTCCTGTAGTCTTCTGGGACCTGTCATGTGTGCCAAAAGACTACAGGGAGGGAGGACACCTTCTGCTTCCGGTCACCTAGGCAATCGGACCGGAAGTAGGAGCAGGTACCTGTCAAATTCGGGTACCCGCTCCCTCCCCCCAAAGGTGGCAATCCTTAATGGGGAGAGGGGGAGCAGTCCTTAAAGCAGAACTTCCCATTTTGGGTGGAGCTCCACTGTAAGGTTAAATGTAAAGTGTTACTAAACCCCAGACCCTGCATTCACTATATCTGCTCTCCCCGGACCCTGCATTCACTATATCTGCTCTCCCCCAAACCCTGCATTCACTATATCCACTCTCCCCGGACCCTGCATTCACTATATCTGCTCTCCCCGGACCCTGCATTCACTATATCTGCTCTCCCCCAAACCCTGCATTCACTATATCCGGTCTTCCCGGACCCTGCATTCACTATATCTGCTCTCCCCGGACCCTGCATTCCCTATATCCGGTCTCCCCAGACCCTGCATTCACTATATCTGCTCTCCCCGGACCCTGCATTCACTATATCCGGTCTCCCCAGATCCTGCATTCACTATATCTGCTCTCCCCGGACCCTGCATTCACTATATCCGGTCTCCCCAGACCCCGCATTCACTATATCCGGTCTCCCCGGACCCTGCATTCACTATATCTGCTCTCCCCCAAACCCTGCATTCACTATATCGCTCTCCCCGGACCCCGCATTCACTATATCCGGTTTCCCAGGACCCTGCATTCACTATATCTGGTCTCCCCGGACCCCGCATTCACTATATCCGCTCTCCCAGGACCCTGCATTCACTATATACGGTCTCCCCGGACCCTGCATTCACTATATCCGCTCTCCCAGGACCCTGCATTCACTATATCCTCTCTCCCCAGACCCTGCATTCACTATATCCGTTCTCCCAGGACCCCACATTCACTATATCCGCTCTCCCCGGACCCTGCATTCACTATATCCGCACTCCCAGGACCCCGCATTCACTATATCCACTCTCCCCGGACCCTGCATTCACTATATCTGCTCTCCCCGGACCAGTCATTCACTATATTTGGTCTCCCCTGACCCTGCATTCACTATATCTGCTCTTCCCGGACCCTGCATTCACTATATCTGCACTCTGTGGACCCTGCATTCACTATATCCGCTCTCCCAGGACCCTGCACTCACTATATTTGGTCTCCCTGGACCCTGCATTCACTATATCTGCTCTCCCCGAACCCTGCATTCACTATATCCGCTCTCCCTGGATCCTGTATTCACTCTATCCGGTCCCCCTGGACCCCGCATTCACTATATCCGCTCTCCCCGAACCTTGCATTCACTATATCTGCTCTCCCCGGACCCTGCATTCACTATATCCGCTCTCCCTGAACCCTTCATTCACTATATCTTCTCTCCCCGAACCCTGCACTCACTATATCCGCTCTCCCCGGAAATTACATTCACTATATCTACTCTCCCCGGACCCTGCATTCACTATATCTGCTCTCCCCGGACCCCACATTCACTATATCTGCTCTCCCCGGACCCCGCATTCACTATATCTGCTCTCCCTGGACCCCGCATTTACTATATCCGCTCTCCACGGACCCTGCATTCACTATATCCGCTCTCCACGGACCCTGCATTCACTATATCTGCTCTCCACGGACCCCGCATTCACTATATCTGCTCTCCCTGGACCCTGCATTCACTATATCCAGTCTCCCCGGACCCTGCTGTCACTATACCTGCTCTCCCCGGACCCTGCATTCACTATATCTGGTCTCCCACAGCACTCCACAATGGAAATGCAATTATTTTAGTAAATATAAACTGCTAAATACATTTTCTCATCAGCAGTATAAAGCAGTCTTGTGACTTCTATCAGTGTCCAGCTGAGCACTGGTTAAAGCTTGTAGGAGGAGTTTTCATTCTGCTCTAGGAGGATGCAGAACCACTGACTTTCTGTCTGGAGAGTTCTGATTGGCCCAGTGCTGATCACATGCACTTTCCCAAGACAAAAAAAAAACTCTATCAATATACACTAAACTGAGCATGTGCAGCTTGCTCCCATGGCTCTGTTCTATCAGAAGATGGGTTGGGGACAGCAGAAGAAGGGGAGGATCAGAGAAGACAGGATCAACAGCCTTTTTACATAATGCAGATGATTAACCCCTTAGATTCCACAGAGAGTATAACAAGCATGCTTTACTGCATCTACAGACTGATTGTACTGTTGTGGGGTTAGTAACACTTTAATATTATGAATTGTGCGGTTTTCAGCCTTTTATTATCATATATAAAGTTTTTCTTTTTTTGTTTTTCTTGTTTTGATAGAGTAAGAAAGAGTCAGGAGCCCAGTCAGTTTTTATACTGTCTGTGCTCCACTGGGGAGATTTTCTTTCACTTCCTGTTCCCAGAGACACCAGAAGTGAGAGGAAATCTCCTCTTAGATAGATGTCCCCGGAACACCTTTTTAGCTGCAGTCCTATAGACCTCTATTAGATTGTCTGTGTTTTCTGGAAGCACATCAAAAACCCTGCATACCGTATCTTTCAGAAAACACCGCAAAATGCGTACTTTATAGAAGTCAATAGGACTGTAATAAGATCGGGGATGATATTTGTTAGTTATCGCTGTTTCTGATGTCATGGTATTGCTGTCGTTGATAAGATGTGATGGTATATAGAAAAAATTTTATTTTTTAACCCTTAAATTTCTTCTTTTTTGGTGTATTTTATATTCCATATTATATAAAGAATATGTCAGTAAATCTGGGTGATGGTCATATATCTGTATAAATTCACCAATAAAATATCAGAAGAGATATTGCTGTGATGTCATGTTTGATTCTATATGACAGATGGTTGTACAGGTTGGGGGGGGGGCTAAGGGAGATAAAAAGGGGCTAAGGGGGTTAAAAACGCATATTTTACTGCATTTTAGCCATTTTTGAGCTTTGGCGTTCTTTAGCCAACAGAGAAAAATATCATCTGTTGCATCATTTCTTGCAAGGATTTTCTGCTTCATTTTTTCCATCCGTTTTTATTTCTTTTTTAATTTTTATTATTAATTTATTATTGTTTTGTTTTTTTGTTAGGGTAAGGGGTTAGAGTTAAGGTTAGGATTAGGGTTTGGGTTGAGGTTAGTGTTTTATTTATTTATTTCTTCTTATTTATTTTCTGTTAGGGTTAATAATAATAATTAATGAATAAATACATGTTAATAATAAATGAATAAATACATGTAAATAAATGCACAAGTAAATAAAAATAATCATAGATAAATACTTTGTAATGATAGGTAATACTTTACCCCTACAAATTGTTCTTTTCATTTATCTCTATAATCCCCTTTCAAATAAATATATGTAAATAAAATTAAATATACAAACACAAACGTGTAATAACACTCAAATTAGATAAGAAAAATAAATAAATAAATAAACTATAGTGTCCAAAAAATTGTCTTTTAACCAAGTCAGATCACTTTTTCTCCTCTTTTATAACTTCTTCATGTGATGTTCTATATGACATTTCAAATACGATGATCCAATGCAGAAAACCTCAAAAAAATATAAACTGCAAATACTGTATTACCTTAATTACATATAATTGTGCGCTATGTGTCATGCACACTCCATAAAAAGTGTTCAAAATGTGAAAGGAGAAAAAAAAAAAACCCTAATCTTAACCCCCTATCCCTTAAAAAGCCGCCTGCCGCTGAGGGTCTGCAAGCTGCTTTCCGTGAGTGTCCTGAGCTGTCCCTGTTGTGCGCACTGACCACCTGTGTCTTGAACTGTCCCTGTTGTGTGCACTGACCACCTGTGTCCTGAACTGTGCCTGCTGTGTGCACCGACCACTCGTGTCCTGAACTGCCCCCGCTGCGTGCACCGACCACTCGTGTTCCGAACTACCCCACTGTGTGCACTGACCACCCGTGTCCTGAACTGTCCCTGTTGTGCGCACAGACCACCTGGGTTATGCACTGCCCTACTACATGCCTAGAGTACCCTTATGTCAGGGCTCCGGGTATGACCAGAGGTGTGTGGACTGACACAGGGAAACGCAGGCTTCAGATATAGTATAAACAATATAATTTATTTAAAACTAAACAATACATAAATGCAGTGCAAGACTAAACATAAACACAGTGCAAACAAACCAAACCAAAACCCCCAACAGATAACAAAAGAATAATACTAAGCGTAGTCGGACGGGCCGGGTCAGGAACAATCAGGCAGACAAGGTACCAAAGGAGCAGACTGGAGAGTGGTCAGGAATAGCAGAGGTCAGGACAGGTGGAGTTCAATCAGAGTCAGGGATAAAGCAGGATCAGACAGGAAGTCGACAGGATGCAGGTACAGGGGCTCTTGGGAAACCATACACCAAGGCCCTGATTGCAAGTCTGGCCATTCCTTATATGCACCTCCCGTAATCAGCCTCAGGTGTTTTGGCTGACTGCAGGAGTGAGCCTCTGGTTGCTGAGAGCACCCGCTGGCCAGTCCTGGTACTGCAACCCACAAGGCAGGTGAGTCCCACCACTATTGGCGAGTCCATTCCTGACACCCCCCCCCCCTCAAGGAGCGGCCTCAAGACGCTCCAAACCGTCCTAAATGGGCAAAATGTTCCAACACCCAGATCCGGTAATTGGCGGGATATCAAGGACTGGTACATCAGGCTGGGCACCGGGCAGAGGCACATCAGGCTGGGCACAGGACAGAGGCACATTAGGCTGGGCACCAGACAGAGGCACATCAGGCTGGGCACCGGACAGAGGCACATCAGGCTGGGCACCAGACAGAGGCACATCAGGCTGGGCACCGGACAGAGGCACATCAGGCTGGGCACCGGACAGAGGCACATCAGGCTGGGCACCAGACAGAGGCACATCAGGCTGGGCACCGGGCCACAAGGCGGAGCAGCAGGCACCAAGCCACCAGGCGGAGCAGCGGGCACCGGCCCACCAGGCAGAGCAGCGGGCACCAGGCCACCAGGCGGAGCAGCAGGCACCGAGTCATCTGGCAAGACAGTGGGCTCCGAGTCATCTGGCAAGACTGTGGGCACCGAGTCATCTGGCAAGACAGCGGGCACCGAGTCATCTGGCAAGACTGCGGGCGCCGAGTCATCTGGCAAGACTGCGGGCACCAAGTCATCTTGCAAGATAGCGGGCACCGAGTCATCTGGCAAGACTGCGGGCACCGAGTCATCTGGCAAGACTGCGGGCACTGAGTCATCTGGCAAGACAGCGGGCACCGAGTCATCTGGCAAGACAGCGGGCCCCGAGTCATCTGGCAAAACAGCGGGCACCGAGTCATCTGGCAAAACAGCGGGCATTGGGTCGTCAAGCTCGACAGCGGGCACCGAGTCATCTGGCAAAACAGCGGGCATCGGTTCGTAAGGCTCGACAGCGGGCACCGAGTAATCTGGCAAGACAGCGGGCACTGAGTCATCTGGCAAAACAGCGGGCACCGGGTCATCTGGCAAGACTGCTGGCGCCGAGTCATCTGGCAAGACTGCGGGCGCCGAGTCATCTGGCAAGACAGCGGGCGCCGAGTCATCTGGCAAGACAGCGGGCGCCGAGTCATCTGGCAAGACAGCGGGGCACCGAGTCATCTGGCAAGACTGCGTGCACCGAGTCATCTGGCAAGACTGCGGGCACCGAGTCATCTGGCAAAACTGCGGGCATCGGGGCTTTAAACTCGACAACGGTCACCAAGTCATCTGGCAAGACAGCGGGCACTGAGTCATCTGGCAAGACAGCGGGCACTGAGTCATCTGGCACAACAGCGGGCATTGAGTCATCTGGCAAAACAGTGGGCACCGAGTCATCTGGCAAAACAGTGGGCACCGAGTCATCTGGCAAGACTGCGGGCACCGAGTCATCTGGCAAGACAGCGGGTGCCGAGTCATCTGGCAAGACAGCGGGTGCCGGGTCATCTGGCAAAACAGCGGGCACCGGGTCATCTGGCAAGACTGCGGGCACCGAGTCATCTGGCAAGACTGCGGGCATCGAGTCATCTGGCAAGACTGCGGGCATCGAGTCATCTGGCAAAACAGCGGGCGCCGAGTCATCTGGCAAGACAGCGGGCACCGAGTCATCTGGCAAGACAGCGGGCACCGAGTCATCTGGCAAAACAGCGGGCACCGAGTCATCTGGCAAGACTGTGGGCACCGAGTCATCTGGCATGACAGCGGGCATCGGGTCATCTGGCAACAGGTCATCTGGCTCGATCAGTTCAACAGGCTGGGTAGGAACATCAGGCTGGGTAGAACCATCAGGCTGGGTAGCGTACACTGGGTCATCAGGCATCAGGGTATCAGGCTGAATTGCGGGTGCCGGGGCACCAGGCTGAACCACGGAAGGTGGGTTCTCAGACGGCAGGCTGACTGGTTTGGATACTGGCAGGATGGAACTGGTTGGAAAGAATTTTCGCTTTTTCCTGGTTTTAGTTACTGGAGCACAGGAAGTAAGCGCAGGTTTGTAAGTGGATAGAGCAGCTGTAGGCAGAGAAGAGCTGGGGGATGGAACAAAGGAGGGAGCAGTTGCTACAGAGGACTTCTTTACAGGGTTAAAGAAAGGATAGGTGCAGCGAGTGGTAACAGGGGACTGATATGTGGAAGTTAGCAGAGTATACTGGGCAGTCACTGGGGGTGCTGTCGGGGATGCAGGAAGAGTGCCTTGAGCAGAGGAATGACGTTGCAAGCTAACTGAGGCTGGGTGCAACAAGTCTGACCATGTCTGCAGTATGGGTTGAACAAAGCTCAGCTTACACAAAGCCTGTCTTAGTACCTATTGTGAACATGCAGAATAACGCTCCAGAAAGTAATCTACATCATCCTCCAATAACCATACCAGGGACTCTACCTGGTCGGCACTAAATGGCGGCAAAAATTCATCCCTGCTTTCGGGGGTACCAGATGAAACCAACTCTGCACAAACCTGAATCAATAGTTGCACCTCAGAGAACTCTGTGCCCTGATCTACTAGGCAATGAGCGATCCTTATGCACTCTAGTAGTTGATCCCTGGGATACTCCTTCAGAGTCTGATAAGCATAATCTCTGTCATCAAACACTAGCAGAGACAAATACACCACCTCATCAAGATTCATCCTTCCCAGCAACAATAAGCCAAGATGGCTTCCCTGTGCAGCCACTTCTGGTCAGGATCGGCCTTGGTGTAATGTCAGTGCTCCGGGTATGACCAGAGGTGCGTGGACTGACACAGGGAAACGCAGGCTTCAGATATAGTATAAACAATATAATTTATTTAAGACTAAACAATACATAAATGCAGTGCAAGACTAAACATAAACACAGTGCAAACAAACCAAACCAAAACCCCCAACAGATAACAAAAGAATACTAAACGTAGTCGGGCAGGCCGGGTAGGTAGCAAACGGGCTGGCAAGGTACCAAAGGAGCAGACTGGAGAGTGGTCAGGAATAGCAGAGTTCAGGACAGGCAGAGTTCAATCAGAGTCAGGGATAAAGCAGGATCAGACAGGAAGCCGACAGGATGCAGGTACAGGGGCTCTTGGGAAACCATACACCAAGGCCCTGATTGCAAGTCTGGCCATTCCTTATATGCACGTCCCGTAATCAGCCTCAGGTGTTTTGGCTGACTGCAGGAGTGAGCCTCTGGTTGCTGAGAGCACCCGCTGGCCAGTCCTGGTACTGCAACCCACAAGGCAGGTGAGTCCCACCACTATTGGCGAGTCCATTCCTGACACCTTACTTGAACCGCCCCATGGCGTGCCCGGAGTATAGCTACCTGTGGTGCCCCTGAGAGCTTGAGCCATCGCTACCCGTTGAGTCCCCGTGAACCCAATGTCCCTAGAAAGCTAGGTGGGAGCTGTGCAGAGGCCAGACTCCACAGCTAGAGTCCCGTTGAGTTCCCGAGACCCCTTCCCAGGGGTAGATTGCCACCTGTTGCCTGAGGCCCCTGCCCAGTGGTAGGTTGCTGTCTGTTGCTCGAGGTCTCTGCCCAGGGGTAGATTGCCGCCTGTTGCCCGAGGTCCCTGCCCAGTGGTAGGTTGCTGCCTGTTGCCCGAGGCCCCTGCCCAGTGGTAGGTTGCCATCTGTTGCTCGAGGTCCCTGCCCAGGGGTAGATTGCCGCCTGTTGCCCGAGGTCCCTGCCCAGTGGTAGGTTGTCGCCTGTTGATCGAGACCCCTGCCCAGTGGTAGGTTGCCATCTGTTGCTCGAGGTCCCTGCCCAGGGGTAGATTGCCACCTGTTGCCCGGAGTCCCTGCCCAGTGGTAGGTTGTCGCCTGTTGCTCAAGACCCCTGCCCAGGGGTAGATTTCCGCCTGTTGCCCGAGGCCCCTGCCCAGGGGCAGATTGCCTGCCTGTTGCCCAAGACCCCTGCTCAGGGGTAGGTTTCCCGCCTGTTGCCCGAGTCTCCAATCCGCTGTCCAGTCATGGAGGGAGCTCGGCTGAGGCCCAAAGCCTAGGGGGGAGATTGCCTGCCTGTCGCCGAAGACCCCCCGTGCCTGGAATCGTCCCTGGTTTTCGCACACATCACCCTCCCTGTCATTTTCCCATTGAGTGTCTGTCATTTTGTTGCTTCAATAAAGCTTTGTGTGTTCCCCATCTTCTCCGTGTGCTCTGTCCTGCCTACGCTTCCGTTACAAGCTCTATGTCCCCATCTGTTTTCCCATGCCCATAAAGAAATCTGTCCATTAGTAGGTTGCCAAGAGAAAAGTAGGAGGAACATTTTAAGAGCCTGCGGACTGGCTCACCAGGAGCAGCTGTGGTGGATGAGACTGCTGCTTCTCAAGAGACTGAGGGTATCAATGAAGAAGCAGGCAAAGCACCATCACCTGAGGACATGCCCAACCATGATCAAGATGAAAAACTCGGTGCTGCTAGTGTTGCCAGGGCAAGAGCAGTGGCCACAAGTTGGGAACTTACTGCAATGTGCAGGGAACCAGGCACTTACTTAATGCCTAATGACAAAATAGAGTCACCATTTTTCTAGGTTGTCTTGTCTGCAGTAGTATTTGAATCAGCCAGTTTGGGAGTACCTGTGAGGAGCACTAAAAACCCCATAACAGGTCACTTTGAGTCATGCTACCTGGACTTCAGTTTGGCTGCCATTTGCTCAAATACTATATTGTGCATCTGGGGCTCAATGCAAAGTAGATCATCTGCTCTGTGACCAGAAGGATTGCAAAGATTCTAAGTGAATGTAGACAGAGGTGTAAAAATAAATAGGTTGTACATATAAAAAGGTGTAATTGTAACTGTCGCAGCTGCTTTCCCCTCTCAGCCCCCATTGCTCTGTCCCTGCTCTCTCTGCCATCTCTCATCTGTGCCCCTCCTGCAAAGATGAAAGGCATTCCTAAGACAAGCTGGAGCCACACCAGCTCTGCAACCCCTCCTCCCCCGTGGTTGCCTAGGTGACAAGGGGGTCCGACATCAGTTTTAAGAAGCTATGTATGTACACCAAAGTATTCACCACTGTGTAGCTGACGGAAGGGGCCCGGGCTGCGGCTGGGACCTTTCGTGGCCAGGCTCGGCAGAGACCCAAGGCTGCCTAGGACCCCCCTTCTCCCAGAGCTGGGGAAGACTGTCTGTTAGACACCAGAGATCCGTGAGTACATGCTCTCTGCCTGCTTCACTTGAACTGTTCTTGTGCTGACCTCACACCAACCCCCCCCCTGTTGGATTACTTGCTACAGAGACTCACACCAAACCCCCCGTTGGATTACTTGCTACAGAGACTCTCCCTTGGCTATCGGTGTTGGACTTTAAGTGTGTTGGTCCTTCCGTGTCGCCCTGTACTGGCGTATTCTTCCTCCCTGTGAACTCCCAAGTCTCGCTGACTCCCAGTCTCGGTGACTGTCATCTGTTTGCCTCAATAAAGCTTTGTGCATTTGCCATCTACTCTGTGTGTTCTGTCCTGCCTATGCTCCATCACATACTGGTTGGCAGCGGTGGGATCAGGACACTGAGGAGATGGCAGACAGCGAAAGCCAGTGCATGGGGGAACAGGCTTGGCCCAGCGAATACAGGAAGTGGACTGTGGCATGTCTGCAGGAGAGGGCCGAGCAGCTGTCCCTTACCTGGAGGAGCTTAGCCAAAGAGGATCTGGTCACAGCCATTGAGGAAGCTGATCACCAGGATGCCGCAGCAAGGGAGGAGAGCAGGCCAACCCCAGCCTCCCCAGCACGCCATGACCCAGGGCCCAAGAGCCCCTGGCTTACTCAGGTGGAGGAAGAGATGGCCCTCCTGAGGTCATACGCCATGGCAGAGGACAAGCGAGAGGCTATCCGGAGGGCGCATGAAAGAGAGAGCCAAGGAAGTCACCACGAAATAGGCGGCCCTTCCAGCCCCAGGACCGCGGGTTACCCCCCTCCACGGGTCAGCTGCAAGGACTTTAAACCCTTCAACAAAGCCGCCGGGGATGTGGAGGAGTTATTTCAGGACTTTGAGCAGCAGTGCCAGCTCATGGAGGTGCCAAGCACGGATTGGATACAGCACCTCATGGGTCTGCTAGAAGGGGGTGCAGCTGCGGCCTACCGCCTTCTGGATTATGTGGATGGCCGGGATTACGCCCAGGTCAAACAGACTGTGTTGGAGTATTATGCGGTGATCCCAGAAGTGCACCGGGTGCGTTTCCATGACCTGCCCCGCCATGCAGAACCGTCCTATCGGATGTATGCACACAAGATGTCGCAGTCCTGTCGGAGGTGGCTAGAGGGGGAACAGGCCCGCACCGCAGAAGAAATCATGCAAGCATTTCTGAAGGAGCAATTCTACAACCAATGCCCGGCGGAGGTGCGCGGATGGGTAAGAGAGACAGCCCCTACCACACTTGCAAAGGCCGCTGCCCTGGCCAACGAGATCCTGGCCATCAAACCACATTGGAAACGGCGGGCCCCTGAGCTGCCAAGGGCCCAGCCCCTCACCACCTCTGCCAAAACAGGCCCCCCACCTACCACTGCCAATTCCGCAGGACCGCCACCCAGAGCCCGGTTCACGGGGCCCCCCATGGACCGCCACTGCTACGGGTGCTACGGGCACCTCCAAGCCAACTGTGTAGCTGGCCAGCTAAGACCAGTCCTAGGTTGCTAATATGGTTCACATATATGTGTATACCAAACCTGCCAATAACCTCAGTACAGTGTATATGTGCATATGTTAAAGCCAAAAGCAGAATCATTGCTGTGATTTATGTCTTTGATTGTTATATGACATTTATATATTCATTGTGTTAGCAGAAGCAGAAAAGGAAAATATGCCTTTAAGAGTTAGTATAAGGTGAGCCAATTACAGACAGCCTCACACTGTACAGAGCCTTAACCAATCCCAGCCAGTTTCACATTTATGCCTGTGTAAAACTCCCTGCTAGTATTTTCTAGAGACACATGCTCACCAGACAGAGGAGGAAACAGACAAAGTTCCAATCAGAGAAGCTCCATGGAAACAGAGAAGGCCAAATAGGTATTTAATGCACTTGTGTGTTCCTGTGAGGGACCGCCGGACGGCACCACTAGCACTCCACTGGTCAGGCGTGCCCAGAGCGCGGAGTCTAAGCCCCAGGGTACTTGTTCACCAGGGCCCCTGATGGTGGGGATGGACTTGTAGCACCCCGGGACCAGGTCGCCACTACTGAGCACACCTGTCAGTGGTAGGGGTGTTCGCCAGGGGCTCCAACCAGGGAGAGCCAGATGTGAGGAGGTCGGGTGACCCCGATCGGATGGATGGATGGATGGCTGAGCAAGTGTGAAGTCAGACAGGCCGAGTTGGTAACGTAGAGGGCGGTAAGGTACAAGGGAGCGGGCAGAGAATCGTCGGGTCACACGCCAGGTCAGCAACAGTAGGTCAGATCTAATGAGGGGCATTCAGGAAGAGAGGTCAGGCAAAGCAAGGGTCTGGGCTGGAGAAATCAGCAGGTCTAGAGCAATCCGGGTCAAATAACTTACAAGGCACAGGTTCAGATTCGCAGGATACAGGTAGGGCCAGAAGGCACTGAAATGACAGCTCAGGGACATTTAAATATCCCGCCCTGCGCTGCCATTGGTGCCCAGCGGGCGGCCGTGGCTTCTGCTGCGCATGCGCGAACTCGAACGCCGCGGCCGGCCCGGAACTACTGCCCGTGTCCCTGCACAGGGCGGTGCAGTGCGCCTGCGCCGGGACCATCGCGGCGGGGATCGAGGGGATCCCTGACAGTTCCTCTGTTGTTTAGTAATGCAGGTAGATCTGTATGTAAAAACTGTTGTGTGTGTTTACTTGTAGTTCCACCGAATTAAACGAATCAAGTCACTGTAGAGTAATCATAATCGAACGAATTTACCGAATCTAACGAATTTATCAATCTATCGAATCAACCCAATGTAATACGAATGAAACCATTGTAATATGAAAGAAACAAGCCATTGTAAGCAGTGTTATATGAAGAAGATTGAAGTTATTAAAGAAGTTAACTAAAGTATTCGGTGTGCTCTTTAAACCTACTGCATCCATAGAGCGGCATTGGAGGAATTACAGAGTAAAGTCAGTCTAATCAAACAAAGAAACAGCAATTGCATAATTTTTCTAATGCCACAGCGCACTAGGCACCAAAGGGTGCTGCGCCTGCCACAGTGGAACTATTACCCTCAGAGGTCAAGCAACAGCGCTCCTCAACTTGCACAGTAAAGAGTACACTAGAGAAATAGAGCGCCAGCATATACCGCCACGCGGAGACACCTCAGCGGAACAACAGTACAGGCCATAGCACGTGCGCATTAGTCAGACTGCAGCCGACTCTTAAAGTGGCATAACGGCAAAGGCAAGACAGTCAGAGAAAGAGCGCCAACCCTCCTGCACCCCTAGAGAGAGAAAGAGATGCATGGGGGGAGGGCCAGAGTCCAGAGCTAGAGTGCCCGCACCGCTATCCATCAAGAGACCACGTGTTCCATCCAGAGAGTTCACGATACTAGTCGCAAGTCACCGCAGAGCATCGTATAGTCACCGCAGAGCATCATATAGTCACCGCAGAGTATCGCAAAGTCACCGCAGAGCAACGCAAGTCACCGCAGAGCATCGTATAGTCACCGCAGAGCATCGCAAAGTCACCGCAGAGCATCGCAAAGTCACCGCAGAGCATCGCAAGTCACCGCAGAGTATCGCAAGTCACCGCATCAAGAAAAGTCTCCTTTAAGACTGACTTTTGTTTCTGCAACCTTCAGATCACGGTATCCTGCTTTTCAATTAAGGTCAGAGCTTTCCTTTATTACTCACTTATGCACATAGGTTTCTGCAAGAGACATTTTTGTGCTCCAGAGATTACAGATAGAGATGAGCGAATCGAAGTATCCGAAGTGGAATTCGAGTCGAATATCGGAAAAATTTCGATTCGTGCCGAATCCGAAAAACAGCCTAATTCGGACGCGCGAATCGAAATTTTTCCGAAAATGGCGGCTGACATGTGCGGCGACGGAGCGGGGATGTCGGGGAAGGCGCGCAGACAAGGCGCGCTGCCCCATAATGCATTCCTCAACGACATGTGATCGCATCAGCCAATCAGCAGCCAGCTAGCCAGCACTGTGTAATGGTCGAGGTATATATAGCGGCCATTTTGGAAATCTTCATTTGCCTGCAGTCATTGAACAGAGGCAGACCGCTCTGTACTAGGGACAGGGACAGAGTTAGGGCCACAGAAACGAGAATTGGGGACAGAGAGAAGTTACTTAGGGACAGAGAACCATTACTCAGGGACACAGACTTGTTAATGAGGGCCACAGAATCGTTATTTAGGGACAAAGAAACGCTAGTTAGGGCCACAGAATTCATACTCAGGGACAGACAGAATTTTCACTCAGTGCCAGAGAATTGTTACTTAGGGCCACAGAAACGTTATTAGGGCCACAGAATTTTTACTCAGGGACAGACAGAATTGTTACTGAGTGCCAGAGAATTGTTACTCAGGGACAGACAGAATTGTTACTGAGTGCCAGAGAATTCTTACTCAGGGCCACAGAATTCATTCTCAGGGACAGACAGAATTGTTACTCAGGGACAGACAGAATTGTTACTGAGTGCCAGAGAATTGTTACTCAGGGACAGACAGAATTGTTACTGAGTGCCAGAGAATTGTTACTCAGGGACAGACAGAATTGTTACTGAGTGCCAGAGAATTGTTACTCGCACAGACACAAAATTGTTACTTGCACAGACACAGAATTGTTACTCGCACAGACACAGAATTGTTACTGAGTGCCAGAGAATTGTTACTCAGGGACAGACAGAATTGTTACTGAGTGCCAGAGAATTGTTACTCAGGGACAGACAGAATTGTTACTGAGTGCCAGAGAATTGTTACTCAGGGACAGACAGAATTGTTACTGAGTGCCAGAGAATTGTTACTCGCACAGACACAAAATTGTTACTTGCACAGACACAGAATTGTTACTCGCACAGACACAGAATTGTTACTCAGGGCCACAGAATTCATACTCAGGGACAGACAGAATTGTTACTGAGTGCCAGAGAATTGTTACTCAGGGACAGACAGAATTGTTACTGAGTGCCAGAGAATTGTTACTCAGGGACAGACAGAATTGTTACTGAGTGCCAGAGAATTGTTACTCGCACAGACACAAAATTGTTACTTGCACAGACACAGAATTGTTACTCGCACAGACACAGAATTGTTACTGAGTGCCAGAGAATTGTTACTCAGGGACAGACAGAATTGTTACTGAGTGCCAGAGAATTGTTACTCAGGGACAGACAGAATTGTTACTGAGTGCCAGAGAATTGTTACTCGCACAGACACAAAATTGTTACTTGCACAGACACAGAATTGTTACTCGCACAGACACAGAATTGTTACTCAGGGCCACAGAATTCATACTCAGGGACAGACAGAATTGTTACTGAGTGCCAGAGAATTGTTACTCAGGGACAGACAGAATTGTTACTGAGTGCCAGAGAATTGTTACTCAGGGACAGACAGAATTGTTACTGAGTGCCAGAGAATTGTTACTCGCACAGACACAAAATTGTTACTTGCACAGACACAGAATTGTTACTCGCACAGACACAGAATTGTTACTGAGTGCCAGAGAATTGTTACTCAGGGACAGACAGAATTGTTACTGAGTGCCAGAGAATTGTTACTCAGGGACAGACAGAATTGTTACTGAGTGCCAGAGAATTGTTACTCAGGGACAGACAGAATTGTTACTGAGTGCCAGAGAATTGTTACTCGCACAGACACAAAATTGTTACTTGCACAGACACAGAATTGTTACTCGCACAGACACAGAATTGTTACTCAGGGCCACAGAATTCATACTCAGGGACAGACAGAATTGTTACTGAGTGCCAGAGAATTGTTACTCAGGGACAGACAGAATTGTTACTGAGTGCCAGAGAATTGTTACTCAGGGACAGACAGAATTGTTACTGAGTGCCAGAGAATTGTTACTCGCACAGACACAAAATTGTTACTTGCACAGACACAGAATTGTTACTCGCACAGACACAGAATTGTTACTGAGTGCCAGAGAATTGTTACTCAGGGACAGACAGAATTGTTACTGAGTGCCAGAGAATTGTTACTCAGGGACAGACAGAATTGTTACTGAGTGCCAGAGAATTGTTACTCAGGGACAGACAGAATTGTTACTGAGTGCCAGAGAATTGTTACTCGCACAGACACAAAATTGTTACTTGCACAGACACAGAATTGTTACTCGCACAGACACAGAATTGTTACTCAGGGCCACAGAATTCATACTCAGGGACAGACAGAATTGTTACTGAGTGCCAGAGAATTGTTACTCAGGGACAGACAGAATTGTTACTGAGTGCCAGAGAATTGTTACTCAGGGACAGACAGAATTGTTACTGAGTGCCAGAGAATTGTTACTCGCACAGACACAAAATTGTTACTTGCACAGACACAGAATTGTTACTCGCACAGACACAGAATTGTTACTGAGTGCCAGAGAATTGTTACTCAGGGACAGACAGAATTGTTACTGAGTGCCAGAGAATTGTTACTCAGGGACAGACAGAATTGTTACTGAGTGCCAGAGAATTGTTACTCAGGGACAGACAGAATTGTTACTGAGTGCCAGAGAATTGTTACTCAGGGACAGACAGAATTGTTACTGAGTGCCAGAGAATTGTTACTCGCACAGACACAAAATTGTTACTTGCACAGACACAGAATTGTTACTCGCACAGACACAGAATTGTTACTCAGGGCCACAGAATTCATACTCAGGGACAGACAGAATTGTTACTGAGTGCCAGAGAATTGTTACTCAGGGACAGACAGAATTGTTACTGAGTGCCAGAGAATTGTTACTCAGGGACAGACAGAATTGTTACTGAGTGCCAGAGAATTGTTACTCGCACAGACACAAAATTGTTACTTGCACAGACACAGAATTGTTACTCGCACAGACACAGAATTGTTACTGAGTGCCAGAGAATTGTTACTCAGGGACAGACAGAATTGTTACTGAGTGCCAGAGAATTGTTACTCAGGGACAGACAGAATTGTTACTGAGTGCCAGAGAATTGTTACTCAGGGACAGACAGAATTGTTACTGAGTGCCAGAGAATTGTTACTCGCACAGACACAAAATTGTTACTTGCACAGACACAGAATTGTTACTCGCACAGACACAGAATTGTTACTCAGGGCCACAGAATTCATACTCAGGGACAGACAGAATTGTTACTGAGTGCCAGAGAATTGTTACTCAGGGACAGACAGAATTGTTACTGAGTGCCAGAGAATTGTTACTCAGGGACAGACAGAATTGTTACTGAGTGCCAGAGAATTGTTACTCGCACAGACACAAAATTGTTACTTGCACAGACACAGAATTGTTACTCGCACAGACACAGAATTGTTACTGAGTGCCAGAGAATTGTTACTCAGGGACAGACAGAATTGTTACTGAGTGCCAGAGAATTGTTACTCAGGGACAGACAGAATTGTTACTGAGTGCCAGAGAATTGTTACTCAGGGACAGACAGAATTGTTACTGAGTGCCAGAGAATTGTTACTCAGGGACAGACAGAATTGTTACTGAGTGCCAGAGAATTGTTACTCGCACAGACACAAAATTGTTACTTGCACAGACACAAAATTGTTACTCGCACAGACACAGAATTGTTACTCAGGGCCACAGAATTCATACTCAGGGACAGACAGAATTGTTACTGAGTGCCAGAGAATTGTTACTCAGGGACAGACAGAATTGTTACTGAGTGCCAGAGAATTGTTACTCAGGGACAGACAGAATTGTTACTGAGTGCCAGAGAATTGTTACTCGCACAGACACAAAATTGTTACTTGCACAGACACAGAATTGTTACTCGCACAGACACAGAATTGTTACTCGCACAGACACAGAATTGTTACTCAGGGCCACAGAATTCATACTCAGGGACAGACAGAATTGTTACTGAGTGCCAGAGAATTGTTACTCAGGGACACCTAATCGTTGAATTAAATAGTATGTCAGACAACATGCAGAGGAGTGGCAGAGGAGGCAATGTTTTAGGAGCGAGCAGACGTGGCAGCAGAGGAAGGGGTCGAGGCAGCAGTATTCGCAGCCAGAGGCCAGTGCTCCCGGTGTCATCCAGCGGTCGTGTCTCCACCGACAACCCTGCCGTCATTGATTGGTTGGCTCGGTCGTCTTCCTCTTCCCAGGTCACCTCTGACACCTACAGCCAACGGTCGGTGGGTACGTCAGACACAACCGTTAGTTGGCATGGCCCGGGAGCAAGCCCACTGAAATCACGTGTCCTCTACCTGCCCCTGTCCTTTGCTGTTCCCTCACCAAGCGAAGTATCGCATGCTGTGGGCTCAGCCCCACTGTACAGTGAGGAAGAGCTAACAGAGGGCGGTCAGGAACGGGGGGAGACATCGGCCTTTTCAGCAGCCAAGCGAACAAGTACTGGCGAGGAGAGTGGCTCGGTAGCCGGTCTAGAGACAGGTCTGTCTCCTGACCCAGACGCAGCCGAGGGGGCTAGTAGTGAGGCGGAGACCCTACTTGATGATGAGGAGGTTGATCGCACTTGGCAGCCTCGTCGTCATCAGGCAATTTCTTCCGCATCATCAGGAGAAGAGGGTGGCAGCTTGGCAGCGAGCAAAACAGTCGGTGGGTTGCCCAGGAGACAGCAGCAGGGTCGCATCAGTGTCAGTGGAGCCAAACGTCCACGGAGTAGAGCACCAGCTCCACTGCAGCCTACCACCACGGCCAGTAGTGGTGCCGGTGCGCACGGAGGAAGTAGCAGTCAGCCAGTGAAGAGTAGCGGGGGCAAAGTTTCCTACTCGGTGGTGTGGCAATTTTTCCTCAAGCCGCCCGAGGAAGTAAACGTAGCCGTATGTCGACTATGTGGCCAGAAATGCAAGCGTGGCCAGGGGGCCCATGTTGGGACTACAGCGTTGCGTCAGCATATGCAGCGTCACCATTCGGTGGCCTGGGAAAACCGTGATAAACATACGGCGGTTCTGCCTGCCCCAGCCCCCGCTCCATCACCCGCTCCGTTACTTGCTCCGTCACCCGACGTCGTCAATCGCCCTCTATCAGCCAGTCAAGGCTCCAACACCTCTGCTGAGGGGAGTTGTCACTCGTTGGCATCTTCCGCTCGTTCAGATGCTCCTTCTCCTGCTACTCCTCTTCTCGGATTCCGTCAACAGTCTTTCTTGGAATCCGTATCCAAGAGACAACAGTTTGCGAGCACGCACCCGACGGTGCAAAAGCTGAACGTCCTCCTGTCCAAGTTGCTGGTGCTGCAGTCCCTCCCTTTCCAACTGGTGGACTCAGCACCTTTCCGAGAAATGATGGCTTGTGCCGCGCCGCGGTGGAGAGTGCCAAGCCGTCATTTCTTTGCCCAAAAGGCAGTGCCAGCCCTGCATTCACATGTAGAAGAGATGGTGGGCCAGTCTTTGAGCATGTCGGTCTCTGCCAAAGTGCACGGCAGCGCCGACGTGTGGAGCTGTAACTACGGTCAGGGACAGTACATGTCATTTACGGCCCACTGGGTGAACGTGGTGCCGGCACAGCCGCACCAGCAACTTGGACAGGTCACGACGCTTTTGCCTCCACGTTTGCACGTCCTTGGTCCAGCAAGCATGTCCGCCTCTACCACCTCTTTTTCCGCCGTGTCCTCAGCCGCCACCCCCGTGCCAAGTCCCATTACCCGACCGGCATATCACATGTGCAGGGCGCAACGGTGTCACGCTGTGCTGCACCTGGTATGCCTTGGCGAACGTAGTCACACAGGGGAGGAACTGCTGAGTGTAATGAACAGAGAAATCGACAGATGGCTGTCTCCGCGCAAACTAAAAATCGGAACCATGTTGACTGACAACGGAAAGAACATGGTGTCTGCTCTGCGTCAAGGAAGGTTGTGCCATGCGCCATGCATGGCTCACGTGTTCAATCTGGTTGTCAAGCGGTTCCTAAAATCCACCATCCCACTGCAAGACATCCTTAAAATGTCACGTAAACTGTGCATGCATTTCAGCCATTCCTACACCGCAAAGAACACCCTCATTGAGCTGCAGCGGCAGAACGGAATTCCACAGCATCGCCTGATCTGCGACGTTGCAACAAGGTGGAATTCAACCCTACACATGTTAGACCGCCTTTACGAGCAGCGAAAGGCCATCACCGATTTCCTGATGTTACAAGCGGATAAAGGTACTCCCCTGTGTAACTTAGATGTCAGCCATTGGCAGCTCATGCGTGACACCTGCCGCTTGCTCAGGCCCTTTGAGGAGGCCACGCTATTCGTGAGTCGGCAGGACTATGGGATGAACGACGTCATTCCTCTGTTGCACGTCCTGGAACAAATGCTGTTAACAATGGCTGGTCAGGGTGCGGTAGACGTGGCGCACAGATCTCAACGCCACATGACCCCTGTGGGGGCAGGACAGGAAGAAGAGGAGGAGGTAGAGGAGGACATTTGTGCTCAGGAATTATTGAGTGAAATGGGTGGTTTTTCCACTCAGCGGACAGGAGTGGAGGAGCAGGAGCATCTGGTAGAGGAGGAGGAGGAGGAGACAGAGGACCCAGACGCACCGTGGCAGTATGCTGTGGAGATGGAGGCAGGGAGTCCCTCGCATTCCTTGGCACAAATGGCCCATAGCATGCTCGGTTGCTTGCGTAGCGACAGCCGAATAATAACCATCAGACAGAGGGATGACTTTTGGCTGTCCACCTTGTTGGACCCTCGCTATCGGTCCAAAATGGTGGCCTTTTTCACACCTGCTGAGAGGGAGGCCAAAATTACGTACTATAAAAACCACCTATGTAGTCAGTTGGTCTCTGCCTTTGTGCGCCAACGTCCATCCTCAGACACTGTGGGCCCTGTGCGCTCGCGTTCCGCTGGCATGGCAGCAGGGGAGGGGTGGGGTGGTAGGAGCAGTGGCAGCTCCACCAGCAGTGGCTGCCTCAGTCTGCAGTCGATGATGAGTAGCTTTCTTCACCAGCGCAGTGAGGAAACTACTAACCAGCCGCAGCAGCAGCAGCAGCATCAGGTGGACCTGGAGCAGGAGCTCAAACAACAGGCTTGGGCCTACTTGGACAGCACCCTGCCAACCGAGGTAGACAATCCCCTTGACTACTGGGCAACGAAACTTGACCTTTGGCCCCAACTAGCTGAATTTGCCCTTGAAAGGCTGTCATGCCCGGCCAGTAGCGTGGCATCGGAGCGCGTGTTTAGTGCGGCAGGAGGTATTGTAACTCCGCGGAGGACACGACTGTCCACCCAAAGTGTGGAGAGACTCACGTTTGTGAAAATGAATCAGGCGTGGATTAGTCTGGATTTCAAACCACCAGTTCCTGACACAACTGACTAAATCCGCCATGAATCATGCCTCAAACATGTGCCACTTTCAGGTCTCCTCACACTGCTGGTGTGTTTAATTTTTTGACATAGGGTGCTGGCAGATTACGGGCCTCCTATAGATGCTGCCAGGCCCCTAATCTGCCATAGGCCCCTATATACCGCCTCCTCATGCTGCTGCTAGGTCCAGAGTCTCTCATGGGTCCCTGTACGGCCTCCCATTGCTGCTGTCTCCATCGCCACACTCTGCTGCCATGTGCCACTTTCAGGTCTCCTTCACACTGCTGGTGTGTTAAATTTTTTGACATAGGGTGCAGGCAGATTACGGGCCTCACATAGCTGCTGCCAGGCCCCTAATCTGCCATGGGCCCCTATAAACCGCCTCCTCATGCTGCTGCCAAGTCTAGAGTCTCTCATGGGTCCCTGTACGGCCTCCCATTGCTGCTGTCTCCATCGCCACACTCTGCTGCCATGTGCCACTTTCAGGTCTCTTCACACTGCTGGTGTGTTAAATTTTTTGACATAGGGTGCAGGCAGATTACGGGCCTCACATAGCTGCTGCCAGGCCCCTAATCTGCCATGGGCCCCTATATACCGCCTCCTCATGCTGCTGCCAAGTCTAGAGTCTCTCATGGGTCCCTGTACGGCCTCCCATTGCTGCTGTCTCCATCGCCACACTCTGCTGCCATGTGCCACTTTCAGGTCTCTTCACACTGCTGGTGTGTTAAATTTTTTGACATAGGGTGCAGGCAGATTACGGGCCTCACATAGCTGCTGCCAGGCCCCTAATCTGCCATGGGCCCCTATATACCGCCTCCTCATGCTGCTGCCAAGTCCAGAGTCTCTCATGGGTCCCTGTACGGCCTCCCATTGCTGCTGTCTCCATCGCCACACTCTGCTGCCATGTGCCACTTTCAGGTCTCCTTCACACTGCTGGTGTGTTAAATTTTTTGACATAGGGTGCAGGCAGATTACGGGCCTCACATAGCTGCTGCCAGGCCCCTAATCTGCCATGGGCCCCTATAAACCGCCTCCTCATGCTGCTGCCAAGTCTAGAGTCTCTCATGGGTCCCTGTACGGCCTCCCATTGCTGCTGTCTCCATCGCCACACTCTGCTGCCATGTGCCACTTTCAGGTCTCTTCACACTGCTGGTGTGTTAAATTTTTTGACATAGGGTGCAGGCAGATTACGGGCCTCACATAGCTGCTGCCAGGCCCCTAATCTGCCATGGGCCCCTATAAACCGCCTCCTCATGCTGCTGCCAAGTCTAGAGTCTCTCATGGGTCCCTGTACGGCCTCCCATTGCTGCTGTCTCCATCGCCACACTCTGCTGCCATGTGCCACTTTCAGGTCTCTTCACACTGCTGGTGTGTTAAATTTTTTGACATAGGGTGCAGGCAGATTACGGGCCTCACATAGCTGCTGCCAGGCCCCTAATCTGCCATGGGCCCCTATATACCGCCTCCTCATGCTGCTGCCAAGTCCAGAGTCTCTCATGGGTCCCTGTACGGCCTCCCATTGCTGCTGTCTCCATCGCCACACTCTGCTGCCATGTGCCACTTTCAGGTCTCTTCACACTGCTGGTGTGTTAAATTTTTTGACATAGGGTGCAGGCAGATTACGGGCCTCACATAGCTGCTGCCAGGCCCCTAATCTGCCATGGGCCCCTATAAACCGCCTCCTCATGCTGCTGCCAAGTCTAGAGTCTCTCATGGGTCCCTGTACGGCCTCCCATTGCTGCTGTCTCCATCGCCACACTCTGCTGCCATGTGCCACTTTCAGGTCTCTTCACACTGCTGGTGTGTTTAATTTTTTGACATAGGGTGCTGCAAGATAACGGGCCTTACATAGCTGCTGCCAGGCCCCTAATCTGCCATGGGCCCCTATATACTGCCTCCTCATGCTGCTGCCAAGTCCAGAGTCTCTCATGGGTCCCTGTACGGCCTCCCATTGCTGCTGTCTCCATCGCCACACTCTGCTGCCATGTGCCACTTTCAGGTCTCTTCACACTGCTGGTGTGTTTAATTTTTTGACATAGGGTGCTGCAAGATAACGGGCCTCACATAGCTGCTGCCAGGCCCCTAATCTGCCATGGGCCCCTATATACCGCCTCCTCATGCTGCTGCCAAGTCCAGAGTCTCTCATGGGTCCCTGTACGGCCTCCCATTGCTGCTGTCTCCATCGCCACACTCTGCTGCCATGTGCCACTTTCAGGTCTCTTCACACTGCTGGTGTGTTAAATTTTTTGACATAGGGTGCAGGCAGATTACGGGCCTCACATAGCTGCTGCCAGGCCCCTAATCTGCCATGGGCCCCTATATACCGCCTCCTCATGCTGCTGCCAAGTCTAGAGTCTCTCATGGGTCCCTGTACGGCCTCCCATTGCTGCTGTCTCCATCGCCACACTCTGCTGCCATGTGCCACTTTCAGGTCTCTTCACACTGCTGGTGTGTTAAATTTTTTGACATAGGGTGCAGGCAGATTACGGGCCTCACATAGCTGCTGCCAGGCCCCTAATCTGCCATGGGCCCCTATATACCGCCTCCTCATGCTGCTGCCAAGTCCAGAGTCTCTCATGGGTCCCTGTACGGCCTCCCATTGCTGCTGTCTCCATCGCCACACTCTGCTGCCATGTGCCACTTTCAGGTCTCCTTCACACTGCTGGTGTGTTAAATTTTTTGACATAGGGTGCAGGCAGATTACGGGCCTCACATAGCTGCTGCCAGGCCCCTAATCTGCCATGGGCCCCTATAAACCGCCTCCTCATGCTGCTGCCAAGTCTAGAGTCTCTCATGGGTCCCTGTACGGCCTCCCATTGCTGCTGTCTCCATCGCCACACTCTGCTGCCATGTGCCACTTTCAGGTCTCTTCACACTGCTGGTGTGTTAAATTTTTTGACATAGGGTGCAGGCAGATTACGGGCCTCACATAGCTGCTGCCAGGCCCCTAATCTGCCATGGGCCCCTATAAACCGCCTCCTCATGCTGCTGCCAAGTCTAGAGTCTCTCATGGGTCCCTGTACGGCCTCCCATTGCTGCTGTCTCCATCGCCACACTCTGCTGCCATGTGCCACTTTCAGGTCTCTTCACACTGCTGGTGTGTTAAATTTTTTGACATAGGGTGCAGGCAGATTACGGGCCTCACATAGCTGCTGCCAGGCCCCTAATCTGCCATGGGCCCCTATATACCGCCTCCTCATGCTGCTGCCAAGTCCAGAGTCTCTCATGGGTCCCTGTACGGCCTCCCATTGCTGCTGTCTCCATCGCCACACTCTGCTGCCATGTGCCACTTTCAGGTCTCTTCACACTGCTGGTGTGTTAAATTTTTTGACATAGGGTGCAGGCAGATTACGGGCCTCACATAGCTGCTGCCAGGCCCCTAATCTGCCATGGGCCCCTATAAACCGCCTCCTCATGCTGCTGCCAAGTCTAGAGTCTCTCATGGGTCCCTGTACGGCCTCCCATTGCTGCTGTCTCCATCGCCACACTCTGCTGCCATGTGCCACTTTCAGGTCTCTTCACACTGCTGGTGTGTTTAATTTTTTGACATAGGGTGCTGCAAGATAACGGGCCTCACATAGCTGCTGCCAGGCCCCTAATCTGCCATGGGCCCCTATATACCGCCTCCTCATGCTGCTGCCAAGTCCAGAGTCTCTCATGGGTCCCTGTACGGCCTCCCATTGCTGCTGTCTCCATCGCCACACTCTGCTGCCATGTGCCACTTTCAGGTCTCTTCACACTGCTGGTGTGTTTAATTTTTTGACATAGGGTGCTGCAAGATAACGGGCCTCACATAGCTGCTGCCAGGCCCCTAATCTGCCATGGGCCCCTATATACCGCCTCCTCATGCTGCTGCCAAGTCCAGAGTCTCTCATGGGTCCCTGTACGGCCTCCCATTGCTGCTGTCTCCATCGCCACACTCTGCTGCCATGTGCCACTTTCAGGTCTCTTCACACTGCTGGTGTGTTAAATTTTTTGACATAGGGTGCAGGCAGATTACGGGCCTCACATAGCTGCTGCCAGGCCCCTAATCTGCCATGGGCCCCTATATACCGCCTCCTCATGCTGCTGCCAAGTCTAGAGTCTCTCATGGGTCCCTGTACGGCCTCCCATTGCTGCTGTCTCCATCGCCACACTCTGCTGCCATGTGCCACTTTCAGGTCTCTTCATACTGCTGGTGTGTTTAATTTTTTGACATAGGGTGCTGCAAGATAACGGGCCTCACATAGCTGCTGCCAGGCCCCTAATCTGCCATGGGCCCCTATATACCGCCTCCTCATGCTGCTGCCAAGTCCAGAGTCTCTCATGGGTCCCTGTACGGCCTCCCATTGCTGCTGTCTCCATCGCCACACTCTGCTGCCATGTGCCACTTTCAGGTCTCTTCACACTGCTGGTGTGTTAAATTTTTTGACATAGGGTGCAGGCAGATTACGGGCCTCACATAGCTGCTGCCAGGCCCCTAATCTGCCATGGGCCCCTATATACCGCCTCCTCATGCTGCTGCCAAGTCCAGAGTCTCTCATGGGTCCCTGTACGGCCTCCCATTGCTGCTGTCTCCATCGCCACACTCTGCTGCCATGTGCCACTTTCAGGTCTCTTCACACTGCTGGTGTGTTAAATTTTTTGACATAGGGTGCAGGCAGATTACGGGCCTCACATAGCTGCTGCCAGGCCCCTAATCTGCCATGGGCCCCTATATACCGCCTCCTCATGCTGCTGCCAAGTCTAGAGTCTGTCATGGGTCCCTGTACGGCCTCCCATTGCTGCTGTCTCCATCGCCACACTCTGCCATGTGCCACTTTCAGGTCTCTTCACACTGCTGGTGTGTTTAATTTTTTGACATAGGGTGCAGGCAGATTACGGGCCTCACATAGCTGCTGCCAGGCCCCTAATCTGCCATGGGCCCCTATATACCGCCTCCTCATGCTGCTGCCAAGTCCAGAGTCTCTCATGGGTCCCTGTACGGCCTCCCATTGCTGCTGTCTCCATCGCCACACTCTGCTGCCATGTGCCACTTTCAGGTCTCTTCACACTGCTGGTGTGTTAAATTTTTTGACATAGGGTGCAGGCAGATTACGGGCCTCACATAGCTGCTGCCAGGCCCCTAATCTGCCATGGGCCCCTATATACCGCCTCCTCATGCTGCTGCCAAGTCCAGAGTCTCTCATGGGTCCCTGTACGGCCTCCCATTGCTGCTGTCTCCATCGCCACACTCTGCTGCCATGTGCCACTTTCAGGTCTCCTTCACACTGCTGGTGTGTTAAATTTTTTGACATAGGGTGCAGGCAGATTACGGGCCTCACATAGCTGCTGCCAGGCCCCTAATATGCCATGGGCCCCTATAAACCGCCTCCTCATGCTGCTGCCAAGTCTAGAGTCTCTCATGGGTCCCTGTACGGCCTCCCATTGCTGCTGTCTCCATCGCCACACTCTGCTGCCATGTGCCACTTTCAGGTCTCTTCACACTGCTGGTGTGTTAAATTTTTTGACATAGGGTGCAGGCAGATTACGGGCCTCACATAGCTGCTGCCAGGCCCCTAATCTGCCATGGGCCCCTATATACCGCCTCCTCATGCTGCTGCCAAGTCTAGAGTCTCTCATGGGTCCCTGTACGGCCTCCCATTGCTGCTGTCTCCATCGCCACACTCTGCTGCCATGTGCCACTTTCAGGTCTCTTCACACTGCTGGTGTGTTAAATTTTTTGACATAGGGTGCAGGCAGATTACGGGCCTCACATAGCTGCTGCCAGGCCCCTAATCTGCCATGGGCCCCTATATACCGCCTCCTCATGCTGCTGCCAAGTCTAGAGTCTCTCATGGGTCCCTGTACGGCCTCCCATTGCTGCTGTCTCCATCGCCACACTCTGCTGCCATGTGCCACTTTCAGGTCTCTTCACACTGCTGGTGTGTTAAATTTTTTGACATAGGGTGCTGGCAGATTACGGGCCTCCCATTGCTGCTGCCAGACATGTAATCTGCCATGGGCCCCCGTACCGACTCCTCATGCTGTGACGTTGCAACAAGGTGTAATTCAACCCTACATATGTTAGACCGCCTTTACGAACAGCTAAAGGCCATCACAGATTTCCTGATGTTAAAAGCGGATAAAGGTACTCCCTGTGTAACTTAGATGTCAGCCATTGTCAGCTCATGTGTGACACCTGCGCTTGCTCAGGCCCTTTGAGGAGGCCACGCTATTCGTGAGTCGGCAGGACTATGGGATGAATGAGGTCAAATCGGCCATGGGCCCCCGTACCGCCTGTTCACGCTGATGCTGGTCCCACAGTGTGACCTGGGTCCCTGTACGGCCTCCCATTGCTTCCACTCTGCCATGTACCTCTTTGAAATCTCCTCACACTCCTGCGGTTGTCCATTTTGTCATAGGTTGCTGGCAGATTAGCGGCCTTCCATAGGTGCCGCCAGGCCCCATATCGACCATGGGCCCCCGTACCTCCTGGTCACGCTGCTGCTGAGCCCACAGTGTGACCTGGGTCCCTGTACGGCCTCCCATTGCTTCCACTCTGCCATGTGCCACTTTGAAATCTCCTCACACTCCTGCGGTTGTCCATTTTGTCATAGGTTGCTGGCAGATTACAGGCCTTCCATAGGTGCCACCAAGCCCCATATCGGCCATGGGCCCCCGTACCGCCTGGTCACGCTGCTGCTGGGCCCACAGTGTGACCTGGGTCCCTGTACCGCCTCCCATTGCTCCCACTCTGCCATGTGCCACTTTCAGGTCTCCTCACGCTCCTGCTGGTTTCCATTTTGTCATAGGTTGCTGTATGGCCTCCCATTGCTGCTGCCTCCACCGCCACACTGTGGCTCCAAACACTGGTTTTGGCCCCGTGACTGGCCAAAGGAGTGAAGTGTGCAGTGATTCTAAGATCGACGGCACTCATCTGCATGTCATACTGACAGACAGTATTATTTCTCTTCCCCAGCAGACTCCAAGGGCATTTAAATTAAAGGTACAGTGTTCTGCACTAATATTAAGTCTCTCTGAAGCCTAGAAACACCCTTTTTTAAGTTAAATTCACAGCGAATTTATTCGACTCGAATCGAATATTGTCCACGAATTCGCCGAATCAGTCGAATCGAATTTTTCATTTCTTCGCTCATCTCTAATTACAGACTTTTAAAAAAAAAAGAGACAGTTATAGTATATGATTCTGATGTATTTAAAGTGAAAGTCATTTATTGCCTGTGTTTTGGTGCTATTACATGTGAAGTGAAAGTCATTTATTCTTGCATTTGGTAGTATTGCATTTAAAGTGACAGGTCCTTATTCATATTAATTGTTATAGCGTTCAGAAATGGCTGAGCCTAGCATTGCCACTCCACTGTTAGCAGATGCAATGATAGATATGGTAGAAGGTGAAGAGCAAGAGAACCTGTCTGAATCTTAAAGGTGCAATGAAACGGTAGTCTCGCCCCAAACAAATATAGCTGAAACAGGTGAACTAAGACGTTCATCACGGGACAGAAAACCGACCCAAAAGGTGCTAGAAAATTTGGAGCAAGAGGCAGTACTGAAAGAAAAAAAGTTCACCCGAATGAGAGGTGGAAAGTATACACCATAGACATTCGCAGAAAGCTAAAACAAGAAAGCATAAAGGAGAATTTGAGTGAAATGATAGAGACTGTAGAAGATTCTGAGTCAGAGCTTATGACAGCATATGTCAACTTGCGGTCGTCCTTGACACCCTCCCAGGATATTGTAAGGAACATGGATACATGTACTGCAGTCACTAGGGATTTAGTGAAGCTTATGAGAGAACTATCATCTGCAGCAAATTATGATGAAGTCAAGGCACGAAAGGGAATGAATGAGCTCTTCATGAAAGACTATGCTAGGTCCTTAGGAGGAACCACAATCTCAAGTCTGACTTCCATCACTAGCAGAAGTGCCAGCCACATAACAGAGTTCTCAAGTACGTCAGCCAAAAGAAAGGAATTAGCTGAACAACTCGCTGCCAAAAGAGCAGAAGTTGAGATGGAATCTGCCATTGAGGCTCAGCGTCATAAAATGGAAGCTCAGCGCCATAAAATGGAAGCTGAAATGAACAGCCTGGAAAGGCAGAAGGAAATTAAGATTATAGAAGCCAGACTCAGAGTGCACGAAGAGGATACGAATCAGGGTAGTCATAGATCCAAATCAGTACTAAGTGGAGAAGCTGACTCCTACGTTCTTTCATACGCCCAGGAAAATGGAAGGAAATCTCCAGCATCTAGTGAAGAAATAAGTCATAGTCCTTCCATCCCTGCACAGAGAGAAAAGAAGAGAGTCTCACCTGATTCAGGAGAAAGTGGAAAAAGAGAACCAGATAATTCAACTTCCATATGTCATGGCAGTGGTCACGAGGATGTTACAACTGTTGACCCGACGAAACCTCAGAGAATATTTCTCACTAGACTTCCTGTTCCAGAACCTACTGTATTCTCCGGAGACATACTGAAGTTTATAGAGTGGAAGGCAAGTTTTGAAATGATCCTTGAACATCATTGCTCCCGTCCAGTGGACAAGTTATTTTACCTCCAGCGGTATACTGGCGGAGAAGCAAAAAAGGTTCTTGAAGGTAACTTCTATAGGAAAGATGAAGAAGCCTACAAGCAAGCTTGGGAAAAATTAAATGCAAGATATGGTCATCCCTTCTTAGTGCAAAGAGCTTTCAGAGAAAAGTTGATAAACTGGCCTAAAATAGGTCCTAAAGAACACTTCAAGCTCCAAGAGTATGGCGACTTCCTGCAAGCATGCAGCAACGCTATCCCACATGTTCAAGGACTAGAAGTATTGAACGACTATCTAGAAAACCACAGGATGCTAGCCAAGCTACCAGAACAAGTGGCTTCTGGATGGAATCGCTATGTGACTAAACAGTTAGATCAAGGCAAAAACTTCCCAAGTTTCAAAGAGTTCTCTGAATTTGTCAATAAGGAAGCACGAATAGCGTGTAATCCAGTAACAGCATCTTATGTCTTAAAACCCTTAGAAGAAAGGCCTGCAAGAGAGATAAGACGTGCAAGAGCAACTAGCTTTGCAACCAACACAGCTACTAAAGGTCCAGATGCCCATGAGAGCAAGTTCAACGTCATTACTGGGATTAGTAAAGAGTTTGTACCAACAAGTCTTCAGACTACCTTCAAGTGTATGTTCTGTGAAGTGAATCACTCCATACATAAGTGCCAACGATTGAAGGAAAGGTCTCCAGACGAAAAGAAGAAGTTTGTGTTTGATAATCAGCTGTGTTTTGGATGTTTAAGAAAAGGCCATATTACTAAAGAATGCAAAAAAAAGGCCACTTGCAGCGTTTGTAAAGGACGTCATCCTACATCACTACATGAAGAACCTCCAAAGAAAGAGAAATCCTTAATGCCCAAGGACACTGAGGAAGAAAATAAAGCAACAGTATTCTCTTGCAGACTGAGAGAAAGAGAAATCAATGGCACGTCAATGGTTGTACCAGTGTGTATTTCAAATCCTAAAAGGAAGAACAAGAAGGTATATGCCTATGCGCTACTGGATGCCCAGAGTGACGTCACCTTCATCAAGAAATCTGCAAGAAATTACAAGTGGCCACAGAACCAGTGAAACTCAAACTCACCACAATGACAGGAAGAGACACATTGGTGAACAGTCAAAGAGTCAAAGGACTGAGAGTTAGAGGACTCCACTCAAACTGCATATTAGATCTACCTCCAGCTTATACAAAAGACGACATACCTCTGGATCGAGATCGCATACCTAACCGTAAAACAGCCAACAAATGGGAACACCTATCTGTCATATCTTATGAAATGCCCCCGCTGAAGGAATTTGGTGTTGGACTGTTGATAGGCTACGACTGTCCCGAGGCGTTGGTGCCACGAAAGATAATCGCAGGAGGAAAGGGTGAACCCTATGCAGTCCAAACTGATCTAGGATGGGGTGTTGTTGGAGGAAAACAACAGATTGCAGATTCAGGACAGGTGACAGGATTGTGTCATAGAATATCTGTCCAAGAGTTACCAACTGTAAGTCCAGCGAAAGTACTCAAAATCCTAGAATCCGACTTTGCAGACGTAAGTTCTAATGAAAAGAGTGTCTCCCAAGAGGACATAAAGTTTGTACAAGTTCTAGAAGATATTGAAATGCCCCTACCTTTTAGACAAACGACCTCATCTGCCAAATAACAGAGATCTTGCCCTGGCAAGATTGAAAAGCTTAAAGAAAAGGATGGGAAGAGATCCCAAACTGAAAGACGATTATTTGAAATTCATGAAAGAAATCCTCAAAGAAGGGCACGCAGAGAAAGTTGATGGTCAGCCTAAAAATGGAGAAGTGTGGTACATCCCACATCAAGGTGTCTATCACCCAAAGAAACCGGATAAGATCAGAGTAGTTTTTGATTGCTCAGCAAGGTACAATGATGTTGCATTGAACGATCATCTATTTAAGGGACCAGATCTTACAAACACTGTACCTGGAGTACTCTGTAGATTCAGAAAGTATCCCATAGCAGTCATGTGCGACATTGAAAAGATGTTCCATCAATTTCATGTGAAGGAAGAAGATAGAGACTTCCTGAGGTTCCTATGGTGGGAAGACGGAGATACAGAGCCAGCGGAATACAGGATGAAGGTACACTTGTTTGGAGCAGCATCATCCCCAGGTTGTGCTAATTATGGTATGAAGTATCTGGCCAATCAGAATGAAAAGGATTGTCCATCAGCAGCAAATTTTTTGAAGAAAAACTTTTATGTAGATGATGGTCTTATAAGCCTAGAATCCTCAAAATAGGCAATTCAGTTGGTGAGAGAGAGCCAAGAGTTATGCGCAAAAGGAAACCTGCATCTTTACAAATTCATCTCAAACGACAGAGAGGTACTAGAATCCATCAGTGACTCCGAACGTGCATCAACAATAAAGAATGTGGATCTTAACTATGATCCTCTTCCAGTTCAGAATGTACTCGGATTGGGATGGAATGTAGAAAACGACAATTTTTTCTTTGAAATATCCATGGAAGAGAAAGTTCCAACTAGACGTACCATTCTTTCCACAGTAGCCTCAATATATGATCCGTTGGGATTCCTATCACCAGTAATCCTCAGAGCAAAAGAAATACTGCAAGAATTATGCAGACAGAAGTTGGGATGGGACGAACCCATACCTGCAGGCTTGAGGCCAAGGTGGGAGAGTTGGATAAGAGACTTGCAAAATTTGAAAGAAATTCGGATACCCAGATGTTTTGCACCTCCTGATTTCGGAAAGTACAAGAAAATAGAACTTCATCACTTTTCAGATGCCAGTAGTCATGGTTATGGTCAGTGCTCCTACATCAGAGTAATAGGAGAAGAAAAGATACACTGTGCCCTAGTTATGGGAAAGGCCAGAGTCGCACCCAACAATATTCAGACAATACCAAGACTCAAACTAACGGCAGCCGTCGTTTCAGCATCAGTAAGTCAGTTTCTGAGAGAAGAATTGGAACTGAAAATAGATGAAGAGCATTTTTGGACAGACTCACAAGTTGTCCAGGATTACATAAACAATGAAGCTCGAAGATTCCACACCTTTGTCGCTAACAGAGTTCAAAAAATTCGAAAAGCAACAAATCCAGAACATTGGCACTATGTTGACACAAAGCAAAACCCGGCAGATCATGCTTCAAGAGGCCTAAATGTAACAGAATTGAAGAATTCAAACTGGTTCACCGGTCCAGAGTTCCTTTGGGAAAGGGAAATCATACCCAGTAAAGGTTATACAGAACTGTCTATGGGTGATCCAGAAGTAAAGGTAGTTCAAACATTGAGCACTGCCGCCAAGTGTCAAGATGACATACTTGAACGACTAGCCAGATGTTCAAAGTGGAATACAGTCATAAACATAGTAGCTCGAATTCAACGCTTAGCAAAAGGAATCAAAAATAAAGAATCGTTGAATGTAGAGGAAAGAGTGAAAGCTGAAGAAACGGTTATAAGACTCATTCATCAAAGATTCTACAGTGAAGAATTGAAGAGACTTAGTCAAGAACCTAAGAGACTTCCAAACAACCACCCATTGTACAAGCATAATCTTATTCTGCAGGTAGGTATACTGAAGGTGGGAGGGAGGCTGGAAAATGCATCGCTACCTAACAGAGTTAAGCATCCAGCAATTCTACCCAAAAATTCTACCTTCACAAGATTGATTATCAATCACTACCACAACAAATCCTTGCATCAAGGAAGAAGCTTTACTCAAAGCTGTTTGAGAGAAGGTGGTTATTGGATAGTGAAAGGAAGCAAAGTTATAGCGAAGTACATAAGTAAATGTGTAATCTGTAGAAAGACACGTAGACCTACAGAAGAACAAAGAATGGAGAACACATCTGTCAGGGGGCGGAGCCTGAACATGGCGGCAGGGGAGAGCTCAATGTAGGAGCTCGTGGACGGAGCTCCGTTGTCTGACCTCCCCAGGCCTCCAAGCTTATCCCCTGGGGCATGTTAGAGCCCTGCGGCGGGGGACTTACCCGGTCTGAAGGCTCCCGGCGGAGGAGAGACAGATGCGGGTGAGGGAAGAGAGAGGAGCGGCTGGTGACTGGGGAAGAGAGAGTCCCTGGACGCTGGGAGACGAGAGGGGCCGGCGCGATCACGTGACCGGCCGCAAGGCACCTCTGGGAGATCAGGAAGCCGGCCGGCCGGCGTTTTGCGGGGAGAGAGCAGCGCCGACCTGTTTGCCGGGGGCCGACACACTCTCCCCCTATCCCCCTAGTAACCCAGGAGCCTAAAAGAATGTGGAAGGAGAACCATTGAGACCTGGACAAGGAGTCTGAAGAGACCCTGGGGAGTTCCCCCCCATGAACAGACCCTCAGAGGAATCGACCGAAAAGGCACTCACTGGAAGAAGACATAGGAGGAGGGTGAGTGACAGATGTGAATTGCATTTGAAGATTTATTAGGCTGACATCCAAGAAATAGAGTGTATATGAAAGGGGGGACCCCTAGAGACTGTATAAAAGGTGGAAGAGGCTCGCAGAGAGAAGAGGAGAGGCTCGGGGGGAAGGAGGGGGAGAGGGGTGAAGGAAGAGGAGGAAGAGAAGAGAAGGAGAAAAACCAGCAGGGGGACAGGGCAGAGACTTGAAAGTTTAAAGAAATAATATCCCGCCCTACCCACAAATTTATAAAGGACTATAAGAAGGATAAGCGCCACAGAGAAAGATGAAAAACAAGAATGTAAAAGGAAGTGGGCTTAAAGGGTCCCAGACTGGCACAATTAAAAAATATACATCCCAAGGAAACGTAACCCCAGAAAGACCTCAGAGCAGACCTGAAAAAGGGGAAGCAGACCTTAGTATGGAAAGAAGCCCTAGAGTATCAATAGGCCCTGATATTAGTAACCAGCAAATATCAGGCAATACAGAGGCGGAAAAAGACCTACAAATACCTAATAAAAAGGAAATGGCAGAAATGTTTAAAGAACTGGAGAAAACAATAAAACAAGAAATGGTAAACATTCGCAGTGATCTGGGACACCTCTTGGAGAGAGTTGAGGAAACGGAGGAGAAAGTTAAAGGTCAGACCCAGGCTATCTCTGAACTTGAAAAAGAACTAACTAATATAGGGAAAATCCAAGAAAAACTGTTATATAAGGCTGAGATACAAGAAAATAAAGACAGGAAAAGAAACATCTTGATACGTGGGGTCTCAGAAAACTTAAAGGGAGAAAGTCTGCAAGAGGTGGTTTGTAAAATATTTAACATTATAACAGACAGCTCTGAAATGGAAAGGTCTAAAATAGAAGGAACCTTTAGAAAAGGAAAAATCCTGAGAAACCTGGGGAAAGAAAGGCCGAGAGATATAATTGTTAAATTCTATGAACTTCGGGACAAAGAAAAAATCTGGAAGAAGACTAAGGGAAAATCAGTAATTAAGTATGAAGGAGGAGACATACAGATATATGCGGATCTGGCTCCAGAGACTTTGTGGAGAAGGAGAACTTTGAGACCCCTACTGGAAAGGTTGAAAGAACAAAATGTGCAATATAGATGGGGGACTCCCGAATGTTTAATAGGATGGAAAAATGGGACTACAGCATACCTTAGGTTTCCAGAAGATATGAAAAATTTTTGTGATAGTTTAAAAATTCAAAGAACGGAAATCCCTGGCTGGGAAGAAGAACAATGAGAAAGTAGAGCGAAGAGAAAAGAGAACTGGCAATGTGTGGGGGGGAGAGGTGGAGGGGGGGAGAGGGATGGGGAAAGAGAGAGGTTTTTTTTTTTTTTTTTTTTTTTTTTTTTTCTTCTCCTCCTCTCACCTTCTACCCCCACTCTATTGCCTTAGTTATGGATTTTTTCTTCTTTTTTTTTTTTTTTTTTTTTCTTCTCTTTTCTGCCGGTGATAAATCCAGGGAGGCTTGGGAGGTTATGGGGAGGTTAGACAAGGGGAAAGTCGTCCATGGACGGAGTCTTAGCCCAAGGACCAAATCAAAGGTGGATTTTTAATCCATAAATGATTAGTAGGCAAATGTTAGGCCTAAAAAGAGGGGGGAGAGGAGGGGGGAGGGGAGGGGGGAGGGAGGGGGTTGGAGGGTTGGAAGGGTGGGAAATGGGAGAGGGAGGTTGTTTTTTCTGCAAAATAAAAGATGATATAAAAGCAAGTGAGAAGGGAGAAGGAGAGAGAAATAAAAAATATAGATGGAGGAGAAAAGAGGAAATTTAAGGAAGATGGAAGAGATTCAGTTTATAACATATAACATAAATGGGTTGAACTGTCCCGGGAAAAGATATAGATTATTTAAAGAATTACACCATAGAGATGCCTCAGTGATATTTTTACAGGAGACACATCTTGAGATAAGTTCAAATGTTAGGCTGAGGTCTAAAAATCACCCAACATGGTATTATGCAGATTCCCCGGTTAAAAGAGCAAAAGGGGTAGCAATAGGCCTGGCAAAGAACGTTAGGTTCGAGTTGGAAGACAGAAAAACAGACCCAGATGGGAGATTTTTGTTCTTAAGGGGCAAGTTACAGGAGATCGAGTGTACACTGGCTAACATTTACTGTCCTAATAAAAAACCGGAGGAGTATCTGAAAAAGGTGTTGAGGAAGTTGATGGACTTTAAAAAAGGACGTTTGATCCTGGCAGGGGACTTTAATTTTTGTATGGACCCACAAAGGGACGCCACCTCCCATATAAAGACAGAAGGAAGTAAGGCCCTGAAATTATTGAAAAAAGAACTACACATAAGTCAATTGGTAGATGCCTGGAGAATTACACACACGCAAGATAGAGATTATACTTTTTTCTCAAATATGCATAAGAGATATTCAAGATTAGATTATATATTAATAGAACATCAATTAATTGACCACCTGACCCAGGTAGACATAGAGACAATATCTTTGTCAGACCACGCTCCAGTTACTATGAAAATGGAATGGGGGAGAAGGAAAAGCGGAGGGCTGGGATGGAAATTGAATGAGACACTTTTAGTGGAAAGGGAAATAGCTCAGAAAATAGGGGAGGAGATCGAACGCTTTTTTAAGGAGAATCAGACAGGGGAGGTGTCAACAGCCACAGTGTGGGAGGCACATAAAGCTTATATAAGAGGAATATTAATGGCGATTGGGGCAAGAAAGAAAAAAGAAAGAAGGGAGAAAATGAATGAGCTCTTAGAAGAAATAGGTAAATTAGAACAAATACATAAGAATAGAATAACAAAAGAAATAGAGCTGAAGTTAAAAAAACAGAAGGAAGAACTGAAAGAAATGATAGAAGAGGAGAGGAGAAAAGTATATAATAGAGTTTTAAGTGAGAGATATAGATGGGGAGAAAGACCTGGAAAGTATCTGATGAGAGCCTTGAGGAAAAAGAAAAATAGAAATTATATAGAAAAAATAAAAGATGCTAAAGGAAACATGAAACACTCAAATAAAGATATCACCAAAGCCTTCATAGAATATTACAGGAAACTGTACAATATAAGCCCCTTGGAAGGTTCAGAAACTATAGACAGTGAGAAAAATCAGAAAAGAAAGAAATATCTGGAAATGGCTAGGTTATTAAAATTAAATGAGGATCAACTAAACTCCCTAGATGCAGATATCTCACAGGAAGAAATAAAACTAGCATTAAAGGGGACAGTGTCGGGGAAAAGCCCAGGTCCAGATGGTTATACAGTGAGATACTATAAAAAATTTTGTGAAATCTTAGTACCAAAACTCAAAAACTACATGAATGCACTAGGTGGAGAGATGGAAGTAAGAAGAGAATCATTACAAGCCCAACTCGTGCTCATTCAGAAAGAGGGAAAAGATCCCTCTCAGTGTTCTAGCTATAGACCTATTTCACTATTGAACACAGATACTAAGCTGTACGCAAAAGTCCTAGCAAACAGATTGAAAGAGCTAATGCCTGGATGGATACATGAGGATCAGGTGGGTTTTGTTCCAGGGAGGGAAGGAAAAGATAATGGAGTACGATCATTGATGCTAATCCAAAAGAGTAAAAAGGGAAAAGAACCGGTGGTACTACTGTCTATAGATGCTGAAAAAGCGTTTGATAGGGTAAACTGGAGATTCATGATGGATACTCTGGAAGCTTTGGGAATCGGGCCTAGGATGAGAGAGTGGATAGGAAAGCTGTACAGATACCCCTCGGTGGTCATTGGGGTAAATGGGGAGAGGTCAGAACCCATTGAGATGTCAAACGGAACAAGACAGGGATGCCCATTGTCCCCATTGCTGTATGTTATATCTCTAGAACCTCTATTGTCAACAATAAGATTGAATAGAGACGTAAAGGGAATCCTGATAGGAGATACGGAACATAAAGTTGCTGCCTTCGCAGACGACTTGTTGTTCTATGTAGGAAACCCCAGGATAACACTTCCAAACTTAATGAAGTCACTAAAGGAGTACGGAGAACTATCAAATTTAAAGATAAATCCAACAAAAACGGAGATTCTAAATATAAACATCTTAAAAAACGAAAAAGAAAAGATACAAAAAGAATTTCCCTTTAAATGGAAAGATAGAGATATAAAATATCTAGGAGTAAAACTCACAGCCTCACATAAACATCTATATAAACTAAACTATATTACACTGATTAATGAGATTAGAGATGAACTAAAAAGATTGGAGGGAGGAACCCTGACATGGATGGGTCGTATTAATCTGGTAAAAATGGTAATAGTACCAAAAATCATATATAGATATCAAATGATCCCAATTAAACTCCCAGAGATTTTCTTTAAAATAATTAAGAAATTGATAACAAGATACATATGGAGGAATAAAAAACCAAGACTGTCATACGAACTGCTAAGTAGGAGGAAAGAAAGAGGGGGTTTAGGGCTCCCAGACTTTAAAAGATATTACAAAGCGGTAATACTGGCAAGAACCATAGATTGGATATTTAATAATAAAAAAAGCTGGGTGAGAATAGAGAATGAACTCAGTGGAATAGACTTGGGAAGAATGATATGGGTGCCAACACAGTATAGGGGTTTAAATGACAATGTAAATACATACACTTTGAATGTTTTAAAGATTTGGGATAACTTACACAGAAGTATGAAATGGACTTTTAATTCTACACTGATTCCACTAAAAAATACAGAGTTTTTCCCCCCAGGTAGAGAAGAAATAGGAGGGAAGTGGTTTAAAAAAGATAAGGTGCAATTAGGAGATATCTTGGTGGGAGACGAAATAGGAGCATTTGGCGAATTGAAAAAAAAAGAGGGAGAGATTTTCACTAAATTAGACGAATGGCGGTATTTCCAATTGAGGTGTTTTGTCGGAAGTTTGCCAAGACCTTTAAGGACAAGAGACAATTGGAACTTGTTCGAAAAGACATTGGGAACACAAGGTGATGGGAAACACGGGATTGCTAGAGTTTATAAAATACTCACTGAACTAGACACAAACACGAAACCAACATACTTAACAAAATGGGAAATGGATATGGGAGTTGTGATAGATGAGGAAAAGCAGAGGAGAATGTATAGATTAACTCACGAAAATGTCTCTATGAGAGAAGTAGAGATGAACTATAAGTGTTTGACAAGATGGCACATTTCACCAATAGTAGAAAATAAGATGTGTGAAGAGAGTACACCGCTGTGTTGGAGGGGATGCGGAGAAATAGGCACAATATACCATATTTGGTGGGGATGCCCAAAAATCCAGATATTCTGGAAAACAATAATCCACTTAATAAGAAAATTGACAGGAATAGATATAAATCTAGATCCAGAAGTATGTATCTTGCACATCACGGATATAACGGTAAATAAATATAAAAAATCAGGGATATGGTACTATATAAACGCTGCAAAAGCCCTGATACCCAAGTTCTGGAGGCAAATAGAGGCACCAAAGGAAGAGGACTGGATTGAAAGAGTCGAGCAGATTAAAAAGATGGAAAGGTTGTGCCATACCCAAGAAGATAAGATGGAGGTTTATTATGGGAAATGGGAGAACTGGGAAAAAGCTAGATTATATATGAGATGTAGGAAAGAATAAAGATAACAGAAAAATTTCCACTTGCTGATACAAGAAGACGCAGAGAAAAGATAGAATAGGCAGAGGGGATACGGGGTGGGGGGTGGAGAAGGGGGGGAAAGGTTGCATAGAGTATATAAAGTAGAAATGTTGGTTAATATAATATTATAGAATATATTTTTATATATATATATTTATATTGTGATGATGAAATGTAATTAAAATGGAAAATTAATAAATATTTAAATTATATAGAAGAACAAAGAATGGCTGATCTACCAGCTGATCGTGTAAACCCATCACCACCATTTCTTTAAGCGGAATGGATTGCTTCGGCCCACTTATCACCAAACAAAACCGCAAGGAGTACTTAGCTCATCGCATACTAAGAAGTAAATGGCAAACGCCTAGAAGAAATGTTCATATTGATGACATAGTGTTAGTAAAGGAAGACGACTTACCTAGAAGTCAATGGAAATTGGCCAAAGTCCTAGAAGCTCGAAAGGATGAAGAAGGACTAGTAAGAAGAGTTTTGTTACAAGTGGGAGACTCAAAACTGGACAAAAAGGGAAAACGTCTCACAACTCCACTCAAGTTGGAACGTCCAATACAAAAGTTAGTTGTTCTGCTTGAGAGTAACAAAGACACTTGAGAGTTGAGAAACTGATGGAAAATTCCTCAAAATTCATGTTCGAATCCTATTACTGAGAACATAGAATTATAGGTAATTTTGGTGGGAGTGTAGCTGGCCAGCTAAGACCAGTCCTAGGTTGTTAATATGGTTCACATATATGTGTATACCAAACCTGCCAATAACCTCAGTACAGTGTATATGTGTATATGTTAAAGCCAAAAGCAGAATTATTTCTGTAATTTATGTCTTTGATTGTTATATGACATTTTTATATTAATTGTGTTAGCAGAAGCAGAAAAGGAAAATATGCCTTTAAGATTTAGTTAAAGGTGAGCCAATCACAGACAGCCTCACACTGAACAGAGCCTTAACCAATCCCAGCCAGTTTCACATTTGTGCCTGTGTAAAACTCCCTGCTAGGATTTTCTAGATACACATGCTCACCAGACAGAGGAGGAAACAGACAAAGTTCCAATCAGAGAAGCTCCATGGAAGTAGAGAAGGCCAAATAGGTATTTAATGCACTTGTGTGTTCTTCTATTGTTTAACAGTGCAGGTAGATCTGTGTCTAAAAACTGTTGTATGTGTTTACTTGTAGTTCCACCGAACTTACGAATCAAGTCACTGTAGAGTAATCATAATCGTACGAATCCTATCGAATTTATAAATCCAAGTGAATTTATCAATCTATCGAAATATACAGAACGAATTTATCGAATCTATTGAACCTATCGAGATAAGCTATTGAATCAACCCAATGTAATACGAATTAAACCATTGTAATATGAAAGAAATAAGCCATTGTAAGCTGTTATATGAAGAAGATTGAAGTTATTAAAGAAGTTAACTAAAGTATTTGGTGTGCTCTTTAAACCTACTGCATCCATAGAGCGGCATTGGAGGAATTACAGAGTAAAGTCAATCTAATCAAACAAAGAAACAGCAATTGCATAATTTTTCTAATGCCACAGCGCACTAGGCACCAAAGGGTGCTGCGCCTGCCACAGGGACGTTTTTTCACCTATGGGATGAAAAAAAAAAAGTTAAGTAAAACAAAAACTTTTTTTCTATTTGTAAAAAATTTGTTACCCCCAAGCACATAAAATCCTCAAATTAAACTGAGGCCCCCCACTTTCACGTATATGCACGTATGAACGTATACACAAGCTTTGGGGATGCCAATTGCAATACATATGTTACATATCGCCGCACAGGCCGGAGTGAGAACAATATTTCAAGCACCAGACCTCCTCTGTAACACTAAACTGTTGACCAATAGGGGGCTTTTAATGTGTTGCCTATGGAAAATATAGGATACTGACGTTTAATGCCATTTCACGACCGCACGCAAATTTAAGGTTTGACATGTTGGGTATCCATTTACACGGTGCAACCTAATCTTTTATATTTGTAGCACTACCCCTTAAGAGTTGCCAAGGTTTGGTCCCCTATAGTGCTGCACAGCCAGGCAACATGCATTTCCATGTTAGACTTGTATCCAGGTGTCAGTAACCAGTCCTTGAGCTTGTTTTTTTTTTGAGTTTCTTAGGGGATTGTAACTTGGATAGGGTAAGGGGTATACGAGATGCCCAATGGAATTGATGAACTGAGGACAAACTTCCTGAACTATTATACAAGTCTGAACAGCAAAAAATCCTCTTCTGGAGAGCTAGGTAGCATCTCCCAGTGTACCTCTCCAACCCCAGATGCTCCTCTATCTGGCTGTCTGGATGAATCCCTGGACAGGGGATCCAGTAGCTGCTACTGAAAGGGTTAACAGTCCCAGGTACAGAGCAAGTTAGGTTTCCCACCCCAATGCTCTCTCCACTTTATAGCCCAGGGGGTGTAGGTGTACTCACTTAGTCCTTCTCCTGTTCTACTAATGGGTCGGTGGCTGCTACCAGGCCTTCTAGCTGGGCAACTGCTTCCCTGCTGCACAGGTGGTCCTCACTCTGGGGGCCAGCGAAGTTCCAAGCTTTTCTCCTCTTTAGCATCATGCCTGAAGGTGAGCCCCTTCCAGCCTGGGCTCCCTCTCAGCCTCCTGCACTCCAGCCTACTTCCTCACCCTCTTCCACCTGAACTCTCTCCTGATGCTGAGCAGGCTCTGTCACTTTCAAAGGTTGTCCTGGTCCCTTGCCAAGCCTCCAGTTGAGGATTGGCCAGGATCCCTCAAAACTGCAGATTAGCCACTTCTCACATCCTCCCACTGCTTCTAGAACTTTCTCCAAAGGTCTAGCGCAGGGGGAAGTCTCAGAGGGCTGGCCTGCAGAGCCTCTCAGCTGTGACCTCTAATAACCCCTTCTAACTCAGCCCATGCCCATTTAGCCTTCCTAACTGAAAAAAACCTACTCTAGCTCCCCCTAGCTATCTAGGAGGGTGCTACATATTTTACCAAAAATTTGGGAAATATACTGCGTTTGTGTGCCCTAAAAATTAACTTTAGTGTATTTTTTCATCACATTTTACGTTTCCTAGACCTCTGCGGTAATATTGTGTGACATGAAAAATTAAAAATAACCACCATTTTATTTTCTAGGGTTTCTAATTTCAGAAAAAAATTTTTTTTGGGGGGGGGGTTGGGGGGTTTATGTAATCTTCAGGCCTAAAATGATTTTTTAAGCATGTGTACACAAAATGCAAAAAAGTCTCTGGCACCGAAAGGGTAAAAGACAACTTCCTAAGGCCCCGTTTGACACTACACGACGTTTGACACCATGTTGCTTTCTTGTGCTTTTATCAGTGCGTTTGTGTAGCAGCACCATTCATTTGAATCCCTCGCTCCAAGAATGTGCTGAAGAACCTCATGTACCAAATTTTGGTGCCCATTTTTTAACGTGCATCTTTGCCTTTTTCATGTGTTTTGTTAGTGGAAAATGCATGACTTTTCCCCCCATTCGGGTGCCATTAGGAGACAATGGCACCACAAGCACGTTGCATGTTTTAGTGTGTTTTTTGCGAGTTTCTGCGCACGTTTCTTCCACGCACAGGTATGAACAGGGCCTCAATGAGAAGTTGTCCATTGACTTCTTTTACACAGAACAACTATAACACATCATCATATAAATAACTACTGGCTCTGCATTAATTGCTCAGATTTGTGTTTTTTCTGAAGTTCTTATTTCAAAAAATGCAATCAAGTCTAACAGTCACTACAGCGTGTGACCAGAACATTCCTGTGTATGGAAATATCACTTTAATTTCTAGACATTTACTTTTTTCATACTTCCTGCAGTTATAAGTTGCAAGACCAGTTCAGTCCCACCCTGTGCAGAAAAATGTGAGACGTGTCCTCTGGTTTCTGTGACTTCCATTGTCATTTCTCTCTTCTGCTGTCAGCAATGGCGTCTACTGGTCTGAGCGAGGAGCTGAACTGTTCCATCTGTCTGGACATCTATAAAGATCCTGTAATGCTGAGATGTGGACACAACTTCTGCCGGGTCTGTATTAGTCACGCACTGGAAAAAGAAGAAGGGTCTGAATCCTACTCATGTCCTCAGTGCAGAAAAAGGTTTAGGAGTCGTCCTACGCTGCAGAGGAACATCGCACTACGTAACACAGTGGAGACCTTCCGGTCTACTCAGACAGATGAGAAGAAGACTGGAATCTTCTGTACTTACTGCATTCACTCTCCTGTACCCGCTGTTAAATCCTGTCTGTTGTGTGAAGCTTCTCTGTGTGATAATCACCTGAGAATCCACAGCAAGTCACCAGAACATGTCCTAACTGACCCCACCACTTCCATGGAGAACAGAAAATGTGCCATCCATAGGGAGCTTCTTAAATATTACTGTGCTGTAGATGCCGCCTGTATCTGTGTGTCCTGCAGTTTGGCTAGAGAACACCAGGGACACAAGGTGGAGACTCTGGATGAGGCTTCTGAGAAGAAGAAACAGAAACTGAGAAACATTCTGCAGAAACTGATGACAGAGACAGAGAAGACGGAGAAAAGAGTCCAGAGTCTGCAGGAACGTAAGGGAAAAGTACAAGAAAAATCAGCTGGTCTAACAGAGAGAGTCACTGCCCTGTTCAGGAGACAACTGGAGGACCTGGAGAAGAGAGTCCTGAGGGAGATCGCCAGCCAGGAAGAGCGGCTTTCATGTCCATTGTCTGAGATGATCCATCAACTGGAGATAAAGAAGAAGGATCTGTCCAGGAAGATGGGGGACATTGAGGAGCTGTGTAACATGACTGACCCCCTGACTGTCCTCCAGGAATCAGACACAGGGGACTTGTGTGATACTGAGGAGGGAGATGATGAGGACAGAGAGAGACATGATAGACTCCTCCATGATGGAGGGGATCTGGATGTGGCTGGAATCTCACACACATTACACACAGGGATATCTGATATGATAAAAGGGGGAAATGTATGCTTCAATATACAGGAAGCTTCAGACTTATTACTGGATGTGAACACAGCTCATAATAATCTACAGATATCAGATGACATGAAAACTGCATCCAGGTCAGATATAGAGCAGAATCGTCCAGAAACACCAGAGAGATTTCAGTACTGTGTCCAGGTATTAAGCAGTCAGAGTTTTTCCTCGGGGCGACATTACTGGCAAGTGGATGTCAGTGAGGCAGAATATTACAGAGTCGGGATGTGTTATCCCAGTATAGAGAGGGGAGGAGGAGGATGGCAGTCAGGGATTGGAAATAATAACAAGTCCTGGAGTTTGAGGAAGTATAACAGTGGGTGTTATCTATTACATGATAATAAACCAATCCCCATATCTCCCAATACCCCCCCTGATAGAGTCAGGATCTATGTGGATTATGAGGCCGGGCAGCTGTCCTTTTATGATCTGTGTGACCCCATCAGACACCTCCACACCTTCACCACCACCTTCACTGAGCCCCTCCATGCCGGGTTATGTGTAGGAAAAGGTCGTATAAAGATCTCTGGGGGGGGTCAGGAGACGTGTAAAATGATCATATGACAGGAAATCTGACCTGAATCTGGTGAAATCTGCTGAGAAATGTGAATCTGGTTCATAGGATGACACCGTTTGTAGAGATAATATATTTCTTCAATCAGTAGATCTGGTAGATCTCAGCCGAGGAGAGTGTCCTCCATCACTTCCACACCCAACAAGGCAAGATTTGGGGGGGGGGGGGTTATTTAGCATTAGGCTGACCACACACTATACAATCTGATTGTACAATAACCTTTAGATCCACCATCAGCTATGTAGTATACGGGTCTGCCGGATTTCAACTAATTTAAAGGATCATTTAAGTTTATCTTCATATTACAACATTTTGGTAAAGCTAAAGAAGATTTGGTTCCATAGTGTATGGTTAGCTTTAGATTTACAAAAATATAAGGAGACACATAAATGATCCATTCAAATTATATCCAGGCAAGTACTTACACTACATAGCTGATGGCAGATCTAACAGAGATTGTACAATCAGATTGTATAGTGTATGGTCAGTTTTAGAGGTTATGTTAAGGTTAGAGGTTAAGGTTAAATTTAAAGTGTTACTAAACCCCGGACCCTGCATTCACTATATACGGTCTCCCCGGACCCTGCATTCACTATATCCACTCTCCCTGGACCCTGCATTCACTATATCCGCTCTCCCCGGACCCCGCATTCACTATATCCGCTCTCCCCGGACCCTGCATTCACTATATCTGGTCTCCCTGGACCCTGCATTCATTATATCCGCTCTCCCCGGACCCTGCATTCACTATATCTGCTCTCCCCAGACCCCGCATTCACTATATCCGGTCTCCCCGGACCCTGCATTCACTATATCTGGTCTCCCACAGCACACACAACATGGAAATGCAATTATTTTAGTAAATATAAACTGCTAAATACATTTTCTCATCATCAGCATAAATCAGTCTTGTGACTTCTATCAGTGTCCAGCAGAGCACTGGTTAAAGCTTGTAGGAAGAGTTTTCATTCTGCTCTAGGAGGATGCAGAACCCCTGACCCTCTGTCTGGACAGTGCTGATTGGCCCTGTGCTGATCACATGCACTCTCCCAAGAAAGAAAAAAACTCTAGCAATATACAACAAATTGAGCATGTGCAGCTTGCTCCCATGTCTCTGTTCTATCAGAAGAGAGGTTGGGGACAGCAGAAGAAGGGGAGGATCAGAGACAGGATCAAACAGCCTTTTTATACAATGCGGAGGATTAACCCCTTAGGTTCCACAGTGAGTATAACAAGCATGATTTACTGCATCTACAGACTGATTGTACTGATGTGGGGTTAGTAACACTTTATTATTATGAATTGTGGGTGTTCAGCATTTTATTATAAAATATAAATCTGTTCTTGTTTTTGTTTTTTGTTTTTCTTTGTTTTGATAGAGTAAGAAAGGGTCAGGAGCCCAGTCAGTTTTTATACCGTCTGTGCTCCGCTGGGGAGATTTTCTTCCACATCCTGTTCCCAGAGACACCAGAAGTGAGAGGAAATCTCTCCAGGGTCAGAGGAAATCTCCTCTTAGATAGGTGTCCCCGGAACACGTGTCCCGACGGGAAGGTTTCCCCTCATCTCCTGTTCCAATGAGAGCCATAAAATATTTGATTTCCTACACTTTCTGTGTCCATGGTCAGCAGGAGAAATAGAGAGGGAGAATCTCTACAGGGGGAAGAGACAGAAATAAACACCCGCCAGAGGCTCTACCCCATCACCCCTCTATCCAAAACTGGAAACCGCTTGGAGTTTAGGTACATTTAGGTGTACAGATCAGAGACATGTGGGGACACTTAGGCCGCGTCCACATTGTCGTGCTGCGATTTAGTCGCAGTGCGGGTGTATGCGCGGTTTACGTGAATTATACATGCGTATTAGCCGCAGTGCGGGTGTGTGCGCGGTTTACGTGAATTATACATGCGTATTAGCCGCAGTGCGGGTGTATGCGCGGTTTACGTGAATTATACATGCGTATTAGCCGCGGTGCGGGTGTATGCGCGGTTTACGTGAATTATACATGCGTATTAGCCGCAGTGCGGGTGTATGCATGGTTACCTGAATTATACATGTGTATTAGCCGCAGTGCGGGTGTTTGCGCGGTTTACGTGAATTATACATGCGTATTATCCGCAGTGCGGGTGTATGCGCGGTTTACGTGAATTATACATGCGTTTTTAGCTGCAGTCCTATAGACCTCTATTAGATTGTCCGTTTTTGCTGCATTTTCTGGAAGCACATCAAAAATCCCGCATGCCGCATCTTTCAGAAAACACCGCAAAATGCGTACTTTATAGAAGTCAATGGGACTGTGGCTAAAAACGCACGTAAACCATGCAGTCTGTAATAAGATCGGGGATGATATTTGTTAGTTATCGCTGTTTCTGATGTCATGGTATTGCTGTCGTTGATAAGATGTGATGGTATAAAGAAAAAAATTTTTTTTTAACCCTTTACATTTCTTCTTTTTTGGTGTATTATATATTCCATATTATATAAAGAATATGTCAGTAAATCTGGGTGATGGTCCATATATCTGTATAAATTCACCAATAAAATATCAGAAGAGATATTGCTGTGATGTCATGTTTGATTCTCTGTGACAGATGGTTGGGGGGTGGGGGAGGCACTAAGGGGGGTATAAAGGGTAATCTGAGCGTAGCATTTTTTATACATATTTTACCGCGTTTAGCCGTTTTTGAGCTTTGGAGTTCTTTCCCCAACAGAGAAAAATATCATCTGTTGCATCATTTGTTGCAAGGTTTTTCTGCTTCAGCTTTTCCATCAGCTTTTATTTCTTTTTTAATTTTTATTATTAATTTATTATTGTTTTGTTTTTTTGTTAGAGTAACGGGTTAGAGTTAAGTTTAGGGTTAGGATTAGGGTTTGGGTTGGGGTTAGTGTTTTATTTATTATTTTCTTATTATTTATATATTTTCTGTAAGGGTTAATAATAATAATAAATGAATACATACAATTAAAATAAATGCAAATGTAAATAAAAATAATCATAGATAAATACTTTGTAATGATAAGCAATAATTTACCTCTAACCTTAACCCTCTAACTCTTAAAAAAATATATTAAACAAATTGATAATAATAAAAAATAAATAAAAACTTAAACATAGCTACATAGTTACATAGTTAGTCTGGCTGAAAAAAACAAAAGTCCATCCAGTTCAACCAAAAAAAGTTATAATTAGAGATGAGCGAAGTATTCAAAAATTCGATTCGACTGATTCGGCGAATTCGTGGAAAAATTTTGATTCGAGTCGAATATATTCGCTGCGAATTTAACTTATAAAAGGGTGTTTCTAGGCTTCAGAGAGCCTTTATATTAGTGCAGAACACTGTACCTTTAATTTAAATGCCCTTGGAGTCTGCTGGGGAAGAGAAATAATACTGACAGTCAGTATTACATGCAGATGAGTGCCGTCGATCTTAGAATCACCGCACACTTCACTCATTTGGGCAGTCACGGGGCCAAAACCAGAGTGTGGAGCCACAGTGTGGCGGTGGAGGCAGCAGCAATGGGAGGCCATACAGCACCCTATGACAAAAATGGAAACCACCAGCAGTGTGAGGAGACCTGAAAGTGGCACATGGCAGAGTGTGGCGATGGAGACAGCAGCAATGGGAGGCCGTACAGGGACCCATGACACACTCTGGACCTGGCAGCAGCATGAGGAGGCGGTAAAGGGGCCCATGACAGATTACGGGCCTGGCAGCAGCATGAGGAGGCGGTACGGGGGCCCATGGCAGATTACGGGCCTGGCAGCAGCATGAGGAGTCAGTACGGGGGCCCATGACACACTCTGGACCTGGCAGCAGCATGAGGAGACGGTACAGGGGCCCATGACAGATTACGGGCCTGGCAGCAGCATGAGGAGTCAGTACGGGGGCCCATGACACACTCTGGACCTGGCAGCAGCATGAGGAGGCGGTACAGGGGCGCATGACAGATTACGAGCCTGGCAGCAGCAACTTGGACAGGAGGACGTTCAGCTTCTGCACCGTCGGGTGCGTGCTCGCAAACTGTTGTCTCTTGGAAACGGATTCTAAGAAAGACTGCTGACAGAATCCGTGAAGAGGAGTAGCAGGAGAAGGAGCATCTGAACAAGCGGAATATGCCAACAAGCGACAACAGGGGCCCATGACAGATTACGGGCCTGGCAGCAGCATGAGGAGTCGGTACGGGGGCCCATGGCAGATTACGGGCCTGGCAGCAGCAATGGGAGGCCCGTAATCTGCCAGCACCCTATGACAAAAAATGGAACACACCAGCAGTGTGTGAGGAGACCTGAAAGTGGCACATGGCAGAGTGTGGCGATGGAGACAGCAGCAATGGGAGGCCGTACAGGGACCCATGAAAGACTCTGGACCTGGCAGCAGCATGAGGAGGCGGTACAGGGGCCCATGGCAGATTAGGGGCCTGGCAGCAGCTATGGGAGGCCCGTAATCTGCCAGCACCCTATGACAAAAAATGGAACACACCAGCAGTGTGAGGAGACCTGAAAGTGGCACATGGCAGAGTGTGGCGATGGAGACAGCAGCAATGGGAGGCCGTACAGGGACCCATGAGAGACTGTGGACCTGGCAGCAGCATGAGGAGGCGGTACTGGGGCCCATGGCAGATTACGGGCCTGGCAGCAGCAATGGGAGGCCCGTAATCTGCCAGCACCCTATGACAAAAAATGGAACACACCAGCAGTGTGAGGAGACCTGAAAGTGGCACATGGCAGAGTGTGGCGATGGAGACAGCAGCAATGGGAGGTGGTTCAGGGACCCATGAGACACTGTGGACCTGGCAGCAGCATTAGGAGGCGGTACAGGGGCCCATGGCAGATTAAGGCCTGGCAGCAGCAATGGGAGGCCCGTAATCTGCCAGCATCCTATGACAAAATGGAACCCTGGGCTGGGGCAGGCAGAACCGCCGTATCTTTATCATTGTTTTCCCAGGCCACCGAATGGCGACGCTGCATATGCTGACGCAACGCTGTAGTCCCAACATGGGCCCCCTGGCCACGCTTGACTTTCTGGCCACATAGTCGACATACGGCTACGTTTACTTCCTCGGGCGGCTTGACGAAAAATTGCCACACCGCCGAGTAGGAAACTTTGCCCCCGCTACTCCTCACTGGCTGACTGCTACTTCCTCCGTGCACACCGGCACCACTACTGGCCGTGGTGGTAGGCTGCAGTGGAGCTGGTGCTCTACTCCGTGGCCATTTGCCTCCACTGACACTGCTGCGACCCTGCTGCCTCCTGGCAGCAGCAATGGGAGGCCGTACAGGGACCCATGACACACTCTGGACCTGGCAGCAGCATGAAGAGGTGGTACAGGGGCCCATGGCAGATTACGGGCCTGGCAGCAGCAATGGGAGGCCCGTAATCTGCCAGCACCCTATGACAAAAAATGTAACACACCAGCAGTGTGAGGAGACCTGAAAGTGGCACATGGCAGAGTGTGGCGATGGAGACAGCAGCAATGGGAGGCCGTACAGGGACCCATGAGAGACTCTGGACCTGGCAGCAGCATGAGGAGGTGGTACAGGGGCCCATGGCAAATTAGGGGCCTGGCAGCAGCAATGGGAGGCCCGTAATCTGCCAGCACCCTATGACAAAAAATGGAACACACCAACAGTGTGAGGAGACCTGAAAGTGGCACATGGCATGAGACACTGTGGACCTGGCAGCAGCATGAGGAGGCGGTACAGGGGCCCATGGCAGATTAGGGGCCTGGCAGCAGCTATGGGAGGCCCGTAATCTGCCAGCACCCTATGACAAAAAATGGAACACACCAGCAGTGTGTGAGGAGACCTGAAAGTGGCACATGGCAGAGTGTGGCGATGGAGACAGCAGCAATGGGAGGCCGTACAGGGACCCATGAGAGACTCTGGACCTGGCAGCAGCATGAGGAGGCAGTACAGGGGCCCATGGCAGATTAGGGGCCTGGCAGCAGCTATGGGAGGCCCGTAATCTGCCAGCACCCTATGACAAAAAATGGAACACACCAGCAGTGTGTGAGGAGACCTGAAAGTGGCACATGGCAGAGTGTGGCGATGGAGACAGCAGCAATGGGAGGCCGTACAGGGACCCATGAGAGACTCTGGACCTGGCAGCAGCATGAGGAGGCGGTACTGGGGCCCATGGAAGATTAGGGGCCTGGCAGCAGCAATGGGAGGCCCGTAATCTGCCAGCACCCTATGACAAAAAATGGAACACACCAGCAGTGTGTGAGGAGACCTGAAAGTGGCACATGTCAGAGTGTGGCGATGGAGACAGCAGCAATGGGAGGCCGTACAGGGACCCATGAGAGACTCTGGACCTGGCAGCAGCATGAGGAGGCGGTACAGGGGCCCATGGCAGATTAGGGGCCTGGCAGCAGCTATGGGAGGCCCGTAATCTGCCAGCACCCTATGACAAAAAATGGAACACACCAGCAGTGTGAGGAGACCTGAAAGTGGCACATGGCAGAGTGTGGCGATGGAGACAGCAGCAATGGGAGGCCGTACAGGGACCCATGAGAGACTGTGGACCTGGCAGCAGCATGAGGAGGCGGTACTGGGGCCCATGGCAGATTACGGGCCTGGCAGCAGCAATGGGAGGCCCGTAATCTGCCAGCACCCTATGACAAAAAATGGAACACACCAGCAGTGTGAGGAGACCTGAAAGTGGCACATGGCAGAGTGTGGCGATGGAGACAGCAGCAATGGGAGGCGGTTCAGGGACCCATGAGAGACTGTGGACCTGGCAGCAGCATGAGGAGGCGGTACTGGGGCCCATGGCAGATTACGGGCCTGGCAGCAGCAATGGGAGGCCCGTAATCTGCCAGCACCCTATGACAAAAAATGTAACACACCAGCAGTGTGAGGAGACCTGAAACTGGCACATGGCAGAGTGTGGCGATGGAGACAGCAGCAATGGGAGGCGGTTCAGGGACCCATGAGACACTGTGGACCTGGCAGCAGCATGAGGAGGCGGTACAGGGGCCCATGGCAGATTAAGGCCTGGCAGCAGCAATGGGAGGCCCGTAATCTGCCAGCACCCTATGACAAAATGGAATCCTGGGCTGGGGCAGGCAGAACCACCGTATCTTTATCACGGTTTTCCCAGGCCACCGAATGGCGACGCTGCATATGCTGACGCAACGCTGTAGTCCCAACATGGGCCCCCTGGCCACGCTTGACTTTCTGGCCACATAGTCGACATACGGCTACGTTTACTTCCTCGGGCGGCTTGACGAAAAATTGCCACACCGCCGAGTAGGAAACTTTGCCCCCGCTACTCCTCACTGGCTGACTGCTACTTCCTCCGTGCACACCGGCACCACTACTGGCCGTGGTGGTAGGCTGCAGTGGAGCTGGTGCTCTACTCCGTGGCCGTTTGCCTCCACTGACACTGCTGCGACCCTGCTGCCTCCTGGCAGCAGCAATGGGAGGCCGTACAGGGACCCATGACACACTCTGGACCTGGCAGCAGCATGAAGAGGCGGTACAGGGGCCCATGGCAGATTACGGGCCTGGCAGCAGCAATGGGAGGCCCGTAATCTGCCAGCACCCTATGACAAAAAATGGAACACACCAGCAGTGTGAGGAGATCTGAAAGTGGCACATGGCAGAGTGTGGCGATGGAGACAGCAGCAATGGGAGGCCGTACAGGGACCCATGAGAGACTCTGGACCTGGCAGCAGCATGAGGAGGCGGTACAGGGGCCCATGGCAGATTAGGGGCCTGGCAGCAGCAATGGGAGGCCCGTAATCTGCCAGCACCGTATGACAAAAAATGGAACACACCAGCAGTGTGAGGAGACCTGAAAGTGGCACATGGCATGAGACACTGTGGACCTGGCAGCAGCATGAGGAGGCGGTACAGGGGCCCATGGCAGATTAGGGGCCTGGCAGCAGCTATGGGAGGCCCGTAATCTGCCAGCACCCTATGACAAAAAATGGAACACACCAGCATTGTGTGAGGAGACCTGAAAGTGGCACATGGCAGAGTGTGGCGATGGAGACAGCAGCAATGGGAGGCCGTACAGGGACCCATGAGAGACTCTGGACCTGGCAGCAGCATGAGGAGGCGGTACTGGGGCCCATGGCAGATTAGGGGCCTGGCAGCAGCAATGGGAGGCCCGTAATCTGCCAGCACCCTATGACAAAAAATGGAACACACCAGCAGTGTGTGAGGAGACCTGAAAGTGGCACATGGCAGAGTGTGGCGATGGAGACAGCAGCAATGGGAGGCCGTACAGGGACCCATGAGAGACTCTGGACCTGGCAGCAGCATGAGGAGGCGGTACAGGGGCCCATGGCAGATTAGGGGCCTGGCAGCAGCTATGGGAGGCCCGTAATCTGCCAGCACCCTATGACAAAAAATGGAACACACCAGCAGTGTGTGAGGAGACCTGAAAGTGGCACATGGCAGAGTGTGGCGATGGAGACAGCAGCAATGGGAGGCCGTACAGGGACCCATGAGAGACTCTGGACCTGGCAGCAGCATGAGGAGGCGGTACTGGGGCCCATGGCAGATTAGGGGCCTGGCAGCAGCAATGGGAGGCCCGTAATCTGCCAGCACCCTATGACAAAAAATGGAACACACCAGCAGTGTGTGAGGAGACCTGAAAGTGGCACATGGCAGAGTGTGGTGATGGAGACAGCAGCAATGGGAGGCCGTACAGGGACCCATGAGAGACTCTGGACCTGGCAGCAGCATGAGGAGGCGGTACAGGGGCCCATGGCAGATTAGGGGCCTGGCAGCAGCTATGGGAGGCCCGTAATCTGCCAGCACCCTATGACAAAAAATGGAACACACCAGCAGTGTGTGAGGAGACCTGAAAGTGGCACATGGCAGAGTGTGGCGATGGAGACAGCAGCAATGGGAGGCCGTACAGGGACCCATGAGAGACTCTGGACCTGGCAGCAGCATGAGGAGGCAGTACAGGGGCCCATGGCAGATTAGGGGCCTGGCAGCAGCTATGGGAGGCCCGTAATCTGCCAGCACCCTATGACAAAAAATGGAACACACCAGCAGTGTGAGGAGACCTGAAAGTGGCACATGGCAGAGTGTGGCGATGGAGACAGCAGCAATGGGAGGCCGTACAGGGACCCATGAGAGACTGTGGACCTGGCAGCAGCATGAGGAGGCGGTACTGGGGCCCATGGCAGATTACGGGCCTGGCAGCAGCAATGGGAGGCCCGTAATCTGCCAGCACCCTATGACAAAAAATGTAACACACCAGCAGTGTGAGGAGACCTGAAAGTGGCACATGGCAGAGTGTGGCGATGGAGACAGCAGCAATGGGAGGCGGTTCAGGGACCCATGAGACACTGTGGACCTGGCAGCAGCATGAGGAGGCGGTACAGGGGCCCATGGCAGATTAAGGCCTGGCAGCAGCAATGGGAGGCCCGTAATCTGCCAGCACCCTATGACAAAATGGAACCCTGGGCTGGGGCAGGCAGAACCGCCGTATCTTTATCACGGTTTTCCCAGGCCACCGAATGGCGACGCTGCATATGCTGACGCAACGCTGTAGTCCCAACATGGGCCCCCTGGCCACGCTTGACTTTCTGGCCACATAGTCGACATACGACTACGTTTACTTCCTCGGGCAGCTTGACGAAAAATTGCCACACCGCCGAGTAGGAAACTTTGCCCCCGCTACTCCTCACTGGCTGACTGCTACTTCCTCCGTGCACACCGGCACCACTACTGGCCGTGGTGGTAGGCTGCAGTGGAGCTGGTGCTCTACTCCGTGGCCGTTTGCCTCCACTGACACTGCTGCGACCCTGCTGCCTCCTGGCAGCAGCAATGGGAGGCCGTACAGGGACCCATGACACACTCTGGACCTGGCAGCAGCATGAAGAGGCGGTACAGGGGCCCATGGTAGATTACGGGCCTGGCAGCAGCAATGGGAGGCCCGTAATCTGCCAGCACCCTATGACAAAAAATGTAACACACCAGCAGTGTGAGGAGACCTGAAAGTGGCACATGGCAGAGTGTGGCGATGGAGACAGCAGCAATGGGAGGCCGTACAGGGACCCATGAGAGACTCTGGACCTGGCAGCAGCATGAGGAGGTGGTACAGGGGCCCATGGCAAATTAGGGGCCTGGCAGCAGCAATGGGAGGCCCGTAATCTGCCAGCACCCTATGACAAAAAATGGAACACACCAGCAGTGTGAGGAGACCTGAAAGTGGCACATGGCATGAGACACTGTGGACCTGGCAGCAGCATGAGGAGGCGGTACAGGGGCCCATGGCAGATTAGGGGCCTGGCAGCAGCTATGGGAGGCCCGTAATCTGCCAGCACCCTATGACAAAAAATGTAACACACCAGCAGTGTGTGAGGAGACCTGAAAGTGGCACATGGCAGAGTGTGGCGATGGAGACAGCAGCAATGGGAGGCCGTACAGGGACCCATGAGAGACTCTGGACCTGGCAGCAGCATGAGGAGGCGGTACAGGGGCCCATGGCAGATTAGGGGCCTGGCAGCAGCTATGGGAGGCCCGTAATCTGCCAGCACCCTATGACAAAAAATGGAACACACCAGCAGTGTGTGAGGAGACCTGAAAGTGGCACATGGCAGAGTGTGGCGATGGAGACAGCAGCAATGGGAGGCCGTACAGGGACCCATGAGAGACTGTGGACCTGGCAGCAGCATGAGGAGGCGGTACTGGGGCCCATGGCAGATTACGGGCCTGGCAGCAGCAATGGGAGGCCCGTAATCTGCCAGCACCCTATGACAAAAAATGTAACACACCAGCAGTGTGAGGAGACCTGAAAGTGGCACATGGCAGAGTGTGGCGATGGAGACAGCAGCAATGGGAGGCGGTTCAGGGACCCATGAGACACTGTGGACCTGGCAGCAGCATGAGGAGGCGGTACAGGGGCCCATGGCAGATTAAGGCCTGGCAGCAGCAATGGGAGGCCCGTAATCTGCCAGCACCCTATGACAAAATGGAACCCTGGGCTGGGGCAGGCAGAACCGCCGTATCTTTATCACGGTTTTCCCAGGCCACCGAATGGCGACGCTGCATATGCTGACGCAACGCTGTAGTCCCAACATGGGCCCCCTGGCCACGCTTGACTTTCTGGCCACATAGTCGACATACGGCTACGTTTACTTCCTCGGGCGGCTTGACGAAAAATTGCCACACCGCCGAGTAGGAAACTTTGCCCCCGCTACTCCTCACTGGCTGACTGCTACTTCCTCCGTGCACACCGGCACCACTACTGGCCGTGGTGGTAGGCTGCAGTGGAGCTGGTGCTCTACTCCGTGGCCGTTTGCCTCCACTGACACTGCTGCGACCCTGCTGCCTCCTGGCAGCAGCAATGGGAGGCCGTACAGGGACCCATGACACACTCTGGACCTGGCAGCAGCATGAAGAGGCGGTACAGGGGCCCATGGCAGATTACGGGCCTGGCAGCAGCAATGGGAGGCCCGTAATCTGCCAGCACCCTATGACAAAAAATGTAACACACCAGCAGTGTGAGGAGACCTGAAAGTGGCACATGGCAGAGTGTGGCGATGGAGACAGCAGCAATGGGAGGCCGTACAGGGACCCATGAGAGACTCTGGACCTGGCAGCAGCATGAGGAGGCGGTACAGGGGCCCATGGCAGATTAGGGGCCTGGCAGCAGCAATGGGAGGCCCGTAATCTGCCAGCACCATATGACAAAAAATGGAACACACCAGCAGTGTGAGGAGACCTGAAAGTGGCACATGGCATGAGACACTGTGGACCTGGCAGCAGCATGAGGAGGCGGTACAGGGGCCCATGGCAGATTAGGGGCCTGGCAGCAGCTATGGGAGGCCCGTAATCTGCCAGCACCCTATGACAAAAAATGGAACACACCAGCAGTGTGTGAGGAGACCTGAAAGTGGCACATGGCAGAGTGTGGCGATGGAGACAGCAGCAATGGGAGGCCGTACAGGGACCCATGAGAGACTCTGGACCTGGCAGCAGCATGAGGAGGCGGTACTGGGGCCCATGGCAGATTAGGGGCCTGGCAGCAGCAATGGGAGGCCCGTAATCTGCCAGCACCCTATGACAAAAAATGGAACACACCAGCAGTGTGTGAGGAGACCTGAAAGTGGCACATGGCAGAGTGTGGCGATGGAGACAGCAGCAATGGGAGGCCGTACAGGGACCCATGAGAGACTCTGGACCTGGCAGCAGCATGAGGAGGCGGTACAGGGGCCCATGGCAGATTAGGGGCCTGGCAGCAGCTATGGGAGGCCCGTAATCTGCCAGCACCCTATGACAAAAAATGGAACACACCAGCAGTGTGTGAGGAGACCTGAAAGTGGCACATGGCAGAGTGTGGCGATGGAGACAGCAGCAATGGGAGGCCGTACAGGGACCCATGAGAGACTCTGGACCTGGCAGCAGCATGAGGAGGCGGTACTGGGGCCCATGGCAGATTAGGGGCCTGGCAGCAGCAATGGGAGGCCCGTAATCTGCCAGCACCCTATGACAAAAAATGGAACACACCAGCAGTGTGTGAGGAGACCTGAAAGTGGCACATGGCAGAGTGTGGTGATGGAGACAGCAGCAATGGGAGGCCGTACAGGGACCCATGAGAGACTCTGGACCTGGCAGCAGCATGAGGAGGCGGTACAGGGGCCCATGGCAGATTAGGGGCCTGGCAGCAGCTATGGGAGGCCCGTAATCTGCCAGCACCCTATGACAAAAAATGGAACACACCAGCAGTGTGTGAGGAGACCTGAAAGTGGCACATGGCAGAGTGTGGCGATGGAGACAGCAGCAATGGGAGGCCGTACAGGGACCCATGAGAGACTCTGGACCTGGCAGCAGCATGAGGAGGCGGTACAGGGGCCCATGGCAGATTAGGGGCCTGGCAGCAGCTATGGGAGGCCCGTAATCTGCCAGCACCCTATGACAAAAAATGGAACACACCAGCAGTGTGAGGAGACCTGAAAGTGGCACATGGCAGAGTGTGGCGATGGAGACAGCAGCAATGGGAGGCGGTTCAGGGACCCATGAGACACTGTGGACCTGGCAGCAGCATGAGGAGGCGGTACAGGGGCCCATGGCAGATTAAGGCCTGGCAGCAGCAATGGGAGGCCCGTAATCTGCCAGCACCCTATGACAAAATGGAACCCTGGGCTGGGGCAGGCAGAACCGCCGTATCTTTATCACGGTTTTCCCAGGCCACCGAATGGCGACGCTGCATATGCTGACGCAACGCTGTAGTCCCAACATGGGCCCCCTGGCCACGCTTGACTTTCTGGCCACATAGTCGACATATGGCTACGTTTACTTCCTCGGGCGGCTTGACGAAAAATTGCCACACCGCCGAGTAGGAAACTTTGCCCCCGATACTCCTCACTGGCTGACTGCTACTTCCTCCGTGCACACCGGCACCACTACTGGCCGTGGTGGTAGGCTGCAGTGGAGCTGGTGCTCTACTCCGTGGCCGTTTGCCTCCACTGACACTGCTGCGACCCTGCTGCCTCCTGGCAGCAGCAATGGGAGGCCGTACAGGGACCCATGACACACTCTGGACCTGGCAGCAGCATGAAGAGGCGGTACAGGGGCCCATGGCAGATTACGGGCCTGGCAGCAGCAATGGGAGGCCCGTAATCTGCCAGCACCCTATGACAAAAAATGTAACACACCAGCAGTGTGAGGAGACCTGAAAGTGGCACATGGCAGAGTGTGGCGATGGAGACAGCAGCAATGGGAAGCCGTACAGGGACCCATGAGAGACTCTGGACCTGGCAGCAGCATGAGGAGGCGGTACAGGGGCCCATGGCAGATTAGGGGCCTGGCAGCAGCAATGGGAGGCCCGTAATCTGCCAGCACCCTATGACAAAAAATGGAACACACCAGTAGTGTGAGGAGACCTGAAAGTGGCACATGGCATGAGACACTGTGGACCTGGCAGCAGCATGAGGAGGCGGTACAGGGGCCCATGGCAGATTAGGGGCCTGGCAGCAGCTATGGGAGGCCCGTAATCTGCCAGCACCCTATGACAAAAAATGGAACACACCAGCAGTGTGTGAGGAGACCTGAAAGTGGCACATGGCAGAGTGTGGCGATGGAGACAGCAGCAATGGGAGGCCGTACCGGGACCCATGAGAGACTCTGGACCTGGCAGCAGCATGAGGAGGCGGTACAGGGGCCCATGGCAGATTAGGGGCCTGGCAGCAGCAATGGGAGGCCCGTAATCTGCCAGCACCCTATGACAAAAAATGGAACACACCAGCAGTGTGTGAGGAGACCTGAAAGTGGCACATGTTTGGGGCATGATTCATGGCGGATTTAGTCAGTTGTGTCAGGAACTGGTGGTTTGAAATCCAGACTAATCCACGCCTGATTCATTTTCACAAACGTGAGTCTCTCCACACTTTGGGTGGACAGTCGTGTCCTCCGCGGAGTTACAATACCTCCTGCCGCACTAAACACGCGCTCCAATGCCACGCTACTGGCCGGGCATGACAGCCTTTCAAGGGCAAATTCAGCTAGTTGGGGCCAAAGGTCAAGTTTCGTTGCCCAGTAGTCAAGGGGATTGTCTACCTCGGTTGGCAGGGTGCTGTCCAAGTAGGCCCAAGCCTGTTGTTTGAGGTCCTGCTCCAGGTCCACCTGATGCTGCTGCTGCTGCTGCGGCTGGTTAGTAGTTTCCTCACTGCGCTGGTGAAGAAAGCTACTCATCATCGACTGCAGACTGAGGCAGCCGCTGCTGGTGGAGCTGCCACTGCTCCTACCACCCCACCCCTCCTTTGCTGCCATGGCAGCGGAACGCGAGCGCACAGGGCCCACAGTGTCTGAGGATGGACGTTGGCGCACAAAGGCAGAGACCAACTGACTACATAGGTGGTTTTTATAGTACGTTATTTTGGCCTCCCTCTCAGCAGGTGTGAAAAAGGCCACCATTTTTGAACGGTAGCGAGGGTCCAACAAGGTGGACAGCCAAAAGTCATCCCTCTGTCTGATGGTTATTATTCGGCTGTCGCTACGCAAGCAACCGAGCATGCTATGGGCCATTTGTGCCAAGGAATGCGAGGGACTCCCTGCCTCCATCTCCACAGCATACTGCCACGGTGCATCTGGGTCCTCTGTCTCCTCCTCCTCCTCCTCTACCAGATGCTCCTGCTCCTCCACTCCTGTCCGCTGAGTGGAAAAACCACCCATTTCACTCAATAATTCCTGAGCACAAATGTCCTCCTCTACCTCCTCCTCTTCTTCCTGTCCTGCCCCCACAGGGTCATGTGGCGTTGAGATCTGTGCGCCACGTCTACCGCACCCTGACCAGCCATTGTTAACAGCATTTGTTCCAGGACGTGCAACAGAGGAATGACGTCGTTCATCCCATAGTCCTGCCGACTCACGAATAGCGTGGCCTCCTCAAAGGGCCTGAGCAAGCGGCAGGTGTCACGCATGAGCTGCCAATGGCTGACATCGAAGTTACACAGGGGAGTACCTTTATCCGCTTGTAACATCAGGAAATCGGTGATGGCCTTTCGCTGTTCGTAAAGGCGGTCTACCATGTGTAGGGTTGAATTCCACTTTGTTGCAACTAGAGATGAGCGAATCGAAGTATCCGAAGTGGAATTCGAGTCGAATTTCGGAAAAATTTCGATTCGTGCCGAATCCGAAAAACAGCCTAATTCGGACGCGCGAATCGAAATTTTTCCGAAAATGGCGGCTGACATGTGCGGCGACGGAGCGGGGATGTCGGGGAAGGCGCGCAGACAAGGCGCGCTGCCCCATAATGCATTCCTCAACGACATGTGATCGCATCAGCCAATCAGCAGCCAGCCAGCCAGCACTGTGTAATGGTCGAGGTATATATAGCGGCCATTTTGGAAATCTTCATTTGCCTGCAGTCATTGAACAGAGGCAGACCGCTCTGTACTAGGGACAGGGACAGAGTTAGGGCCACAGAAACGAGAATTGGGGACAGAGAGAAGTTACTTAGGGACAGAGAACCATTACTCAGGGACACAGACTTGTTAATGAGGGCCACAGAATCGTTATTTAGGGACAAAGAAACGCTAGTTAGGGCCACAGAATTCATACTCAGGGACAGACAGAATTGTTACTCAGTGCCAGAGAATTGTTACTTAGGGCCACAGAAACGTTATTAGGGCCACAGAATTTTTACTCAGGGACAGACAGAATTGTTACTGAGTGCCAGAGAATTGTTACTCAGGGACAGACAGAATTGTTACTGAGTGCCAGAGAATTCTTACTCAGGGCCACAGAATTCATTCTCAGGGACAGACAGAATTGTTACTCAGGGACAGACAGAATTGTTACTGAGTGCCAGAGAATTGTTACTCAGGGACAGACAGAATTGTTACTGAGTGCCAGAGAATTGTTACTCAGGGACAGACAGAATTGTTACTGAGTGCCAGAGAATTGTTACTCTCACAGACACAAAATTGTTACTTGCACAGACACAGAATTGTTACTTGCACAGACACACAATTGTTACTCAGGGCCACAGAATTCATACTCAGGGACAGACAGAATTGTTACTGAGTGCCAGAGAATTCTTACTCAGGGCCACAGAATTCATACTCAGGGACAGACAGAATTGTTACTCAGGGACAGACAGAATTGTTACTGAGTGCCAGAGAATTGTTACTCAGGGACAGACAGAATTGTTACTGAGTGCCAGAGAATTCTTACTCAGGGACAGACAGAATTGTTACTGAGTGCCAGAGAATTGTTACTCTCACAGACACAAAATTGTTACTTGCACAGACACAGAATTGTTACTCGCACAGAGACAGAATTGTTACTCAGGGCCACAGAATTCATACTCAGGGACAGACAGAATTGTTACTGAGTGCCAGAGAATTGTTACTCAGGGACAGACAGAATTGTTACTGAGTGCCAGAGAATTGTTACTCTCACAGACACAAAATTGTTACTTGCACAGACACAGAATTGTTACTTGCACAGACACACAATTGTTACTCAGGGCCACAGAATTCATACTCAGGGACAGACAGAATTGTTACTGAGTGCCAGAGAATTCTTACTCAGGGCCACAGAATTCATACTCAGGGACAGACAGAATTGTTACTCAGGGACAGACAGAATTGTTACTGAGTGCCAGAGAATTGTTACTCAGGGACAGACAGAATTGTTACTGAGTGCCAGAGAATTGTTACTCTCACAGACACAAAATTGTTACTTGCACAGACACAGAATTGTTACTTGCACAGACACACAATTGTTACTCAGGGCCACAGAATTCATACTCAGGGACAGACAGAATTGTTACTGAGTGCCAGAGAATTGTTACTCAGGGACAGACAGAATTGTTACTGAGTGCCAGAGAATTGTTACTCTCACAGACACAAAATTGTTACTTGCACAGACACAGAATTGTTACTTGCACAGACACACAATTGTTACTGAGTGCCAGAGAATTGTTACTCAGGGACAGACAGAATTGTTACTGAGTGCCAGAGAATTGTTACTCAGGGACAGACAGAATTGTTACTGAGTGCCAGAGAATTGTTACTCAGGGACAGACAGAATTGTTACTGAGTGCCAGAGAATTGTTACTCTCACAGACACAAAATTGTTACTTGCACAGACACAGAATTGTTACTCGCACAGAGACAGAATTGTTACTCAGGGCCACAGAATTCATACTCAGGGACAGACAGAATTGTTACTGAGTGCCAGAGAATTGTTACTCAGGGACAGACAGAATTGTTACTGAGTGCCAGAGAATTGTTACTCTCACAGACACAAAATTGTTACTTGCACAGACACAGAATTGTTACTTGCACAGACACACAATTGTTACTCAGGGCCACAGAATTCATACTCAGGGACAGACAGAATTGTTACTGAGTGCCAGAGAATTGTTACTCAGGGACAGACAGAATTGTTACTGAGTGCCAGAGAATTGTTACTCAGGGACAGACAGAATTGTTACTGAGTGCCAGAGAATTGTTACTCTCACAGACACAAAATTGTTACTTGCACAGACACAGAATTGTTACTCGCACAGAGACAGAATTGTTACTCAGGGCCACAGAATTCATACTCAGGGACAGACAGAATTGTTACTGAGTGCCAGAGAATTGTTACTCAGGGACAGACAGAATTGTTACTGAGTGCCAGAGAATTGTTACTCTCACAGACACAAAATTGTTACTTGCACAGACACAGAATTGTTACTTGCACAGACACACAATTGTTACTCAGGGCCACAGAATTCATACTCAGGGACAGACAGAATTGTTACTGAGTGCCAGAGAATTGTTACTCAGGGACAGACAGAATTGTTACTGAGTGCCAGAGAATTGTTACTCTCACAGACACAAAATTGTTACTTGCACAGACACAGAATTGTTACTCGCACAGAGACAGAATTGTTACTCAGGGCCACAGAATTCATACTCAGGGACAGACAGAATTGTTACTGAGTGCCAGAGAATTGTTACTCAGGGAAGACAGAATTGTTACTGAGTGCCATAGAATTGTTACTCAGGGACAGACAGAATTGTTACTGAGTGCCAGAGAATTGTTACTCTCACAGACACAAAATTGTTACTTGCACAGACACAGAATTGTTACTCGCACAGAGACAGAATTGTTACTCAGGGCCACAGAATTCATACTCAGGGACAGACAGAATTGTTACTGAGTGCCAGAGAATTGTTACTCAGGGACAGACAGAATTGTTACTGAGTGCCAGAGAATTGTTACTCTCACAGACACAAAATTGTTACTTGCACAGACACAGAATTGTTACTTGCACAGACACACAATTGTTACTGAGTGCCAGAGAATTGTTACTCAGGGACAGACAGAATTGTTACTGAGTGCCAGAGAATTGTTACTCAGGGACAGACAGAATTGTTACTGAGTGCCAGAGAATTGTTACTCAGGGACAGACAGAATTGTTACTGAGTGCCAGAGAATTGTTACTCTCACAGACACAAAATTGTTACTTGCACAGACACAGAATTGTTACTCGCACAGAGACAGAATTGTTACTCAGGGCCACAGAATTCATACTCAGGGACAGACAGAATTGTTACTGAGTGCCAGAGAATTGTTACTCAGGGACAGACAGAATTGTTACTGAGTGCCAGAGAATTGTTACTCTCACAGACACAAAATTGTTACTTGCACAGACACAGAATTGTTACTTGCACAGACACACAATTGTTACTCAGGGCCACAGAATTCATACTCAGGGACAGACAGAATTGTTACTGAGTGCCAGAGAATTCTTACTCAGGGCCACAGAATTCATACTCAGGGACAGACAGAATTGTTACTCAGGGACAGACAGAATTGTTACTGAGTGCCAGAGAATTGTTACTCAGGGACAGACAGAATTGTTACTGAGTGCCAGAGAATTGTTACTCTCACAGACACAAAATTGTTACTTGCACAGACACAGAATTGTTACTTGCACAGACACACAATTGTTACTCAGGGCCACAGAATTCATACTCAGGGACAGACAGAATTGTTACTGAGTGCCAGAGAATTGTTACTCAGGGACACCTAATCGTTGAATTAAATAGTATGTCAGACAACATGCAGAGGAGTGGCAGAGGAGGCAATGTTTTAGGAGCGAGCAGACGTGGCAGCAGAGGAAGGGGTCGAGGCAGCAGTATTCGCAGCCAGAGGCCAGTGCTCCCGGTGTCATCCAGCGGTCGTGTCTCCACCGACAACCCTGCCGTCATTGATTGGTTGGCTCGGTCGTCTTCCTCTTCCCAGGTCACCTCTGACACCTACAGCCAACGGTCGGTGGGTACGTCAGACACAACCGTTAGTTGGCATGGCCCGGGACCAAGCCCACTGAAATCACGTGTCCTCTACCTGCCCCTGTCCTTTGCTGTTCCCTCACCAAGCGAAGTATCGCATGCTGTGGGCTCAGCCCCACTGTACAGTGAGGAAGAGCTAACAGAGGGCGGTCAGGAACGGGGGGAGACATCGGCCTTTTCAGCAGCCAAGCGAACAAGTACTGGCGAGGAGAGTGGCTCGGTAGCCGGTCTAGAGACAGGTCTGTCTCCTGACCCAGACGCAGCCGAGGGGGCTAGTAGTGAGGCGGAGACCCTACTTGATGATGAGGAGGTTGATCGCACTTGGCAGCCTCGTCGTCATCAGGCAATTTCTTCCGCATCATCAGGAGAAGAGGGTGGCAGCTTGGCAGCGAGCAAAACAGTCGGTGGGTTGCCCAGGAGACAGCAGCAGGGTCGCATCAGTGTCAGTGGAGCCAAACGTCCACGGAGTAGAGCACCAGCTCCACTGCAGCCTACCACCACGGCCAGTAGTGGTGCCGGTGCGCACGGAGGAAGTAGCAGTCAGCCAGTGAAGAGTAGCGGGGGCAAAGTTTCCTACTCGGTGGTGTGGCAATTTTTCCTCAAGCCGCCCGAGGAAGTAAACGTAGCCGTATGTCGACTATGTGGCCAGAAATGCAAGCGTGGCCAGGGGGCCCATGTTGGGACTACAGCGTTGCGTCAGCATATGCAGCGTCACCATTCGGTGGCCTGGGAAAACCGTGATAAACATACGGCGGTTCTGCCTGCCCCAGCCCCCGCTCCATCACCCGCTCCGTTACTTGCTCCGTCACCCGACGTCGTCAATCGCCCTCTATCAGCCAGTCAAGGCTCCAACACCTCTGCTGAGGGGAGTTGTCGCTCATTGGCATCTTCCGCTCGTTCAGATGCTCCTTCTCCTGCTACTCCTCTTCTCGGATTCCGTCAACAGTCTTTCTTGGAATCCGTTTCCAAGAGACAACAGTTTGCGAGCACGCACCCGACGGTGCAAAAGCTGAACGTCCTCCTGTCCAAGTTGCTGGTGCTGCAGTCCCTCCCTTTCCAACTGGTGGACTCAGCACCTTTCCGAGAAATGATGGCTTGTGCCGCGCCGCGGTGGAGAGTGCCAAGCCGTCATTTCTTTGCCCAAAAGGCAGTGCCAGCCCTGCATTCACATGTAGAAGAGATGGTGGGCCAGTCTTTGAGCATGTCGGTCTCTGCCAAAGTGCACGGCAGCGCCGACGTGTGGAGCTGTAACTACGGTCAGGGACAGTACATGTCATTTACGGCCCACTGGGTGAACGTGGTGCCGGCACAGCCGCACCAGCAACTTGGACAGGTCACGACGCTTTTGCCTCCACGTTTGCACGTCCTTGGTCCAGCAAGCATGTCCGCCTCTACCACCTCTTTTTCCGCCGTGTCCTCAGCCGCCACCCCCGTGCCAAGTCCCATTACCCGACCGGCATATCACATGTGCAGGGCGCAACGGTGTCACGCTGTGCTGCACCTGGTATGCCTTGGCGAACGTAGTCACACAGGGGAGGAACTGCTGAGTGTAATGAACAGAGAAATCGACAGATGGCTGTCTCCGCGCAAACTAAAAATCGGAACCATGTTGACTGACAACGGAAAGAACATGGTGTCTGCTCTGCGTCAAGGAAGGTTGTGCCATGCGCCATGCATGGCTCACGTGTTCAATCTGGTTGTCAAGCGGTTCCTAAAATCCACCATCCCACTGCAAGACATCCTTAAAATGTCACGTAAACTGTGCATGCATTTCAGCCATTCCTACACCGCAAAGAACACCCTCATTGAGCTGCAGCGGCAGAACGGAATTCCACAGCATCGCCTGATCTGCGACGTTGCAACAAGGTGGAATTCAACCCTACACATGTTAGACCGCCTTTACGAGCAGCGAAAGGCCATCACCGATTTCCTGATGTTACAAGCGGATAAAGGTACTCCCCTGTGTAACTTAGATGTCAGCCATTGGCAGCTCATGCGTGACACCTGCCGCTTGCTCAGGCCCTTTGAGGAGGCCACGCTATTCGTGAGTCGGCAGGACTATGGGATGAACGACGTCATTCCTCTGTTGCACGTCCTGGAACAAATGCTGTTAACAATGGCTGGTCAGGGTGCGGTAGACGTGGCGCACAGATCTCAACGCCACATGACCCCTGTGGGGGCAGGACAGGAAGAAGAGGAGGAGGTAGAGGAGGACATTTGTGCTCAGGAATTATTGAGTGAAATGGGTGGTTTTTCCACTCAGCGGACAGGAGTGGAGGAGCAGGAGCATCTGGTAGAGGAGGAGGAGGAGGAGACAGAGGACCCAGACGCACCGTGGCAGTATGCTGTGGAGATGGAGGCAGGGAGTCCCTCGCATTCCTTGGCACAAATGGCCCATAGCATGCTCGGTTGCTTGCGTAGCGACAGCCGAATAATAACCATCAGACAGAGGGATGACTTTTGGCTGTCCACCTTGTTGGACCCTCGCTACCGGTCCAAAATGGTGGCCTTTTTCACACCTGCTGAGAGGGAGGCCAAAATTACGTACTATAAAAACCACCTATGTAGTCAGTTGGTCTCTGCCTTTGTGCGCCAACGTCCATCCTCAGACACTGTGGGCCCTGTGCGCTCGCGTTCCGCTGGCATGGCAGCAGGGGAGGGGTGGGGTGGTAGGAGCAGTGGCAGCTCCACCAGCAGCGGCTGCCTCAGTCTGCAGTCGATGATGAGTAGCTTTCTTCACCAGCGCAGTGAGGAAACTACTAACCAGCCGCAGCAGCAGCAGCAGCATCAGGTGGACCTGGAGCAGGAGCTCAAACAACAGGCTTGGGCCTACTTGGACAGCACCCTGCCAACCGAGGTAGACAATCCCCTTGACTACTGGGCAACGAAACTTGACCTTTGGCCCCAACTAGCTGAATTTGCCCTTGAAAGGCTGTCATGCCCGGCCAGTAGCGTGGCATCGGAGCGCGTGTTTAGTGCGGCAGGAGGTATTGTAACTCCGCGGAGGACACGACTGTCCACCCAAAGTGTGGAGAGACTCACGTTTGTGAAAATGAATCAGGCGTGGATTAGTCTGGATTTCAAACCACCAGTTCCTGACACAACTGACTAAATCCGCCATGAATCATGCCTCAAACATGTGCCACTTTCAGGTCTCCTCACACTGCTGGTGTGTTGAATTTTTTGACATAGGGTGCTGGCAGATTACGGGCCTCCTATAGCTGCTGCCAGGCCCCTAATCTGCCATAGGCCCCTATATACCGCCTCCTCCTGCTGCTGCTAGGTCCAGAGTCTCTCATGGGTCCCTGTACGGCCTCCCATTGCTGCTGTCTCCATCGCCACACTCTGCTGCCATGTGCCACTTTCAGGTCTCTTCACACTGCTGGTGTGTTAAATTTTTTGACATAGGGTGCAGGCAGATTACGGGCCTCACATAGCTGCTGCCAGGCCCCTAATCTGCCATGGGCCCCTATATACCACCTCCTCCTGCTGCTGCCAGGTCCAGAGTCTCTCATGGGTCCCTGTACGGCCTCCCATTGCTGCTGTCTCCATCGCCACACTCTGCTGCCATGTGCCACTTTCAGGTCTCTTCACACTGCTGGTGTGTTAAATTTTTTGACATAGGGTGCTGCAAGATAACGGGCCTCACATAGCTGCTGCCAGGCCCCTAATCTGCCATGGGCCCCTATATACCGCCTCCTCATGCTGCTGCCAAGTCCAGAGTCTGTCATGGTCCCTGTACGGCCTCCCATTGCTGCTGTCTCCATCGCCACACTCTGCTGCCATGTGCCACTTTCAGGTCTCTTCACACTGCTGGTGTGTTAAATTTTTTGACATAGGGTGCTGCAAGATAACGGGCCTCACATAGCTGCTGCCAGGCCCCTAATCTGCCATGGGCCCCTATATACCGCCTCCTCATGCTGCTGCCAAGTCTAGAGTCTCTCATGGGTCCCTGTACGGCCTCCCATTGCTGCTGTCTCCATCGCCACACTCTGCTGCCATGTGCCACTTTCAGGTCTCTTCACACTGCTGGTGTGTTAAATTTTTTGACATAGGGTGCTGCAAGATAACGGGCCTCACATAGCTGCTGCCAGGCCCCTAATCTGCCATGGGCCCCTATATACCGCCTCCTCATGCTGCTGCCAAGTCTAGAGTCTCTCATGGGTCCCTGTACGGCCTCCCATTGCTGCTGTCTCCATCGCCACACTCTGCTGCCATGTGCCACTTTCAGGTCTCTTCACACTGCTGGTGTGTTAAATTTTTTGACATAGGGTGCAGGCAGATTACGGGCCTCACATAGCTGCTGCCAGGCCCCTAATCTGCCATGGGCCCCTATATACCGCCTCCTCATGCTGCTGCCAAGTCTAGAGTCTCTCATGGGTCCCTGTACGGCCTCCCATTGCTGCTGTCTCCATCGCCACACTCTGCTGCCATGTGCCACTTTCAGGTCTCTTCACACTGCTGGTGTGTTAAATTTTTTGACATAGGGTGCAGGCAGATTACGGGCCTCACATAGCTGCTGCCAGGCCCCTAATCTGCCATGGGCCCCTATATACCGCCTCCTCATGCTGCTGCCAAGTCTAGAGTCTCTCATGGGTCCCTGTACGGCCTCCCATTGCTGCTGTCTCCATCGCCACACTCTGCTGCCATGTGCCACTTTCAGGTCTCTTCACACTGCTGGTGTGTTAAATTTTTTGACATAGGGTGCTGCAAGATAACGGGCCTCACATAGCTGCTGCCAGGCCCCTAATCTGCCATGGGCCCCTATATACCGCCTCCTCATGCTGCTGCCAAGTCCAGAGTCTGTCATGGTCCCTGTACGGCCTCCCATTGCTGCTGTCTCCATCGCCACACTCTGCTGCCATGTGCCACTTTCAGGTCTCTTCACACTGCTGGTGTGTTAAATTTTTTGACATAGGGTGCTGCAAGATAACGGGCCTCACATAGCTGCTGCCAGGCCCCTAATCTGCCATGGGCCCCTATATACCGCCTCCTCATGCTGCTGCCAAGTCTAGAGTCTCTCATGGGTCCCTGTACGGCCTCCCATTGCTGCTGTCTCCATCGCCACACTCTGCTGCCATGTGCCACTTTCAGGTCTCTTCACACTGCTGGTGTGTTAAATTTTTTGACATAGGGTGCTGCAAGATAACGGGCCTCACATAGCTGCTGCCAGGCCCCTAATCTGCCATGGGCCCCTATATACCGCCTCCTCATGCTGCTGCCAAGTCTAGAGTCTCTCATGGGTCCCTGTACGGCCTCCCATTGCTGCTGTCTCCATCGCCACACTCTGCTGCCATGTGCCACTTTCAGGTCTCTTCACACTGCTGGTGTGTTAAATTTTTTGACATAGGGTGCAGGCAGATTACGGGCCTCACATAGCTGCTGCCAGGCCCCTAATCTGCCATGGGCCCCTATATACCGCCTCCTCATGCTGCTGCCAAGTCTAGAGTCTCTCATGGGTCCCTGTACGGCCTCCCATTGCTGCTGTCTCCATCGCCACACTCTGCTGCCATGTGCCACTTTCAGGTCTCTTCACACTGCTGGTGTGTTAAATTTTTTGACATAGGGTGCAGGCAGATTACGGGCCTCACATAGCTGCTGCCAGGCCCCTAATCTGCCATGGGCCCCTATATACCGCCTCCTCATGCTGCTGCCAAGTCTAGAGTCTCTCATGGGTCCCTGTACGGCCTCCCATTGCTGCTGTCTCCATCGCCACACTCTGCTGCCATGTGCCACTTTCAGGTCTCTTCACACTGCTGGTGTGTTAAATTTTTTGACATAGGGTGCTGCAAGATAACGGGCCTCACATAGCTGCTGCCAGGCCCCTAATCTGCCATGGGCCCCTATATACCGCCTCCTCATGCTGCTGCCAAGTCCAGAGTCTGTCATGGTCCCTGTACGGCCTCCCATTGCTGCTGTCTCCATCGCCACACTCTGCTGCCATGTGCCACTTTCAGGTCTCTTCACACTGCTGGTGTGTTAAATTTTTTGACATAGGGTGCTGCAAGATAACGGGCCTCACATAGCTGCTGCCAGGCCCCTAATCTGCCATGGGCCCCTATATACCGCCTCCTCATGCTGCTGCCAAGTCTAGAGTCTCTCATGGGTCCCTGTACGGCCTCCCATTGCTGCTGTCTCCATCGCCACACTCTGCTGCCATGTGCCACTTTCAGGTCTCTTCACACTGCTGGTGTGTTAAATTTTTTGACATAGGGTGCAGGCAGATTACGGGCCTCACATAGCTGCTGCCAGGCCCCTAATCTGCCATGGGCCCCTATATACCGCCTCCTCATGCTGCTGCCAAGTCTAGAGTCTCTCATGGGTCCCTGTACGGCCTCCCATTGCTGCTGTCTCCATCGCCACACTCTGCTGCCATGTGCCACTTTCAGGTCTCTTCACACTGCTGGTGTGTTAAATTTTTTGACATAGGGTGCAGGCAGATTACGGGCCTCACATAGCTGCTGCCAGGCCCCTAATCTGCCATGGGCCCCTATATACCGCCTCCTCATGCTGCTGCCAAGTCTAGAGTCTCTCATGGGTCCCTGTACGGCCTCCCATTGCTGCTGTCTCCATCGCCACACTCTGCTGCCATGTGCCACTTTCAGGTCTCTTCACACTGCTGGTGTGTTAAATTTTTTGACATAGGGTGCTGCAAGATAACGGGCCTCACATAGCTGCTGCCAGGCCCCTAATCTGCCATGGGCCCCTATATACCGCCTCCTCATGCTGCTGCCAAGTCCAGAGTCTGTCATGGTCCCTGTACGGCCTCCCATTGCTGCTGTCTCCATCGCCACACTCTGCTGCCATGTGCCACTTTCAGGTCTCTTCACACTGCTGGTGTGTTAAATTTTTTGACATAGGGTGCAGGCAGATTACGGGCCTCACATAGCTGCTGCCAGGCCCCTAATCTGCCATGGGCCCCTATATACCGCCTCCTCATGCTGCTGCCAAGTCTAGAGTCTCTCATGGGTCCCTGTACGGCCTCCCATTGCTGCTGTCTCCATCGCCACACTCTGCTGCCATGTGCCACTTTCAGGTCTCTTCACACTGCTGGTGTGTTAAATTTTTTGACATAGGGTGCTGCAAGATAACGGGCCTCACATAGCTGCTGCCAGGCCCCTAATCTGCCATGGGCCCCTATATACCGCCTCCTCATGCTGCTGCCAAGTCCAGAGTCTGTCATGGTCCCTGTACGGCCTCCCATTGCTGCTGTCTCCATCGCCACACTCTGCTGCCATGTGCCACTTTCAGGTCTCTTCACACTGCTGGTGTGTTAAATTTTTTGACATAGGGTGCAGGCAGATTACGGGCCTCACATAGCTGCTGCCAGGCCCCTAATCTGCCATGGGCCCCTATATACCGCCTCCTCATGCTGCTGCCAAGTCTAGAGTCTCTCATGGGTCCCTGTACGGCCTCCCATTGCTGCTGTCTCCATCGCCACACTCTGCTGCCATGTGCCACTTTCAGGTCTCTTCACACTGCTGGTGTGTTAAATTTTTTGACATAGGGTGCAGGCAAGATTACGGGCCTCACATAGCTGCTGCCAGGCCCCTAATCTGCCATGGGCCCCTATATACCGCCTCCTCATGCTGCTGCCAAGTCTAGAGTCTCTCATGGGTCCCTGTACGGCCTCCCATTGCTGCTGTCTCCATCGCCACACTCTGCTGCCATGTGCCACTTTCAGGTCTCTTCACACTGCTGGTGTGTTAAATTTTTTGACATAGGGTGCTGCAAGATAACGGGCCTCACATAGCTGCTGCCAGGCCCCTAATCTGCCATGGGCCCCTATATACCGCCTCCTCATGCTGCTGCCAAGTCCAGAGTCTGTCATGGTCCCTGTACGGCCTCCCATTGCTGCTGTCTCCATCGCCACACTCTGCTGCCATGTGCCACTTTCAGGTCTCTTCACACTGCTGGTGTGTTAAATTTTTTGACATAGGGTGCTGCAAGATAACGGGCCTCACATAGCTGCTGCCAGGCCCCTAATCTGCCATGGGCCCCTATATACCGCCTCCTCATGCTGCTGCCAAGTCCAGAGTCTGTCATGGTCCCTGTACGGCCTCCCATTGCTGCTGTCTCCATCGCCACACTCTGCTGCCATGTGCCACTTTCAGGTCTCTTCACACTGCTGGTGTGTTAAATTTTTTGACATAGGGTGCTGCAAGATAACGGGCCTCACATAGCTGCTGCCAGGCCCCTAATCTGCCATGGGCCCCTATATACCGCCTCCTCATGCTGCTGCCAAGTCTAGAGTCTCTCATGGGTCCCTGTACGGCCTCCCATTGCTGCTGTCTCCATCGCCACACTCTGCTGCCATGTGCCACTTTCAGGTCTCTTCACACTGCTGGTGTGTTAAATTTTTTGACATAGGGTGCAGGCAGATTACGGGCCTCACATAGCTGCTGCCAGGCCCCTAATCTGCCATGGGCCCCTATATACCGCCTCCTCATGCTGCTGCCAAGTCCAGAGTCTGTCATGGTCCCTGTACGGCCTCCCATTGCTGCTGTCTCCATCGCCACACTCTGCTGCCATGTGCCACTTTCAGGTCTCTTCACACTGCTGGTGTGTTAAATTTTTTGACATAGGGTGCTGCAAGATAACGGGCCTCACATAGCTGCTGCCAGGCCCCTAATCTGCCATGGGCCCCTATATACCGCCTCCTCATGCTGCTGCCAAGTCCAGAGTCTGTCATGGTCCCTGTACGGCCTCCCATTGCTGCTGTCTCCATCGCCACACTCTGCTGCCATGTGCCACTTTCAGGTCTCTTCACACTGCTGGTGTGTTAAATTTTTTGACATAGGGTGCTGCAAGATAACGGGCCTCACATAGCTGCTGCCAGGCCCCTAATCTGCCATGGGCCCCTATATACCGCCTCCTCATGCTGCTGCCAAGTCCAGAGTCTGTCATGGTCCCTGTACGGCCTCCCATTGCTGCTGTCTCCATCGCCACACTCTGCTGCCATGTGCCACTTTCAGGTCTCTTCACACTGCTGGTGTGTTAAATTTTTTGACATAGGGTGCTGCAAGATAACGGGCCTCACATAGCTGCTGCCAGGCCCCTAATCTGCCATGGGCCCCTATATACCGCCTCCTCATGCTGCTGCCAAGTCTAGAGTCTCTCATGGGTCCCTGTACGGCCTCCCATTGCTGCTGTCTCCATCGCCACACTCTGCTGCCATGTGCCACTTTCAGGTCTCTTCACACTGCTGGTGTGTTAAATTTTTTGACATAGGGTGCAGGCAGATTACGGGCCTCACATAGCTGCTGCCAGGCCCCTAATCTGCCATGGGCCCCTATATACCGCCTCCTCATGCTGCTGCCAAGTCTAGAGTCTCTCATGGGTCCCTGTACGGCCTCCCATTGCTGCTGTCTCCATCGCCACACTCTGCTGCCATGTGCCACTTTCAGGTCTCTTCACACTGCTGGTGTGTTAAATTTTTTGACATAGGGTGCAGGCAGATTACGGGCCTCACATAGCTGCTGCCAGGCCCCTAATCTGCCATGGGCCCCTATATACCGCCTCCTCATGCTGCTGCCAAGTCTAGAGTCTCTCATGGGTCCCTGTACGGCCTCCCATTGCTGCTGTCTCCATCGCCACACTCTGCTGCCATGTGCCACTTTCAGGTCTCTTCACACTGCTGGTGTGTTAAATTTTTTGACATAGGGTGCTGCAAGATAACGGGCCTCACATAGCTGCTGCCAGGCCCCTAATCTGCCATGGGCCCCTATATACCGCCTCCTCATGCTGCTGCCAAGTCCAGAGTCTGTCATGGTCCCTGTACGGCCTCCCATTGCTGCTGTCTCCATCGCCACACTCTGCTGCCATGTGCCACTTTCAGGTCTCTTCACACTGCTGGTGTGTTAAATTTTTTGACATAGGGTGCTGCAAGATAACGGGCCTCACATAGCTGCTGCCAGGCCCCTAATCTGCCATGGGCCCCTATATACCGCCTCCTCATGCTGCTGCCAAGTCCAGAGTCTGTCATGGTCCCTGTACGGCCTCCCATTGCTGCTGTCTCCATCGCCACACTCTGCTGCCATGTGCCACTTTCAGGTCTCTTCACACTGCTGGTGTGTTAAATTTTTTGACATAGGGTGCTGCAAGATAACGGGCCTCACATAGCTGCTGCCAGGCCCCTAATCTGCCATGGGCCCCCTATATACCGCCTCCTCATGCTGCTGCCAAGTCTAGAGTCTCTCATGGGTCCCTGTACGGCCTCCCATTGCTGCTGTCTCCATCGCCACACTCTGCTGCCATGTGCCACTTTCAGGTCTCTTCACACTGCTGGTGTGTTAAATTTTTTGACATAGGGTGCAGGCAGATTACGGGCCTCACATAGCTGCTGCCAGGCCCCTAATCTGCCATGGGCCCCTATATACCGCCTCCTCATGCTGCTGCCAAGTCCAGAGTCTGTCATGGTCCCTGTACGGCCTCCCATTGCTGCTGTCTCCATCGCCACACTCTGCTGCCATGTGCCACTTTCAGGTCTCTTCACACTGCTGGTGTGTTAAATTTTTTGACATAGGGTGCTGCAAGATAACGGGCCTCACATAGCTGCTGCCAGGCCCCTAATCTGCCATGGGCCCCTATATACCGCCTCCTCATGCTGCTGCCAAGTCCAGAGTCTGTCATGGTCCCTGTACGGCCTCCCATTGCTGCTGTCTCCATCGCCACACTCTGCTGCCATGTGCCACTTTCAGGTCTCTTCACACTGCTGGTGTGTTAAATTTTTTGACATAGGGTGCTGCAAGATAACGGGCCTCACATAGCTGCTGCCAGGCCCCTAATCTGCCATGGGCCCCTATATACCGCCTCCTCATGCTGCTGCCAAGTCCAGAGTCTGTCATGGTCCCTGTACGGCCTCCCATTGCTGCTGTCTCCATCGCCACACTCTGCTGCCATGTGCCACTTTCAGGTCTCTTCACACTGCTGGTGTGTTAAATTTTTTGACATAGGGTGCTGCAAGATAACGGGCCTCACATAGCTGCTGCCAGGCCCCTAATCTGCCATGGGCCCCTATATACCGCCTCCTCATGCTGCTGCCAAGTCTAGAGTCTCTCATGGGTCCCTGTACGGCCTCCCATTGCTGCTGTCTCCATCGCCACACTCTGCTGCCATGTGCCACTTTCAGGTCTCTTCACACTGCTGGTGTGTTAAATTTTTTGACATAGGGTGCAGGCAGATTACGGGCCTCACATAGCTGCTGCCAGGCCCCTAATCTGCCATGGGCCCCTATATACCGCCTCCTCATGCTGCTGCCAAGTCCAGAGTCTGTCATGGTCCCTGTACGGCCTCCCATTGCTGCTGTCTCCATCGCCACACTCTGCTGCCATGTGCCACTTTCAGGTCTCTTCACACTGCTGGTGTGTTAAATTTTTTGACATAGGGTGCTGCAAGATAACGGGCCTCACATAGCTGCTGCCAGGCCCCTAATCTGCCATGGGCCCCTATATACCGCCTCCTCATGCTGCTGCCAAGTCCAGAGTCTGTCATGGTCCCTGTACGGCCTCCCATTGCTGCTGTCTCCATCGCCACACTCTGCTGCCATGTGCCACTTTCAGGTCTCTTCACACTGCTGGTGTGTTAAATTTTTTGACATAGGGTGCTGCAAGATAACGGGCCTCACATAGCTGCTGCCAGGCCCCTAATCTGCCATGGGCCCCTATATACCGCCTCCTCATGCTGCTGCCAAGTCCAGAGTCTGTCATGGTCCCTGTACGGCCTCCCATTGCTGCTGTCTCCATCGCCACACTCTGCTGCCATGTGCCACTTTCAGGTCTCTTCACACTGCTGGTGTGTTAAATTTTTTGACATAGGGTGCAGGCAGATTACGGGCCTCACATAGCTGCTGCCAGGCCCCTAATCTGCCATGGGCCCCTATATACCGCCTCCTCATGCTGCTGCCAAGTCCAGAGTCTGTCATGGTCCCTGTACGGCCTCCCATTGCTGCTGTCTCCATCGCCACACTCTGCTGCCATGTGCCACTTTCAGGTCTCTTCACACTGCTGGTGTGTTAAATTTTTTGACATAGGGTGCAGGCAGATTACGGGCCTCACATAGCTGCTGCCAGGCCCCTAATCTGCCATGGGCCCCTATATACCACCTCCTCCTGCTGCTGCCAGGTCCAGAGTCTCTCATGGGTCCCTGTACGGCCTCCCATTGCTGCTGTCTCCATCGCCACACTCTGCTGCCATGTGCCACTTTCAGGTCTCTTCACACTGCTGGTGTGTTAAATTTTTTGACATAGGGTGCTGCAAGATAACGGGCCTCACATAGCTGCTGCCAGGCCCCTAATCTGCCATGGGCCCCTATATACCGCCTCCTCATGCTGCTGCCAAGTCCAGAGTCTGTCATGGTCCCTGTACGGCCTCCCATTGCTGCTGTCTCCATCGCCACACTCTGCTGCCATGTGCCACTTTCAGGTCTCTTCACACTGCTGGTGTGTTAAATTTTTTGACATAGGGTGCTGCAAGATAACGGGCCTCACATAGCTGCTGCCAGGCCCCTAATCAGCCATGGGCCCCTATACCGCCTCCTCCTGCTGCTGCCAGGTCCAGAGTCTCTCATGCCATGTGCCACTTTCAGGTCTCTTCACACTGCTGGTGTGTTTAATTTTTTGACATAGGGTGCAGGCAGATT